>NW_027204270.1:3760000-4960000 GCF_024711535.1 Dipodomys merriami
CCCTGAGGAGGACAGTCCTAAACCCAGCCAGCCAGAGCCCACAGATCCAGGCCAAGCCACAGCCAGGGGTAACCCTTTTACCCACCAGTTTTGGAGAGCTGTACTTTGCTGCCCCCTCGTGGACATCCAGCAACAGGACGCCAGGTGTGTGCATGGGATGTGGGGCATGTCATCTAAGTGCCTTTCTCCATGCTTTATTAGAACTGCTTTAAGCGGGGCCAGGGCCTCTGAAAACTGGGAGCAAAACTCATTACTCCTCACATTGCATGCCTGGGCACTGTGGAAAGGTTAGTCACAGCCTTGATTTATGTACAAGGACAGGTGATCACACACACACACATGCAGCACACATTCATTTCCCAGGAGAGCCACACTTGTAGGGGTTCAGAGGAGATTAAAGCCAAGGGAAATAATGTCATTGCCTTTTCTAGCTGGCTTTAGCAACCTGGCATGTGTCTTTGTAAATAGGAAAAAGAAATTCAAATAAGCCAGGTGCCAGTGGCTCATGCCTGTCATCCTAGCTACACAGGAGACTGAGATCTAAGGATTGCATGGTTGGAAGCCAGCTGGGGCAGGAAAGTTGGTGAGGCTCTTATCTCTCGTTAACCATCAAAAGCTGGAGGTGGAGCTGTGGCTCAGGTGGTAGGATGCCAGCCTTTGAGTAAGAAAGCTTAGAAACAGCACTCAGGTGCTGGATTTAAGTCCTAGTACTGGAGCAAAGGTCAAATAAAATGTCCCTGTACTTGAAGCCACCTAACCTGAGCCGCAGCCCTGCTCAGCTTGGGCTAGCCGGGCACACCCAGAGTGCTGCAAACTGCAAGGAGGTACCTGCGTGCCTAACAAGGAGCTCAGCTGGGAGCCAGCCCCTGAGACCTCCCGGGATTCCCCACCTTTGGGGAACTTCTTGCTCCAGGCCCAGAACCTCGCTCACCCGGGCACGCCAGGGCCTGCTGACTGCCTGACACGGGGTTCCCCAAATGCCTGACCCTATGAGCCACCAGCCAATCCAGTCACACCCTCCACGGCTGCAGACATGACAGCCTGACCACAGCCAGACCAACGCGGACGCCCAGAAGCAAGCCGTGGCTCTTATGATGAAGAGGGAATAACTGAGGGCTTGTAGAGTTATGTGTGGGGACGTGGCGCGTATCCTGGGTGGGCCCCAGGTCCGAGGAGGAAGCTGGGCTTTCGGAGGTCTGGGGCAGGGGTGGCCTGCCCTCGGCTCTGCCTGCACCAGGCAGCACAGGCAAACAGGCCTCATTTGTGCCCCTAAGAAGCTCTAGCCTTGAGGAGCAAATACTCAAGCGTGATTCCAGTGGCCTGGGGCATCCAGAAAAGTCAGGCTGTCCAGTCACCACCTGTTCATTAGCCCAGTGTTTATTGGGTGTCCTTTGGCCTGGGGACATAGAGGTACACACTGCTCTGGTCCTGCCCTCTAGCTAGCGGGGTTCAGCACAGCCTTGCTGAGGGCTGGACCTTGATTCCTCGTTCCCCAAAATGCTCAGTTGATCCACATCCTGCCACCCAGATCCCTGCCCGGGGTATGGGTTTGTATGGCACAGGCTGATTTAGTGGCCATTCCTTCCCACCGTGCATTCTGCCTTTCTCACCTCCAGTACCCGGGGTCTCCAGGACAGGTTGCTGGTCCTGAGGCTAGGGGAGGACTCTCTACCTTCCTGGTAGTATTTGGCAAACCCCAAGAAATCCCAGACAGGGACACCCACTTCTGGGATCCTCAGGCCCCACCCCAGGTCCACCGGCTTTCTGGCTTCTGTGAGGAAGAAGGAAATGTCTCAGGACAAACTGCCTCCGGTAAGCAGCCTGCAGGAGTGCGAGGGAGTGGTGTGCCAGAGAAAACAATGCAAGGTGCTTTCTACTCCTCAACCTGACGCCGCCACGTTGTGAACTTCTGCCATTCCTGGCACAGGCCAACACCATCTTGGCCAAGTAGAAGCTTCCTTGAAACCACAAGCAGCCTGGTCCTTGTCCCACCCCACCCTTCCCCACACCCCAACACCATGGTCCGGGTGTGGGCTCTCAGGTGTGATGTTAATGCCAGAGGAATAGGGCGGCTCCAAGGCTGCAGACCCCAGCCCTGGAGTACTCGAGGATGGAGGTGTCCTCTCCTCGCTCTGGACAGGACAGCTGACGTGTGGAGTGACAGCGGGCCAGTCTTACACGTCCTTGGCCCTGAGATGCTTCACCAGTGGCCAAAGCCCCAGGGGCCGCTGGGGCTCTAGCCCACAGGGTCCCAGGGGGAGCTGGGAAGGGAGTAGGGCCCAGCAGGGCTGGCCGGCCAGGCTGGGGCCTGGGTCGGCTGCCAGCGCTGTGGCAGGTGGGTCACTTCCCTGGCTGTTGCGGCTTGCCCAGGTCCGGGGGGGCCCTCCCCTGCTGGGACGCGGCCCCTTCTTCTGCCCAGACACCCCAACTGAGTCCCCTGGCCCCAGGCTCCAGCCTGGGTGTGGGTGCCGAGCTGGGAAAAGCAGTCGCCACCAAGAGCTCCCTGGGCACAAGGCTGCTCACCGTCAGCAGCGGGGCCCGCGGGCTGGCCAGGGGGCTACCACGGCCGCCAGAGCCGGGGGTCCGGGGCGGGCGCGGGCGGGGAGGGCGCAGGGGCGGGTGCGGGTCGTGCCATGGGCGGGGCGGGCGCGGGCCGTGTCGCGGGCGCGTGCGGGCGATCGGAGCCCCCCGCGCCGGCGCCGGCCGCCCTCCGCCGCAGGTGCTCCAGCAGGCGGGCGCTCAGCGCGGGCTCCAGCACGCGGCACGCGGGCAGCACGCGGGCCAGGCGGGCCACGCAGGCGCGGTAGCCCTCGCCGTAGCCGTCGGCGGGCGCTGTGGGCGCAGAGAGCAGCGTGAGGCCGGGCGGCGGGCGGGCATGGGGGCGGGCGGGAGGGGAAGGGTCACTCACGGGGCTCGGCGGGGCCGGGGGCCGCGGGCAGCCCCCTCAGGAAGTGCACGGCCATTTCCAGGACGTCCGCCTTCTCCAGCTTCGAACGGCGGGAGTTCTGCACGGGCCGAGGAAGGGAAGCGGGCGTCCCTGCGGGAGCTGTCCCTGTGAGACCCGCGCGCGCTGGTGCGTGTGCGAGTGTGCGTGAGCATGCGTGCAAGTGCTAGCGTGTGGTGTGCTAGAGTGCGTGCATGCGCTAGAGTGCGTGTGCACGTGTGTCTGGGAGCTGTTACCGTGAGAACGACCTGCGCGTGCGCAGTCCTCGGGTTTGAACTCAGGGCCCGGGAGCCGTCCCCGAGCTTTTCCGCTCCAGGCTGGCGCTCCACCACCTGAGCCACAGAGCCACTCCAACTTTTCCTGGCGGTCCGTTGGAGCCAAGCGTGTCACGGACTTTGCTTTCCGGGCTGGCTTTGAACCGCGATCCTGGATCTCAGCCTCCTGAGCGGCTGGGGTGACGCGGGAGCGGCGGGCTAGCGCGCATCCCCCCCTCCGCGCCCACCTCCACCGCGCCCCGGGCGCCGCCGCCCCGGCCGTCCCTCCCGCTGGGCGCAGCGCGGGCCGAGCCGCGCACTCACCTCCCGGCCCCGCAGCGGCAGGAGCAGCGCCCGGAGCTGGCTCAGGCTCTCGTTGATGCGCGCGCGCCGGCGCTTCTCCAGCAGCGGCTTCAGGCTCTGGGGGGTCCCGGGGGCGAGGTCAGGTGGGGGGAGCCCGGGACCCCGCCCCGCCTCGCCCCCAACCCCCGACTCCCACCTTGCGCAGCTCCGCCGCGTCCCCGGCTCTGCGCGGCAGCCCCATGCTTCCCGGACCCGACCGCCCGCCCGCCCCGCTTTAAGGGAGGCGGAGCCCCGCCTTCCTCCCCGCCACGCCCCCTCCCACCTTTGTTCCAGCCGGGGTGGAGCCCGAGGGCCCCGGTGCCCTAGGGAGCCTGTGGGGCGCGTCTGTGGCGGGATTCGTGGGCTGCCCCGGGACCCCGCCCCGGGCAGCAAGGGCGGGGCCGGCCTGCGCGGGCCTCTCCTGGACCCCTCCCCGGGCTCCATCGGGCTCCGGGAGGCTGCAGGCTACGAGGCTTCCGGGGACCCACGGAGGGGGAAACTGAGGCCCGTGGGGCGGTCGAGGCTGGTCTGGCCCTCGCCTCTGGAAATGGGCCGTCCCAGAACGGGAGCCCCGGGCTTCGGCGCTTCTCCTACGTCTCCCCGAGGAATCCCGGGGAGGGGGGAGCGTCTGGTGTCCTTGGGAAGGGGAAACTGAGGCACGCGCGCGCACACGCCAGGAAAAAAGTCCATCGGGGCCTCGCGCAGTGGCCTCAGCCTCGACCCCGGGGGCCGGGTGGGCGGCCCGGCACGCCTCCCCGCCGCGCCGACGCGTGGCCGTTGCCGGGGCGCCCCGCCCGCGTCCCCCGCCCATCTGCCGCGGGCCCTCCCGGCCGGCTGGCGGGGCAACGGCCACCGCGGCGGGCCGCGCGGGGAGCCGCGGGGGGAGCCGCGGAGCAGACGCCCGGGCACAGCCGGAGGGGGTGCGGGCGCGAGCCCGGGGCAGGCGCCGGGGCGGGGCGGGGTCCGCGGGCCCGGGCCGGCGTCCCCGGGCCCGGGCCGGCTCTGTCCAGGGTGCCCGCCAGCCCCGCCCGCGCCCGCGGAGGATCCGCATGCATCCACGCATAAGCTGCCTCCCCGCAGGGAGTTACCCTGCCAGGGCTCAGAGGAGGGCGGAGTACACCGGCCGCTGAGCTGATGATGGCTCACACCTGACAACCCTGCGTCCTTAGGAGGCTGAGAAGAGGAGGTCTGAGGTTTGAGGCCAGCCAGAGCGGAAAAGCTGTCGTCCTGGTTAGGACCGGAAGCCAAGAGAGGAGCGAGGAAGGAGGGACGCCATTGTAAATGCCACCCCAGCCAATTCGCACACACACTGGCTCCTTCGGCTCCATGCCGGGAGCTGCGTCCCTGGTAGAGAATGGCGTTTCCTCAGGGCCTGTCTTGACACGCCTCTCGCTCCAGTCTGTGGGCAGAGGTGTGAGCGCACTGGAAGGCAGAAACACCAACTCCCTTTGCAACACCAATTCCTCCCATTTTAAACTTTTTCCCTCCACTCACACTTTGAAGGATTTTGACCAAATAATCCATAGCTCTTCTTTTTTCTTTTTTTCTTTTTGGTCGGCCATAGGGTTTGAACTCGGACTAGGCACTGTCCCTAAACTTTGCTCAAGGCTAGTGCTCTACCACTTTAAGCCACAGCATCAGGACCAGTTTTCTGGTGATTAACCGGAGATAAGTGTCACAGATTTTCTGACTGGGCTGGCTTTTAACTGTGATCTTAGTCTCATGAATAGCTAAGATTACAGGCATGAGCTAGTAGTGTCCAGTTTTTGTTTTTTAAATTTCCTGAGACAAGATTTCATTATGCATCCTAGGCTGGCCTTGAATTTTTTTTTTTTTTTTTTTTTTTGTCCGATCGTGGGGCCTGAAATCTGGGTCTGGGTGCTGTCCCTCAGCTCTTCAGCTCAAGGCTAGCACTCTACCACTTGAGCCACAGCGCCACTTCCGGCTTTTTTCTTTTTGCTTATGTGGTGCTGGGGAATCGAACTCAGGGCCTCAGGCATGCAAGGCAAGCGCTCTACCACTGAGCCACCTTCCCAGCCCCTGGCCTTGAATTTTTAATCCTCTTTTCTGGGCCTCCCAAATACTGGGTTTACAAGCATTAACCACTGTACCTGGCACACTCAAACACATCCATTCAAGCACTTAAGGATTCTGGCGATTTCTAACTTAGAAGGAGTTTGTTAGAATCAAGAGAACTAGCCTTGAGCAAAAGACCTCAGGGACAGCACCCAGGCCCCAAGCTCAAGCCCCAGGACCAACAAAAAAAGAAAAAAGGGGGCTGGGAAGGTGGCTCAGAGGTAGAGCGCTTGCCTTGCATGCATGAGGCCCTGGGTTCGATTCCTCAGCACCACATATGCAAAAAGAAAAAAGCCAGGAGTGGCGCTGTGGCTCAAGTGGTAGAGCGCTAGCCTTGAGCTGAAGAGCTGAGGGACAGCGCCCAGGCCCAGAGTTCAGGCCCCACGACCAGACCCCCCCCCAAAAAAAAAGAAAAAGAAAAAAGTATGACTCAGTGAACAGAGCACCAATCTTTTTTTTTTTGATGGTTATCTGGAGATAAGAATCACATAGATTTCCTGCTTGGGTTGGCTTTGAATCTCCATCCCCAGATCTAAGCCTCCTGACTAGCCAGGATTACAAACGTCAGCCATGGGCACAGAGCCTCGTGCCTGGCTTTTCTGTAGATATCACCAGCAGCCATGGAGGACTCGGTGGCATCTGCCCTGCTCAGAAGGATTAGGAGCAGGGCGTGAACAGCTAGGTGGCAGAATGTGCCCAGACTCAGGAGCAGCCTGGGGATTAAGGACATCCAATGGAGGGAGGAGGCACAGGGAAGCCGAATCAAGACAAGGCATTTTCGCTGCAGTACTCCTTCACTTGCTGGCCTGCGTGCGGTACCTGCCTGACACGTATGTTCTTTAGAAGGTCCATCCTAGGAAGCCCACCAGGCCACACAGGGCACCCCAGAGGCTTTGCTTTTTCAAGACATCTAGGAGCCTGTGAGGACACTATGTACAGCACCCCCAGGTGGCAGCCACAGGGAATGCTATCAGAGGCTGCCCGTCCCGCAGCGGCAGGAGGGACTCTGGGTGTTCTTGTAAACAGCTTCATTTCACAGCAGGTCGGCCAGGGCTGGACTCTGGGTGAAACAGTCAGCTGGTCAGGGCTGGGCTCCCATCAGGCCAGAGTGTGGGTGAGGATGGGAATAAAACTACATGATCTGTTCAAGGTTGCCTGATACTCCTGTGTTCCCACAACTCCCTGTAGCTTCTGTGTCCAGCTCGCCCTGACTCCTCCAGCTCTCATGAGTTGTTTCTAGCCTCACCCATAGGGTGCTTTGACACACACACACACACACACACACACACACACACACACACACACACACACACACGAGCCTGCCAGCCTGGGAGTTCCCACAGCATCAGGTACCTACTGCAGGGTGTGGAGCCCTGTCTTTGGATGGAACCGGGGCCTCTCCACACTGGACCTGATTGCTCTCAGCACTCTGAATCCACAGGTCCACACCCACAGTTCTGAGCACTGGTCACCCTGACCTCTGCTCTGTTTTTCTCTCTCTCCCAGGAAATCTGAGGGAACGTTTATTATTATTTTTTCCTTATGCCAGTACTGGGGCTTGAATTCAGGGCCCAGGTGCTGTCCCTGTTCACTCAAGACTGATGCTCTACCACTTGAGCCACAGCTTCACATCCAGCTTTTTGCTGGTTAGTTGGAGATAAAAGACGGTCTTTTTCCACTCAGGCTGGCTTTGAAGCAGGATCTTCAGCTCTCATCTCCTGAGTAGCTAGGATTACAGACATGAGCTATCAGGGCCTAGTTTCCTGTTTTGGTGATATTTACCACCCCCTAGAATTGCAATCATTTTCCAGCTCTGGTCCCCAGTGCCTAGGAACACAGCTACCTTTGAGTAAATTAATTCACTGATCTGCTCCTGGGTGGCTCTTGACTTCTAACTCAATGTTTTTCTGAGGCACATTAGGAGAAAAGATTTTACTGGGAACCAGTGGCTCCTGCCTGTGATCCTAATGACTGAAGCGGCTAAAATAAACCCAGTTACTAAGGAGGCAGAGACCTGAAGATCTCTGAAGATCTGAAGATCTCTGAAGATCTGAAGATCAAAGCCAGCCCAAGAAGGAAAGTCCATGAAGTGGACCTGTGGCTCAAGTTGTAGAGCGCCAGACTTGAGTGAAAACGCTCAGAGACAGCGCCCAGGCTCTGAGTTCAAGTCTTGAGACTGGCACAAAAGAAAACAACAAAAACTTACTGTGCAGCGCCAGGTGGCAGCTGGACGCCAGGGCGGGATCAGGGCTGGGGGCGTGGCGGGGCCTTGGCTGAAGCCGCGGGATCAGGGCTGGGGGCGTGGCGGGGGCGTGGCGGGCGGGGCCCTGGCCAAAGCCGCGGGATCAGGGCTGGGGGCGTGGCGGGGCGTGGCGGGGGGCGTGGCCCGGGCCAGAGCCCGACGCCCGCAGAGTGCAGCCGAGGCTGAGCGGAGCACAGGCAGCGCCGAGCCGGCCCGCGGCTGCTCCCCTCGGGTCTCGCATCTCCGACGGCGGCGCCGCGGGAGGCCGGGCGCATGCGGCCCCCGGGAAGGCAGTGATCACGGGGTGGCAGCGCACCATGGCGCTGGAGCAGGCGCTGCAGGCCGCCCGGCAGGGGGAACTGGACGTGCTGCGGTCCCTGCACGCCGCCGGCCTGCTGGGACCCTCGCTGCGCGACCCCCTGGACGCGCTGCCCGTGCACCACGCCGCGCGCGCCGGCCAGCTGCGCTGCCTGCGCTTCCTGGTGGAGGAGGCCGCGCTGCCCGCCGGGGCCCGGGCCCGCAACGGCGCCACCCCGGCCCACGACGCCGCCGCCACCGGCCACCTCGCCTGCCTGCAGTGGCTGCTCTCGCAGGTCGGCTGCAGAGTGCAGGTGGGTCCGGGAGAGGGCTCGGGACCGAGTCTCCCAGAACACACCCCTGGGTGGGGTGCCCCTGGCCCGGCCGAGTCCCGCACGGATCCCCTAGACAAGGGCCTCCCTGGAAAGAGCATCTGGTGACAAACGGGGGACCCAGGCTCCGCGGGGCTGGTATTTCCTGGGAGAAGGTTAGAAGGAGTTTGGGGTGAGGGTAGTGAAGAATCAGACCAAATCTGAAGGAGGGGGGGTGGGCAGAGCCCCACTGCCCCAGACTTAGACCCAGGACGGAAAGGGACCAAAGGTATTGGCCGCTTTGGGCCTTCCAGATCTCAGTTGCTTCTCATGGCACCTCAGTCTTCTTGCCCTGAGATGTCACCTGAATGACCTCGGGGGAGAGAGCTGGTGGGTGGGAAGATCTGAGCGTTCTAAGCACCGGGAACAGGAAGCGCCAAGCCCTGAGGTGCACAGCTTCTTGCCCCCTGGATAGAGTGGCAGAGAAGCCAGGGGTCGGGGCTCTGGTTGGGTGGCAGCCATTGGACCAGGCCTAGAGGGTCTCTTTAGGCTGATATTGTGGTTGCTGGGGAAGCAGTGGGGGGAGGAAGGGAGGGAGGGAGCAGAAGTGATTTTCCACTTATAAGGACCACAGGGTTAGCTGGAGATTTGGAGCAACTCTAAGCTGGCTTGCTGTGCCTTCCCCAAACAATAGCCTACCCTACCCCCACCTCCTGCCTTCAGGAGATAAGATCCCCCTCACCTGGCTTTCTCATCCCTTCTGAGAGATGCTGTATCTCCTCACTGGCCCTGTTATCAGGGGTTCCCAATTATCAGGAGTTCCTGGCCACATGGCTGATCCCCAAGTCCTCTGCTGGCCAGAAGCCGCCTCTGCTGCCTCCTCCTCCTCCTCCTCCTCCTCCTCCTCCTCCTCCTCCTCCTTCTCCCCCCCTTCTGTCCCTCCTCCCCCTCCTCCCTGAACTCTTTCTCCCTAAATCTGGTGTCTAGCTCTGGCCGGTAGCCTCCCTACCACTGCAGAGGAGAGAGAAGGAACAAGCGGCCTTGTGTCCAGCTTATCAAGAGTTCTGCCTTCCAACCCGAGTAGGCTTTGGTGCTAGAGTCAGAAGGGGGAGGGAAGACCTTGATCCCTGACCCCCCCACCCCCAGCCCTGAGAGATTGGATCCCAGCACATCTAGCTCTGGAGGCCTACCCCAGCTGGTGATGTCTCAGAGACAGGCCAGAGCCTTTGGAGGCCAGGGCCTTTGCCTTGGCGCCTCAGACCCACAGCCCCCAAGGTGAATGGAGGGGAAGGAGCCTCAAGAAAAGAAGCTCCACAGGTACCAGTGCCTCACACCTGTAATCTTAGCTCCTCAGGAGGCTGAGACCTGAGGATTGAGGTTCAAAGCCAGCCTGCGCAGGAAAGTCTGTGTGACTCTTATCTCCAATCTATTAGCACAAAGCTGCAAGTGGAGTTGTGACACAATGGTAGAGCACTAGCCTTGAGTGAAAAAGCTAACGGACAGCATCCGTGCCCTAAGTTCAAGCACATGCGCACGTGCACGCTTGTACACACACACACAGAACTGCGGCTCGTTTCACCATGATCTTGCTCCAATCATCTCTAGCCAGTGCCATCCCTGGTTCGGGAGAATGGGAGCAGGCCATGTCTCCAGCGCACAGGAGAGTTCTCAGGGTTTGTGTCAGTTTCGTGTGGGCCATTTATTTCCTGCCACATAATCCCACCCCCTTCCCAGAGCCTCTCTGATGATATTGTGCTCCCAGCTCCAGCTCCCCTCTGCCTTTTTCTCCTTGAAGGATGCTCTGTCTTCTTCCCACTGAGATTCACCTTCTTCACACTATCTGGCCAACTCCTGCTGCCTTGGCCACGTCTGTCTCTCCCCACGGTGCCCCTCCCTGAGCGACAGAGAGGCTTCGATTCTCCACTCCCGGTGGACCATGTCCCCCTCTCACTGCTGCCCAGCCTCCTCCCCTCTCCCCACCTCTCTGTTGCCCCAAGAGCTAGGTGGTTTTTTTGTTTGTTTCTGTGTGTCAGGACTTGAACTCAGGACCTGGACATTCTCCTTGAGCCTTTTTGCTTAAGAAGGGCACTCTACCACTTGAGCCACAGCTCTGCTTCCTGTTCTGGTGGTTTATTGTAGATAAGAGTCTTACAGACTTGGCTGCCTGGGCTGGCTTTGACCCTTGATCCTCAGATCTCAGTCTCCAGTGTAATTAGGATTACAGGCGTGAGCCACCAGCACCCAGCCAATCGGTTAATTCTAAAACAGTGCCTACTCTCCCAGATGTACCAGCCTCAGTCTGAAGGGCTGGATTCTTGGCCATTCTGCCCACTACATAGGTGCCATGTGCAGCCCCACCGCCCCTTCTAACAGCACACACGGGACACAGTCATTCAGCATTGTGGACCCAAGAGTTCTGGGGCACCTGTGGGAGGGCACCTGTGGGGGGGGCACTCCTCCCAGGGGCCTCCACGCTGGCAGACTACTCTAGGCCCTCCCCATCAGTACCCACGAATTTCCTCCTCCACACAATAAGAACACAGCTTGTTCCTGAGACTGGGTACAGGGCAGACTGCGTGCGAGCCACCGGAGAGAGCTGCCTGTTCCCGTACTGGGTTGTTGGAATGTGCCGAGGTCGAGCTCTCTGGGAAAGGAGGATGAGGAGGCATGCGGGTGGGAGGCAGAGTATTCCCTGGTCCTGATACTAGCCTGGGGCGGGGCAGGCTCCCACGCTTCTGAGTGTGTCAAGACACACTCGCTCTGCAGATGTCTTCAGCCTGTGGCCCTGGGCCTGGAGTGGGGGCTCTTATTAGGATTCAGGGTGCTATGTGCAGGCACCACTCACTCAGTCATGCCCACAACACTGCTGAAGGCCCATACAGTACTGCTGCGTATGGACTGAGGGTCAAAGATCAAAAGACCGAAGCAAGGATTGAAATCCAGGGATCAGCTTGATTCCCTGAAACTTTGCTGAGCTGGGCCTGAAGAGGGGACAGGGCCGTCCTCTACTTGAAGGAGACTGACCCAGTTCAGGCTGTGGGGCTTTAACCATCTCTCTCCTCACAGGACAAAGACAATTCTGGTGCCACAGTCCTGCATCTGGCTGCCCGCTTTGGCCACCCTGAGGTGGTGAACTGGCTGCTGCGCCATGGCGGCGGAGACCCTGCCATGACCACAGACACCGGTGCCCTGCCCATCCACTACGCCGCGGCCAAAGGAGACTTCCCCTCCCTGAGGCTCATTGCGCAACACCACCCTGAGTAAGGAGTCCTGTCCTTGATTTGGGGGCTGGGATCCAACCCAGAGCCCTGCTTGATAGGCTTTACTAGGGCTCTGCCTCAGAGCTGTAACCCCCAAGCTGGGATTAAACTCAGGGCCTCCTGCTTGCTAGCCAGGTGCTCTACCCCTTGAACCATGCTCCCAGCCACCATTGACTTCACTTTTTTTTTTTTGCTGGTCATGGGGCTTGAACGCTGGGCACTGTCCCTCACTCAGCTCTTCAGCTCAAGATGAGCACTCTACCACTTGAGCCACAGAGCCACTTCGGGTTTTCTGGTGGTTCACTGGAGATAAGAGTCTCACGGGGCCTTTCCTGCCAGGGCTGGCTTTGAACCATGATCCTCAGATCTCAGCCTCTCGAGTAGCTAAGATTACAGGCGTGAGCCACCGGTGCCCTGCTTGACATCACTCTTTTTTTTTTTTTTTTTTTTTGTCGGTCATTGCCTGAGCTCTCGGCCTGGGCACTGCCCCTCAGCTCTTCAGCTCAAGGCTAGCGCTCTACCACTTGAGCCACAGAAGCACTTCTGGCTTTTTCTGCTTATGAGGTGCTGAAGAATTGAACCCAGGGCCTCATGCATGCAAGGCAAGCATTCTACCACTGAGCCACCTTCCCAGCTCATTGGCCTCACTCTTAACAGAGTCTCTGGGTGCAGTAGCCAGAGCTCTGGGGAATGCTTAGCGTCGGCTACGTCTGTCCAGTATTCCAGGAGGATGACTGCTCCAATGGTCATCCCGGCCCACGCCCAACACAGCTCCTGCCCAAGCTGGAATTTCTCCTCTCTTAGAAGCCCTTTCGGGGTCCCCCAGCTACTCACTTCAGGCTTTTACCAGCAGGGTTCCTCCAGAATCCCTGGCAGTAACGTATCTGGGCTTAGGAGGCTGCATACACAAGCCAAAGCCACTTGCTCCCCTCCAAGGAACCTGCCAGCCGCTAGCAAGCAGGTGGCTCTCTCCAGCTTTGCTCTACGATTACTTGAAAACGAAGTCATAATGGTGTGGCAGGGGCAGGAGTGCCCCTAGACCCCTACCCAGTCCAGCAGGTAGAGGAGGGCCACATCAGCTATCAAGGAGGTCAGGGAGCGCTGTCCTCCTGGTCCTTCCCAGAGCTGTGGCCCAGCTATCAGGAGAGCTGTTTTCCTTTCTGTGCTCCTGGGCCACTCTCATTACCATGGGAGGAGGAAGTGCACATCGGGAGGCCCAGGCCTGAATGGCTGCGCAGAGAAAGCAGTCTAGCAGGCGAGGCTGGGAGCTCCCCAGGTGGGGTGGGGCACGCCAAAAAGCAGAGTCCCAGGAGGATTTCAGGCCTAGGTGCCTATGGGAGATGGGACCTGGGGTTCTGAGGACATGGACTGCCAGTGGCCACCAGGGACCTGAGCCAGATGAGGGTGCTAGCCAGTGACCCTTGTCGGTCTCCTCAGGGGAAGAGCAGCTTGGAGGTCAGAGAGTTTCACCAGCTGGGCACCAGTGGCTCACATCTGTAGTCTAGCTACTCAGGAGGCTGAGATCTGAGGGTCATGGTTCAAAGCCAGCCCTGCCAGGAAAGTCTGTGAGACTCTTTATCTCCAGTGAACCACCAGAAAACCATAAGTGGTGCTGTGGCTCAAGTGGTAGAGCGCTCACCTTGAGCTGAAGAGCTGAGGGACAGCGCCCAGGCCCAGAGTTCAGGCCACATGACCCACAAAAAAAAAAAAAAAGAGAGAGAGAGAGAGAGAGTTTCACCCATCACTCATCCATTCCCAAGGATGCTTTGGCCATTGGTCACCAGGCAGCAGGCTGGAGCTGGACGCCGTGGGCTGAGGCACGGGTGTGGATACAGAACTGCCCTGCAGTCCTGCAGGCTGCGCTGCAGTGGTCTCCCCTGCTCAGGACAGGCAGGATAAGCCTAATTCTACCTTTCTGGCTGAGCTTCTCCGGTTGTGGGACGGCCAGCTGTTCATCAACAGTGAGGTGCTCTTCACAGCCATTTGAAGGCTACTGAGGTGTAATTTCTCTGTGTCCAGACGAGAGAGGGGTTGGGCATATCACAGTCCATAGGATTTAGAGTTGGAAGGCCTCAGAGACCTTGGAGGGCTGGATCAGACCCGGCACCATCAGCAGCTGCGGGAAGCATCGGCTCAGACTCCTGTTAAGCCCTCCGATTGGGTCCTGGCACACGGGACTCTGAGGCACTGTCAAGTCCAGTGGCCGTGATTCTGATAAGCCTGTCCAGAAGTGCTCCGTGCCTGCCAACCTGCCCACCACCCAGCCTGCCCAGTGGCCTGGCTGAGGTTGGAGCCAATGGAGCTCAGCCGTATGAACCAAGAGGGCTTGGAGACTGTCCCTGAGAATTTAGGGCCTAGGACCTGGAAGCCTCCACAGATTGGGGATCCTGAGCCTCGGGAAGACTCAGCCTGTACTGTGAACCCCCAGGCTTAAAAGCCCCTTTCCCCTCCCAGGCCATGCCAAGTTTTGGATGTAGTTGGGTCCTAGTGCCATCTCTGCGGCAGATGGTCTGGCCGATGGGCTGCCAGGTCTCTAGAAGTCACCATGAATCTCGGAGAAGTAGGCGGAGGCCTTGAGTTATGGGTTCCACAGCAGCAGGACACAGCTGATGAGGTGCTTTGTGTAGTTGCCAGGCTCGGCGTGGTCGAGGCCTATACACTTAGCCTTGTGGGGGGCAGGCGGTGGCTCCTGCTGTCCAGGGCTGTGGATAACAGAGCAGGAGCTGGGGAGGGCAGAGGCCAGACTGCCTCAGGCCACAGGGTCCAATCAGGAGACACAGGCAGCCCGGCTAGGAGCCCATGGCTTCATGCTCTCCTGAGCCTCCCAGGCCTACTGTGAAGTGTGAATTATTCACGAGGCCTCAGCTCTCTCCCTGGTAGCTGGTGAGGGAGGAAGGCGCCCATGCCTACCAGCAGGAAACTCGATCCCATCCCAGGAGGCTGTCAGTGACCACGGGCGGTGACAAACAGCCGAGGAGCTGGAGGGCTGGACGCTCCAGGGGAGAGCTGGCTCATGCCAGGGCTGTGCCTTGGGGTGTCGCACAAGGCTGGGGGAGGCAGGAACACCCTGTACCATTCTCCCCATCCCTAGTCTATCCCAGCTCACTGCGCCAGATCTTCCCAGCACAAGGCTGACCGCAGTGACCTTCGGGGGCAGGGAGTGCTACCCAAAGGGCCCCCTACCTCTGAACCCAATGCACAGAGCTGTGGGCATGGAGCTCATAGGGGCTGGGTCTTAAGTCAGAGAGAGACAGAGTGGAGGGGGCTGACCCTCCTGGGCAGGCACTAGTGGCTGGTGGGGGGGGACGGGGGCCCTGGATCCCCAGCCAGGATTAAGGAGCCGGGAGCAGATAGCCCTCACTGCCTCCCAGCACCTCTCAGAGTAGTCCTCAGATCCAGAAACTTCCTTCTGCTTGTTCTACCTTTTCAATGTCTGCCACGGGCTGCCCTGGGGTCTCAGCTGCTGCACAAGAGCCCGGCTTCAACTGAGATTTAAGGCTTAGCTGGGGGGTCTGAGCCCTTGGGTTCGGCCAGTCACATCAAGCTGGAAGATCAGCTGATCCAATTTTTCTTTTCTTTTCTTTTTGCCGATCGTGGGGCCTGAACTCTGGGCCTGGGCACTGTCCCTCAGCTCTTCAGCTCAAGGCGAGCACCCTACCACTTGAGCCACAGCTCCACTTCCGGCTTTTTCTGCTTATGTGGTGCTAAGGAATCGAACCCAGGGCCTCATGCTTGCAAGGCAAGCACTCTACCACTGAGCCACCTTCCCAGCCCCGGGTCCAATTATTTTTCTCTGTCACTTGTGGGTCTTGAACTCAGGGCCTGGGCACTGCCCCAGAGCTTTTTGCTCAAGGGTAGCACTCTACTATGTTGAGCCATAGCTCCCTCCATTTCCAGCCTTTAGGTAGCTAGTTGGAGGTAAGAGTGTCAGGTACTTTACTGTCCTGTCTGGCTTTGAACCATGATCCTTGAATAAAACAGCTAAGGGACAGCACCCAAGGCTTGAGTTCATCCCCCAATACCAACACACACACACACACACACACACACACACACACACACACACGTCAGACTCCTAACACAGGAACAGGGCAGGTCACCTCATTACAGGGGCCTAGAGACCCTCCCTTCCCTTCTGGCTCTGGAACATCCATTTCCAACTGTGCTTTCTCTGTAGTCTACTCTAAGGCTTCTCCCTGGCGAGTGTGCTGCTCCTCCAATAGCTCACACTGTGTGGCTGTGCCCTGGCCATTCCCTTGGCCTGGAACTGTTGGAGCTGCAGTAGCAGCCTGGCTTCCTTCAGCCTCTGCTCCCATCTCACCCCAGCAAGGCCAGCCGAGCCTGTTCAGACCCTAGACTGCCCCCACCACACTCAATCCCAGCTGGCCTGGGCCCCCCCGCCCCCCAATCATGAGCAGGCAGTGCCTTCTATTCACTTGTCTTCTTATGTCTGTCCCTTCTGACTAATAAGGCTAGAGACTTTCATCTTTCCCGCTCTGTATGCTCAGTGCCTGATATGCATTGAACATTTGTTTGTTGAATGAATGAGGAGTCAGGGGGAAAAAAAGGGAGGAGAAAAAAAAACAACATGTCTTGTCTGGTTCTGCTTACAACCCACTGCTTGTGGCCTTAGATGAAACTCCCCTTCTGTGCTTCCGGGTGCCCATCTGACTAGTGGTCTCATTATGCCCTCCAAGGCTGAAGCTCCAGTTCTAGCTCCTTCTCTGCCTCACTTATGTATATTCGAATGGCTCAACAGATAGCAGCGGAGCTACCTGCCTGGCATCAGCAATGGGGATGTAGTACGAGTGGCTTCCCAGGAATTCTTAGGGAGCAAGTAGAAGAGACGGTGGAGAACTCACACCTGGTACCCCATTCAGATGCCTGCTCCTCATCCTAGTCCATGTGTGCAGCATGCAATCGACACGAATGAGTGAATGTGTGAATAAATGAATGAGGTAAAGGAACAAGATAACTCAGGAGTGACAAGTGCTTTAAGTGGAGGGGATCAGAGAAAACCTCTCTGAAGAGCAGAGCGTTGACACATAAGAAAGCTGAGCCGGGCGCTGGTGGCTCATGCCTGTAGTCCTAACTACTCAGGAGGCTGAGAACTGAGGGTGACAGTTCAAAGCCAGCCCGAGCAGGAAAGTCTTATCTCCAGTAAACCATTTAGAAAACCAGAAATGGTGCTGTGGCTCAAGTGGTAGAGTGCTTGCTTTGAGCTAAAGAACCCAGGCCCAGAGTTCAAGTCCCATGACCAACAACAAAATAAAAATAAAAAAAGGAAGCTGTCAGTCATGCAGCTCTGCTATGAGGCACGGCCATAGAACAGGCAAGCAGCAGGTGCCAGTGGCCCACACCTGTAATCCTAGCTACTCCAGAGGCTGAGATCCGGCTGGGATGTAGCTCAGTGGCAAAGTGCTTGCCTACCAAGTGCAACATCCAGGGTTCGATCCCCAGAACCGAAAAAGAAAAGACCAAAAAAATACAGTTAAAAAAGCAAACAAACAATACAACCCAAACCTTTGAGCTGTGGACATAGCTCAGTGACAGGGTGCTTGCCTAGCATGCATGAAACCCTGGGTTCGATTCCTCAGTACCACATACACAGAAAAATCCAGAAGTGGTGCTGTGGCTCAAGTGGTAGAGTGCTAGCCTAACGGTGGGGCTTGAACTCTAGGCCTTTTATGTACTCTGGCTTTGCTTTTTTGCTGGTATGCTGTCATTTGAGCCTCAGTGCTACTTCCAACTTTTTGGCGGTTCGTTGGAGGTAAGTCCTGTGGACTTTCCTGCCCTGGCTGGCTTCTAAATACAATCCTCAGTTCTTAGCCTTCTGAGTAGCTAGGATTACAGGCGTGAGCCACCGGCGCTGGCTCAGCTAGGCTTTTAACATGAGCAGGAGACACTATGGGTGGCACTTGGTGGGTCCCAGGAACCTCCCTGGTTTCCCTCAGGGCAAGGTCCTTGGCAGTGAGCGAGGGCAGCGGCAAATGTCCCTCTGTGACCCGAGTCCGACTCTGTGGGTGGGTGGATAGCACTCCCTGCCCTTTGTGGCTGCTCTAATGTGAGATTTCCAACAACCCCGACAAACACCTCACAATTCTTTTGTGTAATCAGAGGGTGACTTGTTTAATAGTTACAGTTTATCCCTATCATCTTTTTTTTTTCCCAAGAAGAAGAAAGAAACACACACAACTGACATGCCCACTGCCTGAGAGGCCATAATCTAATAGGGATGGCTTAGTGTGGGGTCTTCAAAGAGTCCAGAGTTTGGGACCGAGGAGGGTGAGGCCTATCATCTTAACTATTCAGAAGGTTTGAGACCTAGAGGGTAACAGTTCACAGACAGCCCTGGTAGAAAAGTCTTTAAAAGCCAGGAACCAGTGGCTCATGCCTATAATCCTAGCTACTCAGGAGGCTGAGATGTAAGGATCACAGTTCAAAACCAGCCTGGAGACTCTTATCTCCAATTAACCACCAGAAAACAGGAAGGTTTTTTGTTGTTGGTGATGGTGGTGGTTTTTTTTTTTTTTGTCGGTCGTGGGGCTTGAACTCTGGGCCTGGGCGCTGTCCCTCAGCTCTTCAGCTCAAGGCGAGCGCTCTACCACTTCAGCTACAGCGCCACTTCTGGGTTTCTGGTGGTTTAATGGAGATAAGAGTTTCATGGACTTTCTTGCCCGGGCTGGCTTTGAACCGTGATCCTCAGATCTCTCAGGCTCCTGAGTAGCTAGGATTACAGGCGTGAGCCACTGGCGCCTGGCAAAAACAGGAAGCTTTGCTGTGGCTCAAGTGGCTGGCTCATCATGAGCTGAAGAGCTCAGAGACAGTGCCCAGGTCCAGAGATCAAGCCCTACGACTGACAAAAAGAAAAAAGTCTGGGTGGGAAGGTGGCTCAGTGGTAGAGTGCTTGCCTTGCATGCATGAGGCCCTGGGTTCGATTCCTTAGCACTACATAAGCAGAAAAAGTTGGAAGTGACACTCTGGCTCAAGTGGTAGAGCTGAAGAGCTGAGGGACAGCACCCAGGCCCAGAGTCCAGGCCCCACCACTGACCCCCCCAAAAAAAAAAAGTCTTTAAAACTCCATCTCCAAAACAACCAACAAAAAGCAGGGTTGGAAGTGTGGCTCAAGTGGTAGAGAACCAGCTAATGAAGCAAGTGGAGCCACTGGGAGTCATTGAGTTCACATGCCAGTATCTCTCTCTCTCTCTCTCTCTCTCTCTCTCTCTCTCTCTCTCTCTCTCTCTCTCTCTCTCTCTCACACACACACACACACACACACACACACACACACACAGGAAGTTAGCATGGTGTCTTTTAGTATGTGGCAGAGATGTGAGGGAGTGTGTTTGAGGCAAGTAACTTTTGAGAAGCCTGCTGTATGCACAAAAGCCAAAGGAGCTGGGCTTAATGGGAAGGCACGGATAAGGAGGGACCCATTAGTCAGTCAGGTGAGGATGGATAGACTGCTGGAGGCAGGGAGGCTTTGGGGCCTGTGGACAGGCGGGCAGTCGGTGGGAGGGGGAGGGGAGGGGAGCCTGGGGACCAGCTTGTGGCAACACTGAAGAAGCCAGGCCCTCCCTCACCTTCCCACTTTCAGCCTCCTCCCTGTTTCCAGTGCTTGTCACAGTGCTTGGCCACAGAGAGTCTCAATAATGATGATTTTGCCCTAAGAGGAAAGAGGCTGGGGCCGACAGGAACTTTCACACTGCAGCTTAGTGCCTGTGACTCATGTCTGTAATCCTGGATGCTCAGGAGGCTGAGATCTGAGGATCAAGGTTTGAAGCCAGCCCAGACAGGGTTCAGGAAAGTCTGCGAGATTCTTATCTCCAGTTAACCACCAAAAAGCCAGAAGTGGAGCTGTGGCTAAAAGGTAGAGCACTAGCCTTGAGCAAAAATACCTAAGGGACAGGGCTGGGGATGTGGTTTACTGGTTGAGTGCTTGTCTAGCATGCATGAAGTCCTAAGTTCAATTCCTCAGAACCACATAAACAGTGCCAAAAGTGGCACTGTGGTACAAGTGGTAGAGTGCTAGTCTTGAGCAAAAGAAGTTCAGGGACAGTGCCCAGGCCCTGAGTTCAAGCCCCAGGACCAGCACGTACACACACACACACACACACACACACACACACACACACACACACACACACACACACACACACACACACACACACACACACACACACACACACACACACACACACACACACAACTATTAAAGGACTGGTGAGAGAAGCATATGTCATGTGCATCACGGCTTGGCCTGAGGGATGGGAACTGTATTTTGTCCCTTATGTTAAGCCACGCTATCACCAGTGAGTGACAAGGACCCATCTTTCCTCTTGCCTTCAATCAAATGAGAAGAAAACAAGGCTGCCACCCCCTGGCTGCTCACCACAGCCCACCCCCAGATCACTTCATGTCCTGGTGTTTCCCATGAAGGGGACTTTGATTGCAAAGCAGGGGTCGCGAGTACAAAGGCTGACACGAGTCATAATGGGAACCTTTCTTGGGTGGCACCCCGCGGGCTGTGATGTTGCTGCTTTCCAGGCTGGCTGGGCACCTGGCGGGGAGGGGAGGGCTCCACAGGTATCTGGCCGTCCTCATGGTTGGCCTTGGGCACTCCCAGAGAGAAGCCATGGGCCCTGGGACTGGCCCCCTCCAGCCTGCATGCCCAGGACCCCAGGACTCACTGTGCCTTGGTTACAGGGTGAATAATTCAGGCCACTGAGTGTTGGTCATGAAATATTCAACAGGCTGCTCCTGACTCACCAGCCTGGGTATGTGTGGGGGCGATGGGGGCCCAGGCCTGGAGGCTGGGGCCCAGGGCCAGCCAGTGTCTGAGAAGCAGGTGGCTGGGTTTGCTATCTACAGAAGGACGCATGACCCACCCATCCTCCTTTGTTATTGTGCAGGGCCTTGAATATGCTAGCCAAGGCTATAGGACTGAGGTACAACCCAGACACTCAGTCTGTACCCTCTCTCTCTCTCATTCTCTCTGTGTCTGTCTGTCTTTCTCTGTCTGTCTCTCTCTGTCTCTGTCTCCGTCTCTGTCTCTTTGTCTATGCCCCTCCCTCTCTCTCTCCCTCCCCTTTCTCTCTAGGTATCTGTACTGGGCCTTGAATTCAGAGCTAGGTATTTTCCCTTAGCTTTTTTACTCAAGGCTGGGTGCTGTACTTGAGTCATAGCTCTACTTCCAGCATTTTGGTGTTTAATTGGAGATGAGAGTCTCATGGACTCTCTTGCCTGGGCTGGCTTTGAACCTCCAACGTCAGATCAGCCTCCTGAGTAGCTAGAATTACAAGTGTCAGGCACTGGTGCCCAGCTCCCAGTCTGATTTTCACATGAGTGGGATATTGAAAGACAACCAGGCTTGGTGCTTGCTACCCTCAGACTTGGAGAGCACCAAGCTGAGCAAATGGCAGCCCTGGGTTGGCGGAGAGGACTGGCCACCCTGAGGAGAAAGGAGAGACCAGAGATGGTGTGGGTGCCCAGCAGGGATACAGATGGGCTCTCATCAGAACAGGGAGAGGTCTCCTGGGAGGACTGTGTGTGGGGACAGGGGAAAGCGACCGTGGGTGGGTTGGAGGTCTAAGTCATGGTGGAGTACTGGGAGGGTGGGTGAATAGGCAGATGAAAGAGGACTTATGGCATACAGATGGGCAGTTGGACTCAGAGCCTGGGGGAAGGGTGATGAGTATGGTAGGTATGGGGGTAGGGAAGGCAGCTGGGGTGAGGATGTGAGTTGAGTTCTGGGCACTGAGGATGCAGCCTCCCCACCTGCACTTGGAGAGGTGGGCAGCTCCTGGAACCAGGGCTAGATCGCAGCTCCACCTTGTGGTCCATTGTGGTAATTGCATGCTGGGCTGTCTACACCAATCAGCCTAGAGGCCAGGCCAGCTTTGAGGTCCCCCCTGGCAGCCTCCTACCCATGGGGCTGGTTCTCTGCTTCACAGGCTATATGGGAAAGCATCAGGCCTGAGGCACAGTTCCCACCTGCACCCACCCCCACCCCTGCAAGTTCCTTCCCTTCCCTAGCTCCTCCTACTGCAGGCCAGGCTCTGCATCCTACTTGTTTCCATGTCACTACCCTTACTTGCCCCTCTGTAGAGTGGGACTGACAAGAGGCCTTAAGCAGAACCTGTGTGTTGGTACCACAGTGCCCAAGGAAGTGCTCAGTGCCTGAGGCCACTTGATAAGGCTGCCAGATTAGCAAGAACAATGATAAAACCCAGGATGATCAGGTAACCTTGACCTGGCACGAGTATGTCTCAGGCAACGTGGGGCCTATCCTAAAACTTGATTTGATGTTTGTCTGAAATTCAGAATTAAGCCAGGTGACAGTGGCTGTAATCCTAGCTACTCAGGAGGCTGAGATTTGAGGATCAAGGTACAAATCCAGCCCAGGCCCGAAAGTCTGTGGCTTTTACCCCCAGTTAACCACCAAAAAGCTATAAGTAGAGCTGTGGTTCAAGTGGTAGAGCATTGGCGGCAGGGGGGGCACTAAGGGTCAGTGTCTAGGCCCTGAGTTCAAGATCCAGTCCAGGCACACATGCACATGCACACCCACGCAGGCAGACGTAGTGGGACAGGGCTATCAGAGGGGTCCCCTGAGAGAGGGTGGCACAGAACTAAACCCAGAGGGAGTCAAGGAAGGCCAGTGAGGAGAACCGCTCCAGTACTCCCCGAATTGACACAGAAGGTGTGAGGTGGCCCTGCATGGCGGCAGGCAGCTAGAGTTCTCCTGATGGTGTCGCATATTCGCAGCGGAGTGAATGCCCAAACCAAGAACGGTGCCACGCCCCTGTACCTGGCGTGCCAGGAGGGCCACCTGGAGGTGACGCAGTACCTGGTGCAGGAGTGCGGCGCCGACCCGCACCTGTGTGCCTACGACGGCATGAGCCCGCTGCACGCCGCTGCGCAGATGGGCCACAGCCCGGTCATCGTGTGGCTGGTGAGCGGGGGTCAGGGCAGCCCGGGGGCGGGGCCGGCACGGGGCGGCGGGGTCTGGCCGGAGCCCTTCTCCACGCCCTTCCCTACCTAGGTGAGCTGCGCCGACGTGAGCCTGTCAGAGCGGGACAAGGATGGCGCCACTGCCATGCACTTCGCAGCCAGCCGCGGCCACGCCAAAGTGCTCAGCTGGCTCCTGCTGCACGGCGGCGAGATCTCGGCTGACCTGTGGGGCGGGACCCCTCTGCACGACGCTGCGGAGAATGGGGAGCTCGAGGTCAGGGCACCCCGCTCCCAGGGAGGTGCTCGGGGGCGGGGCCATGTGGTGAGGCGGGGCCTAGCGGCAGGGAGGGCTGAGATAGAAGCGCCTGAGGGGCGGGGCCTAGGGACAGTTGGGCCCAGATAGGAGAGGGGAACCTGAGGGGCGGGGCTTAGGGACAGGGAAGGCTGGGTGGAAGGGAAGGGTTCTGCGGGGGCGTGCCCGATGCTTGGGGCGTGGCCTAGAAGACGGAGGGCATGTGATGAAAGAGAGGGGCGTGGCCCAAGGTGGTGATGGGCGGGGCTAGGGAACAGAAACGGCCTGGGTGGAGGGGCGGGGCACAGGGAGGGTCACGGTGCCCGCTGCTGGCCGCTGGCCACTGCCCCCCGCGGAACGTGGGGACCCAGCTCACAGAGGGGTCCCCACCGCATGCTCCGGCAGTGCTGCCAGATACTCGTGGTGAATGGCGCAGAGCTGCACGTCCGCGACCGTGACGGGTACACAGCCGCAGACCTGTCGGACTACAACGGCCACAGCCACTGCACCCGCTACCTGCGCACCGTGGAGAACATGGTATGACCCTGCGCAGGCCCTCTGTTATCAGATCTCATCTCACCCCAGACCCGAGTCTTACCCTTTTACCAAGAAGGAAACTGGTTCAGAACGTCAGCGCCCTCGCCCAAGTGACACACGGTAAGTGCCCCTGACCACTTCCCAGCAGGAACTGAGCTCCCTCCAGGTCCTGCCCGAGCTGGCTCTGAACCGCGATCCTCAGAGGATTACAGGCGCGAGCCACTGCCCTCGGGCTTGCCTCTTTATTTCGGGGAAGGGGAACATGGAGGGCCAGAGTGTTCCTGACAAGACGTAAGTCTGGGAGAAGTCGAGAGACACAGGCCCTGGGATCCAGCCCAGTTCCTTCACCTGCCCATGTGTATTAGCTGATTTAATGGCTATCACCACCCTCTGAGGCAGGGAGTCCTAGTGTCACGGTTTCACAGATGGGTAAACTAACTCTATGGGTGACCCAAGGTCACGTGGACAGGACATGGCAGAACCTAGCAGTCTGGGCCAACAAGGAGTGCATGCAGCGCACGTGCGCGCACACACACACACACACACACACACACACACACACACACAGAGCTGAATCTAAGATCAAGACTGCTAGGCTAGCTGAGTGCTGGTAGCTCATGCCTATAATCCTACTCAAGAGGCTGAGATCTGAGGATCACTGTTCAAAGCCAGCCTGGACAGGAAAGTCTATGAGACTCTTATCTCCAATTAACTGCCAAAAAACTGGAAGTGGCATTGTGGCTCAAAGTGATAGAGATATAGCCTTGCGTAAAAGAGCTCAAGAACAGCACCCAGGCCCTGACTTCAAGCTCATGACTGAGAAAAACAGAAGTGTAAGTCCCACAATGGACAAAAAAGTGCTAAGCCAGTACTCTACCACTGAAGTATGCCTCCAGCTTCCCCTACTTAAAAAAGAAAAAAAAAAAAAAAAAACTTGAGACAGGATCTTGATAAATTGTCCAGAGCTGACTTGAATTTGTAATCCTTCCGCTCCAACCTCCCAAGTGGCTAGTATTATAGATGTGATATGCATCAAATTGCTTAGTGTGAACCCCCTTTTAACCACTACACCACACATTTGCTTACTTCATAGCTGGAAACTCATGTGACTCTTGTCAATTATTGTATCATGGTTACTCAGCTGTGAAGGGATGCACTGGGCCTTGGAGTGGGGTGTGAAGATGTGGGTGCCTCTGAATCCAGGGCTCCACCCCACCTGGTGGAACACCTGCTTTAGGCAGTGGAGGAGGAAGAGAATGGACCTTAGATGCTGACCAGCTCCAAGGCATATCTCCTGGCCATGGGACACGCTTCTTTCCCTCCCCCCCCCCGCCCCATTGTGGGCCTGAACTCTGGGCCTGGGCGCTGTCCCTCAGCTCTTCAGCTCAAGACTAGCACTCTACCACTTGAGCCACAGCACCACTTCCAGCTTTTTTCTTTTTTGCTTATGTGGTGCTGAGGAATCGAACCCAGGGCCTTATGCATGCAAGGCAAGCACTCTACCACTGAGCCACCTTCCCAGCCCCTTGGGACATGCTTCTAAGTGAGGCCTGGAGGGTAGTAGGAAGATGGCCTCTAGCCCCAGCCAACACATGGGGATGACTCTAATTCTGGGTTCTGCAAGTCCTGAGGTCAGAGGCCGCAGACAGACCAGAGGATGGACTTCCTCCCCAAAAGGGTTTCCCCCCAGAATGTTAGTGGTCCACAGGTAGTGAGCACCCAGTCACTGCTTGTAAAACCCAGTGGAAGTTATAAAAACTCTTCCTTGCACCCGAGATGGCTTCCTTCCAGCTTGGAAAATCTGTATCAGTGCTGTCGCTGCAGGAGGTGGATCAGAGCCCAGGGCCTTCCAGCACCTTCTAGAGCCTACCAGGTGCCACTGCTGGCCATCATACAGTGCCAGCACCATACATCAGATTGGCAGATGCCACTTCCAAACGTGATGTCATCTTTACCATAAAATTAATATTCTCCTGGGTACCATGAGTGGCACTCACTTTTAAATTATTATTGTCGGTTTTTGACACTCATGGGGCAAAGAGCACAGTTATTCATCCACAGAGTGGGCAGGCCATGTGTTGAAGGTCACACAGCTAAGTAAGTGGGGAAGAGGACATTTGAAGCCCTTGTCCCAGACTGGAGCTCCTAGGTCCCAGTCTCTGTCAGCTGTCACCCAAGAAGACAAGGCTGGATGCCCTCAGTGCCCAGCAGTGTTGGCCAAGAAAAGAGCCCTCAGCCTGTCCCCAAGTCATGTGCTGAGGCTCCCCTGGGCTCATGGAGTGGGCAGCAGGGCCTGAACTAGGTGGGGTAGCCGGGGCAGCTGTCCCCTCACCCAAGCAAGGCCCAGCTGCAGCAATGACAGATCCAAGCCACCAAGGATGCTGGCCCAGAAAAGGCAAACACTCCCGAAGAGCCCCTAATTACAGGGCCAATGAGCGCGGCCGCCCGAGAGCCGTTACCTGGTACCAGGCTGCCTCCCTCTCCCCAGGGGCCTGTGACACTTCTCAGGCAGGGAGGGGCATGGGGCAGGGAGGAGTCAAATCTGGGCAGGAGGCAGCGGAGCAAGCAGGCTCACCGGCGACAGGGACAACATGGGCAATGTAAGCAGAGCCCCTGCCCCAGCCTGCTCCCAGCCAGAGGAGGGGGTCAGAGTCGTAGGGGAGGGAGGGTGACAGGCTAGGCAGCCTGATTGGAAGGGGGTACTGCCCATCGCAGCTCAGCTAGACCACTCTGGCCACACCCTTTTCCTAGGGGCCTACGGGAACGCAATCGTACCATGTTCTAGTGTTGGGAATTGGCAGATTCAGGGCCGGTGGGGGTGGAAAAGCTTTCAACTAGGCAATCGGGGCTGAGTCTTCCTGGCCTCTTCCCTAACCCACTGCAGCCCCTGAGCCTTCTGCCCACAGAAGCACTGGAGCAGAGGCCTTCTGCCTACTAATAGGGAAGAAGAGCCTGGTGCCTAGCTGTTTTCACTTTGGAGGTTCAGCCTAGCGCCCTTTCTCAACCTACCTGAGCAGGGAGGGGTCTGAGAGAGGTTTCCTGAGACTTCAGGTTCTGTGGCTTGGGGAAGCTGGGCTCAAGGCTTCTGAGAAGACCCTGCAGCTCTCCGATAGGGAAAGGATGTGAGAGGGAAATGGCTGAGCTGAGCTCACCCAGTGAGCGCACGGTCTGGGCATGACCTTCGTCAGGTGGGCGCTGGTCTGTGGGCTGCCCGGTGGCCCTCACGGCTCCTCTGACTCCCCTTCAGAGCGTGGAGCACCGCGTGCTGTCCCGCGATCCATCCACAGAGCTGGAGGCAAGGCAGCCTGACTCTGGCATGTCTTCACCCAACACCACCATGTCAGTCCAGCCAACAAACTTCGACCTCAGCTCGCCCACCAGCACACTCTCCAACTATGACTCCTGCTCGTCCAGCCATTCCAGCATCAAGGACCGACGCCCTCCCCGAGGTGAGTGGGCCAGATGGGAAGAGAGGAGGGAACCAGTCCGCCAGGCCTTCCTTCCTGAATCCTGCCCTTAAACACGGGGAGGGGGCTTGTGCATGTACATTCTACACACATATACATACCTTCTTATATATACCCTGCCCCGCAAAACCCACATGCACCCTGAACAGTACTCATTGTTCTCACTTAGTCACATCCAGTAGTGCACACTTCAGCATGTGCACATACAGTGTGCATAGGACTGCAAGGCACACGAACAGACTTGTGCCGATTTATGCACACATCTTCTACATCACACACAGGCACAAAGCTTTCTGTTTCCCTACTTCAGACATGCACACACACCCCATGTCCACAGACTGGTGCACACATATTCACATAATATGGAGAATCGTGAGCAAATGTGACAGGTTAAGATACACAAATCCACAAAACCTACAGAAAGCAACCAACGCCTGGACACACAGAGACCACACCCTGAGCCTAGGTGTCCATCCACCGCAATGTCTGCCTCCTGCCACCAGGTGGCAGGCCTGCAGAGAGCTGGCAGAGAGCATTGCCAAAGTTGGGTGTGCCCATTCAGACTCCTGCCACCTGCTCTGCTAGATCTGCCCTGAAGGGCCGCCTCCTCTCCATCCAACAGACACACACCGGAATAAATATAGGGTTGCAATAAATATTGGCTTGTCCAGTACTGCCAGAGGCCACAGCGGGCCATACTAAGTACGGGTCCTGAGCCTGCCTTGCCTTCCAGTTTGCCCCCAGATAGTGTGAATTCTTAGTTGTGGGGGACTTTACTTTGGTGCTGGTACCAAGGCCTGGGCACTGTTTCTGAGCTCAAGGCTGGCCTCTACTTGAGCCACAGTGCCACTTTTGGCTTCTTGAGGGTTAACTGAAAATGAGAGTCTCACAGATTTTTTTTGGGGGGGTCCGGTCGTGGGGCCTGAACTCTGGGCCTGGGTGCTGTCCCTCCGCTCTTCAGCTCAAGGCTAGCGCTCTACCACTTGAGCCACAGCGCCACTTCCAGCTTTTTTCTTTTTGCTTATGTGGTGCTGAGGAATCGAACCCAGGTCCTCATGCATGCAAGGCAAGCACTCTACCACTGAGCCACCTTCCCAGCCCATCTCAGAGATTTTTTTTTCTAACTGGGCTGGCTTCCAACCATGATCCTTAGATCTCAGCCTCCTGAGTAGCCAGGATTACAAGTGTGAGCCAAGCCTGGCTCTGAAACTCCTAAATCCAGTCTTCCCTCTGCTTCCCCAGCGCTTCCGGGTGCAAGGGCTACAGACATACAGAGCTACATGGACCTGTTGAACCCGGAGCTGGGCCTGCCTCAGGGCAAGAAACCATTTCCACCCATGTTCTCTCAGCCGTCCCCAACCCTGGGCTCTGAGATGCCCCCACCACCACCAGGCTACCCAGCTCCGAAGCCTCCTTCTGGGGTGCTGGCAGCTGACATCTACCTGCAGACCAAGAACAAGCTCCGCCACGTGGACAAGGACACCTTTAAGAAGGAGGTAGTGTGACCTGCCTCCCAGCTGTGGGACTATGCTGATGGGTGTGTGGGCGGGGGGAAGCTTTTCTGGCTGAATCCTGGTCACAGGTGGCGGCCCCTGAACCCAGGGCATACTCAGTTGAGTTGAAAGTCCTGGTCCCAGACCCATGAAGGCTCAGGGCTATACCCTGACTTCAAGGGGCTAAGACAAAGCCACTGCCTGCAGCTGGGGGCTGGCACGTGCTGCCTGTTGAGTGCAGGGCTGTCTCAGAATTGACAGAATGAATGTGGACTGACTTGCAGACATGCCCATGCCCACAGCCGTGGGCTCAGGTGGATGTGTCTTCCAGATAGGAGATGTCCCTGGCAAGGCCTGCCGGTGAGGGCTAGGGGGAGAGGCGAGGGAGCTGGACGAATGCTACCAGGACCCAGCACCCAGTGGCCAGGACGGCTGACAGAGGAGAAGCTGAGGCCACTCCCACTTGCAGCCTGAGCTCTGGTGGGTGGAGGAGTCAGTGGGGAGAAGCAAACGTGAAGGGTGCAAGCTAGGGGTGCAGGTGATTTGTGGGGCGCAGGAGGACCCGGGGTCTGCTGGCAGAGCCTCGGGGGCAAGAGAGGGGCCGACAGCTCCTGGAGTCTGGATGGGAAGTCGAGAGAGTCCTATGTATTGGCCCAAAGAGATGGACTAAGGCTGGCCTGGGAACAACCCGAGACCACAGGTGGCCAGGGATGGGGTGTTGACCCCTCAGGCTCCCCAGAGTCCCAGCCGCAGGCAGGCCTCGTCGGGGTGGAGCTCAGTACTATTTGCACAGGTGAGCCAGACCACAGGTCACCAGACCACTGGGTGGAGAAGGCCCGGGACTGGGCGGCCTCCCTGGGACTGCCCGCTCGCCCACTTCCTGCCATCCCAGAGTCGATTCCCTTTTGATCTCTGGACCGAAGGTGTGTGTGTGTGGGGGGGGGGTGGCCGGGCTGCAGAGGCCTGGGACCAGCCCACTTTCCCCGTCGGGCCTGGCGCATAGGCCCTGGCCAAGCCATGGGACAGACACTCCAAGCCAGCGCTCACCCCTGAGCCCAAACGCCCAGATCCTTGTGATCCCCAGCGCCCCTCGGGGAGTGCGTGCGTGCCGAGCTGCAGGCGCCATCCAGCCATCCACAAAGGGCCCTTTGTGTGCCCGCTGCGCCCCCCGCGCGGGCGCCCGAGCTGCGGGAGGAAGCAGGGTCGTAGGGCCCGCGCCTCCGGGGTACTGAGGGGGCCGCCTGCCCCAGAAAACAAATCCAGCGTGTCGCGTTTCCTTGCAACGTGAGCCTGGTCAGCGGGGTGCGGAGGGGGGGGGTCCCAGGCCACCGCGGGGACGCGGGGACCGCAGCCCCCCGGCCTGGCCACTCTGCCTGGGCCGCCCCTCCCCGCGCGCGCGCCGGGCTCGGCGGGGGGCGGCCGCGGCTCTGTCACCCGAGCCCTCTCGGCCGCCCCTGAAACCCGAGGCCTGGGCGCGGGTGTGGTGTCGCTTACACGGACGGCGGCGAGGGTTTCCAGATGCGGGAGGGAATGGCGGGGGCGTGACCCGGAACCCGGTGGTGGGGACCAAGAGGAGAGGTCAGGGCCCCGTCGGATCTTCGAGGAGGGCCGGGGAGGGCGCAGAGGTCGGGGTGCTCGGGGCCGGGCGGGGGGCGTGGCCACACGGGGGCGGGGGCAGGCGCAGCCCCAGCCAGGTGTGGCGGAGACGTTGCGCCCCTGTAGCATCCCGGGCCAGGGCGGGGGGGGGGGGGGGGGTCCGCCCGGGATTGGCGGGCGCCGGGTGATGTCAGGCCGGCGGAGCTCATAGGCGGGCGGCGCGCGGGCCGGCGGTAACCCGAGCCCGCGGATCTGGTAACGCAGGTGTCGGGTCCGGGCCGCCCCCGCGCCAGGTGCACTGCGGGGGCCGCCGGCACAGCCGCAGGTAGGAGCAGCCCCGGGCCCGGCGGCCTCGGGCTCTGGGCAGAGCCGGAGCCTGCCGGGGCTGGGTCCTCGACGGGGCGGCCCTGGGCCCGAGACACCCCCCCGAAGGGACGTGCGTGGGTCCCGCGCGGGGAGCGGGGTGCGGCGCGAGCCGGAGGGCCGGCCTCGGTGGGAGCCGCCGGCCGGGTCTGCGGCTCCCCCTGGCGTCCGGATTGGCCACCCCGCCCCTCGGTCCGCCCCTTCTGGCCTCAGCGGGGCCCGGGGCCTTTGGCCGGCGTCCAGAGCCCCTCCCTGTAGCGTGGGCCGCGCTGGCCCCTCCACGGGGCCCCGGGACCCTCGCCCCATCCCGCCCTGCGCCGCGAGCCGCCTCGCGTCCCGGCGGGCCGCCCCGCTCGACGGCCGCCGGCCCCGCCCGGTTCCCCAGCGAGGGAGGGGGGCGCGCGATCGGGACCAGCGCCGGAGCCCAGGGTCGCCGTCTTCCCGCAGCCGAGCTCCCGCGATCGCGATCGCCACAACGGGCTGCGGAGGCAGGACTCCGGCCGCCAGCCCCACGCCCTCAGCAAGCAGCCCAGCACCGGGGACTACTACCGCCAGCTGGGCCGCTGCGCCGGGGAGCCGCCGGACGCGCGCCGGGGCATGGCGCACAGCGAGGAGGTGCGTGCGCGTCCGCCGGCCCCCGCCGGCCGCCCGGGGCCCCGGCCCGCGGCGCGCGCCTCACCCGCCGGCCCCTCCGCTCCCCCGCAGGCCGCGCTGCTCCCCGGGAACTACGTGCAGAACGGCTGCGCCGCGGACCCCAAGGCCACCTGGGACCTGCCCCCGCCACCGCCGCCGCCGCCGCCCCTGCCCGAGGCCGGGAGCTCGCCGCCGCCCGCCCCGCCACTGCCCCTCGAGGGCGCGGGCCCCGGCGGCGGGCAGCGCCGCTCCTCCTCGTCCACAGGCAGTGAGTAGGGGCGGGAGGAGGGTGGGGGCGGCGCCGGCCGCGAAGTGGGAGGGGAGCCCTGACACCGCCCCCTCCCCAGCTCTGAGTGCTCCCCCCTCCCTCCCCTCCTCCGCGCTCCTCCTGCCAGCCCCTTACCCCTACTGGACCCTTAAGGGCTGGCCTGGGGTTGCCTTATTTTCTGCCAGAGCAGGACTGGACTGCAGTGGCCCTGGGCAAGTCCACTCCCCTCTTTGGGCCTTCTCCTGTAGGTTAGAGAGGGTCCCAGCTCCAGCGGCGTGGGGGTTTCCCCGGGGAAAGCTGAGTGGAACCAAATTTTTGAAGGCAGGACCCCTGGTGAGCCTTCCTGCCCTCCTCTCCTCAGTTCCTCTCCCTCTCCTCGTTTCTTCTGCTGCTTCTCCATGCTAGCGTCGGCAGGAGCCCTCAGACAGGACAGCCAGAGTCCCTGGCCTTGCGAGGGGTCACGCTGGTGAGCCTCTGGCTCTTCCCCCAGAGCCTCCCTCTAGCTTCCCGACAACTCCCTGGGTGTCTTTTTTGGGGGAGAAGGGGGCTGGTTTGGAACCTGAAACATGCTAAGCACACACTAGTACTGAACTACACCCTGACCCTGGATTTTTATTATTTTTATTTTGCCAATACTAGAGCTTGAACTCAGAGCCCGGTCGAAGCCCCTGAGCTTTTTTTTATTTTTTGCTCAAGGTTGGCACTCATGACTCTCCTGCCTCCGCTGGCAGGAATCACAATCCTCACATCCCAGCCTCCCCGAGTAGCTCGGGTTCCAGGTGTGAACCATTGGAGCCCCACCTGGATATTTTTTTTTATTACTTTATTGCTGTTTTAGAGGTGATATACAGCAGGGTTACCTTTACATTCATCAGGTAATAAGTACATTGCCTTCCTTTTGTGTAGTACACCTGGATTTTTAATTTTTTTTAAATTTTTTTTGGGGGGTCCAGTCGTGGGCCTGAACTCTGGGCCTGGGTGCTGTCCCTCAGCTCTTCAGCTCAAGGCTAGCACTCTACCACTTGAGCCACAGCGCCACTTCCGGCTTTTTCTGCTTATGTGGTGCTGAGGAATTGAACTCAAGGCCTCATGCATGCAAGGCAAGCGCTCTACCACTGAGCCACCCTCCCAGCCCTGGGTTTTTTTACTTTTTTGTCGGTTGTGGGGCTTAACCTCTGGGTTTGGGCACTGTCCCTGCGCTCTTCAGCTCAAGTCAAGCACTCTACACTTGAGCCACAGCGCCACTTCCGGTTTTCTGAGTGATTTAGTGGAGATAAGAGTCTCACAGACTTTCCTGCCCAGGCTGGCTTTGAACCAACCACAATCCTCAGATCTCAGCCTCTGGAATAGCTAGGATACAGGGGTGAGCCATCAGCGCCAAGCTTGGATGTATTTTTTTTTAAGAGCAAAACTGGTGACCAGGATTCTCAAGTGCCTCTGCTGTGGTCTGTGGGACAGTGGACTGTCCTGCCCTCTAGGTCTCGGACGGTACCAGTGCCCCCGTCCCAGCCCACAGAGGTGCCTTCCGTTCCGCACCCTTCCCTCAGCACAGGGAGCATGCTCAGAGCTCCGTGCCAAGCTTCATCAGCCTGACTAGGAAAGTGGTCCTTATGGAGCCAGAGCCCCTAGCTCTAAAGTCAGCTGTCCTTTCTCTTTCGTTTACAGCAGCTCCACACTAGGAAAAGAAAGGAAACAGATAGCCCTTCCCAGAAGAGGCTGGGCTGGGTGCCCTAGTAGCCCCAATGCCAAGAGGCCCCTGTGCAGCCTGCGGGGAGCTGGCGGGACCACCCCTGTGGGGGCCCTAGAGCAGGCAGTGCCAGCGGCACAAGGACAGGAAAACTCCTCCTCTGTTCTCCCCCCTTCTGCCCTCCCAAGCTGTCCCTGTCTCCCCCCTCCCCCCCCCCAGCCCCTCTCCCTCTTATAACTTTTCTGTCACTTCTCTCCTCTCGGTTCCTAGAAGTAAGAGTCCTGAGGAACAGGAAGAGTGAGTAGCTGCTCGCCAAGGCTCCCAGCTGAGGCTAAGGCGCTGGGTGTGGGAGAAGGCTTGCCCAGGGCAAACCGCAGAGGGGGCCAGGGACTTGAGGAAAGGGAAGGCCGGGGCCAGAGGCCAGGGGATCTAATGCTCCGGAGCAGTCCCCCCTCCACTTCTGTCCCTCTCTCCCACCACACCCATGCACGTGCCCCTAAGCACCCTGTGCTTGGTGGAGGATCTTGCCAGCCACACGGTTGCCCCCTCTTTTTGTGGTATGCTCTGGATCACCAGCCCTGATGTCCAAGTGCTTTTGGCCCATGTTGTGCTTTTCCTCCAGACCTGACCCCTTCTTCAGGGTTCCAAAGACAGCCCTCCCATTCACCTCTGCCCGCCAGCTTTGCGGGGGGGTGGGGGGGAGATGCAAACTATGCCCAGCTATTTGCATGCGCACCTGCCTGACCTTCCTTCCTGTGTGCTGTCCTCAGGAAGCACCTCCTTCCCGGGTCCCTCAGAGCTGAGCTGTGCTTCGCCATCAGTGTGCTCCCCGCTTGCAATCAGTGTGCCTGCTCGTCTGTCTGGAGGGGGGGAGTGGAGGGGGTTCAGATGGGTGCCAAAATGCCAGGGTCCTGAATCTATGACCTCAGAGGATCGCCCGCCCGTGCTCAGTCCAAGGGTCACTGGGCTTTGCTGAGGCGGGGAGAGAGCCAGAAGAAGACTCCACCCTGGTGGGGCCGGGCAAGGAAACCGGGGACAAAGGTCAAGTGCCTGGCCCCGGGTAGTGTTTTGGAGCCCGCAGTCAGTGACTGGGCCGAGACCTATGCGGGAGTCTCCAGGGCCGGCCCCAGAGCCATCATGAGCTCCCAAAGGCCTCCAGGCCGGGTCTTTCCATCCAGTGAGTAAGGGGGGGGGAGGGGCTGCCGTGGACAGGAGCTGGGGGACCCGGGAGACCCTGAGATCCAAGGACCTGCCTTGGGGCTCCAAAGGGCTCCACCTTTCCCGGCTTAGAGGGGCATCTGGGGAAGGAGGTGTCAAGGAGCATGTGGGGGGTAGCAATGCCATCCGGCCCCCAACCAGCGCCTCTTCTGCGGGCAGGCACCAAGTCTTTCAACATGATGTCCCCAACGGGTGACAACTCAGAGCTGCTGGCTGAGATCAAGGCAGGCAAGAGCCTCAAGCCCACCCCGCAGAGCAAGGGGCTGACCACAGTGTTCTCCGGCAGCGGGCAGCCGGCCTCCCAGGTAGGCGCCGGGACGGCGGGGCCCCCCAGTGCCCCTGGCCGGCCCTGTGCTCAGCACGGCCGCTGTGCCCTCCCGCAGCCCGACTCACCGCAGCTGCCGGTGTCTCCCACGCCGTCTCGGCCCAGGAGCCCCACCCCGCCGTTTGCGGGGTCCCAACCGGTGCTCAACGGCAGCTTGGTGCCGGCCCCGCCGGCCACGCCTGCGCCGGGCGTGCAACTGGACGTGGAGGCGCTCATCCCCACCCACGACGAGCAGGGCCGGCCCATCCCCGAGTGGAAGCGCCAGGTGATGGTTCGGAAGCTGCAGCTGAAGATGCAGGAAGAGGAGGAGCAGAGGCGGAAGGTGGGTGCCTGCTGGGCTTCCCGTAAAGCCCCGGGGTCTGCATGGAGCCCAAAGCTGTCAGCCTCCCGGCCCTTCACCCTCCTGCCTTTGGAGGACGGTTGGGGTTGCTGGATCCCTTCTGGGGACTGGTCACAGCAGCCCGCCCTCGGGAGATGTTCCTGTTTACCAAACTCTTAATGCGCTCTCAGCTCACCTGGGACCTTGTTAAAATGCCCCAGCCTGGCACCTGTAATCCTAGGTACTTAGGAGGCTGAGATCTGAGGGTATAAGTTTGAATACAGTCTGGGGTTTGGCTCAAGTAGTAGAACACCAGGCTGGAGCAAAAAAAAAAAGCTAAGGGAGAGTACTTAGGCCCTGAGTTCAAGCCCCGGTACCATACTGGCACAAAAAGATTTTTTTTAAAAATCCTATTCTGATTCAGGATGGAGTTGGGCAGATTCCTTGTTTCAAAGCCCTGGGTGGGGCTGATGATGACAGTGGTTGTCCAGGGTGATCTTAGCCAGACTGACTCAGGCTCTGTCTGCATATTGCCCCTGTCCTGCTATGGGTTCTGAGCCCTGTCCAGCCTTGGTTTCCACATCTGTAAGATGGGCTGGTCAACACTAGTTCATGCTACTCATTTTTCCAATTAGTGTTCCTAGCCCCCCCTCCTCCACACACACACACACACACACACACACACACACACACACACACACACACACACACACACACACACACACACACACACACACACACACACGTTGTGTTTTCCAGGTATTCATAGTGAATATATCAAGGCCTGTTCTCAAAGTAGCTGTGAAGAGGAGGGAGGTGGTGTTTCAACTAGGAGAAAAACTGGGGAGGGATGTGAAAGTGATCTCTGGAGAGACAAATAACTGTGCTTTGTTGCTCACACTGGGTGCTGTGACCATAACCACAGGGGTCCAGGGCTCTGAATCAGCTGCCCTGTTTGGGCTGGGGAAAGATGATAAAACAGTAAGTAGTAACATCTAGTTGGGCACTGGTGCCTCATGCCTCCAGTCCTAGCTACACAGGAGGCTGAGATCTGAGGACTGTGGTTCAAAGCCAGCCCAGGCAGGGATGTCTAAGCAGTTAACCACCAAAAGGCCAGAAGTGGAGCTGTGGCGCAATCAGTAGAGCACCAATCATGAGTAAAAAAACTAAGGGACAGTACCCAGGTCCTGAGTTCAAGCCCTAGATTTCCCCCCCTCATACCTCAAAAAATTAAGTCTTGGAAGAGGAGCAGGAGGTGGCTAGGGGATATGTGGAGTGAAGAGAAGGCTGTCGAGATGGGGTGATCTAGAATCAGAGGGTGTATAGCTCTAGGACCATACTCTAGGGGACTGAACTGGAGAGGTCAGTGGCAGTCAGGTTAGCAAGGCCTGGCCAACCACCTGGATGAGAATGGATGTTTTAAGCCAGGCGCTAGTAGCTCACACCTGTCATCCTAGCTACTCAGGAGGCTGAGATGTGAGGATCTCAGTTCAAAGCCAGCCCAGCAAGAAAGTCCGTGAGACTCTTATCTCTAATAAACCACCAGAAAACCGGAAGCGGTACTGTGGCTCACCCGCTAGAGCGCTAGCTTTGAGCTGAAGAGCTCAGGACAGCACCCAGGCCAGGCCGAGTTCAAGCCCCACAACCGGAAAAAAAAAAAAAAAAGAATGGCTGTTTTGCTGGAAAATGGAGAGCCCGGGACAGTTAAATGGAGATCTGAGGTCTTTATAAATGCAGTGGGTGTCAGGGGTGTGAAATGTCTGGCCCTTGGGCCATACAAGACCCTATCATTAGGTATGGGATGAGACAGACTCATATACTGTTAAATGTCCACAGCAGCCTGTAGTGATAATTATGTATGGCATGGAAATTACATTATAAATATCCAAATGAAGCCAGGGGACGGTGGCTCACTCCTGGAATCCTAACTGCTCAGGAGACTGAGATCTGAGGATTGTGGTTCAAAGACAGCCATGCCAGGAAAGTCCATGCGACTCTTATCTCCAGTTAACCAGCAAAAATGCCAGAAGTTGGAGCTGTGGCTCAAATGGTAGAGCACCTACCTTGAGCAAAAAAGCTCAGGGACAGCACCATGCATGCCCTGAATTCAAGCCCTGGGACTGGCCCACACATACAAAAAACTTAAAAAGAGGAGGCTGGGAATGTAGCTTAGTGGTAGAGTGCTTGCCTAGCATGCATGAAGCCCTGGGTTCGATTCCTCAGCACCACATAACAGAAAAAGCTGAAGTGGTGCTGTGGCTCAAGAGGTAGAGCGCTAGCCTTGAGCAAAAGCAGCTCAGGGACAGAGCGCAGGCCCTGAGTTCAAGCCCCAGGACGGGCAAAAACGAACACATAAATAAATAAGAGTGGCTTGACCTGTCCACAGAGGTAAAACACTGACCACTGAGACAAGCAGGGCTTGAGCCCCAGGGAGCCTGAGGAAGGGTTGGCCGTCAGGTCGCCTGGGGTATCTCCCTGGGGTTCTGGTCAGGAAACCGTCGGCCCTGGATAGTGTTCGGCTTCAACGCCTTTCGCATGTTCCTTGGGTGGTGTAATGAGCCACGGAGCCAGGCCTGGAGACCCCCACACCCGGCGGCCTGCCCGCCCTGCAGCGGCGCCAGCGACCAGCACTGCCCCCTACCGGCGACCAAAGCGAACACCGCCCGGAGCCGAAGCCCGCCGCCGGCCAGGCACGGGGCCCGGTGCCCGCCAACCAGCCCCGCGGAGCCATTACACCACCCGGGACATGCAAAAGGAGCCCCCGCTGCGGCGGGAGCGGGGCCAGAAGGAGACGCGTCTCCCTCCCCTCTCTTGTCTCCCCCGCCATAGCTGACAGCCGCCAGCGCGTGCTGCTACCCGCCAGAGGGCTGGAGGTACTCTCACGAGTACAACGCCATCCTCGGGCCCTTCGGCGAGCTCATGACCGAGGCCGACGTCCTCCGCATCGAGCAGCAAATCGAGAACCTCCAGGTGCTGCACAAGGCGCAGAGGCTGGAGGCGCGCCTGGAGCAGCTGGAGCTGGAGCTGGAGCAGCTGCTCCCCATCTCGGCCGCGCTGGCCGCGCCGCGCTTCACGGTCGACCCGCGCCGCATGCACGGCCGCGCCGCCAGCCTGCCCGCCTGGTGCAGCAAGATCTCCGCGCTGCTCAAGAGCATGGCCACGCTGCTGGCCACGCTGGGCGGCCAGCCCGCGCACCTGGCCGAACTGCTGGCCGCTGACACCGGCCAGCCGCTGCCGCCGCTGCCCGACGCACCCTCCAGACCCGGGCCGCTGTGCCTGGGCCGCTCGCACGCGCTCAGCTGGTGCCGCGAGGCCGTGGCGCGCGAGATCCTCGAGTGCGGCGTCTCCGTGCGCCGCCTGCGCGCCGCCTACGAGCTGCGCGCCCAGGACGCCGCGTGCGCGTCCACGCCGGCGTTTACGTCCGAGTCTCCGCCCCCCTCCGAGTGCTCGCCCATACCTGCGCCCACGAGTGCGTCCGCTCCCGCGTTTACGTCCGAATCCCCGCCCACCTCCGCGTGTGCCTCCCCGCCCGCGCCCACGTGCGCGCACGGCCTGCGGCACGAGATCCCACACCCCGCCAGCGCTCCAGACCGGGAGCCCATTCTGGAGGAGGACTACGTAGCTGCCGGCTCCGGGGAGCCAGACGCCGCCGTCGCCAACGGCCTGCTGGCCGCCGGGGAGCCCCCAAGCACCTCCGAATCTGCCGAGACGCCGGATGGCCAGGACGCGCTGCTGGAGTCCGAGCTGGAGCAGCTGGCGAGCAGGCCGCCGCTTCCCACCGAGCTTCCCGGCGTCCAGGACTACATCAACATGCGCAAGGAGCGCATCGTCTACCTCTTCCTGGACCACTGGCGCAAGTGGACCTTCCGCGGCCCCGGGCACCAAGCCCAGGCGCGCCTGCGCAGACTGCTGCCGCGCGTGGTGGCCGCCGGCGCCGTCCCGGGTCCCCAAGCCCCCGACGCCGGCCCGCAGCCCGCGGCCCGCGGCCCCGACGGGCGCCTCCTGCACTTGCTGAAGCAGCGGCAGGTGGTGGGCCGGCTGCTGGGCCGCTGGCGGAGTCTGCTGCGGCAGATGCCCGCGCGCCGGCCGCGCGGCCCGGGCCTGGGGCACGGCGTGTACTGGCCCCAGCACTTCCTGCCGCCCCTCGACGGCGGCCGGCCGCGGCGCTACGACAGCCTCACGCTCGACCTCTTCATGCTCGGCTACTTCCAGCTGCTGGAGATGAGCCTGAGCCGCGAGGAGCGCGAGTTCCGCCACCTGCTGTGCTACGAGGTGTTCGACCGGCTGGGCAGCCACCCGTGGGAGCGCATCCGCCGCTTCCACCGCGCCGTGCTCGAGGAGGTGGAGGCCGGCCGGCGCGGCTGGAGAGACGGCTTCGACGACCTCAGCCGCCAGTTCTTCGGGGACGGCCCCGAGGCCGAAGCGGGCCCCCGGGAGGAAGGGGCAGAGGAGAAGGAGAGGCGCCAGGACGAGGAAGAGAGGGGGCCGGGGGAAGAGGCCAGCCCCGCCCCGCCGGAGGACCCGCCCGAGACCCCGGCGCCCGCGCCGCCGCCCCCGCCCGCCGCCCCGCCGCCCACCTCCGGCCCGCCGAGCGGCCCTGGCCCCGCGGAAGACCCCTTGGAATTGGTCTCTGAGATGGGCGAGTTCAGCAATGAGGACATCTGCCGCTACATCGATCGCAGCTTCTCCTTCTGGAAGGAGAAGGAGGCAGAGCTGTTTGAGATCTGAACGGGAAATTCAGTACTTGGTCTCACGCATCGCAGCCCAGGCTCCATGGCCTGTCTGAGGCCCCAGGCCGGTGCCGAGCGGCGTGCCGGGGCCCTGCTGCCCCAGTCTCTGAGGTCCCCCGCAGGCCGGCTGTGGGGCCTCGACGGGACAGGCAGGGCGCGACACCTGGCAGGAGTTTCCCTGTGGCCTGGGCTTTGCCATGGAAGCAGCAGCAGAAGTGGGCCGAGGGAGGGACGGGGGATCTCCCCCCAGGCAGTGTGGCTGGCCCATTCTTTCCTCTCGTGTGCTTGGTTTTCACTGAAGTTAACAGCTACCTCCGTGGCCACCTGTGCAGTGTTCCGTGTGATGTGCAGCGTGTGCAGACTCTTTCTCTTCTGTATCGTCCAAGGAAGGAATAAAACACTTTGCCTTGGGCTGTGTGTTGGATGTCCCCCATGGGCCACCCCGTGTCATTACAATGAACGGGGCAGGCACGGGCCTCTTGTGAGTCAGTCACAGAGAAGCCCGGGGTGCCAGAGCCTCTTTAGGCTGGTTAGGAGTGGGGTGGAGGCTCAGTCTGGGTCTGTCCAGAGATTCTGGGTGATGGGACTGGAGCCATCCACCCACCCGCCCTGTGGGAAAGCAAACTCGGGCCCTCTGGGGCCCAGCTGCTGTGTTCTCTGCCCCCTTCTACCTTCTGCACTCAGCTCTGAACTTCCGCCACTGCTCTTAGGCCACCAGCCTGAGCCACTAGAGGCTACTCAGGAGGTTGAGATCTGAGGATCCCGGTTCAAAACCAACTTAAACAGAAAATCTGTGAGACTCTTACCAATTAACCAGCAAAAAGCCAGAAGTAGAGCTGTGACCCAAATGGTAGAGCACCAGCCTTGAGTGAAAAAGCTAGGGGATGCCTAGGCCCCATAGTCAAGCCCCAGTGCGCACACATGCATGCGCGTGTGTGTGCACACACACACACACACACACACTCGGTGGGGGATGTCTCTACCTGTGGCGACATAGGTGTTCTGTTGCCCAGGCTCTCCAGTGGCCCCATACCTGCTGGCCCACACTTGTCCTAAGCTTTGTGGGTTTTTTTTAGGAGGAAGAGGAGGAGGCCCGGCTGGCCAGCCTGCCTGCCTGGAGACGAGATCTCCTTCGGAAGAAGCTGGAAGAGGAGAGGTGAGCTGGCAGGGGGTCAGGATGAGGCTGGTCTGGCAGGGTGTCTTGATGGTTCTTGAGGCATGAGCATCAACTAATGTTGTCTCTTTCCTCTTCCAGGGAGCAGAAGCGGTAAGTATGGGGCTGCCACCCTTTCTCCACCTAGTATCAGAAGCTTGACCTATTGTACCCTTTCATCAGCCTAATCTTGGGGATACGGGATATCTTGTCAGTCATTTCAGACCTTGAAGCATGACCTCTCTGCTCCCAGTGGTGTCTAATTCCCTCTCTTTCTCTTAACACCTGTCTCCAAAGTCTAGCTGTTGTGCTCTTTCTTTCAAAATGATCCACTTCCACCTAGTATTCCATCCTTCCCACCCTGCAGTGATCCCAATAACAGGATCAATAATGTTAATTATCTGTCCCTCTAAACATAGTTTCTGCACTCAGTAATCTGACCCAGTGCTATCCAATAAATATGATATGAAGCCAGGCACTGGTGGCTCACACCTGTAATCCTAGCTACTCAGGAGGCTGAGATCTGAGGATTGCGGTTCAAAGCCAGCTTGGGCAGGAATGTCCGTGAGACTCTTATCTCCAATAAAACCACTAGAAAACTGGAAGTGGTGCTGTGGCTCAAGGGGTAGAACGCTCACCTTGGGCTGAAGAGCGCAGGGACAACGCCCAGGCCCAGAGTTCAAGCCCACGACCGACCCCCCAAAAAAAAAAAGATGTGAGCTTCATACACAAATTTAAATCCTAGTAGTCACATTTAAGAAAATATAGAGGGAACCAGTTGCTGGTGGCTTACTCCTGTCAGCTACTCAGGAGGCTGAGATCTGAAGATCACGGTTCAAAGCCAGCCAGGGCATGAAAGTCCGTGAGACTCTGATCTGCAATTAACCACCAGAAAGCCGGAAGTGGTGCTGTGGCTCACGAGGTAGAGTGCTTACCTTGAGCTGATGAGCGCAGGGACAGCACCCAGGCCGAGTTCAAGCCCAACCAAAAAAAAAAGAATATAGAGGGGCTGGGAAGGTGGCTCAGTGGTAGAGTGCTTGCCTTGCATGCATGAGGCCCTGGGTTCAATTCCTCAGCACCACATAAGCAGAAAAAGCCAGAAGTGGCACTGTGGTTCAAGTGGTAGAGCACTAGTCTTGAGCTGAAGAGCTAAGGGACAGCACCCAGGCCCAGAGTTCAGGCCCCACAATGGGAAAAAAAAAAAATGTAATCCTAGCCACTCAGAACTCAGGAGGCTGAAATCTGATGATTGAGGTTTGAACCCAGACCAAACGGAAAAGTCTATGAGAGTTTTATCTACAACTAACCAGCAAAAAGCCAGAAGAGGAGGTATGGCTCAACTGGTAGAGCCACAGCCTTGAGTGACAAACCTAAGGGATAATGCCCAGACACAGAGTTCAGGCAGAGGAAGGGGCCGGGGAGCAGTGTGTGTGGACAACAACACCTTGGTTTCCAAACTACCATGTAGTGGTGTTTTGTTTGTTTGTTTTTGCTAGTCCTGGGGCTTGAACTCAGGCTGGGCACTGTTCCCTGAGCTTCTTTCACTCAAGGCTAGCACTCTACCACTTAAGCTACAGTACCACTTCCAGCCTTTTCTGTGTATGTGATACTGAAGAATTGAACCCAGGGCTTCAGGCCTCCTAGGCAAGTACTCTACCACTCAGCCACATGCCCAGCCCCAAACTACTGTGTATTTGACACTTACATTACATCCCAAATTGGACCAGCCAAATATCAAATGCTGCACAACCACATTTAGTGGCTGCCCTGTCAACAGAGGGGATGTACCCAGTAACCTCACTCCATGACCTCACCCATCCTCACACTGCCGTGTGGTGACCAACATTGCTGTTTCCAGTAACACTGCCAAGTCCCTAATAACCCAACTTCAGCCTCCCACCTCGCCAGTTCCTCCTTGTGACCCAGTAACCCCGATCTGCCACCAGGCAAGGCCCTGTGTCTGTTTCCAGCAGCCTAATTCTGTCTTCATTTCCTCCTCTTCCATTACCATTCTGGTGCCTGGCCCAACCGAGTGGTCCAGCCCAGGCTTTACTGGGTTCTATCCCCATCCATCCACAGAAAAGAGGAGGAGAGACAGAAGCAGGAGATGCAGCAGAGGGAGAAAGAGCAGTCGGAGAAGCTGCGGACCCTGGGCTACGATGAAACCAAGCTAGCGCCCTGGCAGCGACAGGTCATCCTGAAGAAGGGGGATATCCCTAAGCAATAGTGGGGAAAGACACCACGGCCTCCTGCCTGTTAGCCTGAGCTCAGAGGGGGCGTCTCCCAACCCCTGCTTCGGCCTGCACGGTGGGTATGGACGGGCTGGGCGCCGTGCCGTCCCTCCCCTCTGCGCGGGAACCCTCTCTGACCCCCACACCCCGGCCCCGCACCCCCAGCCCCGCCGCCGCTGGAGCGCAGGCGCGCGCTGCAGCCGCCGCCGCCACCGCCACCGCCACCGCAGTCTGCCCAGAAAAAGTGCCCAAGCTGCTGACGCAAACCGCCGCCGCCTATTTGCATGCCGACTCACACGCGCGCGCGCACGCACGCACGCACACCTGCATGCTCCTGACTGTCAGCGTGCAGCCCCCTCCCCCGCACCCCGGAATGGGCGTCGCTGGAGCATCCTGGGCGGAGGCAAGCCCCGAGCTCGGGAAGGGGTTTTCCTCCCCGACCCACATCTCGCCTGGCCTGGGTCCAGACGCTTTTCTCACCCCCTCCCCGCCGAGGGTTTCCTCTCAAGTCATTTGTTTACCAGAAACGTGGAAGCCTGCCCGTCGAGGGGGCGGGACTTCCGCCCCGGGCCCCGCCTTCGCCCCTCCGCCCTCCAGTTACCCCCGCCGGGACCCTCGCTCGCTCCCCCTTCCTCGGCCCTGCTGGGGTGAGTGCAGGACGGGGGTGGGCCGTGGCCCCGACTGCTCCCGCCCCCAGCCCTGCCGCCCTCCCCCGATTAAAGCTCTCTGCCGCCTGGGCTCGGCTCACTCTCACTGGGCGTCGCCGCGACTCGCCTTGGGGTCCCGAGGGGGGGCAGCAGGGTGCACGGGGGTGGGGGGTGCGGGGCCCCGGCCGTGGGAGGCCAGGCTCGCGTCACTTAAAACCCCCCCTCCGGCCTGCACGGACACACCAAAAAGCTGCTTTTTTCAGAGATTTAATACCGAGGCGTCGGGCCGGGAACCGGTGCGCAGTCACCGGCCCCCAGCAGGTGGACAGGGAGGCGGGCCGGCGCTGCTACGCAGGGCCGGCCGGGGCTTAGTAAGTGACATAACATGTCTACACGCATAAGTAACCGTACTTAGGGCTTGGGGCGCCGGGTCACCGGGGCGTCGCCGCGGGCGCGTCCCGCTGCAGGCGGGCGCGCAGGTCCTCGGCGCAGCCGCCCAGCCCCATGCGCTCCAGGGCTGTGTAGATGGCGCCCAGCACCGCGGGCTGCTGCTGGCGCCAGCGCTTGAGCATCTCGTACTGCTGGTCACGGAACCGGCAGATCTCCACCTCCACGGCCTCGATCTCCGCCTCGCGCAGCCCCAGCGTGCGCACGAACTCCTTCCAGCGCCGCGCCGGCACCGCGTCCACCACGTCGTACAGCTGCGGCCCCGGCTGCAGCAAGGCGGCGGGCGAGCCTGCAGGGGGCGCTGGTTCCGGGGCTGGAGGCGCGCCTGCGGGCGGGGCCAGAGGGAGAGCCAATGGGACGTCAAGCTGCAGCAGGGGGCGGAGTCGGGGAGGGCGGGCTCACTCCTTTCTGTAATCTTAGCTAGTAACCAGGAAGCTGAGACCTGGGGATCCTGGGTCAAAGACGGCCTGGGTGAGTAAGTCCATGAGACTTATCTCCAGGTAGCCAACAAAAGGCTGGAAATGGGGCTAGGAAGGTGGCTGAATGGTAGAGTGAGTGCCTCGCATGCATGAAGCCCTGGGTTCAATTCCTCAGCACCACAGAAGCAGAAAAAGCCAGGAGTGGTGCTATGACTCAAGTGGTAGAGCCTTGAGCTGAAGAGCTGAGGGACAGCGTCCAGGCCAAGTTCAGGCCGCATGACCGACAAAAAAAAAAAAGGCTGACAATGGAGTGGTGGCTCAAGTGGTACACACTAGCCTTGAAAGAATGTCCAGCCTTAGCGTTTGCTAGGAGAATTCAAGGCTCTGAGTTCAAGCCTGTCTCCCAGGCAAACACATACATACATGCATTTGTACATACATCATATATACATAATGCCTAATGGACCCTAAGGACAAGGCACAGACACCACTCAAGTAACTGAGTGGGAAATTGTAGTCAAGTTATAAAACCACAACATTTCACCTTGAACTTAAACAGGATGGGGTCAAGGCCTCAGACCACTTAATCTCTTACCAAGAGCTCTGCTGGGCAGGTGGTCCCAGGGTTGTGGCACATGCCGGCAAGGAGCAGCCTGGGTCTGAGAGGAGCCAGGGATCCAGCAGCTGTTGGTTACCAGCTGGTCGGTACAGGTCTTCCTACTGTCTCCAGGGGGCACCAGGAGAGAGCAGACGCTGTCCAAGGGTGAGAGATGGGTGTCCTGGAAGCCAAGGGAGGTCCCAGTTGAGCCCTGTTTTCTTAGAAAGGCCTCCTTCTGCTGTGGACTTTGGCAAAGAGTCAGGCAGCAGAAATCCCCAATGCTGCCTCCCCCAGCAGCCCTTGCCCTCTCTTGCTGCCCAGTAGAACACCCTTGTTGTCTCTGCCTGGAACTCTGCCCTGTTCACCCACCCCAGAAGAACATTTTTCCCCTGAATGTTAGCTCCCTGGACCTTAGCAGACAGAGCTACTGAGGGCTGGCCTCCTCCACTAGTAACTCAGCTCTTAACACGTGTCCTTTAGGTCTAACCTACTGTCAGCTGCTGGAAGTAAGCTAACAGCAAGTAATTGAGTCCCAGAAAGCAGCCTTTTTCCCCCATTACGTTCTGAGATTCTTACCCGTGGTGGGGTCAGGGCCTCTGTCCCAGCTGGGTCTGCTGAAAGACACAAAGAAGCTCTGGTTAGAACTTGCTCAGGCAAGACCCCTCCACCTGAGTCCTGGTCCAGCTCTTCCTCTTGGTTTCTTCTGACTTAGTTTCTCCTTTTGTGCCAATCAGGGTTGACTCTGAAGTGTCTATCCTGATCCCAGGCTTGGGGACTTACCAGACACCACAGGCTTAGGAGGCTGGCGGTAGTGATACCTGTAGATCAGGACGGCTCCAAGCAGGAGTAGAAGCACCAGGCCAGCCACAAGCACCTGAATCCAGAACACTGAAAGAGCAGCTGGTAGGTGCTGGGTGGTGGCTACTGCCCAGCAGCTCTCCCCTCAGGAATCCCAGCACACCACCTACTCTGCCTCCAGCCACAGACAGCAGCGCAGGGCTCGGGACAGCTCCTGAAGATGCTCCTGTAGGAGAGGTGAGGGACTGAGGCGGGAGGCACACACACTACAAGGGCTCCTCAGGACTGCCTGATGGTTTCCCCATCCCGCAGCCCCTTCCTTCTCCAGGCCTCTCTCCTGTAAGCCTCACTAAAGGTCCCTAAAGTATTGTTGAAATGTCACCTGTGTCTCCAACAAATACTATTTACTGAGCTTTTGAGCATCTAGACCAGGTTCCATAAGAGTTCCATAAGGATTCTTTGCCAGGTGCCAGTGGCTCACGCCTGTAATCCTAACTACTCAGGAGGCTGAGATCTGAGGATCATGGTTCAAAGCCAGCCTGGGCAGGAAAGTCCATGAGACTCTTATCTCCAACAAACCACTAGAAAACCGGAAGTGGTGCTGTGGCTCAAGTGGTAGAGCGCTCGCCTTGAACTGAAATGCGCAGGGAAAGCGCCCAGGCCCAGAGTTCAAGCCCCATGACTGACCAAAAAAAAAAAAAAAAAAGAGTAAGGATTCTTGCCTCTTTCATTTTTTTTTTTTTTTGAGGTGAGGGGTACTGAATACTGAAGCTTGAACTCACATCCCTGTACTGCTAGGCCTGGCAGTGCTCTAACATAGGAGCTATGTCCTTAGCTCCTGTCTTCCTCTTTGGTCCCCTCTATAGCCCCACTACTACAATGGTGTCTAGAAAACAGCAAGTGCTCAAAGACATAGACAGTTGGGTGCTGGTGGGTGCTGGTGGCTCAAGCCTGTAATCCTAGCTACTCAGGAGGCTAAGATCTCAGGATCGTGGTCCAAAGCCAGCCTGGGAAGACTCTTAATTTACCAGAAAGAAAAAAAAAAAAAACCTGGAAGTGGAGATGTGGCTCAAGCAGTAAAACTTCTTTTTTTTGGGTCCGGTAGTGGGGCCTGAACTCTGGGCCCAGGCGCTGTCCCTTAGCTCTTCAGCTCAGGGCTAGCGCTCTACCACTTGAGCCACAGTGCCACTTCCGGCTTTTTTCTTTTTGTTTATGTGGTGCTGAGGAACTTTCTACCAAGGAAAAGGTAAGGGAAGCATAAGGTACTGAGTTCAAGCTCCAGTACACACACACACACACACGCACGCACGCACGCACGCACGCACGCACGCACGCACGCACGCACGCACGCACGCACGCACGCACGCACGCACGCACGCACGCACGCACGCACGCACGCACACGCACGAGCACGGGCAAATGAGTAAGGTGTCTTCCCCTTGCCAGGAAGGACCTACTGCCCCCTTCCTCCATGTTTGCACCGAGATCAGAGGTTATTTCTCTGAGCTTGCCCAAGAATTTGAAGCCCAGCCTCAGTTCTGAAGCTCTTCTCAGTGTGACTGCCTATATGAGCAACAAGTCATTCTGAACGTTCAGCTGGAAGGATCGCTAAGGGACATGATGGCACAACATGAAGATACCTCCCCTTATTTATCTGGAATAAAGCAAACCCAAATTTCCCTTTACCAACCTGCTCACTAGTGGACCCACCCCTCAAGCTCCTTCCTCCTTAGCCCTAACCAGAAGTAGCTTCCCCAATCCTCCCCCCATCCTCCCTGCCCTTGGGCCCAGGAGAGCCGGGAAGTTACGTGGGGCAGGACACGCAGGCATCACCACGTTCGTAGAAGCCAGGCAAACAGGGGCCACATTCAGTGTCTCTGCTAGAACCTGCAGAACAAGAGATGACAGGGGTCATGGGGGGATGTGGGGCTGGGAGAAGGGAGCGAGGTGTTATGATGGGATATGGGGCTAGGAAAAGGGGTCCAGGAGTTAGCCCAGGGCGAAGTACTTACAGGGCAGCTGTGGGTGGCGGTTCAAGACCTCACAGTCGGTGCAAGGGCGGCAGTGGAAGGGTGAACTTTCCCTACAGGGCTTGGCTGAGCAGTCCACAAACCAGCCAGGTGCACAGCCGCACTGGGTGTCTGCCAGTGTGGAACAGTTCTTCAGGGCTACCTGGGAGGCTAGTGGGGGAGAGGGGGGTGTGCAGAGATAGTCAGGGCCACAGATCCCCTATGGAAATCAGGGCCAGCGTCCTCAGAGGGTGGACACAGGGACAGAGCAGACAGATAAGGACTCGCCCAAATAGGAGGGAAGACAGCAAGTCCCAGCAGACTAGAGGCCAAGGCACACCAGAAAGGGAAAGGGGCCAAGGCACCCCGAGGCAGGATCAGGGTAGAGGATGGGTGGGTGGGTGACAGAGCCCTTACATCCAAAGCCTGGACCCAAGGCTAGCCACGTGGCCAGAAAGACCCTGGCCATGTCCTGCCTATCCCGGGCAGCTCCTCACCCTCCTCATCGCAGGACTGGCAGCGGGTACACCGAGGCTTAGAGTGATTATCCCTGGCCAAGAAGGTACCCTGGGGGCACGGGAGGCAGGTGGGGGCCCCACAGGGCTCTGTGCAGGTGGCCTTCATGTAGTGTCCTGTGGAGGCCACGCAGAGGTGGCAGGTCTGCCCAGAACCTCTGGGCTGTTCCCCACCTTGCCCTCCCTGCCTATCCCTGGCACTCGGCTTCCCTCCCACCTCACCTGGCGCACCCCAGCTTCTCCCCACTCCACTCTCAAACCTGCCTGACTGCCGCTACCCCCAGCCAGCCCCTCACCCCGGTCACTTACCCACTGGACAGCCCTTGCAACACAGCGGGTTAGACCGCCTCTGGAGGCCACTGGCACAATCACACCCAGGCCCAGGGGTGCTGGCCTGGCCCTGGGCACCCAGCAGCAGGAGCAGGAGGACAGCCTAGGGGCACAGGTACCGCTGACCCCACGCGGGGCCTCTCCTCACCCAGCTTCCTCCTCAGCAGAGGCCCCAGTATTTGCCCACAGAGCAGCCCGCTTCCCAGGCTCCAGGGCAGCAGGGTTGCCATGGGTAGGGGGTGAGCCCAGCTTCCTTCCTCAAGATTAGGAGGGGCAGAAGAGGGGCCCTGTCAGCCCCTCACACATTTCCCTCCCATCAGGGCCAGAATCTCACCCTACCTGTGCTTTCTGTGAGGTGCCCACCCCACCCCCCCAGACCCCTGTGATCCTGAGAAGTACATTTCCTCTCGACGGAAGGGCGCTGCCGCCACAGCTCAAAGTAGGTCGGGGAGAGGGGAGGGCGCAGTGAGGCCCGATCATGATCACAGATGCCTGTGGGGCCCCTTCCCTAGGCAAAGGCTCATTCCTAGGCTGTAAGCGGGCTCGGGATCCCCCCTCCTCCCCCCATCCCCACTCACCGCAGCCCCTGCCGTGCAGCCCCAGGGCCACGGTTCCATGGCCTTCTGAGCAGGCCTGTGCCTGGTCCTGGGGCCCGGGGCTTCCCCCCCAGCAGCCCTTGCCCTCAGAGCCTAGCCAGGACCTGCAGGGCCCGCCTTCTAGAAGAACCCGCCTCAGGGGCAGCCAGGGCGGGGCCTACCTTCTCTGGAAGCCAAGCAGGATGTGCAGGACGCACCCCCACGGCCAGATGGACACCCTGATGCCAGCTCCTGCCTGGTGGCCCTAGCGCGCCTGTGCCCGAGTGGTGGCGTGGGCCAGGGCTGCAGCCCCACCCTCTCCCTGAGTCTAGCCCTAGTGATGGGAACCGCCACTTAGGAGGCACAGTCAGGGCAAATGATTCCTGTTTGGGCTTCAGTGCCCAGGTGTTGTGCAAGGGGTGGGGCTAAAAGTACCTAGGCGGACCCAGATGGGAGCCCCACCTTCCCGTTACTCAGATATCCTCTGAGGAGCCTGAGATAGTCATCTGCTGCGCCTCCACACAGGCTCAGGGGTGGGGCAGAGGGAGAGCAAGGAGGGCAGCCGAGTGAAGGCTGATGGCCGGGGCAGGGAGCAGTCCCGGGGGTTGATCTGGAGACCCCTCCCCCCTCCAACCCATTACTGCACGGCTGCTTCGCCCGGTGTCTTGCGTGGAGCCCCAGGGCAGCCTGGTAGCAGAGGCACATCCAGAAGCCCCCCTGCACCTGGGCAGGGACTGGGGGGGCGGGGCGGGCTCCAGAAGCACAGGACTCTTTCCAAGGGAGCAGATATGCCATCTTTATAAAAGAATCGAAGCTCAATAAATACACAGCTTTTCACAGAACCCAGCCCCAGACTGGGAGGGGGGAGGGGGAGAGAGGCCTGGAGACGAGGGCTCCTCTGGGAGGCCAAGTGACCACGGCAGTGGGAAGGGCAGCCTGGTACCCAGCCCCAAGGTTTAGAGCTGGCAGCTTCAAGAGCGGGACACAAGACGCTGCCTGGGCAGGTGAAGGGGTGCACGGAGCCCTGCTCCACTCCATCGAGTCTGCAAAGTGCGGGTGGGCCCAGCGGCGAGGCAGGCGTGGTGCCCAACACTTGGCTCACACAGAGGTGACACAGCAGCTGCCATGCCTCCCAGGGGCCATGCTGTCTGCTGTCCCTTGGCCAACGGCACCCTCGGGGTCTCCTCTGCTCAAACCTCCCTGCAAAGGTGGGGAAAGACAGACCTTCATTGGCTGATGCCATTCACGAGCTCCGGATACCCTCTCCCCCACCATGATGCTCAGACGCCTTCCTTGCTGCCCACCACAGACACCTGATCACGGCACCAGGGAAAGGTCTCAGGCTCTCTCCCGGACCCCATGTCCAAGTGCCGCCACGTCCAGACATGATCACATGATCACACCCCCACCCACCACTGGGGCTCTGTACCAGGGAACTCACGAGGCAGTGAGAGTGGAGTTAAGCAGCAGGGTGGTCCTGATTCGGTAGAGCTGGGCCAGGGTCAGCTTCCTGTGCTGGGCAGAGATCCCTGGGGGGGTCTCAGGCTGGGCCCTGGGAGAAGCCCCAGACGATAGCTCTCTGCCTCTCCTCCGAGCAGTACCTGTAGGTTCCTCGGACAGGCAGCTCGCTTTGCCCTGGCACTTGGACAGCTGAGGGCCGTGGGCAAGACAAGGGGCCCGGGGACAATCCCAGCTAGGGCCAGGCACCTGAGAACCCTGAGTCCTAGCCCGAGGGGCTGTGGAGGCCAGGCAGAGTTCCGACAAGCTGCGGCTGGGGGCTGAGGGCGCTCCGCAGAGGGCAGCCCCTGGCAGCAGCTGGAGGAGGCTGGCCTCGGATTTGGACTTGAGCAGGTGAGGCAGGGGAGGCAGAAGCTGGACAGGGGTACGGCGGCGGAGGCGAGGTGAAGAGGTCTGTGATGACTCTGGGGGCCGGGACACTGGCTCCACCACAGGGGCTGGAGCCACGAAGTCCTGGAGGGAGGTGGGGGACAGGGTGCCGTAGGCGGAGTCCATGGAGCAGGAGCGGCCATCCACGGGGCCCAGGGGCAACCGCTCGCAGGTGGGTGTGATGGATGAGGCGGTGGTGCTCAGAGAGGTCTCGTCCGACTGGGAGCTGAAGGGGGCGCCATCAAACTCCGGGGAGGACAGCATCTCGCCAGGCTCCACCACCACCATGGCCAGGGTCTCTGTGGAGCCGTCTGAGGCACTGCAGGGCCAGCAAGAGAGTCAGCCCGGCCAGAGGAGGCCTAGGAGGCCTCCCACATTGGGAGGCAGCCCACACATTGGGAAATGCAGATTGGTTTCAGCCTCTGCCCCCCTCAGGAGCTCAAGGCTCAGAGACCTTCCAGTCCCTGAGCCAAGATGGCTGTTGTAGAACAGACATCTCTTTTCAGAGCCAGGTAAAAATGGCTCATGTCTATAATCCTAGCTACCCAGAAGGCTGAGATCTGAGGATCGTGGTTCAAAGCCAGCCAAGGGCAGGAAAGTCCGTGAGACTCTTATCTCTAATAAACCATTAGAAAACCGGAAGTGGCACTGTAGCTCAAGTGGTAGAGCGCTCGCCTTGAGCTGAAAAGCGCAGGGATAGCGCCCAAGCCCAGAGTTCAAGCCCCACAACTGACAAAAAAAGAAAAAGTCCTTGAGACTTTTTTTTTTTTGTCAGTCGAACTCTGGGCTTGGGTGCTGTTCCTCAGCTCTTCAGCTCAAGACCAGCACTCTACTGCTTGAGCCACAGCACCAGTTCTGGTTTTCTAGTGGTTTACTGGAGATAAGAGGCTCATGGAGTTTCCTGCCTGCGCTGGCTTTGAACCCTGATCCTCAGATCTCAGCCTCCTGAGTAGCTAGTAGATGGCGTGAGCCATCTTTGAGACTCTTATCTCCAATTAGCCAGCAAAAAGCCAGAAATAGAACTATGTCTCAAGTGGTAGAACACTAGCCTTAAGCAAAAAAGCCCAGGGACAAAGCCCAGGCCCTGAGTTCAAGTCCCAGTAGCGGCACAAAAAATAAACACAAACTCTTCCCTGGTTTAAGAATCCTTAAAACTACAGGGCTCTAGGCTGGACACTGCAAGGCAGAAGCTGTCTTCCCTGCCTGGACTTTGGGCTTCAGTGAAAGGCTGAGCTTACCCTAACACTCCCACCAGTTTGTGACACGAGATCCTACAGACAGAGGAAGGGGATGTGGCGGGGCCCGGTCCAGCGCCATGGCTTTGGAACAGGAGACCTGGCCCTCCTGGAACCTGCCAGCTGCTCTTGAGCAAACATACCACTGCTGGGAGTTGAGGCTGTTGCTGCTCTTGCGCAAGATGGTGGGGGAGCTGGCCACTGACGCTCCACTTTCCTCGCCTTCTTCATCCTCTTCGTCATCCTCTTCCTGCTCATCCTCCTCTTCTTCCAGGTTCTGTAAGTGCTGCTGGCCACCGGGGTGCTCCTGTGCTCGCAGCTGCTGCAGCTGGTTCTGTGGGTGGGGTAGGTGGGCACAGAGAAAGAATGGCCTGTACCCAACAGCCCTCAAGTCTGCCCTGTCCATCCCCGGGTCACGCTGCTCTCACCTGGGCATTGCAAATGGCCTCCACCCAGCCACGGCACAAGGCCTGGCCACTGGCCTGGAATGTGTAGGCCCCCACAGCACTGTGGAACTCGTTCAGGTAGATGAGGAGGAAGGAGCCTGGTCAGGGAAGAACCGTCTTAGTCTAAGACCAAAGCCCCTGCCCATCACTGTCCCTGCCAAGGCTGCCAGGGGTCCTCACCGGGGTCCCGAAGCTCCCGGCACACGATCTTGTCCACCAACAGTGGTGGCCTGATGACCTTGGTCCTCTCTGCCTTCTTCACAGCCTTCGTCACCAAGAGCAGATCGGTGAAGAGGAAGCAGTACACATCCATCTGGGGTGGGGGAACAGGGGAGGCCATAGGGGTGAGGGCTGGGGTTCTGGGATCATTCTAGCACTTTCCACAGGAAGCTCTGGGAAGCTCTTGACCAGCACAGAATGTGCCCCTCTCTGCCACTGTCACCTGTTGCTGCCTTTGTGCACTGCAGGCAAGCTCTTAGGTGACTACTTCTCTAACTACACAGGCAGGAACCACAAGCTGCAGCCCAGCCGGGAAGTGACCAGGACAGATGGTCAGTACAGGGCAAGCATCAACGGGGCAGCGGCCCTAGTCACCTTGCTGTCCTTCCCCTCCTTCATCCGAAGGCTCCCCTCCAGCAGCAGCTGCCGTGTCTCCTCCGGGGAGGCGCCAGGGATGGGCACTGTCAGGTCCAGGTGCAGAAATTCCCTCAAGAGCTGGGGGTAGGGGTGTGTATGGGGGGGTGTCAGAGCTCTCTCCACTTCAGCTGAGAGGCCCCAGCATCACCCCTGTCAGTGTGGGCCAGCCGAGCTGGGCTGAAGGCCCTCCCCTAGACACGAGCCTACCTTGTCCACCTCGTCGTTGGTCCCCTCCACCACCTCGTAGGCGTCGATCCGACTCAGGACGGCCGCCAGCCGCTGCCGCTCCTGCCGCTGCCGCATGCAGGTGTTCACGTGGTGGATGAAGCGCTCCACCGAGCTGATCTGGGGACAGCGGACACGGGGCTTAGGCCCAGGGTCCAAGAGGGGCAGAAGGCCGTGGAGGGGCCTATGCGCGCGGCTCGAGTTACCATGGTGAGCACGGCCTCCTTCGCACGCGGCTCGTCCGTCTTCCTCAGCACCGACTTGAGCAGCAGCGGGTATTTGGTGAGCCGCTGGTGAGGTTTGGCCAGCATGTCGCTCAGCTTCAGCCTCTGGCACTGCTGGTGCTTCTCCGCCCACTGTAGTGGGGAGGCGGGGTTCCGGTCAGACCACGCCCAATCACTACAGCTCATCATCCCCCAAGGGCACGCCCATCCACCGCGAGCGTCGTCCACGCCCACGGCCCCAGTGAACACGCCCCCTGCGTCACCCAGGCCACGCCCCCTCCGTGGCGCGCCCCTGCCGCAGCCCGGCACCTCCCTCCACCCCCACACCCCCCCCAGCACCCCAGCCGCCCTCACCGTGAGGTAGGCGCGGAACAGGTCGTTGTCCCGCAGCAGGCCGCGCATGTACTCCATGCAGCCCTCCTCCTCCATGCAGTACCGGATGTAAGGCTTGAACAAGGAGCCGAACTGACACAGGGCAGAACCAACACTGGTTACCGCTGGAGCCTCCAGGCCGGCCCGCCGGAACCAGGCTCTTCACCCCGCCGCCCAGACCACCCAGGGGAAAGGCCAGCCTAGTACTCTCCTCTCCAGGTGGCCCCGCCCCTCCCGGAGGCCCGCCCCTTCCGGGTGGCCCCGCCCTACCGCCTTGAAGCCTTTGAGGAAGTCTCCGGGCTGCAGCGGCGCCCGCGTGCGCCGCGCCTTCTCCAGCACGGGCGCCATCACGCCGCCCCACAGCCCGCGGTGCAGCCGCGCGATTTCGGGGATGTTGCCGAACAGGCGCTCGGGGTCCACCTGGGCGGGGCGGGACATGCGGTCGGCCCCGCCCCTTCCGGCCCCGCCCGCCCTCCGGCCCCGCCCCCTTCCCAGTACCTCCCCGCCGCCGCCCCAGGCCCGGCCGCACCTCACACAGCAGCCCCGACTCCTGCAGGTTGAGGAGGCAGCACAGGAACAGCTGCGGGGACAGGGGACGCTGTAGCTGAAGGGCCGCTGTCCGGACCCAGCCTCAGCCTCCCCCTTCCCGCCCCTTCCTGGGAGGCCCTGAAAGCTGCTGCCAGGGATAAAGGCAGTGGAACCCTCACTTAAGCTCGGGTCACCCCACCTGAGTCGGGAGGGAAGCTGGCGAAGCCGGCCTTGCCACTGCTCCTGGAGCTCTGCCTACCTCTGCCTGGCTCGGCCTCAGAGGATGGATCTCCACTCAGAAGAGCCACCAAGACCTCCCTCCCCGAGTGGAACCCCTCCCGTGACACCACCGCAGGGCCTGGGAAACACCGGCCCACTGGCCTGGGCCCCCACGCAGGTCACTTTGGAAATCACCTCCCAAGGGCAGCCCTTTTCTGACCCGGGTTAGGTACCTGCTCCTCTTCTAAGAGCCCAGACGGAGACCCCATACCGGGAGTACTGATGCCACACTCACGTTGGTGATCACACGCAGTTTCCTGATGTAGGAGGCCTCCGTGTGGAGGAGTTCCCATACTGCCTCCTGCTGGTGGCACTGCTTCCGGGTCAGCTTCTACTTGGAAGGCAGGTATGTCAAATGAGCCCAAAGGTGAGGGAGGGGGAAGAAAGCCAGGGGAAGGGCAACACCTGGCACACAATGTCCTCATTTCCCAACGATGCCACCGAAGTGCGGAATGAGCATGCCACCCCACCATCACTCGATTGCCACCATCACGACACCCAAGGTCGCAAGTGGAGCTGTGGCTCAAAGTGGTACAGCACTAGTCTTGAACAAAAGAGCTCAGGGACAGGGCTCAGGCCCCGAGTTCAATCCCCACTACCAAAAAAAACAAAAAACAAAAAACAAGACACCCAAGATGTGGATGCCCCACTGCCACTGAAACAGCCGGGAGGTATACCAATGTCACCTTGCCTCAGTACCCCCAGTCTCTGGGGGTACCATGGAGTGGCCTGGGGCCTCCCAGGGGCATTCTCGTTCACACACAGACGAAGAAAGAATACCGCTGTGCCCACCTCGTGACCATCAATGAGCTCCCGCCAACTGTCCTCCAGCCTCAGGCAGGCATTCTCTTCCTCTTCCTCCTCCTCCTCCTCTTCCTCCTCCCAGGAGTCATGGTCAAAGCGCAGTCGCCCAGGAAGCCGGGGAAGCCCGAAGAGGCTGTAGGCATGCAGCTTACCCTCCAGCTGTTCCATCTTGTCTGCCTCCTGGGAGGAGAGCCAGTCAGAGTCTGGGTCAGGGTCAGGGTCAAGGCCGACCAGCCACCTTGCCCCAAGCCCATGCTCGGGGTCACATACCCGGCCAAGAGCACTGGTGCTGGGGCTGGAGCTGAAGAAACCGCTGAAGCGACTGGCTGCCCGGTTCTTCCAACTGTCGCTGGCCCCACCGCTGCCGCTGGGCAGAGAGCAGCTGGAGGGAGCCGAGGGCTCCTGCCCCGGGATGCTTGCCTCCCCCAGGAACTCTGACATGTTCTTGCGTCGTCGGCCAGGAGCCTGGGCGGCGAACACTGATCAATGCCAACCTCTCATCAGCTGCCAGACACCCCCTACACCTCAAGGATTTCTAGAGTCTCAGGACAGCTGCTTCTATACTGGGGTACCCCTTCTCCTGAGATGCAGGTGTGCTCTAGGGGCTGGCAGATCCAGGCTGAGTTTTCTGGACTATGTCACACACACACACACACCCCAGCCACAGGCATGAAGCAGGTAGCGAGAAGCACAGCTGTACACACCCAAGGCTCCTGCAGGTGTGGCTTCAAATGGACCCGAGGCTCACTTCTAACTACCATCGGGCACCGAATCACTCCCCAGCACAAATGTGCCTTCTCTCTCTTGTTCTCTATCTTAGGCGTGTTCATTTTACAAACATGCACTCCAACCCCAAGAGACAAGGTACCTATTCTCACAGAGAGCCTCATCTTCAGGAAGGGAAACGAAAGCCCCCAAAAGGAACAGGAAGCCAGGCAATGGTAGCTCATGCCTGCAGTCCTAGCTACTCAGGAGGCTGAGAGGTTTGAAGCCAGCCCAGGCAAGAAAGTCCATAAGACTCTCATCTCCAATGAGTCAGCAAAAAGCCAGAAGTGGAGCTGTGGCTCAAATAGTGGAACACTAGCTTTAAGCAAAAAAGCTAAGGGAGGGGCTGGGAAGGTGGCTCAGTGGTAGAGTGCTTGCCTTGCATGCATGAGGCCCTGGGTTCGATTCCTCAGCACCACATAAGCTAAAAGAAAAATGCATAAGCAAAAAGAAAAAAGCCATAAGTGGCACTGTGGCTCAAGTGGTAGAGCACTAGCCTTGAGCTGAAGAGCTGAGGGACAGCGCCCAAGCCCAGAGTTCAGGCCCCAGACCGGACCCAAAAAAAAGTTAAGGGACAGCGTCCAGGCCCTGAGTTCAAGCCTCAGTAAATGCAAGTGTGCATACATGCATACACACACATATACACACACATATATGCACACAAAGGACAGGGAGGAATCCAGTGTGACCTTTTCCTAAGGAAGGGTCTGTGAGCCTCACTTGAGCCCGCCCCCCCCACATCCTCCTCCTCCTCCTCACCAGGATGTCGAGACTCTCCCGGCGGCTCTGGGGGTCCACACGCTCCAGCATGGGGGGCCCAGCCCCGGCTGGCCGCAAGACTGGTAGACTTAGACACTTGGGGTCCTTCACGCAGACTTCCACCTTGCCCTCATCCCCTGGCTTGGCTGGGTGGCATATAGAGGCAAGAAGAGGCGCTTAGCACCCACGTCTGGGGAACACAGGGCTGCAGAATCTAAGCCTCCACCTGGCTGCCTCCCCCACCGCTTCACCCTGCCAGCACCTGCCACCAGCACCCAGAAGAGACACCTGTATGGTAATGAGCTACAGCCATAGCTACAGCCAATGAGAAGCTGAGCCCGGAAGAGCTCCTGTCTCTAGGAGGCCCCACCAGGCCTCCAGCCAGCTGGTCTGTGGCGCCTGCGCTCACCTTTGACCCGAAGGTAGTGTCCTCCGAACCTATAGGCCTCGAAGGTGAGGGACAGGGGTGTGTTGGACTGGTCCAGGTAGATGTCCACTTTGCCCAGTGAGATGCCCTTCCTTTCAAACACGGGCAGCAGTACCTCCCTGCCCAGGAAGGAGGTGTATGTATTCAGAGTCGTCAGGCCGGCCTCCACCCATCCACAGCCCCAGTGCCACCCCTGACCCCACAGAAAAGGGAGGCAAACAGGGTCCTCCAGAGGCACACAGATGCCCACCCAGTTTGCAGACAGACCCTCACAGGCATACTCACACACACATGGGCCCAGGACTGACATACAGGTGTTGAATACACAGGTACAACACACACACACACACACACACACACACAGCCAGAGCCCAGAGCCCTGGGAGGCTACACCTGTCCCACCCCACTTCTGCCCTCAGCTCCCCCAAGCCCTACCCTAGCGACTTCCTCTTCATAGCTGGCACGATCTCTGTCTCGATGTCCACATACAGGTCAAATTTCAAGGTGAAGCACTCCTTGCTCGGGTCCTAAGAGAACACAGGCCCCTCAGCCACTGCCCCCTTCTCCATGGCCTGCAGTTCCACCAGGGAAGCAGAGGCCAAGGGTCTCCCTAGCCCCTCTGCCCCAGCCTGGCTCGGTGGGCAGTGCTGGGCTGCAGGGCAGGAAGGCGGGAGAGGGAGTTGCCTATTCCAGACCGCATCTCTCATCTTGGGGTCAGAGCAGTGAGGCCAGTGGGGCGGTGCATCTGCCAGCCCTGGGGACTCCTTACATCTGTGTGTCTCCTCCTCGCTTTCTTCTTGGAGAGCTTCAGGCCCGTGCTTTTCTGGTCCCTGCAGTGAAGGCAGACACTGAAGGTGTGGATGAGTCCTCACCTGGCTAGAACAGGAAGCCCTTGGACGGCTCCCTGCCCCTTGCTCCCCCCAGGTGCTTTCAAGCAGGCCAGGTGCACGTGGGACCGTGCGCCCTCTGGTGGCCAACACGGGAGCCATATGAGATGGAACCCAATCGGGGGGGAGTGGAGCCAGCCACCTTTCAGGCTGGTGGGGCTGCCTGAACCATCCCCACAGCGCTGCTCCTCCCACCTGCCCCCACCTACCCTTTACCATCCACGCAGCATTCTTCCTCCTCCTCCAGGTCCACCACAGGGCTGGTGCGTGGAGGACAGGAGCGGGTGGACACATTCCGGGCCAGGATGGAGCCTTCAGAGAAAAGGGGGTTGTGTCTGCTCCCTTTCTCAGCCCTTGAACATGGGCATCTCTGGAGGGATGCAGACTTTGACCCCCACATATACACACAGCAAGTGGCTAGTGCACTGTACCTCAGCCAGTGGAGGAATCGGTCATGGCTCTCCATGACGTCAGACTCCAGGATGAAAAGGCCCTGGGGTGGGGTGACCCTCCAGGTGATGCTCACCCCTAGTTTAAATCCACTGTGGCCTCAGTTTACCCTTCTAGAGCATAAAGGTAATGGAGCCCTGCCTTTGGGATTGCTGCAGGCAGAGACCAAAGACCTCCCAGCTTTCAGGCTTCCCTTCCCCCATGGCTGTGACCACACCTGAAGTTTTGTCCCCCCCCCATCCTCTCTCCCCACAGAGGGAGAGAGAGTCCCTTTGTCCCTCTGATCAGCTGGGAATGGGGACCTGCCTGGCAATTTCTCCAGGCCTGAGTGCCTCACACCCAGCTGGCAGCAGGCCAAGCCGGCCCTATTCAGCAGGAGGGGTTTCTTATTTCCTGCTACAAGTTCCTTCTGACCTGCGGCCCCCAACCGACTCTGCTAGACAGCCAGTCTATCATGGAGGAGGCCTGCCCTGAGGACCAGCAGAGCAGGGAATAAAGGGGCCTTCTCCGTAGTCTCCTCTGCTTGCAACAGCAGAGACAAGAGTTCTGGAAGAGAAGCCTGCTCTGAAAAAGGGCCCAGTCCTGGGATCATTTTGCTAAAAACAAAGCAAAACAAAATACTTGTGCAACAATAACCGGTGCCAGTAGCTCATGCCTGTCATCCTAGCTACTCAGGAGGCTGAGATCTGAGGATCGAGGGTCAGTGCCAGCACAGGCTGGAAAATCCAACTACCAAAAAGCTTTAATGGAACTGTAGCTCAGGTGGTAGAAGAGCAGCCTTGATGGAGAAAGCAAAGATTCAATGCCCAGGCCCTGAGTTCAAGCTCCAGTATTGGCACAAAAAAACCAAACCACAGAGTTCAAGCCCCACAACCGGACCCAAAAAAAAAAAAAAAAAAAAAAAACCAAACCAACAGCAGGATGCCTGTAGCATGTGGCTCATGCCTGTAATCCTAGCTACTCAGGAGGCTGAGATCTGAGGATCACAGTTCAAAGCCAGCCTGGGCAGGAAGTCTGTGAGACTTTTATCTCTAATAAATCATTAGAAAACCCAAAGTGGCGCTGTGGCTCAAGTGGCAGAGCGCTTGCCTTGAGCTGAAGAGCTGAGGGACAGCGCCCAGGCCCAGTGTTCAAGCCCCACGACTGAACAACAACAACAAAAAAGTGCCACAAGATGAACCAGGACATAGGTGCGTCTCATTATCTGCACACAACTTCAATCCTCTGGGGCCCTACCAAGGTCCCAGTGGTCACTAAAATACGGTCCCCATTGCAGACAGGGTGTGGAGGGCTGGCGTGGAAGTGGCAGGGCGCCCACCTTGTGGGGGCAGGTCGAAGCGAACGTGCCCGCCGCAGTGGGAGGCGCTGTGGAACTTGCTGTCGCAGGCCTCGCAGAGGTTGAGGGGGCCCCGGCGGTGCAGCTGCTGGCAGTCGGCATGATGGCACACCTGCGGTGGGAGACGCGTGGGTGAGTGGGGCAGGGCCGGGACCGCCGCCATGCAGGGGTGGGGCTGCCCCTGGTCACCCAGCCGTCTTCCCCCCCAGAGTGGGGCTGAGGCTGATGGGACCACTGTGTGTGGTTCGTAGGGATGCAGAGAAAAAACCATCTGGCCTTCAAGATTCAAGAGAATAGCATCAGAGTCTGGGGCGATGGGGAGGGGGGCTCTTCCTGAAGCACAGGCAGCAAGGGCCCCCACTACCGATCTCATAAGCCAGGTGATGGTGGAATAGCAGCACTGGAAGGCTAGTGAGCTTGAGGCTAGCCTGAGTAACGCAGTGAGATCTTTCTCAAAAAACAAAACATACCAGGCTGGGAAGGTGGATCAGTGGTAGAGTGCTCGCCTTGCATGCATGAAGCCCTGGGTTTGATTCCTCAGCACCACATAAGCAGAAAAGCCAGAAGTGGCGCTGTGGCTCAAGTGGTAGAGCACTAGCTAGCCTTGAGCTGAAGAGCTCAGGGACAGTGCCCAGGCCCAGAGTTCAGGCCCCATGACCAACCAAAAAAAAAAAAAAAAAAAAAAAAAAACTTTATGTACAGGTGTAAAACAATGAAGCTTGCCTAGATTGTCTGGAGAGGAAAGAGTAAGAGAAGGTGAATGCAGTCAAGGTACTGTATGCTTGCATGGACAAGAAAGAATGTAACCCCTTGTATTATTGACACTAATAAAAGATATTTTTTAAAGAGATACTGCAAACGTCAAATCAAAATGAAACAAACAAAACACTAAAGCCCAGGGCTGCTCCTCTGTTTGTCCCACTCAAAATGCCCAGAGGCCAGGTGCTCGGGGTTCACACCTAGAACCCCATCCACTTAGGAGGCTGAGATCAGAGGATCCTGGTTCAAATCCGATCTGGACAAGAAAGCCCATGAGACTTGTCTCTAATATTAACCACCAAAAAGCCAGAAGTGGAGCTGCAGCTCAAGTAGTAGAGTACTAACCTTGAGCAAAAAAAGTTAATGGAGCTAGGCACCGAGTGCTCATGCCTGTAATCCTAGTTACTCAGAAGGCTGAGATCTGAGGATCACAGTTCAAAGCCGGCCTGGGCAGGAAAGTCTGTGAAACTCTTATGTCCAATTAAACATCAGAAAACCAGAAGTGGCGCTGTGGCTCAAGTGGCAGAGCTCTGGCTTTGAGGTAAAGAGCTGAGGGACAGCGCCCAGGCCGAGTTCAAGCCCCATGACCAACTAAAAAAAAAAAAAAAAGCTAATGGACAGCACACAGACCCTGAGTTCCAAGTCCTGGTAGTGGTACCAAGAAATAAAAATACTCTGATCTGGCAGGCAGGTCTTTGCCTAGGCCTGGAATAGCAGACCCCACCAGGAACCTTAAAGACAGCATGGAGTTAACAGAGGAGTCATGTGCAGATGGGGGAAGGGGCTACTCAGGGCTGCTTTGAGACTAGATTGCCAAGACCATCCGGGTCTACTCTCCCACCCCATCTCCTGGATGAGGTGCCACGTTTTCCATTCTCCAAACTCCAATGGCCCAGCCCTAATGCACTTCTGGTAGCTCGGTGGCTTCCCATTTCCCAGAAGAAGAAGTCCTGTGGGCTCCCACCTTCATATCCTGCCCACAGCTGCTGGGGCCCCCTTCCACTCTGCAGCCCGCCCTTCCCTCCCATCTGACACCACTCAGACCCCCGCCACTGGCCCGTCTCCCTTGGCCCCCACTACTCTATGGGCACACAGCACAGTGTCTGCTCCCACCATGCCCTCCTGTGCCTACAACACCGTTCAACAGCCAAGGGCCCGTGGCTCACCCCTGTCATCCTAGCTACTCAGGAGACTGAGATCTGAGGATCGGAGTTCAAAGCCAGTCCAGGCAGGAAAGTCCATAGAACTCATCTCTAAATATCCACCAAAAGCCAGAAGTGATACTGTGGCTCAAGTGGTAGAGCACCTACCTTGAGCAAAACTGCTCAGGGATAGTGCATATAAGGCCTCAGTTCACAAACAAAGAAACAAAACCCTGTGCAAAGCAGGGTGCCAGTGGCTCACGCCTGTAATCCTAGCTACTCAGGAGGCTGAGATCTGAGGATCACGGTTCAAAGCCAGCCTGGGCAGGAAAGTCTGTGAGACTTATCTCCAATAAAACCACTAGAAAACCTGAAGAGGCACTGTGGCTCAAACGGCAGAGCGCTGGCCTTGAGCTGAAGAGCGCAGGGACAACGCCCAGGCCCAGAATTCAAGCCCCAGGACTGACATAAAAAAAAAAGTCTCATGGATTTTCCTGCTCAGACTGGCTTTGCACTGCCATCCTTAGCTCTCAGCCTCTTGAGTGGCTAGGACTACAGGCGTGAGCCAGCAGCGCCGGCTTGGCACCCCTTTTAATTGGTTGAGATGAACTCATACACGTTTTTCTCGGGCTGGCCTGAAACCATGATCCTCCTCACTCTCAGCTTTCTGAGAAGCTAGGATTCCAGGAGTGCGCCACGAGGCTGGGCAGCCACTGACATGTTGCGCCTGCATCTTGACACTGGCAGGTGTTTTCAGGCCGAGTGTCCAAGGTGAGACTGACTTCCCCGCCACCACGCAGGTCACTGAGGGCTCTCGCTGCACCTCGTAGGCCTTGCTTTCCTCACACAAATAAGGAATCACTGGGTAACACTGGGCCGTGTCTTGTTCCCCAGTAACTCAAGCGCTTCCATGTACACAGTCAGCAACCCAGGAAGGGATCTGCTAACTCTCCATCCTCCCTCACCCTCTCCAGCCAAAGCTCCACCTTCCTACCCCCACCTCCCCCCACACCACACCCCTACCCCCCCACCTCCCCCACCACACCCCTACCCCCACCTTCCCTACCATCACACCCCTCCCCCACCCTCCCCCACCACACTCCTACCACCCCACCTCCCCCCACCACACCCCTACCCCCACCTCCCCTACCACCACACCCCTACCCCCACCTCCCCCCACCTCCCCTACCACCACACCCCTCCCCCCACCTCCCCTACCACCACACCCTACCCCACCTCCCCTACCACCACACCCCTCCCCCACCTCCCCTACCACCACACCCCTACCCCCACCCTACCCCCACCTCCCCTACCACCACACCCCTCCCCCACCTCCCCTACCACCACACCCCTACCCCCCCACCTCTCCCCCACCACACCCCTACCCCACCTCCCCTACCACCACACCCCTACCCCACCTCCCCCACCACACCCTACCCCCCCACCTCCCCCCACCACACCCCTACCCCACCTCCCCTACCACCACACCCCTACCCCACCCTACCTCCCACCTCCCCTACCACCACACCCCTACCCCCACCCTACCCCCACCTCCCCTACCACCAAACCCCTACCCCCACCCTACCCCCACCTCCCCTACCACCAAACCCCTACCCCCACCCTACCCCCCACCTCCCCTACCACACCCCTACTCCCCCTCCCCTACCACCACACCCCTACCCCCACCCCTACCCCCTCACCCTATCCCCCACCTCCCCTACCACCACACTCCTACCCTCTACCCTACCCCACCTCCCCTACCACTACCCCCCTACCCCCTCCCTATCCCCCACCTCCCCTACAATCACACCCCTCCCCACCCCACCCCTGGACCTCCCTACCTACCACTGCACGGGGATCAAGTCAGTAGCAGACTCTTCTTTAGTCCGCAAGCTCTCCCACATTGCTCAGTCTACCTGACCAATCCCTTGTGGCTGAGCCTGGGACTCAGGAGGCCTCTGCACACCGCTTCTCCCAGTCTCCCAAGCCCCTCCCACTTCCTCTCCTGGCTGCTTCCTGCCCCCTCAGCTCAGGGACCTACATTCCCCCCCAAGAGACTTGTCTCCCCAAGCTCAATGTCCAGGCTGCAGTTCTCAAAGGACTCCAGTGACTTCCTTGACTGTCCACTGGGTTTTGTTGTTGTTCTGAGACAAGTTCTTATGAGGTAACTCAGTTATCCTCAAACTTCTGATCTTCCTGCCTCAGCCTCCCAAATGCTGGGATTATAGGCATGCTCCACCACAACTAGCTGTCTAGTTAGGATCTAACATCATCTCCAAGTCATCACATCCACTCACACCCTCCGCCCTTCGACCCCTCCATCTTAATCCAATACCGGAAGTGTCCTTCAGTTCCTAGGAATTATGGGTGGAACTGTGCATAGCTGAGTCCCCCCTGAAGATACACCAGGCCCTCACATCCAGCGCCCCTGCGAGTGTCCTTAGGATTTGGAAATCGGCCCATTGTAGGTGTAATGAGTTCATTTGGGGGTATAGAGGAGTACAGTGGAGTAAACATGATTCTCTAAGCAAGGCACGGTAGCACATGTCTGGAATCCCAGTCCTAGAGAAGCTGAAACAAGAGGGTCTTACGTTTGTTTTGAGGCCAGTTAGGACTGCATGGCTAGACCCTGTCCCAAGAGACAGAAATAAAGGTAGATGGGGGCTGGGAAGGTGGTTCAGTGGTTGAGTGTTTGCCTACCATACATGAAGCCCTGGGTTCAATTCCTCAGTACTATATACACTGCGCCAGAAGTGGTGCTGTGGCTCAAGTGGTAGAGCGCTAGCCTTGAGCAAAACAAGCTCAGAGATCAGAGACAGTGCCCAGGCCAAGTTCAAACCCCAGGACTGGAAAAAAAAAAAAAAACAACAAAAAAACAGCTTGTCACTTTACAAACAATGTGGCATTAAAAAAAAAAAAAAAAACTGTGGCTCAGGCCTGTGATCCCAGCTACTCAGGAGGCTGAGACCCTAGCATTGCGGTTCACAGCCAGCCGAGGCAGGACAGCCTGTGAGATGATCTCTAGATAATCACAGAAAAGGTTGGAAGCGGCGCTGTGGTTCAAGTGTAGAGCGCTGGCCTTGAGCACAAAGAATTTAGGGACAGTGCCCGGGCTCAGGGTTCAAGGCCCAGGACCGACCAAAAAGAAAAAGAAAAAGAAAAGAAAAGAGAAAAAGAAAAAGCAAGCTCCTCCCCTCAGACACAGGTGCCCCTTCCCTGCCGCCGGCCTTGCCCGCCCCTCCTCTCCACCACAGGAGGGCAGAGGGGGGCAGGGGGGGACAGAGAGGGGCAGAGGGGGGCAGAGGGGGCAGAGGAAGGCAGAGGGGGGGACAGAGGGGAGCAGAGGGGGCAGAAGGGGATAGAGGGGGCAGAGGGGGGACAGAGGGGGGCAGAGGGGGCAGAAGGGGATAGAGGGGGGCAGAGGGGGACAGAGGGAGGCAGAGGGGGCAGAAGGGGATAGAGGGGGGCAGAGGGGGGACAGAGGGGGGCAGAGGGGGCAGAAGGGGATAGAGGGGGGCAGAGGGGGACAGAGGGAGGCAGAGGGGGCAGAAGGGGATAGAGGGGGGCAGAGGGGGACAGAGGGAGGCAGAGGGGGCAGAAGGGGATAGAGGGGGGCAGAGGGGGGACAGAGGGGGCAGAGGGGGCAGAAGGGGATAGAGGGGGACAGAGGGAGGCAGAGGGGGCAGAAGGGGATAGAGGGGGGCAGAGGGGGACAGAGGGGGGCAGAAGGGGACAGAGGGGGGCAGAGGGGGACAGAGGGGGGCAGAGGAGGCAGAAGGGGATAGAGGGGGGCAGAGGGGGACAGAGGGGGGCAGAGGAGGCAGAAGGGGACAGAGGGGGGCAGAGGGGGGCAGAGGGGGGCAGAGGGGGGCAGAGGAGGCTGGCGCCGGCGGCCGAGGAAGGAAGGAGGCTGGGCCCACAGGTGTGTCCGGAGCTTGTCAGGAGCTTGTCCGGACACAGAGGGCCGGTGCTGCCAAGGCCTCCGCCACCAACCCGAACCCCCAAACGGGGACACGTGGGGACATAGGGGACACGCTCCCCTGGCCGCGGGGCAGCCGGCCCGGCCCTCCTGGTCCCTGGCCCGGTGCGCCCTCCCCTGCCCGGCATCCCCGGCCCTCCTGGTCCCTGGCCCGGTGCGCCCTCCCCGGCCCTCCTGGTCCCTGGCCCGGTGCGCCCTCCCCGGCCCTCCTGGTCCCTGGCCCGGTGCGCCCTCCCCGGCCCTCCTGGTCCCTGGCCCGGTGCGCCCTCCCCGGCCCTCCTGGTCCTTGGCCCGGTGCGCCCTCCCCGGCCCGGCCTCCCTGGCCCTCCTGGTCCCTGGCCCGGCCCGGCCTCCCCGGCCCGGCCTCCCCGCCCAGCCTCAGCCCACGGGACTCCGTACCTGGCCTTCACCGTGGGCGCGACCCCCGGCCCCCGGGGGCTCCGAGCCGGGGAAAGGCAGCCCGGGGCCGGGTCTGCAGACGCCGGGGCCCGTCCCCATGGCGGCCCGAGGAAGCAGCGCCCCGCGCCTCCCGCCCGCCGCCAACGCCGGACAAAGCTGGAGCCCAGCTTCCTGCCATTGTGCGAGCGCCGGCCTGGCCAAGGACGGGAGGGGGGGGAGGGAGGGGCGGGGAGGGGCTGAAGGGGAGGAGGAAGGGGAGGGGAAGAGGGAGGGGTGGGGGGTAGGAGGAGGGGAGGGGGATGGCAGAGCACCACCCGACACCCTGCCATCGGGGACCCCGCCTGGGGCTTCCCTGGCCCTTCTCCAGGGGTTCCCCAAGTGCCGGCATGAGAGGGGCATGGCCTGGGCAAGGTCCCCATCCCCGCAGGATCCCCAGACTCCACCCCTCCCCACCCCCCCACCCCGTACCCACACACCTGAGGTTCCCCAAAGGTCACCCCTGCCCGCTCCCAGCACTGAGAACCCGGATCCCGCGGCCCAGGCAGAGCCCATGTGGGCCCAGTGACCTGGGTGGGCTGATGGCCGTGTGGCCCTTCTGCTCCCCCTTAGCTGGGTGAGGATGAGGGCGTCAGAAAAGCCCCACTGGGCTTTTCTTGGGCCGGGACCCACCGCCAGGGGGCGCGCAGAGCCAGGGATGCCCAGCGTGGGGGGGGGGGGGCGCCTTGGGCCTGGGATGCTGAGTCCTAGGCCCAAGAGTTCTGACACGGATTCCCGGGAAGCAGGGTGGCACCATGGTTGCCACTCATCACCCGGGAGATAAAATGACACACAGCACACGGGCTGGAACCTAGACTCCTGACTGGGGCCGTCCACTCCAGTCCTGGTGGTCTTTCTCTAGCCTTCTGCTCCTGCCCCGCAGGCAGACAGCTAATTTCCTCTGAGCTTGATTCCCAGTGTCCCACCTGTCCCAGCAAATGCCACTCACTCTTCCGGAGAATCTAAGGAGACACAGTCACCATTACGATTTTTTTTTTTCCTGGTCCTGGGGCTCAAACTCTGGGCCTGGCTAGCATCTCTCACTTGAGCCCCAGCACACTTCTGGCTTTTTATGTGATTAATTAGAGATAAGAGCCTTACAGGCGCCGGGCGCTGGTGGCTCACGCCTGTAATCCTAGCTACTCAGCAGGCTGAGATCTGAGGATCGCGGTTCAAAGCCAGCCCGGGCAGGAAAGACCGTAAGACTCCTATCTCCAATAAACCAACAGAAAACCGGAAGTATAGCTCAAGTGGTAGATCGCTCTCCTTGAGCTTAAGAGCTGAGGGACAGCGTCCAGGCCCAGAGTTCAAGCCCCACGACCGACAAAAAAAAAAAAGAACCTTACAGGCTTTCCTGCCCCTGCCCCCCCCCCCCGGGGGCTTCTGACCACCCTCAGATCTCAGCCTCCTGAGTAGCTAGGATGACAGGCATGAGCCACAGGCCCCTGGCTTCACTTCTCCAACTTCACAAAATGAAGCTAAGCCTGGGGGGCTAGGAAGGTGGCTCAGTGGTAGAGCGCTTGCTTTGCATGCCTGAGGCCTTGGGTTCGATTCCTCAGTACCGCATAAGCAAAAAGAAAAAAGCCGGAAGTGGCGCTGTGGCTCAAATGGTAGAGCGCTAGCCTTGAGCTGAAGAGCTGAGGGACAGCGCCCAGGCCAGAATTCAGGCCCTACAACGGGACCCAAAAACAAAACAAAACAAGAATTCTGGGGCTGGGAAGGTGGCTCAGTGGTAGAGTGCTTGCCTTGCATGCATGAGGCCCTGGGTTCGATTCCTCAGTACCACATACACAGAAAAAGCTGGAAGTGGGTGCTATGGCTCAAGTGGTAAAGTGCTAGCCTTGAGCTGAAGAGCTCAGAACAGTGCCCAGGCCCAGAGTTCAAGCTCCATGACCAGCAAAAAAAAAAAAAAAAAAAAAAAATGAAGCTAAGCCTGTAGAGATCATGTAACTTGTCTCCAAGTCACCAGTGCCCAAGTGTGGGCCAGCTGCCCTGTGCCTCAGACCCAAGGAGAACCGAAGCAGTGATCTGAACAGCAGTCTTGAAGACTTTTTTTTGTGTGTGTGCCAGTCCTGGGGCTTGAACTCAGGCCCTGGACAGTCCCTGAGCTTTTGTGCTCAAAGCTAGTTCTCCACCACTTCAACTACCAATCCTTAGATCTCAGCCTCCTGAGTAGCTAGGATTACAGGCGTGAGCCACTAGTACTTGGCTCGTGACTCACTTCTTAGGGAGTTCCAGGGCCAGAGTATAGGATCAAAGAAGTACCAGAACGGGGCGAGGAACGGAGCCCCTCTGCCAGGGAGGGGAAGGGCCTCCCAGCTCCTGAGTGCCCATCTCCTCTGGTCAGCAGGGAACTGAAACAGCTCCAGCAGCACCTCAGGGTCTTGGCCCCCGACTCCCTGGGGAGGGGGGTCTCCGGCGCAGCTCCCAGCCTGGGAGTTAGGGTGAGTTTGTTGACGCTGATACTGATACTAGATGCTGAGGCTGATAAACAATGGAGGCTTGGAGGCCCCTGGCCTGGTCGGTTCTCTCCCAACACCCCCTCAGGCCCAGGAAAGCTCAGGGCACCCCAGGGATCCTGTAGGCCTCCTTTCCCACAGTGCCTTGGCACCGCAGCCTGATCTGGGATGGGGCCAGATCCGGGGCCAGCTGCATCGGCCCCTTTGCCCGTGGCAGGCTAGCCTGGAGATGGAAGCTGGGGCTCCCCAGTGGGAGGGCTCCTCTGCCCTGGGGTTCTCTAACTGGTCTAGCCTCCCCTGCCAGACTGCAGGCCCCAGGATCCCACCCGCCACCTCCCTACTTCAGAAACCCAAGGGAGGAGCCCGCGTGCACCAGCAAGCCTGGCAGGGTGGGGCGGCTCTGCCAGGCGGCATTCAGCACCTCGGGCTGCTGGGCTGGTTCCACCCTTCCCCTCTGAGCCTCACCCTTTGTCCTTTGGATCCCAAGGCGCTAGCAGAGCCCGTTCCCAGACAGAAGGCTGAGGTGCTGGGATCTCCCGCAGGAGCTCAGGGGAACACAGTTGCCGCACTAGCTCTGCCCTTCCCCTGCCATCCCACGCACAAAAGCGCCATCCCTGGAGCCCTGGTGCTGGTACGGGGGCAGGGGAGCACTGGACCCTGGGTATCCCCTTCCTCAGTGCCACCCAGAAGGTTCCTTGGAAGGGAATGGGGAATGGGCCCACCTACTCCTGCCTTCCCTGCTGAACTGCAATCTCTCCTCCCCGGCACACACAGCATGGCCATGTCTCCAGAATGTATTCTCTAAGTACCTGGAACCCTGGGCTAAGGGGCGGGAAACAGAAAATACCCCAGGGTACCCCTCACCCCAAGTGTGAGGGAGGTTACTTAAGAAATATGGAAATTAAAAAAAAAAAAAGAAATATGGAGGGCTGCCGGGCGCCGATGGCTCACACCTGTAATCCTAGCTACTCAGGAGGCTGAGATCCGGGGATCGAGGTTCAAAGCCAGCCCGGGCAGGAAAGACCGTGAGACTCCTATCTCCAATAAACCACTAGAAAACCAGAAGAGGCGCTGTGGCTCAAGTGGTAGAGCGCTTGCCTTGAGCTGAAGAGCTGAAGGACAGCGCCCAGGCCCAGAGCAAGCCCCATGACCGACAAAAAAAGAAGAAGAAGAAGAAGAAGAAGAAATATGGTGGGCTCAGGGAGGCACCCCTTTGGCCTCCAGAAACTCTTGGGTTCACCCACTTTCCCCCAGCCTGGCTGTGGCCTCCTGCGCCCCCTGCTGGCCGCAGGGAGACATGCCACTTGGGAGGGGAGCAGGGTCCTCTCCAGATGGAGCAAGGCGGGGCCAAGCCTCCCAACTCTTTCGTGCCAAGTCCAGGATCCCCCAGGACACCCCCTACCACCCTGCCAGTCAACAGCCCCCACACCAGAGCCACAGCTTCAAAGTCCTGGCCATATCACCCCACTGAGCTGGTCAGGGGTAGAACTCAGTTCATTCCAACCTCAAGTAAAAAGAGGTATAAGCCCTGTACTACACTTAAATCTCATTAAGAAATAAAGTCCCAGCTGAGAAGATGGCTTAGTGGTAGAGTGCATTCCTAGCATGCATGAAGCCCTGCGTTCCATGCCTCAGTACTACATACACAGAAAAAGCCAGAAGTGGCGCTGTGGCTCAAGTGGTAGAGTGCTAGTCTTGAGCAAAAGCATCTCAGGGACAGTGTCCAAGTCCTGAGTTCAAGCCCTAGGACCAATAAATAAAATTTAAAAAATAATCAGTTAAAAAAAAAAGAAATAAAGCCCTGTTAGCCAGGCATGGTAACTCAAACCTGTGATCCCAGCTATTCAGGAGGCTGAGATCTGAGGATTGCAGTTCAAAGCTAGCCTGGGCAAGAAAGCCTGTGAGACTCATCTCCAATCACAGAAAAAGCCAGAAGTGGCAGGTGCTGTGGCTCAAGTGGTAGAGCACTAGCTTTAAGCAAAAAGGAGCTCAGGGAGAGCACTCAGGCCAGGACAGGCAAAGGAAGGAGGGAGGGAAGGAAGGAAGAAAGGGAGTGACAGCAAGGGGGAGGGAGGGGGACGGGAGAAAGAGGGGGAGGGAGGCAAGGAGGGAGGGAGGGAGGGAAGAAGGAAGGAAGGCAGGTAGGCAAGCTAGAAACATGTGCAATGACGCTGGACTTAATGCTAATCAAACCTGCGCTCCTCCAAAGAGTCTAGGGTTAAATTAGGCTTACAACCAGAAATTATATACTTATCTTTAAGGGAATTAATGTATCCTTCCATTTCTATTATTGAAAGCCAGTATACATGATTCTTTTTTTTTTTTTTGGGGGGGGTCCAGTTGTGGGGCCTGAACTCTGGGCCTGGGCGCTGTCCCTCAGCTCTTCAGCTCAAGGCTAGCGCTCTACCACTTGAGCCACAGCGCCACTTCCGGCTTTTTTCTTTTTGCTTATGTGGTGCTGAGGAATTGAACCCAGGGCCTCAGGCATGCAAGGCAAGCACTCTACCACTGAGCCACCTTCCCAGCCCTATACATGATTCTTATGACAAACTGACTAAACTAGTTTAAAATCTAAAAAGGGGGGGGGGGAGGGTCACACCCATGGCTCCACCTGTCATCCTAGCTACTCAGGAGGCTGAGATCTGAGGCTCATGATTCAAAGCCAGCCCACACAAGAGTGTGGAGACAGTTATCTCCAATTAAGCACCAAAAAAGGGCTGTTGCTCAAGTTGCAGAGTGCTACCCTTGAGCAAAAGAGCTCAAGGACAGTGCCTAGGCCCTGAGCTCAAGCCCCAAGACCAATTCATAAAAAGTTGGGGGGGGTATTGGAGGTGTGGCTCAGGTCATAGCCAGCCACTGAGCAAAAGCAAGCATCAGATACTGAGTTCAATTCCCAGTCTAGAGGAAGAAGAAGAAGGGGGGGGGAGGAGGGGGGAGGAGGGGGGAGGAAGAAAGAAGAAAGAAGAAGAAAAGAGATGCAGCCAGACATTAGTGGCTCATGCCTATAATCCCAGCCACTCCAGATGTAGGAGCATTGTGGTTCATGCCTGTAATTCCAGCCACTCAGGATGTAGGAGTATGGATGCCATCCATACCATGTTCAGGGCCAGGAGGTCTAGCACCTGCCATTCAGGACTCTGAATTCTGCCTAGTGGGAAGGGTCTTCAGTTATAACTTGGATAGGACCAAGACTGCCAAGCCCCAGGGCCTGCGCAGCACGGACAGTGTGGACTGGAGCTGGGGGCAAGGGGAATGAGCTGTGTGGGCTCTACCACCTGGGTGGCAGGAGCTCCATCTGTGCTGGGCTGGGCCAGGGAGCCAGGTGTCCCAGGAAGGCCAGGAGCTTTGGGCAGGGGGTATCAGGAGGCCCAGAAATGGCAGAGGGACGCCAGGGAGTAGAGAGGAACTTTACTGTCCCCAAGGGGCCAGCATGATATAACTCTCCAGAAAGTTCAAAACCCCTGGTCTTTTTTTGTTGTTGGTGGTGGTGGTTGTGGGGCTTGAACCGTGGGCCTGGGTGCTGTCCCTCAGCTCTTTTGCTCAAGGCAAGTGCTCTACCACTTGAGCCACAGTGCCACTTCCGGTTTCCTGGTGGTTTATTGGAGATAAGAGTCTCGGACTTTGGTGAACTGTGATCCGTAGATGTCAGCCTCCACCGGCGCCTGGCAACCCCTGGTTTTTTAACCGAGGCTTGAAGAGAGCTGTCTGCCAGTGAGAAGAGGGCCTACAACAGGAAGCTGCCCTGGCCAGCAAGAGGGGCCAGGAGGCCAGGCGACCGGACACGCAGGCAAAGCCACGGGAAATCGTCCACGCCAGACTCCCTCTGGGCCATCAGGTTTAGTTTAATTCTGAGCTGAGATTCCTAGAAATGACCAGCTCTGCTCCCCCTTTTCGTCCCACCCTGGAGAAAGGGATTCAACCTTCTTTTTGGTGATTTATTTATTTTTTGCCAGTCCTAGGGCTTGAACTCAGAGCCTGAGCACTCACCTGGAGCTTCTTGTGCTCAAGGCTTGCACTCTACCACTTGAGCCACAGTGCCATGTCTCACTTTTTCCGTGTATGTGGTGCTGAGGAATGGAACCCAGGGCTCCATGCATGCTAGGCAAGCACTCTACCCCTAAGCCACATTCCCAGCCCCTTTTTGGTGATTTTTGGTTTTGGTACCTTTCTCCAAGCAGGCAGAGTTTATAGTACTTGGGCTCAGGACAGATGGGGGAGGGCAGGGGGGCGGGGTGGCCTACTGGTCCCAAGGGGGAGGCTCCTCCTCGCCCTCCCCCAAGATCCCAGAGAGGGCGGCTGGGGTTGGGGTTCACTTCCTGCGAGGCTCGGCTGTGCTCACTTTAGACCCTCGGCCCCCGGCGTCGGCTCGCTGTCTTCCTGGAGCTGCCTGCCTCTCGCGCGGAACTCTGGGCCTGGGCGCTGTCCTTCAGCTCTTTAGCTCATGCCTTCCCCCGTCCCTTGAAGAATCACTCCGCCAAAACCCAGGTGCTGGGCTTGCCCGCTTCTCTGGCCCTGGCCCTCCCTGCTGCAGCAGGGCTGAGGCTGACCAGCACCTACCAGGCCAGTCACCACGAAACACGCAGGGGGACCCTAATCTCTCTTCTCTGACCCCCACAGCACTGCCCAGGAAAACAGCCACTCCTGCCCAACCCTCCTCTAGGGTCTCAGACCCACCCCCCAAACACGCCCGCCACACACCGTGTCTGCTACCTCATAGCCCTAAGCGGGAAGACAGCCCAGCCACTAGATCATTTCTGTGTGCTTGTGCGTGCCGAGAGATGGGGCTAGCCACCTCTGCCCGGGAAAAGAGGCTCCGGATGCTGGACACTGTCCCCACACTGAACCAAAATGTGCCTCCTGTACAGGCCTTCGGACAGGGCCTTCCCGTTTCTCCCCGGGTGCTTCCCGGGGTACACTCTGAGGACAGGACCTGGCTTTTCTCCTCTTCAGCATCCATAGCTACAACAGGAAATGGAGCATTCCTGGCCACCTCGGGGAGCAGCCCACAGGGGCCTGCGCTGAGGCTCTGAGCGAGGCTAGGCACCCAGTATGCCCGATAAATAAGGGTGTGTGTGTGTGTGTGTGTGTGTGTGTGTGTGTGTGTGTGTGTGTGTGTGTGTGTGTGTGTGTGTGTGTGTGTGTGTGTGTGTGTGTGTGTGTGTGTGTGTGTGTGTGTGTGTGTGTGTGTGTGTTAGTACTGGGGGGGGTGAACTCTGAGGCTCTGAGCGAGGCTAGGCACCCAGTATGCCCGATAAATAAGGGTGTGTGTGTGTGTGTGTGTGTGTGTGTGTGTGTGTGTTAGTACTGGGGGGGGTTGAACTCTGGGCCTGGGTGCTGTCCCTCAGTTCTTCAGCTCAAGGCTAGCACTCTACCACCTGAGCCACAGCACCACTTACAGCTTTTTCTGCTTATGTGGAGGTGCTGAGGAATCAAACCCAGGGCCTCATGCATGCAAGGCAAGCACTCTACCACTGAGCCACCTTCCCAGCCTCATACTTCAGGCTTTTTTGTGGCTAATCAGAGATAAGAAGTCTCACAGCTTTTCCTGCCAGAGCTGGCTGGATCCTCAGCCCTCAGCCTCCTGCGTAGCTAGGCTTACAGGTGTGAGTCACCAGAGCCCCACAACAGGGCATTCTTTGCTGAGTGTCCCTCACCTTCGTACTCCGCTGCATTTCCACCTGTGGCTGCTCCCCTCCCTAGACAACTCCTGTCTTTTTTTTTCTTTTCTGTCAGTCATGGGGCCTTAACTCTGGGCCTGGACACTGTCCCTGAGCTCTTCCACTCAAGGCTAGCACTCCACCACTTTAAGCCACAGCACCACTTCCAGTTTTCTGGTGGTTCACTGGAGATAAAGAGTCTCACAGACTTAGCCAGGTGCTGGTGGCTCACGCCTGTAATCCTAGCTACTCAGGAGGCTGAGATCTGAGGATCGCGGTTCAAAGCCAGCCCGGGCAGGAGAGACCGTGAGACTCCTATCTCCAATAAACCACCAGAAAACCGGAAGTGGTGCTGTAGCTCAAATGGTAGAGCGCTCGCCTTGAGCTGAAGAGCTGAGGGACAGTGCCCAGGCCCAGAGTTCAAGCCCCACGACCGACAAAAAAAAAAAAAAGAGTCTCACAGACTTAACTGCCCAGGCTGGCTTTGAACCGTGATCCTGCGATCTCAGCCTCCTGAGTAGCTGGGTGACAGGTGTGCGCCGCAGGCACCAGGCCCACTCCTGTCTTTCTTCTACTCTCCCTGGCCATGTTTCCACTTCCATTGGGGTCACCTCTTCCGAAATGTCCTCCCAGACTGGCCCTTCTGCCTCTAATCAATCTGGCATCTCTCCTGCAATGAATCTGTGGCACTCTGCACAGCGACAGGTCCAGCGTCCCCCGTGGCAGGCTGGGTGGCCCTGTGCTGTGACCCACAGTGCCAGCTGTGTTAAATCCCAGGCAGGCCAGGGAGACACAGCGCCGAGTCTGGAGGCTGCAGCAGGCTCTTGTCACGGAGACCAGCTTTCCACCCATCGCCTGGCCTCTGCAGGCCCCCAGCCCCTGGGGGCAGAGACCCCGGAGGGGCTGGGCCAGTATGCCTCGCCCCCTCCTCGCCCCTTTGGATCTGAGGCCCTGGGCTGTGCAGACCCCCTGCAGGATGTGTGCTGGGGGAGCTGAGGCCAGTTTGCCGCCAGGAGCCCCCATCTGGGGAAAGAGGCAGCCAGCCAACACCAGAGTCTCATGCCAACATCCGTGCCAACAGATTGTATCTGACATCACCGCCGCCCCCCTGCCCGGTGACCACGGCAACTGGAGGCCGCCCCCTCCCCCCCACACCCCCAGAACAGCTCCGTGTTTCTTCCAGCCACTGTCCTCCTGTGCAGGATGGTGGGCATGTGTCTGGGGGGAGGGGGATGGAAGGCTGGGAGGGGGACAACAGGAGGAGGAAAAGGGGGACGGAAAGGTGGCATTTTAGATTTCTTGCAGTAGGCAGGGCTGAGCTGAGCAGTAGTTCGAAACACAGGCTCTAGCTTTACTGACCTGGGTCCAGGGTTCAAATCCTACTCTCCCATTTCCTACCCATGTGCCCTTTAGATGAGCCATCTGCTCTCTGAGCCTAGATTTCCCTGTCTGTAAGTGGGACGTCAAACACACCCCCATCTCAGAGGCCCTGGTACCTGTGCCAGGCCCGATGAACTGCATTAGTATGATGATTGTTATTTTATTATTATTTCTATTTCTTTTTTTTTCTTTTTTTGTTGGTCGTGAGGTCTGAACTCTGGGCCTGGGTGCTGTCCCTCAGCTCTTCAGCTCAAGGCTAACACTCTACCACTTGAGCCACAGCACCATTTCTGGCTTTTTCTGCTTATGTGGTGCTGAGGAATCAAACCCAAGGCCTCAGGCATGCAAGGCAAGCACTCTACCACTGAGCCACCTTCCCAGCCCTGTTATTTCTATTTCTATTTCTATTTCTATTCTATTCTATGTCTTATTGTTGTTGTTTGTTGGGGAAAGGGGGCAAATGTGGCTTTGAGGCCTGACTCCACCTCTCCTGAGCTGTGGCCTTCAGCCAAGTCACAGGACGGCCCTGACCCTTGGTATCTTCATCTAGAAAACGAGGTGACAACACCTCCCCTCCAGTGCTGCCACAGACAAGCCCAGCACCTCAAGAATAGAAATGCCCGGGCAATTTCTTGCTGCCTCTCTTTCTGGCTTCCTTCTCCCTGATGTGTGCCCTGCGACTGCTGAGACCTCAAGCTTGACGGCCTGTTGGCCTCGTGTTCTTCTCTTGGTCATTGCTACAGCCACAGTCACACTCAAGTCCCACAGAGTCCGGGCCTGTGACCAGCCCAAAAGAGTGGCCAGGTGGCTGGGAAGGTGGCTTAGTGGTAGAGTGCTTGCCTAGCATGCATGAAGCCCTGGGTTCAACTCCTCAGTACCACATACACAGAAAAGGCCAGAAGTGGTGCTATGGCTCAAGTGGTAGAATGCTGGCCTTGAGCAAAAGAAGCTCAGGAACAGCGCCCAGTTCCTGAGTTCAAGCCCCAGGACTGGCAAAAAAAAAAAAAGAAAAAGAAAAAGAAAAAGAAAAAGAGTATCCAGGTGCCAGCTGGACACTGGAACCAAATCTTGGGGTCACCCCTGAGCCCCAGGCCTTGGCTGCCATCTCCTCAGGACGTCTGCAAGGACCCCAGCGTGGCAAGAGGCTGTCTCCCCAGGCCACTGGTCCCATTCAGCCTCGAGGCCTCTGCCTCCTACCTATCAACTGTGGCCTGACCCTGACAGCGACACCCTTGTCCGGGCTCCGGCTGTCAGGGTGTGAACAGAGCAGGCAGAGGAACACAGGTGCACCTGTCCACGCTGACCCCTTCGCTGGCGGCCCCTACCTTGGCTGCCCGCCCCTTGTCCATGCAGGCCGGGTTCTGGCAGCGCAGTCCCTTCTCCGAGGCTGGGCTCTGGTCGTCTGTGGAGGAGAAGAGCAGAGGGTATCAGTGGAGTGGGGGGCCCCTGGCTCCCCCTGGAGCCCCAGTGGCCTCCCAAACACAGGAGGGGTGGGGCGCCCTCCTCAATCCTCCCCTTAAAAGAAGTCAGTGTCCTTTTGTCTCTTAAATGCCAACTTATCTGCTGGGGATCGGTTTGCGGAGACCTTTTCTAGCCCAAGTTCCCCAGGGAAATTGTCCAGATTCCACGGGGAGAAATGTCTTTGGAAATAACCAGCTCCCTCCCTCCCATGCCCCACTAGTGGGGAGGTGGGGAGCAGCCCCGAGACCTCCTGGGCCCTAGGTGTTCAGACAGACACCCCCAGCACTGACAGAAGGGGAGAAGAGCTCCAGGGCCCCCCATGCCCTCCTAGCCCTGTCCCCCAAAGGCCTGGGGTGACCCCACTTTCTCTGCTGTCCCTTTCCATCCTGAATTTCGTCCTTGAAGCTGTGTCTCTTTCCTGAGTCAGGGAACAGCTGTGGAGGGACAGGGTTGGGGGCCAGACTGGGGGGAAGAGTTGGGGCACAGACTGGGGGGAGGGGTTAGGGGGTCAGGCTGGGGGACAGACTGGGGGAAGGGTTTGGGACATGGGCTGGAGGGGCAAGGTTGGGGGTCGGGCTCGGGTACAGACTGGGGGGAGGTGGGGTTGGGGGAAGACTGGGGGGGCAGGGTTGGGGGAAGACTGGGGGGGCAGGGTTAGAGGCCAGACTGGGGGAAGGGTTAGGTGGCCAGGCTGGGGAGCAAGGTTGGGGGCTGGGCTGGGGGGGCTGGGCTGGGGAGACAGGCTGGGGGGGGGGGAGGCAGGGAGGGTGAAGGGGCGCTGCGGCCGGCCCGGGCCCCGAGTTGGGGCCCTGCAGCCCCGAGGCCGGCTGTCCCCCCACCTCGGGCCGGCCAGCCCCCGGCAGGCCGGGCCAGCCCCTCGGGGAAGCCGCCCCGACTCGGCCCCCGGCCCGCGCCCCGGGCGCAGCGCGCGGCCTGCGCGGGGCCGGGCGCCTCCGGCCCGCACTCACCCATGGAGCCTGGCGATCGCAGCCTGGGAGCCCGCGGCCGGCGATCGGAGCCGGTGCCGGGAGGCCGAGCGCCGCGGCCGGCGGCCCAGGCGGGAGGCGGGGCGGGGCAGGTGGGAGGCGGGAGGAGCCGCGCCGCCGGCGGGGGCGGGGCGCCGGGGGGAGCCAGACGGCGCCTCCCCAAATGACGGGGTGCGCGCCCGGCCGGCCGCTCCCGCCCCCCAGGAGGGGCCAGGTGAGCGTGTGACGTGGGTGCCGTGCGCGGCGGGCCCGGCCCCGGCCGCGCCACGCCCGGAAGTGCCTCCGAGTGGGAAGGACCCGCGTCCCAGGGGCCAGGGCCCCACCCGGAACCCCCGGCCCGCCGCCGGAGGGCAGAGGCTGTGGCTTGCATGGTTTACAACTCCACTGGAAGATGCACGCGCACACGCGCGCACCCCTGTCCTGAGCACAGCCAGCTCATCCCCACAAACTCATTTATTGATTTAGTTATGCAAAATCACCCGCACGCAGGCCAGGCAGCGCCCCGCACAAAGCCACCAGCCAGGCCCGCCACCCCGATTCCCCCGCTTCCAACTTCATCTGGAGTTTTGCCTGGTCCCGGCCTTGACGGAAGCGGAATGATCACACTTAGTGCTTTCAAGGTCCTGAAACCCTTTGCATCACAGAAATGGAGCCTCAGAGAGGTCCCCAGTATTTCACCAATTTGCCCAGCGTGGTGGTACCAGCCTGTAATCCCAGCTACTTGAGAGGCAGATGCATATATAGTTCAAGGCCAGCCCTGAACTAGTTAGGGAAACTATCTCCGTACATAAATAAATAAATAAAAATAGGCAGGTGCCAGTGGCTCACACCTAATGCTACTCAGGGGGCTGAGATCTGAGGATCCCGGTTCAAAGCCAGCCCAGGCAGGAAAGTCTGTGAGACTCCTCTTATCTCCAATGAACCACCAGAAAGCCGGAAGTGGCGCTGTGGCTCAAGTGGTAGAGTGCTAGCTTTGAGCTGAAGAGCTGAGGGACAGCACCCAGGCCCAGAGTTCAAGCCCCATGACTATCACCACTAACAAAAACCCAAAACACACACACACACACACACAAAACCATAAAACAATACAAAAAGGCTGGGCACTGGTGGCTCACATCTGTAACTGACTGAGGGTTCTGGGCTGTGATTCAAAGCCAGCCCAGAAAGGAAGGTCTGTGAGATTCTTACCTTCAATTAATCACCCAAAGTCTGGAAATGGTGGAACTGTGTCTCAAGTGATAGAACACTACTAGCCTTGAGCACAAAAGCTCAGGGCCAGCACCCAGGCCCAGCGTTCAAGACCCAAGTCCAGAACAACAATAACCAAAGCAAACCACACAAAATAAAAAGGCTGACATGTGGCTCAGGTAGCGGAGTGCTTGCTCAGCAAGCACCGGCACCTGGGTTCAATCCCAGAACCAAAACCAAAAGAAAAAAATTGCCCCAAGGAACTTGGAACTTTTTTTTTTTTTTTTGGTCCTAGATCAGGACTCAGATTGAATACCTGACGGTTTCGCTCATCGATGAATCCTTCAACCCACTGAGTCACACCTCCAACCCCAAGAACCCAGGTCTTCTGAGCCTGCCTCTAGACACCATCTCAATCGGTCCTCTGGTGCCAGGAAGCGCGGTACCATACTGACAACGTTTAGGTATGGAAGAAACCATTCCGAGGGGCCAGGTTCATCTTTTGAAGGCAGAGCTCCCCCAAGCGCCTGTCAGCTGGGGTAGGGAGCCTGCACGAATCCATTGCACGGATGGAGCCCGGGGCTCCACAGGTGAGCGAAGCTAGTTCCTGTCCCCAGGACGCTCAAGCAAGAGAACTGTAATGACTCGCAGGTGTGTTTTGTTTTATTTGTCAGTCGTTGGGCTTGAACTCTGGGCCTGGGCCCTCTCCCTGAGCTCTTCAGCTCAAGGTGAGTGCTCTACTATTTGAGCCACAGCACCATTTCCGGTTTTCTGGTGGTTAATTGGAAATAAGTGTTTCATGGACTTTCCTGCCTAGGCTGGCTTTGCACTGCGATCCTCTGATCTCAGCCTCCTGAGATCAGAGGTGGGAGCCACCGGCGCCCAGCCTCCCAGGTGTTTTGAGCCCCCTGGACTCATTCAGAAAACACATCCAAGGTTCTCAAAGTTTCCCACATGCCAGGCCCTGAGTGAGGTGTAAGGGGGTCACTGGCGACTGTGGCTGGGGGAGCCACAGGGGCCAGGCTGGCATGGAGGCATTTCCTCACAGCAGGGAGCAGGGAGCTCCAGAGGGGAAAGGGAATGGCTGGAGCATCCACACCAAGGCCCTGGAGCCAGTCACTCACGCCTGCCTGTAATCCTAGCTACCCAGGAGGTGGAGATCTGTGGGTCACAGTTCAAAGCCAGCCTGGGCAGAAGAGTCTGTGAGACTCTTATCTCTAGTTAACCACAAAAAGCCAGAAGTAGAGCTGTGGCTCAAGTGATAGAGCCCTAGTCTTGAGCACAGAAGATCAGGGACAGTACCTAAGGCCCTGAGTTCAAGCCCCAGGAGCGGCAAAAAGGAAATAAAAGAGCTCCTCACAGGTATCTCCCTATGAGGAAGCAGTCCCCAGCCTGTGCCACATGCCCCTGTTTTACAGGGCGAAGCTGGAGGCCCTACGCAGGCAAACTCTTCAGCCTGGTCTGGCCTCACCCCACACAGAGAGTCTTGGGCTTCTCTACTCTTCAGTGAGTCCAGGCCACATGTCCCAGTATTCAGGAGGAGGCTGGGGTTGTGGAGGGGGGAGATGATCCTTAGAGGGACCCTGACCCCAGCCCCAGCCTGCCTGCCAGGAGGTAGCTGACTCATGGGTGGACTCAAGGGTTGATGGGAGTTGGGCATCAGTGGCTCACGCCTGTAATCCTGGCTACTCAGGAGGCTGAATTCAAAATTCAAAGCCAGTGGGGACAGGAAAGTCTGCGAGACACTTTTCTCCAATTAACCACCAAAAAGCTAGAGGTAGAATTGCAGCTCAAGTGGTAGAACGCTAGCCTTGAATGAAAAAAGTACAGGAGAATGCCCAGGGCCTGAGTTCAAGCCCCACCCCAGCCTTCCCCAAAAAAGTAGTTGGATGTCAAAACTCACATTCACAACTCCGGTAGCCTCATCCCTCCATGCGGGATTCCATGGGGACCCGGAGCCCTCAGACTGCTTTGGGGAAGTTTCCAACACACCTCATCTGGAAATATCTGCACTGGGCTCCAGGAAAATTCCAGGGCCCTGAGTTTCCAAAATGTGGGGGCTGTACTCAGGTTCTAGTGCCCTGTCTCCCAAGATCTCAGAGTTCTGGCTCCACCACTGGGCGGTTCCGGTTCGTCCTCCACCACGGGAGACTGCCTCCCTCAACAGCCCTTTAGATCTGGCCTCACAGCTGGTCCAAGCTACAGCCCCCTAAGACCAGATGGCCGGTTAGTGGCCATGGAGCTGAGCACAGGGGCTCTGGAGTGTTTCCAGATGTGGTGAGGTGATCTACCTGTCTGACCTCTGGCCTCTGACCCCTCAGCTCTAGCATGCGCATGCTCAAGGTGTGCTAGCCGACCCCCCCCAGCCCCAGCTCTGCTGTAAGCTGTGATTTCCTGTGACTCTGAGAGAACCTCCCTGCCTCCCTCTCCCTCCTCCCTCTCCCTCTCCTCTCCTTCTCCCTCCTCATCCCCTTTCCCTTTTACCTCCTCCCCACCCTCTGGAAAAAAATCTCTCCAGACTCTGGCACCTCTGAGGGCCAGGGGGGGCCGAGGAGTCAGCATCCACCCCCACGGGCAGCCATGAGCTCCTGCCACACAGAGAGGGTGACGCTGGTAAGAGGACCTGTTGTTCCAAGCGACGCCATACCCTGGACATGGCTGCGTGGGCCAGAGGTGGCCGGCCGCTCAGCCTAGCTCAGCCAAGCATATGTGTTCTCCTAAGCTTAAGGCAGGCCATTCCTCTTGGGTCCTGAGGTCGCTGAGCAGCAGGAGGAGAGCACACAGAGCCTCAAGGTTGCTGGACTGCTGGTGGCTCGCTCTTGTAATCCCAGCCAGCCACTCAAGTGGCTGTGATTTGAGGATCACCATTCCAAGCCAGCCTGGTCAGGAAAGTCTATGAGACTCTTCTTTCCAAAGTCAGAAGTGGAGCTGTGGCTCAAGTGGTAGAGTGCTAGCCTTGAGAAAAAAAAACCCAAAAACACCAAGCACCCAAGCCCTGAGTTTAAACCCCAGTACTGGCGGGGGAGGGAATTTCTGGGGAGACAAGCGGACCTACAGAAGGAGTCAGTCAGCATCAAGAACCCTAAAGTTGGGGGAAGCTGGGGTGATAGCAAGGAAGCTCACGGGGGACAGACCCCGCGGCCTGCCCCAGCTCGCCCGGTCAGTGCTTCCCTTTCAGTCCTGGAGCCCTGGCCCAGTCCTTCTACCCTCACGCTGGTGCCAAAGGTCTGCTCCCTGGGTCTGAGAGAGCCCAGCCGGCCCCTGGCTCCCACCATCCTCGGGAAAGCTGGGGCCCTCGGCCAGGCAGAGGAGCGTGCTGGCCCCCATCTAAGTCTCAGGACAGCACTCAGTGTCCTCAGTGTCCTCCTCCCACCAACATGATCTCTACCAGGACGGGGCAGAAGCCGGCCGGCAGACATGTTTTCTTTGGCTGAGCACCGTGTTTCAAAAGAATTTGAATTGGTTGCCAACTTTGAAAAGTCAGGAGATTTTTACACAAAAACCCAGATTTCTGGCTTCTTTGGACAAACCAATGGAGCCTGGCAACTGGGGATCCATATTCCAGAAAGCTCAAGCTCCCAAGTCCTGTCTTCCTTGGACCAGCACCAACCCAGCCACCACCCACGGCTCCTCCGCTCCCTGAGGCCCACACAACCCCTCGCCCACTCCCGCGAGACAATGAGCCTCTGATCCCGGCCCGGCCTTTCCTGCTTCTCTCCCTTTGCCCTTGTAACACCTACTCCACCCCCGGCTGCCCACATGACGCCCCCTCCTGGAGGCCCAAGTGCAATGCTGCTTCCTTCTGGATTTCAGATGGAAGTCCGCGACTAGCTCCCACTCTCCTGGCCAGCCCTTTGAACTGACCCAAGTTTCCCCAGCCTCCTTCCCCCCATGGCTTTGGGAACAGCTGACGATAACTACAGCTGTCACTGACTGGACACCTGCTGGGAACTCTGTTTCCCACAGTCTCATTCCACCATCTAGTCCGGTGTGTGTGGCATCATCTAGCCCAAAGGACAGGTACCCCTCCCTCCCTGGAGATGTGGAGCCCTCCAGACAGAGCTAGTCGTCTGGGCGCTGGATGACACCTGTCATCCTAGCTACTCAGGGGGCTGAGATCTGAGGATCCCGGTTCAAAGCCAGCCCAGGCAGGAAAGTCCCTGAGACTCTAATCGCCAATAAACCACCAAAAAACCAGAAGTGGCGTTGTGGTTCAAGCAGTACAGCACTAGCCTTGAGCTGAAGAGCTGAGGGACAGCACCCAGGCCCAGAGTTCAAGCCCCACGACCAACAAAAACAAACGAACAGGGGCTGGGAAGGTAGCTCAATGGTAGAGCGCTTGCCTTGCATGCCTGAGGCCCTGGGTTCGATTCCTCAGCACCACATAAGCAAAAAGAAAAAAAGCCAGAAGTGGCGCTGTGGCTCAAGTGGTAGAGCGCTAGCCTTGAGCTGAAGAGCTGAGGGACAGCGCCCAGGCCCAGAGTTCAGGCCCCATGACCAACCAACAAACAAACAAGAAACAAAGGGAGTTAGTCCACATGGAGGTGTTTTAAGTCTTAAAGACAGTGTAAGCCAGGCACCAGTGGTTCACGCTTATAATCCTAGCGCCTCAGAAGTTTGAGATCTGAGGCAGTTCAATAGAGAGGTCCATAAGACTCATCTCCATTAAACACCACAAAAGCTGGAAATGACGCTGTAGCTCAAGGTTGTAGAGCTCTCACCTAAAACAAAAGAAGCTCAGGGACAGTGCCCAGGCCCTGAGTTCAAGCCCCATAACCAACAAAGAAATAAAATTTAAAAATGAATATAAATAAGGGCTGGGATGTGGCTTAGTGGTAGAGTGCTTGCCTAGCATGCATGAGGCCCTGGGTTCAATTTCTCAGTACTACATACACAAAAAACCAGAAGTGGTGCTGTGACTCAAGTAGTAGAATGCTAGCCTTGAGCAAAAGAGAAGCTCAGGGACAGTGCCCAGGCCGAGTTCAAGCCCCAGGACTGGCAAACAATAAAATTAAATAAAATAATAAATAAATAAATAAAACCCAGGACTGGGGTGTGTGTGTGTGTGTGTGTGTGTGTGTGTGTGTGTAAACCCAGGACTGGGTGTGTGTGTGTGTGTGTGTGTGTGTGTGTGTGTGTGTGTGTGTGTGTGTGTGTGTGTGTGTGTGTGTGTGTGTGTGTGTGTGTGTGTCCCCTGGGGCTTGAACTCAGAGCCTGGGCACTGTCCCTGAGCTTCTTTTGCTCAAGGCTAGTACTCTACACAACACTACTTCCTGCTTTTTCTGTGTATGTGGTACTGAGGAATGGAACCCAGGGCTTCATGCACACTAGGCAAGCACTCTACCACTAAGCCACATCCCCAACCCCGTAAGACTTTTTTTTTTTTTTTGGTCAGTCATGGGGTCTAAACTCTGTGTCTCCTTGTGCCTCAGCTCTTCAGCTCAAAGCTAGGGCTCTATTACTTGAGCCACAGCGCCACTTCCAGCTTTTTCTGCTTATGTGGTGCTGAGGAATCAAACCCAGGGCCTTATGTATGCAAGGCAAGCACTCTACTGTTGAGCCACCTTCCCAGCCCCCTGTAAGACTCTTTTTTTTTTTTTTTGTCGGTTGTGGGGCTTGAACTCTGGGCCTGGGCGCTGTCCCTCAGCTCTTCAGCTCAAGGCGAGCACTCTACCACTTGAGCTACAGCGCCACTTCCGGTTTTCTGGTGGTTTATTAGAGATAGGAGTCTCACGGTCTTTCCTGCCCGGGCTGGCTTTGAACCGCGATCCTCAGATCTCAGCCTCCTGAGTAGCTAGGATTACAGGCGTGAGCCACCAGCACCCGGCTCCCTGTAAGACTCTTTATCACCAACTAACAACTAAAAAGTTGGAAGTGGAGCTGTGGCTCAAGTGGTAGAGTGATAGTCTTGAGGGGAAAGAGCTAAGGAAGAGCATCTAATCCTTGAGTTCAAGCCCTAGTACTGGCACAAACATAAACAAATAAAAAATGTATTGGACAGAACTGTTCTCAGCGGGTGAGAGAGGATGAGATGACCAGTGTCTTCACCTTACAGATAAAACTGAGGTTTCAAAGATAGATTTTCCTAAGGTTATGCAGACAGCAACAGAGTTGGGATTGGAACCCAGGTCCCTAAGACTCCATGGTATCTGGCACAATTGAGTGTTAGACAAAAATAAACCGATCCCTTCTCACAACGTAAGTGGCCTCTTTCCCCGCGGGCCTCAGACTGGCATGCAGGCGCAGGGATCACCTGTTCTCATTCTCCAGGGAAGTGCCCACTGGGTGAACCCCTGTGCCCTGCCCACTCCCGAACAGACCAGCCCACGAAAAGCAGCCCCTCCCAGGAAGCGGCTGTGGCTTGAATGCCCCCTCCCACGCCCTGTCCACGCCTGGGCAGCTGCCCTAGGCTATGACCAGCTGGATCCCCGAGCACTGGGGCAGCCTGGGGAAGGAGAATCTTGCCAAGAGCCAGAGGAGTTAGTGCTGGGCAAATAACTGTCCCCCCACCCCCCCCACCCCCGCCTTTACATGGCAGACGGATCAGAGCCCTACCCAGGGGCCTGGGAAGGTGCTTCTTTCCAGAGTGCTGTGGGGTAAGAGGGTCCCAGCTGGAGGAGAGTGAAGGGTTGTAGTCCGATCCGCGGTGGGTATTGTCCCTAGGGTCTGGAGATTCTAACCAAGGTGCCATCCACACCCTCTCAGCTCAGAAAGAGGTGGGAGGACACATTCAGAATGCCTTGGAGGGGGGCTGGGAAGGTGGCTCAGTGGTAGAGCGCTTGCCTTGCATGCCTGAGGCCCTGGGTTCGATTCCTCAGCACCTCATAAGCAAAAAGAAAAAAGCTGGAAGTAGTGCTGTGGCTCAAGTGGTAGAGCGCTAGCCTTGAGCTGAAGAGCTGAGGGACAGCGCCCAGGTCCAGAGTTCAGGCCCCATGACCGGACCGTCCCCCCCCCCCAAAAAAAAAGAATGCCTTGAAGGGAAGGGCAGGTGGCTGGCTGTGGGTTGACTTGGGGTAGTTTCCTTCTCTTTTCTTTTCTTTTTTTGTTTTTTTTTTGGGGTCCAGTCCTGGGGCCTGAACTCTGGGCCTGGGCACTGTCTCTGAGCTCTTCAGCTCAAGGCTAGCGCTCTACCACTTGAGCCACAGCACCACTTCCGGCTTTTTTCTTTTTGCTTATGTGGTGCTGAGGAATCGAACCCAGGGCCTCAGGCATGCAAGGCAAGCGCTCTGCCACTGAGCCACCTTCCCAGTCCTCTATTTTTTTTTTCTGGTCCGTTATGGGGCCTGAACTCTGGGCCTGGGCGCCGACCCTCAGCTCTTTAGCTCAAGGCGAGCACTCTACCACTTGAGCCACAGCGCCACTTCCGGCTTTTTCTGTGTATGTGGTGCTGAGGAATCGAACCCATGCATGCGAGGCAAGCTCTCTACTGCTGAGCCACCTTCCTAGCCCCATGGGGTAGTTTTCTTACAGGTCCTGAGCTCAAATCCCAGTGCTATCCCTTCCCCCCCCCCTCAAAAAAAAAAATCCTTCCTTCCTGGGAGCCAAGAAACTGTCCCCATAGATCTTGCACACCGGAACCATGGCTGTGGCTGGCTGGCCACTTCCTCCGGCTGAGGCTGCTGTGGGTTCCTGTCCATCTGTCCATCTGCCCACCGTGGCTTCCTCCTGGGACTCCTCAGAGGAACTGAAAGCAACCGAGGGAGGAATGGGAGCCGGCCTGCAGCAATGGGGCTGAGATTCCGGTTCTAGACAGTGGCGCTCTATGCAGGAGCCCCACCCCCACCCCGGGATGGGCTGGTGCCTTGCCTGGCCCGACACCCACCCTGCACAGGCCCAGACCAAGGGCTGGCTGGCAGCAGAGGGCTGAGCCCACACACACGGCTGTGAGCCCCGCCTCACCCACCAGCCGCCCCAGCCCCACTAGGGAGCTGCTCGTGTGCCATTACCCAGTGCCCGTGGCCCATGCCAGGGCCTCTGCCAGGCGTCTGTGGATGGGCCAGGCCCTCTGCGGCTCAAGCTCAGGACACACCTGAGGATGTACTCAGGACCTGACTGAGACCCCTAGAATTAAAGGGAGGGTGGGCATGAAGATCCAGGACCACAGGGCTCCAAAGCTGAAGGTGGCTGCTGGTTATTGCAGACCCCAAAGGCAGCAGAGACAGGGGCCTGCAGAGACAGAACTCCAGGTACCCCTGGGTGGTAAAGATGGTGTTGCAGGGAAGACAAAACCCTCCAGCCCTGTAAACTTCAATGGCCACATCCCACCCCCACCTACGGGATGGGGGGAGGGGGCAGCTCACACTGAGTCCTTGCTGCTCACTGACCAGATGACCAGAAGCCTCAGCTAGGATACAGCTGCCAGGTAAAGCAGTAATAAGCAGGCAGGACTCCAGCAGTTTTTCTATCCCACACTCTGATTTTGGCCTTTTGGTTTGTTTTTGCTTTGTTTCTGATCCTGGGGTTTGAACTTGGGCCTGGGTGCTGTCCCTGAGCCTTTTTTTTTTTTTTTACTCAAGGCTAGCACTGTACCCCTTTGAGCCACAGCACCACTTCCAGTTTTCTGGTGGTTAATTGGAGATATAAGTCTCATGGGGACTTTGCTGCCCAGGCTGGCTTAGAACCACATTCCTCAGATCTCAGCCTCCTGTGCAGCTAGGATTACAGATGTGAGCCACGGCATCTGGCCGAGCCTTTCACTCAAGGCGCTAGCTATCACCTGAGTCATGGCTCTGCTTCCAGTTTTGTTTTTTTGGGATTTTTTTTTGCTGGTTAATTAAAGAGTCTCATGGACTTTCTTGCTTGGGCTGGCTTTCAACTTCAATTCTCAGATCTCAGACTCCTGATTAGCCAAGTTACAGGTGTGACACACAGTGCCCAGCTCTTCTGACTCCAAAGCTTCTCTGGCTGAGAAAAGAAGAGTCTGGATCACTCCACATAAGTGACGGTCTCCCCACTTCCCATCCAGACCCGGCACCTACTCCACATTCAAGATAACAAACTTGTCTTCTCCCGCTCATACAGTCCTGCCTTCCCAGCCCCTGCATACACCTCTGACAGAGTCCAGAGTGCTGGGGCCCAAGGAGGCCCAAGCCAGCAAGATACCTCTGCTCCACCCAAGCACTGGCCACCCCCAGGCTACCACAGCCCAGGGCCCGTCAATGCCCGGACCCCTGAGCCACAGGCTGTAGACATTCATTTTCTTTCTTTTCTTTTCTCCTTTTTGTGCCTGTACTGAGGCTTGAACTCAGGGCCTGAGTCCTGTTTTTTTGTTTGTTTGTTTAGCATTTTCATTCAAGGCTAGCTATTCTATCACTTGAACCACAGCTCCACTTCCAGCTTTTTAATGGTTAATTGGAGAGAAGATTCTCACAGATTTTCCTGCCTGGGTTAGCTTCCAACTGTGATCTTCAGATCTCAGCTTCCTGAGTAGTTGGGATTAAAGGCGTGAGGCGCCAGCACCTGGCTACCTTTTCCCTTCGAAGTGGGTTCCTTTCCCCTTCCCATGGCAGACCTCAGGCCTCACCATCCCCCTCTAGCTGCTCTAATCACAGAATGGGCTCTGGAGAAGCCTGGACCATGCTGGGGACACGCAGAGTCTGGAGAGGCCAGACCTGAGCTGGAGCGTAAGGCTCAGAGAGCAGGGCGCAGAGGCTGGGACCCATGGCCATATTGCTGGTGATCAGCGCTCCCTGCTTGTTTTCTGCAGAGGAGGCTGGGTGTCCAGAGCACCCCACTTGAGTCACGCCCATGGCACAGGCCCAGTGCTGATCCACCAAGCGAACTAGATCGCAGTGGTCATCAGCCTAGCCAGCACAGATGGAGCCCTTCCCCTCACCCGTCTGAGGTCCTCCAGAGTGACCCCAGGGCTGGAAGCCTGGTTCAAGTGACAGAGCACCTGCCGAGCAAGTGCAGGACTCTGAGTTCAAACCCTCATACTGCCAGAAAAATTAAAAACTAACTTAATGCACCAGAATGACTCTGAGCGCCTCACAAATGGCCAGAGACATCATTATCACCATTTATTCTACTTTCCTGGGATCTGGCCAGGCTGATGTTACCACAGGCCAAAGAGCTTGACCTCTTCCTCCCCCAAGACCTTGTCTTATTGGCTCTCTACCACTCGAACCCCATCTCCAGTCTCGCTTTTTGTTTGTTCATTGGAGATAGAGTCTCACAGACTGTTCTGCCTGGGCTGGATTTGAACTGAAATCCTCCAAATGTCAGCCTCCTGAGTAGCTAGGATTACAGGCGTGAGCCACCCACACCTGGCTTGTCTGGCTTCTTCGGGGCCCAATCGTGTTTCTATGTCCTCATCTGTAAAATGGCATTAAAATGTCCAGCGCTTGGAACATGAACGTTCCAGAAGGACTTGGTGAGTGGGCTGCAGGCTCTGGCCTGGAGGGAAATGGCAAGCAGGCCAGAGCATGGGAGTCCTCCTGGGAGACGACCCACACCTACCCCCGAGGTCCTCGATGATGTCCAGGGTGGAGCTCCAGGAGAAACGCTCCACGGCCCCCAGCTCCAGCTCAGCCAGGTCGTGTGGCAGGGCCTGCAGCTCATAGGCACCCCGCTTCCTCCAATAGAGAAACATGCTTCGGCCTGGCAGGCCCCTGTCTGGTCTGCACCCGTAGAGGCTGGGAGGCCCAGGGCCCTGAGTCCCCCAGGGCCCCGATGCAGTGCTGCAGGGGTGCAGTGGGACCCTGGGTGTACTCTCTGGCCGGCCAGCTCAGCCCTGTCCGGGGAAGGGAGCATTCTGGGAGCGGCCGGGGGCTTTGCAGCCGACCAATGGCCGGGGCTCTGGCCCTATACAAAGCGCCTTTCTTCCCCTCCTACAGACATTTTACAAATTTTGTCTTCCCAGCCCCCTCGGAGCTCCCACCGAGGAGATAGGCTGGGCGTCTGGGGACACAGAGGCTCGGCAAAGAGTGCAATTGTTTCCTGGTCACTTTGTTAAGATAAGTTTTCAGAGGAGAAAAATGTGCTGCCCCAGGAGCATTTCCAGATCTCGGCCCTGACCTTTGACCCCTGGACAGCCCCTTCTGACTCCTCCCAGCGCTCCTTGTTTAGAGGCACCTGCGGGGCTGCCGAGGGGACACCCCTGGAGGGGTTTCACCCTTCCACCGGAAGCTGAGCTGAGTCCCACCCCCTTGCTAAGCCAAGGAGGCCTCTGGGGGACCAGAGGGCAGGACCAGTAGCATAGAGCCTGCCCTCAGGCTGACTGTGAAGTCCAGCTCTGTTCTCTGGGCTTTCGTCCAAGGCTTCCTCCCCAACCTTCCTCCCTGCTCAGATTGTCACCCACACCCTGCAGTGTCATTCACGGAGCCCTGGGTGGCAGACTCTAGGCTAAGGACAGCCCACACTGCCAGAGAGCCTGGAAGCAGGGCCTGAGGGGCTGGGAAGAGGTGGCAAGGCTGGGGTCCTGAACTTCCTGTACACAGGCAGAACTGAGCCAATGGCTCACATCTGTGATCCTAGCTACTGAGGAGGCTGAGATCTGAGGATCCAGGTTCAAAACCAGCCCAGGCATGAAAGTCTGACACTCTTCTCTCCAATCAACCACCAGAAAACTGGAAATGGTGCTGCTGTGTCTCAAGTGGTTGAGTGCTCGCCTTGAACTGAAGAGCTGAGGGATAGCGCCCAGGCCCAGAGTTCAAGCCCCATGACTGACAAAAAATAAAAGAACTGATGGCTCACACTTGCAATCCTAGCTATTCAGGAGGCTGATATCTGTTTTTTTTTTTTTTTTGGGTCCGGTCATGGGGCCTGAACTCTGGGCCTGGGCGCTGTCCCTCAGCTCTTCAGCTCAAGGCTAGCGCTCTACCACTTGAGCTACAGCAAGGAGGCTGAGATCCGAAGGTCACAGTTTGAAGCCAGCCCAGGCAGGAAGTCCATGAGACTCTGATCTCCAATTAACTACCAAAAAAAAGCCAGAAGTGGAGCTGTGGCTCAAGTGGTGCAGAGTTAGCCATGAGTGAAAAAGCTATGCATTCAAGCCTCAGGAGCGCCCCCCACCCCCACCCCCATGCCAAAGAAGCATGAGAGCTGGGATAGGGGTGTTTCCAGTGGCAGAGCGCTTGTCCAACATGCAGGATACCCTGAGACTGACCCCCAGCACTGTGGATGAGGGGGACATGGGAGGAAGGAAAAGCCAGTGACATAAGTTGGGAAAGTCACAGATAAATTTATTCCAGAACTTTCTAAAATTGTACCTTTCTCAAGCTAAAAAATAAGTAGTAGTTGGGGGCAGAAGCAAGAGGATTGAGAGTTTGAGGCCAGCCTAGACTATACAACAAGACCATCTTTTAAAAAGCAGTGTCTGCCGGGCGCTGGTGGCTCACGCCTGTAATCCTAGCTACTCAGGAGGCTGAGATCTGAGGATCGCGGTTCAAAGCCAGCCCGGGCAGGAGAGACCGTGAGACTCCTATCTCCAATAAACCACCAGAAAACCAGAAGTGGCGCTGTAGCTCAAGTGGTAGAGCGTTGGCCTTGAGCTGAAGAGCTGAGGGACAGCGCCCAGGCCCGGAGTTCAAGCCCCATGACCGACAAAAAAAATAAAAAATTAAAAAAAAAAATAAAAAGCAGTGTCTGAGCTGGGTGCTGGTGGCTCACCCCTATAATCCTAGCTACTGAGGAGGCTGAGATCTGAGGATCGTGGTTCAAAGCCAGCCTGGGCAGGAAAGTCTGTGAGACTCTTATCTCCAATAAATGACTAGTAAAACTGGAAGTGGCGCTGTGGTGCAAGCTGTAGAGCACTCACCTTGGGCTGGAGAGCGCAGGGACAGCGCCCAGGCCCAGAGTTCAAGCCCCACAACCGACAAAAAATAAAAAATTAAAAAAAATAAATAAAAGCAGTGGCTGCAGGTATATAGCTCAGTGGCAAAGTGTTTGTCTTGCTTCCACAAGGCCTTGAGTTTGAGTCCCAGCAGTACAGAAACAAATGAATCAGAACAAGGCCGGGTATAGTGATTCACACCTGCAATAGCAGCATTTAGAAGGCAGAGGCAAGAGGATTGCAAGTTTGAAACTAGCCTGGCCTACAATGATGGGACCTGCCTCCATAATGTAAAACCAAAAGAACAAAACAACTAGGAAGCCATGGGTGGCTCAGTGGTAGAGCGCTTGCCTTGCATGCATGAGGCCCTGGGTTCGATTCCTCAGCACCACATAAGCAGAAAAAGCCAGAAGTGGCTCTGTGGCTCAAGTGGTAGAGCACTAGCCTTGAGCTGAAGAGCTCAGGGACATTGCCCAGGCCCTGAGTTCAAGACCTACAACTGACCAAAAAAACAAAAGAAGTCCCAGTAGATCCCCTGCGTGGGACTCCCAGCCAGCCAAGCTCAGCCACGGTCAGACCCCAGACTGCCAGGCCTGGAGGAGCTCTCGGCGCTCCAGACCAGATGCCTGGCAGCGCACAGACACAGGCCGGCAGAGGGAGCTGGCAGCAGAAGCCGCTTCCCTGGGGGTGGCGGAGGGGTCACTCCAGGATGTAGTGAGGAGCTGGGGATGGTAGGAGGGGCCATCCAGGCAGCCTGCACGGCCCCCCGCTGAGTGCTAAGGTGCCAAGAAGCTGGTGGAGTAATTCAAACCATATGCCTGCCCTCCCTACCTCCAGCAGCCGGGCCGCTGGTCCTCATCACCGGCACCGCCATGGCCTGGGCCAGAGCCCGCAGGATGGGTCCGTGTGAGACCAGGGTTGGGGAATGAGATCATGCATCTCCCAGCACCGGTGCCCACAGAGGCCAGGACTTCATCCCGCCCAGACGCCTCTTCCTCAGAGCCACACCTGGGAATGATTTCAGGCCAGCCAACTGGGGAGGGGGAGGGGCAGCTTCACTGCAGAGAGGAGGGAAGATTTCTTCCTACCCATCCTCAGCCTCCGGCTGTGCCTGAGGCCCTATTCCCAGGTGCCTCTTTAGGGCCTACACGCTCATGCCTTCCAGCCTGCAAGCAGACAGCCCTGCGCAGCCCTCGGTGCTGCAGAGAGGAGGCGATCCTTCCTACACACACAGCCCCACCCCTGTGCTCTCTCTGCTCCTCTCTCTTTTTGTCGGTCATGGGGCTTGAACTTGAGCCACAGCACCACTTCTGGTTTTCTGGTGGTTTATTGGAGATAAGAGTGTCACGGACTTTCCTGCCTGGGCTGGCTTTGAACAGCAATCCTCAGATCTCAGCCTCCTGAGTAGCTAGGATGACAGACCTGAGCCACCAGTACCCAGTGCTCTCTCTCTTATGCTGATATTGGGATTTGAACTCAGGGCCAAGCACTGTCCTTTAGCAGCTGTTTTGTTCAAGGCTGGTGCTCTACCACTTAAGCCATAGCTCTACTTCTGGTTTTTTACCTGTTAATTGGAGATTTAAAAAAATGTCTTGGATTTGTCTAGTTTTAAACACAGATTCTCAGATCTCAGCATCTTGAGTAGCTTGGATTACAACAGGCATGAGCCACTACACCTGGTATTTTTTCTTCCCTCCCTCCCTTTTTTTTTTTTTTTTGTCGGTGTGGGGCCTGCACTCGGCCTGGGCGCTGTCCCTCAGCTCTTCAGCTCAAGGCAAGCACTCTACCACTTGAGCCACAGCGCCACTTCCAGTTTTCTAGTGGTTTATTGGAGATAAGTCTCACAGAATGGGCTGGGAAAGGGGCTGGGAAGGTGGCTCAGTGGTAGAGCACTTGCCTTGCATGCTCGAGGCCCTGGGTTCGATTCCTCAGCACCACATAAGAAAAAAGCCGAAGTGGCGCTGTGTGGCTCAAGTGGGAGAGCGCTAGCCTTGAGCTAAAGAGCTGAGGGACGGCGCCCAGGCCCAGAGTGCAGGCCCCACGACCGGACCCCCCAAAAAAAAGAATGGGCTGGGAAGGTGGCTCAGTGGTAGAGTGCTTTCCTTGCATACATGAGGCCCTGGGTTCGATTCCTCAGTGCCACATAAGAAAAAAGCAAAAAGCCGAAGTGGCGCTGTGTGGCTCAAGTGGGAGAGCGCTAGCCTTGAGCTGAAGAGCTGAGGGACAGCGCCCAGGCCCAGAGTTCAGGCCCCACTACCGTACCCTGCCCCCCACCAAAAAAAAAAAAAAAAAGAGTCTCACAGATTTTCCTGCCTGGGCTGGCTTTGAGCCAGGACACGATCCTCAGATCTCAGCCTCCTGAGCAGCTAAGATTATAGGCATGAGCCACCAGCGCCTGGCTCACTTCTAGCTTTTTCTGTGATTAATTGGAAATAAGAGTCTCCAGGACTTTCCTGCCCAGACTGGCTTCAATCTGCAATCCTCAGATCTCAGCCTCCTGAGTGGCTAGGCTTACAGGCATGAGCCTCCATGCTGATTTTTTTTTTCAATCCTTGCCTTATCCTGAGGACAGAGAAGCCCATAAGTAACTTCCCCAAGGCGGCCAGTACTGTCCCCCACTGGAACCAGAGCATGACTTAAAGGACCGCCATGCTGCCCACCACATCCCAGGACTGGCTATAATCACCCACCCTCGCCTTCAGCCCCTCTGATAGAGGCAGGAAGCCAGGGGCCAGAGCGGCGGTGGCCTCGAGCTGGACGCCCTGTCCCCCACAGTCCCGTGCCTACCTCTCGGACTCAGTCCTCTGCAGACCGCGGTCTCTGTTTGGGAAGTTCCCAGGGGAGTCCACTTGGGCCTGGGACCCGTGGCCCTGGGAATCTGAGATCCCAGATGTTGGCCTCAAGTCTCCCCTCGAGCCCTCTGAGCTCAAGTGAGCATCTGCCAGCCCAGGGGCCAGGGCCAGGACGGACAGACGGACAGGAAGTTGAAGGATTGCTCTTCAACAGTGCCTAGGGCCAGGCTTGGATGTGGGGAGGGGACCGAGGCTCTGCTAACCACAGCTATTTCCTTGATGGCAGGGGCGCCTCGTGAGCGCTGAGGAGGGGCCCCTGCAGGGTCTCGCTGAGTAAGAGGCCGAAAGAGGAAGGGGAGCAGGTGGCAAGGGCTGGCCATGACTTCCATGCCAGCCGCTTCCCAGGAAGCTGCGGCTGGCAGAGAGCCCGTGACCCAGCGCCACCTTTCCCGCGTGAGCTTAGATCGGAATCCCTGGACCCCTTGCCGCCCTCCCCTCACCCACCTGTTTCCTGCTGTGCTGGAGCTGTGGGCTCCCGGGTGGGGGCCGGGGGGGGGGGCCTCCACAGGGCAGAGCTCTGCCTCTGTTGTACTGGCTGGCAGCTTTGGAAATGACACTTGTAAAGTGTGTTGAGAAGCCAGGCACTGGTGGCTTGTGCCTGTAATCCCACTAACTCAGGAGGCTGAGACCTGAAGATCTTGGCTCAAAGTCAGCCTGGATAGGAAAGTCCATGAGATGCTGATTTCCAATTAACCAGCACAGCCGGGCACTGGTGGCTCACATCTGTCATCCTAGCTGCTAAGGAGACTGAGATCTGAGGATCATGCTCCAATGTCAGTCCAGGCAGGAAAGTCTATGAGACTCTTATCTCCAATTCACCACCAGGAAACTGGAAGTGACACTGTGGTTCAAAGTGGTAGAGTGCCAGCCTTGAGTGAAAGACCTCGTGGATAGCGTCCAGGCCCTGAGTTCAAGCCCTCAGAACACAAAACAAAAAACCAGCACAAAGCCAAAAGTGGAGCTGTGGCTCAAGTGGTAATGTACCAACCTTGAGCAATAAAGCTAAGGAATAGTATCCAGGCCCTGAGTTCAAGTCCTAATACAGCAACACACACACACACACACACACACACACACACACACACACACACACACACACACACACACACACACACACACACACACACACACACACACACACACGGGTGTAAAGCTAAGGAATAGTATCCAGGCCCTGAGTTCAAGTCCTAATACAGCAACACACACACATACACACAGGTATAAAGCCCCCCAGAACACACACACACACACACACACACACACACACACACACACACACACACACACACACACGGGTATAAAGCCCCCCAGAAGTGTGAGGGACTGCAATCATGGGGCTTTGCAGGGTGTCTGGCAGAGCCCATGCTTACCCAAAGGGGTGATGATCCCACATCCCACCCAGGGGCTCCATCCTTTTCCCGGGCAGGTGCCCACATCCATTCCTCCCCTCTCTGGCATCTGAGGACGCCTGTCTGGACCCCAGGGCAGCTGTGTCTGTTGGAGGGTGGCTGTGCCCAATGCAACCTCCTGAGTCACATGAGAAGCAGACTAGGACCCACAGGGCCTATTGGAAATTAAGTCCAACTTGAGCCTGGATATATAATCTGGTGAGCCAGCCCCCTGGCTCTCCTACCTCTGTTCCTTTGGGCAGCCCCAGGAGAGCCCCCACCCGCAGCAAGTCCTCAGTCCTTGGTAAACAGGAAAATCCATCCCTACTCACCAGAGGCACGTGCCAAGGATACTCTAAGACAGATACTCTCTGGGGATCTCTGGAAGGGGCCTGGATGGGGTGGAGGCCAAACCCTGCCTGCAGCCAGATGCCCACCCAGCACTGGTACTGGAAGGAGGGGCGAGGGCAGAACCCAGTGTAGGTAGCACACACCCCTCTTCTAAATGTCAATTCTGGCTGAACACCAGTGGCTCTGGCCTGTAAACCCAGCTCCGCAGGAGGCCGAGATCTGAGGATCGGGTTTCAAAGCTACTGGGAACAGAACAGCAAAGTCCAGGAAACGGTAATCTCCAAGTAACCACATAAAAGCCAAAGTGGAGCTGTGGCTCAGGGGGTAGAGCGTCAGCCCTGAGTGAAAAGCTAAGGGACAGTGCCCAGTTCAAGCCCCAGTACTAGCACATGTGTACACGCACACGTACACACCCACACTAAAACCAAACATCAGACGTCTGTGAGGTTTGGAAGCAGGTGGGAAACTGGCCACAGCTGGCTGGGTGGGGACAAGCAGCCCAGCTGCAGGTCCCAGCGCCAGGCGGGGTCCTCACCTCTAACACTCTGCTCTCAGCCCCTGACAGCAGCCCGTGCCCCATGGGTCAGAGCAGAGAGAGCATCGCTCTCAGGCTGGCCAACAGCTCCTCACGCCGGCTCCTCTGTAAAATGAGACGCACTGACACGTGGCTGGGCAGAGCCCGGAAAGAACAGCAGAGGACCCATCCCAGAGCGAGGGGGCTGACAGCTGAGCGCCCACTGCTTCCCGGGCCAGGAGGGGCTGACCGCATGTGTGCACTGGCATGCACCAATCCTAGGACCAAGGCAAGTGAGAGTCCAGGGACAGTGGGGCCAGGATGGAGGGCAGCAGATCTGGGCAGAGAGCTTGTCCTGGCTCGTGGAGTAGGGTCTTCAGGCTGCCCCGAGGCCGTGTCCATGGCCGCGCTGCCCCAGTCCTGCTCCAGAGTCTGGGCAGAGAGCAGCTCAGGGTCCTGCAGGCGGAGAGTCCGTGCTGAGGGGGGAGAAACTCCCCCCTCTGTCAGGTCTGGGAGAGTCCTGCCTGGTGACCCTGCAGCAGCAGAGATTCCCAACAGTCAGGGACCCTGTCTGTCCTTTAGCTACTGGCACATGCCAGGAAACTGGCACATGCTCGTATTTGCCAAGCCCCCCACAGTGGGCCAGGCCCAGCTGCACAGGACAGCCTCTGTGGCCCATTTCTTTTAAATCCACCTAAAGATCCTGTAATTGTACGACCGTTATGTGGCTTTATAGAGGGGTAAACTGAGGCCCAAAGGGGTCTAGAGACCCAGAGTTCAGCTAGAAGGTGAGGACTCCTTGTGCCTACCAGTGGCCAGCTCGGGCTTGGTCAAAGCCCTCCGTGTCCACCTCGGCCCAGTGCTCTGTGCCCAGAGACCACAGGGCTCAGGAGGGCTCCCCGCCGCTCTGGATACACCTCTGCCTTGGACTCTGCTTGTCCTCAGCCTTGAAGACATTTCTCTGATCTTTGAGCTCACAGGCCCTGGGCATCAAGAAAGGTGGAACTCTCGTGTGACCCCCTGGCCGGGTACAGGACAGGGAGAAGCCAGACTAAGGCACCCCAAAGCCAGGGGGCTCCCAGGGCTGAGTGAGGTAGGAGGCCAGTCACTGTCCAGCATCTGGCCTGACCAGCTACCCATGGTAGTCTGAGGACAAATGCAATCTGGGGCAGGCTGGCCTGGGAGCTGCCTACGCCATCTACCACGCTCCGTTTCCACTATGTCTCAGCGACTTTCGCCTCCGACCTGCCTTGGCTCAGTCAGGCCAGCCCGTCCTGCCAGGGCCCTGGCCTCACACTTGCACCTCCATGGATGTTTCCAGAACCAGCCAGGCTGTCTGAGTTCCAATCCCAGCTTCCCATGCCCGTATGCTAAACCTTTCTGAGCCAAAGTTTCATCCTCTGCGCAGTAGAGATCGCACAGTCCTGCTCCACAGGGGGACGCTAGGGAGGGCGCCAGGTATCAACACAGCATGGCCCTCAGCAAATCCGGGCTCCTCACCAGCTGCAGGCAGGGACCTGCCCTCACCCCTGACAGGCTGGAGGACCCCCCTCCCCCACACCCTGGTCATTTTGGCAGCTCTGAATCCTGCCTGCTTTAGACAGCACTGTGGAGAGGGAAGTCCCTGCAGGAGGCCCTAACCTCATTCTCCTCGGACCACACAGACCCCGCCTGGCCTGGGCACTGGAACTTGAATGAATTCCCAATCCGTTGTCTCTGACTTAAGGATCCCTCAGGGCTTAGTCCAGCTAGGTTCTGCCTCATCTTTTTCTTTTTTTTTTTCTTTGGCGGGTCCTTGGGATGGAATTCGGGGCCTGGGCACTGTCCCTGAGCTCCTTTTGCTCAAGGCTAGCACTTTACCAATTGAGCTACAGCACCACTTCTGGATTTTTCTGTGTATGTGGTACTGAGGAATTGAACCCAGGCCCTCATGCATACTAGGCGAGCACTCTACCACTGAGCCAGCTTCCCAGCTGCTCATCTTTATTATTATTTTTTTAAATGTGCCAGTACCAGGGGCTTGAACCCAGGGCCTGGGTACCATCTTTTAGCATTTTTGTGCAAAGATGGCACTCTGCCACTTAAGCCATACCTTCACTTTTGGATTTTTGGAGGTTAATTGGAAGTGAGAGTCTCGTAGGTTTTCTGTCCCAGGCTGGCTTTGAACCACAGTCCTCAGATCTCAGCTTCCTGACTACAGATGTGAGCTATCATTACCCAGCTTACAGTCTCATCAGGACTTCCTGTCCTCCAGGAACGCCCTAGTCAGAGGGCAGCCCAGGGGCCTGACATCCATCTGCATCTCAGGCCCAGCAGCTCCCCTTGGTGGCCCCTAGGTCTTGCCAGCCAGATGCCAGGACTCTCTGATCAAGAGCAGGAACCAGAGGCCTAGGTTTCCGGGCTGCTGGTGACAGGGGCAAGACAGCCACATTCCAGCCTCCTTGTACACTGCCGGCTGTGCAGACTGCCAGGCCCAGCCAGTCCAGCTGAGGCGGGGCCCGTTCAAGGCCAAGTCTATCCAAGGAACAAAGGCTTCTAGGCCGGGCTCCTGACCACAGAGAGACAGGTCAGACTTCCAGGACAGCCTGGATTCCAAAACATCTAGCCCATGGCTGGAACACCGCTCTTTTCGTTGGAAAGTATTCCTACTACCCTCTGGCCCTGCCCAGCAGAGACCTAAGCTGTGTCCTGCCAGCCTTCTCTTCATACTGACCGCAGGGGCCCAGAGCCTCTCTTTGTAGCCCAGGACCTACCCTTTTATGCTCAAGACTAGTACTCTACCACTTAAGCCACAGCTCTACTTCTTGCTTTAGTAGTACCAGATTGGAGATAAGAGTTTCATGACTGGGCTGGGAAGGTGGCTCAGTGGTAGAGCGCTTGCCTTGCATGCCTTAGGCCCTGGGTTCGATTCCTCAGCACCACATAAGCAAAAAGAAAAAAACAGGAAGTGGCGCTGTGGCTCAAGTGGTAGAGCGCTAGCCTTGAACTGAAGAGCTGAGGGACAGCGCCCAGGCCCAGAGTTCAGGCCCCACAACTGGACTCAAAAACAAAACAAAACAAAACAAAACAAAACAAAAAAAGTTTCCTGACTTTGAGCAGAGCCTGGGATGATATGGGGAGCTAGCCATCCAGACTTCTGAGGAAGAGTACCTCAGCCTGAGTAAACAGCAGGAGCAAAGACCCTGAGGCAGGGACATGTCTTGTGTTTGACCAAAGGTGACCATCTGCCCCAGTTTGTACAAGACCAAGAGGATTCTCAGGACATAGGTCTTTGAGGTAGAGAGAGGAGTCTTGTGGACTTTTCTACTTGGACTGTCTTCAAACCATGATCCTCAGATCTCAGCCTCCTGAGTAGTTAGGATTATAGGCATGAGCTACTTAGCTCTGGGCTAGTCAGGAGTAGGTGACTTCCTCCAAAAAGAAAGCTACTCTTTGCCCAACTTATAGCCCCTCTGTATATATATATATTTTTTTGTCACAGGGCTTGTACTCTAGGTCTGAGGCTGTCCCTCAGCTCTTCAGCTCAAAGCGAGCGCTCTACCACTTGAGCCACAGTGCCACTTCCAGTTTTCTGCGTGGTTTATTGGAGAAAAGTGTCCCTGCCTTTCCTGCCCAGGCTGGCTTTGAACCCCGGTCCTCAGATCCTAGCCTCCTGAGTAGGTAGGATTATAGGCATGAGCCACCGGCACCTGGCTACATTATCTTTATAATAACAATTATATGTGTGTATATATATATATATATATATATATATATATTTTTTTTTTTTTTTTGGTCCGGTCGTGGGGCCTGATCTGGGCCTGTGCGCTGTCCCTCAGCGATTCAGCTCAAGGCTAGCGCTCTACCACTTGAGCCACAGTGCCACTTCCGGCTTTTTGCTTATGTGATGCTGGGGAATTGAACCCAGGGCCTAAGGCATGCAAGGCAAGCGCTCTACCACTGAGCCACCTTCCCAGCCAACAATATATTTTTTTAAACTAGGAGGACCAAGCCATCCTCTGGTGGCCCCGTGGCCTCCAAGCATGGAAAAAAGAAAATCAAATATATGACAGGGCATCAGGTACTGGAGAAGCCTGAGAGCTTGTGCGTGCCTGTCCTGAATCTGGGGCCTGGACGCTGTCCCTGAGCTTCTTTTGCTCAAAGCTGGTGTTCTACCACTTGAGTCATAGCTCCACTTCTGGCTTTTTGGAGTTTATTAGAGATACGAATTTCATGGACTTTTCTGCCCAAGCTGGCTTCAAACCATGATCCTCAGACCTCAGCCTCCTGAGTAGCTAAGATGACAGGCATGAGCCACAAGTGCCCAGCTCTGCCTTGGATTTTAAGGGAGTTCTTTTTGCTGTTGTTCTTGGTAGTAAGGATAGAACCCAAGAAATTGTATATGCTAGACAGTCACTTTACCACTTACCTAGTTCCCAGACCTCTGTTGTAGCTTTTGTTTCTTTTGTTTTGTTGACGCAGAATCTTACTATGTAGCTTAGGCTGGTTTCAAATGTGCAATCCTGCCAGTACTTGTGGCTCAAGCCTGTAATTCTAGCTACTTAGGAGGCTGAGATCCGAGGATCATGGTTCAAATCCAGCCCAGGCAGGAAAGTCTGTGAGACTCTTATCTCCAATTAATCACCAGAAAACTGGAAGCGGTGCTGTGGCTCAGAGTGGTAGTGTGCTAGTCTTGGCTCAGAGATAGCAGCCAGGTCCTGAGTTCAAGCCCCATGACCAAACCAAACCAAACCATGCAATCCTTTGCCTCTGCTTCCAGAGGACTGGGATTACAGGTGTACACCATCACACCTGTTGAGCTTTCCTTTTGTGGGCTTCTGGAGCTAGGGGAACAAAGCTGAAAGTGCAGGGAGCTATACCTTTAAATGTGGGTTAAGGTCACTGGGGACTGGTAGCACTTTCAGGCCCAGGCAGAACCACAGGGAAATCTAGCATCCTAGGCCTCAAATTTTCCTTGTAGATAAGTTTAAAAATGCAATATCCAACCACACAGTCGAAAAATTACCACGAGCCAGTAACTAATGACTCACACCTGCAACCCTATCTACACAGGAGGCTGAAATGTGGAGGATTATGGTATAAAGCCAGCCAAGGCCAAACAGTAGGAGAGACTCCAAAATAACCAGCAAAATCAGTTCTGGTGGCTTAAGTAGTAGACTACCAGCCAAACAAACAAGGCAAGCCCTGATTTCAAACCCTGGTAACAGCCAAAGAATAAGTTACTAAACAGATCATAAAAAATAAGAACCCATGGAAGTCAATCTGTGGCTTAAGTAGTAGAGTGCTAACCTTGAGCAAAAGAACTCAGGGACAACACCCAGGCCCTGAGTTCAAGCCGTATGGCAGACAGAAAAAAACAAACAAAATTCTCTTTGGGGCTGGGAATGTGGCTTAGTGGTAGAGTGCTTGCCTAGCATGCATGAAGCCCCAGGTTTGATTCCTCCACACCACATACACAGAAAAAGCCAGAAGTGGCATTGTGGCTCAAGTGGTAGAGTGCTAGCTTTAAGCAAAAGCAGTCAGAGACAGTGCCTAGGTCCTGAATTCAAGCCCCATGACTGGCAAAAAAAAAAAGAAAGGAACCCATACAACCTTCAACTACTAAAATTGTCAGACACAAAACTAAACCTTATTGTATCTCAACCCCCAACAACCCTAGCTGGCAGATGCTATTATTATCTCTACTTAAAGATAATTAAAGGGGCTGGGCACTGGTGGCTCCCGTTTGTCATCCTAAGTGCTCAGGAGGCTGTGATCTGAGGATCTAAGTTTGAAGCCAACCATGGCAGAAAGGTCCCTAAAACTCCTTTTTATTGACCAGTCATGAGGCTTGAACTCAGAGCCTGGGCACTGTACCTGAGCTCCTTTTGCTCAAGGCTAGCACTCTACCACTTGAGCCACAGTACCACTTCCAGCTTTCTCTGTGCATGTGGTACTGAGGAATTGAACCCAGAGCTTCATGCACACTAGACAAGCACTCTACCACTAAGTCACATTCCCAGCCCTCCCTGAGACTCATATCTCCAATTAATCACCAAAAAGCTGAAAGTAGAACTGTGGCTCAAGTGATAAAGTGCTAGTCTTGAGCACAAGAGCTCAGGAACAGTGCCCAGGCCGAGTTTAGAACCAGTGCATGTGTACACACACGTGCACACACATACACACACAAAAGAAGTAGGAAAACTAATAAGAAAGATAAAAGCTTTGTGTATGTGCCCTCGCTGGCTTCCACCCTCAGAAGTTCTAGAAGCATGATGTCAGATCCTTGCGCTGCCCACGCCTGTCTGCCAAGAGCCACGCACCGCAGCAGAGGAGATGCCTGAGGCTGGTGGAGGACATACTTGCCCATCCCCCACTGTCTTATACCAGGGCCAGGCTCGTGAAGGTGATGAGCGCAGAGGGCACACAAAGGGACAAAATGTTCCCTGGTGGCAGAACAGTTTGTTGTTTGGATGGCGCTCTGGGCAAAGCCATTAAAGTACAAAGCGCTCACAGCCTCACACCCAGCAATGCCACTTTCCTTCCTTTTTTAAAAATTTTTGTCGGCTATGAGGCTTGAACTCTGGGCTTTGGGGCTGTCCCTCAGCTCCTCAGCTCAAGGCTAGCACTCTACCACTTGAGCCACAGCAACACTTCTGGTTTTCTGGTGATTTATTAGAGATAAGAGTGTCACGGACTTTCTCGCCTGGGCTGGCTTTGAACTGCGATCCTCAGATCTCAGCCTCCTGAGTAGCTAGGATGACAGGCGTAAGCCCCTGGCGCCCAGCCGGTGGTATTCTACAAATTCTCTCAAAGGTGCAGAGCTATAGATACAAGGGTGCTGGCAATGGCATGGGTTATGAGAGTAGAAGACTGGAGACAGCCGGACGCCCATCCCAGAGGTCAGTTTTAAAGGGATGGTATCTCCAAGCCGGGTGCTGGCGGCTTACACCTGTAATCCCTGTAACCCTACCTACAGGAGGCTGAGATCTGAGGATAGAAGTGCAGAGCCAGCCTGGGCAGGAAAGTCTGTGACTCTTATCTCCAATTAGCCACCAAAAAAGCTGGAAATGACGCTATGGCTCAAGTGGTTGAGCACTAGTGCAAAAACTGAAGGCCAGCACCCAGGTCCCGAGTTCAAGCCCCAGTACTGGCACACACACAAAGAAAGAGAGTGAGAGTGCTTGACCTCTGGAGTGGCAGCGCCCAGCCCCGCTCTCCAGCCACGTGCCCACACCACAGGCCTGTGACCAGCCACAGGGCTCCAGCTCTGAGCGCGTCTACCCGAGCTCCCCCAGCTGAAGCTGTCTGCTCAGAACCCCCCACCCCCCAGCTCTGGGCCCTGCCAAGGCGCTTCCTCCGGCTCGGCCCTGGGCGCTGTGATTTAACATTTGGACTGCGTTACCTTTTGGGTGACTTTTTTCCCTTTGGATTTTCTAGTCCTAAGTTCCAACTTGCTCCAAGAACAGGAGGCGTTTTTTACCAGCTGGCTCCCTCTGAATGCCTTCTCTTCTTTCCTGGAAAGCAATGCCAAGGAGACCTGTTTCTCGTCCCAGTGGCCACCGCAGCGACTCTAAACTGGGGGGCTCCCCGTCACCAGGCAGAGACAGGCATAGCACGAGACCAGAGAAATTCCAAAGCAGTAGAAAAACTCCAAAGCGACTCTGCTGAGCGCCACAGAGACATCAGGGCTGGTTTCCATAACAACCTTAGGCTTCCCAGCCCAGCCCTTCATCCAGCTTCATTTGCTGACTCCCAAGGCTCTGCTTACTCAGCTCCTGGCATCTGCAGAGACCCCATGCCTCGGGGCAGCTCCTCACCGCCTGTACCCTTGCCTGCCCTCCAGAGCCCACCCTTCCCCTGGCAAGGCCTCTGGGATATTTAACTTAGCAAGTCCTTCGGAAGCGGCCCAGTGGGTCACGTGGGCTGGCCCCTCTGCACAAATGGCCCCCTTATTTATTTTAGCTACTGTTGGGGGCCCCCCAATTGTCAGCCAAGTCTCATTCTCTCTGCCAGGCCAACCTAGGAGGGAAGATTGCTGGGCCAAGGCTCACTGGCTGAGGCCATTACCATCCCAGAGCCCAGGGTGGGGATTCTGTTGTTTGCTTTTTTAGGAACTTTTCACCCATTTGGGCACACTGCCCCCCTCCCCTTTGTTCTCCTAATGGACCCTCAAGGCAGGCCAGACTGTAACAGACTCCTTACTTCCAAGACAGGAAGATTAAAACGGACATGAAAACGAAGCCCAGGCATTGCTGGGGGCTTTCCAAGCATCCCTGGCTCTGCACCCCAAATTCATCAACTGTTTTTCAAGGCTATTTTTCACCCTGATGCTTTCTGCCATTTTTTTTTTTTTTGGTCGGTTGTGGGGCTTGAACTCTGGGCCTGGGCACTGTCCCTGAGCATTTCAGCTCAAGGCTAGCGCTCTAGCACAGGAGAAGACTGAAAGGGTAACATTGATCAAGATGCTGTACTTATAATAAGCTTGAGTTAAAATTGAAACCCTTCTGCATAACTACTTTAAACAATTATACATATATATATTATATATATATATACATATATATATGTATATATATATATATATATATATATATATATATATGGACAAGATGATCTATCCATACACTAAAATTATAGCGCAATTCAAGTTCTCAAGATCCTTTTTAGTAGCCGGGCGCTGGTGGCTCATGCCTGTAATCCTAGCTACTCAGGAGGCTGAGATCTGAGGATCGCGGTTCAAAGCCAGCCCGGGCAGGAAAGACCGTGAGACTCCTATCTCTAGTAAACCACCAGAAAACCGGAAGTGGCGCTATAGCTCAAGTGGTAGAGTGCTTGCCTTGCGCTGAAGAGCTGAGGGACAGCGCCCAGGCCCAGAGTTCAAGCCCCACGACCGACAAAAAAACAAAGATCCTTTTTAGTGTGTGCTAGTCCTGGGGGCTTGAGCTCAGGGCCTGGGCACTCTATTCCAGACGTTGGAGCTTATGTGATCAAGGCTAGTGCTCTATCACTTGAGCCATAGCTCCACTTCCAGCCTTTTAGTGGATAATTGCAGCCAAGTCTCATGGATTTTGCTGCCAGGGCTGCCTCTGAATGGTGATCTTCAGATCCCAGCCTCCTGAGTAGCTAGGATAGCAGGCGTGAGCCACCGCAGCGCCTGGGTAAGGATTGTTTTTCAAACATATAAACTAGAATTTTTAAAGCAGCAAATGGGGTTTTGTCCAGCAGTAGCTTTCACTGGTGGCCAGAGAATAAGCTGCCCTGATCTCAGACCCTTGGCAACAAGAACAAACTCAGGGTGAAGCCCGGAGGCAGGACAGCGGCGCAGGGGTGGTTCAGACATTTAATGTGGCATCATCCCAAACTTCTCTATGTCCCCTGTGCTACTTTGGAAATCACACTCAAAAATGACTGCTTTGGTAAAGAAGATGGGAGAGGGGAAATCCTCAGTAAAGACCCAGAGTAGCCATGTGTGGTGACGCATGCCTGCAATCCCAGCACTTGGGCAGCTGTGGCAGAGGTTGACTTGAAGCCAGCTGTGTCACCTACAACACCCAGACACCGTCTCCTCTCTCCTCCTTTCTCCACTCACACTGAGAATCACCTGTAGACATTTAGGACTGGCACTGTGGCTACTCCGACAGGCTCAGCCTAGAGCTGAGCACTGCCAGGTCAGGCTCAACCACTCTGCCCTTCACAGCCATCCACTCAGTGTCAATGGCGCCCCCTAGTGGGGGCACAATCCCTTTACTGATGCAGGCTTAAAGGCTCAGCATTTTAAAAGCTAAGGGAATTACTGGCACTGGTGGCTCATGTCTGAAATCCTACTTAACTCAGGCTGAGCTGAGGATAATAGTCCAAAGACAGCCTGGGCAGCAAAGTCTGTGAGATTCTTATCTCTAACTAACCACCAGAAAACCAGAAGTGGGGCTGGAAGGTGGCTCAGTGGTAGAGTGCTTGCCTTGCATGCATGAGGCCCTGGGTTTGATTCCTCAGCACCACATAAGCAGAAAAAGCCAGAAGTGGCGCTGTGGCTCAAGTGGTAGAGTGCTAGCCTTGAGCTGAAGAGCTCAGGAACAGCACCCTGAATGCTGGGTTTTTTGCCTCTAACCCCAGCACTCAGGAGGCTGAGGCCTCAGGATTGCAATTCAATCCAGCTTGGGCAGGGAAATTCATGAGGCTCTCATCTCCAATTAAACACACACACACTGTGGTAGAATGTGAGCCTTGAGCATAAAAGCTCAGGATCAGCATCTAGGCTCTGAGTTCAAGCCTAAGGAAAACTCTCCTCCCCCCCAAAAAAAGTAGCAAAACAAAAACTAAAGGTAAACTCAGATTTAAATAAAAATATTTGTCTGGGAAGGTGGCTTAGCAGTAGTAGTTGTCTAGCATGCATGAAGCCCTGGGTTCAATTCCTCAGTACCACATACACAGAAAAAGCCAGAAGTGGTGCTGTTGGCTCAAGTGGTAGAGTGCTAGCCTTGAGCAGAGAGGCTCAGGCACAGTGCCTTGGCCGAGGTCAAGCCCTAGGACTGGCAAAATAAATATATTACATATATAAAGTTAAGCCTTTAAAAAGAATGAAAAGGGCTGGGAAGGTGGCTCAGTGGTAGAGCACTTGCCTTGCATGCCTGAGGCCCTGGGTTCAATTCCTCAGCACCACATAAGCAAAAAGTAAAAAGCCAGAAGTGGCGCTGTGGCTCAAGTGGTTAGAGCGCTAGCCTTGAGCTGAAGAGCTGAGGGACAGTGCCTGGCCCAGAGTTCAGGCCCCACGACTGGACCCCCCCCCAAAAAAAAATTTTAATTTTAATGAAATTGGACTGAAGGCATGGCTCAGGTGCCAAAGTGCTTGCCTAGCGAGTGCACGGCCCCGGGCAGAATCCCTAATATTGCCAAAGAAGAAAGTAGAGCATGTCCTGAGCTTGTCCTGAGCATGTGTGAGGCGTGGCTTTAACTCCCAGAACTAAATAAAGGCCTGTCTCAGACTGGCAAAGGGCATCCAACTTTAACCTACCAGAGGGCAGTCAGGAGGCTAAAACTGGTCTGGGATGTCTCTGCCTTGCACTACAGACCTACAGGAGTGTTCATTATTGTGATACAAGGAATTAGGAAAGAGGAGTAAACATGGCAAGCTTTCTCAGTCATGATAGAAATACCTGACACAGCACGTGTGGTAGGGGCTGAAACCCCGACTGGGGTGCTCAAGTGACTGAGGCAGGATCTGAGTTCAGGACCAGCCTAGACAACACAGTGAGAACCTGTGCTCACCCTCACCGAAAAATTAATAAACAATAGAAAAATGAAATTTTCTAGCCAGACACCCGTGGCTCACGCCTGTCACCCTAGCTAGTCAGGACACGAAGACATGATTATTGTGGTTCAGAGCCAGCCCAAGTTAAGTCCATGAGACTCCTACCTCAGTTGTGGAAGTAGTGCTAGCCTTGAGCAAAAAAGCGCAGGGACAGCACCCAGGCCCTGAGTTCAAGCCCCAAGACCTCATTTCCCCCACCTTTGCACACACACACACAAACTCTTGGAGTGCCAAGAGCTGCTGGGGCCAGCTGTAAGTCCTTTGCTGTGTCTTCAAGATGCTGAGGGGCTCTGCAGACAGCACTGAGATTGAGAAGAACCGACGGTTCGGTTATATCAACGTAGCACTCAATTCCACACAGACCAGTGTTTTTTTTGTGTGTTGGTCCTGAGGCTTGAACTCAGGGCTTCATGTTCTCACTTGCTTTTTCACTCCCAGTTGGCACTCTATGTGAGCCATGCCTCCAGTCCAGCATTTGGCTGGAGCTGTCTTATGGATTTTTCTGCCCAGAATGGCTTTATACTGATACCCCAGGTTTCAGCCTTCTTCTGAGTAGCTAGTATTACAGGTGTGAGCCACTGAGCCCAAATGGGAACAATTTTCTGTGTATGCACATACTGGTACTGGGACTTGAACTCAGAGCCCAAGAGCTATCTTTTTTGCTCAATGCTGGTGCTCTACCATTTGAGCCACAGCTTAATTTCTAGCTTCTTGTGGGTTAAGTGGAGATATGGGTCTTACAGACTTTCCTGCCTGGCCTGGCTTCAAAACTCAGTCCTCAGCTCTCCAATAGACCACTAGAAAACTGGAAGTGGTGCTGTGGCTCAAGCAGTAGGGCACTCGCCTTGAGGTGAAGAGCGCAGGGACGGCACCCAGGCCCAGAGTTCAAGCCCCACAACCAACCCAAAACATAAATAATGTAGCCACAACACTTGATTACATGACAAGAAGGCAGTTGGTACCAACGTTTGGGTCAGAACACCTCAGCATCCCCTAGGGGCTCCAAGGAGGTAGGACCCCTCCCTGCCTGACCAGCCTGCTCAGGGCTCTGGCAGGCACCCAGGATTTTGTGGGCCAGCCTGTCGCTATTCTTCTTGATACATTGTTTGTGGCCTGTTTCCCTGTTTTTATCCCTAGTCCAATAACCACGACCTTGAAGAACTTGAGATGAGTCCTATGCTTCTGCTTTAATGGTATAAAATCTTCCACATGCCTTGCGATCTCTTTAGAAACCATTCCAGACAACACACATAATTAAACATACAAAAGACCAGGACCAGGTTTATACCACATCTGAACTAAGGGAGAAAGTAGAAAAGATTAATGTTACATAAACCCTGTCCATAAGAGAGTCCGTGAATCCGAGCGCTCTGGCTCAGTGAGGCTGGGAGGGGCGCTTTCTGGAGAAAGTCCCTCCCCTGGTTGGAACTTCATTTTGCTTTCCGGCAAAATGTGGGATCGATCTGAAACCCCTCTGCTTCCGTAAACGTTCTTAATCCAATTTTCTCCGAGGCGCCAGGAAGGTTGAAATTGTAATCGGTTGTGATGTAGGGGATGGTTCCCTCCAGCCCCCGCTGAAACACAAACACAAGGAGCTTGTCCATCCTGGGGAGCAGCGCCATGACGGGGACAGCCCCCACCACACCCTCTCAATCTCTCTCCACAACAAACCCCAGCGAGGGTGGGTGTGCTGCGGGATCTCGTTCTCCCAGGGCCTCCCCTCAACGCCTGAAGCCCCCAGACCTTTCCCACCAGTGCCGGGGTGGTCTTGGGGAGGCCCCTCCTGCTCCTCTCCCCGCAGCCTGAGAGAAGGTCCTGCCCTGGCACCTGACGAAACACCGCAGCCCTCCTACCTCTGGGGCCATCCTGAAACCCCAGCTTCACCCCATCATTCTGCTCTACAACACAGTTCCCATTCAGCAGCTGTGAGGACTCCAGCCGGAGCTGGAGGCTGGGCAGGGGCTACGCGGGGCGGGCTCACCTGGGCACAGAAGATGCAAGGTGGAATGTTGACGGAGCCAATGAGCAGACAATTCACTGTCTTTAACTCTTCTGGGGGCACAGGGGTGAGGATGTGGTACACCCGCTTCTCCATGTCAACACCTCTACAGATCCCTTCAAGACACAAGCACCTATCAGCATTCCCACTGCTAAGAAGTGACACTAACAGTCTCAAGTCTGCAGAGCTTTGCTTTGAGAACACAAAGTATCAATCAGACTGTCTGCAGGCTCTCCTGATAGGCTGATGGCAAGGCTCTGACTAGAAAGGACCAGGGTCTTCCAGGTGACACAGGACCACATGACATACTCCCTGGAAATGTTTTTTTTTTTTTTTTTCGGTCATGGGGCTTGAACTCTGGGCTTGGGCGCTGTCCCTGTGCTCTTCAGCTCAAGGTGAGCACTCTACCGCTTGACCCACAGCGCCACTTCTGGTTTTCTAGTGGTTTATTGGAGATAAGAGTCTCACAGACTTTCCTGCCAGGGCTGGCTTTGAATCACGATCTCAGATCTCAGCCTCTTGGGTAGCTAGGATGACAAGCGTGAGCCAACGGCGCCCAGCATTGAAATGCTTTTGAGAATTAATGGTGCACAAATCTAACATGCATTAATTCACTCATTCAGGACAGTGCGAGAGCAGACAGAGCACCAACAGTGTGAGAGAGAGGGCGCCTGGGAGAATGTGTGGCTGGAGAAGAGGTCAAGGCCTAGACCACAGGAGCCGGCAGGAAGCGGAGAAGGGGTGTAAGGAGAAGCGGAGCCAGCAGATCTGGTAGTCAGGGACATGACATCGCCGTCAACTCACCGAACCCCACACAGTCACAAATGGGAGTCTGGGCCAGCAGGATGGGGCCCCTGGTGTACCCTCGGATGTCATCCATGATCCTGCAGAGGCCAACCCAGCTGGCATTCACGGCATACAGGATGTGGGTGGGGGGGACATCAGAGTGGGTAATCCGGATAGCAACTGAATTAAAAGGGACCTAAGGAACAAATAATAAGTGTGCAACCCCCATCAATCATTTGTTTTGAATGATCTTTCTTCACTTCCTCCAGCCTGCCCTCTTCTGTGCCAGTACTGTGCCAGGAGCTTGAAAACAGGGCCCTTGCATTCTCCCTCAACTCTTTTACTCAAGGCTGGCACTCTACCACTTGAGCCATACCTCTACTCTGGAGTCTTGTGGTACACAGATCCTCAGATCTCAGCCTCCTGGGTAGCTAGGATTATAGGCATGAGCCACTGGCACCTGGCCCTCTTGTTTTTAAGATAGGGTCTCCCTATATAGAGCATGCTGACCTTGAACTTCAGAGGCTCCTGCCTAGGAGTATGGATTTTAGGCATATGCCACCAGGCCAGGCTTGGCTTAAAAGCCCAATTTTAATTACCACCAAATGACTAGCCAGTGACGTAAGGCAAAGTCTACAAAACCACTACCAAAAAGAATGAAAACACCAGGGCTTTGTGGCGGCTACAGCTTTAATAGAGACCCTAAGAGGCCACACACACTCTTTGTATACCAGGAACGCTTGCTAGAAACCCCAACTGAATGCCTGGTACTTCCTGGTCTAAGCAGACACAAGAGATCTGGAAATGTCTTAAGTGAGTTAAAACAGAGGAAGACATCCAGTTAAATGCACATGAAACATTGTTCACTGAGTCTCCTGATATGAGAAAGTCAGAATGGACTTTCGGAACCAGAAGTCTCTATTCAATTCCTAATGAGGATTAAGAAAGAGGATAGAGCCAGGTGCTGTTGCTCACACCTGCTGCTCTGGAGGCTGATGTCTGGTTCAAAGTGTATCAGACAAACTCTAGACTCTTACCTGCAATTAGGCAGCACTTGGGGGCATGTCTTAAGTTGTAGAGTGAGAGCACAAGGCCTGGGTTCAAACCCTGTCCTAAACACAAAAAATGGACAGGACTGGAGTGTGGCTCAGTGGTAGAGCGCATGCCTGACATGCAAGAGGCCCTGGATGCGCTCCCCAACACCAAAAAAAAAAAAAGGAAAAAGAAGCAGTACCCACATTCCTGGGACTCCAGGAAAATGACTAACATTACTACTTTCTGGGTAATTTCAAATTGAGAGGTGACAAGTACTCTGTTATACATATATTAGGCTTCAGGAAGGTGTCAAGCAACAAAAAGGAGAAAAAACCATTAGTCAGTGTGATTAAAGTCCAGTTAAGAGTATTTTCTGGGGCTGGGAAGGCGGCTCAGTGGTAGAGTGCTTGCCTCGCATGCATGAGGCCCTGGGTTTGATTCCTCAGCACCATACAAGCAGAAAAAAACGGAAGTGGCATTGTGACCCAAGTGATAGAGCGCTAGCCTTAAGCTGAAGAGCCAAGGGGCAGCACCCAGGCCCAGAGTTCAGGCCATGACTGACAAAAAAAAAAAAAAAAGAGTATTTCCTAAAAACAACTGACCCTGTTGCTTGGTGCTGATGGCTCACACCTGTAAACCTATCTTCTCAGGAGGCTGAGATTTGAAGATCACAGTTCAGAGCTAGACCAGGCAAGAAAGTTCATGAGACACTTATCTCTAATTAACCAAATGAAAACTAGAAGTGGGCCAGTGGCTGAAAATGGCAGAGCACTAGCCTTGAGCAAAATAATTCAGGCCCTGAGTTCAAATCCCATGACCAAAAAAACCCCTCAAGAAACAAAAATCAAGACCTTAAAGAAATTTCATTAAACAAATTGCCTGACCCTTGGGTAAAAACAACAACAGCAAAAAACACCTTAGAGGTACTGGGAATGTGGCTTCGTGGTAGAATGCTTGCCTAGCTTGCATGGGCTCTGGGTTTGAATTCCTCAGCACCACATAAACAGAAAAAGCTGAAGTGGTGCTGTGCCTCAAGTGGTAGAGTGCTAGCCTCGAGCAAAAGAAGCTCAGGGACAGCGCCCAGGCCCAGAGTTCAAACCCCAGGATTGGCAAAAAAAAAGACAAAAAAACAAAAACCACCTTAGACACCTGGGGGTCACCCACCACTGACTAGCACCCGTCCAGGACGTTCACCATGGCCACCTGGTCTGCTGCCGTTGCTGTGCGGCCGCAGACAGGCACCCCACTTGCCTGTCCCCAGCTTTCATAGCTCTAGGCGGGGTCTCTACTAGCAGCTCTTAGGACTGCCACAGTTACGGAGGCATCCACACGTGCTAGACAGAGAACCTGGCTCAGAGCCGTGGCTCCCATGCGGCCAGACGGCACAGCAGAGCCACCTCTGCTCTCTGTAACACAGGAGGTGCCTGGGATGAGGCCTGATTGAACCGCGTCTAGCTCAAGGAGACGAAAGCTCCACCTGGCCAGCACTGGTGGTTCACACGTCAGTAATACTAGCTGCTCAGGTGGCTGAGATCTGAGGACTCAGGTTCAAAGTCAGCCCAGGAAGAGAAACCCAAGAGAGTCTTACCTCCAATCAACCAGCAAAAAGCCAGAAGTGGAGCTGTGGCTCAAATGGTAACAGTATCAGCCTTGACTGAAAAAACTCAGGGACAGAATCAGTAACCAGGCACTGAGCTTAGGTCCTAGGGCCAGTAAAAAAAAAGAGGAAGGGAGAAAAGGAAGGAAGGGGGAGGGAGCACATAGAACCAGACCTGTGGCCTGCCTAGGTCTGAATGCCAACTCTGCCATTGGTTTCTCTGCACCTTCGTTTATCCATCTATAGAATGGGGATAATTACAGAACACAAGGCACAGGGCTGTGAGGATTCAATGGAAAATGAATACAATGGGGTAGAAGGTAGCCAGCAGCAAGAGAAAACAGAAGACGAGCCCCATACCTGATAGGGTGTCAGACTGGGCAAGAAGCTTGGTGGTTTTGGCACCGAAGGCATCAGCAAGCTGAGGTAACCCAACACAGCCAAGCCTCGAAGAACTCTGTTATGTGATTCTCTGAAAAGCAGATCAGAAGGGTGTGCCTACAGTCACCAGCTCAGAAAGACCCTCTGCCTCAGCTTCTCAGGGGCTAGGATTCCACACATGCACGCACACGACTTCTAATAGAATGTCTTGCTTAACAGAAGGGCCCATCATTAGCCATGTGACAGTTTACTTACCTATTTTTTTTGGGGGGGGGGGGGTCCGGTCGTGGGGCCTGAACTCTGGGCCTGGGCGCTGTCCCTCAGCTCTTCAGCTCAAGGCTAGCGCTCTACCACTTGAGCCACAGTGCCACTTCCAGCTTTTTTCTTTTTGCTTATGTGGTGCTTAGGAATCGAACCCACGGCCTCATGCATGCAAGGTAAGCGCTCTACCACTGAGCCACCTTCCCAGTCCCTACTTACCTATTTCTTAAAGTTTTACAAAATATAAACTCTGACTGAACGTATAATAGTTTATGTCCATTCAAGAAAACAGGACCGTCTTTCTCTTCGTCAGTAAATTCCAAATTATCTCCCAAGTCCGGGAATTCGAAACACCGATTTCTGTGCCTGGACTTGCTTTTTGTGTACAAGCCATCTGTGCCTTCCACGAATTCAGGGGTGAGGATTGGCATGTTTCTGGTATGGGCCGTAGTGAACTGAACCACATAGCTGGGAGCCAGCAGCCGGATGAGGTCAATCAGCAGAAGCAGCCCATCGTCTGTGAGGGAGGAGATGACAGCGTTGGAGCACACACAAGACCAGACCACCCAACACAAACCAAACTTAGCTGAGGGCACGCAATGAGCCAGCAGATGTCAAAGCAACCAGACTTCTTATCATCCAGAATATGTAATAAACTCAAACATCCCAAAAACAAAACACATTACAGCTGGGCGCTGGTGGCTCATGCCTGTAATCCTAGCTACTCAGGGAAAGAGATCTGAGGATCATGGTTCAAAGCCAGGCCACGCAGGAAAGTCTGTGAGACTCTTATCTCCAATTAATCACCAGAAAATCAGAAGTGGCTGTGGTCAAGCACTGGCCTTGAGCTGAAGAGCTGAGACCAGAGTTCAAGCCCTACGACCAACAACAACAACAACAAAAGAATGGGGGGAAAAAAAAGGTACAGGAAAGCTAAGCACTGATATCTCTTGCCTGTAATCTGAGCAATTTAGGAGGCTGATGTCTGAGGCTCATGATTCCCAGGGGTTAGAACACCAAAGTTGGTGAGACATATCTTTATCTTCAACCACCCAAAGGCCAGAAGCAGGTGTGGCTCAAGTGGTAGTGTGCTAGCCTTGAAAGAAAAAACTAAGAAATAGTGCTCAGGCCCCAGGACCAATGCGTATACATGTACACACACATCTGAAAAAAGCTACAAGATACTGAATATTTTCTTGGAAAAAAAAAAAGAAAACGATAAAGGGGACAGGTGATATATGTGCCTAAAATCCAAGCACTTAGGATATCAAGGCCGGAAAACTGAAGTGTTCAAGACCAGCATACAGATCAAGTTCTAGGTCAGTCTGAACTATGTAGCAAGACTGTGTCTCAAAAGCACAAAATGTTCATCCATCTAAGGAGACAGATATGGTCATGCTCACTTGAAAACAGTGTGCGTGTACTGATCTGTCATGTGACTCCTATGACTCAGGCGGGCTGCCCTTTCCCTGCAGTGTGAGCAGGCGGCCTTACTCACCTACCACCCAGCCCATCGTGTTGATGATCAGTGGTGACTCTCTCTTGTAAGCACTGAACACATATTTTATTATCTCAATGTAGTTCTCACAGCTGTTTCTACAAGAAGGTTTCCCGAAATACACCATCTTCTGTGGGGTCCTCTGGTGAGTAAAGGGAGGACCTAGGAAGACAAAGGTTAGTGTTAACTCAGCAGAGCTGGGAACAGAGTGTGAGGGAGAGCACTTGTCTAGCCTGCATGAGCCCTGTCCATCCACAGCAGCATGCGTGTGCATGAGCATGCACACTCACGTGCACACATGCCAGATATATTAGACTTCACCAAAATAAGAACTTCTGTACATCACAACTACTACTGAGAAAACAAAAAGATGACCCGGAGCCGGGTGCCAGTGGCTCATGCCTGTAATCGTAGCTGAGATCTGAGGATCACGGTTCAAAGCCAGCCTGGGCACAGAAGTCCATGGGACTCTTATCACCAATTAACCACTAGAAAACCGGAAGTGGTACTATGGCTCAAGTGATAGAGTGCTCACCTTGAGCTAAAGAACTGAGGAACAGCGCCTAAGCCCAGAGTTCAAGCCCCACAACCGACAAAACAAACAAACAAGAGATGACCCAGAAAAAAAAAATCACACACTTGATAAGGGATTAATATCCAGGACACAGGCCCAGAAATATAGTTCTAGTAGCAAAGTGCTTAGCCAGCAAGTTCTGAATCAATCTCTAGTACTACAAAAAAATTACAGGACTGAGAAGGTGGCTTTAGTGGCAGAGTGCTTGCATAGCATGCATGAAGCCCTGGGTTCAATTCTTCAGTACTACATAAACAGAAAAAGCTAGAAATGGCACTGTGGCTCAAGTGATAGAATGTTAGCCTTGAGCAAAAGAAGCTCATTGACAGTGTCCAGGCCCTGAATTCAAGCCCCAGGCCTGGCAAAATAAAATAAAATAAAAAGGGCTCAGAGATAAGCTGGTATACTGTGCATTAGCTTTGGGTTCAATTCCCAGCACTAAAAATAAATAAATAAAAAAGGATATATCAATAACTCCTAAACCTCATCAAAATTAAAAACCTAGCCAGGCACCAGTTGTTAAAGCCTACAATCCTAGCTACTTAGAAGGCAGGGACAATCACAGTTCAAAGCCAGCCTGGGCAGGAAACATCATGAGACACTTAACTCCAACTACCAAAAAAAGCTGGAAGTGGAGCTTTGGCTCAAGTAGTAGAGTACCAGTCTTGAGCACAAAAGCTTAAAGATAGTGCCTAGGCCGTGAGTTCAAGACCCAGTGTATACACAAACATACACACAAACAAGTTTTGTGCCCATTTCTCACATTTTACCCAGATTTTACATACTGACTTTTTAGCGTCATTATTTTTGAATTTTATAAAGTAAGACATTTAGCAAATATGTAATACATACCCAGAACCGGTTCTGTAATATTCAGTAAAGAAATGCAACCAGGAGGCGTGAACTCTGTCTGCCCCAGATCACATTCTAAGTAGTCAACACAGGGAATACTGAAAGTTTTTTTCAAAAGAAAAGAGAATTTTAACATTAGTCAGTAAAAGGAGAAATCACTTTCTCTTTTTTGTCGGTCGTGGGGCTTGAACTCTGGGCCTGGGCGCTGTCCCTCAGCTCTTCAGCTCAAGGAAAGCAATCTACCAATTGAGGCACAGCACCACTTGCAGTTTTCTGGGTGGTTTATTGGAGAAAAGAGTTTCTCGGACTTTCCTGCCCCTGCCCCAGCTGGCTTTGAACCAAGATGAGATCCTCAGATCTCAGCCTCCTGAGTAGCTAGGATTATAGGCGTGAGCCACCCGCCACCTGGTGAGAAATCACATTTATAGCAATCAGAATGTTAGGATTGTTTATGATGGTGAATAGCAGTCAATAATTTTATATCCCTTTGCACAAGCAAAACCAACCACATGCAGTCTTCTAGGTAGATGGGCCTCCCCTCGCAGTGTTCATTCACAGCATGTGCATAATCACCTTTACCTTTAAATACAACTCCCAGCCAGGCACAGGTGGCTTACCCCTATAATCTCAGCTACTCGGAAGGCTAGGATCTAACGACTGAGGTTCAAAAGCCAGTTCTAGGCAGGCAGATCCTTGAGACTCTTATTTCAATTAACCAGCAAAAAGCTAGAAGTGAAGGTATGGTTCAAATGGCAGAGAACCAGCCATAAGCAGAAAAAAAAAAAGAGACTGTATGGCCTTGAGTTCAAGCTCTAGTACCAACACCAAAACAAGTAAGCCCCAGCAAGCTTCTCAGAAGGCTAAAAAGCGGAGGAATTTGGGCAATGCTAGCCTGTAAAGTCTGAGATACTCCATCTCTGAAATAACCAGCAAAAAAAAAAAAAAAAATCCCAGCTGGTGGCTCACGCCTATAATCATAGCTACTCAGGAGGCTGAGATCTGAGGATCACGGTTCAAAGCCAGCCCAGGCAGTAAAGTACATGAAACTCTTAGCCCCAATAAACCACCAGAAAACTGAAAGTGGCACTGTGGCTCAAGTGGTAGAACAGTAGCCTTGAGCTGAAGAGCTGAGGGACAGCGCCCAGGCCCAGAGTTCAGGCCCCACGACCGGACCCCCCAAAAAAACCAAAAAAAACAATTATAGCAAAAAAAAAAAAAAATATATAGCAAAAAGCCAGAGGTGGAGCTGTGGCTCAGGGGGGGCAGAGCACCAGCCATAAACAAAAAAGCTAAGGGCAGAGTAATGGCACGTATGTGTGCATACACATACACACATCTAGTAATAAGCCAAAGTGACAACAAAAAGACTCTTACCGCCGGGCGCCGCTGGCTCACGCCTGTAATCCTAGCTACTCAGGAGGCTGAGATCTGAGGATCGCGGTTCAAAGCCAGCCCGGGCAGGAGAGACCATGAGACTCCTATCTCCAATAAGCCACCAGAAAACCGGAAGTGGCGCTGTAGCCCAAGTGGTAGAGCGCTCGCCTTGAGCTGAAGAGCTGAGGGACAGCACCCAGGCCCAGAGTTCAAGCCCCACAACCGCCAAAAAAAAAAAAAAAAAAAAAAAGACTCTTACCGATTTAACAGCTGGTTAATCAGGAACTTATTGAATGTTGACTTTCCAACATCCTGAGCGCCGCAAACCAGGACGACCAGACAGTCGTCCATTTCTTCTGCAGGCAGAACAGACATTGACCTGGAATCAACCATTGTCCTCATTGTTCTTTAATGATGGGCAGCGATTCTGAGGGTCTGGGGCCATACCTAGTGATCTGAATGTAGTACTTACCCTCAGCCACACTGACTAGCTCCCGCAGTGCCGAATGGACGCTCTCAGTTAAGGTTAGGCTTCTTTTCTTCTTCTCCTTTCTGATGCCAACAGATCTCAAAGCTAAAGATTCAGAGTTGATCTGGAGTGGACCACTCTGACAAAGAACAATTTAAACATTAAGGAAAGTTTAAAAAAATAAAAAATAAAAAAAAGAAGCTGAAGAGTGCAGGGACAGCGTCCAAGCCCAGAGATCAAGCCCCACAACCGACAAAAAAAAAAAAAAAAGAGAGAGATAATTACAAAGTGTAAATCTGATCCTTCCCTCTCTCCCCCACAGCTACAAAATTCATCAGCAAGTCACTATCAACTCTATTCTGATCTGAAGTCATCTATGTCTGCTTCCACAGTTCATACTTCCTCCCAAGCCGCTGTCACTCCTGCAGAAGGCTCCACAGAAAGACATGGCATGCCATTCACCAAGCACCACGGCCCACACCTGTGCTGCCATAGGGGTGGGAGGCAGAAGATCTGAGGTTTGAGGCAACCTAGTAAGACTTTCCAAAAACACCCTGCCAGGCAGGGTCAGTAGCTTACATCTGTAATCCTCGCTACTCCAGGAGGCTAAAAACCTGGAGGAATGATCATTTGGAGCCAGCTCAGGCAAAAAATCAGGGTGGTGTGACAAGAGGTAGAGCACCAACCATGAGCAAGAAAATCAGGTGTGCCAGGTCCTGAGGTTCAAGTCCTGGTACCAGTACCCCCCCCAATTTTTTTTTTTTGTCGGTTGTGGGTCTTGAACTCTGAGCCTGGGCGCTGTCCCTCAGCTCTTCAGCTCAAGGCTAGTGCTCTACCACTTGAGCTACAGCGCCACTTCCGGTTTTCTGGTGGTTTTTTTTATTGGAGATAGGAGTCTCACGGTCTCTCCTGCCCGGGCTGGCTTTGAACTGCGATCCTCAGATCTCAGCCTCCTGAGTAGCTAGGATTACAGGCGTGAGCCACCAGCGCCCAGCCAAAAAATTTTTTTTAAGTTAAGAGAAATTCCAAAAACATAAAACAAAAGTTAAAGTGACAGACAGAGTTGAAGGGCTCTCCTCAGCTCCAAACTCACAGTTCACTGACAGTTGGTGTCCCCTGCCAGATGCTTAACAGGCCACCTCCCAGTCAGCACAGACAAACAGCTTGCTTAGCTCCGCCCCCATCTGTAATTCTCCCTTACATCTACTGTCCACTAATCCTGAAGCTCAGACTCACTGTCTGGGCCAGGGGAGTCATTTATGGCAGAGGAACTGACTTCAGAAAACTAGCAATATGGCAGACAGGAACTTACTGACAAGAGAAAAGATGGAAGTGTAAGGACATTGACAGCATTTACTAACTGTTTACAGAAAATTAAGATAACCGGGGCTGGGAAGGTGGCACAGTGGTAGAGCGCTTGCCTTGCATGCATGAGGTCCTGGGTTCAATTCCTCATGACCACATAAGCAAAAAGAAAAAAGCTGGAAGTGGCGTTGTGGCTCAAGTGGTAGAGTGCTAGCCTTGAGCTGAAGAGCTGAGGGACAGCGCTCAGGCCCAGAGTTCAGGCCCCATGACCGGACCCAAAAAAAGAAAAAAAAAGAAAAAGAAAAGAAAATTAAGATAACCATTAATGAAGTTCAATGGTTTTATTGTTTGTATTTTGCCAACCACAAAATGATGCGCTGCAATGTTTTGTTTTTCAAAGTGGGATTAGAACTCAGGACTGGAAGAAGTCTTGTCGCTCAAGTGCTAGATTGCTAGCTTTGAGCACAAAGAGGATCAGGAACAGCACCCAGGCCCTGAGTTCAAGCCCCAGGTCTGGGGGAAAAACAAAATCAAAACAAAAAAAGGAACACAGGACCTTGCATTTGCCAAGGCAGGTTATTCTACCACCTGAGCCACACACCCTGCCCCCACCTTGTTTTGAGACAAGATCTCCAATATAGTTAAGCGTGGACTCAAATTCATGATCCTCCTGCCTCTCAAGGTATGGGGACCCACATCTGCCTGAAACAGCGACTTTTCTGTCAGTCATGGGGCTTGAAGTCAGGGCCTGGGTGTTGTCTCTGAGCTCTTTTGTGTCTTTCCCTTTTTGGTTCTGGGGATCAAACCAGGACATTGCACTAGCTAGGCAGGTGCTTTGCCTCTGAGCTACATCCCAGCACTCTGAGCTCTTTTGCTCAAAGCTAGCCCTCTACCACTTTGAGCCACTGTGCCATTTCTGGTATTCTGGTGGTTAATTGGAGAGGCTTCAAACCACAATCCTGAGATCTCAGCCTCACAAATAGCTAGGATTATAGGCATGAGCCACCAGCACCCAGCTGAAAAAATGACTTGCACTGTCCCTGAGCCTCTTTTGCTCAAGGCTAGCACTCTACCACTTGAGCCACAGTGCCATTTCTGGCTTTTACTGTTTATATGGTACTGAGGAATCGAACCCAGGGCCTCATGCATGCTAGGCAAGCACTCTACCACTAAGCCACCTTCCCAACCCCCCCCCCCACCTTTTTGACAGATGTGCATATACAGGAGCTTGAACTCAGGGCCAGGGTGTTCTCCCTTAGCTTTTTTTGCTCAAAGCTGGTGCTCTACCACTGGGGCCACAGCTCCACTTCCGGCTTTTCACTGGTTAAATGAAAATAAAGAGTCTCACAGACTTCTGCCAGGGCCGGCTTCAAATCAAGACCCTCAGATCTCACCTCCTGAAGAGCCATGATTATAGGCATGGGCCACTGGCTCTTGGCTAGACTATTTCTTGACTATAGACCTATCCCACTAACAGGACAGACTGATTCAAAGAGAACACTTTATAGAGCAAGTTAGCTCAACTGTTTTGACACAAGTAATTAGCAAAACTGAATGAAACTGATTTTACCTCTTGCATGAAAACGCAAGATAAACCTGGAAAGCTGGTAATGAAGTTTACAGTGGAGTTTTTCAGCTGTTCTAGCATCACAAGGGAACACAGAGGAGAAAAATTCTTTATCGACCAAGATCTGTCCTCTGCAAAGAGAAAAATAAATCACCTCAGACGCAGCAACTCCACTAAATTCTCTGCCGTTCAGAGCTCCTAGCTTCTTTGCTAAAAGGCAAGCTGACAGTAGCTAATCGTGTTCTAAAGCCCTTTTCAGAAGGCTACATTGCAGAAACAGTGACTTTTTTCCACATTTGGTTTGAGAAGTCATTTCATACAACATTCATGGCTTCAGAAAATTTTTATTACATTAAAAAGTACTAACAGTACGTTAATGCCTATGAAGCCTTATATGTCTAAATAGATATAGAGGTCCTGGATTCAAGTTCTTTTTTTTTTTTGCGGGGTCCGGTCGTGGGGCCTGAACTCTGGGCCTGGGTGCTGTCCCTCAGCTCTTCAGCTCAAGGCTAGCGCTCTACCACTTGAGCCACAGCGCCACTTCTGGCTTTTTTTCTTTTTGCTTATGTGGTGCTGAGCAATCAAACCCAGGGCCTCATGCATGCAAGGCAAGTGCTCTACCACTGAGCTACCTTCCCAGCCCCCTGGATTCAAGTTCTAAGCACAATGTCTAAACCACAGTAAGAATTTAAATACTATCAGCCTCATTATAGGAAGTCATCTGCAAGCTACTCAGTTCTTTTCTTTACCTAGGTTAAGACGAGATTTGACCAGAGCCCGGAATTCCTTTTTCGTCTCTTTCTTGGTTTTCTGAGGCATGGAGTAACGAACCGCAGTGATATTCAGGAAAGCGTGTGTGAAGGTAGAGAAGAGGTCTTGGGGAGGCTGGCCTTGCCGGATGGTATAACCAAATACCTCCACCTCGCCATAGAGACAAGTCAGGCGACACGTGCCACCGAAAGTAAACTCCTAGCAAAGAAAGAAGTAACATTATAGAACTTGTTGCAAACACTGAAGAAATGCAAACTTGCTATTCACATACCTGAAAATTACCTATTTCCAGGGCTAGACTAGGTAACCAGCACACATCCTTCGCTTTTCTTTTTTCTTTTCCTTTTTTTTTTTTTTGCTGGTTATGGGGCCTGAACTCTGGGCCTAGGCGCTGTCCCGCAGCTCTTCAGCTCAAGGCTAGCGCTCTACCACTGGAGCCACAGCGCCACTTGTTTTTTTTTCTGGTTAATTGAAGAGTCTCAGGGACTTAACCTGTCCAAGCTGGTTTCAAACTGTGATCCTCAGATCTCAGCCTCCTGAGTAACTAGGATCACAGGCATCCAGTTCCTTTTTTTTTTTTTGGCCAGTCTTGGGGCTTGAACTCAGGACCTGGGCACTGTCCTTAAGCTTCATTTGCTCAAGGCTAGTGTTCTACCACTTGAGCCACAGTGCCCCTTCCAGCCTTTTCTGTGTATGTGGTACTGAGGAATCAAACCCAGGGCTTCATGCATGCTAGGCAAGCACTCTACCACTAAACTACATTCCCAGCCTCCTTTACTTTTTTTGTGTATACAAGGATTTGAATTCAGGGCTTTGTCTGCTTACTGGGCTGTTACTTGAGCCAGGCCTCCAAACATTTTTTCGGGAGTGGAGTCTCCCAGACATTTCTGCTTGGGCTGGCTTTGAACAACTATCCTCTGATCTCAAGCTCCTGAGCATCAGGATTACAGATGTAGCCACCATCGCCCAGCCATACACATTTTTTGTTTTTTTCCCAGTCCTGGGGCTTGAACTCAGGGTCGGGGCACTGTCCCTGAGCTCTTTTACACAAGGCTAGCACTCTACCACTTTGAGCCACAGCTCCACTATGGTTTTTGAGTGGCTAATTGGAGATAGGGTTTCCCAGGGACTTTTCTGCCCCTGCTGGCTTTGAACCACGATTGTCAGATCTCTCAGCCTCCTTAGTTAGGATTACAGGTGTGAACTTCCAGGACAAGCCATATACACATTTTCAACCTAAGATCATATCCTGCGGCAGCTCCAAAGCAAGACTGTATTTAAACTTGTTCATGCCAGTAACCCTACCCTCTCAAAAGGCTAAGAACAGTAGGTGTAAGGTCTGCAACGCAGAAAATGTTCTGAAAGACTCCTACCTCCAAAATAACGAACTAAAGACAGAGCTGGAAGCCAATTACAAGCGTGAGCTACTCGTGGGGCTGAGATCGGAGGGCTGAGGTACGCAGCAAGTCCAGAGAATCAATCTCCAAATAACCATCAAAAAGCTGGAGATGGAGACTCAGGTGATGATGGATCGCCAGCCTAGAGCAAAACAGCTGAAGGCAGGAGGTCCCGGGTTCAAGCCCCACAAATCAACACACACACACACACACACACACACACACACACGCACACGCACACGCACGCACGCTAGAGACGTGGCTCAAGTGGCAGACGGCCCTGAATCCAAACCCCGTCCTCAGCAAGGCGCCAGGCTGGCCTAGTCCCTCCGCTTCCTGCCTTTCCCTTCTCCCTGCGGGCGAGTTCGACTCCCGGCTCTGTCTCTCGCCGCAGGGTAACCCCGGGCACTGCAGCCGTCGCTGGCGGCGCGGGTTCGGGCGCGGGCAGCCCCCCGTCGCGGCCCCGTCCCGGGCCCGCGCGCACCCCGCCTACCTCCTCCACGGGCAGCAGCAGCAGCGCGCAGCCCGGGCCCAGCTGCCGCACCTGCGGGGCCCGGCGCTTCTCCCGGACGCTCTGCGCGGGCGGCGGGCTGGGGAAGCGGATGCAGGGCGCGGCGGGCAGCAGGGCGCTGATCGGGAAGGGGAACGGGGCCAAGGGCCGGGCGTGGTACGCGTCGCGCGCCGGGCTGGGGGACGCGGCCTGGGGCCGCCGGGCCGCCTCGGCCTCGGGCTTCTCCCCGGCCGCGCCGGCCTCGGGCTTCTCCCCGCCCGCGCCGTCCCGCACGCCCGCGCCGTCCCGCACGCCCGCGCCGTCCCGCACGCCCGCGCCGCCCCGCACGCCCGCGCCGCCCCGCACGCCCGCGCCGCCCCGCACGCCCGCGCCGCAGCGCTCCCGGCAGCCCTCGTGGGCCGCCTGGGCCTGCAGCAGCCGCCGCCGCCGCCGGTGTCGCTCGCACCGGCCTGGGGCCCGGAGTCGGAGGCGATCTCGGCGGCAGAGCACGAGCTTCGGGCGGATCTTGAAGATTTTGGACCACACGGAGCGGTAGAGCGCCCGGTTGAAACGCCTCTCCGAATCCGCCATGCTGAGCCACTGACGCCGGCCGCGGAGAATCTCGCGAGACTTACCGGGGGGCGCCTCTCGCTCCGCCCCGCGGCCTGGGGGCGGCGCGCGCCCTCTAGCGTCGGCCTCCGGAAGCACGCCAGAGGCTCTGGCCCGGAGCAGGCTCCCGAAGGCCTGGGGAGCATCCCAACCGGGGCTGCACAGTATTTACATTATGCAAAGGTCCCACCCCAGCCAGCTGAACCCCAGGGTTAGGCCACAGAGCCACCGCTCCGGAAATCCACCTGGGATTATTTTTTTCTGCAGAAAAAGCTCCAGGATTGGAATTTTAAACAAAATCGATCTTTGCATACGTTCTATTTGCATTCATTTGTCTTTGGGCTGAAGGGAGCGACCCTGGGCATCGCGGCCCAACTGGGATTATTCGGCTCACATTTTCAAGTGTCAGAACACAAGACTGTGGGTGGCGGTGTCCACTCAAAGCCATGTCTCATTCATTAACCTGAAGCCCAACCAAAGGGCTCTAAATGCTGCTGCTTGGCAGGTTATGGTGGTGCAGGCTGCAGTCCCAGTTACTGGAGAGACTGAAGCAAAAGGAAGAGGATCGCCTGCGTTCAGAAGGTCGAGGTCAGCCTCTGGTTTAAAAAAACAACTCTAAGCCAGGTGGCTCACATCTGTAATCGTAGCTACGCAGGAGGCTGAGCTCTGAGGATCACAGTTTGAAGCCAACCAAGGCAGGAAAGTCTATGAAACCAGTCTCCAGTTAACCAACAAAAAAGCCAGAAGTGAAGCTGTGGTTCAAGTGGTAGAGCATCAGCCTTGAGCACAAAAGCTCAGGGATGGCACTGAGGCCCAAGTTCAAGACCCCAGTACTGATACACACAGACAGACAGACAGACAGACAGACAGACAGACACACACACACACACACACACACACACACACACACACACACACTCCTCCATACCCTACTTCTTACCACAATAAACTTGTCCCAGCTTACCATCCCCCAAAATGCCAGCTCCCCTTCCTGAGCCAGGTGAAGCCAAAGAGGCACCGGAGCAAGAACAGAACCCACCAACATCCAGCACCACTGGGCACCACCTGGTTTGCATCCATGCCTGGGCCCTGCCCAGTTCCTGGGTGGGAGGCCAAAAGAAACAGTCTGATTTCTACAACAGGGTTCCAGTCCCACCCCTTTCAAGGGTACGAAGAGTCAGTTGCCAAGCATCCGGGCAGCTGCTGTGTACCGTATTTAAGTGGCTGGCCTTGTCAGAAAGTGCTGCTTGAGCATGCTGGGTACAGGGGCATCTGCTCAGCATGTTGCTCTGGGTGGTCCATCTGGTTGGCCTGCAGTTTTCCATTGCCATCTGCTGGACTTTTGACTGTCACAGGACCGAATCCTCACCTGACTTTAGTCTCCAAGGAGATTATCTCCTCGCAGGCCTGTTCCCTCTCCACTCTGACTGTTTGCAGCAGAGACACAGACCCCAGGTGACCTTCTGTGACAGGTGAGTGAGGACTCTCACATAGTGGGTCCTGTGGCTCCAGGGCCCTTCTGTCTGCCTCTGGGCTGGGCCCAGCCCTTTCCTATAAATCTACACTTGCTCCTGCCAGGGTGATGCCTAGATCCTGCACAGTCCTGCCAACTTATACTCTGTGATCCTTTTTCTTTTTCTTGTTTTTTTTTTTTTTTTTTTGAACTCAGGGTCTTTCACTTATGAGGCTACTAGGGTACCATGGAGCCTAATTATAGTCAAGACACCTCAGTGCCTGGTTTTGTGAATGTATTGTTTAGATTTGATTAATAGTTAAATCCAGCAAGGTGCTGGTGGCTCATGCCTATAATCCTAGCAACTCAGGAGACTGAGACCTGGAGGATTTTGAAGCTAGCCCAGGCAGAAAAATATCTCTGAGACTTCATCTTCAATTAACTGAAAAAATGCTGAACTGGGGGTATGACTCAAATGGTAGGGTGCCAGATGTGAGCAAGCAGCCCAAGGGAGCAGAAGGTCCTGAGCTGAAGCTCTGCTACCGGCAAGAAACAAAACAAAACAAAACAAAAACAGCGGTTCATACCAGTGGCATATACCTGTAATCCAAACTATTGAGAGCTATTTGGGATCAAGATTCTCAGGAGATCTCAGATCAAGATTTGAAGTCAGCCTGAGCACACAAATCTTTGAGGCTCTTCTCTCCAATTAATCAACAAAAAGGCAGAGATTATGGTTGTCTCTTTTGTTTTGTTTTGTTTTTGTTCCAAGCTAGTGCTCTGTCTCATGAACTACAATTCCACTTCTAGCTTTTTTGCTGGCTATCTGAAGAGTCGCTGGGATTTTTCTACCCAGACCAACGGTCAAACTTTTGATCCTCAGATTTCAGTCTCTTGAGTAGGTAGGACTACAGGCATGAGTCACTGGTGCCTGGCTAGATTTGTCAGTTTCTTAAGTCTCCCTGTTGATATCCATAGATTCTGTTTCTGAAGATAATTCTGAATACATCAGCCTTTTCTGCTACAGGACTTCAGAGCCTTTCAGTGATTTTATGTGTATCAGCATGGGATGCAGCATTTCTCCCGTGTACCCCCTTCCCCTGGAGCCTTGTGAACTGCAGGGTCCAGGCTGACGTGGCAGTTGTGGGTCCTGAGGGATGTCCCAGCTCTCGCTCGGCTTTCCCCACAGACCTGACAGCTTCAATGGTCACGGCTACCACCTCTTCCAGGCCATGAGGTTTGCCATCGAGGAGATCAACAACTCCACATCCCTGTTACCCAATGTCACGCTGGGGTATGAGCTGTACGACGTGTGCTCCGAGTCAGCCAACGTGTACGCCACGCTGAGTGTGCTCGCGCTGCCAGGGACACGCTACGTAGGGATCCGAGGAAACCTGTCCCACTACTCCCCCAGGGTGATGGCCGTCATCGGACCGGACACCACCAACCACGCAGTCATCACCGCTGCTATGCTGAGCCCTTTTCTGGTGCCCCTGGTAAGCTGAGCTGCAGCAGTTTGCCAAGCAGTAGCTCCTGTGTCTCCCCCAACCCTCTGCCCTCCGTATATCATCTCATTCCTGGAGGAGACACGTCTGTTCCCTGAGCTCAGGATGTGGGAGTCCTCCATGTCCACTGGGCAGATTCTCACTCCTCCCCCAGGGACGCCTGGGAGAGGCTCCTAGGCCTCTCTTTGTCCCCACCCTCCCGCCCTGTGTCCCCACACACAGTCCAGGGCTGGGAGCTGAGGGCGGGGCTGCCCTTGAGGCCCACACTACTGATCTCACTGAATGGGGACCCCTTGCCCCCTGCAGATCAGCTATGAGGCCAGCAGCACGGCACTCAGCACAAAGCGGTTGTACCCCTCTTTTCTGCGCACCATCCCCAGCGACCAACACCAGGTAGAGATCCTGGTGTTGCTCCTGCAGAAGTTCGGCTGGCTGTGGCTCTCGCTGGTGGGCAGCCACGGTGACTATGGGCAGCTCGGTGTACAGGCGCTGGAGGAGCTGGCCACACAGCGTGGCATGTGTATTGCCTTCAAGGGCATTGTACCCGTCTCGGCCAGGGCAGGGGACAAGAGGATGGGGGATATGATGCTCCACCTGGCCCAAGCCAGGACTACTGTGGTAGTGGTTTTCTCCAACAGGCAGCTGGCTGCCGTGTTCTTTGAGTCTGTGGTATTGGCCAACCTCACTGGCAAAGTGTGGATTGGCTTAGAAGACTGGTGCATCTCCACCTATATCACTCATCTGCCTGGCATCCGGGACATTGGGACCGTGCTGGGGGTGGCCATCAAGCAGAGGGTCGTTCCTGGCCTGAAGGAGTTTGAAGAAGCCTACGCTCGGTCAGAAAAGAATGGCCCTAGGCCTTGTCCTAAGGATTCCTTCTGCAGCACCAACCAGCTCTGCCGAGAGTGCCAAGCATTTGGGGTGCACGAGATGCCCAGTCTGGGGTCCTTCTCCATGAGTGCTGCCTACAACTCCTATCAGGCAGTGTATGTCGTGGCTCACGGCCTCCACCAGCTCCTGGGCTGTCCTGCTGGAGCCTGCTCCAAGGAGCTAGTCTACCCATGGCAGGTGAGAGTCTAGCTCCAGGCCCCCAATTTTATCTGTGAGAATGGTCCATCCTCAGATGGACAGAATGGACACATGCTGGCCATCCTATGAGCCAGTAATTTAAGGACTGGTCTTCTCTTAGACCATTCTTTTTCCGTTTTTGTTTTTTGTTTTTTTTGCCAGTCCTGGAGCTTGAACTCAGGGCCTGGGCACTGTCCTTGAGCCTCTCTGTCTTCAAGGCTAACTGTCTACCACTTGAGCCACAGCACCACTTCTGACTTTTTCTGTGTATCTGGTACTGAGGAATCAAACCCAGGGCTTCATCCATGCTAGGCAAGCGCTCTACTGCTAAGCCACCTTGCCAGCCCTCTTTTTCCTTTTTTCTATGCCCCAGAAACATCAAGGGACTCAAATCTCTGCAGCACCTCTGGGTGCTGGTGGCTTGTGCTTGTACTACTAGCTGCTACCCAGGAGGCTGAGATCTGAGGACTGTGGCTCAGCTTAGGCAGACAAACCCGGAGATCCTTTTTTTTTTTTTTTTTTGTCAGTCGTGGGGCTTGAACTCTGGGCCTGGGCACTGTCCCTCAGCTCTTCAGCTCAAGGCGAGCACTCTACCACTTGAGCTACAGCACCACTTCTGGTTTTCTGGTGGTTTATTGGAGATAGGAGTCTCACAGTCTCTCCTGCCCGGGCTGGCTTTGAACCGCGATCCTCAGATCTCAGCCTCCTGAGTAGCTAGGATTACAGGCGTGAGCCACCAGCGCCCGGCTAAACCCAGAGATTCTTATCTCCAACTAACCAAAAAAATGGAAATGGAGATGTAGCTGAAGTGGTAGAGTGCTATGCTTGAATGGAAAAGCTAAGGGACAGTGCCCAGACCTGGAGTTCCAGCCCAAGTACCACCAGCACAAAAAATAAAAGTCTCTGCAAAGAAGTTCTTTATTTAGAGGCCTCCCCTCCAGAAACTGCTTTGGAAGGTCAGAGGGCTTTCTAGGAGAGAAAGGGTCTCCGAGGAAGGAAGTACATCTTCTAGGTAGACTAGAATCATGTAGGCATGGAAGCCTGATAAACTGCTGACACTTGCTTCCTGGGCCAACTGTTTGAACTTTGGGCCTGGATGCCATTCCTCAGCTCTTCAGCTCAAGGTGAGTGCTCTACCACTTGAGCCACAGTGCCATGTCTGGTTTTTTTTAGAGATGAGATGAGTCTCACGGACTTTCCTGCCTGGGCTGGCTTTGAACCCTGATCCTCAGATCTCAGCCTCCTGAGTAGCTAGGATTACAGGCATGAGCCACTGGTGCCTGGCCACTTCAGAGTTTTCTGAGTAGTTTATTGGAGATAAGAGTCTCACAGACTTTCCTGTCCAGGCTGGCTTTGAACCACCATCCTCAGATCTCAGCCTCCTAAGTAGCTAGGATCAAAGGCATGAACCACCGGCACCCAGGTTTTTTGGGGTTTTTTTGGTTTGTTTTTTTTTTGAGTCATGGGGTTTGAACTCTGGGCCTGGGTGCTGTCCTTGCCCTCTACAGCTCAAGGCAAGTGGTCTACTGCTTGAACAACTGTGCCACTTCTGGTTTTCTAGTGGTTTATTGGAGGTAAGAGTCTCATGGAATTTCCTGCTCGGGCTGGCTTTGAACCATGATCCTCAGATCTCAGCCTCCTGAGAAGCTAGGATTACAGGTGTGAATCGCTGGTGCCCAGCTCACTCAGGTTTTTTTTTTTGGCAGTACTGGAGTTTGAATTCAGGGATTCACATTTGCTAGACTGGTGCTGTAATAGCAAGCCACACCCCTAGCCCTTCCCCGGGCCAGCGGATCTGTGTGGTTTATGGTAACTTCATGATGTCTCTTTATTCCAGCTTCTAGAGCAGATCTACAAAGTGAATTTCCTTCTACATGAGGACACTGTGACATTCGATGACAAGGGAGACCCACTCCCTGGCTATAACGTCATCACCTGGGACTGGAGCGGGCCCCAGTGGACCTTTAGAGTCATTGGCTCCTCCACCTGGTCTCCAGTCCAGTTGGACCTAAACCAGACAGAAATTCAGTGGCATGGGAAGAGCAACCAGGTAATGGAGATGAGTCTCTCGTAGTGGCTGTCTGATGGAACAGGATGTCTGCAGATAATGTGTCCCCAGATCAGGAAGGGAAGTGTCAGGCTGCCATGCTCTTCCTAGCTCTGCTGGTCCCAGATGCTGACAGACAGACACCCAGTTGACTGTTTGACCATGAACAGGGGCTTTGCTCTGGGACTAAGTGTGGAGGACAGAATTATGGAGCTTCTGTTGTCCCTTCCACATATAAGCGGGCCCTCGATAAGGGCCTGTGCATGCAGCTGCAGATGCTTGTTGCTTCTTTTTTCTTTTGGGTGGGGAGCGGGGGGTGGTCACTGAGGATCGAACCTAGGATGTTGCACTTACTAGACAAGTGCTTCACCACTAAGCTATAGCCTAGCCCTTGCCCGTGGCTTCTTGCAGGTGCCTACGTCTGTGTGTACCTTGGACTGTCTGGAAGGGCACCATCGAGTGGTTATGGGTTTCCACCACTGTTGCTTTGAGTGTGTGCCCTGTGATGCTGGAACCTTCCTCAATAAGAGTGGTGAGTGGGGTGACCCCGCACCGCGGACAGAAAGCTCTTCCTCCAGCTCTCACCCTCCTTACATCACTTTTTTTTCTTGTCCTGACCTGGGTGCTGTCCTTGAGCCTCTTTGTGCTCAAGGCTCATGCTCTACTACTTGAGCCAAAGCACCACTTCCAGCTTTTTCTGAGTAGTTTATTGGAGATCAGAGTCTCATGGGGGCTGGGAATGTGGCTCACTGGTAGAGTGCTTGCTTGCCTAGCATGCATGAAGCCCTGGGTCTGATCCTCAGTATCACATAAACTTTAGAAAAACAGCCAGAAGTGGCGCTGTGGCTCAACTGGTAGAGCGCTAGCTTTGAGCAAAAGCAGCTTAGGGACAGTGCCCAGACCCTGAATTCAAGCCCCAGGACTGGCACACACACAAAAAAGTCTCATGGATTTTCTGCTTAGGCTGGCTTCCAACAGTGCTCCTCAGATCTCAGCATCCTGAGTAGGTAGGATTATAAGCGTGAGCCACCAGTGCCTAGATTGCTCATGACCTTTATATATACATATATATATATATATATATATATATATATTTTTTTTTTTTTTTTTTTCCGGTTGGTTGGTTGTGGGTCTTAAACTCTGGACCTGAGCCCTGTCCCTGCGCTCTTCAGCTCAAGGCAAGTGCGCTACCACTTGGGCCACAATGCCACTTCTGGTTTGCTGGTGGTTAATTGGAGATAAGAGTCTCAGGGACTTTTCTACCTCAGCTGGCTTTGAACTATGATCCTTAGATTTCAGCCTCCTGAGTAGCTAGGATTATAGGTATTAGCTACTGGTGCCTGCCTATTATAATTTTTTTGGGGGTCCAGTCGTGGGCCTGAACTCTGGGCCTGGGCACTGTCGCTCAGCTCTTCAGATCAAGGCTAGCGCTCTACCACTTTTTTTTTGGGGGTCCGGTCATAGGGCCTGAACTCTGGGCCTGGGTGCTGTCCTCAGCTCTTCAGCTCAAGGCTAACGCTCTACCACTTGAGCCACAGCGCCACTTCCGGCTTTTGTCTTTTTGCTTATGTGGTGCTGAGGAATCGAACCCAGGGCCTCAGGCATGCAAGGCAAGTGCTTTACCACTGCTGGCGCTCTACCACTTGAGCCACAGCACCACTTCCAGCTTTTTTTTCCTGCTTATGTGGTGCTGAGGAATCGAACCAGGGCCTCATGCAGGCAAGGCAAGCGCTCTACCACTGAGCCACCTTCCCAGCCCGCTATTATAATTTTTTAACTGTATTTTTTGTCTGTTCTTTTTTGTTTCTGGGGATTGAACCTAGAACTTGAGCTCGCTAGGCAAGTGCTTTACCACTGAGCTACATCCCTGCCCATAACATTTTTTTTTTAAGGAAAAAAAAAAAGATCTCAGTTGGGTGCTGGTGGCTCATGCCCATCATTCACATTACAAATGTGAATTCAGCCGGGCGCTGGTGGCTCACGCCTGTAATCCTAGCTACTCAGGAGGCTGAGATCTGAGGATCGCAGTTCAAAGCCAGCCCGGGCAGGAGAGACCGTGAGACTCCTATCTCCAATAAACCACCAGAAAACCGGAAGTGGCGCTGTGGCTCAAGTGGTAGAGCGTTAGCCTTGAGCTGAAGAGCTGAGGGACAGCGCCCAGGCCCAGAGTTCAGGCCCCACGACCGACCCAAAAAAAAAAAAAAAATGTGAATTCAGATACTAGCATGTCTATAGGGGGAAATATAAGTCTGTCCCAAACAGTGAAGTAAGGGTCAGTTAGGTTTCTAAGGGCTTGGCTCAGAGCTGGACACCAGGGACACAATTCTTTACTGTTTGTGGGGATTAGAATATATATAACATTTGTACTCAGAAAGTCAGGACTCAGGCACCACAGAGAAGCTCAGTAAGGTGGATTTGGTTAGTGAAAGTAGAAATGAAAATACCCTTCCTTTGGGGCTGGCTGCTCCTGCTGAACCACACTCTCATTCCACGTGGGCTGAGCTCCTTGTATACATTCGTATGCAAACCCTTTTGGGATACAAGTCATATAGACCTCATGTGTTTCCAGAATCTGCAACACAATTGTGTGTGTGTGTGTGTGTGTGTGTAAGTGATTGGAGTTTGGGTTCAATTCCTCAGTACCACATTAACCGAAGAAGCTGGGAGTGGCACTGTTGCTCAAGTGGTAAAGCACTAGCCTTCAGCAAAAGAAACTAAGGGACAGTGCCCAGGCCCTAAGTTCAAGCCCCAGGTCTGGGGAAAAAAAAAAAAAAAAGAATTTCATGGAGGCTGGGAAGGTGGCTCAGTGGTAGAGCACTTGCCTTGCATGCTTGAGGCCCTGGGTTTGATTCCTCAGCACTACATAAGCAGAAGAAAAAAAAGCCAGAAGTGGCTCTGTGGCTCAAATGGTAGAGTGCTAGCTTTGAGCTTTGAGCTGAGGGACAGCACCCAGGCCCAGAGTTCAGGCCCCATGACCGGACCCAAAAAAAAAAAAAAAAAAAAGAATTTCATGGAAATTTTCTGCCTGGGATGGCTTCCAACTGCAATCTTCAGATCTCAATTTCCTGAGTGGCTAGGCTTCCCATTTCCATTTTTACTCTGCTGACTTAGACTTCAGGATTTTTTTCTTTTGATTTTTTTCTTTCTCGACTAGACCTCCACAGTTGCCAGCCTTGTGGGAAAGAAGAGTGGGCCCCCGCGGGAAGCCACACCTGCTTCCCACGCACTGTGGTGTTTTTGACTTGGCTTGAGCCCATCTCCTGCGTGCTGCTGACAGCGAATACACTGCTACTGCTGCTACTGATTGGGACTGCCGTCCTGTTTGCTTGGCACCACGACACCCCTGTGGTGAGGTCGGCTGGGGGCAGGCTGTGCTTCCTCATGCTGGGCTCCCTGGCCGCGTGTAGCTGCAGCCTCTACAACTTCTTTGGGGAGCCCACACTGCCCAAATGTTTGCTCCGCCAGACCCTCTTTTTCCTTGGTTTCACCATCTTTCTGTCCTGCTTGACAGTCCGCTCTTTCCAACTGGTGATCATCTTCAAGTTTTCCACCAAGGTACCCACATTCTACCATGCTTGGGTCCAAAACCATGGTGCTGGCCTGTTCGTGATGCTCAGCTCAACTGCACAGCTGCTCATCTGTCTAACTTGGCTCGCAGTGTGGACCCCGCTGCCCACCAGGGAATACCAGCGCTTCCCCCAGCTGGTGGTCCTCGAGTGTACGCAGGCCAACTCACTGGGCTTCCTGCTGGCTTTCACCTACCATGGTCTCCTCTCCGTCAGCGCCTTTGCCTGCAGCTACCTGTGCAAGGAACTGCCAGAGAACTACAACGAGGCCAAATGTGTCACCTTCAGCTTGCTCCTCAGCTTCGTGTCCTGGATCACCTTCTTGACCATGGCGAGCATCGACCAGGGCGGGCACCTACCCGTGGTCAACGTGCTGGCAGGGCTGGCCAGCCTGAGCGGTAGCTTCAGCGGGTATTTCCTCCCGAAGTGCTACGTGATCCTCGGCCGCCCGGATCTCAATAACACCCAGCACTTCCAGGCCTCCATCCAGGACTACACGCGGCGCAGCGGCTGCACTTGATCAGCGGGGCAGGCCGGGTGGAAGGTCGAGGATCCGCGGTGGCCTGGCGGGGGAGGCCTCAGGATTCCTCAGTGCCGGCTCGCGTGGTGTAACCGCGCGGCTGAGATCAGCACAGTTTCCTTCCCAAGCCGCCTATAATAAATGGGTGAAACGCGAGCCTGTGTCTCGGTGGCGCCTCCTCTCCGGGGAGAGGGTGGAGCCTGGGCTTGTAGAGCCAGGGGGCGGAGCCTAGCGGCAGAGGCCAGGAGCCAGCTTGATGTTGCTAGGCAACTGCGGAAATCGGGCCTGGCACCCTGGATCTGGGTCTGGTCACGCCCCCTATGTATCCCATTGGTTGCTTTCTGGGATCCCGCCCTCTAAGGGCCGGAGTTAGAAGCCCTACAATGACGAAGGGTCCCGCCCAGGTCGGAGCGCCCTGACGTCACATCCGGCGGGGCGACGGCGGCGTCTCCTCACGGTGGGCCCGGCACGTCGGGCCGCGACAGTTGGTCTGTGGGCTGTGGAAGCGACCGAGCCCGGGTCAGTGCCCCCCGCCCGGGGAGGACGGGCCGGGTGAGGAGGGCGCGGGAGGGGGTCCGCGGGCCGCCGCGGGCCGTGTGGAACCTGTGCGGACGGCGTGGGCGCGGGTCACCTGTGCACGGCCCCGCCCAGCCCCTCACGGCCCGTCAGTTCGCGTCCATTCCCGCCTCCTGGCCCCCAACTTTTGTTAAACCTCGCCTCGACCCCTTTACGACCCTGGCCTGTCTCCCGCTTTGCTGCCCCTCGACCCAGCACCATCGCCTCTCCCGCCCTTCTGGTGCAGCCGCTGTCCCCGAGGCTGTCAGTCCGTCCCCGCCTTCTGTGTGCGCGCAGCCTCTGACCTTCACCCACTTAACCCGAGCCCCGATCGGCCGCGTCTGCGCGCGCGCGCACCGGTCCCGGGGCTTGAGCTCTGGGTCTGGGTGCTGTCCTTTAGCTGTCTCCCTCAAGGCTAGTATTCTACCACTAGAGCCACACCTCCACTTCTGACATTTTTGGTGGTTCATTGGAGATGAGAATGTTACAGGCTTTCCTGCTCCAGCTGGCTTCAAGCCCTGATCCTCAGATCTCAGCCTCCTGAGTAGCTAGGGTTACAAGTGTGAGCCATCCGTCCCTGCCCTGATAGTCCTCTTAAGTGATTGAGTGGGGTCCAGCCCCACAGCCTTTCTCCTCAAGGCCTGGGCTTGCTTCTGCTTTCTCCTTTAGGCTAGCCAGGGTGTCACTCTGCTTTCCTTTCTTCCAGACCATGGATGGCTCCTTTGTCCAGCACAGTGTAAGAGTTCTGCAAGAGCTCAATAAGCAGCGGGAGAAGGGCCAGTACTGTGATGCCACCTTGGATGTGGGGGGCCTGGTTTTCAAGGCACACTGGAGTGTCCTTGCCTGCTGCAGCCACTTCTTCCAGAGCCTCTATGGAGATGGCTCCAGGGGCAGCGTTGTCCTCCCTGCTGGCTTCTCAGAGATCTTTGGCCTCTTGCTGGACTTTTTCTACACTGGTCACCTGGCTCTCACCTCAGGGAACAGGGATCAAGTGCTCCTGGCAGCCAGGGAATTACGAGTGCCTGAGGCTGTGGAGCTATGCAAGAACTTTCAGCCCCAAACCTCAATGGGACAGGCACCAAGTGGCCAGAGTGGACCAGGGACACCTGTCTCACAGGATGTGAAAGGCCACCTCAAGGAGCCATCAGACTTAGAAGACGATGAAGTTTCAAAGACTCTGGGCATGGTGCCCAGGGATCAGGAGCCCATGGACAGTCATAGCCCTCAAGAGCTCAGTCACCCTGCTCAGAGCAGTCCCTCCTTCCTCTGTGGGAAACTCAAGCAGGCTCTAAGGTCTTGTCCCTCAGAGGACAAGGACCCTGGGGACTGCAAAGTGTTCACAAGGCCCTTTGAGGCCGAAGATGTCCCGCTGCAGCGAGAGAGTAATGAGGTACTGTGCCAGGGGGCTGGAACTGGGGATGCACGTGCAGGGGGCATGTTGGACACTTTTTTTCTGGGTGTTGTGGCACGTGTCTGTAATTTCAGTTATTCAGGAGACAGATGGGGAGGATCCCAGAGGCTAGCTGAGGCAAAAGGTTAATGAGATCCTCATCTCAACAAAAAAGCTGTGCTTGATGGTGCCTATCTGTAATCCCAGCTACACAAGAGGAATAGGTAGGAAGATGGCAGTCTAAGGCTGGCCTTGGGCAAAAACATGACCCAATGTGAAAAAAAGAAAGGGCCGTGGGCACAGCTCGTGTGATAGAGGGCCTGCCTAGCACATGTGAGGCTCTGAGCTCCCCATTATCACCAAAGGAAGAAAATGATGGTACTTTTCTGGGGTGACCTGGACCTCAAAATAAAATGTATTATGCAAAACAGGCCTTCTTCACACATATGAAGCCAGTGGCCTCAGTCGACCTTTCTGTGGTTGGCTGCCTGGATTGCCAGCTCCCTTGGGGGCAGCGAGAATAACATCAGCATGACAGGTGTTTCCCAAGAGTAGTGAAAGCTAATCAGCTTTCTAGTTCCTCAAAAATAGGGCCAATTCCCCCTCCCCTCCCCACCGGATTCAGGATTCAGAGGCTGTGTGGCTTGGGACTGTATAGGGACCATCTGGGTTGGGGCTGGGGATGAACTAAAGCGGGGCCCCCACAGCGCCTGCTCATTAACTCAGAGCCTCTCCCGCGCCTCTTCTGCTCTAGTGGGAAGTGGTGGTTCAAGTTGAGGACGACGGGGATGGCGATTACGTTTCTGAACCCGAAACTGTGCTGTCCAGGAGGAAGTCAAAAGTAATGAGCAAGCCCTGTGCTGCCCAGCCAGCCTTGGGTGCAAGTTCCCTAGCAGCTGAGCCCGCTGAGAGCAGAAAAGGCACAGCGGTGCCGGTTGAATGCCCCACGTGCCATAAAAAGTTCCTCAGCAAATATTACCTAAAAGTCCACAACAGGTAAACGCTCTATTTTTCTATTTTCTTTTCCCACCTACCGTTCTTGTGTTGGGGGAGGGTGCCGTACTCCCCACTTTTGGGCTCTGTAGGGGCTGGGTGCTCTGTCAGTATCGTCAGGGAGTGGAAGCCTCCCTTAGGGTCAGATCCTCCTTTCCCCTCCTACTGTGAGACTTTTGGTTGGAGGTGGGCCTACCAATAGATTCTATCCACTGTGGACTTTGACTGCCAGCTGTTCTGTCAAAGGGAGGAGTGAAGCCTGTAGCCCCTGACTTGAGCTGGGGCCTGATGTTAGGAATTTGTAAAGATGGGCTGTGGCCAAGATACTGATCTGGAGGGTTGGTAGTTCCTGTGTTTCTAGAGATGTTAGTTCAGGGTGTCAGTGGAGCATAAAAGGCCATTTGGGGGGCTGGGAAGGTGGCTCAGTGGTAGAATGCTTGCTTTGCATGCATGAGGCCCTGGGTTCAATTCCTCAGCACCATACAAGCAGAAAAAAAGCCAGAAGTGCGCTGTGGCTCAAGTGGTAGAGTGCTAGCCTTGAGCTGAAGAGCTGAGGGACAGCGCCCAGGCACAGAGTTCAGGCCCCACGACTGGACCAAAAAAAAAAAAAAGACCATTGGCTAGAAGCACAGTGTCCAGTAAGGCAATCAAGAGCTCTAGGAGCTGTTTCAATTAAATGACTTAAATTCAGTTCCTTAGATATAATTAGCCACATCATATGTGCTCAGGAGCCACGAGGCTGGGGGCTGCCAGGTTGGATGGTGCACACAGAGTAGTTGCATCGCCCCGGGTGTTCCCTTCATCAGTGCTGCCCCAGAGTCTTGCAGGACTTCTGGGTGTCCTGCCTTTCAGCCCTGCCCAGGACATCACCAGTCCAGCAGTGCACCACCTTGAGAGCCAGATTGGACCTCACACTTGTTCTCAGTATGACATCCTGGGAGGACACAGACGATTACCTAGAGTTGGAGCTAAAGTTGAGACCTCTTTGCTCTACTATGCTTGGCTTTGGGGCAGCCAAGACTAGTGGAGTGTGGGTAACCCCATTGCAGGAGGCACCCTGTGGCTGCCCACCACTGCCTCCGTGCTCCAGTATTCTGCCAAGACTAACGCAGACCAGGATCCCCATGCGTCTCTACCTCGGGCTGTGGGTTGCTGGATGGCGTTAACAACTGGATGGCAAGCGACGGCTTCCTGAGGTTGTTGCTGTGGGTGGGGGCGGCCAGTTGAGGTAGAGGAAGAGAAAGAAGCACTTGGCTTCTGGCAGCTTTGGGAGCCCTTCCAGTGCCGTTGTTGGGCTCTAAGGTGCGGGTTCATTTCACTGATTCCGTGAACTACCAGACAGCTGACAAGAATATGTGGGCTACCAGGGTACATCAGTAAATAAAACAAATTTCTGGAAGGAGCTTACCTTCTGGCAGGGCAATACAGATGAAAACAACACACATAGCCAGGAAACTTGGCACTGGGGCTCTTGCCTATAGTCCTGTTTACTCAGGAGGCTGAGACCTAGAGGATCAAGGTTTGAAGCTGGCCCAGGCAGAAAAGTCTACTGAAACTCTCTCTTTAATTAAGCAGCAAAGGCCATGGTATAGACATGGTTCACGTGGCAGTGTGCTAGCTGTGAGTAGTAAGCAAGCAAGCTGGGAATGTGCGGCCATGAGTTCAAAGCCTGGTTCTGGTACACATATGCACACACACACACACACACACGCACGCACGCACGCACGCACACACGCGCGCGCGCGCAAAGGCAGTATCAGGATGACCAAGAAGTTCAAGTTTTTTTTTTTTTTTTTTTTTTTTTGTTGGTCGTGGGGCTTGAACTCTGGGCCTGGGCGCTGTCCCTCAGCTCTTCAGCTCAAGGCGAGCGCTCTACCACTTGAGCTACAGCGCCACTTCCGGCTTTCTGGTGGTTTATTGGAGATAGGAGTCTCACGGTCTTTCCTGCCCGGGCTGGCTTTGAATCATGATCCTCAGATCTCAGCCTCCTGAGTAGCTAGGATTATAGGCGTGAGCCACCAGCACCCGGCAAGAAGTTCAAGTTTTATGTTTAAGTAACTGTTGGGGGCTGGGAAGGTGGCTCATTGGTAGAGTGGTTGCCTCTTATGCACCAGGCCCTGGGTTCCATTCCTCAGCACCACATAAACAGAAAAAGCCAGAAGTGGCACTGTGGCTCAAGTAGTAGCGTGCTAGCCTTGAGCTAAAGAGCTGAGGGACAGCGCCCAGGCCCAGAGTTAAAGCTCCACAACCGACCAAAAGTAAATAAATAAAAAATACATAACTGTTGCCTGCCAAGACAGTGAGAAAGCTAAATCTGCTGGTGGCACATCTGTCGTCCTAGCTATTCAGGAGGCTGAGATAGGAAATTGAAACGAGGCAGGGCAGAAATTAGCCAGTAAAATGCTAGACACAGAGGTGTGATCAAGAGATAGAGTGCCTCTCTTGAGCAAAAAGCTAAAACACACACACACGAAACTAAATTTGAGCAAAGATGGAAGTCATCCATTTGAGAGTGCCTTCTGGGCAAGAACATGAGCCACAAAGGCCTTGGGTTAGGAGTGAGTCTGGTTGGGTGGAGAACAGTGAGGAGCAAGGGCCTGGCCTGGCTGCGGGGGCTGATGAGAGATTCCAGAGCAAGGCCAGAAACATGAGGGGCTGGCCAGTCCACTGGGGCACATCCGTGTGCTCATTGCCCTTTGAGCATTTTCTCATAGAAGTGGGAAGCTATGGACAGTTGTGAGCTGATGAGGGAGGTAATGAGGGCTTCCGAACTTTGTCCAGTGTGGCTTACGTGGTGCTGGGAGAGAGAGTGTACCTCTTACCACAGGAGGAGCTGCTGCTACTGCACATCTGGTCAGAATCAGCAAAAGTGGGCTTGAACTCAGGACCTGGGCACTGTCCCTTAGCTTTTTTTTTTTTTTATATTGTAGAGCTTGAACGCAGGGCCTGGGTACTGTGTCTGAGCCACAGCACCACTTCTTCAATAAGAGTCTTATAGACTTTCCTGACAAGACTGGGTTGAACTGTGATCCTCGGATCTCAGCCTCCTGGGTAGCTAGGATTTACAGGTGTGAGCCACCAGCGCCCAGCTCCAGCTCCACATGTTTTAACTCATTAATTGGAGATAAAGAGTTTCATGGACTTTCCTGTCCAGACTGGCTTTGAACAACCATTTTCAGCCTCCTAAGTAGCTAGGATTACAGGTGTGAGCCACCTGCACCTGGCCTGAGAGGTAAAACCCAGACACACTGGGAAGATAGCTGCTTCTCCAGGTCAGCCCGTGATTGTTGCTACCTTGAAGGAGAAAGCTGGGCCTCCCCACGAGCCTCTGTGCCAGTTAGTTCCTAGGCACCACCTAGGAAGTCAGGCTGAGGTGTGGCTGGCTGGTGGCTCCCAGCTGTCCGCTCTAGTGTGGACTGTTAAAGGCGATGGCCACAGTGCCCTCTTTTGTTGAAGTCTCCAGGCTAGTGGGAGATTCCTTGATTCGCTGCTGCATGTTTCTCCAGGCTTTAAGGAGCTGCTTGGGTCCTTCTTTCCTTCCCCCCTTGCTCCCTCCCTACCTCTCTCATTTGCTGCCTTTTTTTTTCCCCCTTCCTTTCCTTCTCCCTCCCTCCCTCCCTCCCTCCTGAGCAGCACAGCGTGGGTCAGAGGTGGGGAGTAGCAGGACCTGGGAGGGAAGGAGGGAGAGAGTTGCCCTCAGCCCCCACACCCCTGTGGCTTCTCCTGACAGGAAACACACTGGGGAGAAGCCCTTCGAGTGTCCCAAATGTGGCAAGTGTTACTTTCGGAAGGAGAACCTCTTGGAGCATGAAGCCCGGAATTGCATGAACCGCTCGGAACAGGTACTTGGGCGCTATACCCAGGTACTTGTGGGCCGACATAGTGTCACGTGTCTTCATGCCATCTGGGAAGGGCCCCCAGGAGACTGTCTCTAATGGGGACTGCGAACTCATGACAGCTACAGGGTCCTTGGGCGTCATGGAGACCACAGTCCCATGGGCAGAAAGGGACAAGGCTTGGAGGAACACTGTAGGGGACATTCGGGTTCCTGTGGGGCCTCAGCCCAGCTCCACCTTGGAGCTTGGGGGGTGGGGGCTTCTGTGGGGGCGGGCTGCAGGGAAGGGCCTTCTGGTCACCTGCACACCCCACGGCCGCCTTGTGTGGGTAGGGTCCGGATGAACCTCCCCCTTCTCTTCCCAGAGGCCCCTTGGTGGCATCTGGGACCCAGGACTGTGGAAGAGTCCGACGGGCCTGGCTTCAGCCTGGCTGGGCCTGAGCAGGGTCCAGCAGGTGATAGTTGGCAGCGCTCAGTGCCGGGCAGGGCAGGCGGGTCACATGTCGCCCTCTCCCACCCTAGCGTCCCCCACCCCAGCAGCAAGTGGAAGCCCGGGCAGAGGCTGCCGCCGCAGGCACCGGCGCCCCCTGATGCCGGCCCTGCTTGCCCCTCACACCGCCAGGTCTTCACGTGCTCCGTGTGCCAGGAGACCTTCCGCCGGAGGACAGAGCTGCGCACGCACATGGTGTCGCACACAGGGGAGATGCCCTACAAGGTCAGGCTCAGCCGCTCCCAGGACTGTGGCTGGATGGGGGTGGGGCATCGTTGGCACCCGGTCCTTCCTGTGGAGTCCTTTGCCTCTCCCTAGATGGCTGTCAAGGGACCTGCTTGCCTTGTTAATCTAGTGACTCCATACTTGGGGGTAGGGCCACTAGCCACCGTCTCATGACCCTTTTGGAGCCCATCTCTTGCCATGGAGGGCAGGTCGGCGTTCTTCAGGACATGCCTGGTCAGCTGCACACTGCCTCCTCTCGAGCCAGCCTTCGCGCCAGACCATGGACCCCTGTGCACCTTGCTGGGCCCTGCGCTCATCATCCTGCGCGACAGCGGGGTTCTGTCAGTGCGGGCTGTTCTGGAGGGGACTGCACCTGTTTTTCAGTGCTCCTCCTGCTCCCAGCAGTTCATGCAGAAGAAGGATTTGCAGAGCCATATGATCAAGCTGCACGGAGCCCCCAAGCCTCACGCGGTAAGCCCCCGGCAGGGCCAGGGTAGGAGGTGCGGCACTGAGCCTCCCGCACAGCCCGCCCGTCCCCTTGTCCTTACTTGTAAGCCTCTGCCTGTCCTGTGCCAGTGTTCCACCTGTGCCAAGTGCTTCCTGTCCCGCACGGAGCTGCAACTACACGAGGCCTTCAAGCACCGCGGGGAGAAGCTGTTTGTGTGCGAGGAATGTGGACACAGGGCCTCCAGCCGCAACGGGCTGCAGATGCACATCAAGGCCAAGCACAGGTCTGGGTTGTCCCTTCGCCCTGCAGCTTTTCTGGGGTGAGGGGCACCTGCCGGGCCTTGCTGGGGAGGGGGGCTGAGGCCAGGCTCTGTGCCTCCTAGAGCCACTTCTCCCATTTCCCCAACTTCCTCCTGTGGCACCCTGCACCATGGACTCCCTTCCTGCCCAGCATGCCCCTATGGCAGCAGGAAGGGGGCTGCATCCTTCAGTGATGGCGTCTACTATGTCCCCTCCTCTCCAGGAATGAGAGGCCCTACGTGTGTGAGTTCTGCAGCCATGCCTTCACGCAGAAGGCCAATCTCAACATGCACCTGCGCACACACACGGGCGAGAAGCCCTTCCAGTGTCACCTCTGTGGCAAGACCTTCCGCACCCAAGGTGAGCTAGGCTGGTTCCCTTCCTTGTCCTGGGGACACGCTCAGTGGCTGAGCTCCGCCTTGTCCCCCACAGCCAGCCTGGACAAGCACAACCGAACCCACACAGGCGAGAGGCCCTTCAGCTGCGAGTTCTGCGAGCAGCGCTTCACGGAGAAGGGGCCTCTGCTGCGGCATGTGGCCAGCCGCCACCAGGAGGGCCGGCCCCACTTCTGCCAGATCTGTGGCAAGACCTTCAAAGGTACCTGGGCAAGCATAGGAAGAGGGAAGGCCGGACTTCCGCTTCCCACTGACCCTCCCAGTGGGTTGGGGGACTCCGCAGAGAGGGCAGGGGCAGCGGTTTGCACATGCTCCTTAGCAGAGCCTTCCTGCCAGCAAATGTCTGCCACCTCCCCTGCTAAGACGAGAGAGTGGATCTGCTGATGGCCCCCAGCTGCTGCATGGCAGTGGTCCTAGGGTGTTGCTGGAGAGCCATGTGCTCCTCCTCCTCTAACGCTGGTGGCCACCGTGTCTCTCTCTGTCTCTCCCCCAGCGGTGGAGCAGTTACGTGTGCACGTCCGACGACACAAGGGGGTGAGGAAGTTCGAGTGCACTGAGTGCGGCTACAAGTTCACTCGGCAGGTAGGACGGGCCCTGGCGGTCATCCCTGCCCCCTGCCCCCTCCTGCCCCCCAGACCTGAGCCCGCCCTCTCTCCAGGCCCACCTGCGGAGGCACATGGAGATCCATGACCGCGTGGAGAACTACAATCCCCGGCAGCGCAAGCTCCGCAACCTGGTCATTGAGGATGAGAAGGTGGTGGTGGTGGCCCTGCAGCCTCCCGCAGAGCTGGAGGTGGGCTCGGCCGAGGTCATCGTAGAGTCCTTGGCCCAGGGTGGCCTGGCCACCCAGCTCCCCGGCCAGAGACTGTGTGCAGAAGAGAGCTTTGCTGGCTCAGGTGTCCTAGAGCCGTCGCTCATCATCACAGCTGCTGGCCCCGAGGACTGTGACACATAGCCCACCCTGCCCACTTGGCCCAGCCCCCAATACACATGTGGCTTTATACGCAGTTGTCCAGTGGTCTGTTTCTGGGGCTTGAACTCAGAGCCTGGGTACTGTCATTCAGTTTTCTAGCTCAAGGTTAGCACTCTACCACTTGAGTCACAGCTCCGTTTCCAGCTTTTGTTGGTGGTGGTGGTGGTTAAAGGTAAGAGTCTCATGACTTTACTGCCTGTGGGGGCTTTCAGATCTAGCCACCTAAGTAGCTGGGATTACAGGTGTGAACCACTGGTCTCTAACTCCTGCTCTCCTTTTAGGATATTAGAAGCAGTAGTTGTTGGTGGAGGTGATACCCGCTAGCAGGGTAGCATTCACTGGAGCCTTTAATCAGAATGGAATTGCTAGGTCCTACATGGTAGTCCTGCTGGCCAGTCAGGACTTGGGCCCAGTTCAAGTTCTGCATGGAGCTACCTGTATCTGGAGGCACATACAAGCTAGCCTGGCTGGCAGAATGCTCTCAGGGCCCCATCCCTTAAGAGGGCCCTGATTTGGTTTGCAGGTCGCTGAGGCGACATGCAAGCTGCTGAAGATTGTAATTTCTTCCCACCTCCATTTATTAACAAGTTACCGCTTCACCTCCACCTTTACTGGAATTAGTAACACGTTCACAAAGATTAAATGAAAAAACTTATTTAACCTTTAAACTCATAAATAAACCATAAACTCATTTAACTCATTTAAACTCATAAACGCATTTTCCAGGGCTTTAGGATCTGTCCTCAGGACTGCTCACCTGTGCCCGGCGAGCTGATCATTGGGTTCCTTCATACCAGCTGGTTGGGCTTCCTCACAACATGGTGGCCTAGTTCTAAGTGCAGGTTCTGACCTACCGCTCTGCACTGCACAGGGGAAGAAATGAGCTTGGAGACTGTTCCTCAGTTGTTTCTCAGTGTTTTTTCTGCTTCATACCCTGTGCTGAACTGAGATGGGAAAGGGCCTGAACCCCTCTCAGATTCTAGGTCTTCCTTCAACACTGGCCTCAGCCCAGATTCCTGAAGACGGCAGCAGGAGGGCACCAACGCCAATGTATAGGAAACATTTTTATTTCAAAAAGTATCGAAGGCATCCCAAAAACTTAAGACAGGACACTGGACATGTAAGCCTACAGAATAGACTGCAGCAAATACACAAACCTTCCCCTGTGCTGTGACTGATGGAGAAAGGAAAGGGGAGCCTTCATTCTACGAGTCTCTGGGGGTAATAAATATAGAAAACCTCATAGAAAGGCATTAAATACTTGTTACTGGATTTTCATAATTTACCTCAGCAGATAAAAGTTCTGTACAGGTCATGTGTGAACCCCATCCCCAGCACTGGCTCCAAGGTTGGTGCAGACACCAGTGAGTGGTAGTGACAGTGCAGCCCAGAATCTGGGCCAGAGACAAGGCTGAGGGACACCCAGAGGGGTCCACAGGCTGGAGGGTGCTGTTGTGGGGGGTTCCTGGTAGTAGACACACGGGCAGAGAAGGATGCACACTCCAGCCTATCCCTTCTGCACAGGCCCCTACGGGATGGGCTGTCATGATGGTGAAACCAGACTCTCAAGACTTCCCCATGTGTCTGACACAACCTGGCCCAGTGCACACCTGTGCTTCTGAGCCGTTACAGGCTCATGGCCCTGCCCTGCAATGTGATGGGAGGCAAACCCACAGGGCATGGACGCCCTCTGTGGCCTCAGCAGACCTCCACAAAGCTGGGTGGCAGCCACAGGCTGGGGGACAGAGGAACACACTTGGGGATCCACTGGGCCAGCTATCCAAAGACAGCGCTGCCCACTTCGTCTCACGTGGTGCCACCTGCTGTGCATGGCACAGAACAGAGCACAGGCAGACCAGAGCTGCTCAGCAGCCCTGCGAGGTGCCCGAAATGGCCAAAAGGTCTTTAGGTGATAGTGCAGACTGTTCTGCTTCAAGCAAGAACTCGCCTGTACTGGTTAGAGCTCTGGCAATGGCACTGCAGAGATCTGAAAACAAGACCAAACCCTCCTGACCCTCCCTAAGCTTCCCACCTCCTCAAAACATCCAACTTCAAGCATCTGAAACTTGGAGCACACCGAGGTTACCCTCATCCAGGGCTTCCTTCGAAGAAGGCTCCTTTACTCCGAGACCAGTGCAGGTCTTACAGTTTCAACCCTGCACTTCACACACTGCGCATTGTTGGCTTCTCCACTGGCCTGTGGATGGGGGTAGAGCCAGCATTTGCCATGTCTACACCCTCCAGGACCAGAAAGAAAACTCAAGATTAAGCTCATACTCTACCTTCAGTCTCCCAGCCCTGTAGACAGCTCTAGGAAACCCAGCCTTGTAAGATCCCGGCAGTGGTTAAGATGCTAGGCAGGCAGACGCTCCTCTGCCCGGGAAGCTGGCTTCAGGACATGCAGCACTGGATGTGGAGGATGGGGCTTCTCTCAGCCACTGATCCGCCTGACTCACTCTCACAGGTGGGAGCATGCAGGCCCAGGTGATGGCAGTGCGACATACGCTGCCTGAAGAGCTGGTGTCACAGGTGGGAGCTGACCTCTAGGAGCCAGAGCCACATGGCCCTGGGGAAGCAGCTCTTCCTTGACCAAGGGAGAGGCCTTCACAAACGGCTTTGGCTCCAGCTGTGACGCAGGCGGGGATGGCACAGAAATCTTGCAGATGGATGCTGGGGCTTACACAGCACCCCGGAGCCTGTGTTGCACCTGGTCATCTCAGCAGTACGGGGCACAAAGGACGGGGCCCTTGCCCCATGGGCTGGGTCCCTTACATCAAGGCCCTCCCTTGGCCAGGCTGGGGCTAGTGCAGCTGGTCAGGGTTGTGCAGTGGCCGGTGTCGGCCTGCGTCCACGTCCTGGCTGCCCCCATCCAGCTCGAAGCCACGTCCACCCACGGGCGTCTGTGGCATGAACTGGCGGAAGATGCTGACGCTGCCGTGCCAGAAGGTGGGCTCCGGCAGCCGCCCCACGACACTCCAGGCCCGGGACTCTGGGTCGTAGGCCTCTACCACGTCCGAGAGTTCAAAAGTGTTGTCGTATCCCCCAGAAACGTAGAGTTTCCCTCCCAGGACGGCCAGGCTGCCCCCGACGTGCACCTGTGGGCAAGAGGGAGGCCAGTCTGGATCAGCAGCTGGGGCCAGCACCACTCCCCACCACCCCATTCTTGTCTCCTAAGGTGTAGGGAGGCTGAGCCCTCTTCAGGGGTGGCCTGCTCACTTCCTAGACACTCCAACCTCCAAGGAAATGTGACCAGGACAGGCCCATGCACTTCTTGCACACAACTAGGTAGAAGGGCTCTGGGGGGGGTGAGAGGGGTCACAGGCCTGCCTGGGCCAGCAAGGGGTCCTTCCCACAGTAGAAGCTGTACCCAGTGCTCCTGCAGGGACTGTCCATCTCACTGAGGCTCCTATGGGACAATGGAGAGCTGGGACGTGGTGCTGGCGCTTGCACTGTCCAGCAGGCAGTAAGCGCACACATACTCCACCGAGCTCCCCGCAGGACAGTGGAGCAGTGTGGGCGCCCAATAAAGATATTTATTTATTTTATGCTGGTCCTAGGGCTTGAACTCAGGACCCAGGCTCTGTCCCTGAGCACTTTTTGCTCTAGGCTAGCACTCTACCAAGCCACAGCACCACTTCTGGCTTTTTCTGAGATTAATTGGAAGTAAGAGTTTCACAGGGAAGTGGCGCTGTGGCTCAAGTGGTAGAGCGCTCGCCTTGAGCTGAAGAACTAAGGGAGAGCATCCAACGCCCCAAGACCAACAAAACAAACAAACAAGAGTTTCATGGACTTTCCTGCCTGGGCTGGCTTTGAACCTTGGTTTTTTTTTTTTTTTTTTGGTCCGGTTGTGGGTCCTAAACTCGGCCTGGGCACTGCCCCTCAGCTCTTCAGCTCAAGGCTAGCACTCTACCACTTGAGCCACAGCGCCACTCCCGGCTTTTTCTGCTTCTGTGGTGCTGAGGAATGGAACCCAGGGCCTCAGGCATACAAGGCAAGCGTTCTACCACTGAGCCACCTTCCCAGCCTGGCTTTGAACCTTGATCCTCAGATCTCAGCCTCCTGAGTAGCTGGGATTATATGAGCCATCAGGCTAGGAGTTCCTATCAGATATAGTTGAGGTCACTCAGTCCCTATAGATTTCCAGTCCAAGCTCATCACCTCCAGCCACACTAAGCTGCTGATGGCCCACAAACATGCAGGGCACACGTGCTGTAAGTACTTTGCACTTGCTGTCCCTCTGAAACACCTCCAGGTAACTGTCTTTCTGTTTGCCCACTTCAGGGCTTGAATCAAGGCGCATGCTCTTGCTTGGCTTGCTTGTTCACTGCTGGCACTCTACCATTTGAGCTATGCCTCCAGTTAGACTTTTTTGCATAGGCTAGCTTTGAGCCATGGTTCTCAGATCTTAGCCTCCTGAGCAGCAAGATTTCAGGCCTCTGGCACCTGGCTGTAATTATGTCTTGCTCTTCTCCCCTCCTTCTGCCCTGTGGTACATAGTTGGTGCTCAATAAATAAAGAACAAATGTAGGGCTGGGAAGGTGGCTCAGTGGTAGAGCGCTTGACTCGCATGCATGAGGCCCTGGGTTCGACTCCTCAGCACCACAGAACCCGAAAAAGCTGGAAGTGGCACTGTGGCTCAAGTGGTAGAGAGCTAGCCTTGAACTGAAGAGCTGAGGGAAAGCGCCCAGACCCAGAGTTCAAGCCCCATGACCTACAAAAAGAAAAAAAAAAAAGAACAAATGTATGTAGGCCTGAAGTCTTACTGAGCGCTGGGTTTCACTCAGTCTCTCTAGCACAAGCTGGAGAGGGCTCACGGCCCGCCCCTCCCCCCACAGCCTCTCCCCAGCCCTCATCATGTGGATACTCTGACACTCTGGTTGTGAAACTAGGAGCAACCTGTGCTTACTACATTGGTCCAGCTGTCAATTTACCTGATTCATAGACGGGATCTTGTCCCATTCGTTCTTCGTGGGGTTATACACATCCACCTCGGCAGAATCATCCCTGAGGAAGGGAGGAGGGGGAGGACATTCTGGTGAGAGTGAGTAATTACCTTGGTATGAGGAGAGTCTAATCTTGTGGTAACCTGGAGATTTTTTTTTTTTTGTCAGATGTGGGGCTTGAACTCTGGGCCTGGGCGCTGTCCCTCAGCTCTTCAGCTCAAGGCGAGCGCTCTACCACTTGAGCTACAGCTCCATTTCCAGTTTTCTAGTGGTTTACTGGAGATAGGAGTCTTACAGTCTTTCCTGCCCGGGCTGGCTTCAAACTGCCATCCTCAGATCTCAGCCTCCTGAGTAGCTAGGATTACAGGTGTGAACCATTGGTACCCAGCCTGGAGATTTTTTTGGTCAGTCATGGGGCTTGAACTCTGGGCACTGTCCCTTGGCTTTTCAGCTCAAGGTTAGCACTCTACCACTTTGAGCCACAGCACCACTTCCAGTTTTCTGGTGGTTAATTGGAGACAAAAGAGTTTCTGCCTTGCTGGGAAGGTGGCTCAGTGGTAGAGTGCTTGCCTTGCAAGTATGAGGCCCTAGGTTCGATTCCTCAGCACCACATAAGCAGAAAAAAACGGAAGTGGCACTGTGGTTCAAGTGGTAGAGCGCTAGCCTTGAGCTGAAGAGCTGAGGGACAGCGCCCAGGCCCAAAGTTCAGGCTCACGACTAAAAAAAAAAAAAAAAACAAAAAACAGTTCCTGCCTTGACTGGCTGGCTTTGAACCTCGTTCGACCCTCAGATCGCAGCTTCCTGAGTAGTTAGGATTTCAGGCATGAGCCACCGGTGCCTGGCTGAGATTTATTTTTGCTTTTGAAAACAAGGTCTTATTTAGCCCAGGCTGGCCTGGAACTTGTGTGATCCCTCTGCTTCAGCCTCTTTAATCCAAGAAACGAAAGGTATGTGCCAACAACCCTGGCTGCATAGAGCTTTTTGATATCATGTGGCAGCTCCCCTGCTATATGGAACCCCTCGGGGCTTAGGGGCAATTCCAGCCTTGAGGGTCACAGCCTTGGGTGCTTATAGCCCCTTGGTGAATCCCACTATCTGGTACAAGGGCATGATTGTTTCTTCAGGTCTGAGAGGTACTGCATGCATTTCCACCCTGGGTTTTTCCTCCTCTGCATTTCAACTGTAAGCCACTCTATTATGAAAGGCTTTGTGGCTGGCCAGGCCAAGCCTCCCGCCCTCTTGGTCACCGACCACTCCTAGCCACCTCTCTTTAAGTCACTATGTGAACCTGGTGCCAACTGCTCATGCCTGTAATCCTAGCTACTCAGGAAGCTGAGATCTGAGGGTCATAGGTCAAAGCCAGCCTGGGCAGGAAAGTCCAGGACTCTTACCTCAACCACCAGAAAACCAGATGTAGAACAGCTGAGGCTCGAAGTGGTAGAGTGCTAGCTTTGAGAAAAAGAGCTCAGGTACAGCACCCAGGGCTTGAGTTCAAGTCCCACAACCAACAACAAAAAAAAAGTCACTGTGTATCTTAACCTTGCCCTGTTCACTTCTGGGTCCTCAGAAAACAGCAATGTAAATGTAATAAGAGAAATGAAGAGAGAAGAAAAGCCTCCTATCCTGGTGTTACCAGTGGGACACCTTGCCCACCCCCAGTGTCACAGTGATCAAGATCAGGGCCAGCAAGAGGACCGACAGCAAATACCTGAGGCTCTGCGGACCACAAGGTGTCCACAGCCAGAACTGAGACACCGTCATGCAAAACCAGTCACAGCTAGTTCCTAAGCAAGAGGACAGACAGGCTGTGTTGCAGATGCATAGGTGCTTGGATGTCATAATTTGTGATGTATTGCTCTGGTCTCTAATCCCTCCCTGTGAGCCCTTATGACAGTCATTAAACATGGGGACCCGTAGCCTGTTCACATCACTCATGCCCTTTCTCATCCAAAGAAAGAGCAAGAGCCCCAGCAGGAAGGGGCAGGGTAGCTGCATTCCATCCAGGAGCCACCTTTTCTCAGGACCAAGATGGAACCCAGGGCAACAGTCTCTTTCACTAATTATTGATGACAGTTGAGGGGCCGTGGCACTGGCTGCCTCCCCAGGGGACAAGTCCCTAAGAAGAACTGTCCAGACAGGTGTCATTCCAGGCAGGTGACATGGCGCATGAAGAGTCTATGAACAGGATGTGGCTTCAAGGTAGAGTGCTTGCTGAGCCTGCATGAAGCCCTGGGTTCCATTCCTTAGCAACACAGCTACAGAAAAAGCCAGAAGTGGCACTGTGGCTAGAGTGCTAGCCTTGAGCTAAAGAAGCTCAGGGACAATGCCCAGGCCGAGTTCAAGCCCCAGACTGGCAAAAAAAAAAAAGACTCCATGAACAGACAGGCTCTGCCCAGGGTCTTAGATCTTTCCTGGACTCTGCGCCATTTCCTCAGATTTTCCTTTTCCACAGATTCCTGTGGACTGGGAGGGGCTGAAGCTGCCTCCTCCCATCTCTCTAGGTAACCAAAGCAAACAGCCCGCAGGGAGGTGCCCAGTGCTTCCACCGGAGGCTTAGCAATTATACCGCAAGGAGGGACAGGAGGTTCCGGGAGCAGAGCAGCCCTTGGACACATTTTGCTCGGGGACCACAGGTCAGGAAGGACGTTCTCAAGGTACTGGGCCTGCAGCCACTGCTGAGGGGCTGAAGTTGTATTTATAGTCACGCCACCTCCTCCTTCAAGACACCTGGGGGAGGGGTGCCGGGGAGAGCCAGCCAGGTGGTTTTATAACTGACCACAGCTGGCTGAGGTTCCAGGCTTTCACTTTCAGCCACTTGTGTGACCCCTCTGATCCTTTCCCTGCCCACTTTGAGGAGGAACTGCCTGTTTTGGGGGGTTCGGAAAGGTCAGTGCTGCTCAGGCAAGCAAGACAGTTTGTGGGGCCCACACCAAAAGGGGGTAGAAGAAGCTGTGATTGACTTTGTGTACTCGTACTGAGGCGTGAACCCAAGAGCCTAGGCACTCACTATCCCGTTGCTTTTCACTCTTCCTCTTGAGCCAGAGCTGCAATTCAAGCTTTTGGTGGTTAATTGGAGATGAGAGTCTCATCACTGACTTTCCTGCTTAGACTGGCTTTGAGCGGCCATCCTCAGATTTCGCCTTCTGAATAGCTAAGTTTACAGGCATGAGCCACTGGCATCAGGTTTTTTTTTTTGCTTGTCCTGGGGCTTGAACTCAGAGCCTGGGCACTGCCCCTGAGCTTCTTTAGCTCAAGGCTAGCACTCTACCACTTGAGCCACAATGCCACTTCCAGCTTTTTCTGTGTATGTAGAGCTGAGGAATGGAACCCAGGGCTTCATGCATGCTCGGCAAGCGCTCTACCACTGAGCCACATTCCCAGCCCACTCCTTTTTTATTAATGCTATTCTGGGGCTTAAGCTCAGGGCCTGGTTGCTCAGAGCTAGCCTTCTACCACTTGATCCACAGTGGAACTTAACGCTCACCCCTTCCTTCCTTGGCCCCATAGTTTCAGCCAGGCATAGGCTGGGGAGGGAAATAGCAGACACAAGAACATGGGCATCAGGACTGGCAAAAAAAAAAATTAAAAAAACAAAAGATGGGCATGCCGGGCACTGGTGGCTCACACCTGTAATCCTAGCTACTCAGGAGGCTGAGATCTGAGGATCGTGGTTCAAAGCCAGCCTGGGCAGGAAAAGTCCATGAAACTCTTATCTCCAATAAACCACCAGAAAACTGGAAGTGGTGCTGTAGCTCAAAAGTGGTAGAGTGCTCTCCTTGAGCTGAAGAGCTGAGGAACAGCACTCAGGCCCAGAGTTCAAGCCCCACGACCGACGACAACAACAACAAAAACAGAGCATGGGCATTTCCAGAGGAGCTGTGGGCACTCTCCTGCGTTTCCACTCACTCGCCAGTGAGGAGATGCTGTGACCAGACAGGGCTTCAGGCCCAGTGGAGGAGACGCATGCACCTGCTGGGCCTGAAGAGAGGCCTCTTCTGACAGCCTACCAGTGACTGTGGGGTGGCTTGATGAAGAAAACCTGGAGGGCTGCAGAAGCTGGTCTGAGAAAAGGAGTGGAACAATTCCCTGGAGTCAAGAGATCCAGCTTCTCTGACCCTGTTTCCTATCTCTGAAATGGGGAGACGGAGGCTGGCAGCCTCGACTCAGGGCCTGCTAAGCAAAGCTGCGTATGCAGCACATGGGCACATATGGGCACATGGACACTCACCTGACGAAGTACATAAGTCCATTCAGAGTCACAGTCTTGGGTGCGAAGGACCAGGGTGGGAGCTGGCCACAGTCCACCAGCGACCACAGGTCAGTGTCTGGGTGGTAGCACTGCATCACCATGGTCTCCTTGCCGGCCAGTGAGCCAATGGCATAGAGCCGGCCGCGGCAGGCGGTGGTGGAGCAGTTGTCCATGGGGTAGGTCATGGGCTGCAGAGCCTCCCAGGCGTCAGCAGTGTGGTCGTAGCGTTCTGTGCTGTCGGCGGCCACCACGTATAGCAGCCCGTCCAGCACGGAGGAGCTGTGGTATTCCCGGGCCTTCAGCATGGGCGCAACCTCTGTCCACTCGTTCACACTGGAGTTGTACCTCCACACGCAGTCATAGAGCCGGGAGCCATCGGACCCACCTGCCAGGACAAACAGCAGGCAGATGGGTCAGTCTGCTGGGGTGAGTCACCCAGCTGCGCCTCCCTGAACACCTGTGAGGGCCTCTGGCTCGAGAGGAACTGTCCTCAGCAGGTGTCACCCAACACCTGTCCTGGTTCCCAAGGCCCAGGCCAGAAAACCCATCTTGAGACTGAGGCAATATGTATGCCAACCACTGCCAACCACCACCAACTCTGCTGCCATCAAACCAAGGCCCTGGGGCACAAGTCTGAACTAACACATAGTCTCAGGAACCCAGAATACTGTCAAACACCTGGACAGTACCACAGCATTCCATCTCAGGGTCAGTTCTCCTGGGCAGTGGTGAAGCACTGGACTTGTCTATCAAATTCTAAGCTTCTTGTGCATTTGCTACCCAAGACTATACCAGGATAGGGGCTGGGAAGGTGGCTCAGTGGTAGAGCGCTTGCCTTGCATGCCAGAGCCCCTGGGTTCGATTCCTCAGCACCACATAAGCAAAAAGAAAAAAGCCAGAAGTGGCACTATGGCTCAAGTGGTAGAGCGCTAGCCTTGAGCTGAAGAGCTGAGGGACAGTGCCCAGGCCCAGAGTTCAGGCCCCGCAACCGGACCCCTCCCCCCAAAAAAAAGACTATACCAGGACAAGATGAGAGGAATCCAGGCTGTGACGTACTTAGCAGGAGTTGTTTTAAGGAGGCAGGGGGAAGATAGAGTAAAGGGGTGAAGTTGATCAGGTAGCATACAAGCAGAGAGGCCTAACAAAAATCACGTTACCAGGCACCTCTTTGGTTCTAGTTTTGACTCTGGCAGGTTCAAGGGGTATGTTTCTTTTTTCTTTTCGTTTTTTGTGTGCTGGTAGTAGGCTTGAAATCAAGGTATCTTGCTCTTAGCTTTTTTGCTCAAGGCTAGCAGTCTGTCACTTGAGGCATACCTCCACTTCTTGCTGACTACTTGGAGAAAAATAGTTGCTGGGATTTTCTGACTACTTGGAGAAAAATAGTTTCTGGAATTTTCTGCTGGCTTGAAACTTTGATCCTCAGATCTTGGCTTCGGGATTACAGCAATGAGACATGGTGTTTCATTCAAAAAACACTAAGCTGTTCTTATGCTGTATTCTTCTACATTTTGGGGAGAGTTCTGGGATATGAACTCAGAGACTTTGCTCTACTGCTTGAGCCCGCCCCACTCCCCAACCATTGCTTTAGTTGATTTTTTAGGTAGTCTCAAGATTTTGACCAGGAAAAGCCTAAGATTAAAACCCTGCTGGGATCACAATATCCTCCCCTCTCTAGTAGTTCCCACAAAACAGATTAAAGGCCAGTACCACAAACCTGCCTGAACTCTCAGTGCCAATAAAAGGGAAGGAAAAACAATGCTGTTTTCATCATAAGTAAAATTAAACCAGATCCACTAAGGACAGGAGACCTCGGCCTCCAACCTGAAAGAACTCCGGGAATCCTGGCGGCCTCCCCCCTGGTGTCTTTCCCTGGCACCATGGGGCTGAGCAGACATTCTGTCTGTTTCACAGCCCTGAGCTGAGCTTTGGGAGGAGAAGACAAAGAGCTTACAGAACAGATCTGGTCCCATTCCTTCCCTGGGGAGCGGCTGCAGAGGCGGCTCAATGGGGCTTCCTGGGCCCCTGGAAATTCCCTACCCGCAGCTGAATGGAATGACATGGCCACCTGCCTAAAACCCAAAGGATTAGATGCTCAGCTGTGACATTTGTGCCAGGACGCTGGGAAGGCCAGGCAGGACTGGCCAGTTCTGGGAGGGAGTTCTCAGCTCAGAACCACCAGCCAGTCCTCAGAAGAGAGGGAGTGGGAGAGAGGGATGGAAGCTGAGGGCTGAAGGCAGGGCTGCAGGTGGGGGGTAGTGGAGGCTGTCCTTGGCAGGCAGGGGGGGCCCTCTTCATCAGCTAGCTGGGGAACCGACCCAGTGGGCTTTCTGTGACCCAGGCCCAGCTGGCTGTAGTGCCTTTCTGCCTGATGGGGCCGGCGCCAGCCCCAGTCGGTTCTTCCCTTATATAGCAGTCAGAGCACGCCCCTGCCCGCCCCACCCGGGCTGCAGCCTCCCTCGGGCAGGAACAGGGTTCCATCCACGGTGAAAACTGTGGGAGAAGCCCGGCTGCGGGGCAGGCCGGGCCCGCCCACCATGACTCGGCAGTGTTTTGGGGTTTGGGCCAAGTAACTGGAAGAAAATCTCTTTAACATGTGACCGTGTTTACAGTCGCGGCCTCAGCCTAACCACCACGTGACCCACGGCGCCCAGCCCGGCCCAGGTGCCACCCTCAAGGAACCTTGTCACACCGGTGACACTCAGCCCACTGAGTCAGCCCCGCGATCCCCAGGCTCGGCGGGGCGGGGCGGGGGGGGGGGGGAGGCCGCCTCGCCCGGCGTCGGTCGGCCTCTGACTTGTCCCCGCGTGGCTCGGGGAGAGAAAGAAAGCTCCCATTGTGCGTGCGGGTGACCGCCCCGACCGCGAGGCACCGCAGGGGCCGGGCGCTGGCGCGGGCGCGCGGACCCACAAGCAGCCACTTGTCCCCGCGCGCACAAGGGGCCCTTCTTGTGGGCGGAAAGTGACCGCAGGCGGGAGAGAGCTCGGGAGGGTGACCCTGTCCACTACACAAAAAAGGGCGCTGGCCACCTGACTCTCGGGACGGCGCCGCCGCCGCACGCCGCCTTTAGAGCAGGAAACCTTGATTTTCTCCAAAAAAGAAAACAAACACAGTAACCGCAGGAACAGACACGCAGCGGCTACGCTGCGAGTCCAGCCGGACCCCGGCGCGGCCCTCGGGTTCCGTGGGTGTCGCCTGCCGAGCCCGGGTGAGCGCCCGGGAGAGCCGGGGACCCGGGGACCCCGCCGCACCCACCTGTCACGTAGATGTCGTTGCCCAGCGCCACGATGCTGTAGCCCCCGCCCAGGTGTTCGGGGAACTCGGCCAGGTAGCGCCACTGGCCCGTCTGCGGGTTGTAGCAGTCGACGGTGACCAGCTCGTCGCAGTTCTGGTCGCAGCCGCCGACCAGGACGAGGATCTCGGCGAGGCCGGTGGAGGGGCGCGGGCGCATGCGGGGGCAGGGCCCGCGGTCGTGGCGGTCGAAGCGCGCGGCCTGGAAGTCGCGGGCCTCGCGCAGCAGGCGCAGGCAGGGCGGGCAGCGCGCCACCAGCGGCTCGGCCTCGACGTGCGCCAGCAGGTAGAAGCGGCGCACGAAGGGCAGGCGCACGGCCTCCAGCAGCTGCGGCCAGTGCGCGGCGCGGCGCGGCGGGTCGGCGCGCACCCAGCGCAGCGCCAGCTGGTAGGCCGCCTCCTCCTTGGGCACGCACAGCCCGTCGTCGCGCAGGTAGCGCAGCAGGCGCGCCAGCGGCAGCCGCTCCAGCTGCTCGGCGCCCAGCTCGCCCACGTGGCGCAGGATGAAGCGCTGCGCCGCGCTGGCCAGCCCCGCGCAGCTGAAGGCCTCGGCGAAGTCCTGCATGTCTAGGCAGTTGGCCAGGTCGAGCTGCTGCTGCAGGAAGGCGCCGCACGCCTCCTTCACGGCCGGGAACTGCAGCAGGTCGGCGGCGCGCAGCAGCGGCTCGGCGTTGTCGCCGCTCACCGCCACGCGGCCGGTGTAGCTGAAGTCCAGCAGCAGCTGCAGCATGTCGGGCGGCACGCCGTGCAGGCGCACCCGCTCCGCGCGGCTCTCGCGCAGCTGCCCGGCGAACATGGCGCGGAAGTAGGGGCTCGCGGCCGCCAGCACGGCGCGGTGGGCCGGGAAGTCGCGCCCGCCCGCCGCCTCCAGGGTCACGTCCAGGAACTTGCGCTCGGCGCGGAGCTGGCTCAGGCCGCGCAGCAGGCTCAGGGCGTGCGCGGGGTCCGAAAACGGAAGCACGGCCAGGGGCGCCGGCCGCTCCATGGCGCTGCCGGGGGAGACGCGGCGGCGCGCCGGGCTCCGCCGCTATAAATACGGCCTGGCGCCGCGGCCCGGGGGGGCGGGGCCGGGGCGGCGACGCCCACTTAACCCCTGCGGGCCCGGCCGGCCGCCTGGCGGAGCTCCGCGCGCCCGCCCCCCCGGGCCTCCCGACTGAGTCACCGCCGCCCGCGCCCGCTCCCTCCCCGCCCTTCTGGGGATTCCTGCCGCTTCCGTCGTGACGCCGAGCCGGGCTCGGCGGGTGACGAGCCGTGGGTTCCGGGCCTCCGGGATCTGCCCCGCCACCCACCCCGCCCGGCTGCGGAGCCGAATCCGGTGCCAGCCTCTCGCGCCGGTCGCTCGTCCCCACCCTGAGGCGCCCCCCGCGAGCCCCGGGCGTCCCGGGGCCCTGGCTTTTCCGTGGAGTTTCACTACGTCCCCAGGGTGGTTGCCTAACCCCGTCGAGGGGCAGGTTTAGGCCGAGCAGCGGGGCGGGGCCGAGTGCGGAGCGTCCCGCAGACGTTTTTCCGGGGCGCGAGTGTGGGTAGACGGGTCCGGGTGTGGGGCACGCTCCGCGGCGGGGCCCCGGGGACCCCGCTTCACCGGGGCCCCCGCTCCACAGCACACGGGAGCTTTCTGAGTCACCGGCCGCCCGGGCCGGGCTCCTCGGGCTGCAAAGACGGGTCAAGGTCAGCGGGGGGCCGGGCCGCCGAGGCCCCACCGTCCGCGCGGCGAGGGGCGTCTCCGTGTTTTAGTTCCCTTGGTCTCTGGCATCGCTTTGAAAAACTACGGGGAGGTCGCTCTCCGGAGAAACCCGACTGCACCCCAAGAAAACCTGGGGGGTTCCCGCCTGCCCCCCCCCGCCGCGGGGCCACGCTCCCGCGGAGGGCGCCCACCCACGGTGGCCGGGCCCCGGAGCCGGCCAGCGCTGCTGGGGGGGCGCGGGCTCGGCTCGGGAGGAGACAGACATCTTGTCTCCTTCCGTTCTGATGACCCGCGGCCTCCCTCCGCTATCCCGATCTTGAGAATGCCCGGGTCCACACCTCCGGGGCAGCCCGGGAGGGAGGCTCGGCGGCTCGGCGAGCCGGCCCGCGGGGACCGGCGGCTGCCCATGCCCATAGAAGGCCTGCGCGCTGCCGGGGGCCGGCGCCGGGCGTTCCCGAGCGGGCCAGCCCCCGCCAGCGCGCTCCACCGGGGACGGCGCGGTGTGCGGGAGGGGTGGGGGGAAAGCGGCCCGTTTCCGTTGGGCCAGCCTCGTCACCTTGCGCAGTCCAGAGCAAGTCGGTAATGCTCCTTTCTTTTTAAAATCCTAAAATTAAATGCACCGGGCGCTGGTGCTTTACACCAGTCATCTGAGTGACTCAGGCTGAGATCTGAGGAGGGAGGTTCAAAGCCAGAAACTCATCGCCAATTAAGCACCAAAGGTAGAGCTGTGGCTCCAGTGAAAGAGCCTGGCTCTGGGTTCAAGCCCCAAGATCAGCAAAAAATATACATCTAAAATTGATCTTTAATTATAACTTGGATTTGCTTTGAAGATAGGTGGCATTGCACAAATTATATTACTCTATAATTTCTGTGTGTGTGTGCTGGGGCATGAACTCAGAGCCTCAGGCTCTTGCCCTCACAGATGGCCTTCACCCCTCTACCTTTACTACCATCTTTTTGTTGGTTAATTGGAGATAAGTGTGTGGGGTGGGGAGAGGGGTGGTCTCACAGGACTTTTCTCCTCTGGGCTAGCTTCAAACCATGACCTTTAGAACTCAGTCTCCTGAGTAGTTTGGATTATAGGTGTGAGCTACCAATGTCCTGAAATGTTTGTTTTTACAAAAAAAAATATTGTTCATTTTAACTGGTCACGTTAATGCAGGTCATACTTGGCTGGAACTGAAAAATGCTAGAGATGTATGTTACATTAATGGAAAAATTAGTTTTGTACTGTAAAAATCTTAAGCAACTGATCTACAGTAATAAAAATATGGCATATTTACTTTCACAAATTTGTCATTAAAATGTAACTATAAAATGGGAGAGTTGAGTGTGTTTTCTTTTTTTTTGGGTCTGGTCGTGGGGCCTGAACTCTGGGCCTGGGTGCTGTCCCTCAGCTCTTCAGCTCAAGGCTAGTGCTCTACCACTTGAGCCACAGTGCCACTTCTGGCTTTTTTTTCTGCTTATGTGGTGCTGAGGAATTGAACCCAGGGTCTCAGGCATGCAAGGCAAGCGCTCTACCACTAAGCTACCTTCCCAGCCCTGTGTTTTTTTTTTCTAACATCAGAGCTTTTATTGAATGTTTATCAACTTACATAGCCTTGGAGAATAATGCTGTAAATACTTACTGAAATGGAAAGATACTCAGTGAATATCCAGATTGCTCAGTGTGACCCCATTTGTTAAATGTGTTCATTTGCCTAGAAAAGAATTGTGGGCTTATTTTCCCAGGGTACTTAGGTTTGTATCTACTGCTTTTGCTTGCATTTTCTTTCTTGTTTGTATGTATGTGTACATGTGCATATGTGTGTGTGCATGTGTATGAGCATGCACACCAAGTGGGTCCTGGGGCTTGAATTCAGGGCCTGCACACTGTACCTGAGCTTTATTTGCTTAAGGTTATTGCTCTATCACTTCAGCCACAACTCCATTTTAAAGTAGTTTATTGGAGAGAAGAGTCTCGTGGACTTTGCTGCCCAGGCTGGCTTTGAACAGTGATCCTCAGATCTCAGCCCCAAGTTTTTTTTTTTTTTTTTTTTTATCATAATACATATATAAGCCAGGTGACAGTGGCTCAGGCCTGTAATCCTAGCTACTCAGGAGGCTGAGATCTGAGTTCGGGAAGGAAAGCCTGTGACTCTTATCTCCAATAAACCACCAGAAAACCAGAAGTGGCACTGTGGCCCAAGTGGAAGAGCTGAGGGATAGCACCCAGGCCCAGAGTTCAAACCACCGCCCCCCCCAATATATATATATATATATATTTTTTTTTTCAGTCATAGGGTTTGTTCCTGAGCTCTTTTGTTCAAAGATAGAACTCTATGGGCTGGGACTGTGGGTTAGTGGTAGAGTGCTTGCCTAGCATGCATGTAGCCATGGGTTGGATTCCTCAGTACCACATACACAGAAAAAGTCGAAGTGGTGCTGTGGCTCAAGTGATAAGAGTGCTAGCCTAGGGGTTGGGAAGGTGGCTCAGTGGTAGAGCGCTTGCCTTGCATGCCTGAGGCCCTAGGTTTGGTTCCTCAGCACCATGTAAGTAAAAAGAAAAAAGCTGGAAGTGGCAATGTGGCTCAAGTGGTAGAGCAGTAGCCTTGGGCTGAAGAGCAGAGGGACAGCACCCAGGCCCAGAGTTCAGGCCCCACGACTGGACCCAAAAAAAAAAAAAAAAAGTGCTAGCCTAGAGCAAAAGAAGCTCAGGGACAGTGCCCAGACCCTGAGGTCTAACCCTAGGACTGGCCAAAAAACAAAAAACAAAGGATAACACCTTACCACTTTGAGCAATAGCTCCACTTCTGGTTTTCTATTGGTTAATTGTAGATAAGAGTCTGGTCCCGTGCCAGTGGCTCACACCTGTAATCCTAGCTACTCAAGAGGCTGAGATCAGAGGACTGCAAAGCCAGCCCAGGCAGGAAACTCCGGGAAACTCTTATCTCCAATAAACCAGAAAACCAGAAGTGGCAGTGTAGCTCAAGTGGGAGAGCGCTAGCCTTGAGCTGAAGAGCTGAGGGACAGCGCTCAGGCCAAGAGTTCAAGCCCCATGACCAACAACAACAACAACAACAAAAAGAGTCTCATAGATTTTCCTGCCCAGGCTGTCTTTGAACCGCAATCCTCAGATCTCAGCCTTTGAGTAGCTAGGATTACAGGCAGCATGAGCCACCAGCACTCAGCTTTATATACGTACACTGTATATAACATACATATACATGTATATATAAGGTATGCACACACACTATACACACACACACACACACACACACACACACATATATAATATGTATATATCTTTTTTTTTCTGAGATGGGGACTTGAATTCCATATCTGACTTTCACTCACTGGCTGATGTTCTTGTCATCTAAGCCATGCTTCCAACATTTTATTACATTTTTTTTGTCAGTTGTGGGCTTGAACTCTGGGCCTGGGCACTGTCCCCCAGCTCTTCAGCTCAAGACTAGCACTCTACAACTCAAGCCACAGTGCCACTTCCAGTTGTCTCCTGGAGTTTCCAGCCTGGGCTGGCTTTGAACTGTCATCCTCAGATCTCAGCCTCCTGAGTAGCTAGGATTACGGGTATGAGTCACCGGTGCCCAACTTACTACATTTTTGAACATTAACAATGTAGAATGCTTACTCTGTGATTTTCAACAAAAACATAATATACTTAAGCCAGCCACCAGTGGCTCATGCCAAAAATCCTACCTACTCAGAAGAATGAGATCTGAGGATTGTGGTTCAAAGCTGGCTGGGCAGAAAAGTACTTGAGACTTGTTTGTTGTTGTTGTTGTTGGTTGTGGTGCCTGAACTCTGTCCCTCAGCTCTTCAGCTCAAGACTAGTAGTGCTCTACCTTTTGGGCCATAGCACTACTTCTGGCTTTTTCTGTTTATGTAGTGCTGAGGAATCATGCATGCAAGTCAAGCACTCTTCCACTGAGCCAACTTCCCAGCCCCTTGAGACTTTTATCTACAATTGACCACCAGAAAACCAGAAGTGGAGCTGTGGCTCCAAGTTAACCTTGAGCAAAAGAGCTCAGGGTCAGCATCCAGGCCAAGCCCACCGCAACCAGCCAAAGGGAAACACACACACACACACACACACACACACACACACACACACACACACACACACACACACACACACACACACACACACACACACACACACACACACACACGGTATACTTAAAGTCCTGTGGATTTCACTATGAAAAGTTTGCCCAAGCTCAGGGTCAGCATCCAGGCCAAGCCCACCGCAACCAGCCAAAGGGAAACACACACACACACACACACACACACACACACACACACACACACGGTATACTTAAAGTCCTGTGGATTTCACTATGAAAAGTTTGCCCAAGCGCACACAAACACACACACACATACACACACACACACACACACACACACACACACACACACACAGTACACTAAAGTCCTGTGGATTTCACTATGAAAAGTTTGCCCAAGAAGGAGGGTGTACCTGGGGCCTATGGCTCATGCCATCAGATAGAGGCTATAAATTTGATCACTAGAGAGGCTGAGAGGCTGAAATCTGAGGATCAAATCCACCAGAGTCAGCTGGGCCTCAGTGGCTCATTCTTCACAGTACTCAGGAGTCTGAGTTCTGAGAATTCTTGTTCTAAGCCAGCCCCAGCAGGAAAGTCCAAGTCTGTGATACTCTCTTCAATTAACCAGCAAGAAGCTGGAAGTGGAGGCATGGCTCAAGAGGGAGAGCACCAGTCTTTTCATTTTTGTCAGTCACAGGGCTTGAACTCTGGGTCTCAGCATTGTCCCTCAGCTCTTCAGCTCAAGGCAAGTGCTCTACTACTTGAGCCACATCACTTCTGGTTTTCTGGTGGTTATTTGGAGATAAGAATCTCATGAAACTAGGCGCCGGTGGCTCACGCCTGTAATCCTAGCTACTCAGGAGGCTGAGATCTGAGGATCGTGGTTCAAAGCCAGCCTGGACAGGAAAGTCTGTGAGACTCTTATCTCCAATAAATCACTAGAAAACCAGAAGTGGTGCTGTGGCTCAAGTGGTAGAGTGCTTGCCTTGTGCTGAAGAGTGCAGGGACAGCGCCCAGGCCCAGAGTTCAAGCCCCATGACCGACCAAAAAAAAAAAAGTCTCATGGGCTTTCCTGGCTTTGAACTGTGATCCTCAGATCTCAGCCTCCTGAGTAGCTAGGATTACAGGTATGACCCACTGGTGCCCAGCAAGCACCAGTCTTTTTTTTTTTTTTTGGGGGGGGGTCTGGTTGTGGGGCCTGAACTTTGGGCCTGGGCGCTGTCCCTCAGCTCTTCAAGGCTAGTGCTCTACAACTCAAGCCACAGCACCACTTCAGGCTTTTTTCTTTTTGCTTATGTGGTGCTGAAGAATGGAACCCAGGGCCTTAGGCATGCAAGGCAAGCGCTCACCACTGACCCACCTTCCCAGCCCCAAGCACCAGTCTTGAGGGAAAGAAATGAGAGGCCCTGGGTTCAAGTTCCACTATCAGTACCCAGAACAAAAAAGATGTGTACATGTGCTTAAACGGTGAACGATAATGATTTGTGGGCTAGACATGAATGGCTTGTGTATTGAACAAGAAATACAAGGTCCGGGCTGGGAAGGTGGCTCAGTGGTAGAGTGCTTTGCCTTGCATACAGGAGGCCCTGGGTTCAATTCCTCAGCACCATGTAAGCAATAAAAGCTGGAAGTGGCACTGTGACTCAAGTGGTAGAGCACTAGCCTTAAGCTGAAGAGCTGAGGGACATCGCCCAGGCCCAGAATTCAGGCCACAAGACCAAAAAAAAACAAAAAAACAAAAAAAAACACCAAAACAGGGCTGGGAAAGTGGCTCAGTGGTAGAGTGCTTGCCTTGCATGCATGAGGCCCTGGGTTCGATTCCTCAGCACCACATAAGCCAAAAGAAAAAAGCCAGAAGTGGCCCTGTGGCTCAAGTGGTAGAGCGCTAGCCTGGAGCTGAGGAGCTGAGGGACAGTGGCCAGGCCCAGAGTTCAGGCCCCACGACCAGACCCCTGCCCCCCAAAAACACACACACACACACACACACACACAAACACACACACACACACACAAGTTCCAAATGAAATTCAGATGTAGCTCAATATTAAGAGTGCTTGCTTAGCATGGCTCTATGTTCAATATAAAAAAATAAAAGCTTGTTATTGATATCAGGACCTAACAGGCAAGATCTGAAACCCCATGTATAGGGTCAGTCAGGAAAGGAATGTGGCAAGAATAGAAAGGTCCAGATTTAGACCTATCAGCTGTGTTTGGAATTCTGATTAAGCAACCAACCCAGCACATTGTCTAGCTCTTCTAAGTTAAAAACTGGGATATGAAAACTATTCACTGCATGGGCTGGGAATGTGGGTTAGTGGTAGAGTGCTTGCCTAGCATGCATGAAGCCCTGGGTTGGATTCCTAAGTACCACATACACAAAAAAGCTGGAAGTGGTGCTGTGGCTCAATTGGAAGAGTGCTAGCCTTGAGCAAAAGATCAGGGACAGTGCCCAGGTCCAGGTTTCAAGCCCTAGGATTTACTAAACCAAACCATTATTCTCTGCAGTGTGAAATCACTGTTGTTGTGAAACTATACTAGAATTATAAGCACTCCAGATTGTGTGTGTGTATATGGGAGATGAGTACTGGGACTTGAACTCAGGTCTTTGTGCTCTCCCTTAGCTTTTTCTGTCAAGGCAAGCACTCTACCACTTGAGCCCAAACCTTCGCTTAACAATCTCACATACTTTTTTTTTTTTTTGCTGGGGCTGGCTTCAAACCTCCATCCTCAGATCTCAGACCCTTGAATAGCTAAGATTACAGGCATGTGATACTGGAGCCTGGCTTGACATATGCATAATCTTTTAAAGAAGTTTTTCAGTGTTCTCAATCAGTTAACTGCATTTATATGTGTTGCAAGGTGATGTAGGTAAAAGCATTGTCTCTGATGGCTATTACCTTTATATTGTTAGTATGGATGTTAGTGTCTTCTGTACTTGGCAGTTTATGTATATTCTCCTGTATGTAAATAGTTGACATTACAGTCTATAAATTATGAATCTCATATTGTTGTCACACAGGTATTCTACATGTTAGGAACAGTGAGATATTGAGAATTTCACTCGCATATGCTCTCCTCCCCCCCATCTACAAATGGGATAGAGGAGAGCAGAAGTAATTCATGAGAATACATCAATTTTAGCTAGTAAGAAGATGAAAGATCAGAAAGTTATTCTGGGAAAAATAAACCTTTTGTAAAATTCATATTCAAGAGCCAGCTTTAATGGGGAAGCAGAAAGCTTCCTTCTTGAGCGTTCCCCCAAGTGAAGGTGGTGGAGTTAGTATAGGAAAGTGAAGCTATATTTGGTAACTCAGTTAAAATAACTACATTCTCAAGTTACTTACTAGGAAACCATGGTATTCTGAGTATTTTTAACTTGTCACAACCTGTGCTCATGCTGGCTTCTAACCCGCCTTTCCTAAGCAATTACAATCATCTGAGAATTTGCACTCAAGCAGCAGGTATAATTTCTTTTTTTTTTTTTTAAAGCAGAAAAGAATCATAGAGGGGCTGGGAAGGTGGCTCAGTGGCTGAGCGCTTGCCTTGCATGCATGAGGCCCTGGGTTCAATTCCTCAGAACCACATAAGCAAAAAGAAAAAAGCTGGAAGTGGCACTGTGGCTCAAATGGTAGAGTGCTAGCCTTGAGCTGAAGAGCTGAGGGACAGCGCCTAGGCCCAGAGTCAGGCCCCATGACCAGACCCCCCCCACCCAAAAAAAAAAAAAAGAATCATAGACTCCAAGGATCTAGGTATATAGTGGTTGATGGTAATGCTTTTAAACCACTCAAGGGATTCTACATTTGCCCTATCCTTAAGCCCACCTTGGCAATAAATTTATTTACAACTTCTCTGTCACTCAAAGAAAATCAGCTGTGCCTGGTCAGTCAGTGAGTTTGGGTCAGTTATAGTGTTATGGTTGTCTTTTGCTGGAGATAGGTAATAGACAATTAATACTCAAATTTCTCCCAAAGGGCTAAATTTCTTTTTTTCTTTTTTCTGGTAGGGTTGGTACTGTGTTTGCTAGGCGGGTGCTCTGCCATCTGACTCACGGCTCCAGCTTGAAGGACTAAATTTCTAAGAGAGTTTGAGAAGCAAAAGGAAGAAAGAAAATGAAAAGCTCCCTTTTCACCAATGGAGCTCCTGGGTGAGACAGCATCCAACACAGTACCGGTGGGGCGTGTGTTTGTATTATGAATTGTTCACTGATATACATGAAATATGTATTGAATATTTGAAGGAATGAACACTTAGGTCTGCGATTGTCCTTCTTTACAGAGATGAGTGGTTCTATATTGGCCCCTGAAGTCTATACTGTTTTGCCAACAAGAGAAATTACTCTCAGCAAGTGCTTTAACTCTTGAACTTTGAGAGTCAGTTTTATTTTTGCTGGCACTGGGGCTTGAACTCAGGGCCTGGCTGGCCTGATCATGGTTGGTACCCCACTGCTTGATCACATCTTCAGTCAGGCATTTTGTTGTTTAATTGCAGACTGAGTCACTGACTTTTTTGTCTGTGTTGGCGAGGAGCCTTGGTCTGCCAGATCTCAGCCTCAGGATTACAGGCTCGTGCTACTGGCATCTGATTTGTACATCTTGGGACCAAACCTAGGGCCTCCCGAATTCTAATTCTGCACTACCACTGCTTTACACCCTCAGGCTCGATCTGAACGTGTGAGAAAGAGTTAAAGTTTGCTAAGCGAACGATTTACCTTAGGGAAAATCAAGTGTTTAAAAAAAAAATCCCATCTGTGTAAAGTTAGGAGAGTTTCGGTTTGTACCTTTAAACGGTCAAAAGGATCCTCTACGCCTACGTTCTTTCCTATTGTTTTTGGGTTTTAGAGACAGGCTCCACCTTTGCATCCCAGGCTGGCCGCCAGGCCGAGGCCGGGGTCGGCCCCTCCTCTTGCCCTCCTAGGGTCACCACGCCCCGGTGAAGCCCTTTTGTATTCAGGAGAGTGGCTGCTGGGCTAACACTGGCTAACTCGGGGACTTTTCGCTTGGGCCACAGCAGTCAGATACCATTCCCAATCTGAGGCTCCATCTTTGCCCAAAACAATTCTGGAAGCAGCTGGTAATGAAGTCCCACGGGCGACCCCCGCTTTATCGCCTGTGATCGGTGAATGATCTGGGAAAGCACCTCGGTGCGGTGCGTCACCTCCCGAGGGTCCGTCGGGCTTCCGCGGAGCACAAATCACGGCATAGCCACGGCAAACGCCGGTGTGTGGGCCGGGCCTCGCGCTCTGGGTTTGGGGGCGCGGGGCGCTTCGGCGCCGAACCAGGCCCCCCGCAGGACACAGCCGAGGTGCCCGGGGCAGCGCGCGGGCCGCCGGCGCCGTCCCGGCCGCGCCGGGCCTCCGGACGCCCAGGGCCCATTTCCGCCCCGCCCCCTGCCGCCAAACCGCCGGCCTTCGAAGCCGCCAACCGCTGCCCCGGCGCCGCTCCTCGCTCGGCGTGGCCCCCTTCAAACGCCCGCAAAGGCTCGACAGCACCGGGGCGCCGCGTCCGCCCGCCCGGCCCAGCGGCTCCGCGGCGGCCGCCGCGACTCCGGCGGGGAGGGAAGGGGGCGGCGGGCGGGCGGCGTCCCGGCCCGGCCAGCTCGGCCGGGCGGACCCCGCCACCGGGAAAACAAGCGCGCTCCGCCCTCCGGGACGTCGGCGCCCGGCCCCATTCCCGCCAGGGCTGCGGGGACACCCACCGCTCCCGCCCCCCGGCCCCCACAAAGGGCGACCCTCCATCCCCACCGGAGGAGGCGGGGCGGCCCCGCCCCCCGCAGGCCCGGGAAGCTGCCCCCACCCCGCACGGTCACCCCCGCCCCCGCCCAGCCTGCGCGGAGGCCGAGGCGCAGCCGCTCGTGCCGCCCCTCCCCCACCGGCCGAGCGGCGCGAGCCCCCGCACTTCCCCTGTTCGGGGCCGCCAGTCCTGAGGTACCGCCCCCGCAGCCGGCGCTCGCCGCGGAGCCCCATGGGACTTGGAGTTCGGAGACGCCCTCCGCACACGCCATGGCAGCGCGCCAAGAACTGCAACTCCCACAATGCGCGGCGCCGCGCGCGCCCCGCCCCCTCTGGCGGAGCCAGAACTACATTTCCCGACAGGCCTCACGGCGCTCCCGCCCTCCCTCCCGAGACACGAGCCGAACTGGGCGTCAGGTCGGGGAGCCGGTCGGGTTCCCGCTCGCCGCCGCCGCCGCCCCCCGCAGCGCCTCTCCCGCCTCTCCGCCGCGGGAGCTGCATCGCCCACTCTGCTCGCCGTGAAGCCGCCAGTCCCGGAGCACCGAGCCTGGGACGCGACACGCCGAGCCTCTGGTCACCCCCAGCCGGGGCGACCCTTCCCGGGTCCACCCTCGCCGTCGCGGCCGCCGGAGTCCCCGGTCCCGAGCGCCCGGCGCCTCTGCGCCCTCAGCCCGGCTCCTGCACTCCCGCAGCCGCCGCCCCCCGCCCGGAACATGGACTCCGACTCCTGCGCCGCCGCCTTCCACCCTGAGGTGAGTGCGAGCTGCGCCCGATCGCCCTGCCCCGGCCGCCGCTGGCCGGCCCTCCGCCCCCCGGAGCGGGGTCGCGGGGAGCCCGACCCCGGGAGGCCGCCCGGCCCGCCCTCCCCTCCCCCGCCTTCCCTCCGCGCCCCCGCCCCCCGCCCGGGCCCGCGCCCGGACGCCGGCGGCCCCCCGTGCCGGGCCCGCGGGCCCCGCGCCCACCCCTCGCCCCGGGGACGCCGCTCCCCGGCTTCGCGTAGCTCCGGAGCCGGCGGCGCCCCCCGCCCCTCACGCCCGCCTTCGCCTCCCCGAGCCCCGGGATGCGGCCCGGCGCCGCTCCTCTTGGAGGACCCCCCGTCCCCCTTCCCTGCCCCCCCTCGCCCCCCCTCCCCCGGGCCGCCGCGGGCCCCTCAGAACGGCTCGGCGCCGCGCGGCCCCGCCGCCCCATCCCCCGGGCCGCGCCCCGCCCCCTGGCGCCGCGCGCGGCCGCCGCCCCCGCCCCGCCGGTGTGGGGGTCCGCGGTTTCGGGGTCCCCACCCCCGCGAGCCTGGCCGCCCCCGCCTGGCTCCGCCCTCGCTCGCTCCTTCCGGGGACCGGGCCTCGGTCCTCCGCGCCGCCCCCCCGCGCGGCCCCCTCATTGGCGGGGCTCCGGGTGCGGGCCGGCGACGCGGGCGGGTGCGCGGGAGGACGGGGGCAGATAGGGCGCGGCGCCCGCCGCCCTCGCCGCGGCTCGGTGCGGTTCGCCGGGTCTCCCCGGCGTCCCGCGCCCGCACCCCGCGGCGGGGCCCCGCACCTTCCGGGGCTGGCGTGGGGCGCCGCGCGCCCTCCGCCTCCCCGAGGGAGGGCGGGTTCCTGGCCCGCCCGTCTCCGCCCGCGCCGCCTCGCCGCGGGTGCGGGGCCTCCGCCCCTCGTCCTCGGGCCCCGCCAAGTTAAAGTTGTCCCCGAGTTTGGGGCGGCGGGAGCGCGGGGCGGGGGCGAGCGCGGTGCCGGGCGCGCGGCGAGCATTTCCGAAGTGCAGCTTTGCGGGGCGTGTTGCGGGCTCTTCCCCGCCCCGCCACGGGAGGGGCCTGTGGGAGCTCCTCGGCCTGGCCCGCAGCCTGGGGCTCGGCCCAAACGCCCGGGGAGGCTCGGAGGGTAGCCGGGGGGGGGGGGGGGGCGGACCGAGCACCCGGGTCGAGGGCCGCACAGCCTCGCCCTCGGGACAAGATCTTGGGGTGGGTGCTCCCGCGTCCGATGGCGATGGAACTCGGGAGCAGAACCCTAAGTGTGCGCCCAAACAGCGGGAACGTTCCGCCGCCGCCTCCCGAGAGGCCGGAAGCCGGCTTGCCCCGCATCCCCACCGGACCCTGCGGGGGGGGGGGAGGGGAGTGTCCCCTGGGCAGTGGGGCCGCGCCCTCCCCCGCCCTGGCTGCGTGGGGGTCGAGGAGGCGGGAGGATAAGCGATTCCGGGTTTGGAATCACTTCTTGCGCTTTTGGTACAGCTGCAGCAGGAGTTTCTTTTCAAAATGGAAAATCTGTAACAAAAACGTGGTTAATAGAACTCCCGATAGGCCTGCAGGGACCCATAGATAAGGTAAAAAAATGCTGTTTGGGCACCTGGAGCTGGACTTTCTGTACAGGCTTTTATCTTTTCGCTAGTTTCCAGTGTTCTTGGCACAACAATTGAATACTCCTCGTTTACCCTTCTGAAGATTTTTTTCTTGACCTGAACTTTGCTTATCTTGTTAGACTGTAAGCCCAGCAGCATTCTGGGTGATCAGTAGGAGTTTCAGCTTGCTTCCTTGTTTGTGGGATTCCACTTTGGAACCTCTCCTTCACCCCAATCCCTTGTCTCCCCTTTAACAGGAGTACTCTCCCGGTTACAAGAGGCGGAGGACTGTGGAGGATTTCAACAAATTCTGTACCTTCGTCTTGGCTTATGCTGGCTATATCCCATATCCGAAGGAGGTAACGTGCGGGTGTGGGACCCGCTTCTCTTGATTAAGTGCCCTCCCTGGGACCAGTGGGGTCTGGGAGGGTTTGTTTACTGGCTCTGACCTCAGGCAGTAGTCTGGTTAGAATCAGTTCTTGTGAACTTAGCTCAGAGTGGGGAGTGGTTCTTAAAGCTTTGATAGACCGTGCTTGCTTCGTCTGGAGGCATAGCTCAAGTGATATAGTACCTGTCTAGCAAATGGAAGGCCCTGAATTCATCCCCCCCTCCATGGTCCTCCCAAAATGCCAAAAACAAAACAACAACAAAAATCTCTATAAGAAAAGTAAAAACAGACCTTGCAGGCTTGTCTACTTTAATGACCAAATTCAAAATTAGTGGAGAATGTTTGCTACTGCTTGCCCTTAAGAGTGGCCAGTGCATCCTGTAGCCAGCTGCTGTTAGGGGCGCTTTAGAGGATAGGTAGGTGCTAATTCTCACTCCCATTTTGAAGATGAGCACGTGTGAGAGGTAGAGAGGGAGCTGGGGTAGCCTACCGCATGTGTAAGTCTTTAGGGATCCTACAGTACCTATGCCCTAAATCTTATGTGAATAGAGGTTACTTTGCCTTAATGAGAAAGCTGTGGGCCTTTGGGCCAGAACTGTGGTGGGGCTCAGACTTCACTGGTTTCATTCATGTTATACTAGCTGGATCTAGTGATTTCAGGAGGCAGAATTGAGCACTGGTTTGTTCTTCACTTGCTAGGTGATAGGTAAGCTGCTTTGTACCACATAGAATGTTGCCCCTATTGGCAAATAATGCACTTGAGTGATAAGAGCAGAGAGCTTAGCTTGCTGCTTTAGATAGTAATTGCCTACTTTGACTTTGTATTTAGGATGTCTCCAGGTTTTGTATCTTTTTTTGTTGTTGGTCATGGGGCTTGAACTCTTGGTTTGGGTGCTATCCCTGTGCTCTTCAGCTCAAGGTGAGCACTACCACTGAGCCACAGCGCCACTTCCGGCTTTTTTCTGCTTAGTGGTACTGAGGAATCCAACCCAGGGCCTCGTGCATATGAGACAAGCACTCTTATCACTGAGCCACCTTCACAACCCCCATTTTTAAAAAAATCATCTGGGGCTTGAAATTGGGGCCTGGGCACTGTCTTTGAGCTCTTTTACTCTAGGCTAGTTTTCTACCACTTTGAGCCAAAAGCTCTATTTCTTGTTTTCTGGTGTTTAATTAGAGATAAGAGTCATGGACCTTCCTGCTCCAGTTGGCTTCAAACCTCAATCCTCCGATCTCAGCCTCCTGAGTAGCTAGGATCACAGGCCTGAGCCTCCAGTGCCCAGCCTCTGTAACTTTTTTTTAAAAACTAAGAGTTATCGCCGGGCACCAGTGGCTCATGCCTGTAATCCTAGCTACCCAGGAGGCTGAGATCTGAGGATCATGGTTCAACGCCAGCCTTGGCAGGAAAGACCATGAGATTCCTATCTCCAATAAACCACTAGAAAATCGGAAGTGACTGTAGCTCAAGTGGCAGAGTGCTTGCCTTGAGCTGAAGAGCTGAGGGACAGTGCCCAGGCCCAGAGGTCAAGCCCCACAACTGACCAAAAAAAAAAAAGCAAACTAGAGTTCTCAAAACTAATTTAATCACTTAAATCTTGCCTTCCGGTGCCTGTGATCCTAGCTACTTAGGAGGCTGAGATCGGAGGATTTAGGTTGAAAGCCAGCCTGAGCAGGAAAGTAGTCCATGAGACTCTTTATCTCCAATTAATCATCAGAAAACCTAAAGTGGCCTTGTGGCTCAAATGGTAGAGCATTTGCCTTGAGCTGAAGAGCTCAGGAACAGGGCCCAGGCCCAGAGTTCAATCGCCACAACTGACCAAAAATTTTTTTTGCCTGGTGCCAGTGGCTTACATGTATAATCCTGGCTACTTAAGAAGAATTAGGGTTCATCCCAGTTAGAAATGTTTCCTAGACTGCATCTCTAAAATAACTAGCAAAAAGCAGGGCTGAGGTATGGAGTAAGTGGTAGAGCTATGCAAGGCAGTGAGTTCAAACCCCGGGTAATGTCCACAGAAACATCTCTTTGGAGGACAAGTAGATGGAGAAAGTGTATAATCTGAAAAACAAGAGAAATGGAGGATTTTCAGATTTACCTCCTCCTGTTTGGGAGGAAACCCAGGGCCTCCTCTGATTCTAGGCAGGTGCTTCCCACTGAGCCCTGCCTACCTCAGCTTTCCTCCTGAGTCTGGGGTAGAGGCTGAGGGCCCTTCTGTCCCACATGGAACTGCTAGTAAGGCTGCTTCTCCAGATGATGTTGAGACGAGGCTTGGTGGGGGTGGGCGGTCCTGGACACCCAGGGCGGGGAGTGACAGGGTCTCTCCTCGCAGGAGCTCCCTCTGAGGAGCAGCCCCAGCCCCGCCAATAGTACTGCTGGCACCGTGGACAGCGACGGTTGGGACGCCGGCTTCTCCGACATTGCGTCTTCAGTGCCCTTGCCTGTGTCCGACCACTGCTTTGGCCACCTGCAGCCCACCCTCCTGCAGAGAGCCAAGCCAAGCAACTTCCTGCTGGACAGAAAGAAAACGGACAAGCTGAAGAAGAAGAAGAGGAGGAAGCGAAGGGATAGTGATGTGCCTGCAAAGGAGGGGTACAGGGGGGGCTTGCTGAAGCTGGAAGCCGCCGCCGATCCCTATGTGGAAGCCCCTACAAGCCCCGCCCTGCAGGAGATTCCTCAGGCCCCCGGTGACCCCTGCTCGGGTTGGGACTCTGACACCCCCTCCAGTGGCTCTTGTGCCACGGTGTCACCCGATCAGGCCAAAGAAATAAAAACTGAAGGCAAGCGGACTATTGTCCGGCAGGGAAAGCAAGTGGTATTCCGCGATGAGGACAGCACTGGCAATGACGAGGACATCATGGTGGATTCAGGTGAGGGTCCCTCGGGGGACGGGACCACCGGTGCGCTTTCTTGGAGGGTGACTGCGGTCCTCAGGGACAGGGTGCAGGGAGGAGACAAGGAGGCAGCAGCCAGCCCGGTGCCTCCACCGACATCAGACCTACAGAGGTGTTGCTCATGAGTGCATGTCTTGCGGGAAACACCCTGTCCCCCACATCGCTGCCTTGCAATGCACTGGCTGCATGTTGTGAGAGGTGTGAGCGTGTGGAGAAGTTGGGGAATGGATTCCAGTCACACTTGGCTGCCCTGTCTGGATGTACAACTCTGGGGGGAGGGGGCCCCTCAAAAGTCTTCCCCCTCTCCTTACTATGAGTTTGTTTCACCCTCCAGATGACGATTCCTGGGACCTGGTGACCTGCTTCTGCATGAAGCCGTTTGCGGGCCGCCCCATGATAGAGTGTAACGAGTGCCACACCTGGATTCACCTGTCCTGCGCGAAGATCCGCAAGTCCAACGTTCCAGAGGTGTTTGTCTGCCAAAAGTGCCGGGACTCCAAGTTCGACATCCGCCGATCCAACCGTTCCCGAATGGGCTCCCGGAAGCTGTTTCTGGATTGACTGTGGGCTGGTGAGGAGGTTCCAGGAGAGGGACTGGAAGAGACGGGCTCTGTGGCCCTTCTTGGTTGATTACAGAACTCCCAGCTCTGGTGCAGACAGATCCTGCCATTCAGGTGCCTAAGCAAAAGGACAGGCTGTCTGGAGGTAGAAACAACTTAGCCATCGCCCGAACAGAACCTTAGCTGGCCAAGCTGCTGCCAGAGTTGTGTGCGCGGCAGTGGAGGTTTGGTTTCACTTGCCTGAGAGTGAGGGCGCGTGGACCTCTCCGAGTTTAGCAGGTGTTAACTTGCCGCCGCCCTGAGGGACCTGTGAGTGGTGACTGGTTATCCTGCCTCTGTCTGGTGGGGAGAGATGGTCACTTTCCCTCCCTGACAATGAACAGCCATATGTGTGAGTTTCTTCTCCAGTGTCTGTCTACCATTAGTGTCCAAGTTGCCCCTTCCTTCCCAGTCCCCACTCCCTCCCCTACCTTGGCTGCTCCTGTGGCCTGGGAAGCCCCAGGGTGCTGGGTTGCTTGGTGATTCTTTGGCTTCCCGTTGTTTAAAGGGACAGTTTGTGGCCACCTCTGAAAAGGGGGTTGAGGAGGCCTGTGTTTGACTCCTGTTTTGCACGATGTTAAAAAACCTGTTGTTTTGCACGATGCAGCCGAAGTACTGGCTGTATCTCTCCCTGGGCTCCTCTTCTCTCTTGGTGGTGGACAGGCCTGGGGGGGGTCCTGGGAGGACAAGCTGTTCTCCAGTACCCCCTTGTCCTCTGTTGCAGCAGTGACCCACAGACTAGACATGAGTGCTGTTCCTATAGTAAAGTAACGTGGTGAGAACCACTGCGAGGAGCTGCGGTGATCATTACTGTGTTGATTGCAAGATGAGTCCTGGCTGCAGGCTGGCCTGCTGACTCCACAGGGCAAGGTTGGGACTTCATCCCCCTTCTGGTTTGAATTCGTGAGTAGGTAGTAATGCCAACATTGGCCTCAGGAACGTGTTGAACCATGCACAGGTCTGCACTAGGGTCCTGGCCTGGAATCCCCCCCCCCGCCCCCCTTGAGGTGTAGGTCTGGAGAAACTAAGGAGTTTGCACCTGACATCTGCCCCCTTCCCGCCCCCCGGAACTCTGCCCTCAGTATACTGGTGCTTCTGGGGCTTGAGGAGGGCTCTGCGCTCCACGTTGTTATTGCTCTTCAGTTCAAGTACTTGTTCTCAACTGTGTTTGTAAGAGAAGGGTGGGTCTGTTCTAAGCCTTGTTTCTTGTCAGGCATGGAAAGGGAAGAATACCCACGCTGGTCATATTTATTTGCTCTAACTTATTTGCCGTAGGATGGGCCCAGGTGTCCCTGCTGGTGACCTTAGCAGGCCACCAGCCCACCTCCTGGCTCGCACCCAAACACCAGAGCGCTGATCTGGCTAAGGGCAGCCATGTTTTGTCCTAATTTTTCTCTCGCTTGTCCAGTCAGCTAGCTGTCTTAGCTTTCAAAACTCTCGTTGCTTATTAAAGTAGAAATAGTTTCCGAAGCTCGAGTTTATTGTGAAGATCTCAAGGGAGAATTCTGTAGAGAAAAATAGCTGTTTTAGAAACAATGTGGGGCCCAAGGCTGTTGTGGGTGACTGGGCACAGTCACCCAGGACAAGTTGGGGGGAGAATTTGCCAAAGCTCTGCCCGTGACAATGCCTGTCCAGTGTCTTCACCATGAGAATAACCAAAGTTCCAAAGTGTTTCTTTTCTTTTTTTAAAGCTCTGTGGGGTTTTAAAAGTGCATTTACGAATCCACGGGGTTTCGAGCAGAGCGGCCAGCGCCGGTGCTTGGCGGCTGGCAGTTGGACGCCTCGCGCGCGTCCTGCGAGTCTCCTCTCCACTTCGGTTCCTTGCTTTTGCTTTTGCTTTTTTCGGTTGAACAGGTCTACCCTGTGGGCATGTCTGCCAGACACCCGGGCTTGGGGGTAGGCCGAGCTGGCAGCTGTCATCAGCTTCTTTATGCATAAAGTAGGCATGACCCACCCAGGGGCTCCTGGTGGGTGGTGAGTGAAGCGGGGGAGGGAAAGGTGTCCCCCACAGTAGGCCTCTCCCACGGGCTCTGACCAGGCCAGTCACTGACCATCGTTTACATGGTTCTGTGTAATTAAAGTTTATGTGTATAAAGCAAGCTGTTTCTGTGAAACTGTATATTTTGTAAATAAAGATATTACTACTTTGCTCCGGTGTCCGGCCGCAGGTGTGTGCCGCGCGTGCTCCCCTGACCCCGCCGCCCCCCTCCTGCCCTGGCCGCCGCGGGCCCGGTGCCAGGGCTCGCCACCCCACCGGCCGCGGCCCCCGGCGCCTCCCGGGGACCTCGGGGAACCCAGCTGCCTGGGGGCGGGGGGCTGGGCCCCCAGCCTGCGGGCCCCTAGCGACGCGGGGTCGGCGGAGCGGGTCGGAAGTGGAGCCGGCCCGCGGCCCGCCTCCCGCCCGAGAAGCCCGTGGGCCCCGCCCCCAGGCCCCGCCCCGCGCCCCCAGGCCCCGCCGCCGCCATCTTTGTTAGGGGCAGCGGGCCGGCTCCGAGATGCCGAAGTCGTGCGCGGCCCGGCAGTGCTGCAACCGCTACAGCAACCGCAGGAAGCAGCTCACCTTCCACCGGTGAGGAGCGGCGGGACGGGCCGGCCCGGCTCGCGGGCCCGGCCGGCGGCGCGGGGGCTCGGCCCGCCTGCGCGCGCGGCTCGTGCGCCCGGGACGTCGCAGGGGCGCTGCGCGCGGGGCCGTGCGCGGTGCGCGGTGTGCGGGCGGGCGGGCGGGCGGGCGGGGTGCTGCCCGCGTTGCCTCCGCCGGGCGCTGGGACCTGGGCGGCGGCGCGGAGGGCCGCGGGCGAGCAGGGAGGCGGGGCGCGGGCCGTGGAGCGGCCCCGGCGGGGCCCGCGGCGGGGAGCGGCGGGGGACGGAGGGGAGCGGCCTTCGCCCGGCCCGCGGCCTCCCCGCCCGCCGCCCCTTGGCGGGGAGGTGTCCGCGCTGCTGAGAACGCGTCCACGCCAGCCGGCCGCCCGCGTCCGCGCCCTCGGCCCCAGGCCTGGAGTCCTCGGTGATGGTCCGTTTTCCCTTTTCGTGCTGTCCTGCAGCGCGCCGGACGCGGCCCGGGCCCGTCCCTCAGCTCTGCGCACGGCCCCGCTCACCTACCACTCTTCTGGCGTTTTTGTGATTCGTGGGAGTTTATAAAGTCTTCTGGACTTTGCTGCCCGGGCTGGCTGCAAACTACAATCCCAGATCTCAGCCTTCCGAGGCGCCGCCATTGACCCACTGGTGTGCTTGTGTGTTGTACTTTCTGTTTACAGCAGCTTGAGTTTGTTGTTTTCCTTGCTGCATAGTATTCCACAAATTCACATACCAGAACTTACCTATTCTGCAATTGAAGGACATCTTGTTGGCTCTATTTTTTTCTGGCCACAACAACAGTTTACAAGGATCTGACTGTGCACGTCCTTATACTTCCATCCAGTGTTTATTTTATTTTATTTTTGGTCAGTTGTGGCGCTTGAACTCTGGGCGCTGTCCCTGCGCTCTTCAGTTCAAGGCGAGCGCTCTACCGCTTGAGCCACAGCGCCGCTTCTGGTTTTCTGGTGGTTTACTGAAGTCTCATGGACTTTCCTGCCCAGGCTGGCTTTGAACCGCGATCCTCATGTCTCAGCCTCCTGACAGGGCCACTGGCACCCAATGGCTTCCAGTGTTTATTTTTATGCTGGTCTTGGAGCTTGAACTGGGCCTAGGTGCTGTTCCTGAGCTTCTTTGTGCTCAAGGCTAGCGCTCTGTCACTTGAGCCACAGCACCACTTTTTTTTTTTTTTTTCTGAGTAGTTTATTGGAAATAAAAGTTTTACGGACTTTCCTGCCTGGGTCTGACTATGATCCGCAGATCTCAGCCTCCTAACTAGGATTACAGGTGTGAATCAGGGGCGCATGGCTCTTCCAGTGTTTCAGAACTGCTTTCCTTCTTTTTTTGACTCCACTCTTGCTGTTTGCACCAGTCATTCCTATTGCTGGGAGCTAGTAAGTCACCTAGCGACTCAGGAGGCTAGTATCTGGAGGCTAACTTGGGCAGAGAAGCTCACTAGATTCTGTCTCCAAAATCAGCATCGAAAAGGAGGCACTCGCCTAACAAGCAGGGAGTTCAAACCCTGGTACTGCCTAGAGCAAAACACCTCTCCCTTCGTCCTGGCCCTCTTACTGATCTTCCTTTGCTTGTGTCACTGGGGATGGAACCCAGTGCCTCCTTCCACAGCCATGTAACTGCTCCTTTTCCCTGCTTTGGGTAAACCTTTGCTTTTGCTTTTTTCAGTGGTGGGGATTGCGCCAGGGCCTTGCGCACGATTGGTCAGACGCACCGGGCCCTCCCCCAAGCCCTGAACTCATCTTAGTCCAGAACTGTCTGATGCTCTGCCTCTGTCCCGGCTGTCCCCTCCCGGCTCCTTGTTCCACACGCGACATGTGGTCAGCTGTGGCCTTGCCCGTGCCCAGTGCTGTCCCCCCCATGCTGCCTCCAAGCCCTGTCTCACCGGCCTTGCCTTGTGGGTCACGGGCCCATCCCGCTCCCCACCTGCCACGCGCCTCTCCAGCACTGGGGACTCTAGAGCGCACGTAGGCCACGCCCCTGCTCCCTTCTCTCCGTGGTAGGCATCTGCCTTTCAAGGTCCTTGACCAGCCTCAGCGCCTGGCCTCCAGAACACAGCCGCACGCAGCCTCCGTGCCCTGCCTCCTAACTCTGCCCCACGCCGGCTGCTGCCCCTCATGGCTGCCAGAGGGGACTCAGTCACAGCTGGCATGGGCCCAGGGTCTCCAGGGACCCCCAGCTGCCCGAGGCCCTGGGCCTTGCGTTCCCCATGACCCTGCTCCTGCCGCCGCTTCTCAAGGCTGCAGTGTCACCTGGGCCATACCTGCCGGCCCCATGTGGCCCAGCCGTCACGGCTCCCACAGTCCCCGCTCTCCCAAGTGTGGGCTCCTGGGCGGTACCCCATCTCTAGCTCAGCACCCTGTGCTTGGGCTCTCAGGTGCTCTTCATCCGCAGCTTTATTAGAGGCTTCTAGAAACTGAAAGCCATTCAGTCACGTGGGGTTACTGCTTCTAAAGCCGTCCCTTGGCACGCTCGGCTCGCAGGTTCCCGTTCAGCCGCCCGGAGCTGCTGAAGGAGTGGGTGCTGAACCTGGGCCGGGCCGACTTCAAGCCCAAGCAGCACACAGTCATCTGCTCGGAGCACTTCAGACCCGAGTGCTTCAGCGCCTTCGGCAACCGCAAGAACCTCAAGCACAATGCTGTGCCCACCGTCTTTGCCTCGCGGGACCGGGTACAGGTAGGGCATGGCCGCCGCCTCCAAGCTCAAACCTGGGCAGGGGGGAGAGGCATTCGCATGGGGAGCCAAAGGAGAGGCTATGGGGCCTCCAGGAAGCGTAAAGCGTACCTAGCTACTGAGGAGGCTGCGGTCTTTGGATCTGGGTTCAAAGCCAGCCTGGGCAGGAATGTCACAGACTCCAATTAACCACTGAAAAGCCAGAAGTGGAAGGATAGCATAAGTGATAGAACACCAGCCTTGAGTGAAAAAGCTAAGGTCCTGAGTTTAAGCCTCAGTACTGGCACACATACAGTTGTAATCTAAAGCTACTTTAATCCAGGCAAGCCAGGCATTGGTGGCTCACGCCTGTAATCCTAGCTACTCAGGAGGCTGAGATCTGAGGATCACAGTTAGAAACCAACCCAAGCAGCAAAGTCCATGGGACTCTTATCTACAATTAACCACCAGAAAACCAGAAGTGGTGGTGTGGCTCCAAGTGGTAGAGCACTAGCCTTAGCAGAAACGCTTAGGGACTGGGCCCTGGCACTGAGTTTGAGACCAACAACTGATCAAAAAAAAAAAATCAGTCTGGATGCTGGGGGCTCACCCTGTGATCCCAGCTACTCAGGAGGCTGAGACCTGAGGATCTTGCTTTGAAACCAGCCCAGGCAGGAACATCTGTGAGACTCTTATTTCCGGTTAATCAGCAAAAAAGCCAGAAGTGGAGCTGTGGTTCAGTTGGTAGAGTGCCAGCCTCGAGTCTAAAAGCTCAGGGGCACGCTGGGCCGAGTTAGAGCCCCATGGTGGGAACACACCGTCATTCTGACTGGTGACTGAGCTGAGCCTGGCTCTGCACTGGCCGTTGGAGGTGGAGCAGCTGGGAGCCCTGCTGGGCCCTGCGCTGGGTTGGGAGGAGGGAGGGCTGGCCAAGGAAAGAGGCTGGGGCAGCTGCGAGGGGAGCAGAGGGATTCAGGCAGCGGGGGTGGGGGTGGGGGGGGAGGGAGAGGTGGGGGGGCCGTGGGAGTGGGCGGCCAGTGGGTTTTAGGGAATGGTGGCTCCTCTGCTCCATCCCTGGCCTGGGCTTGGGGATTGAGGCTCAGGCACTTACTTCCCTCTGGCTTCTGGAGGCCGGTGGCTGGCTCAGCCGCCAGCATGGCCAGGATTTGGGGGTGGACCGTGTCTCTTTGTCCAGCAGGCAGCAGAGCAAGCAGCGTGTCCGGTCTCTGGTGTCGATGCCATTGGCCGGGCGGGCGCGGGAGTTTCTGGGCAGCACGTGCAGCCACGCACCTTGCAACCTGGTGGCCAGGGACCCCGGAGCGCGTGGCTCTGCTTCCAGGAGTTTGGCTGCGCGTGCGCGTGTACACACGGCTGTGGGACCCTGGCTGGTGTCCGGCGGGGCGCAGCTTGGGCTGGGGCAGGTCCTGGTCGTTGGACATGGCGGCCTGGCCGTGCCAGTCGTGGGGTGTGTGTGCCCTCTTGAGCCAGAAGGTGGCGCTGCGGCGGGACCCGCCGTGGGCTCAGGTGCCGGCCCTGCGCGGCTCTGCTGGGCCTGGGCCTCCTGACAGCTCCGCTCTGGCTTACAGCTGGCGAGGGACAGCGCCGCGGCTGCGGGCGAGCGCGAGCCCGGGGACGGAGGCCCTGAGGGCCAGGTGAGTGCTCGGGGCACGAGCCCCAGTGGGCTCTGCCTGGCTAGTTCTGGAAGGTTCCATCCTGGGTCTCCTGCTGCTGCCAGGCCGCGGCCAGCCCTGGGAGGAGCTGCCTGTGTGGGGATTATTCTGGATGGACAGTGGCAGCGTCCCCAGGATGTGACGGCCGCTGCTCCTGTTCCAGGTCCGTCCTGAGGCCGGGGCCGGGCAGGCCAGCCCCGGGAGGAGCGTGGAGGCTGCCCTGGGGGGGCTCCACCCGCCCCCCACCTCTGAAGGCCACGTGAAACAGGTGAGACGGGGTCCGCGCGGGGCGGCGTGGCCGGCCGCCCGGGATCTTGCTGTGAGTGGAGCCAGTTCGCGTCTGGGGTCTCACCCCAGCGCAGGCCCGGGACAGAGGGAGGCGCCGGCGCTGATCGCACTGCCCTCTGTCCTCAGGTCTTGCTGCCCAGACTCGAGGCCCCTGAGGCCCCGGGGCGGCCGGCCGGGCCTGCGGCGCGGAGGCCGCTCCCCAAGTGGCCATCTGACCACAGCTACGCCCTCTTGGACTTAGACACCCTCAAAAAAAAACTCTTCCTCACGCTGAAGGAGAACGAGAAGCTCCGAAAGCGCCTGAGAGCCCAGCGGCTGGCCATGCGCAGGCTGGCCCGCCGCCTCCGGGCCCGCGGGGGGGGGCCGGGGCCCGAGCCGGGGTGCTGAGCCCGCGGGGCTCTGCGTGGTCCCCGCACTGATGGGGACACTGCCCGCTGGGACGCCGGGGAGCTGGTGTGGAGACCTGCCTAGAACGGTCCAGCGGCTCGGAGACGGCGGCTGGACACGCGCTGTCCTGCGCAGCCCACGCCCACGCCCAGCTTCTGTCCGCAGCTCGCCGGCGAGTGGCAGCCACGCCAGCTGGAGGAGCTGGCCAGGGGACGTCCAGCGCTCCATCCTGTGCCCCTCCCCCGGGCTGAGCTCCTTCCCACCGCCCACAGACGGAGGGGCCCCCTCTGCCAGCCACCAGCCCCCACCCTGCTGCGCAGAGCTCTGTGTGAACACAGCAATAAAGAATCCCTAAAACCCCAACGTCTCTCTTCCTGTAGTTTTCTGCCTCACCACAGCTACTCTGTTTCCAGTTCAATAGGTGACTACCTTCGACTACAAAAAGTAGTTTAATTGAAAAAAGAAACAAGAGTTAGTGAGGCCTGCCTATTAGCAAGAGTGAAGCCTGGAGTTCAAAGCTCAATTCTTTTTTTTTTTTTTTTTTGAGTGGGTTGTGGGGCCTGAACTCTGGGCCTGGGCACTGCCTCTCAGCTCTTCAGCTCAAGGCCAGCACTCTACCACTTGAGCCACAGCGCCACTTCCGGCTTTTTTCTTTTTGCTTATGTGGTGCTGAGGAATCAAACCCCGGGCCTTATGCATGCAAGGCAAGCGCTCTACCACTGAGCCACCTTCCCAGCCCCCAAATCTCAATTCTTGAGGGGAAAAAAGCTGGGCCCGAGTGGCTCATGCATGTAGTCTCAGCCACTCAGAAGGCTGAGATCCAAGGATTGCGATTGAAAGCCAGCTGCAGCAGGAAAGTTGGACACATCTCCAGTTAGCTGGCAGAAAGCTGGAAAGTGGGGCCAGGCACCAGGGGTTCATGCCGGTAATCCTAGCTACTCAGGAGGCTGAGATCTGAGGACTGCGGTTCAAAGCCAGCCCAGGCACAAAAGCCCATGAGACTCTTATCTCCAATGAACCGCCAGAAAACTGGAAGAGGTGCTGTAGAGCACTAGCCTTGAGCTGAAGAGCTGAGGGACAGCGCCCAGGCCCAGAGTTCAAGCCCCATGACCGACAAAAGAAAAAAAAAGCGGGAAGTGGGAGCTGTAGAGCACCAGCCCTGAGCAAGAAAGCTGAGGGACTGCATCTAGGCACTGAGTTCAAGCCTCGAGACTGGCACAAAATACAGTCAGAACCAAAAGATCCCAAATTGTAGACTGCTGCTAACCTGTGGTGTGTGGCAGCGTTGTCATGGGGGGGGAGGGGGCATAGCCCCTGGAGGTGCCCCTCCTAAGGACGCACACAGACCAGGCGGGACAGGTTTATTGTGGCAGAGTGCCGTTACGGTCAGCTCAGGAGGCCGGGCAGCCAGCCGACCGACGCACGCAACACCAGCCTGCATGTCACTCCACGGAGAGAGAAAACGGAGGTGATTACTAGAGTTGGGCCATCCGAACTGCACTGCGTTAGAAATGAGGAAAGGGGGCTGCGAAGGTGGCTCAGTGGTAGAGCGCTTGCCTTGCATGCATGAGGCCCTGGGTTCGATTCCTCAGCACCACATAAGCAAAAAGAAAAAAGCCGGAAGTGGCGCTGTGGCTCAAGTGGTAGAGCGCTAGCCTTGAGCTGAAGAGCTGAGGGACAGTGCCCAGGCCCAGAGTTCAGGCCCCACGACTGGACCCCCCCAAAAAAAAAAAAAAAAAAGAAATGAGGAAAGGGTCATGAGCGACACTTGGGTGTGAGTATGACTTTAGCAACTGCTGAGAGAGAGGTGGGGGCCACAGTGGGCCCCGCCTCCAGGGCCTGTGGTCACAGCCTGGGCAGCAGCTGCTGGAGGGGGACAGCGAGTGACCACGAGTATTCCAGGTCCCACAGTACCTTCCTGCAGCCGGCGCAGGGCTGTTCATGGGTGGCCCAGCAACCGCAGGAGAAAGGCTCTGGGAGCTGAGATACAGGAAGGCCCGTGGGGGCTGGGCCGGGCCTGACAAGCCACAGCGCCACCTGCTGGGCACTGGTGAGATGCACAGGCACCGGAGCCAGCCCTGGGCCTCCTGCAGGCGCTCCCCTTGCAAAGCTCCCTGCTTCCCAACCCTGCGCTCTGGAGGCGAGGCTGGCGCGTGCGGTGAAGGATCGGCAAGCCCTCTCAGAGGAATGGTCAGGGTGCCGCCACCGGCTGGGCCCTGGGACCCAGAAGAATGGTTTGAGAAACTCTAGGAATGGGGAATAAAGAGACTGATTTCCAAACCTGTTTGTTCTCAGATAAAATGCAGTTTTATAAACCCACAGTCCTCTCCAGGTTCATGTAGTAATACACCAGCAAAGAAAGGTGGTCTCGGGAAGCCCTGGAGCATGCGCCCCTGGTCTGGAGGCCTGGCACAGGGCACGCCTTCCTTCTTCCTGTCCACGTGTCCTGTGGCCAGTGTGGCTGGAGGAGGCGCGGACCTGGGGGCAGATGTTCCATAAATCCCTCCCGGGGACCAGAACTCCAGGCAGCGGTGTGCTGAGACCGGGACCGGGAGGAAGAGGGCCCGGCCCCGCCCTCCAGGAACATGATCCTTGGGGAAAGGAGGCGGAGCAGCGCGCGGGGCTCCTCAGTCGTCACGGGCTCGTGACGCCGGGCGTCAGAGCGTCCCTTCTCATAATTGATAGATGCCACCTTCTCAGAGGGAGAAAGAACAACACCGGTGTCTGGTTTTCCCTGCCTCCAAATTTGTAGATTCCCAGGAAAAGAATTTCTGAAGCCTTTTAGAAATCATGTCCCCAAGGAGTTTATCCGTCTGTGTCGATCCTGTGAGCTGGGAGAGGAAAGACCCGTCAGGCTCCGAAAGATGCCCGTCCTCACCGCCCTGCTCCGTAGCCCTCCCCGTCAGCCAGGTGCCCGCAGGACCCGATGCCCCCCTGGACTCCATCTGCCCGGGATGGGAGGAGCCGCCACTCACACTGCTTGGGTATCCGCAGGGCCTCGCTGTCTGGCACCATCACCTGGTGCAGCACGCCCCGGAACTGGTACAGCACGCGCAGGTTCTTCTCCTCCCCCACACAGGGGTCGTAGAAGCCCGGCAGCCCGGCCTGCAGCAGATGGCAGTCTCTCAGGCCGCCCCATGTGCCACCCATCCTGCGTGCCAGTGCCACACCCATCCTGTGTGCCAGTGCCACATGCCTGGGCACAGGGCGGGATCTGGGCAGTGCTGGACGGGCTCATCCCCGCCTGCCCGCCTGCCCACACTCTGCACTGCTGGCCCGCTGGCTCCACTAGGTGCTGCTCCTCCCAGGGCAAAGGCCCCGTGTGCTGGGAGCAGCCTGCACACTCAGGACGGCAACAGTGCAAGGGCCAGGGGAGCGGGGTGGGGTGCTGCGTGTGGGTGTGCTGGCATAAGCCTTAGCACTCTGCAGCGACTTGCGGAATAAAGGAAGGGGGTAAGGATGGGATGGGAGCGGGTGGAAGGAGGAAGGAAGAGGAGGGAGGAAGGCCCATGGTGTGGATTTGGCCCGGGCAGTGGGCATGAGTGGCAGGGGTGCAGGGGCCCCCAGTGGCCGAAGGCGGGCGTGTGGGGCGTGGGGTGTGTGGGACGCGGCGCAGCGCACCTTGGAGGCCTCGGTGAGGATGAGCTTGGAGTCCTTCACCAGGCACTGCAGCGGCACCGTCACGTCGATCACCTTCACCTTCTCGCTCTTCCTGCTCTTGTCGTTCACAAACTTCCCGTACCAGGCGTTCACGATGATGAGCCCTGCGGACCACGCTCGGCCAGTCAGGGCAGGCCAGCCTTGCCCAGACCCTTCCCCTCAAAGCCTCGAGAGCCCAGCCCAAGAGAAAACCCCGTTCCTCACCCATCCTGGACTCCTCTGCCTCGATGATTCTTCGGACGGACTCCTGCATGAGCCGCACCTGCGGGAGAGAACACGTGTCTACTGCGCTGAGCTGCGTGGCTGGTCGGGTCGTGGGCACGGCCTGGTCTGAGCCCCGCACGCACGCACGCACGCACGCACGAGCTCCAGGCCTCGGCGCGAGGTGGGTGGCGGGGAGCAGCAGGGGTGAGAGGCGCGAGCAATTCCACCCCGGCACGTGCAATGCAGACCGCACGGGAAGCCGAGAGGGGACCGTGTCCCTGCGGCGCCTCCATGGAGCGGACACGGTGCCTTCCAGGCTTTCCTCCGACTCCGAGGAACCCCACGCTGCCCGCCTTTGCACCCCAAGTCCCGCCCCGGCAGTGTGTAAAGGAAGGGAAACCCAAGACAGACAGACGTGAGACGCGAGACGCGTGTCTCTGTCCCTGTCCCCGGGCGGAGGCTGCGGAGGCTGCGCAGGCCGCAGGCCTGGCCCGTGGCCCGTGGCGGCGGCACTTACGGCGGCTTCGGCCTCTTGCTTCTTCTGCAGGATGTCACTGGCGGTGTTCTCCCTCTGCTTCTCCAACTCCCTGCACGAGAGAACACGAGCCGCACACGTCAACCAGGGGTCACCCTGCACACTACCCTGCACACCACCACACACGTGTCACCTCACACACCACTGCACATCACCACGTCACCCACACACCTCATACACCACTGCGTATCACCACACACCACCACACGTGGCACCTCACACCATACACGTCACCACACACGAACCCACATGCCACCTCACATCACACAGCAATCCCACACGTGACACCTTACACACCACGGCGCGTCACCACACATGACCCTGCATAGCACGTCACCCCTACATGTGTCACCTCACACACATCCCCCGCCATCACACATCACCCCCAAAGATCACCACACACGAACCCGCATGCCACCTCACATGTCACCCCATGTCATGTGACACCACCACACGTCACCGCACATGACCCCACACATTACCTGCCACCCCATACATGCCACCCACACGCTACTGCACACATCCCCACGCATGCCCCCCATATGTCCCCCACAGGAGCTACTTCCCACATCACCACACGTCACCCAACACGTGTCGCCTCACACATCACTGCACACGCCACCCTGCCTGTGCCCACACGTTCCCCGCACACGTCCCCCTGGCTGTGTGTGATGAGCCTCCATTTCTGGGACTGCAGAGTTATCTGTGGGAGGTTCCTGCCCCTCAGCTGGGCCCAGGGGCCTCGCCAGCATCGCCGCCCCGCCCCGCCCCACCCGAGCCTTCTGGATTGCTAGGGAGGCTTCTGGTAGGAGGAGCAGCAGCACTTTCACTCAGTCGGCAAAGGCCCAAGGAGGAAGTCCCTCCCCGCAGCCCGCAGGCTCCGCGTTGCGCTGCGCTGTGCTACCTTGCGCAGTCAACAAGGCCCCAGCCTGCCCGGCTTCTGAGCGCGGGTGACGGCACCCAAGCAGGGCCCTTCCTCCCAAACTCAGCGAGGCCAGCAGGAGGAGAAGGACCCTGCTTGCTTCTTGGAGTCCCGGTTGAGTCCTTTTTCAAAGGAGGAATGCAAAGGGGAGCCCCCAACCTTGCCGCCACCGCCTCCCCTTACAGAGGCCGGCAGAGCCCAGCGAGGCTCTCGTTTAACATCCTCTGCTAGGGTCCCACACGGCCCCAGCTTAAAGGCGAGGCGCGGGAGGCGTGGGTGGCGCAGTGACCCCCGCGACCTGGGCGCGCCCGTGTCCGCGCACTCACTTCTCCTTCTGCGCCCTGAGGTACGGCTTGATGATGAGCCGGTGCATGGCGAAGTACAGCACGAGAGGCCCCGCCGTGGCGTAGAACACAGCGCTGGGCAGCAGCTGGTCCGTCAGGTGGATGGGGAAGAAGTAGGTCTGACTGGCCCTGTTCAGCCTGGGGAAAGAGCAAAGACAGAACCCCACCGTGAGCTGTGCGGGCAGGGCAGGCCGGCGGGGGCCTCGCGCCCAGGGCGGCAGCCCCCACATGTTCTCCAGGGCACGCTGGGCCGCGGCGAAGAGCGGCCATGGCACTGAGCAGGGCGCCCACAGCCAACGTCCGTCCCCATGCGGTGAGGGCGACTCAACACCGTGCCCGTGGGGTCTCTAAGTTAGCAGCTCTGCCGCAGCGATGGCCGAGGGGTCCTGGCCACACGCGGGGAAGACAAGTGCGCGGCTTGGGCTGGTCCCCACGTGTAGCACGCAGGACTCGAAGCCTGTGGTGTCGGAAATGAAGACGGTAGAGTACGGAATGAAGATCAGCCAGAAGCAGGCACACACAGACGGGCAGAGATGGAGAAACAGGGTCTGACAGCTTTCCTGTGTTACTGTTTTGGGGTTTGGGTCATGTTAGAGTGTGCATACTAGCCAACGAGAAAGAACAAAGAGCAAGCGCAGGTGTTAGCACTAATACATAAGGAGGCAGAAGAGAATGAGGAGGAGGGCTGTGGATATAGGCTTAGTGTGCGCTCTGCAGCACCACAAACAAGATTAAAAAAAAGGCAACATCTGCCAGGCGGGGGGTGCTCACGCCTGAAATTCTGGCTACTAAGGAGGGATCTAAGTATCATGGTTCAAAGACAGCCCAGGCAGCAAAGTCCCTGTGAGACTCTTATCTCCAATTAACCACTCAAAAACCGGAAGTGGCGCTGTAGTAGAGCACTAGCCTTGAGCACAGAGCTTAGGGACAGCACCCTGAGTTCAAGCCCCACAACCAAAAAGATGACATTTCATCCTTGAAACAGAAACTATAGAAAGCTATCAAATGGATAAACCACACCGCCCTTCAGAAGTGGAGACACTAAATGGTTCAAGAGCAACAGTGTCAGCTTGTAGTGAAAAAATTTGTCAGGAGCACAAGGCTGAGTCCACACCCCCGGAACACATATAAGCCCTACAAATTAGAGACGGCACTGTTCCTCTAAGAAACTGGCAGCTCCTCCCCTCAGCAAAGCCAGGGAGTTGAATTCTGTCAATCACGGCCTGTATCAACTGCAGAAGGCACGTTCACCTCCGTGTGTGCATGGTAGAAGCACCAGGACCCCCACATCTTGGGCCGTAAGACAGGTCTGCAGAGGAAGGAGGACCGAGCTCAAGTTGTAGAGCGCCAGTCTTGAGCAGAAAAAGCTAACGGTTCAAACTCCAGTACTGGTACAGTAACAACAACCAGTAACCCCACCCTAAACAAAAACAAAAATCACAAACACGAAATAACGAAGTTGACTTTTTTTTTGTTTGTTTTGTTCTTTTTTTTTTTTTGCTGGTAGTGGGGCCTGAACTCTGGGCCTGGGCGCTGTCCCTCGGCTCTTCAGCTCAAGGCTAGCGCTCTACCACTTGAGCCACAGCGCCACTTCCAGCTTTTTCTGGTTATGTGGTGCTGAGGAATGGAACCCAGGGCCTCATGCATGCAAGGCAAGCACTCTACCACTGAGCCACCTTCCCAGCCCCTATGTTTATGAAATGAATTACCAAGAATCTTCTTACAAAGAAAAGCAAATCCAAACTTAGACAATCTTACTAGTAAATTCTACCAAAAACGAGGAAGCAATAACTTCCCACTGTTATAGACTTTGTCAGAAAGCCAAGAAAGGCATACCCTAACTTATTTTACAAGCCTTTCACAGCTCATTCCCCAACCTAACAAATGCACAATAAAAATGGAAAGTTACAGACCAGTATCCTTCATAAATATACACACAAATGTCCCTACTAAGATATTTAGCACATCCAATTAAGCAATATAGAGAAAGGATGATGTCATGATTAATGGATCCCTCCCCCCATCCCAGGAATAAAGTCAGGGCTCACACCTGTAATCCCAACTACTCAGGAGGAGATGGAGATGGATCACAGTTCAAAGGCCAGCTTGGGCAACTGAGTTCCAGAAACCTGCTCTGAACCAATAACCTGGGTGTGGAGGCACCCTCTGTGGTACCAGCTATGAGGAAGGCCACGGGAAGGAGGATCTAGTGGTCTGCGGCTGGCTGTGGGCGAGGCTCCCGTGGTAGAAGGTCTGCACAGAGAATGTGAGCCCTAAGTTCAACCTTCAGTACTGATAACAAAAAACAAAAAACAACATAAAAACTAGTACTTCAAGCCGGGCGCCAGTGGCTCACGCCTGTAATCCTAGCTACCCAGGCTGCCTAGACAAAAAGGTCATCTTTCAAACCAAAAAGCTGGGCATGTACATGGCTGTCCCCACGTCCCCACAGGAAGCACAAACAGGAGGACCACGGCCCAGGCTGTCAAGGTATACACAAGAGACCCTGGCTGAAGAATAAGGGAAGCAGAAAAACAGGGTTAGGGCTGGGCACTGTGGGCTCATACCTGTCATCCTGGCTACTCATGAGGCTGAGAGCTGAGGATGGAGGTTCAAAGCCAGCCTGGGCAGGAAAGTCTGTGAGACTTTTCCAATAAACCACAAAAAGCCAGAAGTGGAGCTGTGGCTCCAGTGGTAGAACACTGGCCTTGAGCCAAAAATTCAAGGACTGCATCCAAGCCCAGAGTTCAAGCCCCAGACAGACAGACAGACAGACAGACAGACAGACAGACAGACAGACACACACACACACACACACACACACACACACACACACACACGCACACACACACACACGCACACACACACACAGAGTTGAGGCATGGCTCAAGTGAATAGTGCCTGTCTAGCAAGCATAACACTCTGAGCTGCTAAAACTGGGGCTCATCTGATAAATGAACCAAGTCAGCAAAGCACGACTACCTGCTTTTGCTGAAACTGAACCCTGAAAATATGAAATGCGTCAAAATCTAAAACATCAGTCAAAATGCAGGCCACGAACCTGCTGCAGAAGTTACTTCAGTGAAGCAAGTAAGTGTACACAGGAACACTTGTGCCACGTCTAGGCTTTGGTCCACCCCCCTCCCCCCATACGCTCCCTGTGTCACGCAAGCGTCCTGAGGTCTGGCGAGTGGAACCCGCGCGCGCACGCGCAGCACCGAGGGACAGACTGTTCATGGCCAGCACGCCCAGCCACGCCACCACAGAAACTCAGCTGGAATGAAAATGCATCTTCCATCCAAGCCTTCCCATGAGAATCCAACTGATAAAAAACTCAGGTTATAAAGGAGGAGGTGAACACAGGAATCTAACAGCTCCGCTCACCTGCACTAACCTTGGGCTCCCCACCTGTCTGAGGGGAGGGCGAGGCGGGTTTTGAACTTGGTAAGCGGCTTTGGCTCATTTGCAGAACTGTGATGAGCTGCTTTCAGACAGGCAAACATCGAGTGCTGTTCAAGAGCCAAGCCTGGGCCGGGCGCTGGTGGCTCATACCTGTCATCCTAGCTACTCAGGAGGCTGAGATTTGAGGATCGAGGTTCAAAGCCAGCCTGGGCAGGAAAGACCGTGAGATTCTTACCTCCAATAAATCACTCAGAAAACCGGAAGTGGTGCTGTGGCTCAAGTGGTAGAGCGCTTGCCTTGAGCTGAAGAGCTGAGGGACAGCGCCCAGACCCTGAGTTCAAGCCCCACGACTGGCCAAAAAAAAAGAAAAGAGAGAGAGCCAAGCCTGGCCCGGAGCAGAGGCCGCAGTGTAAAAGCCTGCCCAGGCCGAGTGAGAGGGGTGGGGCTGCTCTGGGGCAGGGCGCTGAGGAGGGGCAGCCCCAGTGATTGGTGAGAGGACAGAGGAGGCCAGCAGAGAGACAGCCGCGGTTCTAAGCGGGATGACGCGGGGGGATTCCTCCCTCTGCAAGGGCAGTGGTGTGGGGAGAGGGTCAGATGGGTCAGACTGAGCAGGGAAGTGTGATGATGGCCAACGCCAAGCAGCAAACAGGAGCTCCCATCCCTAGGCGGGAAAGCCTGCGGGCAGAGAAAGCTTGGGAAGGGTGTTTGCACGAACTCGTATCCAGGTCTTGGATGTGTGACACTTGAGTGGCTGATATCTTCGCGAAGCTGGGGAGGAGGACTAGATTGCAGTCTGTCCCCTGGCAGCCACAGAGCACGGGTGCAGGCATGCTTTGGTGTCTTATGTAACACGACAGAGTATTCCACCATTCCTCTGCATTTTAGATCATCATTCCATGAACACATGTTCAACACAAATGCACTCTCCCTGCCAACGTTTTGTTTTTATTGGGACAGGCTGTTACTATGTGTTTCAGGTTGGCCTTGAATTCACAATCTTGTAGCACTGGGATTATAGGCATGTGACACCACACCAGGCTGCATTTGAATCGGAGACGGCTGAGTCCCAGGATGTGGTGCCATGGATACAGAGGGCTGGCTGTGTGGAGAAGCTGCGAGGCTTAAAAAGTCCTCTGTGCGTCAAAGTGCTGAAGGTAATGAGCCCAGACAAGACCGTGCTCCACAGTGGAGCCTCCAGGTAGGAGCCCAGCCTGGGGAGCTGCAAGGCAAGAGGCCACCTGGGCAAAGGGGCTGCACTCAAGCTGGACCTGGATGAAGAGCTCCCCCTGGTCGGGGCCCTCCTGATGGCTGAGGAAAGCTAGAGAGTATCACAAAAAGCGAGGGCGCTTCTGAAGAGCAGTCAGGCTGCAGACTGCCAGCACCCGGCAGGCAGGCTCCCTGCCGCGGGAGGCGAGGTGCGAGTGCATGCTGAACCTCTTGCCGTCCTCCATCTCTGTCGCAAAGCCAAGAGAGAAGCAGCTATAGCTTTCTTTTTGTTGGTCATAAGGCTTGAACTCCGGGCCTGGGCGCTGTCCTTCAGCTCTTCAGCTCAAGGCGAGCACTCTACCGCTTGAGCCACACTGCCACTTCTGGTTTTCTAGTGCTTTACTGGAGATGAGCCTCGCAGACTTTCCTGCCCGCTCTGGCTTTGAACCATGATTCTCAGATCTCAGCCTCCTGAGTAGCAGGTGTGAGCCACTGGCGCCCGGCTGCAGCTATAGCTTTAACAACAAAATACAAAGCAAAGGCCCTTCCATCCATAGTTTAGTTGTCTTTTTTTTTTTTTTTTGGTTGGTGGCACTGGGGTCTGAACCCAGGACCTGGTGCTGGCTAGACAGATGCTCCACCACTTGAATCACTTCACCAGGTCCTTCACCCTTCACTAGTGAAGCCACCAGACATTCCATGACCAGAAAGAGCCACGCTCAACTTACTTGACTTTGAGAGACACACCCTGCGGGACTCCGATGCTGACAGCGGCACCCAGGACACTGTGCCTGGAGATCTTCCTCTCCGCGCCATACTCCACGATCGTCCCAAAGAAGCCCGCCCTGCGGGGGGCAGGGGCAGCAGTCAGCACCGACTCCCTCAGATCAGAGCCTGGCTGCCTGTGCCCCCGCCCCAGAAAGACCTGGGGACGCCGTGGGGATCTCCAGAAGCTGGCGCCATGCAGGGCAGCCCTTCCGCCAGAGCTGATGACTTACTTGAGCGAGCCCTTCACTCGAGTCTGCTCGTCGTCTTGGAACTTGTGCTGATAGCTGATGAGAGCAAAGGAGTGGGGGATGCCCAGCTGCGGAGACAGAGTGGAGGCTGAGGCTGGCCCCGCGCTCCGGGAAGACGGTGTCTGCGCTCCCCTAGCCGCTGGGCATCTGCCCGGCCCAGCCTCTGCAGGGCTGCCACAGGTGTGAGACTGGGCTGTGATCTGCCACGTGTAGGACCGGACCACTGTCACCGGCAGACACGCTAAATAGCGCGTGGGTGAAAACTGGAAGATGTCATGTCTAACTTTAGGACAAACAAGAACTTCTGCCCACAGGGAACCCCCGTTGCTGGGCAGCGGCTGTGGTGGGAGGTGAGGAGCAGTGAGTGGATCTGAGGGCCCTTCCCGACCATCCCGTCTTCCCACAGCCTGCCTGGGGTAGCGGCCGGTGCCCTTCCACCCAGGGCTCCCACCCAACGTGAGGTTCTCTCGCAGGGGATGTGGAAACGCCACCCGAGAACGCAGGAAATAGTTCTTGAGCGCCCCACTTTGTCTGCACCCCTGCTCCAGGGGGACGGAAGAGCGCGTGGCCGGCAGGAGCCGTCTTCCCCTCACCTGCAGGGCCACAGTGAAGTGGCTGGTCTTGGTGTCGCGGACGATGCTGGTGTTCATGGCTGACTGGATGCCCCACCGCCACTGCAGGTAGCCCACGGTGTTCTTGTCCAGGTTCCGAGCCAGGACGGTGGTGAGGCCGGGCCGGACTCCACGGGATGAAAACTGCAGAGCACAGTTTGTCGTCACAAAGCTGGGGGACATAGAAAGGTCTGGATGACACCTGCTCTGTGGTTGCCTGGGCCAGGGTAAGATCTTGCTTGTCACACTCCCATGAGTCCCTGGGCCGGCTCCTGCCAAGGCAGGCAGAATGAGGGTGTGGCGGGCGGCCACAGATGCCCTCTCCTGCCAGAGGCACTGAACACAGGGATTGTACACAGGGGACTGCAAGCCCGCTGCAGGTCAGGTCTCTCACTGCAGGTCAGTCCCCCCCCCCTCGCTGCAGGTCAGTTCCCCCCGCTGCAGGTCAGTCCCCCCACTGCAGGTCAGTCCCCCCACTGCAGGTCAGTCCCCCCACTGCAGGTCAGTCCCCCCCCACTGCAGGTCAGTTCCCCCCCACTGCAGGTCAGTCCCCCCCCCCACTGCAGGTCAGTCCCCCCCCCCGCTGCAGGTCAGTCCCCCCCCGCTGCAGGTCAGTCCCCCCCCCCCACTGCAGGTCAGTCCCCCCACTGCAGGTCAGTCCCCCCACTGCAGGTCAGTTCCCCCCTACTGCAGGTCAGTCCCCCCCCCCACTGCAGGTCAGTTCCCCCCACTGCAGGTCAGTCCCCCCACTGCAGGTCAGTCCCCCCCCCACTGCAGGTCAGTCCCCCCACTGCAGGTCAGTTCCCCCCCCCACTGCAGGTCAGTCCCCCCCCCCGCTGCAGGTCAGTTCCCCCCCCCGCTGCAGGTCAGTCCCCCCCCCACTGCAGGTCAGTCCCCCCCTACTGCAGGTCAGTCCCCCCCCCCACTGCAGGTCAGTTCCCCCCACTGCAGGTCAGTCCCCCCACTGCAGGTCAGTCCCCCCCCCACTGCAGGTCAGTCCCCCCCCACTGCAGGTCAGTCCCCCCCCACTGCAGGTCAGTCCCCCCCCACTGCAGGTCAGTCCCCCCCCCCTCGCTGCAGGTCAGTTTCCCCCCCCCACTGCAGGTCAGTTCTCTCCCCCCCCCTCGCTGCAGGTCAGTCCCCCCCCGCTGCAGGTCAGTCCCCCCCCCTCGCTGCAGGTCAGTTCTCTCCCCCCCCCGCTGCAGGTCAGTTCCCCCCCCCGCTGCAGGTCAGTCCCCCCCCACTGCAGGTCAGTTTCCCCCCCACTGCAGGTCAGTCCCCCCCCCACTGCAGGTCAGTTCCCCCCACTGCAGGTCAGTCCCCCCCCACTGCAGGTCAGTCCCCCCCCCACTGCAGGTCAGTTCCCCCCACTGCAGGTCAGTTCCCCCCACTGCAGGTCAGTTCCCCCCACTGCAGGTCAGTTCCCCCCACTGCAGGTCAGTCCCCCCCCACTGCAGGTCAGTTCCCCCCACTGCAGGTCAGTTCCCCCCACTGCAGGTCAGTCCCCCCCCACTGCAGGTCAGTCCCCCCCCCCGCTGCAGGTCAGTTCCCCCCCCCACTGCAGGTCAGTTCTCTCCCCCACTGCAGGTCAGTCCCCCCCCCACTGCAGGTCAGTTTCCCCCCCACTGCAGGTCAGTCCCCCCCCACTGCAGGTCAGTCCCCCCCCCACTGCAGGTCAGTTCTCTCCCCCCCCCCCCCCGCTGCAGGTCAGTTCCCCCGCTGCACGTCAGTCCCCCCCCTGCAGGTCAGTTCCTCCACCACAGCTCGGTTCATTCAATGCAGGTCAGTTCCCCTGGGCTCACAAAGCAGCCCTGGCATTGCCAGTGTGCAGCAGTGTCAGAACCACTCACTTTGGTCCTGTTCTGGACCATGGAAGTCAGAATTTCTGGGTGGGGACACAGTATCAATCTATGTAAAAAGCTGCCATCATGGGCCTAGAGGAGTAGCTCAGGCGGAAGAGCATCTGCCTGGCAAGTGTGAGGTCAGAGTTCAAACTCCAACACTGAGCCGGGCGCTGGTGGCTCACGCCTGTAATCCTAGCTACTCAGGAGGTTGAGATCTGAGGATCGAGGCTCAAAGCCAGCCCGGGCAGGAAAGTCCGCGAGACTCCTATCTCCAATAAACCACTCGAAAAACTGGAAGTGGCGCTGTGGCTCAAGTGGTAGAGCACTCACCCTGAGTTGAGCTGAAGAGCTCAGGGACAGCGCCCAAGCCCAGAGTTCAAGCCCCACGACTGACAAAACAAAAACAAAAACAAGAAAACCCCCAAACTCCAACACTGACAAACCCCACGCTCCATCCAGCAAGGTAATCCTGATGCACATCCATGGGCTGTAGCAAAAGCTACTTTCTGTGTGCGCAATGCTAGTCAGCTTCCTGAGAGAGCAGCACCACCTCCTGGCCAAAAGCAGGTATTTCACCCTCATAGACCTGACAACACCATAGCTTCATGCCTGCACCTGTGAGCCTGGGGGACAAGGACAACACCCCCACAGGACCAGCAGGCTGACAGCTCCAAGTGGGGGAAACTTGTAAGCACAGAGGCAAGGCCCGGCCCAGGCAGTCTCATTCCCCAGTCCAGAGCGCTTCCCACTCATACTGCCAGGCCCCGGGTCAGGACCCTGGCATCTCCCCGCCCAAATGCCCTTCATCACAGAACATGCAGGTCCTGCCTTCTATACCACAGAGCCCGCTCTCATATTTACCATCTTGGTGTGAGATTACGGAACAGCTTGAGACCAAATAAAGGTCCTTGTAAGTCCCCAGCTCCGAATTCCAACTGTTGGAAAATGAAAACAACAAAGGATTAGGTGTGTGCCTCTGGCCAGTTCCCTGCCTGGTTCTGAGCTCTTGCCAGGGTTCTACATAGAGGGAGTGGTGGATTCCTGAGTCTCGGCTTCATCTCTGTCCCTGGAGGTGACTGCTGCCCCAGGTTTACTGGAAGCTCAGGCTGCAGAAAGGGCTCCTTTCTGCAGGAAAGGCTGCTTGTCCCTGGGCCCCTCCCTGCTGTGGTTAGGTGTGTTCCCTCCCAAACGACCCCTCTGCATTCCCCTTATCCCCCAAGGCCTCCCAGGGAGCTGGGGTGGGCTTCTGGGGTCTCATGTAAAAGCCCCTTGGTGTAGTTCCGCACTGCCAGGGTCTTGGAGTTGCAGCCGTTCGGGCTGCCTCAGTGGGCAGCAGCCCGTCATGTTGACGCGCTGCAGCTGCCTTTCTGGAGTGGCCACCGCACAGGAGAGCCTATTCTAAGGACTCCTCAGACCCGAGGGCCTGCAAATGCCTTCGTTTGATATTCAGTCCTGTTACAGCACCACTTGGCCCCAGTCGGCTGGAGGGGCCGCTTTTACGGGGGCCAGGCAGTCTGGCCCATGGCCTTACCTCTCCCCACCCCTTGGCAGAAGTGACTCTCCGAAGAGCAAAGTTGATGGAGCCCCCTCCGTTGCCATTCTGGGTGGAGAGGCTTCCGGAGAGGATGGCGGTGTCTGTAGCTGTCAAGGGTGCCTGGGGAAAAACATCTCCCGGTAACAATGGAGGCAAAGCCAGGCTAGCACCAGCACTGGGTAGGCACCCTGTCAGGGCGCGGCCTTGGGCAGAGCCGCCTGACCGCGCTGCTTCCCTCCCCCTTGGTCACGAGGACTGCCTGTGGCCATGAAAGATTTTAAGGGGCACGTTCCCCAAGCTCAGGGACACAGAGCCAAAGCTGGGTTGGCAGTGTGTGGATGGCAGGAACTACAGTGGCTTCGTGCCTGCCACCTGGGACTCCCGGGCTGCTCCAGAACCTGCCACGGGGCTCCGAGAGGTACAGAAGGCCTGCGCGGCTGCAGACCGGCAGCGCTGGGAAGGGCAGGTTGCTCTGAGCAGACTCCACCTGCAGGCTGTACCTCAAGCAGGAAGGAATGGCCTAAGCTGGCCTCCATCCAGGAGACTGAGTAGGAGCATGCGCAGTGGGCAGGAAGGTGACCTGGCTGGTGGCCCCTGGCCCAGGGCGCAGAGCTGCCACTGCCTCGCGGCACATCGTGGAGTGTGCCCAGACACGAGTGCTGTCTTTTTTCAATGCTGTGTGGAGGCCTGCCTGCCTTCTCTCCTAATCTCAACCACTGCAACCCTGGGCTTCTCCTTCTCTGACTATTAATACCAGAAGGACTAGGGACGGTGGGAGCCACGTGCCCCAGCCCCGCTCCTTCTGCCCGCTCCTGCGTGGTGAGAGCGGAGTGCACAGCTTTGTGAGTCGCTAAGGGCAGCCTTCCATCAGTGAAGATGTGGAACCCTAGCAGGCTCTCCCTCCAGCTGCCTGCTGAGCCTCGTGAACGGGAGCCCGCGCTGCACTGAGCTGGTGCACTTTACCTCGATGGACTGAGATATATGCATTTTATTAATTTCAATCTGTGGAAAGCCACTTCCAGACACATCTTCATACTCCTCGTCATAGCGATCGAAGAGGTCGGTGGCATCTACACCAACGCTGATGGTCCCCTGCGCACAGAAACAAGTGGGAGGCAGTGAGCGCACAGGGCAGAGACTGCGAACCCCACCCTGCACCAGGCCCCGGCTCCGTCTTGCACCCAGGCAGCCCCACCACACACGTCAGTTCACCCCTAAGAGCTGCAGAATCTGTGGCTCCCGCAGCTAGAAACCAACTGGACCAGCAGCAGCAGCCTGTGGCCTGTGGAGGGATGACACCCTAAGGACAAGCAGGGATGAGCACGAGGGGCGAGGCAACACCAGGAGGCACTCAGGAGACTCCGGGGCACGTGCAGCATGATGACACAGGAAGATGCACACACAGAACACACTAGCAACAGATGGGAGATTTAAAAGCTGCTCTGTGGATCACACCTGTCATCCTAGCTACTCAGGAAGCCGAGATCTGAGGATCAAGGTTCAAAGCCAGCCTGGGCAGGAAAGTCTCTGAGACTCTTATCTCCAATTAACCATTCAAAAACTGGAAGTGGTGTTATGGCTCAAGTGGTAGAACACTAGCATGAGCACAAAGAGGCTCAGGGATAGCGCCAAGACCCTGAGTTGCAACCTCCAGGATGGAAAGAAAGAAAGAAAGAAAGAAAGAAAGAAAGAAAGAAAGAAAGAAAGAAAGAAAGAAAGAAAGAAAGAAAGAAAGAAAGAAAGAAAGAAAGAAGGAAGGAAGGAAGGAAGGAAAGAAAGAAAGAAAGAAAGGAAGAAAGAGAGAAAGAGAGAGAGAGAGAGAGAAAGAGAGAGAAAGAGAGAAAGAAAGCTGCTCTGTTATCCACAGTTAATTTGAAAATTATGAGAAGTCCATACTAATTTTTACCAGTTTTGCTAACTGATAAAATATTCCTTATATAAAAAACCAGTGTTCATTACATTCTTCCAAAGTCCCAAGACATTTCACGTGGGTATTTTTAACTCAATGTAAAAAACGTCACCATACATACTTGTATTAAATTGCAGCCCAACTTAAAAAACAAAACAAACTTTTTACTGAGGTTTAACTTACATATAAACTGTATTCATCTTAAGTGCATAATTTGAGTTTTTTAAAATTTTCTGTTGGTACTGGGACTTGAACTCAGGGCCTCATGCTTACTCAGGTATTACTCTATTATTTGAGCCATGCTTGTAACCCTGTTTTTTTTTTTTTTTTTGGTCCAGTAGTGGGGCCTGAACTCGGCCTGGGCACTGTCCCTCAGCTCTTCAGCTCAAGGCTAGCACTCTACCACTTGAGCCACAGCACCACTTCCAGCTTTTTGCTTATGTGGTGCTGAGGAATCGAACCCAGGGCCTCATGCATGCAAGGCAAGCGCTCTACCACTGAGCCACCTTCCCAGCCCGTTTTTTTTTTTTTTAAAGTTTTATGAATATTTTTAAATTTTTATTTTTTTGTTATGTGGTACCAAGGAATCAAACCCAGGGCCTCATGCGTACTAGGCAAACACTACCACTAAGCCACATTCCTTGCCCTTGTTGGCGATTTTGGAGATGGAGTCTTGTGGACTTTTCTACTTTGGCTGGTTTTGGACTGATCTTCTGAATCTCAGCCACCTGAGCAGCAGGAGTACAGGCATGAGACACTAGTGTCTGGCTTTCAATGAATTTTGAAAGATGAATACACTCATGAATCCACCTCTAAAATCATGACAGAACATTTCTTTCATCCTCAAAGTATGCTGGTAGGAGTGTTTTCATTTTAAATGGTTAGGGTTTTCCCTGCGGGGAGCTGGGAACCCAAGGTTTGTCACCTCCCAGGTTAGTTTGGTCAGCAGACTTCATACCCGTTGGCAGCCTGGGCCCTGCAGTGGCCCAGGTACTTACTTGTAGCATAAGGCCAGCCAGTCCCAACAACAACTTCACCACAAACACCACTACTTTTTTGGTGCTGATCCTGGGGCTTGAACTTGGGGCCTGGATGTGGTCCCTGAGCTTTTTTTTTTTTGTTGTTGTTGTTGGTTGTGGGGTTTGAACTCTGGGCTTGGGCTCTGTCCCTCAGCTCTTCAGCTCAAGGTGAATGCTCTACTGCTTGAGCCACAGCACCACTTCAGGTTTTCTGGTGGTTAATTGGAGATAAGAGGCTCACAGACTTTTCTGCTTGGGCTGGCTATGAACCAGGATCCTCAGATCTCAGCCTCCTGAGTAGCTAGGATTACAGGTGTGAGCCACAGCACCTGGCTTACAACTTTACTTCTAAGGAGAGACATCAGACTTGACAAATGCCTCTGTGAACTCAAAACTTCCACACTGAATGTGAAACTATTTTGTAGGGAACTTCTAAAGCCAATCACACCAAGGACCCCATGGGAGAAGAAATACACTTAGAATTTGCTGCAGTCCATACTTACGGAAAATGCAGTTTTCAAAAGCTACAAATATTTTGGTGTATTTATAGCATAGCAGTTACTAATACAGAAAGTAATTAATGCACTCTTGGGATGACTTGATTCTGAATGTAAACATCCTGCCCTCAAGCAGTATAGAAACTGTTGTGTAAGCTGAGCAGCATGGCTCAGACCTGTAATCCTAGATACTTGGAAGATGAGATGAGAAGGATCAAGGTTGGAGGCCAGTCCAGGCAGTTTGCGAGACCTCTTGCTCAACCACTAGCTGGGGAAGCTGGCATGTACCTGTCATCCCAGCTATGGAGGGAACTGTAAAATGGGGTCACAGCCTGGGCTAGCTTGGGCAAAAATCAGACCCTCTGTTACCCTATCCCGGGGAGGGTGTGTGTGGCTCAAGTGGTAAGTATGAGGGCCTGAGTTCCAAACCCAGTACCACTCCAAACCTCAAACCAAAACAAAAACAAATTAAAAAAAAGCTCCATGTAACAAAATAAAGAAAAAAAAAAAAAACTGCTGTTGTGAGCCACTTGGAGTGGTCAGTTATATAGCAATCCAACACCCAGAACATCTACACTACAGAACACCGACACTGGAGACACAACATACAGAACACTGACACTGGAGGCACAACACACACAGAACACTGACAGTGGAGACACAACATGCAGTCAGAACAGACACTGAGACACACAGGGTGGTGAACTGACGTACATGCTACCTGCAAAAATATTGCCTCTACCCCTCTGTACAGTATTTTCACAATAAACTTATTAAAAAAAATATCACCTCTGCTCTAGGCGACACATCCCGACTCTGTATATGTGTTTAATTTTGGGGGCTTGAACTCAAGATCTTATGCTTTTGTTTAGCTTTTTTGGCTCAAGAATGGTACTCTAGGGGCTGGAAAAGTGGCTTAGTGGTAGAGTGCTTGCCTAGCATGCATGAACCCTAGGTTTGATTCCTCAGTACCACATATACAGAAAAAGCTGGAAGTGGTGCTGTGGCTCAAGTGGTAGAGTACTAGCCTTGAGCACAAGAAGTTCAGGGACAGTGCCCAGGCCCTAAGTTCAAGCCCTAGGACTGGCCAAAAAAAAAAAAGCTGGAAGTGGAGCTGTGGCTCAAGTGGTAGAGTGCTTGCCATGAGCAAAAGAAGCTAAGGGAGCATGCTCAGGCCCTGGGTTCAGGCCTTGGGGGGTTGGGGGGCGAGGGGAAGAATCTCACAGACTTTTCTGGCTGGGTTGGCTATGAACTGTGATCCTCAGATCCTGAATGGCTAAGACTACAGGTGTGAGCCACCAGTGTTGGACCCCACATATGTTTTTAGTGTTCATAATTGTTACAATTTAAGTTTTTTTACAGTCTAGCCTCAAGCATGTGATCGGTGTGATTATAGGTATGCACATCATATCCCACTCAGGAAGCCTCTCAACTCATTCAGCAGAGGTGAATTTACAAATACAGCCCAGTTACTACTCTTCAACTACTCGGTTGTTTCTTTTTTTTTTTTTTTTTTTGTCGGTCGTGGGGCTTGAACTCTGGGCCTGGGCGCTGTCCCTCAGCTCTTCAGCTCAAGGCGAGCGCTCTACCACTTGAGCTACAGCGCCACTTCCGGTTTTCTGGTGGTTTATTGGAGATAGGAGTCTCTTGGTCTCTCCTGCCCGGGCTGGCTTTGAACCGCGATCCTCAGATCTCAGCCTCCTGAGTAGCTAGGATTACAGGCGTGAGCCACCAGCGCCCGGCTTCGGTTGTTTCTTTAGATAAGGCCACGATATGGAAAATTCCAGTGAGTCTGTGATCTTAGACTTTGGTGCTGACCCAAATCTATGGAAAACGACCAAAGCAGAAGAGTAATAGTGAGTTGGGGAGAGCGTGAGGTGAAGGGTTGACTTGGTTGATAGAATTAACTGTCTAGGAAATGACTGATGGGAGTGCTTTGAGTGACAAGGACATTTCTTTATCTTAGAGAGAGCCCTAGATGCTGCCTCCTGCTCTTGCTCCACTTTAGGGAAATAACCTTTGGGAAATAACTGCTCGAGGCACTAGAACAGATGGATTTTTTTCTCAACATGCCGAAAAGGCTGGACTGCAACTTACTATTCATTTTCACTTGTGAGACAACAGGCAATATTTTCTATAATGAAACAACCCAAGCTTGAAAGGAATGAAAAATCAGATTTGGCTGGGTGCCAAGGGCTTGTTTAAAACTGGGACACGTGTGCATGCACGCACGCACGCATACACATACTCTGTTACTGTCTGAAAAGTAAAGTCAGATTTGAATTTTGTTTTTGTTTTTTGGCCAGTCCTAGAGCTTGAACTTAAGAGACTGAGCACCTTTCCTGAGCTTCTTTTTGCTCAAGGCTAGCACTCTACCCCTGAAGCCACAATGCCACTTCCAGCCTTTTCTGAACCCAGGGCTTTGTGCATGCTAGGCAAGCACTCTACCACTAAGCCACATTCCCAGCCCCAGATTTGAACTTTGGCATAGAATCAAAAATATAAAGCATTGTTGGGCTGGTGGCTCATAACTGTAATCCTAGCTACTCAGGAGGCTGAGATCTGAGGATCACAGTTCAAAGCCAGTCTGTGAGACTCATTTCCAATTAACCCAATTAACCACCCAAAACGTGGAACTGGAGCTATGGCTCAAGTGTCTGTAGAGTGCTAGTCTTGAGAAAAAAGCAAAAGGAGAGCATCAGGTTCTGAGGTCAAGCCCATTATCACTTCCTCTTGGTGCACACTTCCGAAAGCAATTTCAACAGGTGTCATTGTTCTATGTTCACACATGCAAACAATCTACTTTGATCAGATTCAACCTTTTACCTCCTTGAACTAGTCCCCGCTTCCCTCCCCGCCCCCAGCTTTATTGAGCTAGAGTCTTGTTATATAGCTCAGGCTGGCCTTTACCCCTCAGATTCCACCTGGGATTACAGGCACGTGCACATCAGGCTCGAATAACACCATCTCTGGCTTCGATAAAGACACTGATGAGATTGAACACACGTGTCTATCTTAGTGTGCTCCTGAAAGCCTCTTCTCCCAAGAGACAGGGGAGTAACAAAAGCATACAGGGGACAGGCGACCAAGAGACAGGGGAGTAACAAAAGCACGTGGGGGACAGGTGATGTGAAAGAATCCATCCCAGGACAGACAGCAATTTGGCAGAGTTGCAACCCAACATCCACAGGCTCAAGGAATGGGGGACTAGATACCCCAGGAGTGACAGGTCAGAGAGAGCTGGACTCCTGTCCACCATGCGAGGGGTCTTGGGGCACTGAGACCCTCAGGGAGGCAGCGGCACTGCTGGCTGCTTAGGACCTCCCAAGCTTCCTCCCATCCCAGCATGCTCTGCAGTTTCTTCTCCACATGGCTGACCACTATTCACACAAGTCACCTGGACATGGGCCATGGGGTGGGCGCGGGTCCTACACAAGGGTCCTCAGGGATACTGAGACCACGGTATGTACTTGGAAATGCAGGATTCCATAGATGGATTGTTCTGAAAATATGCTCCCTTAAGTACTATAGGGGTCTTTTAAAAAACTTGTGGCATGAACTCGATCATAGGATACTGTGTTTCCCAATTTAAGCTGCCACTGACCTTTTTAGAAGATTTAAGTAATGCTGCCTCTCATTATCTCCGATGGCTTCCCCTTCCTGCCAACAACCCTGCTGAGCTGATGGAGAAGAGGTGGGAGGCTGGGGGTGTAGGGGCACACACGTCTTATCATGACCACACAGGCTGCCTGTGGCCATCCCGCCCAACTCAACACAGACCAGAAATCAGCCACAACCAAGGAGCCACCAGCACAGCTGGCACCTCAAACTTGTCAAGATGTCCTATTTGCCACCAGGATGGGGCACACACTGAGACCAACTTCCCCAGCAAGTGGAAGGGAAAGGACATCATACAAGGGACTGAAAAATAACTGTGACTGCAATGTCATGGCCACTCAATCCCCCTGGGGGTCCAGGTCGCCCATGGCTGCGGAGACGACTGATATTCACTCAGTGCTTGGCGTCCAGGTGACATCCTTTCTCCCAGAGCTGCACGGCGAGGGCTCGGGGGCGGTGGGGAGGCCTCAGTGAACTAGCCCAAGGCTCCGCATGTGAAATCCCAGGCACAGGCATCATCTTCCCACCTGAATGGGGGTATGTGTGTATGTGTGTGTGTGTACTTGGGGCTTGGACTCAGAGCCTGGGTGCTGTCCCTGAGCTTTTGTGCTTAAGGCACTTCTGGCTTTTTGGTGGTTAATTGGAGATAAGAGTCTCACAGACTTTCCTGCCTGGGCTGGCTTTGAACTGTGATCCTCAGGTCTTAGTCTCCAGAGTAGCTAGGATGACAGGCGTGAGCCACCGGTTCTCAGCTTCCACACAGTTTGAAATGCTGGCCTCCAGGTCACCAGTAGCAGCTCTGCCCGTAGCTACAGGGGAGATACCTTCCACAAAGGTATCGCTTTGAGATACGGTGAGATTTGTATATTGTCTCTGTTGTTTTGTATATTGCTACCCCATTATTCCCCCCTGGTTCTCATAGTAAAGCTTTCATCCCACCCTCCCCAGAACGGCATTGGTTACCTTGGGGTTGGTTCGCTGTTGCAACCTCCTCTCTTCCCGCTCTCTCTGCAGCCGCTCAAACTCTTCTCTGATCTCTGCTGGAGTTCTCCGCCTTTCCACAACCTGTAGGCAGAATCAAGGGAGACAGCTGAGGACCAGGAAGTAAAGACAACACAAACACACACGGGAGTGTGTACGAGCTGCCTGGGCCTAGCTCTGCTGCCTTCCTCCCCGCTTCCACTTCCGAGCTTCCCAGAAAATCAGCGAGCTGGGATGGGATCTCCACCTCCAGCTGGGAGGCCCTTCCAGCTTGTGCTTTTCCTTGGCTCTCCAGAGACTTTGACATTCTTTTATTTTCATAACTTGCCTGAGACTGCAGGAGTCTTACCAATAAAACCCCACAGTTCCAATTTCCTAAGGAGTCCTAGGTGACAATGTTAACAGGCATGCTGAGGACTAAATCTGCGCGGCCTGGGCTTGTTAGATCAGAGAATCTGGCTATGAGGGCTGAGTGGTCTAGAATCACTGCCCTTCCCACTATGAGAGGACGTGAACCGGAGCATGGAACGTGCCAGTCCAACAACCCTCTAGGACCAAACACAGGGCATGAAAACTAAGGGATGAGCAATAATGTGAGTCTGTGAGAATCTAGAGCATTCTATCAGAGCCTTTCTCATGTAGCTCACCATGAAAGGAAGACAGTCTAGTTGAGATTTCAAAGGTGGAGGCTAGCTGGGTGCTAGTGGTTCATTCCTAGTGGTAATCCTAGCTTTCAGGAAGCTAAGATCCAAGGATCGTGATTTGAAGCCAGTCCAGAGAAAGAAAGTCTGTGAAACTCGTATCTCCAATTAACTACCAAAAAGCCAGAAGTGGAGGTGTGGCTCAAGTGGTAGAGCATCAACCCTGAGCAAAAGAGAGGCAATGCTCAGGGTCTGAGTTCAAGCCTCAGTATTGGCACTAACTAAACCAACCAACCAGCCACAGAAGTGAGATGGGAAGAAAGACAAGGTCACCACACGAGTCCCCAGAGTCCCCTTCACGAATGCACTACTGTTGGCAATATGAGAACACCAAGCATGGGAGCACAGAGGGTGGGCCGAGGAATCAAACTTTTGTTGGAATTTTTTCTGATACACCGTGATAGGCGATAGAGAACAGTAATTCAGAGGAGCCAGATCATTCCGTTTCTAGTCCTATTTTATACAAGCTTTGCAGTCTGTGCATTGCAGCCCCACCGCTGGGTCAGAACTCAGGTCGTCTGGAGTGCGAGGACGCTCGCTGGCAGGTGCCTCCCTCCCCAGTGGCGCCCAGAGGCCTCTGCCATCTGCGCCTTCTCGAACAGAGTGCACGATGCTGAGTGTGTCAGGACGAAGGTGGCCGTGAGCCCCTTGTACAAGTGAGGGGGCCCAGGAACACAGCGCTCTTGTGCCTGTGCTGAGCAAATACCATACGCATTCCTGAGCTGTGTGCACATGGTTGACCACGTGCAAAACAAAAATGTGGGGCTCACTGATGCTACTACCTAAGACAACACAGATGAGACGGCAGAAGTAAAAATAATAATTACAGGGCAAGACTCAGGCATTAACAGGAAGCAAACTGAGAAGCCAGAGCAGCCAGCGCCCCTCCCAGACCCTCCTCTCAGATGTGACAAGGACAGGGAGGCCACCGAGTCTGTGGGTCTGCCCTGTCCTCCAGATGTGAAGCCACACGCCTCACTGAGGGGCAGGAGGTGGGAGCTGAGGAGCATGTCTCATACCCATATCCATGGTAAGCAGCCCCCATTTGGCTACCTCAGGCTACTGGGAACCTGTTGTTACTATCAGTCATAGGTTGCTAGAACACGTGACTACTATGTGGTCTCTCAGCTCAGAAAGTTTGAAGCCCCAGGTAGGGATCGCTGTTTTGAGTCTTTACTCCCATTTCCTGCGTGGGCAGTAGGAAGGAAGTGTCTCTCCCTTTCCCATTTCTTTCTACTTTATCCTGTTGTAATGTACTAAAATAAATTAAAAAAACCAATTAATTTGTTATTATATAGGTGATGAACAGAAGGTGTTACTGTTTCAGAAGTCAGGTAATGAGTACATTTCTTTCTTTTTTTGTCAGTTGTGCAGCTTGAACTCAGAACTTGGGCACTGTCCCTGAGCATTTTTGGTCAAGGCTAGCACTCTACCACTTTGAGCCACAATCTACTTCTAGTTTTTGAGTAGTTAATTAGAGATAAGGGTCTCATGGGGAGTTTTCTGCCTGGGCTGTCTTTGAACTGTGATGCTCAGATCTCAGCCTTTTAAGTAGCTAGGATTACAGGGGTGAGCCACCAACATCTGGCCCTGAGATTCTTACCTCCAATTCATCATAAAAAAAGCTGAAAGTGAAGCTATGGCTCAAGTGGTAGAGCGCTAGCCTTGAGCAAAAGGAGCTCAGGGACAGTGCCCAGGCTAAGTCCAAGACCCAGGACTGACCAAAGGGGGGAAAAAAAGTGTGAAGAGAAATTCAGTAAACACATAGGATCCTATTTTTCTTTCTGGATTAAAAAAATGCTATTAAATTTAACACAATGAACAAATATGGCTTTTCACCAAACCAGAGGTCAGAAGTCAATGGCCTATTAGAAATAGGCAATCGCCAGAGAGAGGGGCCTGATGGAACACAACAGGAGTGGTGGGGATTGGACACAGGTGACAGCCCACCTACCTGAGGCACAGGGCTCCTCAGACCTGCCTGCTTCTTTCCTCATGGGGGAATTCATGCATCTTAGGTAACAATTTTCAGGATTTTCCTGCCCTGACATTTTTTTTTCTTGCTGGTCCTGGGGCTTGAACTCAGGGCCTGACGCTGTCTCTGTGCTCAAGGCCAGTGCTCTACCACTTGCATTACAGCGCCACTTCTCACTTTTTTAAGTAGTTTATTGGAGATAAGAGTCTCATGGGGAGTTTTCTGCCTGGGCTGGCTTTGAACCGTGATCCTCAGATCTCAGCCTCCTGAGTAGCTAGGATTATAGGCATAAGCCACTGGTGCCTGGTGCCCTTAGTTAAATAGTAGCAAGTACAATTCGCTGTGGGGCAATCAGGAAATAGCTGCAGGTGAGACATGCATACAAGCACCAACAATTCTAGTAGCAATTTACAGCCTTACAATTTGATCCTAACCTCTTCCTTTCAGGAGACTTGTGACAGCCAGGGCAGAGCAGAACAAACAGATGTAGAGGCAGAGCTCATCCCAGCTGTCCAGGAGGCCCGATTCACATGTGCTTGCTGTATCACTCATGAATGTTAAGTGTTCTAATATATGGCAGTGAGTTCTAACTTGCAGAGTTGTTTTAGACAATGTAATCTAGCAGTTCTCATTTTTTTTGGCCAGTCCTAGGGCTTGAACTCAGGGCCTGGGCGATGTCTCTGAGCTTCATTTATTCAAGGCTAGCACTCTATCTTTTGAGCCAAGGTGCCACTTCTGGCTTTTTCTGTGTATGTGGTACTGAGGAATGGAACCCAGGGCTTCATGCCTGCAAGGCAAGCACTCTACCATTAAGCCACGTTCCCAGCCCCATGCAGTTCTCAAGTTTTTAAGCCTTTCCTAAACAAAGAATTTCATGGCGAAGGTGGAGACAGGTGGAAGAGACTGTGTCCAGACAGAACTGCCTCCTCCCACTGGCTTCTTCCCCTCCCCAGTGCTGGTGCTGGCAACCTCTCCATTTCGCTGGACATGTTAGGAAGCTAAGGACAAGCCAGACAAGTTCCAGAGTTAGCAAGTAGAACAGACAGGTCTAGAATTCAACCTCAGAATCTCAGAAAAAGGCAAGGAAGGAGACTCTGTCTCGACTAGTCTCACAGGTTGAGGGGTGCCGGATTGCCCGGAGAGGGTGCTTTATAGGCGTTTCTGACTCTTCTGGGCCACCAGACGCAGTTTCTCTTACCTCCCATCCTTCCATCTCCAGTCCTTTCTTTCCATATATATCATAGATGGCTCTGGTTTGGGGGTCACTAAGCACTGCAAGTAGAAGGTCAGACATGGTTACAAGGTGCACAAGTCACCTTTCAGTCCTTTCACAAGTCATGAGGTAGGTCTCCCTGTCCAACCACCATCTTCCTAGAGATCCTCTCCATCTTCCCCATACCTCTCCTCCTAATTACTTTTCTGATACAACTTAGGATATTTCCCATGATTTTCCTGTGGGTCCAGGCTTTTCTTAGTCCTAGGGTACAAGGTGTGCCACATGGGAGGCTGCATTGAAGGTGGCTGCTTGTAAAACAGCATATAAAGTACACTGGATTGTTAGAGATGATTCCTGTCTCAAATCAAGACTTGATTATTATTTTTCAGGAGCAGGCTAGAACTGTAAGGCATGTTTTGGTACACCCTTCTTTATTTCTTTTTCCTCCTCCCCTTCCCCCTCCCCCTCTCCCTCTTCTCCTTCTCCTTCTTCTCCTCTCTTCCTCTTCTTCTTCTTCTCTCTTCCTCTTCTTCTTGTTTTGGTCGTGGGGCTTGAACTCTGGGTGGGCCTGGGCGTTGTCTCTCAGCTCTTCAGCTCAAGGTGAGTACTCTACCACTTGAGCCACAGCGCCACTTCTGTTTTTCTGGTGATTAACTGGAGGTAAGAGTGTCACACACTTTCCTGCCCAGTCTGGCTTTGAACCATGATTCTCAGATCTCAGCCTCCTGAGTAGCTAGGATTACAGGCATGAGCCACTGGCCCATCTTTATTTCTAAAGCTTTTTCTTGATTTTCTTTTTGCTTTTCCCATGTCGTAAGTTTATTTATTTTTTTGTTGGTCATGTGCCTTGAACTCTGGGCCTGAGAGCTGTCCCTCAGCTCTTCAGCTCAAGGCTAGTGCTCTACCACTTGAGCCACAGCGCCACTTCTGGCTTTTTTCTTTTTGCTTATGTGGTGCTGAGGAATCGAACCCAGGGCCTCATACATGCAAGGCAAGTGCTCTACCAGTGAGCCACCTTCCCAGCCCCCATATCCACGTTTCTTAAGCAGACGGTGTCTCACTCTGTCGAAAGGCACAGCAAACCCAAAGTTGAGGTTATCACCACTAGTAATTGCCAGTTAGCTGCTTTCCACAGGAAATGGCCAATCTTTCAAGGCCTCCTGATGGTGATTCCCATGGTTCATGGAGGTTGTGGACCCCCCCACCCCCCCTCCCAGATGCTAGGTTCCATCAGCGCTTCTGGGGCAGCTCTGAGCAAGGGCAGACATGGAAGGTGGAAGAACTGGGTGCACTAACAACATCAACCTTCTTTTCTCATGACCATGTTGGCCCATCAGTTGAAGTACACCAGGAGCAGATTCAAGGCTGCCCAAGTGGAACTTGAACACCAGCAAAGTCAACAGTTGCTATATCCTTCCCCTACTCTGCCAAGTTCTGTTCAGGATCTTTGCATCTAATCTCCTGAGAGTTCGAATATATTTTTAGGCCTAATTAGAAAAACAATGTAAATGAGTCTATCTATATTCAAGTATAATGAGGAAGAAAGAAATGCTGACTGCTGGAAAACAGGGACCCAGACATTTTGAGCTCATCTCTTGGATTTAGTGGGAGGTGTTTATTCACTGTTCATTTCTATCTTCCTTTAGGTCAATGTGAGGCCAGGTCTGCCACTGTGCTTTCACCAACACTGGCAGGTAACTTGTTAACTCGTCCCAAACCTCCAAAACAATATGAGCAAACTATATGGATAATTCAGACAAGAGCATACAACAAAAGAACAGGCTTTGGCCAACTACCACATAAATGGTCAGAAGTATCTGTTCATTAAAATCTAATTTGTTGGGGAAACTCTAAGGTAACATATACCATGTGCTATGTGTCTATACTCAGAAGTCAATTATTTTGTGAAAAAAACATATTATCTAATTCCAAGGAGCAGGTCACCAAAGCCCCTTCTGGAATAATTTATCTTACTTGATTTTCTTTCTTTCTTTCTTTCTTTCTTTCTTTCTTTCTTTCTTTCTTTCTTTCTTTCTTTCTATCTATCTACCATTTTAAGTATTTAAAGTGCAATTCAATTGCATTAAGCACCACCCTCGCTGCTGTGGGGCCATCCGGGCTATTTTCAGAACTTTCTATTACCTCACAGAGAAGCATTAAACCCATTAGTGACTTGAATATTTCATTTATGAACGTGTCACAAATCTTTCTGTTATACATAGCTACAGGTGTAGAGGTCTGAATGACTTGGATCTATTTCTTTTCATCTTTCTTAACATCATTTGCTTTCTTGTTGAAACCGTTCTTTCTCTGAATGCTACTGAACCAATAAAATTGCTTTCAGATGAAAGAGTGCCCTTGTAGTTTCTTATAAAAATGAGAACAAAGAGAGCTTCCTGCAACACTCGGCCTCCCCGCCACGCATTCCCTTTGGAAGGCACTGGTAAACGATTCAGAACTGAATGCTCCCCTGCAATTCAGACCTGGCTCCATTACTTCACCTGGACTTTCATTTTCTACTTACTGGACACATATTGATTTCTAAAGCAGAATACTACTCTTTCAAAGGGCCCCGTCAGTAAAAAGTACTAACCTAACCACCTCTTTTATACACCTCTAAGGACTCTCTTTCGCTACCCTCCACAAATCAAGTCTCTAAGAAATCGAACATCTGCTTGGAGGGTGTTTCTTGGAGCCAAGCCCCCACTGACCTTCATAAGCCTGGTGGACAAGGTTAAATAGTCGTTCTGCTTGTGATTTGAGATCTGGGTCTCGGTGCTTGTCTGGGTGGTAAAGCATACACAGCCTCCGGTAGGCAGCTTTAAGCTCTTCAGAAGAGGCCTAAATAAAGAAAAATTCAGTTAGAGAACAATCAATGGCACTTAAACATTACCATGATCAGAATCAGCCTTGAAATGGGAACCTGTCAGCCACATCCCAACATGTTTGGTCTCTCCATACAGGACACAAGTTATGCTTTACTACCCCAATACGCCTTTTTTCCAGTTAAGAAAGTGATCAATCAATATGTACTACTCTGATAGTGACTACTTGGCTCAGGAAGGCTACGATCACATGGAATGAGGTCTTCTGTCTGTGCCAGCACCATGCTCTGAGCTGCAACTACAATGCCTTGGACACATGCTCACTCTTTAACTCAGGATATTTCTGGGAGGTCCTGCTGGAGAATATGTTCAGAAAGAATACAGTTGCGTGTCACTGCACAGAAACAACATTCATGTAATAAGGTATTTGTTGTTAACTTTTTTTGTCGGTCATGGGACTTGAACTCAGGCCCCAGACACTGTGCCTGAGCTTCTTTTTGCTCAAGGCTAGCACTCCACCACTTCAGCCACAGTGCCACTTCTGGCTTTTTCTGTCTATGTGGTACTGAGGAACTGAACCAGGGCTTCATGCATGCTAGGCAAGCACTCTACCACTCGTTAATTAAAAAAAAAAAAGGGCTGAGAAGGTAGCCTAGTGGTAGAGTGCTTGCCTAGCATGCATGAAGCCCTGGGTTCGATTCCTCAGTACCACATACACAGAAAACGCTGGAAGTGGTGTTGTGGCTCAAGTGGTAGAGTGCTAGCCTTGAGCAAAAGAAGCTCAGGGACAGTGCCCAGGCCCTGAGTTCAAGCCCCATGACTGGCAAAAAAAAAAAAAAAAGACAAATGAAACTGTAAAACCAACACCACCACTGAGTCGGCCTCTAATCCTAAAAGTAGAGGAAATGCTTTACAAATCTTCAATAACCAACAAGTCAGTGAAGCCCCTTCCCAGGCAGGCCACTCCCCGCTGCCCTGGGAGGCATCCAGGGCACCGGGTTGCGTGCAGAGCATGATCTATTTTCAGAACTTTCAGAAAATGCATTCAGAAAAGCATTGAACCCATTAGTGACTCGAATATTTCATATATGAACGTGTCACAAATCTTCCTGTTATACATAGCTACAGGTGTAGCGGTCTGAATGACGCGTGTGCTGGGCTCTCGTGCTAGGGCATGAGGGCCACCTCCCTCCTGGGCCTTGGAGTGCGAGCCAGCCTATGCAGCTGGGCCCTGGGTTTTCTATGGGAAGTTAGCGTTGGCTCCAAAACCACCACCTACAGGAGGTCACGTTGGGGGACAACGCTACTCAGATGTCTGAAGAAACATTTTATTTTGGGGAGCACGTCAAGCATTCATGAGAGTCACTAGCTGACAACATGGCAGAGGGGCCCACACTGCCTCGGTTACTAGGGAGGCCACAAAGCAGAGGTACTCTGCTTGGAATGGGAAGCGTCTGAAGTCGCAGACACAATGAGTGCAGAGCCCAAGGTTATAAAGGCGAGCATTACAGTGCATTGCTGTATAATTCCCACATTCACTTTTTTACCCACAAAAATAAATCTCTACTGTGCTTTGGCAATATTTTTTGGCATGATGTTTGCATATTTTCTACAGAACTACATTATTCACCACAGATGTTAAAACCCTGGCAACCTGTGCAGGTTGAGTAGAGGTTCTAAAAGAATTCTGGAGCACTCCAAAGAGGCAGACCATAAATGCTACTGTGGACACAGGGCAGCCTCTTCTCCAGGCATGGAAAGGCATGGGGGAGAGGGATGGTCGAGAGTCTAACCCGAGTCTGTGATTCACAGAAGCAGCAGCCAGACCCAAGCCAGACAGCTTGTCCTTCAGGTCAGGCCTCAGAGAGCTTGGCTTGCCCGCTGCACAGACATGCATTTCCAGCACTGCTGCTTTAAATCAGGAGCTCTGAGGTTTCCATGAACTGCTCCATGGAATGGGGTCAAGGATCTGGGGACTGAGCATCCTTTGCCAGGATTAGGTGACCTGTGCACCGCCCCCCACCTCTAACTTCTGCATGTTCTTTGGGAACGGCACCGTGAAGCAGTTGTGGGCTGACAGCTGCTCCTGTCTCCTGTGTGATATACTCTGGGCTCCAGCAAACCTGCCATTTCAGTGGTTGAGGAAGCAGGCTCTGGAGTCCAAGGGCCCGTGTACAGACATCAGGCCTGTCACTTCCAGCTCTGTGAAGTATTCTGGCCTTAACTTCCTCCTCTAAAAGGCGGAATGCACCTCTGAGAGAGGGGCAGTGGGGAATGAAAGGAGACGGACTGTAAACCGCGTCATAGCCCAGTGCCCACCATGCAGTAAGAACCGCAAGCCGTGAGGCATACGCCAGCTGGTTCCCGGGCGAGAGGTTGGCAGTAGGAAAGCAACCACTGACTTCTCACTGTCACTTCAACTCAAGTTCAACACCCCTTTGGCAGCAAGTACTGAACCTGGGAGGATTGGGAGAGGGCCCAGCCCTGGTGTGCAGAGAACAGGTGCACCCCTTTATGAAGTCCTATTGGTGAACACTCAAGCTCTGGAGATGGTCCCTGTCCTCCCCCACCCCCCTCGCTCCCTGGCCTTTGTGCCAGTACTAGGGCTTGAATTCAGGGACTAGGCCATGTCCCTGAGATTTCTGCTCAAGGCTGCACTCTACCATATGAACTACACCTTCTTTGCTGATCGATTTGTTGAGGTTAAGAGTCTCAAGAACTTTTCTGTCCATGCTGGCTTTGAACAGTAATCCTCAGATCTCAGCCTCCCGAATAGCTAGTATTGCAGGCATGAGCCACCAGTGCCTGGCAATGGGCACTTTTTTCTATGTTCTTTCTACTTGACTAGATGCACAAAGCTCCTGGAAGAAACAGGTCTCACTATTCCAGCTCTGCATTTTCTCCTTCCTAATTACCATTCATTACACAATGCATTTCTTGCCTCTCTTACCAACATGGCATCTCCACCAAACCCTGGGGTTTTATTTTTTTTGTGCTGGTCCTGGGGCTTGAACTCAGGGCTTAGGTACTGTCCATGAGCTTCTTTTGCTCAAGGCTAGTGATCTACCACTTGAGCAACACTTTTGAACCCCAGGGTTTCTTTCCCCTCCAATCCTGGGCTTGAACCCAAGACCTGAGCACTATCCCTGAACCTTTTCATGCTCAATGCTAGTGCTCTACCATTTGAGCCACAGTGACACTTGGAATTTTTTGAGTAGTTTATTGGAGATAAGTCTCTCATAGGGGGCTGGGAATGTGGCTTAGTGGTAGAGTGCTTGCCTAACATGCATGAAGTTTAGGGTTCAATTGTTCAGTACTATACACACAGAAAAAGCCAAAAGTGGTGTGTAGGGAGTCTCGCCTCAGTGGTAGAGCACTTGCCTTGCATGCATGAGGCCCTGGGTTCGATTCCTCAGCACCACATAAGCAGAAAAAATAAAAAAGCCGGAAGTGGCGCTGTAGCTCAAGTGGTAGAGCGCTCGCCTTGAGCTGAATTGCTGAGGGACAGCGCCCAGGGCCAGAGTTCAAGCCCCACGGCCGACAAAAAAAAAAAAACTGCAAGGGAGTGGGCGGAGTCTCGCCTCGGCTCCCTACAGTGGTGCTGTGGCTCAAGTGGTAGAGTGCTAGCCTTAAGCAAAAAGCAGCTCAGGGGCAGTGCCCAGGCCCTGAGTTCAAGCCCAAGGACTGACCAAAAAAGTGTCTCACGGGGACTTTGCTGCCCAGGCTGGCTTCAAACCACAATCCTCAGATCTCAGCCTCCTGAATAGATAGGATTATAGGTGTGAACCACTGGTACTTGGCTCCCCAGGGTTTTCAATATACATAAGAGCAAATACAGGGACAATAAAATACATCTTCTGTAGGTTCACTTACGTGATGATGCAAAGGGGCTTATTTTTTCCTCAGCAGCTGTAATACAATTTCTCCCTGCAACTTCCAATTGTTATTATTATCATTATTTTTGCCAGTCTTGGGGCTTAAACTCAGGGCCTGGGCGTTGCCCCTGAACTTCTTTTGCTCAAGGCTAGCACTCTACCACTTGAGCCACAGTGCCACTTCTGGCTTCTTCTGTTTATGTGTTACTAAGGAATCGAACCCAGGGCTTCATGCATGCTAGGCAAGCACTCTACCATTAAGCCATATTCCCAGCCCCCCAATTGTTATTTCTATATCTTGCAAAAGTTACATGTGGATTTGACTGACTCTAGGTTACACTGCTATTTCCTAGTTTTAAAATTAAACTAGCTGACTAGAGAGCAGATAGTCTGCAAGACCTCCTTCCATCATATGAATAAATGGCTTAATGTGTTATTGATTAAGTAATGGAAATGAGAAGTTTCATTTTTAATAAATATCACATTCAATAAAAGGTTAGATTAAGGCCCTCCATCACAAATGAACAGCTAAGGTCACTGGTTCGATATTTCATACATGATAATCTCTTTTACTATCATAAAAATACTGGTATCATTTCAAGGTATAATAAGGTATCATTAAGAATGATACCTAAAGTTATGTACTTATTTCTAAATTTCTGTAATAAAATTAAGAGCTGTAATCTGAAAAGCTTTATCATCTTAATCATCTGGCTACATTTCCATGGGACAGTCCATACATATGTTAGGACACAAATTAATTCTCAGTAGATTTTAAAAGATTCATACCTCACAAAACATTACAGGAGACTGGAAAACCCACAAATTTGAGGAAGTTAAAAAAACAATACCTTAGAAATAGAGACAAATGAAAACAAAAACACGACACATCCAAACATGTTGGACAAATCAGAGGCATTTTTTTTTTTTGGTCCGGCCGTGGGGCCTGAACTCTGGGCCTGGGTGCTGTCCCTCAGCTCTTCAGCTCAAGGCTAGCGCTCTACCACTTGAGCCACAGTGCCACTTCCGGTTTTTTTCTTTTTGCTTATGTGGTGCTGAGGAATCGAACCCAGGGCCTCATGCATGCAAGGCAAGCGCTCTACCACTGAGCCACCTTCCCAGCCCCAGAGGCATTATTAAGGGTACAGCTACAGTTACCCGTAGGATCACAGGAGGGGGCTTATGGCACAGCAGGAGTGGCACACACCAGGCCTTGGTGTTTTTTTTTTTTTTTTTTTGGTCGAGGGGCCTGAACTCTGAGCCTGGGTGCTGTCCCTCAGCTCTTCAGCTCAAGGCTAGCACTCTACCACTTGAGCCACAGCGTCACTTCTGGCTTTTTCTGCTTATGTGGTGTTGAGGAATCGAACCTAGGGCCTCATGCATGCAAGGCAAGCACTCTACCACAGAGAGAAAGAGAGAGAGAGAGAGGGAGAGGGGAGAGAGGAGAGAGGAGAGGGGAGAGGGGAGAGGGGAGAGGGGAGAGGGGGGAGGGGGGGGAGGGGGAGGGGAGGGGAAGGAAAGGGAGGGGAGAGGCTGATCTCTTCAGAGGACACACCTGACTGACCTAAAGACCACCAGGCGCTGCCTCTTAAAGGTCCCAATGCATCTTAACACCAATTTCCAAAACATGAATCTGTAGGGGGTGTGACACATGTCAGTCATACACAAGCTCGTTTTTTTTTTTTTGGTCAGTCGTGGGGCCTGAACTCTGGACCTGGGTGCTGTCCCTGCACTCTTCAGCTCAAGACGAGCACTCTACCGCTTGAGTCACAGCACCACTTCTGGCTTTCTAGTGGTTAATTGGAGATAGGAGTCTCACGAGCTTTCCTGCCTGGGCTGGCTTTGAACTGTGATCCTCAGATCTCACCCTCCTGAGTAGCTAGGATGACAAGCGTGAGCCACCAGCACACGGCTTTCAGCACATTTCTCACAAGACCAGTTGTGCTCTTAGCGTCTCATGGTCTCCCTGGGCGTGTGCCCCAGGCACTGGGATGCCACTGGGATGCATGCCCATGCCCTTGGTCTCTGAACTGTGAATCAAACAAACCTCTTTTCTTTGGTCATGGGGCTTGAACTCAGGGCTTGGGTGCTGTCCCTGAGCTCTTTTGCTCAAGGCTAGTGCTCTACCACTTTGAGCCACAGTGTCATTTCTGGTTTCCTGGAGATTAATTGGAGATAAGAGTCTCATAGACTTTCTTGCCTGGGCTGGCTTTGAACTGCAATCTCAGCCTCCTGAGTAGCTAGGATTACAGGCACCAGCAACCAATGCCCAGCTAAAAAACCCTCTTTTCTAAATTTAGCCTCAGGTTTTTAATTTTTTTTTTTGGTCCTGTTGTGGGGCCTGAACTCTGGGCCTGGGCGCTGTCCCTCAGCTCTTCAGCTCAAGGCTAGCTTTCCACAACTTGAGCCATAGCACCACTTCTGGCTTTTTTATTTTCTGCTTATGTGGTGCTGAGGAATCGAACCCAGGGCCTCATGCATGCAAGGCAAGCGCTCTACCACTGAGCCACCTTCCCAGCCCCGTCTCAGGTATTTTGGAACAGTTAAAAACTAACAGGAGCTACAAAAAGAACAAAGTACTTCTCAGAGGGACATCACAAAGAAACAGAAAATCTAAACAGGCTTAAAACTAGTAAGGGGAAAAATTAGAAATAAAGAACACCTCAACAGAGCTGGGCACCAGTGGTTCATATCTGTAACCCTGAGATCAGTTCAAAGCCAGCTTGGGCAGACATACAAGACTTTTGCAACCAATAGCTGGGTGTCATGACGCACACCTGACATCCCAGAGGCCGGGGAGGCTGGACTGGCAGGGTCGCAGTTTCAGGCTGGCCTGGGCATAAATGTGACTCCCCATTTCAATCATGCCTGTCATCTTAGACCAACTGGCTGAGGCAAGTTCTTATCTGAAAAAATAACAAAGGCAAAAAAAGCGGGGCATGTGGTTCAGGAGGTAAGAGTGCAAGGCCCTCAGTTCAATGCCAAATACCACTAACAAAGACCCCAACCTCCCAACAAAGGAAAATCTCCTGACCTCATGACTTCACTAATGAGTCCATCAAACCTTTAAGAAAGAACTAATGCCAAGTCCTCTCAAACCTTTCCAAAAACCGAAGAGGAGAAAACAGATTCAAACTCACTCTATGAAACCATTATTTTTTTTTGGGTCCGGTCGTGGAGCCTGAACTCTGGGCTTGGGCGCTGTCCCTCAGCTCTTCAGCTCAAGGCTAGCGCTCTACGACTTGAGCCACAGCGCCACTTCCAGCTTTTTTCTTTTTGCTTATGTGGTGCTGAGGAATCAAACCCAGGGCCTCATGCATGTAAGGCAAGTGCTCTACCACTGAGCCACCTTCCCCGCCCTCTATGAAACCATTATTATCCTGGTGTCAGCCAGACAAAGATTCTACAAGAAAATAATTATTAGATCAGTATCCTTGTGGACAATGATGCAAAAATCATCAAGAAAATATGAACAAACAAAATCCAGACAGACAGACAAACATCCCATGATCAAGTGGGATCATTCTTAGATAGGTCAACATAAATCAATATAATAAGGCACATGTCCACAGCTCCACATGATCACCTTAACTGATGAAGGAAACACTTCTGGTGAGCCTGAACTCTCATGATAAAAACGCTCAGGGAGGGGTTGAGGGAAATGACCTCAATGTCCTATCAAAGTTTGTAGTGGCTATCACACACAATGAAAGAAGAAACTTCTCCAGCATCAGGGACAAGGCATGGACATCTGTTTCTGCCATTCTATTCAACATTGTACTGGAAATTCCAGCCGGAGTACTTGGGCAAGAAAAAAAAAAGCCATTTAAATTAGAGAGGAATAAGTAAAATCACCTCTGTTCTACATGCTGCAACCTTACACACACACACATACAGACACACAAAACACACACCTGTTAGAACAACAAACCAATTTAGAAGAATACAATAGGAAGTCAGCCCACAAAAACCACTTGCATTTTTTCTATTTTGTTTATTATTATTATTATAATTATTATGTAGCTGATGTAGAGAGGCACTTGCATTTTTATATATCACAATGAATAATCTGGAAAGGAAGTTAAAAAGAAATAAGTGGAAAGCTACCTGACACTCATGGACTAGAAGACTTAATAGGGTTAGAACATCTTACTACATAAGGCACTTTAGAGATTCATCACAACCCTTCTCAAAATCCCAGTGATTTTTTTTTGCAAGAATGGAATGCATGGGCTGGGAAGGTGGCTCAGTGGTAAAGCGCTTGCCTTGCATGCCTGAGGCCCTGGGTTCGATTCCTCAGCACCATATAAGCAAAAAGAAAAAAAGCCGGAAGTGGAGCTGTGGCTCAAGTGGGAGAGCGCTAGCCTTGAGCTGAAGAGCTGAGGGACAGCGCCCAGGCCCAGAGTTCAGGCCCCACGACCGGACCCCAAAAAAAAAAAAAAAAAAAAAAAAAAGAATGGAATGCATATGGAGTTTCAAGGGGATCCCAAAGGCCAAAGCAGTCCTGAAAAGAACAAGGCTGGAGGATTCGTCATTTATTTCAAATCTTAATACAAAGCGGTGCAGTGCAGCGTGGTACCAACACGAAGCAGACACACACCAGTGGGATAGCGTCGAATCAGTCCTAGCATCTGTGGTCAGATGAGATTGGGAAAGATGTGGACACTTCAACAGGGAAAGACAGTGTCTGCAACAGATGTGTAAGGGCTAGAGGTGACTGAACCCACCAGCACAGAACAAAGGAACCCTTCTCTAACATGCACAAAGCCAACTGGAATCCAGTTAAAGATCTAAACATGGGAGGTTAGCTGCTGTGATACCAGATCTGGCCATGACTTAAGACATGACACCAAAGACACAGGAAACAAAAAAGCTCAACAGAGCAGACGGCCCGTGGACTGGGAGAGACCTGCAAATCACGTGTGACAGCAAGTGGATGAACAGCACACAGAGCTCTTAGCAATCAATTACACAGAGTATCCCAATCAGAAAATAGGGACAGGCAGCAGGAGTGCTTCTGGACTGACTGCCGTGCAGGCACACTCAGCTTCTTCTGTGGGCTTTGCCTTCCGATGATGCCTTCCTCAGAGGAATGACCCAGACTACAAACAGCAACAGACAGAAGCTCCTCACACAGGGGGAGGCCGTCACTTCACTTGTGTGCGCTGCTCTTTGGTGTCTAGGCTCTAGCCTCTCTAGGAAGTAGAACTCTTTTCCTAGGTGGGTGGCCACAGCACCATCCAAACAAACAAAAAGTATCCTTTTGGAAGTGGCGCTGTGACTCAAGCTGCAGAGCGCTTGCCTTGAGCTGAAAAGTGCAAGGACAGCACCCAAGCCCAGAGTTCAAAGCCCCCCCCCCAAAAGTATCTTTTTTAGGGGTGTGGGGTGGGCGCAAACTCAGGGACTAGGTGCTGTCCCCACGCTGTTTTGCTCAGGGCTAGTGCCCTACCATTTGAGCCCCAGTTCCACTTCCACCTTTTTTTTTTGGTAGTTAATTGGAGATGAATCTTGAGGGCTTTCCTGCTGCTGCTGGCCTCAAACTGTGATCCTCAGATCTCAGCTTCCTGCATACCTAGAATTACAGGCATGAATCACAGGCACCCAGCTAGTATCTTAATTTGTTGTTTACCAGTAAGGACATTTCCCACACATTTACTTGCATTTTTGGTTTCTTCTTTTATTAACTAAGCTATTTGTTTCATATGGTTTTCTTATTAGAGTATTCATGCTTTTATATGTGATTTATGAAAGTTTCATCTGTTAGAAGTGTGAATCTTTTTTCCCCCCAAATATACCAACAGCAAAATTCTATTTTAGTCTTTTGTTTATGATCTTTGTTTTGTGTTTTAGCTTTTCTCTCATGATTGTGTGTGGCGTTTTGTTTTGGGTAACTTCAGCTTTTCTCTCATGATTGTGTGTGGCGTTTTGTTTTGGGTAACTTCAGCTTTTCTCTCATGATTGTGTGTGGCGTTTCGTTGAGATGGAGTCTCCGTGCAGGCAGGTCCATGCTTCCTGTACCTCTGGGAAGCAAAGACAGGAGTGGAGGGCCATAGCTTTTTCTGCTGAGACAGAGGCTCAAGGCTGGTCTGGAACCACAACCCTCTAGATCTTTGTCTCCCAAGTAGCTAGGATTACAGGTGTGAGCCAGTCTCCCTCTCAGTTTTAATTTCTAGTTGAGTGTCAAAAGCTTTATACCATGGAAACAGAAGCAATTCGGGCTCTCCAATCATTTGAGTGACACCGAGAGGCCTGTGAAGTGCTGGGCTGGATGACGCTGCAGTGAGAAACAATCCAACATCCCGAAGGCGTGTTTCTCACGCTCCGTGTCCACCTCGGGCAGCGAGGGCTGTGTCTGGCAGTGTTTCACTGTGGCTGGCGGTGCAGGCGCCCTCTGGAGCCGCAGCAGAGGGAGGAGCAGGAGACCCCAGGCTGGTACTGGCCCTTGAGGGACACATATCCACTCCACTCGTACCACTGGTTACAGACAGCCTCACTCGGCGTGGGGGACCTGCCCTGTCCAGGCGAGAGCGCCAGGCTGCTGTGCAGCACACACAAGCACTATCATTACAGCACTGAGTGCGTTTCTTTGAAGACCGGCCAGCACAGGCAGCAACCGCCACCACCTCACCATTTCCATCACTGCAGCAACAGTGCAAATGCTAGGTTTCTGCTGAAGCCTCCGTCTTCAAGCTCCAACTTCTAGGCTGTATCTCTAGCACTGAACTCAGCAATTAAATCTCCATGAAGTCTCTTCGACTGGATTTTGGGAAGTTTGCCCAATGACCAACAACTGAGGATTCATTACTGTCCATATGTTCTGCAGTAGTCTGACCGAAATAAACAGCATCAGCCAATAAAAAAAAATCTGTACTTTTGGTGCTCATATACTTCACAGGAGAAAGCAGATTTTGGCGCTAATTACCAGCAAGCAAGTCTGGAGGCGTCGTGCTGAGTAAGGGTTGTTCCACAGAGAGAAAGGGTGCCCCCCCTCCCCATTATCTGGTACCGTTAAGAAGGCAGGCTCTCTAGTGCACCCCCAGAACTAGACTTGATAACACATCTACTGCTCTACTGCCTAACAGGGCACAGTAAACCCCTCTTCACCCAGTGCTACCCTGTACCGATGCTGGGCTCTGCCCAGCACGCCCCCTCCTTCCTCACTCACCCGTGGAATAATTCAGCCAGTCACAGCCCCACAAGGCCTGGCGTGGACAGAGCCCCGCTCTCCCTCAGCTGCTCTGTGGAGGAACACTCCGGTCCAGCCAAGTCAGTGACACCAAATGCAGAAACTCAGCCAGGCAGAGGACATCAACCGCACACAACCGCAGCTGAGCCATTGGAAGCCAGTTATTTTACAACTGTCACTACTGCTGCTGGTGCAAACGCTTGTCCGCAGGTGACCTATCCCATGGCAATGAGGACAGGAGAGAGGAGACATGGATGGCCGCCCGGGCGGAAAGGCCAGCCTGGCTTCATCTTCTGGCATGATGCTTGCAGGTGTCGCTGCTCGTTGGGAGTTGCTCATTTCCTCACCTCAAGTCATTTCCATAAGGGAACTTTACACTTACCAACTGACAACTAGGAAATCCCATCCAATAACCAGCTCCTCTAGAACGATCTCAGTGTGGCAATTGCCAATGTATTCTTGGAGAACACAGGCCTTCTGCAAAGTAAAGCGCACCACAAGGCAGGCTCCATGTGGAGACTGAGCGTCCCGTCAATGAGCAAGTTAAGTGAATGTCAGCCAGGCTCTAGGCATCATGCCCTCAACTACATGTGGATTTAACCAAGTAATTGAAACCAGAAATGCTAACATCACAGTGCAGAATTAAGTTCAGGACAACTAGAATGCAAAGGAAAGAGAGCTAAAGAGGAACACACAAGATGGATTCTGATCTGCTCTGGATATCCAGGAAGGGCGGAGGCATTTCAGGGGAAAATAGGCTCACTTCAACAGGAGTGTAACACTGAGCATACTGGCAAGAAGAAACAAGGAGGCAGGAAACAGGCAGGAAATTAATTTGGACATCTACCCAGTTGCTTCTTCACTCAGCAAACACTTGTTACGTGGTCCTGGGCTGCTCAACAGGGGTATGTTGAGGAGTACTCTGTGTAAATGATTATGTTGGTGTGCAAACATCCCAGAACATACTTGCACGCCGGTCAGACTCTCCTATGAGTGCTCTCTCAAAGGCAGCGTAGTTCACGACAATGTTCAGTGTTGCATGACTGGACAGAGCACGTTCCAGCACCACATGGGAAGCAGCCAGCCACAGTCCCTGACCATTAGGAAGGAGGCAAAACATAGCCACAAACAAAGACATAAGCTATAAAACATCAACTCATGAGGGCTATGGAAATGGAGCCAAACTTTGGGCTGTATTCCAGAAGCAAGCAGAGGGCATGTGGTTTCTGAGAAGAGATGCTGCCTCCAGGGGAAGGGCAGGGATTAGTGGCAGAGCACGCAACTAGTATGCATGAAGCTCCAGCTCCAGGTTGGACTTCCAGTCCCACCACGTACTGGGTACTGTGTGTTAAGATTATTAATTCAATAGGCCTGGCTTTGGTCAAACCCCAATCTGGAGAGACCTGAAGGAAGCAGGAGGAATTTCGAGCGAAGGGCACAGGCCTACCCCCAACCCAGAAACGAATGGGAAGGTGTCTGCTGAGGTCCTGAGATGACTTCTGGACCCATGCTTTAATCACTGACTGCTACATGGAGAAGAACCGAGCTCTCTGGGTTTGGGGGGTGATCCGAGGTGTAGGCTAGGGAGAAAGTGGGAGGCAGTGAGGTATGGTGAGCAAGTGAACCTGACCTCGTCACCTTTCCCAGAAGGCAGAGAGCTGACCGGAAACAGAGTCAGGGAGCCGAGTGCAGACCGGGAAAGGACACATGCCACTAAAGGAGGACTGAGCACCGAGGTGGGAAAGCAGATTCCTGGTCCTCAAAGCTGTCACCCAAATGCAGCTTCCAGGAGAACAATCTCGCTGACACTCCCTTCCATTTAACAATCCCATGCTGCTGGTATTTGAACTCTCATCTTACAAATAGAAGTACTGAGGACCAAAGGGAGGAAGTGCACTAACTATGTAGTGCTAACCTCAGAGCTGGTGAGAAGCAAATAGTTGGTGTGCCTTGCTCCAACCAAAAGTTGTTCATGAAAGTGAAAAGAAGTCTACAGAAAGGGAAGAAAGGGTTGGGAATGTGGCTTAATGGCAGAGTGCTTACCTAGCATGCATGAAGCCCTGGGTTCGATTCTTCAGTACCACATACACAGAAAAAGCCAGAAGTGGTACTGTGGCTCAAGAGGCAGAGTGCTAGCCTTGAGCACAGAGAGGCTCAGGGACAGTGTCCAGGCTCTGAGTTCAAGCCCCAGGACTGGCTGAAAAAAAAGGGGGGGGCAGCTATTTACCCTCCCCCCCTCACTGGATCAAGGCCTCATGCTAATTACAGTAAATAAGAGTACTCCTTCATTTCTTCTTTTTTTGTGGTACTGAGGTTTGAGCCCAGTGTCAGAAGCTTTCCCACTGACCCATGCCTCCAGCCCTTCGTCATCATCATTTTTCAAATAAGGCATTACTTTTTGCCCAAGTGGGCCTGACAATGATTTTCCTATTTACACTTCCTTGTAGCTGGGATGGCAGGTGCCAGCACCTAGCTTTTTATAGGTTGAGGTTTGGTCTGGTGCACTTTTTGTCCAGGTTGGTCTCAAATCCCAAATCTTTTTGACCCCAGCCTTACAAGTAGCTGGGATTATAAGCATATGTCACTTTGCCTGTAGTTCAGCACTCTGCCCCCTGCCACCCCAGGGATTACAGATAGGTACCTCCATGCTTATCTCGTCACTAGCTTTTATGCTCAAAAGACCAATAAGCACACACAGGTATTTACAGTGACAAGGTGCCCATTCCTCTGTTAAGCACTTCTAACCCATGTTCTCATTGACTGCTGCGTTGTGGACAGTGAAACGGCCTGGGTTTTGTGGTGAGATGAATAGTTCAGGGAGATTCATCAGATGCAGCCCTGACTCCGGGGGGGGCAGCTCACCAGAGCCATGGGTTCCTCTGACTCCACGGGGGCAGCTCACCAGAGCCCCAGGTTCCCCAGGGCTCTCCTGAGGTTCTCAAGCCATTTCTAGCTTTCACTAACAAATGCTCTGTGGTTTGGGTGCGATCATGATTGCTCACACACCCTGGGAGGCCATGGCCAGGTGGACACACTACCATCTACAGAATTTGGGAATCTGTTCCTACAGCCATTTTACCTTCAATTGGAAAAGGCAAGAGCTCAAGAAAGAAACAATGAAAACTGAATCAGGAATGAGTCCAAAAACTGAACAGAGATGACAAGTTTCTACAACTAGGAATAACCTTTGACACTTTAAGCCAGTTCTAGTTGACCTTGAGTTCTACTTAACCTAGAGTTGAGGGAAAAAAGTTAAAACCTCACCCAATGCAACACCCTCAAGATGGGGATATAAACTCTGAGGACAGGATGACACAATCTGTGACCACAGAATGCAAGGCAGCGCACGCACACATGACCTTTGTGACCCCCACCCTCCAGCACACACCTCAGACACAGCAAGACTTCAGATTCCTTCCGAGGTCACGCCAGTGACTCAGGACCTGTTTCCCTACCACTTACAGCTTTGTTTTCGAGAATCTTCCCCAGTTGGTCTACATGTGTGCACTCAGTGCCCAGGACACATGACGGTAAATAAAAAGGCTCTGGAGCTCCCTTTCAACTTCTGAGTCCCATCAAAATAGATTGTTGCGATCCTGTCTTCACGCTGGGAGTATGGCCTTCCCCCTCCCTGGCGGCCCAGGCTCAGGCAGAGGCTACTGTGTTTCTCTGCAGAGGGCTTCTCTGGCTCCTGCAGGCCAGGGAGGGTAGACTGTGCACTGGTGAGGTGGAGTGCCCAGTGGTTTACTGCATAGCAGAGCTACCCACGACTCGACAGCCCCTCCCCCCATCCTTGGCTATGCTCCAAGCTTCCCCAGGGAGTAGGGGCCGTGTGTGTCCGTGTGTGTGTGCGCGTGCGCGTGCGCACGCGCATGGAATCCCAGTGATCTTTCTGAAATGTATACCCCCCTTTTAAAGTGCACGCTATTCTATCTATCTCTTAGCTGTCTTAACTCCTTTCTAGAGCAAGTAGGTATACATAAACTAGATAAATTCAGATGGAAGTTTAATGAATGTAAGCACCCAAATTCCATTGCCATGGAAAACACACAGTTTGCACGCCCATCTTTCCTTCTCTATTATTACATTACTCAACTCACAGCAAACACAAAAGCTTTCCATGGAATTCTCTTCAAGAGAGAAAAAGAAGTTTGGGTAGATAATACAAAACCAAGGCATAAACATTTCAAGAAACAATTATTTGAAATGTCCAACCCAGGAATGTAATAACTGGCTTCCAGTTCATTAAAGAAACAACTCGTTTCTAAGTGTGGCCACCTGTGGTCCTTCAATTACCCTGAGAGGAGACCAGGAACGACTGTGATCCTCAGCAGCTCCCTCCCCACAGAGGCAAGACCACAGGCGGCCACCCTGCCAGCCTCTGCTCCCTGCCCCTCTCCTCCAGGTCGGCGGAGAGCTGACAACTCCATCTGTGGTTCTCACTGTCTACCTCAAACCCCATTTTCTGGATCATCCATGGGTTTGCACCCTCCTCTACGCTTACCCCTAATTCCCAGGACCAAGTCAGCGCTGCAAGAAAGCACAGTTCAGAAAGAACAGTTTATGTCTTCTGAGAATAAACACAGTGTTTGGAACAAAAAGAGTAAAGAAAACTTCAGAAATTCACAACCTAGTGCTTAGCATAAATTCTGGCAGGATGTCTGGCGGTCTGCTCTCTGTGGTGCCGGGAAGGTACCCAGGCCTCTGTCTGCTTGTCTCTTCCTCATGGGTGCTGGGGCCAGAGCCCAGAGCCCGTGCCTGCTAAGCAAGCTCGCACCACCCACCCCCAGCCCAAACACTGACTGGCATACAGCCGTCAGCAGAGCTCAGCTGGTAGCGATCTGCTTTCTATGTACAAGCGTCCCGTTTTGTTGTGAAGCCACACTCCCAACTGTGAATGGCTTTTAAAACCTCACATTTAGCCAAATCAGATGGATATTAACTGAGTTGTTTCACGTGCACCCTCACCTGTTGCATGGCAGCCCTTACGCAGTCCGGACACCCCAGTTTCAGGAGTGCTCACAGAGCACACTACTGTGACCAGCAAAAGGTCAAACTTGAAGCACGCAGGCACAAATTCGGGGGGGGGGGGGTTTGCACAGAGCTGCCTGCGGCCAGGCCTGAACACCCGGCCCCTCTCTCCTCTCTGCGAGCTGAAGGACAGGACTGCTGCCTCCCTCGCTCTGGTAAGTAAATGGAGGTGCTGAGGTTAAATGACTTGTTCAAGGTCATTCCAGCCCGGCTGAAGTGCCGGCTTCTCAGGCTCTTGGCTCCAAGTACACCCTAAGGAATGTGGTTACCTGGGTAATTTCTGGCTGTAGCAGCCAGGTTTAGCCCTACATGCCCAATGCACATATTTAACCAGGGTCACTGTTATAAATAGCAGAGGTTGGACACAACATAGTAGATGGGAAACTCTCGAGAACTGATCTTCTTAGACTCATCTTTACTACAGATTAAGCCCAGTCTAATTCCAGAACTCACTTGGGAGTCAGGCAAGAGGATAAGAGTTGGAGGCTAGTTAGGGCTTACAATGCAAGATCCTCTCTATCTCAAAAAACAAGACTAGATTAACCCCAACATGGAGGTTAGATGGCCATGAATGAATGTTCAGCCACCTGCCCCCCAGAAATCCGGCTCAGGGAAAGGTTGACTGAATCTCGTCTCCAGGGCTGTGGGTGGTTGAGTTGTCCTGGAGGGGGAGGGGGTGCTGCTGTCTCCACTGTGGGGACTCAGTGACCAGTGGACCTTCCTCTGCTGCTCCAGCCCTCTTCCCACCTGCAGTCCAAACTCCAATGTTAGTTCACACTGGCTGTGTGACCTGCAGCCAGAGAAACCACTACCAAAAGCCATAAAGGCGCAGGCTCCAGGGAAGGCAGGCAGATTCAGGGAGCTGGGAAATATTTTCTTGGTAGGTGATACGTTTGGCCTTTTCGTTTCCCAGCCATTCTGGAAGGTTGAAGCCACACTGGGTCTTTTTCTTCTTTTTTGTAGTACTAGAGTTTGAACTCGGGGCCTCACGCCTGCTAAGCAGACACTCAGACACTTGAGCCTCACCCTCACCCAAATGGTGGTTTTTATCTTGAAAGCTTTATCTTTAATTAATAATTATGTGTTCTTTAAAAATGTTTAGAACTGGAAAAAGATTGGTTACTTAAGGCTAAAGCAATTGGGACCAGAGATCTTCAAACAGGCTACAGACATTGCTGAAGGACATACAGTAAAAATGAACTTCCTTCAAAGGCACCGATAAAGGAGGGATCAGACTCAAGGATCTAGGAATAAATTAAGTTTAAGTTATGGTAATTAAAAATTCTATAGGCCACTTAAGGATTTGGAAAATTTCACTAATTCACTGTTCTGTTTTGCCATGTGGGGTTTGATGCACATATCTCGCATACTGTACACTGGATTGCTCAGGTTTCCTGTTAAGCATAAGTAAACATCTCAGAAATCTCAGGTGAGTTAAATTTTAGAACTTAACCACGCATCTAACAACATTAAACCAGAAGGCCAACCAGGTTTTGGTTAGCTCTCTTCCTCCCTCCCGCTCCCATTTAGGGCAAGCAGATGATGATTCTGCTGTCAACAGGAAATCTAGGGGAGAAAGGGAATCATTCCAGACCACAGGCTGGTGTACAGCAGAGTGCTGGACTGTCTAGCTGCTTCTTCATTCTCTAATACAAAGTTAGGGTGAGACTGCCAAGTTTGTGACATGTGAAAAGAGAGTCTTGGTTGCTTTCTGACATCTGTTACCTCAGCTGGATAATTCTTATGATTTTTAAACCAATACCCTGGTTTTGTGGAGGCTTCTTCTATTTGTGATCTCTAGAGAAAAGTCAGAACTCCATGAGTGCCTAAAGTTTTAAGGATGTTCTTCCCAAGGTGCTGCACAGTCCTGGTGGGAAGACGCTCTCACTTCCTGTCACCAGACAGCTCAAGAATCTCCAACAATGATCATTACTTTTTCCTCAATGAAATCAGGTTACTTCCTCTTCAGTTTGATTTTGAAAAAAAAAAAAAAATCTAGCTGGCTGCTGTCTGTGGCTCACACCTGTAATCCTAGCTACTCAGGAAAGATCTGAGGATTGCAGTTCAAAGCCAGCTGGGGCAGGAAGGTCCATGAGACTTTTATCTTGTTAACCACCAGAAAACCAGAGTGGCACAAAGTGGTAAAGCACTAGCCTTGAGCAAAAGAGCTCAGGGACAGTGCCCAGGCCCTGGAGTTCAAGCCTCACGACCGACAAAAGAAACAAATAAATAAAATATCTGGTTATTATTAGTACTACCTTGGGAACTTCTGGTAGATTCGGGAGTCAGAAAATTTCAGCAGACACAGGATGAATTTGTTGACAAGCCTACACCAGAGGCGTCCTAAGGACTTCTGCTACGGCCGTAAATGTGGGAAGTGCCTTCACTCATAGGAAGTAAAAGAGAATGTTTTTTAAAGAAGGGTTTTTTTTTCTCCCATCCATCAGTGCGATACAGATGACAGTTATACCTTTGACAAGTGTCTTCCTGATCGCTTGTGGCTGCCCGGGTTCAGGAAAGGTTCAGTAAGGCTGTTCGATTACTGACAATCGACTAGCTAGGAGTGGCTGGTGAGCAAGGCCGGCGTCATTGACTGCTTTGCTCCCAAGGACTGGGAAAAGAAAACGAGTTCGCTAAGGAGCTACTTTCGACAGAGAAGAGACCAGAGAAGCATTTGACCCAAAGCCGTGGTGCTGGTGGGGGACAAGCCGAGGCCGCGGGCCCCTCGCAGCCGCTCGGCCGGGTGTTCCCGTTCGAGCGGGGCTGGCGCGGGTCGCCCCGCGCCGCGGGGGGTGGGGGGGCTGGGGCCGGGAGTCCCCGGGGAGCACGCATCCGACTCCGCACCAGGCGGCGGCCGTCCGGGCGGGACGCGGCGCGGGCCGGCGGAGCTGAGGACGCCCGGCCCGGCGCCCCCGCGCCCCGCCCGGGGAGCCCCGCGGACCGGCCGCCGAGGCGGGCGGCGGGCCGGGGTCCGGCGGCGCCCAGGCCGCGCCCGAGCGGCCCTGACCTTGGCGCCCGCGAGGCGCCCGGTCAGCTGCAAGCCGGGGCGCGGCCGGGCGCGCGGGCCCCGGGCTCCCCGTCCCCGCCGGCGGCGCGCGGCCTCGGGCCTGCGGGGACCCCGCGCTCGCGGCGCCCGGCCGCCCGGGGCTGGCGGGGGGGCGGCACAGGCCGGCCTGGAGCCCCGGCGCCCGGAGCGAAGGCCGGCGGCGGGGACAGCGCGGCCGGCCGGCGGGCGCGCACCCGGCGGGGTCACGCGGCCTCCGCGCCGCGCCGCGGCCTCCGGGCCAGCCGGGGCCGCCCGCGCCCACCTCCCGAGCCACCCGGCCCGGCCTCGGCCCCGCCGGCGCCCCGCCGCGGGCCTCACCTCCCGGCGCACGTTCAGCAGCGAGTAGTAGTCCTCATTGTCCAGCTCCTCCTCGCCCAAGGCCGTCGCCATCTTCGCAACCTTTCACCCCGCCGAACCGGTAAGGCCGTGTTCAAGAGGGCCCGGCGGTCCCGGGCGCTGACAGCGCGGGGCCCCGGCGCCGCCACAGCGACCCCTGGCGGCCCGGAGCCGCCGGGCCCGCGGGAGCGCGCATGCGCGCACTGCGCCCCACCCCCCCCCTGCGCACACTGCGCCCCCGCGCGGCCGAGGCGGGAAGCGGCGCGGGGCGGCGGGAAGCGGGGCTCTGCCGGGACAGTTTGTCCTCTAGGTCTATCCGGGACTCCAAGGGGAAACTTGGCCTTTGTGTGTCGGCACTGGGGCTTGAACTCATGCCGGCACAGGCTCCAGTCAGGTTGAGACGCTCCCCTCCCGGCTTCCTGCTAGTTAACTGGAGAGATAACGCTCAAGAATTTCTCTGCTCCAGGTGGGCCTCGAGCCACCAACCTCCGGCCCCAGCCTCCTGGGTAGCTGGGATGGTAGGCGCGCCTGCTCCTGGCATTGCAGGGCACCGTTGTCGTGGGAGCCGGGAGTCCGCTGTCCCCGGGGGCAGCCCCCGTGCCCCGGCCTTGGGAGGGAGCGGCAGGTGTCCGGGTCGGGCTCCACCCAGACCCCGGACCTTGCTCCGGGGCAGGGGCGGAGGTCTGCAGGCCCCCGGGGGGCCTCGCGAGCACCTTCCTCGTGAGAACCGTGCCAGCTCCCTGTCCTTCCCCCTCCCAGCCAGAAGCCATCCTGCCCAGAGAACGGGCCCGTGGCACTGAAGTCTTGATTCCTGCCCTGTGTTTAGGAGCACCTGGCCATCTTTCTTTCTTTTTTCCTGTGTCATTGAGAAGATGGTCGTCATCTGGCTCCCAACATCATTGCCTCTGGTTCCGGCCCAGAGTCCTCCTGCTGTACACGTCTCCCTTCTCATTTCCAGAGGAGTCTAGTTGATTTCAACCTGGTGCCTGCCGTTTGGTGCATTATTAAAGACGTCTTGGTTACAATAATCTGAATAATTGAAGTGTCTTCAAAATGATGCCGTTGTGGAGAGAGAGAGAGAGAGAGAGAGAGAGAGAGAGGGAGGGAGAGAGGGAGGGAGGGAGGGAGGGAGGAGACAGCAGCGCATAATCTCACCACCTGTTTGGTTCAGGGGGACCTGTCCCCATCCCTCATCATTTCCCAGGAACCTTTGTTGTTCCTTAACTAACCATCAGTTCCCAGCCAGGCAGGTTACCCTTCCTGAGCAGGTCCCCTGGGAAGCCCAACACCTGTCTGTGGATTTTGAGAAGTGGATTTCTTTCTCTTCCTAATTTCTGGCCAGATGCGCACCATCTGGACCTATCTTATTGTCCCCTTCCAAGTTGCCCAATCCACCTAGGACTTTTTTTTTTTGGCATGAGATACTTAGGTGTGCTGAGACAGGTTGTGTAGGAGCATGAAGTCAGCCTGTAGCAGGCTGTCCACACACATTGTAAATGAAAAGCCATTTCTTCAGCTCTTTGAGGTCTTCCCACCGCAGCCTCCGCAGTGGCTGAGGGGCCATGAGTTCTGGCAGGGATTTTTTTTTTCTTAATGGGCTTTTGCTGTTGTTGTTCTTGTGGCTTTTTGTCTCTCTCTTTTTGCAGAGCTGAAAACTGCATGCTTGCATTTGTTGGATTTTGAGAATTTCATACAGAGAGGCTGGTGGAGTGTGTGTGTGGGGGGGAACCCTACAATGTTGAGATATTCCTTTTTCCTTAGGTTGGAAGACATTAACGGGGCTGTAATGTTCACTTGAGTGGAAGCATTCTTAGCCATCTCCTCTGCTTTGGGAAGCACAGCCTGTAGAAATTATATAAATGGAACATAACGTATGTTTCACTAGGTCCAGATCTGTGTTTCTATGATTGAGAATGACCTGTTTTTTTTTTTTTTTTTTTTTTTTTATCACCACTCAGACAAAATAAATAATGACTCGGGGATGCTGTGTGCCTGCCCTCTCTCGGGCCCCTGGTATTTTGTATTAGAGTTTCTTGGGAAATGATTGTGATAAATAGAAAGCTGGCTTTGATACACCACAGGCTTGGGGAATGTTTTTATTTCAGAGGTTGACTCTCTCATTTTTTTCCCCTCCAAAAACCTAAATCTGTGATGGGCAAAATAATGGAAAGCAGGGGCTATACAGATTTATAAGTTAAAAACACACATTCAATACACTATTGAAGCTAGAGCAACGGGCCAAACTCAGCCACTGAAACTCAGGGACTTGTACTTGTTGGGTAAAACCACAAAATACACGTGTGCTCTGTGTGTGTGTGTGTGTGTGTGTGTGTATTGGTACTGAGACTTGAACTCAGCCGGGCGCTGGTGGCTCACGCCTGTAATCCTAGCTACTCAGGAGGCTGAGATCTGAGGATCGCAGTTCAAAGCCAGCCCGGGCAGGAGAGACCGTGAGACTCCTATCTCCAATAAACCACCAGAAAACTGGAAGTGGCGCTGTAGCTCAAGTGGTAGAGTGCTCGCCTTGAGCTGAAGAGCTGAGGGACAGCGCCCAGGCCCAGAGTTCAAGCCCCACGACCGACAAAAAAAAAAAAAAAAAAAAAAAAGAGACTTGAACTCAGGGCCCGGGGCTATCCCTTAGTTTAGTTTTGTTTTTTGCTCAAAGCTGGCACTCTACCACTTGAGCCACACCTTACCTCCACTTCCAGCATTTGCTAGTTAATGGGAGATAGAGTCTGAAGGACTCTCCTGCCCCAGCTGGCTCTGAACTATCTTCCTCAGATCTCAGCCTCCTGAGTAGCTAAGATTACAGGTGTGAGCCACCAGGGTCTAGCATCAATTTGTAATTTAGCTGGAAAGCGAAACCTGATACATGTATAGATTTCTTTAACTATAGATATACAATGTAGTCAGAAACAGATGTATGTGTTATATCTGTGCAACTGTTTTGGAGCTTTAGAACAGGAAATATAAGGACATTTGTTTCCATCATCATCATAGCAGAATGAACGTCAAACCTTTAGGCCCCCTGAACATCCCCTCTGTGGTAGCTCAGCCAGTGCCATGTTCTCCCTGCTAAATGTGAACTGTAGACAAGAACCCCAGAGTCAATACCAGCTGCCTGGTCATTTCACAATATCAGATAAATGACGAGTAACTTTTCTTTAGTGTAAGTGTACTAATAACACATGGCCCACAGACTTATATTAAGTAATAACCATTTACCTGAAATTCAAGTCCAGCAGTGCTAGCATCTGGATCAAGGCTGTCTTGGGTTAAAGGCATCGGTTAAAGGCTTGCTCTCCAGCGCTCTGTGCTATTGGGAGGAAGTGGAACATTTGAAGGTGCGGGACCTGATGGGAAGTCTTAGGTCTTTGGGCAGGGGGAACACCCTCAAAAGAGAGGAGGGGGCCTGCCATCCTCTCTCTCTCTCTCTCACTTTCTGGCTGTTCACAGGGTGCTGCCACAGGTCCCAAAGCAATGGGGCCTAACAACATGTGTCAAATCCTCCAAAAACGGGAGGCCCTTTCCTCTCTATGAGCTGATTAGCTCAGGTGATTGTGTTACAGTAACGGACAGCTGACCGGCACACTGGGCACCGGTTGCAACCTACTTGGAGATTGTCCCACCCTTCCTCTTTTTTCCTGAGTTAACAGTCCTGAGAGAAGACAGCGGGAGGCCAGGTGCCGGTGGCTCACCCCCATCATCCCCCATCATACTAGCTATTCAGGAGGCTGAACTCTGAGGATCATGGTTCAAAGCTAGCCCAGGCAAGAAAGTTCATGAAACTCTTATCTCCAATAAACCACCAGGAAAACTGGAAGTGGAGCTGTGGCTCAAGTGTTAGAGCACTTGCCTTGAGCTGAAGAGCTCAGGGACAGTGCCCAGGCCCAGAGTTCAAGCCCCATGATTGACAAAAAAAAAACCCACAAAAAACAACAAAAAGAAAAGGGGGGGAGCCCCGCCCGCCCTGCCCACCACACCCCCTTCTCCACCTTCCCTTTCTGGCGTCCAGGAGGCCTGGCAGGGATTTGGTGCTTGCTTGTCATTCCCAGTGGGTCCCTCACCAGTCTGATAACCTGTGACAGAGATAGGAGAAAAATCCTTAGCTAAAGGGAAGATGGGAGAATCTGCAAACACTGGAGAATTACATTTTCTTGATGTTTTCCTTACCTTAAGCACTCAGCGACCTGTCAGTGATGTCTTCAGCCGCGATGGTGATCGCAGAGGAACCACCGCAGAATCTCGCCTATCTCAGGCAGGACAAGCATCCAGAGAGACTGAGTCCTGCTGGTGGGGAGCTTGACCCCCAAGTGGCCCCCAAGGTGTCCCTGGGGGCAGTGGAGCCTTGGGGGCTGGGTGGTGGTACTTTTTCAGTGATTAATTGGAGGTAAGAGTCTCTTGGACTTTCCTGCCCGGGCTGGCTTTGAACCGAGATCCTCAGATCTCAGCCTCCTGAGTAGCTAGGATGACAGGCGTGGGCCACCAGCACCTGGCTTGGGGTGGGGGGGGGCGGGAGTTTTTTAACATATGATTTTATTGTTATTACTAAGGTAACGTACTGTTTCATAAGTCTGGTAATGCGTGTATTTCTCTTTTGGACAGTGTTGCCCCTTCCTTCGCTTTCCCCTAGTCCCCACCTCTACCCCTGCCCCTAGGTTGTATGTTTCACTTTCCACATAGTGGACAATTGGTTCATCTTTCCTCCCTCCATTTCTGTCCTGCCCTTTGCCCTCCTGCAAAAGACAGAAACAAACAAACAAACAAACCAAAAAACCAAAAATGAACACCACCACCACCACCTCCTTTTCTATTTCTTGGAATTCCTTCCTTGATAACCAGTGTTTTAAACGCCCAGAGGCATCGCGCCTTTCCATTCCTCCCCTAAGAGTAACCTCCTCGCACTGTCTGTGCGTGGATGCCTAGAGTCCTATATAATTTATCATGCCCTGGTGTATTTTAGATCTGTCCTCCACATATATGAGAGAAAACGTGTCATTTGTCTCTCTGAGCTTAGCTTACCTCACTTACCACGATTGGTTCTAGGTCCATCCATTTCTCCACAAATGACGTAATGGCTTCAAACTGATCCTCAGATCTCAGGCTCTTGAGTAGTTAGGACTATAGGCATGATCCACTAGCACCTGGCCTCACTTTATTAATTTGAAGTGATTCTTTGATCAGTTGTGAGACTTGAACTCAGGGCCTGAGTGCTATCCCTGAGCTTTTTTGCTCAAGGCTAGTACTCTACCACTTTGAGCCACAGCACCTCTTCCACTTTTTCTGAGTAGCTTATTGTAGATAAAAGTCTAGGCTGGCTTTAAACCGTGATCCTCAGATCTCAGCCTCAGCTGAGATCTTTGAGCCACAGCACCTCTTCCACTTTTTCTGAGTAGCTTATTGTAGATAAAAGTCTAGGCTGGCTTTAAACCGTGATCCTCAGATCTCAGCCTCAGCTGAGATCTTTGAGCCACAGCACCTCTTCCACTTTTTCTGAGTAGCTTATTGTGGATAAAAGTCTAGGCTGGCTTTAAACCGTGATCCTCAGATCTCAGCCTCCTGAATAGCTAGGATAATAGGTGTGAGCCACCAGAGCTGGTGACATTCTATATCTTTTTTTTTTTTTTTTTGGGTCTGGTCGTGGGGCCTGAACTCTGGGCTGGGCACTATCCCTCAGCTCTTCAGCTCAAGGCTAGTGCTCTACCACTTGAGCCACAGTGCCACTTCCGGCTTTTTTTCTTTTTGCATATGTGGTGCTGAGGAATCGAACCCAGGGCCTCAGGCATGCAAGGCAAGTGCTCTACCACTGAGCCACCTTCCCAGCCTGACATTCTATATCTTTTGATTGCAGAGTTGGGGCCATTAACATTCTGTGTTAATATTAAGAGCTTGAACACAGGGATTGGGCACTGCCCCTGAGTTTATTTTGCTGAAGACAAGCGCTCTACCACTTGAGCCACAGCACCACTTCTGGCTTCTTGATGGTTAATTGGAGATAAGATTTCCAAGGACTTTCCTGCCCAGGCTGGCTTTGAATTGTGATCCTCAGATCTCAGCCTCCTGAGTAGCTAGGATTACAGGTGTGAGCCACAGGCACCAAGCTTGATTAGTATTTGATTATTTATTTCTCAAGATCTGTTTATCTACTAAGGTAGTGACATTTCCCCCCAAATTTTCATGGTTCTGTTTATTCCTTATCAGTGTATAGGATTCCTTTGAGTATCTTCTACAGTGCTGGTTTAGTAGTCATAAATTGTTTTTCTTTATAGTAGAAGGTTTTTGTTTACCCTTCAGTTATGAATGATACCTTTGCTGGAGATGGTAACCTCTTTTGGAAGTTATTTTCTTTCAGTGGTTTAAATACATCATTCCATGCCCTCCTTGCTTTTGTTTCGGTTATCTGATGGCTTATCTTTATAGGTTCCTTGAAGCCTTCAATATTCATTGTTTTTTTCTTTTTGTACTGAATGTTTTAACCGTAATAGGCCATAGAGAGATTCTATTCTGCTCTTCTCTGTTTGGAATTCTAAAGATTTTGTATCTGGATGGACATCTCTTGCTCAAGATTTAGGGTTTTCGGGTTTATTTTATTGACTATATTTACTGTGCTTTTAGCTAGCACCTCTTGCCTTTCTTCTATGCCCATGATTCATGAGTTTGGTCTTTCAGATGCAGTCCTAGAATTCTTACATAGCTCTTTCCCACTTCTGCATTCTTTTTCCTTTATCTGATTTTTTATTTATTCTGACCACAACCTGATATTATATCTTCTATTTGATCTACTCTGATGGAGAAGCTTTTACTTGTTTTTGTTTTATTGCTTTAAAAATATATATGATTTTATTGTTATTATTAAGGTGTCATACCAAGAGAGTTACTATTTCATAAGTCAGGTAATGAGTACATTTCTTTTTGGTTAATATCACCTTCCTTCACTTTCTCCCTCCCATTCCTGCCCACAAGTTGCATTGTTCATTTTCCGTCTACCGAGTACCATGCCTGCATTGTTCATCCTTCCTCCTTCCATTTCTTTTTTTTGTTGGTTGTGGGGCTTGAACTCTGGGCGCTGTCCTTCAGCTCTTCAGCTCAAGGCAAGCGCTCTACCACTTGAGCTACAGTGCCACTTCCGGTTTTCTGGTGGTTTATTGGAGATAGGAGTCTCACGGTCTCTCCTGCCCTTGCTGGCTTTGAACCGCGATCCTCAGATCTCAGCCTTCTGAGTAGCTAGGATGACAGGCGTGAGCCACCAGCACCCGGCCCTCCTTCCATTTCTGAGCCACCCTTTACCCCACCAAAGAACAAATAAAACAAAACAAAACCACAATCAAAAAGCATAAATAACCACCACTGCCATCACCAGCAATAACAATGAAATGGGCATTTCCTTTTTCTGGAATTATTTTTGATAAATAATATTTTTGTTTGTTTGTTTTTGTTGGTCATGGGGCCTGAACTCTTGGGCCTGAGCACTGTCCCTCAGCTCTTCAGCTCAGGGCTAGCACTCTTGATAAATAATATTTTAAATGTTCAGAGCTGTTACACCGTTGAGTTCCTTCCCTCAGAGAATCCTCGTTTGTCTCACTGTGTGTGTGGATGGCTAGAGTCCTGTATAATTTATCATGACCCAATATGTTTTAGCTTCTGCATATGAGAGAATACATGCGTCATTTGTCTCTCTGAGCTTGGCCTACCTCACTTAAAATGATTTGTTCTAGGTCAATCCATTTCCCAGAGAATGACATAATCTTATTCTTTCTAATGGATCTATCTATCTATCTATCTATCTATCTATCTATCTATCTATCTATCTATCTCTATCTAATTGTATTAATCCACTCATCTATTGTAGGACATCTGGGCTATTTTCATAACTTGGCTATTGTGAACAGTGCAGCAATGACTATGGATGTACAAGTGTCTTTATGTTATATCTTTTTTGTTCTTGGTGTTGGTCATGGGGCTTGAACTCTGGGCCTGGGTGCTGTCCCCTAGTTCTTCAGCTCAAGGCAAGTGCTCTACCACTTGAGCCACAGTGCTACTTCCAGTTTTCTGGTGGTTAATTGGAGGTAAGAGTCTCACAGACTTTTCCTGCCTGGGCTGGCTTTGAACCGTGATCCTTAGATCTCAGCCTCCTGAGTAGCTAGGATTACTACGCGTGAGCCAAAGGCACCTGGCTTGTTTTTTTGTTTTTGTCTGGTCTTGGGGCCTGAACTCTGGGACTGGGCGCTGTCCCTCAGCTCTTCAGCTCAAGGCTAGCGCTCTACCACTTGAGCCACAGCGCCACTTCTGGCTTTTTTCTTTTTGCTTATGTGGTGCTGAGGAATCGAACCCAGGGCCTCATGCATTTGAGGCAAGCACTCTACCACTGAGCTACCTTCCCAGCCCCTGGTACCTGGCTTGTTATGTCTTTTTGGTATCCTGGCTTGTGATGTTCTGGGTAGATGCCCAAGAGTGGTATGTTCATAGGGAAGTTCTATGTTTAGTTTTTTGAGGATCCTCCAAGCTGCCATTCAGAGTGATTGTACTGGTTTACATTTCTACCAACAGTGCAGTAGGATTCCTTTCTTTCCACACCCCCACATTTGTTGTTGGAATTCTTGATGTTGGCCAATCTAACTGGAGTAAATGGGGTCTCAGAGTTTTTTTTTTTTTCTGTTGTTATTGGTTGTGGGGCTTGAATTCAGAGCCTGGGTGCTCTCTCTGAGCCTCTTTGTGCTCAAAGCTAGCACTCTACCACTTGATTCACAGCACCACTTCTGTCTTTTTTGGTTTTGTTTTGAGTGGTTAATTGGAGATAAGAGTCTCATGGGGACTTTTCTTCCTGGCCTGGCTTTGAACTACCATCCTCAGATCTCAGCCTCCTGAGTAGCTAGGATTACAGGTGTGAACCACTGGTGCCCAGCCTCAGAGTTGATTTGATGTGCATTTCCTTTATGGCCAGGGATGTTTAGCATTTCATTATGTGTCTCTTTGTCATTCTTACTTCTTTTTCTGAGAAATCTCCCTTTAGGTCCTTTGTCCTTTTATTGATTGGCTTATTAGTTTGGGTAGGGATTGATTTCTTGAGCTCCTGGTATGTTTTGGATATTCGGCCTTTGTCAATATATTGGTGATAAAGATCTCCCAATCTGCTGGCTGTCTTTCTAGTTTAGTAACTGCATCCTTTGCTGTGCGGAAACTTTTTTTTTTTTTTGGGTCCGGTTGTGAGGCCTGAACTCTGGGCCTGGGTGCTGTCCCTCAGCTCTTCAGCTCAAGGCTAGTGCTCTACCACTTGAGCCACAGCGCCACTTCTGGCTTTTTGCTTATGTGGTGCTGAGGAATTGAACCCAGGGCCTCATGCATGCAAGGCAAGCACTCTACCACTGGGCCACCTTCCCAGCCCGTGTGCGGAAACTTTTTATTTTGATGTAATCTGGTTTGTCAAGTCTCTTTCTTATCCGCTGCACCCCTGGTACTCTTTTCAAAAAGTTTCTACCTATGCCTCTAAGTTCTAATGTTTGGAGAACTTTAAACTGTATTTTTTATTTGACTTATAGAGCTTTTCATCTCCAGGAGTTTGGTTTGATTTGTCAGGATTTCTGTATCTTCCTTGAGTTTTCTTTCCTTCCTTCCTTCCTTCCTTCCTTCCTTCCTTCCTTCCTTCCTTCCTTCCTTCCATCCTTCCCTCCCTTCCCCCTCCCTCCCTCTTTCTTTCTTTCTTTCTTTCTTTTCTTTCTTTCCTTTCTTTCTTTCTTTCTTTCTTTCTTTCTTTCTTTCTTTCTTTCTTTCTTTCTTTCTTTCTTTCTCTCTTTCTTTCTCTCTTTCTTTCTTTCTTTCTTTCTTTCTTTCTTTCTTTCTTTCTTTCTCTCTTTCTTTCTCTCTTTCTTTCTCTCTTTCTTTCTTTCTTTCTTTCTCTTTCTTTCTCTTTCTTTCTTTCTTTCTTTCTTTTTTTTCTTTCTTTCTTTCTTTTCTTTCTTTCTTTCTTTCTCTCTTTCTTTCTTTTCTTTCTTTCTTTCTTGTTGTGGGGCCTGAACTCTGGGCCTGGGCACTGTCCCTCAGCTCTTCAACTCAAGGCTAGTGATCTACCATTTGAGCCATAGTGCCACTTCTGGCCTTTTCTGCTTGGGTGGTGCTGAGGAATCAAACCTAGGGCCTCATGCATGCAAAACAAGCACTATACCACTGAGCCACCTTCCCAGCCACTCCTTGCGTTTTTTTTTTTTTTCATGTGTTACATTGACTTTGTTGTTTCATTTACCTGCTAATTTGTGTCCTCTTTGAGTTCCTTAGCTATTTAATAATATTGAATTCATTTACTTAAAAAAAAATATTCTCTGGGGCTGGGAAGGTGGCTCAGTGGTAGAGCGCTTGCCTTGCATGCCTGAGGCCCTGGGTTCGATTCCTCAGCACCATATAAGCAAAAAGAAAAAAGCTGGAAGTGGCGTTGTGGCTCAAGTGGTAGAGCGCTAGCCTTGAGCTGAAGAGCTGAGGGACAGCGCCCAGGCCCAGAGTTCAGGCCCATGACTGGACCTCCCCCCCAAAAAAAAATATATATTCTCTGTGAATGTTTGTTTGCTCATATTCTCTTTGATATTCCTGAGATGTGTACACCTATCTTCTTTCATCTCACTGGTCATTCTTACCATCATTCCTTTAGGCTGTTGGTTATTTCACCCACTTCATCATCATTCTGTTCTTTTTAATTTTTCTGGTCATGGTACTTGAACTCAGGGCATTGACGCTGTGCCTGAGATTTTCTGCTCAAGGCTAATGCTCTGCCACTTTGAGCCACAGTACTCCATAAGAGTCTCACGGATTTTCCTGCCTGGGCTACCTTTGAACTGTGATTCTCAGATCTCAGCCTCCTGAGCAGTGAGGATTACAGGCGTGAGCCACCAGTGCCTGGCTCATGCTGTTCTTTTGTGCTATTATTTTTGACTTTTAGAAGTAGCTTTTACATATTTGCTGTAATGATGAGCTGAGATTTGCTCATATCAAGTCAAGTCATTGATTGGTGGCATTAGTCACTTAATGGTGTTCCATTGAAAACATCCTCCATGTTCTGGGAAGACTGGGCAGTGTCAGGACCGATGTGCTGTTTCAGACCACTGTCTGGGAGTATCACTCAGCAGCAACAAGCACACCAAGTCAGTGTCAAACCAGAGATTTCATAACGTCAAAACCATTGGCAATTCATCTTTACCACCAATTACATTGATCTGAAAGGGCCTAGTATGTTTTTTTTTTTTTTTTTTCTGTGTGCCAGTCTTGAGGCTTGAACACAAGGCCTGGATGCTGTTCCTGAGCTTTTTTTTTTTCCCCTCAAGGCTAGCACTGTACCACTTGAGCCACAGCTCCACTTCTGGCTTTTTTTTTTTTGTCAGTTGTGGGGCTTGAACTCTAGGCCTGGGTGCTGTCCCTGAGCTTTTCAGCTCTATCATGTGAGCCATAGTGTCATTTCTGGCCTTTTCTGTTTATGTGGTGCCGAGGAATCGAACCCAGGGCTTCATGCATGCGAGGCAAGCATTCTACCATTGAGCCACCTTCCCAGCCCATTTCTAACTTTTTTTGGTGGTTACGGACTTTCCTGTCTTAGCTGGCTTTGAACTGTGATCCTCAGATCTCAGCCTCCTGAGTAGCTAGGATGACAGGCGTGAGCCACCAGCATCCAGCTGGCCTAGCGTCCTTGTGTGAGACAGTGAGGAGTTAGGATAAAGATTGTTAGTATAGGACTTAATCATTGGGTAGTAAAAAGGAGGGAGGCATGCGAGAAGAAATCCGGAAGCAGGTAGATGAGGAAAGCGCTGCAGGTAAAACAATAATATTCATGGTATGGCTCAGTTCCTGTGGGTAAGGATGCCAGGGTTAGGGATTGTAATGGAAGAGAGGAATTCAGAGCCATAGACGCAGGAAGGCAAATAAACCATCAGTAGAACATTTATAAAGACAGAAAAAATTTAAAAATAATTTAAAAGATTAAAAAAAGAAAAAAAAAAACAAATGATGAAGATCCGTGTCTCCCTTCCTGTTGAGGGGCAGAGAGGCGTCTCCCCTCTACCGCGCTGTCAGCGTGGCTGACACCCTCCTCCACTCTCTCTCCATCTTTGGCCTTTGCTTTGCATTTCTTCCGGTGTGTTTTTATGCATGTCACAATCTCCGATTCCTGGGCATAGCCTGAGTGTGACCTTCTGTGGTCAGCGAGGGTTCTGGGCGGGGGCAGCCGCTGGGCTGAGGTGGAGCAGCTCCCGTTCTGCTGGAGGTCTCTCGGGGGTGCTGTGTTCACTAGTGCCGAATGGACTGTGGCATAGTCTTTGGGTCTTAGGGACAAACTCTCGGCAGAGACTTTACCCACCCTGTGGTGGTCCAGAGACACCGCCACCAAGTGCTTTTGTCCTGGACTCAGGTACGCGAGCCTTTGGTCAGTTTCCTTCATAGGATGCTGTATTTACTTGTGCAGAGATGTGTACCCAGCCTCCTCCTTCCCGTCACCCCAGAGATACAACCCCCTAGTGATTTTGTCCCATTTCAAACCAGTCCCAGGTGCATGAGCTGTTAGTCAGCTTACTTTGCCAAAAAAAAAAAAAAGAAAAAAAAAAGCCTTCATCTCTTTGATTCTTTTTACCTTCTCCTGCTTTGCTAGCTTGCTCACTTTTCTTTGTAGCCAAATACCTGAGTGTTTTTTCTTGGTTCATGGAGACACAGAAGTGTTGTCTAAGTCTGTAATCTAATATTATTCTTTTTTTTAATGCCACTCATAGGGCTTGAACTCAGGGCCTGGACTCTGTCCTTGAGCTGTTTTGCTCAAGGCTAGTGCTCTACCACTTGAACCACACCTCCACTTCTGGCTTTCTGTGTGTGTGTGTGTGTGTGTGTGTGTGTGTGTGTGTGTGTGTGTGTGTGTGTGTGTGTGTGTGTGTGTGTGTGATTGGAGATAAAGTCTTATAGACTTTCCTGCCTGGGCTGGCTTTGAACCTTGGTCTTCAGATATCAGCCTGTTGAGTAGCTAGGATTTTAAAGATTGCAGCACCCAGCTGCAATCTTATTTTTCCATAGATGATGAACACACCTGCCAGGCTCAGGTTCCTTAGCCACTCATGTGTAACCATTCTAGTAGAGCAGCACAAGTCCTCAATTTTGCATCTTCCAAAATTTTGTTGACATCTTTTGTCCAATGTCATCTCCGTTCCCATTCTGTATGCATTTATACCCTTTAGGCCTTTGTCATCATTTTATTGGGGTTTCCAGGGGAGCAAGATTAGCCTCTGCAGGTGTTTCCTCAGGAGAATTAAAATCCCTTTGTACAGCCCACTGCCATAACCACTTTGCATTTCACTTAACAAACTCACATCATTTAGGAATGTATTTCCTCGATTAGACCGTAAGCCCATTCGAGCAAGGGCCTTCCCTGACATGTTTTATGTTTGTATTTTCAACAGCATCGTGTGCCAGGTGTCCAGGAAGGCTTCAAACATATGCATGTGTTTGATAGATGCTAAACTGGAAAGAAAGATCTGGAAACAAAAGATGACAGCTGTGTAGAAGCTGTTGAGCCTGTTCATCTACTGATAGTCTCTCAGGGATTCCTAGGAACAAAACAGCACCAGGAAAACCCCAAGTCCTTCTTGGGTTAGGTCCACGGGTCCTTGCTTGCCATCTTTCATCTGAGGCAGTAGGTGCTTCTGATGTTCGGAAAGCTCCATGTCTAAGTGCATTTCGGCTATGAGAAGAAAGTATGTAAAGCAGAATAGCTTAGACAGCAGAGATTGAGGTTCATACTTCTCCAAGTGCCACAGAGTCTACATTGGCAGGGGCCACGTCCTTGACCGTGGCTGGCCTTCTCACCGTTCTCATGGAGACCTCTCTGCAGTCTCCTTCATGAAGGCACGGATCCCGTTTTGCACAGCCCCGCCCTCACGACCCCATCATGAGGCCTCTCCCCATCTCCAGATACCCTCACCTTGGGTCAGGATTTCCACCTAGGCAAAGGGGTGGGACAAGGCATAGAGGTCTTTGGACCGCGGTACTGTGCTTCACCCTTCTCTTCCGAGCAGGGCTCCTGAGAGGAGACAGTGCGGGTGGCTTTGTCATCTGTTTACAGTCAAGTAAGAATTGAACAAATGGTTTCTTTTAAATGAACTACCCATTTGAGAGCTAGGCACCAGTGGCTGCTCACGCCTGTCATCCTAGCTACTCAGGAGGCTGAGATCTGAGGATCATGATTCAAAGCCAGCCTGGGCAGGAAAATCCATGATACTTTTATCTTCAGTTAACTGGCAAAAAAGACAAAAGCTGGAAGTGGAGCTGTGGCTCAAGTGATAGAGCATAAGCCTTGAGCAGAAAAGCTCAGGGACAGTGTCCAGGCCCTGAATTCAAGCCTTGGGACTGGCACCAAGAAGAAAAAAAAAGAAATACCAATTTAAAGAAAAGCTTCTTGTTTTCTTGTTTTGGGTTTGCATTTTATTTTGCAGTGTGTGTGTGTAAGAGAGAGGGGGAAGAGAGAGAGGGGGAGAGAGGGAGGGAAGGAGGGAGAGGGGGAGAAAGAGAGGGGGGGAGAGATGGTACCAGAGCTTGAACTTAGGGATTTGTGCTCTCACTCAGTGCTTTTGCTCACAGTTGGCACTTTACCACTTGAGTCATGCTTCTAGTCAGGCTTTTTGCTAGTTAATTGGAGAGAGAATCTTGAGGACTTTTCTGCCAGGCTGTTTTCAAATCTTGACCCTCCAGGTCTCAGCCTCCTGAGTAGCTAGGATTATAGATGTGCACCATCAGCACCAGCAACTTAATTTTTTTTTTCGGTCATGGGGCTTGAACTCTGGGCCTGGGCAGTCCCTCAGCTCTTCAGCTCAAGGCTAGCACTTGACCACTTGAGCCACAATGCACCACTTCTGGTTTTCTGGTGATTAATTGGAGATTAGAGTCTCCTGGATGTTCCTGCCTGAGCTGGCTTTGAACTGTGATCCTCAGACCTTAGCCTTCTGAGTAGCTAGGATTACAGGCATGAGCCACTGGCATCTGCCTGTTTGTTTTTAGCATGAACATTCTATCTTTAAAAAATTAGGAGTTCTGGCTGGCACTGGTGGCTGTTGTTTGAGATGAGGTAGATGGGGTCTTATAATCTTTTTTGACTAGGGGGCCTCAAATTGGGGTCAAGCTCCAGGACCAACACACACACACACACACACACACACACACACACACACACACACACACACGCACATACACAAAGAGCAGCCTCATTTTACATGTAAAGTCTCATTTTATATATAAGTCTGATGAAGTCCTTTTTTTTCACTCACCCAAATGAGAGAACAAAGAATTCAGATTCCCATTTGTCTTTTCAAAGTACCGCCTTTACATTTATCCTTTACTTATTCATCCTCTTTCAGATGATGATGATGATTTCTGAGAAGGGATCTTATTACATGTTGCCCGGATTGGCAAGAGCTTGTGATTCTCCTGTGTACTGGCATTACAAGTGTGAACCACCACACCCAGCCCTATTAATGGATATGGTGATATTTCAGGGAACTTTCAGCCATAGGTGTGATAACAGCCTTATTTTATAATTCCCTGGGATCTGTGGCGTGCAGAGATGTTATCTATGACCCACCAAGGCGAGAGATGTTATATGGTCCATTCAACAGCTCAGACTCCACGATAAAATCTCCATGAATTCGGAGATAAGGCTGCTATATTACAGCATCTGGGAGGAAGAAGTTGGCTCAGGGGCCTGCCACCATCCCCTTCCCGGCTGTCACACTCACGTGTCCCTTCACCAGCAGAGGGCAGATTTGTGGTCTCAATGAATGGACGTGGCCAAGAAAGCTGTTCTTGAAGGTTTAGAATAGAGTAGGGAAGGGTTGGGGGAGATGGCCCCTGCCTCAAGGGCGTGTCCATCTCTTTTAACACTTCGTGACCTGTCTCCGTGAGGATGACATAAAGCACGCCTTGCACCCCCCTTAAGGGAAGGTTTTCCCACGGGTTCCTCCTTGGTTGGCGCTCAGGGCTCTGTGACTGACTGCAAAGGTACCACATGTTCAGGCTGCAGGAGACCAGGCAGGCTTCTCAGGTCAGGACCCGGAGTCTACAAGGTGATGGATTTACCAACAAGGGCAACCTTGTCCCTGTGTTTATTCTATGGAGGAGGAACTTCCCACCAGCATTTGTAGCCAAAATCCTGTCTGTGCTGACACTCGGATGAATTTACGCAAGTCCTCACTTTTATGTGTGTTTCTGCCTGAAAACTCCAGGAAGGGTGACCGAAGCCAGATTCAACATGATGGTTCAGTTTTCTGGAGAATCGGGCTCTTACCTACTGCCTGCTCCTGTCAGCCCCTGAAAGGAGACTGGTACCCAGCAGAGCCACATCAATCATGACAACCAGCTGCGGTGTGTGTGTGTGTGTGTGTGTGTGTGTGTGTGTGTGTGTGTGTGTGTGTGTGCGTGTGCACGCATGCATGTGTGCATGCAAACAGTTCTGGGGCTTGGGCACAGTCCCTTAGCTTTCTCACTCAAAGTTGGCACTCTACCATTTGAGTCACAACTCCACTTGCAGTTTTTAGTGGTTCGTTGGAGATAAGACACATGGATTTTCTTGCCCAGTTGTGATCCTCAGTTCTCAACCTCCCGAGTAGCTAGGATGACCTGTGTGAGTCACCACTGCAGGGTTGACAAGCCTCATTCACAGGCATTTCCCCAACAAGCCTCATTCACAGGTGTGCGCCTTCGCTGTCCATGGTGCCGGCCGCAGCCTGCTTGCAGTGCCTCTTCTGAGTTGGAGTGGTGGGGGCTGGTCGGTGAGGCCGCGTTCCTTCTTTTCTCACCCGTCTGAGCCCTTCACTTCCAAACGTGTCTCATAATGTTGGAAACGTAAGGTGGCTCCTGAGCCAAGGGAACTGCCCTTTGGGAAGAAAATCCCAAGAATATCACAGATGCATTTCTTCAACGAAGGTAAAGGGGGTTTCTCACTCTGAGCCACAGTAAACTAGAGAAACAGCCGACATACTGGTTTGGTTTGTTTGTTTTTGTGCCAGTACTAAGGTTTATACTCAGGGCCTCACAGTCTTGCTTGGCTTTTTGTTGATGTTGTTGGTGGTGTTGCTGTACCTCTCAATCCACCGTTTTGCTTCCAGCTTTTTTTTCTGGTTAGTTGGAGTCTCACAGTTTTTGTGCCTGGACTGGCTTTGAACCTCTCTCCTCAGCTCTCAGCTTCTTGTGTAGTCAGGATTACAGGCGTGAGTCATCAGTGCCTGGCTTGGATTGCCATGTTGCATCTGTGGTCTGTGTTACTAATTCTGTGTCAACGATACAGTGGGTCTGAAGTTTCAAGGCTGGGAATCACTATGGCCATGTCCCAGATTTCCCCTGCCTTGCCCAGCCCTTAGAATGGCAGGAACTAAGCCTCTGAATTGGCCAACGCCTCAAGCTTCGTAGGGTGGTTGATTTTGTGCTCAGAATGTGAGTTTTTGCAGCTACTGGGGTAGGCTCTCTGGTCCAGTGGTCATATGTGTCAAGTAGTGACCCCCAAAGGCATATCCACATCCTGACCCCCACAACCGGTGAATGAAGCATTATGAAAAGCTTTTGCAGGCCCACTGAATGACCTTGAGATGAGATTATCCTAGATTGTGGATGACGCTAATCTGATGACAGGTATCCTTCTAAGAGAAAGGTAGAGGGGAGGTGTGCATCCCAGAAACCCAGGGAAGAGGCCATGGGAGAACAGAGGCAGAGACTGGAGCCATTTAGCCACAAGCGAAGGAAGCTGGCAGCCCAGCAGCTGGAGAGGCAGGAGGGCTCCTCCTCCAGCGTTTTCAGCACCCAGATTTTGCACCACTGGTGCCTTTGCACTAGTTATTTGTTTTTTGCCTGTACTGGGGCTTGAACTCATGGCCTAGGCATTGTCTTTTGATTATTTTTTTTTTTTTCACTAAAGGCTGGTGTTCTATCCCTTGAGCCACATCTCCACTTCTGGTTTTCTGGTGGTTCATTGGCGGTAAGCATCAAATAGATTTTCTTGCCTGGGCCAGCTTTGAACCCCAACCCTCAGATCTCAGCCTCTTGAGGTGCTCGGATTCCAAGCGTGAGCCATTGTGGGTGCCTGGTGCCATTTTTGTTGTTTTAAGCCACCAAGCTCATGGTGATACGTGATAGCAGCTCCAGAGGTGACACCGGCTTCCTTCAGCCCATCTTTTCCAGGTGTGAGCTACAGTGCAGAGCCCTTTGTCCTTTTCTGACAAAAACAAACAGAAAGATAAAGCAGTGTAGGAAGTGTCCTCCAGCCGGGGAGATGACCAGAATTAACGGTTGGAAAAGTGAGCTTTGCACAGGTTACCAGATCCCAGCATCTCTACCTAATAAGACCTCTTGAGTGTGGCTACTTGTGTGTCCTTTCTGTGACTTCTCAGCTACCCGAAGCTCATTTGGAAGCTAGTTTCCACTGCTATGATTCTCCCCTCTCTCTGGGCAGAATCCTCTTCGTGTGGCATCATTCGTGGTTTCCATGGAAACAGAAGGCTGGGAGAGAATGGTGCCACCGTTATTGTAAACTTCAGAATTGGAGGACTATTGTTTTTTGTTGTTGTTTTTGCTTCTTTGCCTCATTCATTCTTTGCTTCATTCATTCTGAAGCCATCCCACGTTACTCTGAACTGTGGATTCAAAATGTTCTGGGTTTTTTTGTACCCCATGCTAGCCTACCTGGCTAATGAAGTGTACAGCACCCCGGGAACACCCCAGATTTTCATGTCCTTCATCCTTCAGGCTTATCTTCGTTTTCTGGCATGTTGCTGTAAATGTCAACAGGTAAGGCGAGATTTGTTGTGAATCAACAGATGGCCCCTGCAGGGCAGAAGAAATGGAAATTCTGGTAGGCAGACTCATAAACAAAAAGACTTCAGCAATGTAGATTCAGCATTTGTTTAGTGCAGTAGACCTGATGAACAGAAGAGGAAAAGTGGACCCAGGAATAGGAAATTTGTCCTCAGGACCCCGAGTTGACACTGCTTTCTCTACCAGTACTAGGAACATGGCAACAGGTACAGTTTTTGTGCATCAGCAAAAATAGGCTTTAACCAGTCCTCTAACTGGTTCTGAGTAGCTGGGTTGTAGTGGTTCCTGGTCAGTCATTGAGGTTGTACATTCTTGGTTTAGGGTTGTTTTTTTTTTGGTCATGGAGCTTGAACTTGGGGCCTGGGCACAGTCTCTGAGCTCTTCAGCTCAAGGCTAGGGCTCTACCACTTTGAGCCACAGTACCACTTCCAGTTTTCTGGTGTTTCATTGTAGATAAGAGTTTCATGGATTTTTCTGCCTGGGCTGGTTTTAGAACTGCGACTCTCACATCTCAGCCTCCTGAGTAGCTAGGATTACAGGCGTGAGCCACCGGTGCCCAGTTTATACCCTTTTTTACAAGAGATGCCCCCGGTAATTTCTATTTCAGAGAAAGCCAGTGTATATAGCGTGACCATATCAGCACCCAAACTGGAATGATGATTAGAGTGAGAAGAGCCATTATGGATTATGCCAGGAGAAGAGGCACGGTCTGAACTTGCTCTGTAGAGAAGAGGAGTTTCTGGTAACTTTCAGCTGACCTGTTCCAGTTCCTCTAAGCACGAGTCTCAGGGCTGTAGCACTCCAGGACCAAGGCTTGGGTCCTGGAGATGGGCAGGGGTGAGGCTGGCACAGCAGCCGGAGTGTAAATGCCACAGACCTGTGTGCTGAGACATGGTCAGCGTGCACAGGAGGCGATAGCTCCTCCCTGCGATCCTCACCACTTGGGAAGCAGAGGTTGGGAAGATGGTGATTTCAGGCCAGCCTGGGCAAGATGTGACGAGAAACCTCATTTCAGTGGAAAAAAACTGGGCACAGTGGTGTGTGTCTGTCATCCCAACTAGAGTGGGAAGTGTAAGATAGGAGGATGACTATCCAGATTGGCCCCAGGCAAAAAACAAGAGTTTATCTCAGAAATAATGTGATGGAGGCATGGCTTAAGCTGGAGATCATTTGCCTCTGAGTTCAAACCCCAGTTCTACCAAAAAAAAAAAAAAAAAAAAAAGGAGAAAAGGTTAGAGTGTTTGTTGTTCCTATAACAAAACACATAAGGAAATCAGCTGAAAGGAAGGAAGGCATTTTTGGCTCATGGTTTCAGCGGTTTCATCGTTCTGTTGTAAGGCAGAACATCCTGACAGGAGCATATGTATGTTGGAGCAAAGAGAAAGTGGGAAGCAAGGGGAAAGGCAGGGGCTGAGGCCAAGCAGACCCTTCTGGGGCACACCCCAGTGACCCAGTGACCCAGTGACCTAGTGACCTACTTCCTCCAGCTATGTCCCGCCTCCTAAAGTGTTCACTGCCTCCCAATGGCCGGTGAGCTATGAATTTGAGAGCCCTCAGGAACCAATCATCTCTCAACACTCTTTTACCTGGGAACTGAGCTTACCTCACTTGAGCTTTTGGGGGAGAACAGCTCAGATCCAAACTCTCACAAAGGCCAATTTCATGTCATATATATTTTACCACCATTGCAACAAGTAAGTAGCCTTCACTTCCAAACCTGCTGGTCTGCTGATTTCTCCTCTCAGTTAAACATCATCTTTCCAGGTGTTGAAGCCAAAGATCCCTTCTTATGCTTACAGCCATGTTTGGACCTTCGGACACATTTGCCCAGGATCTCAGCACATCTTCTACCATCCTGTTGCAGAGATCATTGCTTTTCCCTTAGATGGAGTAAGAGTCACATGGCTGGACTTTTGCTTTCCCACATCCACGTTCCTTCCCACAGTTGCCCTGCTGGGTGTCATGGAATGGCCATCTTCTGGGCACAGTCCCGCTGGCTTCCGTAACAGTCTCATCCTTACTGCAGCCTGCAAGTCCTCCATGAAAGAAAAACCCCTTTCTCCATGGATTTGCTCTGTGTGTGCACATGCATACATGTGCTTAGCTATCTGAGGTCTATTTGGGTCCAAAGGCCAAATTGGGAAATTTTAGAAATACACAGAAAGGCTGGGCACTGGTGGCTCACGCCTGTAATCCTAGCTACTCAGGAGGCTGAGATCTGAGGATCACGGTTCAAAGCCAGCCAGGGCAGGAAAGTCTGTGAGACTCTTATCTCCAATAAACCACCAGAAAAACCAGAAGTGGCACTGTGGCTCAAGTGTTAGAGCACTCTCCTTGAGCTGAAGAGCTGAGGGACAGCACCCAGACCCAGAGTTCAAGCCCCACAACTGACCAAAAAAAATACACAGTAAATTTTAAATTGCACACTGTTCTCCGTAGCATGATGAAATGTTGAGTCTGCCTGGTCTGTTCTGCTCATGCGTGAATCATCCCTTTGTTTAGTGTATCCACATTGTGTATGCTACCCTCCTCTTAGTCACTTAGTCTTTATGTTGATTTATTTATTTTTCCTTTGGTGCCAATACCTGAAACTCAGGGCCTTGTGCTCACACCAGATTTGCTTGTTCATGGCCAGTAGTTTGCCACTTGAATCAGGCCTCTAGTTCAGCATTTTGTTGGTTAATTGAGATCAGAACCATGAAGACTTTTCTGTCTGGGCTGGCTTTGATCCTTGGTCCTCCAGATTTCAGCTTACTGAGTCACTAGGGTGACACGAGTCATGTGTACAAGTACTTGTAGTATTTCTATAAAATTTCCCTGCATTCCATTGAACTCTCTCTGAATGTACACACACACACACACACACACACACACACACACACACACACACACACACGTGTGTTTGGTACTACGGGTGGTTTGGTTCCTGAGATCCTTGGTGGGGGGGTAGGGTCCTGGGATAAGAGGGGACCAGTGAGTCTGTCCCTCCCAGTCTCTCCTGTTGTCCACTCTGTTCTGGCTGTGCCTTCTGCTGCTAAAGCCTTCTGATGTAGACACACCCAGGGTATCACTGCCTGCAGCTTCTCCCTTCATCTCTCCATGGCTTGACGCCCCCTACTGGCAGATCTGTGCATGGGCGTCCCAGCAAACTCCACCACCTCTTCCTACCGGCCCCACTGGCTTTGCTCTCTCTCCATCACAAATCTCACTAACTAACGTGCTCTATACCTCATGGTCCTTGCTTATTTTCAATCAATGTGTGATGTTTAAGGTAGGGCTTAAAACAAACCTTTCCTTTATCCTCTTCTTTTCCTCCAGTGCCCTGATCAGCACCCAGCATACCCCTGGCTTCTCAGTAAATATCTGTTAAGTTAATGAAAGAGTGCAGGCATGTAGGGAATTGCTCAGGGTCCGTGTGTTCAAGAAGCAGTGGTTGGCGTGTGGCCACCTTTTCCTAGCACACATGTGCACACATATTCAGTTATTTGTAGTGCTTCTCTAAACTTTGCCTGCATTCTACTGAACTTAGTGTTTCCCAACTGGTGTGTGTGTGTGTGTGTGTGTGTGTGCGCGCGCGCACGTGCGTGTACTCCTCAGGAGACTACTGGCAATTAATGGAGACATTTTGGATTCTTGTGAGGCAGAGAGAGGAACTACTGGATAGAGAACAGAGATCATGCTCAGTGCCCTGGATGATGCACAGCATACCCTTGTGGCAAAGAAACATCTGGGCAGGATGTGAGCAGTGCTAAGGCTGAGAAACTCTGATTTAACCTGATCATTTTAGAAGTGACCAGGTCTGCTTTTACAGGGCTGCTTTTGCAGGTTTCCTATGGGCTTATAAAGATTGATCTCTCTCTCTCTGTCTCTCCCTCTCTCTTCCCCCTCCCTTTGGTCCAAGACTGCAATATGAACTCAGTACCTGATTTTGCACATTGGCTAGTGTTCAACCAACTGAGTCATACCTCCAACCCCTAAAGGTCAACTTGTATCCTTGAAGAATTTATAAGTTGAAGTCCTTACTCTGGCACTGGAGAATTGACTGTCTTTGGAGCTAGGACCTTTTAGACAATCGGTTAAAATGAGTTATTAGAGCGGGCTCCAATCAACATGACTTGTGTCCTTATAGAAAGGGAGGTTTGGGACACCCATAGACCCAGAGGGAAGATGGTGAGAGGACACAGGGAAAAGGTGGCCATGCGATAGAAGTGATATGGCCACAAGCCAGGGATACGAGCAGCCACTGGAAGTTGGAAGGGCGAGGAAGGGAGGCCCCTATACAGCCAGGGAGAGCAGAACAGCTGAAGTTTGGATTTCCAGCTTGTAGAACCAGGACAGAAGGCAACACCTTTCTTTCTTTCTTTTTGTTTCTTTGCTCCTTTCCCTCCCTCCCTCCCTCCCTCCCTCCCTCCCTCCCTCTCTCCCTCCCTCCCTCCCTCTCTCTCTCCCTCCCTTCCTTCCTTCCTTCCTTCCTTCCTTCCTTCCTTCCTTCCTTCTTTCCTTCCTTCCTTCCTCCATTCCTTCCTTCCTTCCTCCATTCCCTCCTTCCCTCTTTCCCTTCCCTCCCTTTCTCCCTCTCTCCCTTCTTTCCTTCTTTCCTGGCTGGGTTTGAATTCAGGCCTGGAGCTGCTCTGAACTTCTTTGCTCAAGGCTAGGGCCACAGCTCCACTTTCAGCATTTTTGTTTTTGTATTGTGTTTTTGGTAGTTAATTGGAGATTAACGGATGCACTTTCCTGCCTGGACTGGAACCTTGATTCTCAGCCCTTAGCCTCCTGAGTAGCTAAGATGACAGTCAGAAGCCACTGCCACCTGGTGAGAATGCATTTTTGTGGTTTAAGCCACTGAGACTTTGGTGTGGTGATGCAGTAGTCTAAGCAGACCCTTAGGAGGACAAGGAGGAGGAGGAGGATGGGCGGAGCCATTGCTAAATGACTGCCATGGGTTCCCTGCTCCACAACAATTGAACTAGTTTCTTAGAATAGGAAGATGGTTTATCAAGATGGTGGTTGGTTATATCCTCATGGGGGAGCAGAGACCATGATTTATTGTTATTAGTAGTTGTGCAAAGGGGTTACCAATTCCATAAGTCGGGTTATTAATACAGTGCATCTTGATCACTGTCCCCCTTTCCCTCATCTTCCCGTTTCCTCCCTCCCATACATAGCCACCCTCAACTTACGTAGTTCATTTTTTCTATAATTGAACACAATGACTGCATTTGCTTGCCCTCCCTCCCTCCCTCCTTTCGTGTGGCCCCCTCCTTCCCCCTCCTCTCCACAACAGACTTCCACTTCCTGGTAAAACCTGGGATATTTAGTCTTCGGGGCATTGTGACACTACAATAGTCAGCTCAGAACTGGGGTGTAATAAATGTTCAAAGCCTTTCATGGGAAGATGAACGTAGCACAAAGTGGTTCTCTCTCTCTCTCTCTCTCTCTCTCTCTCTCTCTCTCTCTCTCTCTCTCTCTCATATCAACTTTAGTTCTTTTTCAGATCAATGCAAAACCCAAGAGGATCACATAAATCCTACTGAGACTGTCCTCAATGCCAGAATATGCCCCGACAGAGCTCCTGGTGGCTAATGGTGTGGGGGTCCCATGGTGTGGGGGTCCCTCAGCCAGGCTGGTGCCGGAGGGGTTCTGAGAGCACCAGGCCACCATGGAGCACTTACCATACCGCGTCACCTGATGCTTCTGTGACTCTAATGAAGAGCGATTATTTCAAAATAATAATAATAATAACAACACCAACAACACAATTGGAAAACCCACAAAGATCTGGATTGAAAGGCTACTGCTTACCCCAAGACCAAGATTAATGCCGAATGGCAAGTTTTTGTGAAGGTCTTCCGCAGCCTGATTAGCTGAGAGAAAATGTCTTTTCACATATACACGATCCTATTGATTTTCTGTTAGTATTATCCTGAAGATGTGCAGTGTATCTATGGAGCAGAGACAATCTTCCATCACTTGCTTTATGGGAAAGAGAATGGTTATTGTGTCTTTTCCCATAAAATACAATCTCTTTTTCTCTTCCAAAAAAATAAAAACAAAACCTACTTATCCCTCTGGGAATTTCCAGTCATAATCTGGGGAAGTGAATTGATTATTTTATTATATATATTTGTTTACATGTGCTAGTGTTTTACTTTATTTTTTCGATTTGACATCTCTACATTTTCTCATTGTTCTCGAGAGTCCGTTTTTGTTTTTTTTTCTGGATTGTTATTTGAGCCTGTCTAAAAATAAACTAAGAAAACCCCCGCACACCCTCCAAGTTTCATCACAACGCACACAGCCATTTACATGGTGGTGGTGAGTGTCTCGTGCGCCCCTCCCCCTCCCCCACGTCTCCTGACCAGACTGGGGTGTCCCTCCTTTACCCCCTCTGTAAGGTTGGTGAGTCTATTGGAACAGGATTAAAATGCATAAGCCGAGTCACTGCCAATTGGGGTTCTCAGTGTTATGTCTGGACATTTCTCCAGGATCAATTTTAAAATACAAAGGCAGATCCCTGCATATTTAAATACCAAGCTTGGAGCTACAGCTTTGCTAAGCTAATATGTCTGTCTCAGAAGACCTCAGCAGCGTAGCCTGGCCAGACCTTCTATAGAGAGGTTTGCAAACCATAGCTCCAGCAGACAGGTTCCAGCTTGTCTATGGGTACCACCCCTCTCCCCAGGCCTTCCCACGACTGCCCCCTCCCCCCCAGCTCTGAGGCACCTTCTCATCGTTGGAAATTGGAGAACCACCTTATTTTCCCTGTCTACAACTTCCCCATGCTTTATAGCTCAGCCCCTCCCCAGCCCTTCCCCAGCTCCTTCCACCCCTTCCACCTTCTACAGTAGTTTCTAAGTTTCCCTCCCTTCCCCGAACTCTCCTGGTACTATGGATTCTGCCCTCCAGCTTGCTTCATGACAAGTACCTTGTACTGCTCTTGGCTCATAGCCTGTGCACTGATTATAGTTTCATGCAGTGTGTGTGTGTGTGTGTGTGTGTGTGTGTGTGTGTGTGTGTGTGTGTGTGTGTGTATGTTGAGAGGGAAGGGGGTACCTGTTACCAGGCTTCACCCTCTTCCCAAAGGGCACAGCCAAGGCTTGGGATGCCAAGGCTGATTCTCCTCTGAAAATCCCGTGCTGTTCCATACATCAGGAAGGAGACATGAGATTGTTCAGTGGTGTCCAATCCAGGCTTCTGTGTGTATAAAGGGAAGGAAGGGTAGGTCAAAGGTTGTCCCTTCCCACCCACCCACCAAGCAGAGTTGGGTGACTTTCCTATGTGGTTCCCTGATCTTTCCATGTTGTCTGTGTATGTGCGTGTGTGTGTGTGTGTGTGTGTGTGTGCGTGTGTGCGCGTGCACGCACATGTGCGCCAATGCCAGGGCTTGGGCACTGTCCCTGAGCTTTTTTTTCCTCAAGGCTGGTGCTCTAGAACTTGAGCCACAGCTCTACTTCCAGCTTTTTGGTAGCTAATTGGAGATAAGTCTCAAGGACTTTCCTGCCCAGGTTGGCTTTGAACTGCCCAGGTTGGCTTTGAACCCAAGTCCTCGGATCTCAGCCTCTGAAAAGCTAGGATGACAGGCGTGAGCCACCGGCGCCCGGCTCCCATGTATTGTTTTTAAACTGGGTTTCTTGAGATGGTAGGGGAAGTAGTGAAGCTTGCCCACCTTCTATTCTAACTCCAACAAGTCACCGGAAGTTAATGGTCCTTGCTCAGGAGACACGTAAGTAAAACAAAGTCCATAATGCTTGTATCTAGATTTCCTAGAATTATACTCATTGTTGGGGGTAAACTCAATTATCAAAAGTTGTTGGCTCTGAAAACGTAACGCGTGTACTAACGTTCTTTGCCTGTCCTCATGCAGGTAGCTGCTGCTGGTGTGACTGGCGCTGGTGTGATCTTTGACTATGGGAAGATTGGTGGTTTGGATTCATTGATGCAGATGTGGACGTTTGCCAGGTCACATCTGGACAGGGGTGTGTCACATGACTATGTGAAGAAATCAATTCCTGTTCCCTTCAGCTGACCTTAAGGGCTGTCTTTGCAAGCTTGCTTTTTCTCTCTTGGAATCTAACAATTAAATTTGTCTTTTTTGATTTATGCAGTGCTATTTCTTTCAGAAGCTAATGACATGTTATACAGGTTAGCCCAGTCCCAAGGAGGGGAGGAAGGGACAGCTAATAATTATGTCTAGTACACAGATGGACATAGAAAATGGAACTGCTGGCCACTGAGTCCTGTCCTCATGTGTCCAGGCAAACTCAAGAGTAGAAATGGGATCTGTGGTATGACTCAGGTGGTAGAGTGCTTGCCTAGCTAGCTTGAAACTCTGAGTTTAATCCCCAAGATGACAGAAATATTACTAGGTCAGGAACTAATTTCCAATCATCATACCCCAGTCTTTGCTGGGGTTGGGTATGTAGAAGTCTTTCTGCAGAGCTTGGAACAAATTTCCTTGGATTGTGCTGGCTTCAGAGGACTGCCCAAGAATTTGCCCAATCATGTGCTCCTATTGCTTTCTTTTTTTTTGTTTAAGACAAGATCTCACTATGTAGTACAGGTTGGCCTCCAACTTAGCCTTCCACTTTTGCTGCTTCTTCTTCTTCTTCTTCTTCTTCTTCTTCTTCTTCTTCTTCTTCTTCTTCTTCCTCTTCCTCTTCCTCTTCCTCCTTCTCCTTCTCCTTCTCCTTCTCCTTCTCCTTCTTCTTCTCCTTCTCCTTCTCCTTCTTCTTCTCCTTCTTCCTCTTCTCCTTCTCCTTCTCCTCCTCCTCTTTCTTCTCCTCCTCCTCCTCCTCCTCCTCCTCCTCCTCCTCCTTTTCCTCCTCCCTTCTTCCTCCTTCCATCTTCCTTCTTCCTTCTTCCTTCTGGCGTGGGGCTTGAACCCTGTGCTGGGCGCTGTCCCTGAGCTCTTCAGCTCAAGGTGAGCACTCTACCACTTGACCCACAGCGCCACTTCTGGTTTTCTGGTGGTTAACTGGAGATGAGTCTCATGGACTTTCCTGCCCTGGCTTGCTTTGAACCATGATCCTCAGATCTCAGCCTCCTGAGTAGCTAGGATTATAGGCCTGAGCCACCAGTGCCTAGCTGGGGCTTCCTCCTCCTCCTCCTCCTCCTCCTCCTCCTCCTCCTCCTCCTCCTCCTCCTCCTCCTCCTCCTCCTCCCTCTACCCCTCCTCCTCCTCTTCCTTCAGCATTAGCCACCAGCACCTGGCTAGAATTTTTTTTTGGTTCTTTTTTTGCCAGTCTTTTGACTTAAACTCAGTACCTGGGTGTTGTCCCTGAGCTTCTTTGTGCTCAAGGTAGCCTAGCTCTACCACTTGATCCATAGCACCACTTCTGGCCTTTTCTGAGTAGTGTATTGGGAATAAGAGTTTCATGGACTTTCCTGCCCAGGCTGGCTTCAAACTGGGATCCTCAGATCTCAGCCTCCTGAGTAGCTAGGATTACAGGCGACCTGGGCTTCCCTTGAATCTTGATACAAATGAATGCCATGCAGATTCCACTCTGCCCATTTCTCTCTGAAAGTTCTACTCCTAAATCTCCTGAGCTGGAATCTGGAAAGAGTATCCTTGATCGGTGATCTGTTTCCTTGCGTATCTGTTGCAGATTCCCTGTGTTTCCGATCGTGGCACTCAGGTTCTCTGCACATGTTTGTGAGCCTGACTCACTGTAAGAATTAATCTGCACAAGGCTCTCAGGATAAAGCTTGTTTGTTTGCTTTAAATTCTTTTTTAATGGTGGTAGAAGGATTACAGATCCAGGAGAAAGCAGTAGGGAGGGGAGCGGAAATAAATTTGCCATATGCTTGTTTATTATCAAACATTTGCATCTCATTTTCACTTGGAGCATAAATTTCCAGGATGGTTTAAGCTTTGGAGGCACTTGGCTGGGAGGTTGCTGGGATTGGGGTTCCTCTCTGTCCCCTCCTTCCTTCCTCCTCCTCTCCTCACACAACAGCAGAAAGGCCTGACTACTGGGCTGCTCCTCCCTCCCCTGTGGATTCTGGAGGAGGAAGGACACATCCAGGGAAGGGGACGTGGGGGTGAAGAGGGATGTGCCGGGAGCCCAGGGAAAGCTGGAGACGTCAAGTTATGAATGACAGCAACAGGAATGAACGGCTGCTCTGGATTCAAGGGGCTCAGGGCCCTCACCAGCAGCTTTCACTCCAGTGACCCACTATGCACACGAGGCGGCCATCTGTTCTCATCCCCTCCATTCATTCTCTGTTCTCCTTCTCATCTCGCAGTCAGCTTATGAGGACCAGCCTGGAGGTGCTAAGACCGGAGTGGGGCAGTCAGACCCAGACCCCACAGAGGGCAGCTTGCTGGGGCCTGGGCAGCAGCAAGCCCAACTGGATGTATAATTTAGGTCAGAAGGACGAGCGAGCTTATTGGTTAGGACAAAAGTTGACTGGGGCCTGGATGGAATATGCTGCCGCCTTCTTCTTTTGTCAGTCATGGGGCCTGAACTCTGGATCAGCGCCCAGCTGTTCCTCAGCTCTTCAGCTCAAGTTGAGCGCTGTGCTATTTGAGCCACAGCGCCACTTCCGGCTTTTCCTGCTTATGTGGTGCTGAGGAATTGAACCCAGGGCCTCATGCATGCAAGGCAAGCGCTCTACCACTGAGCCACCTTCCCGGCCCCGGAAAATGCCTTCTTTATCTTATGGTAATTGTGGAGCATTAGGATCATCCCGGAGCCAGAGGCCCACGGTAAAGCTCTCCCTTAACCACTCCAGGAGTTGTCTGTTTCTTGTTCGCTGGGAAACTGTGCAGGCAGAACTGGAATCTACTCAGGAGCAGTCATGGCTGACACGATTCGAGATGGCTGGGGTCAGGTCAACGTAGCCGTAGAGTGCTGTAGATTCCGCTGGGCCACAGTTCTCACCCCTCAGCACCTCAGCGGATGAGGACCACTGCGGACTCTGGCTTTTTTCTTCCTTATGATATGTGAGTATCCACTCGTAACATTGCTTCCTTCTCTCAGCCCAGCTCTTCCTTCAAACGTCCCAGGTAAGGATCTGATGGTCTCAGCTTCTGTGTCTGTCTGTCTGTCTCTCCCTGGACTGGGGTCCTATGGTACAATCAGGTATGGCTAAGGGCCAAAGTCATATTCTACACAATCGCCCATGCAAGGTTCTGGTCAAGGCTGTGGGCAGGGCATGGGAACCGGCATTACAGCACTCCCTATGGCAAGCAGCGGTGTGCTTCCAAGGTTTGACCTCGTCGGGCTGTGGCTGGGGAGAGGCCTGCAGAAATCAGTCAGGGGAATTCCTCCTCCTCCATGTGCCTGGGGCCAGCACCCCAGCAAACCTCGGGGACAGCATTGGTCTATGGAAGGGCTTCTAAATCAGCCATTATTTTCCAATGGGCACCGCTGGGATGAAAAGCCATTGTTCGTAAGGTGGGGTTGTAGGGAGAGGGGAGGCCTGCCTCTTGGGACATTGCTGTGCACCGATGGCAGAGCCTAAAGCTGAGGTGGCTGTTCTTGCTTTAGGTACCCAGGAGGACAGCACCAGTCCAGGAGGGCACAACCAGAGCATGCTCAGAAAATGGGGCAGAGACAGTGAGTTTGCCTGGTTGGCAGAGGTACTGGCTGGAGGGAAGGTGAGTCTGTGGGCATGATGGGCCATGTGTAGGTCATAGATTTTTCCAAACACTTTGTGCATGCCAGTACTGGGGCTTTTTGAACTCAGGGCCTTGCATTCTTACTTAGCTTTTTCACTAGAGCTCTACCATTTGAGCCATACCTCCACTTCTGGTGTTTTGCTGGTTGTTTGGAGAATCTCATGGACTATTCTGTCGGGGCTGATTTCGCACCTCAGATCCTCAGATCTCAGCCTCCTGAGTAGCTGAGATTACAGGCGTGAGCCACCTGTTCCCTGCAGATTTCAAGTTCTCAGTATCATAAGGGGCTAGACCAGCTTCACAGAGAGGTGGCCTGAGCAGTCACATGGGCCTTAATCCTGTGCTGTCACTGTCTTAAAATTCTTTTTTTTTTTATATTCTTTTTTCTTTTTCTTTTTCTTTTTTTTTTTTTTTTTGGGTCCGGTAGTAGGGCCTGAACTCTGGGCTTGGGCACTGTCTCTCAGCTCTTCAGCTCAAGGCTAGCACTCTACCACTTGAGCCACAGGCCACTTCTGGCTTTTTTCTTTTTGCTTATGTGGTGCTGAGGAATCAAACCCAGGGCCTCATGCATGCAAGGCAAGCGCTCTACCACTGAGCCACCTTCCCAGCCCCTGTCTTAAAATTCTTAATAGTCTTTAAACCAATAGTCACATTTGTATCCTATATCAGGTCCCACAACTTGCATAGGCAATTGAGAGCAGGTGATAGACTACGGAGAAGAAGGGCTATGTCAACTTTAAGTCTAGATGCAGCATCATTCATGGGTATTTATAAGATTGTATTTATGAGTCTTTAGGAGGGTGTCATGAACCTCACTGCTAGGAAACATCTCCTTCATGCTGTCCAGCTGTCTGCTCTGACCTTCCATAGCCCTGTGTATTGGTCCGCCTGTCCACACGTGGGTCGGGAATTTGTTATTGATAGAAGCCTTCTTTTACATTTCAAGGAACTTTGGGAAACCTATGGCCAAAATTAAAGTGTTTAATGAACAGCTGAACAAACATTCGAAACACACAGACATACCTGTCCACAAGTGCACATACGGACTACTGTGTTTGCGAGGCCTGAATTAAAATCTACGGCTCTATTTAGAATCCTCTTCTGCTTTTCAGGGACCTATTTTAGGCCTGCAGCCCCACTGCCCTACCTTTATTTTGTGTGTGTGTGTGTGTGTGTGTGTGTGTGTGTGTGTGTGTATCAGATGTGGGTTCACGTGTCTCATGTGGAGAAAATGGCTGCCCGATTCCACCTGTCCTTTCATTCTCTGCTGTGACGGAGTGAATGTTACTTTGGAGATAATTAATGTGTCCCATTTTAGTGCAAAAATATACCTTGTCCTTGGTCACATGACAAATGTAACCATAAAAAGTTTAAAATGCTATTATTTAAAATTTATTTTCTCATAAAAAGGGTTCCTGAAATGATCATAATTTGAATAACTTACTCTATAGTTATAATACATTATGCCCTGGCCCGGGCCCAGCCCTGAGGAGGAAGCAGGATCTCTGTCTCATGACTGAGCCACTGGGCTCCAACAAGATCTCCTTTATGGAGGTGTGGAGCCGTCTGCTCATTTGCATCAAGCCGAAGTTGTAGCTGCAGTTCTGCTCTGTTCATGCCCTCCTTACCACCTCTAAAGTGTCATTGCTTTGGGATGTTGATATCCAGGCTTAGAAACTTCTTTTCCTTTCCTTCCTTCCTTCCTTCCTTCCTTCCTTCCTTCCTTCCTTCCTTCCTTCCTTCCTTCCTTCCTTTTTGTGACAGCCTTGGGACTTGAACTCAGGGCCTGGGCACTATCCCTTTGCCTTTTTATTCAGGGTTAGCACTCTGCCACTTGAGCCCCAGCTCCACTTCTGGTTTTTTGGTGGTTAATTGGAAATTAAGAGTCTCACAGACTTTCCTGCTAGGACTGGCTTTGAACCTCAATCCTCAGATCTCAGCCTCCTGAATAGCTAGGATTACAGGTGCAAACTAGTCTCTCTCTCCCATATAATGACCCTTCGATCACATTGGGACCCAGGAAAATCTAGGAGCGTGTCCCTAACTCAAGAGCTTCCATTTAATTACATATGCAAAGACTTTTTTTTTGGCATGTAAAGAAACATATTCCCAGATCCTGGGGTTCAAGAAATAGACATCTTTGAGGGATATTATTATTGTTTTTTCTCTTTTGGCAGAACAGGGGTTTAAACATAGGAACTTGTGCTTGCTTTACTTGCTTGGCTGGCACTCTTCCACTTGAGTCACGCCTTCAACTCTGCTTATATTTTGCTGACTATTTGGAGATGGGGGGTCTAGTGAGCTTTTCTGCCTGGGCTGGCTTTGAACTGTGATCCTCCAGATCTCAGTCTCCTGAGTACCTAGGATTATAGGTATGAAAAGGTACCATTACTAGTCTTGCTTTACAAGAAAGAGAACTTGTCCAAGGTCCTATGGCTGATGTAGAGCAGCGAGGGCTAGAACTTGGGTGTATTAAACTTATCTGGGATTTGAACCTAGGTACATCAGACTACTTTCCCCAGAGTGTTTGCCCCAAGCCTACTGGGGCTCATGCATGGTCAGCCGCAGTGGGAGTGAAGGTCCTCCACACTGGTGGACACAAAGCCGCCTGCCCCCTGCCCCAGGCTCACCTGCAAGGTAAGGGTTCAGAAAATAATCTCTGCGTCCGTCTCCAGCCAGGAGCTGGCTGTCCCTATTTGCAACCATACCTGGTGGGCTTTTGTTTTAGTTTCTCACGGCGTGGCCCGCGGTCCAGCAGCATCCTCACATCCGGGTCCTCCTAGGTCAGGTCAGCACCTGTATATTATGAGTCCTCCCCTCCCCCCCATGACTTGGGTGAGAGGACAGGTCTCCAGGACCAGATCCTCACCCGCCTGCCTTCTGGACTCTTCTATTACTCCCCCTCCACAGGTGTCTTGGTCTTGGCTTCCTGCAGCCTGGGAGGAAGCATTAGGGAATTGTCTTGGCTGCTTTGAGCTGGCGTGAGAAGCGAGGCTGTGGCGGCCGAGTGGAGCGTGGCCGGGCCCACTGCGGGTGGGGGAGGCGTCTCAGTGCCCGGGGGTCCCGGGGTTCCTCCGGCGGTTGCTCCTCTCTTGGGTGGACGGCGAGCTGTGGGGGCAGTGCGAGGCACCCCGATCCTCTTTCTGCCTCACCAGCCGTCTCCGTTGGCATGGGGGGGAGGGGTGGGGCGTGCCCTTGACCTTGCGCTCAGGCAGAGCCTTCTCTGTAAGTGCTCCTACAAGTTGGCCTGGTACGTTCTGAGCACTGTGGAGTTTTGGCAGAGTGGCAATAAGTATTTTTAGTTCCTTCCTCTTAATGTTGGCCAGAAAAACCACAGTCATTACTCAGGAGCAAAAGAAGTTTTCTCCCTTCCCATTTCCAGAAGAGTCTGGGCTCACCCTCAGATGCCCACTGAGGGACCCGGGTCCCGGGCCTCAGGCAGCCTCTGAGACTGGCGCAATGCCAACACCTGCAAGGAAGCAGAAAGCTGGAGATGTTTAAGTAGAATAGCTCCGAACGCCTCCCCCCACCCCCAATGTTATTTTTATTTTTTTCCAGGACCACGACTTAAGCTCAAGGTTGATGTGTTCTTTCACCAGCTGATTCTCTTCTGCCTGAGCGATATCCCCAGCTCCAGCATGGTAAAACATGCATACTACAAAAGCCACCATTTAAACCACTTTCCAGGGGCATTAAGTCTCCCCACATCATTGTACAGCCACCACCGTCACCCACTTCCAGATCTTTATCTTGCAAAATCTGAAACTTGATCCCCACTAAACGCTCAGACCTCATCCTGGTCCCCCAGCTCCTGATAGCCATAGTTTACTTTCTTGATTTTCTTTTTCTTAATTTAATTCATATTATAATTACTTTTTTTGGTTGGTTGTGGGGCTTGAACTCTGGGCCTGGGTGCTGTCCCTCAGCTCTTCAGCTCAAAGCAAGCACTCTACCACTTGAGCCACAGCGACACTTCCAGTTTTCTGGTGGTTTAGTGGAGATAAGAGGCTCACGAACTTCCTGCCGGGGCTGGCTTTGAATGGCAATCCTCAGATTTCAGCCTCCTGAGTAGCTAGGATTACAGGTGTGAGCCACTGGTGTCTAGCTAATTTATTTATTTTTGATGCCAGACCTGAGCCTAGAATTCAGGGCCTGGATATTGTCCCTGATTTCTTTTTGCTCACTTGAACTGCAGCTCCTCTTCTGGCTTTTATGGGGGGTAGTTTATTGGAGATTAGTCTGACAGACTTTAGTGCCTGGGCTGGACTTGAACTGTGATCTTCAAATCAGCTTCCTGAGTAGCTAGGATTACAGGTGTGAGTCACTGGTGTCCAGCATTGGCTCTGTCTGTCTGTCTGTCTGTCTATCCATATATCTATCTGTCTTTTGGTGTTGGGGATGGAATCCAGACTCTCTTACGTGCTAAGCAAGTCTTTTATGCGTTACTTTTATTTTTTATTAGCATACATACAAGGGAGAGTTTTGTTGTGACATTTTCACGCACGCATGCAATGTATTCCAGTCACTTCCCCTCCCATGCTAAGTTCTGTGACTACGAATCTGACTAACTTGGGACCACATAGCATTTGCTGTCTTCAGAGTTCATCCATAGCATACCATCCTAAGCTTTTAAACCCTTAATTGCTTCTATTATTATTATTATTATTATTATTATTATTATTATTTTGCCAATCCTGGGGCTTGAACTCAGGGCCTGAGCACTGTCTCTGAGCTTCTTTTGCTCAAGGCTAGCGCTCTACCACTAGCTACAGTGCCACTTCCAGTTTTCTTGGTAGTTTGTTGAAGATAAGTCTCATAGGCTTTCTTGCCTGTGCTGGCTTTGAACTATGATCCTTGGATATCAGCCTCATGAGCAGCTAGGATTATAGGCGTGAATCACTGGTGCCCAGCCTGCTTCTCTAGTTGCTAAAACCAATTCTAAATTAAAATACAGCTGCATGTTTGTTTATTTTTTGTCAACGATTAAGTCCTGGTACACCTGCCCAAGGTAGGACAGGAGCTGCTCTGGGAGAACTAGCAGACCAGAGTGTATCACAGGGCACCCCGGGGTTCCTGCCTGGCGAGGGGCTGGGGTGAGGGAAGCCAGATGGGAAGAAATTCACGGTATTGAAGCTCAGCCCTCCTTCCTCACGCCCTGGGACGCAGCTCCCTGTGCTGTGCAGGTTCTTCTGCACCCTCCGCCTCTCACATCCCTGTCCCTGTGTGGACTCTAGTTTAATGGCAGTGTCTTGTCCGTGCCAGGGAGAAGTCTTCCTCCAAAAACTCCAAAAACATAATAGCCTGAAGGATCTAGTTCAGTAGACACGGGGTTCTTTTGTGATGCGCTTTCCAAATGAAGTGTACACTTTGGGATTAATTAAACTCTTTTCTAGCTGCCTGCCAGTGTAACCTTTCTTTTATGCTTCTTAGGGGGGTACACGAGGAAAAAGTCAAATCTATTATGTTCGTGACTCAGAGGAAAAGATCTGGGACAAAATTACCTTACATGCTGGGTTTTTTTTTTTTTTTCCTCTGTCTCTCTTTAAAAAAAAAAAAAAAATTCCTGAGTCCTGAATCAAACAGCTGTCTTGAGCAGTGTTTTAGCAAAGTCACACATTCAACCCTGGAGAGGAGTGGTTTGGGAAAATGCCAGAAAAAGACAAGGAGAGGTGACACCATTGACAGCGTGAAACCCCAATTTCTTGGCCTGCTGGGGTGGATGGTGAGTGGAAGTGGCGTGCGGGCTGTGCTAGCTTCAGCCCCTCTTCTTGTTTTGGTCATGCTGTGTTTTTGAGTGTATGACATTTAATTAATTTTACAGTTAATTCTTTTCACTCTTTTTTTTTTTTTTTTTTGACAAAGTGTCACTCACCCATGTCTCAGCTGGCTGGAAGAAAGTCTGGGTCAGTCATTACCCTAGCTCAGGCCGGAGTCAGTCATCTGGCCACAGCGGGAGCCGCTAAGAGGACCAGCAGGTGGGAGGCAGAGACAAGATCTCAGCCTGTAGACCGTGTCCTGTATGTCCACGAGCATGGACAGCGGCATGTTCCCCTGGCCTCATCTCCAAGATCTTTGAAAAAAATGCTTTTTTTTTTTGGTGCCAGTCCAGGGTCTTGAACTCTGGGCCTGGGCGCTGTCCCTCTGCTCTTCAGCTCAAGGCGAGCGCTCTACCACTTGAGCCACAGCACCACTTCTGGTTTCCTGGTAGTTTATTGGGGATAAGAGTCTCACAGACTTTTCCTGCACAGGCTGGCTTTGAACTGCGATCCTTAGATCTCAGCCTCCCAAGTAGCTAAGATTACAGGTGTGAGCCACTGACACCAGGCATGTACAGTATCTTTTGACTCCTAAATAGAAAGGTGATTTAGCGCATGTAATTGACTCCTTCCTCTTTGTCCTCTCTTCTCTTTCTCTCTTTACAATTGCTTTGTTAAGATCTGATGCATACACCACATACTTTACCCTATTAACGTGCTCAGTGGAGTGATTTTAAGTACATTCACAAAGAGATAACGGCCACCTTGCAATCCAGTGTGCTCCATTCTCTAAATCTATTCTATTCCCCCCACCCAAAGAAACGCTCTCCTCAGTCTTTCCTCCTTCAACTTCTGGCAGCTATGAACTTTCTACATCCCCCTCCCCCCCAATATATATATATTGTGGCCATCCTATGGCTATACAGTAGGATCTGATGGTGGTTTTGAATTGCATATTTCACATTATAATTATTTTAAGCATCTTTTCATTAATTTAGAGATCACTTGGAATCTTTAGAAAAATATACAAGTCTTTTGTGGATTGCCTATTTATTATTGAGTTGTAAATTTTTTAAAATATATTTTAGATGGCATACCCCTAACAGATAAATAATGTTCATATTCCCCTTTCCCCATTTTCTCCCATTCTAGGGTGTCTCTCTCTTCCTCTCTCCCTCTCTTTCTGTGTCTCTCTGTCTCTGTCTCTGTCTCTCTTCCTCTCTCTCTCTTTCTCTCTGTCTCTCTGTCTCTCTCTTCCTCTCTCCCTCTCTCTATCTCTCTCTTCTCTGTGCTAGTACTGGGACTTGAACTCAAGGCTTGAGCACTGTCCCTTAACATTTTTGCTCAAAGCTAGTGGTCTACCATTAAGCCACAGCTCCACTTCTGTTTTTTTATGGCTTGTTGTTGTTGTTAATTAGAGATAAGAGTCTCACAGGAACTTTTCTTCCTGGGCTGTCTTCAAACTATAATCCTCAGATCTCAGCCTCCTGGATAGCTAGGATGACAGATGTGAGCCACTGGTACATGATATCACATCTAATTGATTTTGTACCCTGCCATTTCATTGAACTTGTATTGGTGTGTGTGTGTGTGTGTGTGTGAGAGAGAGAGAGAGAGAGAGAGAGGGAGGGGGCGGGCTATTTCTTAGGACTTCCCGTGTCTTAAGATCATGTCATTTGTGACTATTTTATTTCTTTTACAGTCCAGATGCTGTTTCTTTGCCAGTTGCCCTGATTAGACCCACAATTGGCCAGGGTGAATGTCTTTGAGTTGCTCCTGATTTTAGAGGGAATGTATTCAATCTCTCATCATTAAACATGATTTTAACTGAGCTTTTCAGAGACAGCCTTTTGTTCAGTGCTGTGAAAAGCAAAGGGACTTGGATTTTGTCAAATAGTTTTTTCTTCAGCTATTAAGATGGTCTGGTAGTTTCCCCTTTATTCAATTACTATGGTGTATTGCGTCGATTGATTTTCATATGTTAGACCAGCATCCATTCCTGGGATGTCTCACTTGGTCACATAATCCTTAGTATATGGATTCCACTCACTGGTAGTTTGTGGAGGGCTTTTCACATGGGATTTTCTTTTAATACCTTGGTCTGGTTTTGGTACCAGGGAACACTGGTCCCATACAATGACTTGGGAGCTATTCTCTTTCTTTTTTCCAGAAGAGTATGTAAAGGGTTGGCATTATTCTTTTCTTTAAGCATTGGGTAAAATCCAGAGAATTCAGTAGAATTTTGTACATGTATTGGTGTGGGTAGGGGCATGGTTGAAGAGTCATCCAATCTTTGCTTGTTATCAGTCTATTCAGATTTTTTTCATTTTACTCTTTCCATCCATCCTTCCCATCCCCCCTCTGTCTCTCTGCATTTGTCTCTGTCTTTGCCTCAGTCTCTCTCTTTCCTTCCTTCCTTCCTTCCTTCCTTCCTTCCTTCCTTCCTTCCTTCCTTTTCTGCCTTCCCTCCTTCCTTCCTTCCTTTTTCCCTTCCCCTCTCCCTCCCTCCTCTTTCTTGCTGGTCCTGGAGCTTGAACTCAGGTCCTAGGTGCTGTCCCTGAGCGTTTTCCCTCAAGGCTAGTGCTCTACCACTTTGAGCCACAGCGCTACTTCCAGTTTTCTGGTGGTTTATTGGAGAAAAGAGTCTCATGGACTTTCCTCCCAAGCTGGCTTCGACCCCTGATCCTCAGAACTTGGCCTCCAAGTAGCTAGGATTACAGGCGTGAACCACTGGTTCCCCGCTTCATGCCATCATTTATTTATTTATTTATTTTTAAAATCAGATCTCCTTTTTCATTGGCCATCTTCCTCCCAGAACCTCTGATTTTTTTATTGCTCCAAACCAAGCAGCTGCTCACTGCATCTCCGCCACCAAAGCCTCCCAAACCCCTTGTGCCACCTGTCACCCTCAGACCCCAATCACTGCCTGGTCAGGTTGACTCAGCTCCTCCAAGCTTTTTCCCTTTTCCTAGAGTTTCCTTTCTGAATGATTTCTTCTCTCATTATGAAACTTGACCTTGCCTCACTTTCCCCATCTTTTAAAGGAAGAGTCCAGATCTTTCCAGCATGTAACTTCAGCAGAATTTAGAAGGCGATGCACCTCCCATTGAGAATGTGCCTCAGAATGCCCAGGAGAAAGAGGTGTGACATAAAATCAAAGAATTGATTTCATTGTTAATTTTTTGTGACTTTTCCCTGGTTTTGACTAATTATCCATCCTGCAGGCTAGATTAATTTTTGAATTTAATATCATTATATAGGGTTCAATCAGGAAAAGAGATAGTCAAGGTTAAAATTGTTATATAATTAAATTGTCGTTTTTCTCCCCTACCTAAAATGGAAATGTTAGGAATTTACTTTCTTCGCATTAAAATGAATCCAAGTATTGATAAGTCTATCAGCAAGTATTTAAGAGAAATAATTTAATACATAATCCCTGCTGAGAACCTATTAAAACACAAAGCTGCAGAAAAATTTGTATTAGAGTCAGGTACTTCATTGAGATATTTTGACTTAATGCAATTCTGTGTGTGTGTGTGTGTGTGTGTGTTGTGTGGTGGTGGTGATAGTGGTGGTGTGTGTGTGTGGGGCTGATCCTGAGACTTGAACTCAGGGCAAGGGCACTGTTCCTAAGCTTTTGTGCTCAAGGCTAGTACTCTACCACTTGAGCCACAGCTCCATTTCAGGCTTTTGGTGGTTAATTGGAGATAAGAGTCTCATGGAGGCCCTGGGTTCGATTCCTCAGCACCACATAAGCAAAAAGAAAGTGGTGCTGTAGCTCAAGTGGTAGAGCGCTAGCCTTGAGCTGAAGAGTTGAGGGACAGCGCCCAGGCCGAGTTCAGGCCCCATGACCGGACCCCTCCCCCCAAAAAAAGTCTCATGGATTTTCTTGCCCAGGCTGTCTTTGAAGCACAATCCTCAGATCTCTTCCTGAGTAGCTAGGATTACAGGCGTGAGCTACTGGTACCCTGCTGAACACTTTTTTTTTTAAAGGAAAAATCAAAGTGGATTTGCAAATGTTCTTTGTAAGAGGGGAATCATTTTCTGATGTACCTGGGTCTGGAGAAGCTGGCTGATGTCAGATCATGACATCATGCAAAGGCTTGCGATGACTTGCATTATAGATCAAATGGTAGCCAGGCAAGTTGTTCACTTTGCATTAAAAATTCAGGTCAGAAAGAAATTAAGGTAAATTAGGAGATGCAAAAATCTTGCAAAAATAGATATTTAGTATCCTGTGACTTTTAAGATTTTTTTTGTTTTGTTTTGTGTATGTGTTTTATGTATGTGTGTGTCTGCTGGTACTAGGGCTTGAACTCAAGGCCAGGGCCCTCTCCCTAAGCTTTTTAGCTCAAGGCTGGAGCTTGACCTTTTGAAACACACCCTCTTCTACTTCTGGTTTTCTTCTTGTTTCTTGGAGATAAGAGTCTCTCAGATTTCTCTGCCTGGGCTGGGTTTTGAATCAGGCTCCTCAGATCTCAACCTCTTGAGTTGCTAAGATTTTAGGCATGAGCTATTGATACTTGTCTTTTTTTTTTTCTTTTTGAGATAGGTTCTCACTATGTTATCTAAGCTGGGTTCTCAGACTCCTGCACCCATGTGATTTCCCCTTTCAGACTCCCATATAACTGAGATATGCTGCCATCATATCTGGAAGATTTTATTTATTTATTTTACTGTGTGTGTGTATGTGTGTGTGTGTGTGTGATACTAGTTTTGAACTGAGCATCTTGAGTTTGTCAATCAGGCATTCTACCACTTGAGTCATGCCCCACCTATCTCTTTTTGTTGTGTTTATTTTTTTTTAACTAGGGTTTCACATTTATGTGCAGGCCAGCCTGGACCATGATCCTCCTATCTGTGACTCCTGTGTAGACGGTACATACAGGTGTGTGCCAGTGTAGCCCGCCTTTTGTTGATTGTTTTTGGTCTAGGTTGGCCTTTGTGAACTTCAGTCTTCCCTGATTGAAGTTAGAAGCTCTGATTTTAGGCACGCCCAGCTCACCAAGTTTCTTTGCCTTCATTACCATGAGCTTTTGGACCAGCATGCAGATATCTTCAAGAAAAATTACCAGCTCGTAAAATGCTTCACTTGGCCTGCCGTTCCCTCTGGTGGTAAATAAGGAAGGCAGCCTTTCCTTTTGTCATCTTCTGCTGAAATGGCGAATAGTCCTAGGCCTTGTGCCAGTAGCTGTTTGTGAAGCAGAGTTAGTATACACACACATGCCAACCTAGTGAAACCAATCACTGAAAGCTTGAGATGGACACATTGTACGTATGTATAACTCCCCCCCCCCAATTTGCAGTGCAATAAAAAATGTAGGCGCATTTTTATCTTTGCAAAGAGTCATCATTTTTATGATTTTTGGCAAGTTCACAAGTTCACTCTCTTAGTTTTATCCTCATGCTGTATTATTGTATTTTTTTTTTTTATTGCTAGTCCTGAGGCTTGAACTCAGGGCTTGGGCACTGTTCCTGAGCTTCTTTTGCTTTTGTTAGTGCTTGAGCTGCAGCACCACTTCTGGCTTTTCCTGAGGAGTTTATTGGAGGTAAGAATCTCATGGACTTTCCTGTCCAGGCTGGCTTTGAACTGGGATCTTCAGATCTCAGCCTCCTGAGTAGTTAGGATTATAGGCGTAAGCCCCACCCGTGCCTAGAAAGTATTTAATATTTAACAATCTGTATTCTATGAATAATAGATGGGCCTGTCTTCCCAATTGCGGATGGGTAGCAGATTTTATTGTTGATAGGAGTGATCCTGTACTTTCACCTTGTTAACTTTTTATGTTCCTGTTAATTTCCCCTTTGTGGCTGTGAGTCCAAGGAGGGAGTTTGAGAGTTTCTGGAGAGGAATGAGCTGTAATAATCCAATTAGAATGGAATGCCGCCACACTGGGGGAAGCTTAGAGAATGCTAAGACCATCTCAGCAGTTTGAGGTCTCAGCGAATGCAAACACTAATCTAGGAGGAACCCTCAAGTACTGAGGGTTTCCTGTCCAAAAAATACTGAGCCAGTGCCTGCTATGTGCAAAGAAGAACTTCAGGATGGAAGGCCAAGGTCATCAGCTAATCCTTGGCCAAGTGAGTGAAATGCAATTCAGTTCAATTCAAATCAGTTCAGTCCAACAATTGGAACTTAGCTTGGTGTTAAAAAAAATTTGAACCTTAGCCCCACGCTGGTGGCTCACACCTGTAATCCTAGTTACTCTGTAGGCTGAGATCTGAAGATAGAAGTTCAAAGCCAGCCTGGACAAATAAATTGGGAAATATTATCTCCATGCAAAAATTTAAGATATTTGTCACCCATATGATTTTAAGGTAGGTGTGTGTGTGTGTGTGTGTGTGTGTGTGTGTGTGTGTGTGTGTGTCTATGTGTGCCAGCATTGTGACTTGAAGTCCAGGCTGGGTTCTGTTCCTTAACATTTTGCTTAAGGCTGGCACCCTACCACTTGAGCCACAGCTTCATTTCTGGTTTGTGCTGGTTAACTGGACCTTTCTGCCTGGGCTGGCTTTGAACTGTGATCTTTTTTTTTTTTTTTCATGGTTAATTTACATTTATTTGCTGATGACTGTGAACTGTGATCTTTTTATATCCCAAGTGGCGAGGATTACAGGACTGAGCCACTAGTGCCTGGGAACATATACTTTTTTTTTTTTTTTTTTTTTGTCAGTCGTGGGGCCTGAACTCTGGGCCTGGGCGCTGTCCCTCAGCTCTTCAGCACAAGGTGAGCACTCTACCACTTGAGCCACAATGCCATTTTCAGTTTTCTGGTGGTTTTTATTGGAGATAAGAGTGTCATAGACTTTCCTGCCTGGGCTGGCTTTGAACCGAGATCCTCAGATCTCAGCCTCCTGAGCAGCTAGGATGACAGTCATGAGCCACTGGCGACTGGCTTTAGTAATTCTTTTTTGTTTTTTTGTTTTTGGGGGGGTCCGGTCGTGGGGCCTGAACTCTGGGCCTGGGCGCTGTCCCTCAGCTCTTCAGCTCAAGGCTAGTGTTCTACCACTTGAGCCACAACACCACTTCCGGCTTTTTTCTTTTTGCTTATGTGGTGCTGAGGAATCGAACCCAGGGCCTCATGCATGCAAGGCAAGCGCTCTACCACTGAGCCACCTTCCCAGCCTACCAGCCCAGTAATTCTTATAAAGGGTGTCACAACATAAAATGAATATGTGTGGCTAGGCAATTAGAGAGCATGGAGGCGGAGACTCCTGAAGGTAAAGAGCCAATGGCTACTATCATGATCTCCATTTCTAGAGCATGTCATATTTTTGGCTATTTTTTATGACATTTATGAGGGCCTGCAGTAGTTATCAACATACTTTTTTAGAAAAACAGTGTTTGGGCTTGAACTCAGGGCCTGGGCTCTGTCCCTGAGCTGCTTTTGCTCAAGGCTAGCACTCTACCACTTCCAGCTTTTTCTGTGTATGTGGTACTGAGGAATGGAACCCAGGGCTTCATGCGTGCTAGGCAAGCACTCTGCCACTGAGCCACATTCCCAGCCTGTAAAAAATTGTTATTTTTAAGTAGTTGCACAAAGGGTTTACAATTCCCTAAAGTCAGGTGAGAGGTACAGTGCTTCTTGGTCAATGCCATCTCTCCTTTTGCTTTCTTCCTGTTCTCCCCTCCCATCCCTACCCACAAATTAAGTAGTTCATTTTTCACTTAGTGTACACGGGATGCAAAGCCTGCGTTTGCTTACCCTTCCTCCCTCCATTCCTGGCCCCCCTCCCTTACTGTTCTTTCCTTGTTACTGTGTGTGCCGTCCAGGCTGACCTTGTTCTTGTGATCCTCCTGCCTACAGGCCCTCACCACAGCTCAGGGCTCATATACATTTTTTTGTTGTTGTTGGTCCTGGGGCTTGAACTCTGGGCCTGGGCGCTGTCCCTCAGCTCTTCAGCTCAAGGCCAGCCACATCGCCACTTCCGGTTTTCTAGTGGTTTATCAGATCTCAGCCTCCTGAGTAGCTAGGATTATAGGCTTGAGCCACTGGCACCCGGCCTCATATATATATATATATATATATATATATATATATATATATATATATATATATATATATATATATATATATATATATATATATATATATATATTTTTTTTTTTTTTTAAGGAGGAAACAAAGCTCCTAGGAGCTCCATGCCCCCAGCCACCGGACTAGAATCCAGGCCTGGCTGTTGGCCCAGCACCTTTGGTCAGATGCTCCCTAGTTCCAGTCAAGTTGGACACTGCAGCGAGGGAAGCCAAGGAGTTTCTGCTGATCCTGTGGAACCGACGGCCAGCAGGACGGACAGAGGAAGCAGATCCGGCCCTTCCCGCTCTGCTTTCCTTTCCCCCACGATGTGCAGTTTGCTGACTGGGAGGACTTGGAGGATTGGGCTCGATAGTGGCTTCAGCTCTTGTCACAAACATGGCACAAGAACCTCAGATCTTGTCCAATAACCCTCTACAGCCTTTAATTGTGTCTCTGGGGAGGCCCGGCAGGGAGGGGAGGGGGCCGGTGTGGACCCGGCTCTGCTTCCTGGGCTATGCGCACGAAGGACGGAAGCCTCTGCTGTTCTCTAGGCGTCCGGCCTGACTCTGGAGTGCTGGCCTTGGGACCCACGAAGCCAGCTCCAGGAGGGCATATAGTGAGTTGGGGCCCCAGGGGCCCGCTGGAGGGGCAGAGTCTGTATTTTCTTGCTGCTCCTCTCTCCTCTGTGCCAGGCGTAGAGTCGGTTTATCCCCGGATGAGGGAGAGAGCTCTGATGGAATCATTCTCATCCCCTCTCCAAGGCTCCATAGAAAGTGTTTCCAAGTATTGGGGTTCAGAATGAGACAACCTTCCAGGTGTGTGGTACGTACCCAGGACCCCTGCTACTTGAGAGGTGGGTATCAGGAGACTGCAATTAGAGGACAGCCCTGGCAAAAGTGTTAGAGACCTTATATCCACAAACAAGCTGGGCTCATTCTAGCTACTCAGGAGGCATAGGTAGCAGGATCATGGTCCTAACTATTCAGGAGGCTGAGATTTGAGGATCATGGTTCAAAGCCAGCCCAGGCAAGAAAGACCATGAGACTCTTATTCTCCCACCAGAAAACGGGAAGTGGCAAGTGGTAGAGTGCTCACCTTGATCTGAAGAGCTAAGGGACAGCGCCCAGGCCCAGAGTTTGAGCCCCATGAGCAATTAAAGAAAGAAAGAAAGGCAGAAAGGCAGGAAATGAGGGAACTTTGTCCCTGCCCTTGACACCAGCTCCTTGGGGTTCCCCAGGGCAGGCAGTTACCCTTGCCCTCCCAGGTAGATCAACTCCGGATGGTGGGGAGCAGCAGGGACCGGGTCGCTGGAATGCATGAAGCACTCAGCCAGTACTCAGTCAGCACTGATGGAGTGGTAGGGAATTCCAGGCTGCTGCTGCTGTTTCCCTTCAAATCGCAGGAACTGTGGATGCATGGGCGAGATGCAGCCTGAGCAGGTGGGGCCTCCAGCCTGGGGGGCCTCGGGGAGGACTGCTCCAGGGGCTTCTGAACACCTCCTCTCCCCTCCCCGACCTGGGGAGTCTCCTTAAGCTGGGGCCCTGCAAGGACTCATGCTTTCACTGCATGCAAGCAAGGAGCCTAGGTTTTGTGCCTCTCAGGCCGGTCTCACACAAATGTTGGAAAAGTCAGCCTCATCGGCCACTGAGCCACTGTAATCCTGGCTTCTTAGAAGGCTGAGGTCTGAGGATCGAGGTTTGAAGCCAGCCTGGGTAGGAAAATCCATGAGACACTTATCCAAGTAACTACCAAAAAGCCAGAAGTGGGACTGTGGCTCAAGTGGTAGAGCACCATCCTGGAATGAAAAAGCCAAGGGGCAGTGCCCAGGCCCTGAGTTCAAGCCTCAGGATCAGCATACACACACACACACACACACACACACACACACACACACACACACACACACACACACACACACACACACACACACACACACACACACACACACACACACACACACACACACACACACACACACAATGAACCATTTCAAACACCATATTTATTACTGCTAGTACATTTCCTTCAAGTAGACAATTTTCTAGTGCATTCTACAACACTTAAATCAAGGGCTGAAGGCATAGCTCATCAGTAGAGAACCTACTAAGCAAGCAGGAGGCCTGGAGTTCAGACCCTAGTATTAATAACAAAAACCAAGGAAAACGACTTTGCATGCAGCTCTCTCATATTATGACAGCATTCCACTACCGGAGATTTCACAGGACTTTGGAACTTTGTTCCAGTTGACACTTGTATTGTTCACCTTCATAGGTTTTGACCCAGTGTGCAGCAGAGCCAGTTTTGAAATAAAGAAAGCTCCAGACCAGGCACCCAGAAGGCAGAGGCCTGAAGAAAAATTCTTTCCCCTCCCACCAGGGACATTGTAGCATCTCTTCATTCATAGGTAAAGAAGGGAGAAGGAGGAACTCAGCTCCAGTGTAGGTGCTGGCACCCCTGGCCGGCTGGGACCACCAGACTGCCTGACTACCAGCCCCTGAAGGGCCCGACCCTCTCTGGGCATTTCTCATTCAGTGGGGTGCAGCTGGATCCAGAGTGTGTGCTTGATGAGTTCTGGGATGAGGCCAGTACAGCGAAGCCAGGGCCCCACTTAGAGAACCTCCAGTGTCACTGCGAGGCACCCCTCTGCTTTCTCCACATCTGCAGGGTAGGTGTCTGTTTACAGAACCATTCTCATTCAGCAACAGCCTAACGGGAAGGAGGAAGTGAGGGAGAAAGGAAGGAGGGAGGGAAAGGAGGGAGGAAGGAGGGAAGGGAGGTAGGGGGAGAGGGAGGGGGTGAGAAAGGAGGGTTGTAAAAGGAGGGAAGGAATTGTGGGAGGGAAGAGGGAAAAGAGAGAGGAATGGGGAGGGGAGGAGGGAGGAGGAGAGAGGAGAGGGAGGGAATAGAGGGAGGAAGGGAGGGAAGAAGGAAAGAAGAGAGGAAAGGAAGGAAGGTAGGAAGAAGGGTAAGGAGGGTAATGAGGGAGGGAGGGAGGGAGGAGAGAAGGAAAGAAGAGAGGAAAAGGAGGGTGGGAGAGGGAAAGAAAAGAGGGAGGAAAGAAAAGAGGGAAGAAGGGAAGGGAAGAAAAGAAGGAAGGGAGGAGGAAGAAGAAAGGACCAGTCCTAAAATCAGCCTTTTATTCCTTGCACCCAGGTCCCCTTGATGTGGACTCTGGTCACCAAGAATCGACCCTGATTATGGATCAGCCTCTGATTATGGATCAGCCAATGGTAAGCTCTGATTATGGATCAGCCAATGGTAAGCTCTGATTATGGATCAGCCAATGGTAAGCTCTGATTATGGAAAGTCAGCTCTTGAGGACCCTGACAGTGTAGGCAAGTCCAAGTTCATGTTTTTCTGAGCAAAGCCAGAAGAAGCCTGTTTTGAAGGAGTCACCTTGCCTAGGAGAGATCTTCCAGACCTCAGTTTCCTGAGTAGCTAGGATTGTAAGGGTGAACCAGCAGCAGTTTCCTCTTACTTTAAAAAAGTTGTTGTAAAATGTACATAACATAAAATTTACCATCTTACCCACGTTTAGACATGCCAGTTTGGTGACAGTGATTAAATTCACTTTCGGGCGAACTCCTTGCCTATATACACACCACCCTATGCCCCTACCCAGCCTTGGTAATCACCATTCTAATTTCGGTCTCATTTTATACTGCTAAGGTTTGAACTCAGGGCTTTATACTTGCCAGGCAGGCACTCTACCACTTGAGTCCTGCCTCTAACTCTTTTTGCTTTGGTTAGAGAGGGTCTCACTTTTTGCCCTGGCTATGAGCCTATTTTACAATTCCCTGCATAGCTCACATGATGGGCACATGCCACCTTTCCTAGCTATTGGTTGAGATAGGGTCTCATGAACTGTTTTGCTTAGGCTGGCCTTGAGCCTCAATCCTCCTTATTTCAGCCTCCCAAGTAACTGAGATACAACTAGCCACTGGTGGGCAGTCTATTTGCCTTTATTGTAATGAAGTGGCTCTAATTTGCATTTTCTGTGATGTGAACACTATGTAGCTTTTATTTCCTCTTTTCTCTTTGCTGTCTGACTTTGTTTCTCTGCTTCTCAGCCTCTAATCACCCCAAAAACATGAGTCCAACCTAGGAGCTCACCTGCTCCATATAGTCATAGCCTGTTTCTATGGGGACTTCATTGCTATTCACCCTTCCCCCTCCCTGGACAAGGGGCATCTCAGATTTCTAGCCCCTTCCATACCCTTTTTCTGAGTGCCATTCTAACTGTCTACTAAAAACGGAAGTATTTCAGGCCTAGGAGGTGGCTCAGTGGTAGAGCGCTTGCCTCACATGCATGAGGCCCTGGATTTGATTCCATAGCACCACATACACAGAAAAAGTCAGAAATGGCGCTGTGGCTCAAGAGGTAGAGCGCTAGCCTTGAGCTGAAGAGCTGAGAGATAGTGCCCAGGCCCAGAGTTCAGGTCCCATGACCAACAAAAAATAATAAAAATATTCAAAGCCTAGTGTGGGTGGCTCACGCCTGTCATCCTAGCTACTCAGGAAGCTGAGATCTGAGGATGATGGTTCAAAGCCAGCCTGAGGAGGAAAGTCCGTGAGACTCTTATCTCCAGTGAACCACTAAAAAAGCTGAAAGTAGAGCTCAGGCACAGAGCCCAGGCCCTGAGTTCAAGTCCCAGGACTCCACCCCCCCCCACCACACACACACAGAGAAACACTTCCATCTCTTGCTCTGTGATGGCCACATACCACCTAGGGGCTCTGCCAGCAAGAAGGCTATCATCAGATGTGGCCTCTCAACCTTGGACATCCAGACACATGAGCCAATACAACCATCTTTTCCAGCTTGTCTAGGGTTTATTATAGTCATAAGAAGCTGATGAATATGGTGTTGGAAAACCTACAAATTGGGGCCAGCTCCAGCTAGATTCTTTGCCTAGCATGCTTGAGACCCCTTCCCTAGTAGCAGAAAACACACACACACACACACACACACACACACACACACACTAATTTCGTCTAGGGACTGGAAAAGTGTCTCCAGTAGCAGAAAACACACACACACGCACACACACACACACACACGCACACACACACACACACACACACACACACACACACATTTCGTCTAGGGACTGGAGGAGTGTCTCCAGTGGTAGAGTGCCTTCCTAGTGTGAAAACTTGACTTCAAACCCCAGCACTAGAAAAAAAAAAGCTAGCATGTATCATCTACTATATAAAATAAATTCTAAGAGAAAGAGCTAGTATTTATGCCAGGCATTTGGGTAGGGAGGGACTTGGAGTGGTTTACAAGTGCTTTGTCATTGACCCTGTTTTGTTCTTCTTTTTTTTTTTTTGTTGGTCATGGGGCTTGAACTCTGGGCCTGGGCACTGTCCCTCAGCTCTTCAGCTCAAGGCCAATGCTCTACCACTTGAGCCACAGTGCAACTTCTGGTTTTGAGTGGTTTATTGGAGATAAGAGTCTTATGGACTTTCCTGCCTGATCTGGCTTTGAATCGTGTTTCTCAGATCTTAGCATCCTGAGTAGCTAGGATTACAGGCATGAGCCACTGGTACCTGGCCTGATTCCGTGTTTTTGTAGGGAGAATTTCAGAGGTTGTACAGTCTGATGCTTCCCTTGCATGAAGGTAGAAAGTGTAGAGAAACAGTTTTCATTGTTTTGCCAGTACTGGGGTTTGAACTCAGGACTTGTGCGTCTTAGACAGGTACTGTACTACTGAGCCATGCCTTCAGCCCTGAGAAATAATTCTCAGATGCTAAAGGAGAGAGGAAATTTCAACTTTTAATTTTACTGTCACCCCATTTTTTTTTTTTTTGTATGGTGTTTCTGGGGCTTGAATTAGGGCCTGGATACTGTCCTTGTACTCACTCAAGACTGGCATTCTACCACGTGAGCCACAGATCCATTTCTGGTTTTTGGAGGTTACTTGAAGATAAGAGTCTCATCTACTTTCCTGACTGGGCTGGCTTCCAGCTGTGATCCTGCAATCTCAGGAATGAGCCGCCAGCACCCACCAACTACTCAATTATTATACATTGTTACTCAAAATGTTTAATAGTAGCCAACATTTGATGTTTTCCTCATCTTATTTTTTCAGGTAATTATCCTCATTTGAATAATGGTAATTAATTTTAAAGGCAAGGCTAATGTGCAGTGCATGCACATTAAAAAAAGCAAAGGAGAAATCTGAGCTAGGTATGGTGGCCCATGTTGGTCAATCCCGGAGTTGGGAGGCCGAGGAGGGATGATCACAAGTTCAAAGCCACCTTGTGTTATGGAGAGAGTTCATGGCTATCTGTGAGACCATTTCAAGTAACTAAGGGTATGGATGTAGCTTAGTGGTTGAGGACTTGTTTGCATGCTGAAGGCCCAGGATTCAGTCCCCAGCACTGAAACAGAAAACCCAAAACAAACCCAGATAGTATGGAAAGGTTTTCTGTGAGGAGAGGCTCTGGATTCCCCAGGTCCTTAGCTTCGAGTTAAGTCCTATTCCAGTTGCTATGTATCACTCTGAAGAGTGATCTACATTTACAGCCGCTTACAAACACACCTGCCCCACTCACCCCATTTCTTTCTTTGTTTTTTTTTGGGTCAATCATGGGGCTTGAACTCAGGACCAGGATGTTGTCCTTGAGCTGTTCAGCTCGGTTAACGGGAGACTTTCCTGCCCAGGCTGGCTTCGAACTGTGATCCTCAGATCTCAGCCTCCTGAGTAGCTAGGATTACAGGCGTGAGCTGCCAGTTCCCAGCTGTCTCCATTTCTTCTTTTTGGCAACAGGGTCTTACATTGTAGTGTCCTGGCTAGCCTTGAACTCACGATTGTCCCGCCTCTACCTCTGGAGAGCTGAGATCAGAGCATTGCCACACCTGGCTTCCTTTGCTTTTTAACAACAAATGGCACCACCTTGTTCTGTGCCTGGAGTTTCACATTGTCGCGGTTTGGCGATGGCTCTGATCAGTCTCCATGGAGAGCAGGCTCACCCACCTTCGTGTGTGTAACCTGCACTGCTCGACTCTTCTGCCCAAGTGCTTGGGATCACAGAGACACAAAGATTGTCACAAGGACAGCAGTTATTTCAGATTTTCCATTTTATTTGCATATCATGTCAACTTTGCATTCTGCCTCCTAATGCATTTGTGCTGACTTTCAAATGAAAATAATTTCTAAAAAGAGATACTCAAAGCCAGGCTCCTTGGGACTTTATGCCTATAATCCTAGTTATAGGAGGCCGAGCCCTGGAGAATTGTGGTTCAAAGCCTGGCCAGGCAAAAAAGTCCCGAGACTCTATTTCTAAGTAATCAGCAAAGAGCTGAGCTGGAGCTTGGCGCCAGTGGCTCGTGCCTGTCATCCTAGCTACTCAGGAGGTTGAGATCTGAGGATCACAGTTCAAAGCCTGTCCAGGCAGGAAGTCTGTGAAGCTTTTTTTTTTTTTTTTTTCCAGTTGTGGGGCTTGAACTCTGGGCCTGGGCGTTGTCCCTCAGCTCTTCAGCTCATTTGAGCACAATGCCACTTCCAATTTTCTGAGTGGTTTATCAGAGAAGAGTCTCATGGACTTTCCTGCCCAGTCTGGCTTTGAACTGTGATCCTCAGATATCAACCTCCTAAGTAGCTAGGATTAGAGTGCCCTTCTAAAATATAATACTTATTTTTGGTTGGTCATGGGGCTTGAACTCTAGGCCTGGGCACTGTCCCTGAGCTTTTCAGCTCAAGGCTAGCGCTCTACCACTTGAGCCACAATGCCACTTTATTATTAGTTTATTTTCTTATTAATTTTTTATGTGGTACTGAGGAATTGAATCCAGGACCTCATGCATGTTGGGCAAGCACTCTACCACTAAGCCACATTGCCAGTCTCTCCGTGAGACTCTCATCTCCAGTTAACCACCAGAAAACCAGAAGTGTGCTGTGGCTCAAGTACTAGCCTTGAGCTGAAGAGCTAAAGGACAGCGCCCAGGCCTAGAGTTCAAGCCCCACGACCCACAAAAAAAAAAACTGAGCTGGAGGTGTGATTCCAGTGGTAGAGTGTCAGCCATGTGAGCAAACTGTGCGGCACAAGGGTCTGATCAGACTCTGGTACTGGAGACAAAACACAACAGAACAACCAGATGCTCCGGGCAGATGTGCTTTTTTATCCTCACATTTAGCCCCTCTGCTGACAATGCATTTCCATTTAGGAGGGGCGGACACACAACCTGTGGGGTTATGGCAGTGATGTCTGGAGGAGGGAAGGGAATTACTAGCCCCATGTCAGAAGCAGTGCCTGATGTTTGGTGACACCAAGTGACCTTCCCCAGGTGACGCGGATAGTGAGGATATAAGCCAGAGGGCACTTGGCATGCTTCTTCTGTCCTGGTAATTTGTCACACTACCTCTGCAGATACAGACTCAATTATGCCATGACCATATACGCATGCTAAAGTAGATAGAAACTTTGCTCTAAAAAGACAAATGGTAGCCGGGTGCTGGTGGCTCACGCCTGTCATGCTAATTACTTTGGAGTCTGAGATTGAGAGGATCATGGTTCCAGGCCAGCCTGGGCAGAGAAATCTGAGATTCCATCACAATGGAAGAAGCTGGCATGGTGGCACATTCCCAGCTATCAAGGGAAGCCTACACTAGGAAGATTTGGGTCCAGGCAGGCACCTGGGGAAGTAAGACTCTATCTAAAAAATAACCAGTGGGAAAAATGGCTAGAGGCATGGTTCAGCAGTGAGGACCTGCCTAGGAAGCGCAAGGCCCTGAGTTCAAACCCTAACACCACTACTTCACATACAAAAAAAGCTGGGTGCTGGTGTCTCACGCCTGTCATCCTAGCTACTCAGAGGCTGAGATTTGAGGATCATGGTTTGAAGCCAGCCTGGGCAGGAAAATCTGTGAGTCTCTTTTCTCCAACTAACCATTGAAAACTGGAAGTGAAGCTGTGGCTCAGAGTGGTAGAGAGCTAGCCTTAGGGCAAAATTGCTCAGGGACAGCAACCAGGCCCTGAGTTCAAGCCCCACAACTGAAAAAAAATAAACACAAAAGACAGATGGCTGCAGGGTTTACTTGAAGGGCACTGTTTTCTCTGTTTTGCCAGTGTGGATGAAGACCTGTCAGTGTAACCTTTCCTCACCCAGTGGGAAATGACACCGGTGCTGTTTTGTTTTGAAACACAGCAACGGGCTGGATTTTAGTGCGAGAACATTCCATACCAGAGATGGGCTGAGCCTCATCTCCCTGAAGTTCATGTGGTGGAACTCTGACCTCCAATATCTTAGAAGTGACCTTAGTTGAAAATAGGGTTGAAGAGAGGGAATTAAAATGGCAGAATGACAGTTAGTTTGGGCTCTAATCCTATCGGACCAGTGTCTCAAAGGGAAGAGGAGGAGAAGACTGCTCCTGGAATTACATCCAGGTGATTCAGGAGACACAGATCAGGTGGATTGTGGTTAGAGGCTAGTCTGGGCAAAATGTTATCAGGACCCCATCTCCACCAAAAAGCTGAGGGTAGTGTCACATGACTGTCATCCCACATAGGCAGGAATCATAAAGAGGAGGATCATGATTCAGAGTGACTAGGGCAAAAAACCCTACTAAAAAACAACAACAACAATCAAAGCGAAGAGGTCAGGGCATGGCTCAGGCAGAGTATCTGCCTAGCAAGCGTGACGCCTTGAGTTCCAATTGTAGCTCCAGAAAAAAGAAAGGTTAAGGAACGGCGGATGCACATGCAGTGTTAAGACCCCGGGAGGACACATCCCGAGGAGGCCCGTCCATCTGCCAGTCAGAGGGTCAAAGAGAGATGCAAGAGCAGCCTAGCCTTGATCTTGCATCGGACCCCTGCCCTCAGGCCTGTGGGAAGACAAATTGCTGTTAAGTCTCCCTGTCTGTGTATTCTGTAAGGTGGCCAGAGCAAACTGGCCAGAGCCAGTTCACCCAGGGGTGAACTCTGATTCTTTTTGACATGAATTTCCTGTTCCCATATCAGTCTGGTTCCTTTGGATAGAGCTGGGCTGGCATGCATGCGTGCATTCATTCATTCCTTCCTTCCTTTCCATTCCTTATTGCACATTACCATGTGCCCGTCCCATCTATTCTCAGACATGTAAGCTGGTAGACAACATTCCTTTGTCATGGAGGGATGCTGTTTAATATTATCTAATATTCTGATCTAATATTCCCACTTCCCAAATGACTTGCCCTGTCTCCAGCTTCATCATCAAGTGAGATTCTGCAGGATTAAAAAAAAAAAAAGAAAGAAAGGAGAAAGAAGATACAACAAAAAGATAAATTAATGGTCCAAATCAGGATTTTATAGAGATGGCTCCAAATGTTTTGTTTCTTTTGTGTTCAAACATCAGCATCCCCTTGAAGGTTGCTGGGTGGAACTGGGCGCTGGAGGAGAAGTCACCGAGGTGGATGAGAGTCAGGCTTCCTCTCATTACGGATGAGGTTCGGAACGCCCAGCATAGCCAATTTGGAGGCTCAGGGGCTCTGACAGCGCTCAGAGCTATTGATTTCCTTGCATGTATGTTTGCAGAGGCTTCCCCGGTGCAGGGAAGAGCTCCAATTCTTCTTGCACGGTTGCAGTCATCTCTCGTCTTGGCAGGGAGGGTGAGGGGTGAGATTGAATGGTCAGCAGGCACTGGGGTGGGCTTCTCTTGTACAGCCTCCCCCTGCTCCAGCTTTCCAGGTTGTACATACTACCCAGAGCCAGCAAGAGCTGGAGGAGTCCCTGTGATTTCCCCCATGCTTTTAATTCCCTTCAGAACTTGAACCATCATTGCAAACACAAGAAAGGAAATCCAGCCCAGACAAAACCATTCATCAATGACGGGACACAGCCTCTTGCCTCTAGTGCAGGAATGACTTCAATTTGCCAGTGGGGAGACAGAAAGAGCCAACAGGTTCTAGCCACTGGAGGATCGAAAAGAAAATATCCCGGTTGAGCATTTAGTCACACACATCAAAGGCAACACGAGTTTCAATCTTCATTTGCATCGGAGAGGCATTAGATGTGGTCCACTTCCAGCCAGCTCCGCTTGAAGAGGCAGAAGTACCAGGACTTTTCAAGCCTTGACGGAGACAGAGAGAAAATGCAGCCAGGCAAATAATAGATCGCCCTGCCAAGGCATTTTTTCCCCCCATCTTTAAAAGGACAGAACAATTTTGCCTTATTTCTGGAGTCTCTCTGAAGCAAACATCCCTTGACATTTGTGCTAGCATCCTGGCCAGCTTGCCTAGAAGTGTTGGGTAGTCCTGCCTTGATGTTTCCGTCTTTTGGTCTCGAACCTACAGACAGCAGAAGGGCAGGTGGTGTTTTTTTTTTTTTTTTAAGAGCACAGGCAGGCTGAGCTTGGGTACCTAGAAATAGCTAATTCAAATGGCAGCCAGGCAGAAAGATCATAGATTTCAGGTCACTTGAAGAAGATGCTGGATGAAGAGTTGACATACAGGACATGCAAATTTTGGCAGTAAAGCCCCCAGGGGGAACCAAAAGGGCTCCAGGGTAAGATAGTGAATGTGTACATTAGCACAACTTGTAGGTCAGCTGACACATGAGCCAATGTGTTTAGATCCAGATTGGAGTAGTTGGTCAAATTCCCTCCTACGGTTCTCTCCAAGGTGATCTACGAATATTGTTCTTCTCGTCAGCTGTGAGGCCTTTGGTTAGGAGAATGTGGATTTTATTGTCTGTAATCCACAGCCACGGCTAGCCTGAAAAATCTCAGAGTGCTAAATGATTCATTTCAACCTGCCCTAGAAAACGTTAGTCAGTTGGCAAAAAAGAAACTGCCGAACAACAAGGCAAAAGAGCAAATTGACTTTATCTGTGAGTGATTTTGTTTGACGAGATGAGAAAGAAAAGAAATCTTTTTGTCACTGGAAGAACTTGTGCTTTGCGAAATCATTGCACAAGTCTTAAGGCCATGCTTTAGTGAGTTTAAATTAAAAAAATGGAAATAATCCTAGATTCTATTCCACCTCTCCTTAGCCCCACAAGTGAAAGGAGAGAAGCAAAAGTTCATTTTTATACACTGAGTACGGCAGACTTTCAAAAATCAGAGCAGCAGCCCAGGTCTGCTTGAGAGAAATGTTCCCATTAACAAGGAAGTTCTTTCAAGAAAGCTATTTTTGAATTGCTATTTACTACTAAAATTTTAATTTTTTTCTTTAAGTATTGTCACATACCCAAACTGATTGTTTGTGGGTGGAAAAGCAAAGCAGATGGGTATGTTCTCTAATAATAATAATACTAAAAAAGAGAGAGCGCCAAGTGTTCATTCTGAGAGGGTGAAGAGATTGGTATTGTAAAAGTTATTCTTCTGATTTCACATTTATCTCATCTCATGCCCACAGCAACACAATATGCATAGAACTTGAAAGAACATGTCACAGGCAGGAAAACAGTGTTTTGACTCAATTTATGATTCAGACCTTATTACTCTGCCACTTTTCTTTTTTCTTTTCTCTTTTGTCAGTCGTGGGGCTTGAACTCAGGGCCTAGGTGCTGTCCCCGCGCTCTTCAGCTCAAGGCAAGCACTCTACTGCTTGAGCCACAGCGGCACTTCCAATTTTCTAGTGGTTTATTGGAGAAAAGAGTCTCATGGAGTTTCCTGCCTGGGCTGGCTTTGAACGGTGATCTTCAGATCTCAGCCTCCTGAGTAGCTAGGATGACAGGCGTGAGCCACTGGCGCCCGGCTGCCACTTTTCTTTTAAATTAACCTTTTAAAAGTGTGAAACTCCATTTGTATTTTATTTTTTTCATTTTTGGGGGCCATTACTGAAGTTTGAACTTAGAGGCCTGGGTGCCGTCCTTTAGCTTTTTTGCTCAAATCTGGTGCTCTACCACTTGAGCCATAGTTCCGCTTCTGGATTTTGGGTGGTTAATTGGAAATAGGAATCTCATAAACATTTTCTGCTGTGGGCTGGCTTCAAACCAGTCCTCAGATTTCAGACTCTGGAATAAGCTAGGATTACAGGCGTGAGCCTTAGGTGTGTGGCTCCTTTTGTACTTTAAACAACCTCCTCTCAGACATCTCCTCATAACACCTCCACGCACGGACACATGGCATAAAAATCTCAATTGAATGCTGCCTTAACACTACCATTCTGGCGTAAAATGAGATGGCACTCTTGGTCCCTCTAGCCTGTTTTTTTTTTGGGGGGGGGTCTGGTTGTGGGGCCTGAACTCTGGGTCTGGACCCTGTCCCTCAGCTCTTCAGCTCAAGGCTAGCGCTCTACCACTTGAGCCACAGCACCACTTCCAGCTTTTTTCTTTTTGCTTATGTGGTGCTGAGGAATCGAACCCAGGGCCTCATGCATGCAAGGCAAGCGCTCTACCACTGAGCCAACTTCCCAGCCTCTCTAGCCTGTTTTTATTTTGTTCACTCGTGGACTTCTTACAATACCATACAATGGTCTTGATTCCACTAGAGTGAAACATCCAGAGAGCAAGGATCTGGGATCTATTTTATGTTTTTATTTACATATTCATTTCTATTTGGCTGGTACCTGAGCTTGAACTCAGAGCTTGGGTGCTGTTCCTTAGCTCTTTTGTTCAAGGTTGGTACTCCACCATTGGAGACACAGTGGTGGTTAGAGAAGAGCATCATGGACTTTCTTGCCTAGGCTGGCTTGGAACCTTGATCCTTAGATCTCCTCCATCCTCATCCTCTGGAGGAAGGATCTGTGTTGTGTTGAGAGATGTGCTTTAGAGCACAGAGCAGTCATCATTTGGTGGGCGCTTAATAGATGTTGGATGGCAGTGTCAGGCCAAATTGGCCGGGAGTTGGCAATGAGCGAGAGATGACCATGCTTTGTGGTCACTGAACAGAGGACAACGTTCTACCAGCACCTTGGACAGCTTTTGTATAGACGAGGTACCCGCAATTCTTTGCCGTGTATACAATTGATTTTTGTTGTATAGAAAAGATGACCCCCCAGACTCCTCTTTGGGGGCCCCTCTGTAGAGATAACCCCACACAGGACACTTTAGCACTCCAGAGGTTCTTAATCATAGAAAATACTCTTGTTTGTCTGTAAATGTACCTGTGTTTTTTTGAATTCTCTTTTGAATCCGTCTCACCATCTTCAGGGTTCCCTCGTTAATTAAAAAGCCAAAGAAAATGCTTGTGACACACTCACTTTATGCTGGCACAAGAGGTATGATTTTTATTTTGCTGTGAATTGGGATGGAGTGAAAGTAAATTATACCTCCTCTTCTGGGAAATCTTATCAGATCCCCTGGGTTTAGAACTACTTGATGCTGTACCTCCCTCCGCCTACAGCTTTGCAAAGGCACACACTCAGGTGCGTCTTGATATCAGGTTTATTAGCACATCTCAAATAGAATTCTAGATTCCCATCCTTTCCTAAACCTCCCCAGGTCTTTACATTAGATACCAATAACTGAATTGCTCAGACCAGTTCCAACAACCAAATTCTTGTAACAAAGAATTTCTATTTTACTTCATATCCAATCCTTCAGCAACCCCCTCCCCCTCCACAACCAACAAACCTTATCAATCTCCTTTCAATATATATCCTAAATCCATCTACCTGGTGTCACTTCCACCTTGGTCTACACCTGCCACCTGCTTTTATATATAAAGTTTTATTGGAACGTAAGTATGCCCATCCATGTACACATTGCTCACACATGCTTTAGTGGGGCGATGGTAGGGTTGAGTAATTGTGTCAGAGACCACAATCTTACAGTTTGGTAGTTTATTGGGGGAAAAAATGCTGATTTGTGATATGGCCAGCTGAATAATACCCCAGCCTCCAGAAAAATAAGATGCAAATCTTAATCTTTGGAACCTGTAAATGTTGTGTCATTTGAAAAAAGGGTAATTTTGTAGCTGTGATTAAGGATCATGAGATAGGGAGGTCTATCTGTGTGATCCCAACATGCTATCACATGTGTTCCTATAAAAGGTAGGCAAAGGGAGACGACATCTGTGCAGAATAGAGGGAGCATGTGAAGATGCACACGGAGAGCCCTGAAGTCTGGAGTTCTGTGGCTCCCAGCCACTAGGAGTTGGAAGAGGCAAGGCAAGGCTCCTGTATTTGTATCCGACCTACTTTCTCTGCTTCGTGTCTTGCACATGTGAGATGTTCTCCACTGTCACAAAGCCATCCTCTGAAAACACCAGTAAATAATGCTCTCTGGCTCGGCTCAGTACACTCTGATGGCTTCCTGGCACTACCAGAATAAAATCCAGAGATCTTGCAGTAGAATGGGAAGCACTATATGGGCTGAACTGAGGATCCATGTCCCAGCACTCTGCCCAAGTAGCTTCTTGGGGTTCTTACAATGTACCAAGTGTGTCCCTGTTTCAGGACTTTTGGGCTTGCTGTTTCTTCTTCACCCCTAACTACCCACTGTCCCTCAGCTCTTCAGCTCAAGGCTAGTGCTCTACCACTTAATCCATAGAGCCACTTCTGATTTTCTGATGGTTAACTGGAGATAAGAGCCTCCTGGACTTTCCTTCCCCGGCTGGCTTTGAACCATGATCCTCAGATCTCCGCCTCCTGAGTAGCTAGGATTACAGGCATGAGCCACCAGCACCTGGCTCAAAGTCAGAGTTCTTTAACTTCCTTCCTTATTTAGAAGCGACGTCATTTTTTTTCAGAGTCCACAGAAACAACAAAAACCACCAGGCTGTAGTACTAGAGGTTGCAAGAGGGAGTAGGAAGTTTGTTGCTTAAAAGGAAACATCCCTGAAGCACACACACACACACACAAAACAAAACTCAACATCTCTGAAACACACACACACACACACAGACACAAAACAAAACTCAAAGCCAAAACCCAACTCAGCCTGATGGTTGAAAGAGCGATGAAGGTGAGATTCGGCACATCACAGGCATTTAGATGTAACTCCACGGAGGGCCCTGGAGAGCAAGTGCGCTCGGGCGTGTTTTATGCAATAGCGGATGATGAGGAAAAGTTTTATGATGATAGCTATTGTTTAAACAACCTCGCTTGCAACTCCCAATGACAAAGGATAATGTTCTGTTCTAGGTTTTAATTGCTAAGAGGGAAATAAAGCTGCCAGAAGTGGTCCTCGGACCTACTGTCCCTGTGGGCTTGGCTACCTTTCAGTCAATATTGAACCAATGAAACTAGCGATTCATTGGAAAACTTCAAAAGCATCTTAGTTCCACAAGTCAAGCTTTTAATGTTCAAATGATATTTCAAATGAGCTGAATTTTCAGGCTTACTAGGCCCAAATACCTCATTCTATTTGGGGTACCTGACAAATGTCTACTCTTTTTAAAAATTTTTTTTTTTTTTTTTTTTTTGGTGCCAGTCTTGCAGCTTGAACTCATGGCCGGAGCACTGTCACTGAACTTCTGTGCTCAAGGCTACCACTCCACCACTTTGAGCCGCAGTGCCACTTTTGGTTTTCTGGTAGTTAATTGGAGGTAAGATCTCACAGGACTTTCTTTCCTCAGGCTGGCTTAGAACCATGATCCTCAGCTCTCAGCCTCCTGAGTAGCTAGGATTACAGGCTTGGGCCACCAGTGGCCCAGCATGAATTCTGGTGACTAACTGGAGATAAGAATCTCACAGATGGGCTGGGAAGGTAGCCCAGTGGTAGAGTGCTTGCTTTGCATGCAAGAGGCCCTGGGTTCAATTCCTCAGCACCACATAAGCAGAAAAAGCTGGAAATGGTGGTGTGGCTCAAGTGGTAGAGCGCTAGCCTTGAGCTGAAGAGCTGAGGGACAGCGCCCAAGCCCAGAGTTCAGGCCCCACAACCCCCCCCCCAAAAAAAAAAAAAGAATCTCACACACTTCCCTACTCTGGCTGGCTTCAAACCATGATCCTCAGCTCTCAGCCTCCAGAGTAGCTAGGGTTACAAGTATGAGCCACCGGCACTCAGCAAGTGTCTATTCTTGTGTCATGAGACGGTGCTGTCTGATGTCATTGGTGAACAGAGGCAGGTTGGTGTAGAGAAAAGATGTCTGAACAGCATGGACTTCTGGGGAAAGGTTGCTTCCAACAAGACCTCATCCCTTTGTTTTATTTTGAAAGACAAAGGATATGAGATCTTCCTTGCACTATTCCTTGCAGCTGTATGCAAAGCTACACTTGTCAAAATAAAAATAAAAAAAGGGAAGGGGAGAAAGCTTTTGTAAACATAACCTTTAACCTGAGAGCCCCCAAAGAAGGCAGAGCTAGAATGAATCTTTTCTTTCTTGTTCTGTGTCTGATGAAAATGAACTCTAATTCACGCTGTCTCTTTCAGGAACATTTAAGCTTTGGAATTGGCTCAGTCTGTGCTTTCTTCTCCCAGTCCAGTAATGTGGAGGCCTCACTGGCTGCCAGTTTAAAGAAGCGAGTCCAAGCATTTTTTATCGTCACCACCACTGGTCATAATAAAGTCACTCTACTTCTGAGTGCTGATTGGAAAAGAAGGCTCTACTATGTGCTTTTTCCAGCTTGAAAAAAGAAATAACAATTTGTGCTGGGCTCTAGTGGCTCAGACCTATCATCCTCATGACTCAGGAGACTTGAGATTTGAGAATCAAATTTGGAAGCCATCCCCAGAGACTCTTATTTCCAATGGACCAGTAAAAATCTGGAATTGGAGGTATGGCCCATGTGGTAGAACACCAGCTTTGAGCAAAAAACTAAGAGCACAAAGCCCTGTGTTCAAGTCCCAGGACTGGAACACACACAAAGTAGCTATTTAATGTTGCCATAATTCACTTTAAAGGTTCTGCTTCTGGGCAGTAACATGCTTTGCTTGAGAAGTATTAGGCTCTAATTTGGCAAGAATTTGGAGCAATGCATTAGCAGTGCATCTTCTGCCTTCTCTTACTCCGTTCCCCTCTTCCTTTTGTGCCGGTACTGGGGATTGAACTCAAGGCCTTGAAGCTATCGCTTACCTTTTTGCACTCAAGGCTAGTTCTTCATCACGTGAGCCACAGCTCCATTTCTAGCTTTTTGCTGATTTTTTTCCTGATTTCTTTTCTTTTTTTAAATTAACTTTTTCCCCCCTAATTGAACATAAGAATTTAGTGGGCTTTCCTGACTGAGCTGGCTTTGAACCATGATCTTAATATCTCAGCATCATGATCTTAATATCTCAGAGTAGCTGGAGCTGGTGTGAGCCACCAGTGTGTCTCCCCTCCCCCCACTCCCTGCCCCGCCCCGTTCCCTTTTTTGGTGTTAGTCCTAGAGCTTAAACTTAGGGCCTAGGTGCTCTGTTTTTTTTTTTTTTTTTTTCTTTTTTCCCTCTATGCTACTGCTGTACTTGAGCCAAGCTCCACTTCAGACTTTTTGGCAATTAAACAGAGATAAACAGTCTCATGGGCTTTCCTGCCTGGGCTGGCTTTGAACCATGATCCTTACATCTCAGTGACTGGCACCCGGCTCTCCCCCTCCGCCTCCCTCCCAGGTCCTGGGGCTTGAACTCAGGGCCTGGGCTCTGTCCCTGAGCCTCTCTGTGTTCAAGGCTACTGCTCTACCACTTGAGCCATGGTGCCACTTCTTTTTCTGAACAGCTTATTGGAGATAAGTCTCAGGGGCTTTCCTGCTCTGGCTGGATTTCCTGCTATGATCCTCAGATCTCAGCCTCCTGAGTAGCTAGGAGTACAGGTGTGAGCCCCTGGTGCCTGGCTCCTCGTCTCTTTTTGATGGTGCTGAATATTGTGCTTGCTAGGCAGGCTCTGTACCACTCAAGTTATGCTCCAGTCCTTATAACAGCTTTCTTTAAAATATTTACTTTTTTTTTTTTTTTTTTTAAAAAAAAAGCACTTTAGGTGGTTTTTTTTTTTTTAATGATTAAAATGCCTGGCTACCTTCTTGAACCAACACACAACACCCACCAACCAGCCCCCAAACATCTCTTTCTCTAGCCCAAGGATTCTCAAACTATACTTAAAAATTATTTAGGATCCTCAAAGGAATTTGGCTTCTGTGAGTTTGTTTAGCTACAGTTAGGCACTGTATTCAAAATTCAAGAGCCAGCAGTTCATTAAAAAATAATAAACCCATCACAGGTAATGTAAACAATACTTTAAAAAATAACTAAAAATTAGCAGTGAGTGGTTTCAGTTTTGTTTTCATTTTGCAAGGGTCACATCTGCCTTCTAGGTGATGGCTGGATCCTCACACCTGCCCCTGCTTCAGTTCCCAGCAGTCCCACGTCGCGCGCTGCCTCTGTAGAATTCCACTGGCACGTGAGCGGGAGGGAGGAGCAGCCTTCTGAAAAGCACTTTTTACCTTGTATGTCCCCAGCCAGAGTCCTGGAGACCCCTGTGGCTCACTGAGGTTCCCAGGCTGTGCTTGGAAAACCACAGCACGGCCTGGGTCCCAGGCTGTGGCAGGGGTGACACTTTCTGGAGGTCCAGATAACCTTCATCACGTCCTCCTACATTTCCCACCCCCACCGTACCTGCCCTTCTCTGCTTTATATTAGGCTGTGAGTGCCTTGAAGGGAGACCATTAGCATTATTCGTTGTGGTAGTCAGAATTGAGCACTGCACCTGGTCCACAGTAGGCAGCAGATAAAATTATGAACTTTTTTTTTTTTTTTTTGTCACTTGTGGGGCTTGAACTCTGGGCCTGGGCGCTGTCCCTCAGCTTTTCAGCTCAAGGCTAGTGCTCTACCACAGGAGCCACAGTGCCACTTCCAGTTTTCTGGTGGTTCATTGGAGATAAGTCTTTCTCAAATTTTCCTGCCTGGGCTGGCTTTGAACTGTAATCCTCAGATCTCTGCCTCCTGAGTAGCTAGGATTACAGGCATGAGCCACTGGCGCCAGGCTGAACACTTTATTTATTTATTTATTTTAAACAGTCTTCTTATGTTGTCTGGCCTGGTCCAGACTGCTAGGTTCAAGTGATCCTCCCGCCTTAAGACTCCTGAGTAGCTGGGACTGCAGGATGTATCATTATGCTTGACTAAAAATTATTTTGCCAGTTTTGGGGCTTGAGCTCTGAGCCTGGGTGTTGTCTCTGAGCTTTTTTGCTTAAGGATAGTGCTCTACTACTGTGAGTCACAGCTACTTCTGGTGGTTAATTGGAGGTAAGTCTCCCTCACTTTCCTACCTGGGCTGGCTTTGAATCACAATCCTCAGCTCTCAGCCTCCTGAGTAGTTAGGCTTACAGTGAGCCACTGGCCCCCGACATTCTTGAGCTTTTGTGCTCAAGGCTAGCCCTCTACCACTTCAGTTGCAGTTCAACTTTTTGCATTTGTGGCTAATTGAAGATGAGTCACGTGTCTTTCAGGCCTGAGCCATTCGTGTCTGGAAAATTTATTTCTTAAATGTTTGTATTAATTAATAACGAAGCTTTATTATGGCTGTAGACAAGAGAAATGAGGAAAAAATACTCCTAAACACCCAAGAATTATCTTTCCTTTTTTTTTTTTTTTTTGTTGGTTGTTGGACTTGAACTCTGGGCCTGGGTGCTGTCCCTGAGCTCTTCAGCTCAAGGTGAGTGCTCTACCACTTGAGCCACAGTGCCACTCCTGGTTTTCTTATAGTTAATTGGAGATAAGTGTCTCAGACTTTCCTGCCTGAGCTAGCTTTGAACTGTGATCCTAAGATCTCAGCCTCCTGAGTAGCCAGGATTACAGGTGTGAGCCACCTTCGCTGGCTTATTTTTCCTTTCCTGTGTTTATTTGGCTGGTGCTCTACCATTTCAGCCATGTCTTATTTTTCTTGTCAGTTGTAGGGCTTGAATAGACCTGGGTTCTATTCCTCAGCCCTTCAGCTCAAGGTGAGCTACCACTTGAGCTACAGCACCACTTCTAGTTTTCTGGTGGTTTACTGGAGATGAGTTTCACAGACTTTCCTACCCAGGCTGGCTTTGAACGGCAATCCTCAGATCTCAGCCTCCTGAGTAGCTAGGATTACAGGTGTGAGCCACCGGTGCCTGGCCTTTTGCTGGTTATTTTCTGCCTGGGCTGGTCTCAAATTGAGATCCTCTGGGTCTCAGCCTCCTTGCTGGCTAGCAATAAAAGCATGAGCCAACATCACCTAGCTCCGAATATCATTTCTTAGGTGTATTTCATATCAGTTTTCTTACAGAAAACCATTTTCTTTATTTGCCATCAGATAATATTTTATAAACAAATACTGTAATTTTGAGAATTTTCCCTATCTCTAGCTTTTCTGTTTCTGCTGTCTATGCCTAGAATAATGTTCCACTGTGTGGCTATACCATAGTTTTTCTTAGGAAATATCCAGTATTACTACTTTCCAAAATTCTTTTGCTGTAACAGATACAGTGATCCTGTGAAGAATACCTTCACACACCAAGTACTTTGGGCATTTAGTGTTATTTCCTTAGAATAGATTCCCAGAAGTAAGATTACTGGGTCAAAAAATGCAGACATTTTTATGGCTTTTAATACATACTGTAAAATTGCTTTTCAAAAGGGTTATACTAATTTACAATGCCACCAGCACTTTCCAGAATGATTCTGCACACAAATCGTCAACACTGGTGCTATTAAGAATGTTAATCGATAAAATATTGTACCCTAGTTGTTAAGATTTTGCATTTTTTGGAGGCTCATAATATTAAAGTTTGTTGAATGGGCGTACAATACAAAACATTCTTTTGGGACATCTTTATTTCTGGGGGTGGGGGTGGGGTAGGGAACCTAAGAAACTCTCACCAGTGAAGATGAGAAAAAGAACACATGTTAGGGCTGGCACAAATTTCACATTGACAGTCAATTTTGATGCCAAAACAGTTGAACATCGACTTTTCACTGGTTCTGCTGTCAGTAACAGAAAAGGGGGGAAGGAAAGGGAATAGAACATGTTCGCTGCAAACCGTGCAAGAAGACAGAAACGGGTGTAGAGCACTGCTTTTCATTCAACTTTACTTTTTTGGTCCTAACTTTGGGGTTGCACACACACACACACACACACACACACGTATATATGCATATCTATATTTCCCTGAAATTGGAGATGGCAGTCCTCCTTTGTTTCTGGTATTACCTGCCCACGTGCAGAATGACTCAATTTCTCTGGAGAGGGGCGTTTTCTGGGCCGGCGGTGCAGCGCCGGCAGCCTGGCATCCCGGCAGGGCGGGCAGGCCCGGGGCTGTCAGCGCGGGGGGCGGGCGTGGGGGGACACCTCCGGCCGAGGCCGCGTCTGCCGACGCCGCAGTGGCGTCGCTCTGCCCTGGGCCCCCGGGATCTCCCTCTCCCCTCGACACCGGCCTCGGAGGGACCTCCGCGTAACGGCACGGCCGCGAGGGCGGCAGGGGAAGCCAGCCCCGCCGCACCGAGGTCGAAGGCTCCGTCCGGCGGCCGCATCCCGGGACGAGGGTCCGTGACTCATCGCCTCCGCCGGTCACGTGGGCGACGTGACCAAAATAAAGTTTCAGTATTTTAAGCTTCTAGAAAAGGGGACAGCGGAGCACGCCGGGGGCGGCGGGCGGGCGGGCGACGGCGGGAGGGCGGGCCGCGCCTCCGGCGGCGGGCCGGAGGGGCGGGGCTCGGTGACCGGGGGGGCGGGGAGGGGGGAAGGGCGGGGCTTGGCGGGACGCGCGCGCCCTTCCCCCCCGCGGCGGGCAGCGACGCCCGGGCTACCGGCTCCGGAGCGCGGCGGCCCGGTGCACCTCGGCGCCTCCGTCTCGCGGGGCCGCTCCCCGCCGACGCGGTAGGCTGAGGGATCCCGGAGATCCCGGCGCGTCCTCCACTGCCACCGGGACCCCACGCGCCGGCAGCGGCTTTCCCCGGGAACGTCCTTCAGCTCCGGGAGCACGCGGGAAAAGCCCCAACGCGCCAATGAACGGGCGCCTTCCTCGTGACGGTCACGCTTGGGGGCGGGGCTTTCCTCCGCCGCTCCCGAGTTCCGGGAACCCCCTTTGATTGGTCTGGACGGCTTGGGAAACACTGCAGTGACGTCCAATCATAACGCAACGTCTCGGCCTCGAGGAAATATCCCGTGTCGGCCCTGTCCTGATTTGGCCGTCCTTTCGGGCTCTGGCCACTGGAAAGCTTTGTTTAGGTCCGGGAGGCGGGCTTTCCTGGGAGTGGGTGGGGAGGGGGCGTTGACTCTTGACCAATCCTTTCAGTCCTTTGGGTGGTGACCAGCCAATGGTCTGGACGGACAGGACGCTCCTCCCGGAGAGTAGTGAGACCCTTGGTGCGGGCCGATTGGCGGTGGGAGCGACGAGTGGCAGTTACGCTGCCCAACGGAAGCTGTGCGTGGGCCGCGGGGCGGGGCCAGGGCGGGTGCGCGGCGGCGGCGGGGTGGCTGGGCCGGCGGCGGCGGCGGTACGAGGCGCGCGCTCGGGGTCCCGGTCGCGAGGAGGAGGAGGATGTGGCGCGCGGAGGGGAAATGGCTGCCGAAAACAAGCCGGAAGGTAAGAGCCGGAGCGTGAGGGCCCGGGGGACGGCGCGGCCGGCGGCGGGACCCGGCCCCGCCGGACATCCCGGGCATCGGCGGCGCGGGGCGGGAGCGCGGGGGCGCGGCGGGCGGGCGGGCGGGCGCCCCGGCCGGGGAGGGGGCCGGCGGCGTGGGGGGGGGCGGAGCGCGGCGAGTCCTGAGGCGACTCGCGGGGTGGCGGAGCGCGGCGCCCCGCACCCCACCCCCGGGGGCGGGCTGGGCCGGGGGCCGGGGGGGGGGCACGCGGGGCGGGGGCCGGGCCCAGCGAGGAGGAGGGGGAGGAGCCGCGGAGGGCCGGCGCCTCCCCCACCGGACCGGGCATCCCCGCCGCCCCCGGGCCCGAGGCGCCCGGCGCCCCCCCGGGCCGGCTCGGGTCGGGGGTGGGGGGGCCCGCAGGGCGGAAAGTTTACCCGCCGCGGGCCCCCTTGCCCCGGCCGGGCCGCGCGGGTCGGTCCCCGTCGGGCGGCCGTGGCGGCTCTCATCCCTCGCCGGCCGCCTGCTCGGTCCGGGCGGCGGGCAGGGCCGGACGTACTCTCCGTAGCTCTTGGGCCCCGCGGCGCCTCCCAGGGCGGACGGGGGTCCCCACGCGGGTCCCCCACTAGGGGGACCCCATCCAGCCCTGCGTCCCTCGGCCGCGGGCCTCGTGTGACCCCTCCCCCTGCCTCCCGGACGGAAGGGGGGCCTGCGCAGCACCCGCCCCTCGCCGCCGTTCACACCCGACTCTTGCCCTTGCACCCTGACAGCCAGGAGGGTGGGGTCCCCCGTTCCCGGGGCAAGTCAGGATCTCCACACTCCCGTGCCCTTTACCTTCCGTGACCCCGATCGCCGCTGGGCACAGGGGTCCGCCACAGCCTCTTCCCTGCCCTGGCATCTTTTGGGGCCTCTGCACGCTTATCTGTTGACCCTCTTTTGCCAGGAGAAGGGGACTCGGGCGACCCGTGTTGTTCTTTCCGTCGCCCAGTGGATCGTGGGGCCCTGTGCAGCTCTGAAGTCATTTCTAAATAGGAAAGCAGACACTTCTCCCAGATTATGTACACTCTGCGCACACTTTCCTGGGTTAGGGTGAGCTCATTTCCTGAATACCCTTTGAGTTGCCCTCTTTTTCTCGTAGAGGTAACTGGACGTCCCAGTGCTCCTTTCCCCAGGGGTTTGTCTACCCTGACACACTCTCTGTCCTCGGAGTTCCCTGTCTGGGTGAAGGTGGGAGCGCCTGTGAGATGTAGGGCAGGACTTCCGCTGTGCCTGGTACTTGAGTTTAAAAAAAAAAAAAAAAAAGAAAAAAAAGAAGACTACACTAATTCCTCCCTTGTCCCAGGAAAACAAGGGTATATTCTGTTGATTGGGATCTTAGGGGGCACCCTTCACTATGCCACACTGGCCCAGTGGGAAAAGGGTCATGTGCCCTTGAGTTTTGGTGCTCTGATTATTGTCCTTCTGTTCAGTAAGAACCAGACTTTGTACATCCCACACCCAGGAGTCTTCGAACCTTTCTTGGAAATAAACTTCCTTTTTTTTTTTTTTTTTTTTTTTTTGAGAGAACTCATAGCCTCCTTATGGCTCCGGTTTCCCAGTCAGCCATATTTAGTGAGCCTGTTACCTTGACTTTTTCTAATTTTCTCAAATTGTATTCGTGTTGGCTGGGTAGGGAGAAGCCATATGCCTTTCCATCCAGAATAGGGAGTGTAGACACCCATGTCGCCCACGTACCATTCGGGAAGAGGTAGCTTGTGGGCTCCTTGTTGTACTAGAACCTTCCTTTGGCCCTAGTGTTGTCTCTTGTGGGATCCAAACATTTCAGGCAAAGGGGAACTTTGAATGCTTTCTATTTTTGCCATAGCAAAACAGATGATGGTGATGCTCTGTGCCATGTTGATTACCATCCCCCCCCAATAGGTATCCATGCAGAATGAAACGGGTGAAGTACATCCCTTACATCCACAGCAAGTTAAAAGTGAGGGATGACTAGCTGTACACTTAGGGTGTGTGAGGACTATTACATGCAAGAGTTCAGGCATATGTTAAAGTCGCTGGTCCCTTCAGGCTCAGAAGATTTGGAAACATCATTGATAAATGCTGAATTCTCATCAGTCTTTTGTCATTTGCATTGTACTGAATAAGCAGAATGACATCCCGAGTGTTCACTGTGTCCCTGAGTATGTGTGGAGTGTTCGCCAATGAGCAACCAAACTTCAGCCTTCATAGCATAGGCACAGTATTCTTCGCTGGATTCTGCATGGCGAGAAAAGTTCTTCCTAAGATGACTGCAGTACAGGAGAAAGTGAAAATTTTCCTGGTTTCAAGCAAATGATAGGAGATGAGGGGAAGACCCCGGGAACAAATGCCTATAAATGATGTTCTGGTTGTATTTTGGCCAGTTAATAATTGAGAGAGGTGATGAAATTAGGAGAAGGTGCATTTGGAAAGGCAGTTGCCACTTCCTAAGAGGTGGGAGGGCTTTGTTCAGATTGTTCTCTCAGGGCTGGGGAATGGCAAGAGCCCCATTGGCTGTGGCTCCTGTCAGGTGCCCCACCTCTTTGGATCCCTCACTCTTTCCCTTAATTGTCACTCAGCAGTGAGTTCTCACTTTAAGACAGACTTGGTGGAGGCTCACTCTCCTTACCAAGCTCTGTGGAGCTTTGGTATACTGGGAGCACTTTTCTAGCAAAGAGACTCTTCCCCAGGAATTCCTGAGCTAGGAGATGTGTTTTTCCCAGAGGTTAGGTCTGCACTGGTGTTTGCCTTTCAGTTATATTGAGCTGCCTAGTTGGCATAATACCCATTGCCAGAAACTAGTGCATTTGACTTGATCTTCTTTTGGGAGGTTTCTTGCCATCTTAAAAAAATGTTTTTATTTGGTCTTTATTTGTAACTAGCTTGATAGAGTTGTGTATTTTTTGGGGTGCTATAAGTGAGCCTTGGAAAACCGAGAGTTGAATGCCTGCTGTGTGTGCTGGCGTGGACCTGGGAGTCATTCCTTCCTTATGTGCCCTTCCCTAGGTCACTGACCTGGTGCTCCACACATGGGCACTGGAGGAAAAGTGGTGAGGGATCACTAGGGAGACTTGGTGTAGGTTACTGTTTAAAGTTGGGTTATTCCGCCTGAGTTTTATAAGAGTGTCCTTATTGGGTCATCTGGCTGCAAAGATGGTTGGAAGCTTTTGCTTCCCCCTCTTAGGTCTCCCTCGAGCGCCCCCCACTCCCCCCCCCCCCAGGAAAGATACTCTTCTGCTGTTGGCCTAGTCACCCTGGTTCTCTCAATCACTTTTCTACATCTTTCTGTTAGAACATCACTCTTTCCCTCTCTCACCCCTCATCTCTTGAGTTTTTGCACAAGATTGGGTGACCTTATCTTCCTGAAGACCTGACTTACCTGCTTCTGGGAGACATCGGGTTCTCCATCTCATCCTTTAGTGGATTCGGAATGTTGACATGTGCGCAGCAACTTTGTCTCAAGGTCAGGCTGGGTCAGCTTTTCCTTTTTAAAAGAGTAGTGTAGCTCTTCCTTGCTCTTGGATACATACTTATTTATGCATCCTATTCTACCACATTTTGTGTCCTTGGTTTTTAGACCCTGGAAGTTTCAGGCTTTCCCCCTTCCTTCAGTCAGGTGGCCCCCTCCTCACACCGGTGTCCTGGTGCAATTCAAATTCTTTCTGACTAATTTTGAGGTAGGCCATTTTATAGCTTAATGTTTTCCCCCCACTAATTCCCTTTTAATTTCTTAAGGTTTGGGGAACACCCTGTTGTCTGCAGTGTACTTCTTTCTGACTTCATTATGGAAAAAGCAGTAGAAGACAGTGCTCATGTTCCCTTCATTTCCTCCCATTGGTGTGCTGATTGCCTCTTTGTGTTCTCCAAATTTGCTCTTTTGGGGAGAAGTCGTTTTTATCTCTCTACTCCCGTTACTGCACCCATTCATTCAGGAGCCTTTACTGGGTATCCATCTGTCCCATGCAAGGATATGTGGGCTTATGTGACTTTGCTTGAGATCATACTGGATCTTGTTTTCCTTTTAGTGTGAATGACATTTCATTGTAGCTTGGCTTCAATAAAGTCTTATAAATCTTTCTTTTTCTGAATTTAAATCATAATCTTCCAAAAATATATTTGAATAGTATACTATTCTGTTGAGCTTTCTCCCTTCTCTCTTCAGGAGAGAGTGGGGGTGGTGAAGAGGGTGGAGGGTGTACTGGGAGAAGGATTTAACAACTTTCTTCAGACTTGAGTGTGTGCGTGTGCACGCAAGAGTAGTAAAAACCTTAACTGATTGTCTAGACGTAACTTTTAATTTGCTTATATATGAAATTGGTTGGCATGCTTGTTAAACATTTCAGTAGCAGCATTATACCGTGTATTGTGTGAAACATCCCTTATATAAGGAAGTGGTGTAATACTTTTTTTCTGATTAACTGGTATGGTCATTTTATTGGATAGCAAGAACTATTTTTGTTAGCAGTGTTATATCTAAATTGAATGCATAAACATAGTGTCCATTCTCAGGCTACTTGTATAATTCAGTTATCACTTTATTTGATATAATTCTTCCACTATTAAATGCTACCATAATTTGTACTTTTCTTTTGGTCAATAGCCTCAGTTTCATTTTGGAGGTAGGTTAGAATGTAGATATGTATAATAATAATAATTAAAATTAATCTGAAGTGTGCCTTTTCTCCTTTAAAATCAGATGCTTCTCCTGTACACATATATATGCCAGTTGTTTTTTTTTTTTTTTTTTTTTATACTTCCACTACTGCAAAAACTTGTGTAGGATTGTTATAATAAGTGGCTGGCAGTGTCCTTTGTTCACGTGAATGTGTGAGTAAATGTTTTCTTGTGACAGCTGATGTGATTTCTTTTGCATTTCCATTGTGTTGATCATTTTCTACAATATTCTGTGTCTCCTTGAATTGCTTATTAAGCCTTTTTTGATTATGTAGATAACAAATACTACCTCTTTTTCACCTTTCCCTCTTTTCCACATAAAGAGGTTTTTTCTTTCTTTCTTTCTTTCTTTTTTTTTTTTTTACTGCCCTTTTCATTACAAATGTTTGTAGGTGTGCTGTATTTGGAGAGGCTCTGTATTCATTGAAAAGAGGGTGCCTACCACTCATTTGTCCTGTTGACAAGGCACTGAACCACTAGGTGGCTAGGTGGTGTAGAATTTAAGACCCAGCAAGGGGTGATAGTGGTATTTGTGAGTAGAGGTCAACTGAGGTGAAATGCTGGTTGTGCAGGCCTCTACCCATAGGATTTTCAAAGTTTGTTTTGCCTGTAGCCAGCTTCTTTCTGTCTCTTTGGCTTGATTGCAGTACATTTCTTTGGACATACCCAGTAATATGCTATGTCCTTTGCAGCAATGGTGTTTAGGAAGTGTGGGATCCTTTCCTAATAATGTTCCTTTGCTTGGTCTAATGCTATCTTTAGTGTTTAGGAAGAGAGTTAGAAGTGTCCTGCTTCTGCTTTGTCTGTGTAACTTGAGTAAAGAGCACATGGTCATTTGCTCTGCTTTTGGGCTATGGTCTATATGGTCTTTTCTTACTTAGTTACCTACTTATGCAATCACGTTTAGGATATAGGTTTATCAGACACTGTCAGATCCTTTTCTTTTGTGCCATCTGTGGATGTAATATCACTACTGTGATAAGCATGTTACTCTTGTCCTTGGAAGGTATTTGTATGTATAGAGATCATCTGCCATCCCATATCTGTCATGTATTTGTAAGGAAGTGTGCATCTTTGTATGTGTCTCTGTATTTGTGTATGTGTGTCTATATATATATTGTCTATGTGTATGTATGTATATATGTCTATTGTATATGTATGTACATCTGGTGTGTATGTATTGTTTATGTATGCATGTGTGTATATGTGCACAGATGACTAGATGTGATCCTTGTATATGTGTATAATAGCAATTTCTGAGATAGTTGTTTATGTGTGTGCACACGCATACACACGTGCGCCATTCCTGGAGCTTGAACTCAGGGCCTAGGCATTGTCTGAAATTTTTTGCTTAAGGCTAGCACTCTACCATTTGAGCCACAATTCCAATTCTGCTTTTTTGGTGGTTAATTGGAGATAAGAGTCTCATGGGATTGCCTTCTGGGGCTGGCTTTAATTCGTGGTCCTCACATCTCAGCCTCCTGAGTAGCTAGCATTGCAGGAGTGAGACACCTGAGCCTGGCAAGTTCCTGATATGTAATTGGAGGGGACAGGATAAGGGTACTCTCCCATGAGTGCTAGCTTTTTGTTTCTAAGGCTGTCTGACATCTTTTTGCTTTGGTTTCCATTGCTTGTAGAAGGTCATGAACCTCCTTGTGTAAAAATGTTTCCTGGTTATTTCTTTTCTCATTACCATGGGCAGAAATATTATATACCCAGAGAGGGTCTATAATGAGGCCCAGTGGCAGCCATGTTACTCTTCCGTTTTCTTAGAGGAGTGTTCATTTACTTCATCTGGTTGACATAGCACAAGTAGAAGGACCAGAGATAGTTCTTGGAGGTTCTTGTTTTCTTGTGATGTGTCCTTTGCTCACTTGGAATAGAACGTCTTTTTTTTTGTTTTTTTGTCACGTTTAGGCAGGTCTTTAAATCATAGCACATCCCTTTCTGAGACTGTTGGCTGAGGGTGGCTTCGAGGGAGACGAGTCCCTCTGTTCTCTGTGGAACAGTTTTGTGTACAAAGTGCCACATGCCTTGAGAGAAGTGTTTGGGACTCAGTTCTTCACAGTTTTAAACACAGCAATGTCTGGAGACGAAGGCAGTGGCATTACTCTCACCCTTTCATTTACTTTTTCAAGAAAATGCCTCTTTGCATCCTACCTCCTAAAACAATATAGAAATGGTAACCATCACAGTCTGAAAGGAAGCAGGCAGTCCTAAGGAAGGTCAGCTGCGGTGGCTCACCTGGCTTTGACATAATCAGTAGCCTTTCGATACGGAATTTCAGTGGGGGATCTGTGTGAAAAGCCTCCATTCAATCAGTGGACCATGTCTGCCAGTTTTGGTAACACACACAGTGGGTTTTTTTCCTTTTGTTCCTACCTGACTATTGGAACAAACCCTGGCATGAGTAAATTACTACAGCCCTCCTTGTGTTTAGCATGTGTGAAAGAATGAGGCACTAAATTCGAGTGGTGACATACAGTCAGTCATGACTCTCAGACTTTCTCCATGTTGTCTGCATGTTGTTGCATTGAAGACACTTTTTTGCCAAACCTGGTGTCTGTAATCATGGACAAAGCAGATATGTAAGTCTGTTTAATCTTTCACATCAACAGGATGTTATATTCAGAGGTACACTTCCAGCAACAACAAAAATAGCAACAAAAGAAGCGAAAAGAAAGACTTGGTTTCAAGTTTTGAATAGGAGGTATTATATATTTTCCCCTTTCATCAGGGTTGATGTAGGAGTCATTTCTGAAAGTATATTAAGACAATCATGAATTTATCTTTTTCAAACTTAAACTTGGTTAGGGGTGTGTGTGTGTGTGTGTGTGTGTGTGTGTGTGTGTGTGTGTGTGTGTGTGTGTGTGTGTGTGTGTGTGTGTGTGTGTGTGTGTGTGTGTGTGTGTGTGTGTGTGTGTGTGTGTGTGTGTGTGTGACATTTGTCCCTTTGGTTTTCTAGGCACTTGGAGGGATAATAAGAAATAGGTACAATGTATGAAGTTATTAAATAGAAAGCAAAAAGATACTACAGCGAAATAGTCTTAAAGTGATAATTGGAAGTGTAAATTTTGACACTCCAAGAAAAAGTCTGGTATCCCTATAGTTTTCTTTGAAAGTGGTGACATCAGAGCTTCTGTGAGGAACGCTCCCCCTACCTGGGCACTTAGATGACAGATAAGTTGATGAGATTGTTATTGTAAAATACTGTGTTTTTTTCCCCTTTAAAAAAAAAAAAAAACCACTTGAAATAAGATAGCCCTGCTTAGTGAGAAAACATACACTTTGGTGAGGCCTCAGCAGAATGAAGCATTTGGGAGTGAAGATTGAAGATAAGGAATTTTTATTGTGAATCCACAAGGGGGTAGTGCTGTTCTGTGGAAGACGTTTGTGGTTGAAATGTGAGATGGTCTGTTAACATTTTAGATTTACAGATAAAACTGGCATGTTTGCATTTTAACTTAATAAGATCTCCTTTAAAAATGTTTATTGGCAAAATTGTTTATTGCTTAAATTAAAAAAAATCCATTTTGGGTGAATGGCTATTTTAAGCCCTAGAATGGTGAAGGGAGAATGTCATTGTAGCTTTGGGCTGTGGAGGGGTTACAAAGGATCTGAGGGTCACTGTTATTTTCTAAGAATGTGATAATCTTCAATTTCCTGGGAAACATTCAGAATCTAGGAACCAGTGACTTAAACCTTTTTTTTTTTTTTTTTTTTGGTCGGCCGTGGGGCTTGAACTCTGGGCCTGGGCGCTGTCCCTCAGCTCTTCAGCTCAAGGCGAGCGCTCTACCACTTGAGCCACAGCGCCACTTCCGGTTTTCTGGTGGTTTATTGAAGATAGGAGTCTCACGGTCTCTCCTGCCCGGGCTGGCTTTGAACCGCGATCCTCAGATCTCAGCCTCCTGAGTAGCTAGGATTACAGGCGTGAGCCACCAGCGCCCGGCTAGACCTTTTGAATAAAAGGATTTTAGAAAATTGTGTCTGAGCTTGAGAGAAGTTTGTATTATGACTTGTGTTTTCAGATGTAAGATGTGGGCAGTCATACTTTTAATAGTTCTGAGTAAATAAAAGTTCTGTAATCTCTTCTTATTAGTTTACATCACATCATTACATAAAAGCACATTTTCCCTTCCCACATAAAAATTACAGTAGGTCATTGAGTTCTACCAGTTATATTCAGAATTAATTAAAATCAGGTGTGGTGAGGCTCTACCAGCAGTCAGACCCTCTACCTGTGTTGTGTGCTCTTTCTGAGTAATAGGCCGTAAGATGGTGAGATAGGAGGAAGATTGAGGATCGGGATGGAGATACGTCCATATTTAGAGACACAACTCACCATGTCTTTAAAAATCACCTCCATCAATAACATGAAACAACAGTTCTCCAGTTTATGCCATATAAATTGTATATTTTTCATTTCTTGTCTAGGGAAAAGGTTATTGATGCAGCTTTTCATTCTAAATAAGGAAGGGTGATTTCTTTTATGTTCTTTACTAAATGACTTGATAATTTCAGATCCCAAAAGAACCCCAGTTTCATTCTGTGCTACTGTAAACTCTACTGGGAGTCCAACATGTTCATTCATGAATTTGATGCATCCAAACCTCTTTCCTCCTTTTATTTTCCTGAGCTAACTTCTGGTCCACACACAAATCAGTTTACCATCAGTCACCCTATGAATCGGTGATAAGAAATACAGCAGAAGCTAAGATGCTGAAGTTCCTTTCATAGCACGCAGCTATCTTGCTGGTTTGCATCAGTGCAGGCCAAACAGTAAAGGTCTTAAGACAGTCGGTTTTAATTATCTCATGGTTTTAGGGATTGAGTGGTGCTGTGAACATACTGTAACAAGATTTTTGTTCTGGCTGCAGATTCAGACTGCTATATGATAGTGTTTGCATTGTAAAGTAGTATTTAACAAAAATCATTTGAAGCTGTGTGCCGGTGACTCATGCCTGTAATCCTAGCTACTCTGGAGGTTGGGATCTGAGGATTGTGGTTCAAAGCCAGCCCAGGCAGGAAAGTCCATGAGACTCTTATCTCCAATAAACCACTCAGAAAACTGGAAATGGCGCTGTGGCTCAAGTGGTAGAGCGCTAGCCTTGAGCTGAAGAGCTGAGGGACAGCGCCCAAGCACAGAGTTCAAGCCCCATGACCACAAAAAAAAAAAAAAAAAAAAAAAAAAAAAAAAAAAAAAAAAAAGAAAAGAAAAAAAAGAAAAGAAAAAAATCATTTGGAGAATTCTACTTTATTTCAGTAAAGTATGGAAATTAAATTATGTTCTATGCAAATTATGTTTGAAAGGAATCTAGGGCTTTTTAAACATTCTGTTATTCTTAACATTTTAAATTATATTTTGAAGTACTTTAAATATTATTATGGAACCAATATAGCATCATCTCCTAGATTGTGCAGTCACATAGCTGTGGACTCCCATCTTCTCCTTGGAGGAGGTTGTGCTTGTAATTGAGTACCTTGCGAGACTAGTTCCTGAAGAAATCTTATTTGGAGTTTTCCTCTGCAGGCCTAGATGTAGGCTTGGCCTTTGGCCTGTGGCATCTTTCAAGCCTCCTGTGGTTGGTGAATGCTGAGCTGTAAAAAAGTTCATTTTCTCTGCTTTCTTGGGGGTTTGCTGATTTCTTGGATGTTTAATTGCCAAGAACATTTAGAAATAAAATGTGTTGCATTTAGGAAGTACCATTTTAGCTCAGTTATTCATGGTTAGAGTAGATGATTCAAACTGAAACCATTTGATTGATACTGTTTCTGTCCTCTTTCTCCTCTCTGTCACTGGTGCTGAGGATTGAGACCAGGGCCTCACAACTTATGCTGGAGATTTTTTTTTTTTTTGTTGTTGTTTTTAAATGCCTTGACTGACCATTCATAGATACTGTCTCCTGTCTTTAAATGGAACTCATGTCCTTAAATGGAGCTTAATGTTCCTTTACATTGAGCTCAGCTGTCGGATAACAGAGATGAGAAGTCTGTAAGCTGGTTTCTCTTGTAAGTAAAAAAACAAAGCAAGTAGCTGTGCTTATTCATTTAAATGCTTAAGTGGCATTTGCTACTTCTAAGAACCAAATAGTTTTGCTATTATTCAAATATGATTTATAGGTAGGAATCTGTTTGTAAGTTTTTTTTTTGTGTGTGTGTTGAGATTGTTCTGAATGCCAGACAAATATTCTACAACTGAGCCATCCCCCTACCTTTGTTTGTAAGTGGTAATTGAAGAAAGAAAAAAATCCTTGGTTTAAAAACTTTCTATTTAGGGCTGGGAAGGTGGCTCAGTGGTAGAGCGCTTGCCTTGCATGCCTGAGGCCCTGGGTTCAATTCCTCAGCACCACATAAGCAAAAAGAAAAAAGCCAGAAGTGGCACTGTGGCTCAAGTGGTAAGAGCGTTAGCTTTGAGCTGAAGAGCTGAGGGACAGCGTCCAGGCCCAGAGTTCAGGCCCCATGACTGGACCAAAAAAAACCCCAACTTCCTATTCAAATCTGCGTGCCTCTGTGGGACTTGGGAGAAGTTGTAGGCTGCACTGATTAGATTTCACAGTGTTTGGAGGAGTGCTGTCATGTCAGGGCTGTCATCTGTATCCTCACCTGAACCAGCAGTGATGTGGTCCTTAGCTGTGAGGTGTTAACTTTCCCAGAGGCTTCTGGAACAAGTCCTCTTGGCTTTCCAGACAGCATCCCTTCCCCCCCCCCCCCCCCCCCCCCCCCCCCCCCGCTCTTGTAGCTGGGAACACTTGGCATAGGAATAAGGACCCTGGCTACCAGTGTGCTGTCCTTGCTGTCACTTCTGTGGGTCAGAGATCCTTTCTTTCACTGACCTTCCTTGAACCAAATGTAAAATTTCTACTTCTCCATTCATCTCTCAACCCCCTTTTCTTTCTTTCATTTTGCATTAGCATCAATTGGTTGTATAAAGGAATTTTATTTTGACCTGTTCATATATGCATACCTTTTTTTTTTTTTTTTTTTTTTTTGGTCTTGGGGCTTGAACTCTGGGCTTGGGCGCTATCCCTCAGCTTTCAGCTTAAGGCAAGCGCTCTAAATATATGCATACCTTGATCAGATTCCTTTCTCTGCCCCCCCCCTCCTGCTTTTTGTTTTTCTTTTCTTTTTCCTCCTTTGTGTGTGTTAGAGATCTAACTGCAGGCCTTGCAAACCCTAGGCGCATGTTCTACCACTGGGCTATGTACCAGCTCTTTGCTTTGATTTTTCTTTTTTCCTTGAGACAGCTTCTCTGCTTCCTTTGCCTTGGCTTTGAACTGAAGATCTTTCTGTCTCCACCTCTTGAGTAGTTAACATTTCACCTGTGTGTCCCCATGCGTGGCTTACTCATCACTTTTTTTCTTTTGGTGGTGGTATAGGAGTTAGAGTTCTTCGTGATATGGAATGAATTACTTGGTAATGATCTTGAGGAGATTGATGTGTTAGATAAAAAGTTGTCCTAGAAATGACCTCTAAAGTTTTTCAGTCTCATGGTAAGAAAATGAAGTTGGATTTATGAATTTTACTCCATAGATAGCTTGCTTTGTTAGTATGTAACAGTTTTGTATAACAGTTCCTTTTCTTTTTGAGTTACTGAATAACTATGTAAGTTCAAGCAGTGTAGGAGGTGTTTGAGCCACAACTTCTGAAGTGCTTCCTTTCTGGGGCACATAGAGGGCTAATTTTTTACATCTGTTAACTACATTGTATTTGTTACAGAATGTAAAAATGATTTAAGTTTTTAAAGAAGATGCACAATATAGCCTTCCTAGTTATTCCCTGGGATAGGTTTAAGGTTCTTATTGAAATATGAATGAGAATTCATAGTTTTAGAAAATAGAGACTATATGATTATAACTAAAAAGTTTCTGATGACTTCAAGATTTTTTTTTTGGATATTTTGTATAGTATGTATATTCATTTGGTTGCAATTTTTGGAGTTAATATATTAAGATGCCTTGATTTCTAGTAATTCAGTAAATATTCTTCCTGTTAATAAATTTATGTGGATTGAGGAGTTGCTGTTGGTTGGTACACTAGAATTAATAATACAAGATCTTCCCTTGGAACTAACTCCCTAGGCTACTATAGGCCTGACATTTGGGAAGGTCTTCAACATAATTCTTTTTTTTTTCATATTTAAAGATAGGGACAAATTAAAGTTCTTATAAACATTCCCTGCCTTGTTCTTTCCATCTTGTGCTAGCTAAATCATTTACCCTGACAAAGCTTGGATGGATATTTCTTCCTCGTTTAGTTTTATTGATGGAGGCTATTGTGCTAAAAAGAAAGCTGTAACGAGTAGAAAGGTGGTGAGTGGGTACTCAGAGCTTTTGAAGTACTTGTCTTTCTTCCTAGGGGTCCTCTAGAAATTGATCGCAGATTACTTGACCAAATTTAAAGCCCAGAAATTTATTGCAGGTATTCTAGGAGGGAAGGGAGCATCGGTCTTCCTGTATTGAACCTGATTATTCTAAATCTGACCATGGTTGCTTGTGTGAATGCCTTCTGGTACAAATGTGGTGACAGTGATGACCTCTCTTCACTGGGCAGAATATCCTTGACAGCTTTCATCTGTCCTGTTGCAGTATTTTTAGACTGTTGCCTCTTGGCCATGTCTGGAGGCACTGAGGGTGGAGTTAGCCGGGATTGCTGGTATTGCTCCAGGCTGTGGCAGATGTTCCTTGTTGCCTTCTTCGCCACCCCACCACAGTCCCATCCTGATGAAGTTCCTTGCCCTTGTTTGATGAAGGACCAGAGGTAGGACCCCTTTCTTAAATAAAAATGAAAAGTCACGTCTTTCAAAATACTTTTAAAATAAACTGGTTAGTGCTAATGGTGCATAACAGTTGAAAGTACTTATTACCACTAAACTGCATGCTCAAAGATGGCTAAAATACTAGAATTTATGTTGGGTGTATCTTGCCACCATTAAAAAAAATAAAAATATCAAGTGGATTTGAATGAGAAAAGTACTTACAAGGTTCTAAGATAAAATACATCACAATGTTTTCATTATCTTAGGATTGTAAATTGTGCCTGAAATTAATCATAAAGATTGCATATATACAAAATTAGTTAATAGGTGTTCATTTATACATGAAGTATTTTTTGCCTTTAGGTGAGACAATATTTTAAAGAGGATCGGCTGGCTCATTCAGGAAAGTTTGAAGTTCACTCAGAGATGTTGGTGGTTTGGAGTTGTTTTCAGGGGAGATAAGCTGTTTCCACTTTAAATTAGACCACTCAAGTTAGGTCAAGCAGGGAGTTCTAATCCAAGTAGAACAGAAACAGTCTCAGGCTCCAGTCAGATGGTAAAGTGCAGCGGGCTGTTTGGGGACTGCCCCTAGAGGGCCTGCACTGAATGTTCTCTCTAGAGGTGCCCTGGGCTGAGCTGGGTTCTCTTTGGGAGGCCAGAGCTGCTTCTCTACATCCTCTTCCAGTTCTCCTTGAAGCATTTCTCCTTGGAACATTGTGGGTTTTGTCTACTGGCTTTTGCTTAGTTTCCTGTGGCTGCAGGCCTGGCCCTTGTGTGTCCTGACTTCAGTGCTCTTCATCACTAGACTTCACTTATAGCTCAGTAGAATGATACCACTCAGCACAGAGTGGGACTGACTCCCCTCAGCACGACGCTTTGTGTTCATCCTGGTGAAAGGCAGTTTGGAGTGGTGGCCTACCCATTATATAGAGGAAGTAGGCTGAGAAGAGCTTGTGTGCAATGGGGCTGTGGCAGGGGCTCTGGCACCTTGAACTATTTCCATCAAGCAATGAAAGGATTTGACTCCTAAATGGGTTTCTTATGTTTAGTTGCTGTAAGGGTTAAACTTTCACAGATAAAATGGTTACTGTAGGGACGGATAGGAGGCCAGGCATGCTCAGTCACTGGCCTTCATGTATGTAGAATGAATCAGCAGTGGGTGTTAGAACTTGGAATGGCAGCAAAGCAGGACACCCTGGAATGCAGTGGTCTGTAGTTTTTGCTTTCTGAGGTAGAATCATGCGGTTTGGGAAGGCCAATACATCTGAGGTATTACAGTTCAGACATTGGGAGGTGCTTCTTCCTCTTTCTTCTTTGTGGATCTACCAGTAGGCTTAAAAGATCGGAGTTGTCCGTCCATGGTAAGAAAGGAGATGTTGCCTTCAGATTGGGTAGAAGCAACACAGGAAATAGACTGTTTTAAGTGTCTGGCACCTGTGTGTGAAGAAGAACACAGACGGTAGACTCTTTTAAGATCTGTCACATTTTTATACAACCTTGTTGGGTCTTTTCCTTCATTTAGCCTCCCTGCCCTTAATCTCTTGATTTTTACAATTTCTCCAGTTAGGAGGAAACAAGGAGAAAATGGGATTGTAGATGGCAGGATGAAAAAACAGTTGTTTGGAGATACTATGTAAAAGACTGAGAACTAGCACATGGAACTCTCTTGAGTTTATAATGGTTTGGTGTAGTTAGTGTTTCAAGTGACCTTGAATTGACATTTATTATGCAGGCAAGCAGTGGTTAGTCATTGTACTTAACAAGAGGAAAGTGTATTAAAAAAAATTAGCAAATCAGTTTTAGTAGTTAAATCCCTATTTGATTCCTCTTTAAATAATGTTATTAATGTATAATTTGTGTACCATAACATTGATCCTTCAAAAATTTAGTGGTTTTTAGCCAGGCATGGCAACTCACGCCTGTAATCCTAGCTGCATTTAGGAGGCTGAGCAAAAAGTTTATAGGATCCCTTGTTAACAATAAAAACCTAGTGGTGTGTGCCTGTTATCCCAGCTATACTAGAAACCTAAATAGGATCATGGTCCAGCCTGGTCTGGACATAAATAAGAGACTCTGTTTGGAAAAATAGTGAAAACTTTTTGTTTTGTTATTGGCCCAGATAGTAGAGCTGTTGTTGCCTGGCAAAGCGCAAGGTCCTGAGTTCAAACCCCAGTACTGCCTCCCAAAAATGTTTCTTAGTATATTTACATGGTTATGCAACTGTCATCACCAGTTACACATGATCATCAGTTCAAAAAAATTCTGTACCCATTAGCAGTCACTCCCCCTTCTGCCTTTCTCTGGGCAATTACTAATCTACTTCCTGTGTGTATGGATTTGTCTATGCTAGACATGGAAGCATAAAATATTGTGCTGGTTTATTTCTGTTGGCATGTTTGGAGGGTTCATCTGTTGTTGAATGTGTCATTATGTAATTCCATTTATGGCTGAATAATACTCTGTTGTGAGGATGTACCACACTTTGTTTTTCCATTCACTGGTTGATGGGCATATAAGTTAACCCACCTTTTGGCTCTTACGAAAAATGCTGCTATGCACAAGTTTTTGTGTAGATAAATGCTTTCACTTCTCTTAGATAAGTTATCTATGTGCGGAATTACTGTCAAATGTTTACTCTGTGCTTACTGTACAGAGGGAATAAAGTTACATAAGTCAGGTAAAGAGTATATTCCTTTTTGGATGTTACCTCTTGCTGTCTCCCAGTTTTTCTCAAGATGTATAGCTCACTTTTAGCATACTGCCCAGGCTTGTATTGGAATACAGAAACTTGAGATGTGGCATCAGGGCCTGCAGTCTTTGTTTCCTTGAGGGATGATATTGCTGAGGAGATACTAGTCACTGCAGTTTTAGTCTGGACCCCTCTGTCCAAGCCCCTTTACTTTGGCTGCTTTCTTGTGTCGCTCCTTGAGGGATGATATTGCTGAGGAGATACTAGTCACTGCAGTTTTAGTCTGGACCCCTCTGTCCAAGCCCCTTTACGTTGGCTGCTTTCTTGTGTCGCCGGTTCACCTTCAATTCTGAGTCCACTGTCAGCCACAAGGGAATGCTGGTTTAGCCCCACTGGAGGCTGTCTCATTGAGACAGTTGGATGCATCTCTTCCTAAGAATGAACTTTCAGGATTTCCTCAGGTGATGTGCCAGGTCCCGGATGAGCCCCCAAATCGTTAGAAATGTCTTGGAATGTTGGGGTGTTGTGTAAAGAAACCATCTTGAAAGGAGTGTGGCAAGGCAAAGTTTATTTCTGCAGAAGGGTGCACTATCAGCCAAAAATCTGGCAAGCAAGCACCTTTGTTGTACTTCTGATGTGTGAATTTTCTGATGCCTTGCTTGTAATGAAAAATTGTGGTACATTGGTTAACACACATTCTGGTTAGTAGAGAGTAGCAGATAACATTATTTGAATCTTTATTAAATAGAGTTAAATGTGTTACTATAATATTGTGATTTTAGGATTTATATAGCTATTGTTGGATCTATTAAAAGATGTAGGACTTGGAATACTGTAGAGGCATGTGTACCTCAGTTATTGTTAGGCTTTGAGTCAGTTATTTACTCAGCAAATGATAAAGTGCTGGTTTGTGCTAGGCACAGGGAAAGGCAGAGTCAGTCCTTATCCTCATGGAGCTAGCACAAGAAGGAGTGGTCTCAGTCAGGATGCAGGTGAATTACAGCTCAGGTACAGCGTCCTGCAGGCAAGTGCTTTGTGACTCAACTGAGAGTTTGGGGAAACTTTCTGAGCAGAACTCTGCAAGAACAAGGGGCTAACTGAGGGAACAGTTAGGGAAGTAAGTTCCAGGCAATCAGGTAAGCAGGTTAGTAGGATATGTGGAGATGGTTGGGTTATGTTGTGATTGTGTATAACTTTTGTAAAACAACTGCCTGGAGTGTTGTGGCTGAGCAAGTTAAGTACTCTTTCTGTGTTTGCTTACTTATTATTTTGGTGGTACTGGGTTTTGTGTTTGGTGCCTTGTGCTTGCTAAGTACCACACCTCCCTTCATTTTTGCCTTAGTTATTTTCTAATAGGGTCTCATGTTTATGCCTGGGATGGTTTACATTCATGTTTCTTTCATTTATGGTTCCCTTGTGGCTAGGATGGACAGTTATGTGCCTCCATGCCCAACTTTTAAAAACTTGGTTGAGATGGTGTCCTGTGAACTTTTTGCCTGGACTGGCTTCAAACTATGATCTTTCCATCTCAGCCTCTCAAGGATAGCTAAGATTGTAGGCATGAGCCATTACACCTGGCTTTACTTTAAAATCTTAAATTTAGATAGCTTTTTTTTTTTTGTTGGTTACAGGGCTTGAACTATGGGCCTGGGCACTGTCTCTCCACTCTTCAGCTCAAGGCTAATGCTCTACCACTTGAGCCACAGCGCCATTTCTGGTTTTCTGGTGGTTAATTGGAGATAGGAGTCTCATGAACTTTCCTGCCTAGGCTGGCTTTGAACTGTGATCCTCAGATCTCAGCCTCCTGAGTAGCTAGGATTATAGGCGTGAGCCACAGGTACCCGGCTGATAGCTATTTTTATTTAAGGATAATTCATTATGAAAATACACTGAAATTTAGGCCTCCCCTTTGATAATGGGGTTTGAACTTAGGGTCTCAACTTGCTAGGACTACCAGCCCTTTTTTGGCAGGTTAAAAAAAATATTTTACTTAGTTAATCTAGTGTTGCCCAACTTATTGATGTGAAACTTTTTTTTAAACAATTAAGAAATTTGGCTTAACCTTAATTATACAGTGCTGGATTTTATCTTTACATTTCTACACATTTACAGTGTATTTCAGTCAGTCTCTCATGCCCTCTGTTAGTCACTCTGTGTGTGTGTGTGTGTGTGTGTGTGTGTGTGTTGGTAACAGTGGTTGAACTAAGGGCCTCATTTGTTTTGCTTGCTTGTTCAGCTGGAATTCTGCCACTTACTTCTTAAGTCATACAGCCATTTCAGTGTTTTTCTAATTATTTGGAGATTGAATCTTGCAGATTTTTCTATCTGGGTTGGTTTCTAGCTGTGATTCTCCAGATCTCAGCCTCTTGAGTAGCTAGGATTTAAAGGTGTGAGCCACCACTACCCTGCTGCAGTAGTTATTTTTGAGACAGGGCCTGGCTTCCTGCCCATGTGCATGCTTGTATTGAATCTACTTATTTATGCCTCCTGCAAGGCTAGGATGACTTGTGCCACCTTATCCAGCTCATGGTTGAAAAGGAGTCTGTGTCAGCCTAAGTAGGCTGTGAGCTACCAGCACCTAGCTGGAAATCTAGGCTTTTGGTTGTTTTCATATAATTAAAAAACAATTATGTCTTTGTGACCTGCCATGATTGGCCTCTTAGAAATGGCTTATTGGTAGCTGGGCTCCAGTGGCTCACACCTGTACTCCTAGCTCCTCAGGAGGCTGACATCTCAGGATCACAGTTCAAAGCCAGCCCAAGCAGGAAAGTCTGTGAGATTCTTATCTCCAATAAACCACCAGAAAACCGGAAGTGGAGTTGTGGCTCAAGTGGTAGAGTGCTAGCCTTGAGCTGAAGATCTGAGGGATAGTGCCTAGGACCAGAGTTCAAGCCCCACAACCAACAAACAGCAACAACAACAGCAAAACCAATAAAGAAATGGCTTATTGGTGAACTGAATATTTTTCTCATCGTTTTATTTATTTATTTAGGTCATAGGGATTGAACTCAGGGCCTGGGTGCTGTCCCTGAGCTTCTTAGTGCTCTACCACTATGAGCCACAGTGCCACTTCAGTTTTCTGGTGGTTAATTGGAGATAAGAGTCTCACGGACTTTCCTGCTCGGGCCAGCTTTTTAAACCTCAGTGGTCAGATCTCAGCCTCCTGAGTAGCTAGGATGACAGGTGTGAGCCAGAGGCACCTGGATTTCCCTAGTCTTTGACATTAGGATTCACTTCATTACATGTGTACTCCAGAAGCCTATAGAGGGAGCCGGTGGGGATGCCACTGACAGCAGCAGCGTCAGAGGCACTCTGAGGGCCTGGGGAAACTTAGAGGAGGTAGGATTGGCCTCGATTAATTGACAGGGGAATATGGTGGTTTGGACAGGAAATTCAGAGCGAAGGAAACACAGCAAAGGCAAACCCAAGAGAAGACAAGGTGTTATCTGGAATTTTAGTGTGTGTGGGTAGATGATCCGGGAAAAGTTAGGTAAGAGTCAAGTGGCAGGGGCTTGGAAAGTGTGACTTGAATTTGGATTTTATTCTCTGCCCTGAGAAAGGCTTTGGTTGTTGTATTTAAATTTTTTTTTTAAGCAGAAGACTGAAGTCAATTGGATAATGTCAGTTCTCCTTTAGGGTGCTAATGTGGACCACCCCCTCATCTGTTGCTCCCTGTTCAACACACAGCGTAGCGCCACACACATCATGTTAAACTTTTTAGATTCTGCTTGTGCCTGAGTCCCATGCGTTCTTGTGGTTGAAGGCTTAGCATGCTGCTGTGGCTATGACCTAGAAGTTGCACCTTTCTCTAGAATGCAAGTGCTCAAGGATGTCCTTGAGCCCAGATTTCAGCCCAGATGAGACTTGTGTGATGCACCTTCTTGACTTCTTGCTTTTCCAGGCTGGATTGAGTGCTCTTCCTTTTTGCACTGTAGCACTGTGGTTTTCCTGGTCATAGCATTGGGCTTGCTTGTTTACTTCTCTTCTTTTCCTCAGATGTTCTGTTTCTAGGCATTAGAAATTGAGTCCTGGGCTTAGTAATTAATTAAATGCTTGTTGGTTGAATGAAGGCATACATGAATGAGTGAGCAAATAGGAAGGACTGGAGTTGAGAAAGTCACTTCTGACAATGCAGCATTGTTTGTAGCAGTGGGTTGAAGAAAGTGCTAGTGTGGCTTTTTTATAATTGAATGTGGACCCTGAGAGAAGGTGACTCCTAGATTTTGAATCATACTACTGGGAATTTGGTTAAGGCTATGCTGAGATAGAACATACAGGACAAGGATATTTTGGGTAGGGTAGACACAGCGTATCTGCTCTGTTGTACATGTAGTTGGGGGGGTCACCTTGAAGTGGGCATATGCAGCGTGGCATTGGAAATGTGGGTCACGGATGAGGGAGTCATTCATGTCAGCCTGTTTTGTTTTTCTTCATTGCACTTTCAGAGGGCAAGGGAACCCTGGTGCTGAAGTCCATGGAGGTCAGCCTTCTTGGCGCAGGCAGGGAGGAAAACATCCTAACACAAGCTGGAAGAGAGCCAGAACTTTATGGCCCAAGTAAGGAGTCAGTGTTTCTCAGCAAAAAAAGCAGTTTTTAAGCACCTCTTACAGTTCAAGGTGAGAAACAAAATCACTGGGGCTGCTGGACCTGTTGGGCTGTGGTGTATTAGTTCTGCTGTAACCAATGACCACCAGCTTGGTGGCTTAAAACACTTTATTATCTCAGGGTTTCTTTGGGTGAGGAGTTCAGAAGGACCTGACCACTGTAGCTCTCCAGCCCCATGAGCTGCATGCAGTCTGGGCATAAGGACTGGGCTCAGGTGGAGAAGGATCTGCGTCTCAGCTCCCAGGGTTATCTGAAGATTCTCTCAGTGGACGGATGACCAGAGGCCGCCCTTAGTTCCTGCTGTGTGAGCCTCTGACATGTGACAAGAGAGCCAGCCAGCCAGAAGTCACAGTCGATATTGCTCAGTCATGGTGGTGACAGTCATTTCCTTTGCCACAGCAAGGAGACTTTAGGACAGTTCTTCTGTAGGATGGGAGTTTTTAGAGGGGAACTTGGGAAATAGAGAAGTTCCAGGTGAAGGTTATGTGAGTCAGCCTTGTGTTGAGCTTTGAGAAAGACTACCTGAGAGGTAGTCTTCCTCCCCAATCTACGGGCGTGGGTGTCTTCTTATGTCTTCTTTCCTCAGACAAATTAACATACTGTCTTGTAACTACCATTGATAAACTCTTCTGTTACCAGAGGTTCCCGCTTTCCTGCTTGTCTGATGATGTTACTGAGGATGAAATGATCTAGTTGGAAACATTTTATAATGATGTAAAGCAATATGCAAACAAAATGTATTAAAATTTACTCTTCTTCCTCTACATTAAGTATAATACTTAATTTAACTTACGTTTTCCTTGGTAACTTGGGATCAAGTTGTAATTAAATTACTGAACTTTAATGCTGTGATATCTTTAAGGCCTTTTGAATGGAATCTTTGCTTTTATGATAAGTGATCCCAAACTGCTACGTCTTTGACATCCTTCCTTCCTCCCTCCCCTTCCCTCCATTAGTCCTGAGCCTTGAACTCACAGCCTGGGCTCTGTCCCTAAGCCAGTGTGCTCAAGAAAAGTGCTCTGTCATTTGAGCCACAGCTTCACTTTTGGCTTTTTGCTCATTCATTGGAGACAATAGTCTCACAGACTTTATTGCCTGGACTGGCTTCCAACCATGGTCCTCAGATCTCAGCCTCCTGAGAAGCTGTGATTATAGGTATGAGCCACTGGCACTGACTTTCAAGACTTTCTGTCTAATTTTTGGTCCTACTTCTGTCCCTTGCTCCTCCTTTGTGTTTTAGTTTTGTTTCTTCCCTTTCGATTTGCTGCCTCATATTCTCTGGGGTTGGCAAGCCGGTTGTTAACAGCTGTGAGAATGTGAGTAGTTCATACAACTGGTTGTTAGGCTGTTAGGACATGAGCAGTTTGCAGCAACTATGCTGAAGTGTGGGTTTGGGGGCCTCTTCCTGGGGTGAAGCGGGTGAGATCAGGTGCAAGACTTTGCAGAAGTCTCTTGTCGCCTTTCGAGTGAGTGTGTCTTGGATTCCTTCCTAGTTCTGGCTGAGTTTGGTTTAAGAAAGGCTTTCAGATAGCTGAGTTCTATTCAGGGGACTGGGGCTGCCAGTTTCTTGGCATATGCCTTATTGCTCTGTTATGAGAAATTGTGTCATTCTTTCCTATAGTCCATTTTTTGTTTTTGTTTTTGGTGGTATTGGAATTTGAACCCAGGGCTTTATGCTTGCTCGGCTTGCTTGCTCATCTGATATTCTACCACTTGAGGTTTTTTTGTTTTTTGTTTTTTGCCAGTACTAAGGTTTTAATTTGCTTGGCTTGCTTGCTTGGCTGGCATTCTACAACTTGAAACAAGCCTGAAGCCCAGTTTCTTGCTGGTTATTTTGCCGATGCAATCTCACAGGCTTTTCTGCTAGGGCTGACTTTGAATTGCAGCCCTCTGAATCTCAGTTTTCTACTAGAGATTACAGGCTTGAGCCACTGGCCCCTAGCTTCTCCTTTAATTTTATGAAGCTTTAATGTTTTGGACAGTAGTGACAGATGATGTGTGGTCTGATTCATGGACCAAAATAACATTTGAGAAGCACTAAAGATCTTTAGAGGTTGTCTTCCAGGGGTGCACAGCAGTGTTCTGTCTCAGTCTCTGTGTCACGTTTCTTTAAGGTCCTCATCCAGTTTAGATTACAGACATTTTATGCTGCTCCCCACTGTATTCATTTGCTCTAGTTTTCTTCCAGAGTACTGTGTACTTTTTCTGCCCCGTCTTTTGGGTACTTACTTTGTGGAGAAGAAACTTCTGTTCTTAGGTAATGGGTTGTATGTTCCTGTGGAAATAGCCCAGAAGTAGTTCCAGGAAGCTGGTTGAGGGAGTCGCTGGCTCCCTGCTCTTCTTTGGTATGGGTCCCTCATCAAGTTTTGGGGCCACACCTTGGGACTTTCTTTTCTAGAATAGGCCTAGTGTCTGCTTCTACCTTTTAGGATGAAAATAAGATTTGATATAAGACACTGATGGTACATAGTTCATGGAAGGAAGTCTTAGTTTGTTGAGTTGATTCTGCTGATATTTTTTTGCTGTTTCTGAGAAGTTAACAATTGTTATCATTACTACTGTTAACTTTAGTAAAAAGTATCACTTTGAATCTTACATAGTTTCTCTTGAATGTGTTCTGCTAGAATATCCTTTTTGTATAAATGGAGGATACTTATCAAGTGCTGTTAGATTATTTTCACACTGTTGAGCATATTGGCTTCCTGATCACTTCAATTTATGAAAATTCTAATGATATTTGATTCATATCTGGAAAGTTTTTCAAATTTTGAATTACACTTTACATGAATCTTTGGTAATAGTGAATCAATTAATTTGATTACTCAGGCCATAAATCAGGTTTTCATGTATTCTAAGACTAGCTTCTGTAAGCTGCGTAGGTCTGTAACTGTTTTGTGGGTGTTGTAGTCATTTTGTGCTGTTGGACTCTATTTGAATGCCTAACATGGTAACATGGCCAGAGTCCGAAGTCCATTAGAGGCTCCTGCTCCCTGCTTTGTTGCCTGTCCCCAGAGGAGAAAGCTGCCACTTACCAGGCCACTTTTCTTTTTTAATGTGAGCGTGTGAATGTATCTCTTGGTTTTGCTTCTGTCCCAGAGGAGTGTTGTCAGAAGTTTTATTTATTCATTTACTTACTTGTTTGGTACTGGGGTTTGAACCCAGGGCCTTGCTCTTGCTGCACAGGGACTACTGTGCCATGTACATTTTAAACTTTTATGAAAAGAGATAATATATGAACACAAAATAGTTTTCTGTTCCATTATGTATTTTTTCCCCATTAACTTTTTCTGTGGTTCATAAATGATACAAAGCTACCTGTTGGTTGTTCAGTCTCAGATATCACTAAGATATTACACTCAGATATTATGGAGTGTTCCCAAAGCATGTATGTTGATAGGACTTAAACATTCTTGTGCTATATGTAGGCTTCTGCTGTAGCCAAAAAATTTAGGATTGGCTGTTAATATTCATTTAACCTATGGAGAAACTCACTCCCCCTTTTCTTAGTGGACCTAAAGTAACATTAGTTGTATTGACTAGTTTGTTGAATGTGTACCACAGGGACTTCTAAAAGGCTCCCTGTAAAAAATAGCCTTGCTGGACCAAGATTTCATGGCTACTGATTTGTTCCTATCTCAGTGGTAGGAGCACTAAGGCACAGTAGCTCAGAGGGATTGTCAGGAAAGCAGAGGGAAAGAGACAACACAGTGGTACTTTCAAAGGGACAGCTATGTCTAAAAGGATCAGAGGGCCTTCAGTAACAGTCCTAGCACAGGAGACTGGGGCTGCTCTTTTTCTTTCCATGAACTTCTATTGTAGACATTGAATTAAATACTAGAGAGATACTAGGATGAACGAGGCAGATATCCCTTCAACAATACCCTTGATGCAGTCTTATGTTTAATGTGTTGAGAATATTTATTAGGGAAGGAAAGCTAGTAGGTTTGTTTCAGATGCCTAATGACGGAAGAATTAAAGGTAAAGTTTCAGGTTAGAAGACATTTCTGAAAGGAGGGCTTCTTGTAATTAAAAGATCACTTACACAGAAAGTAGAGCTGAGGCTTAAGTGGTAGAGAGCTCTAACCTTGAGCAAAAAAGCTCAGAGACAGTGCCAAGGCTCTGAGTCAAGCCTGAGGACTGCACTAAAAACAAAACAAAACCAAAAAAAAAAAAAAAAAAAAGCTACTTAAGGCTTGGGGCCCTGCCCCCAGACCTCAGGGCATGAGTATGTACACCTTCCTCATCGTCTCAGTAGTGCATCGGTAGGAGCCCTGGGAACCAGCAGGCTTCCCATTTCTTCCTGAGGTCGATGGGAGGGAGGCACATGGTGCCAGAGCCCCTGTTTGGAGGGGAGCTTTCTACTGACCAGAGACAACTGTTATAGACTTTACATGCGCTAGAAGACGACATTTATGGTATTTGGGCCATTATGTAGTTTTTTTTCTGTGCATTAGCCTGCCTGATCTAGACAGCATGCCCAGAATGCCACATAAAACTGGTGAGTTTTGTAAAGGGACAAAGAATTTCAGACTCTGCTTTAATTTGATTGTTATTCCATGCAATACTATATTTAGTGGCCATGGATTTTTAAGAATCAATTTATATTTTGATAGACTAAGTGACAAAAATGTTTAGTATTATTAATTTCTTCTACTTGGTATAGTGATTTATTGCATTCAATAGGGCCTTTCTCCTATCTTTGATTTAGTAAGCTGTGTGAATCTTCAGCTTTAAAGGTGCTGTGTGGAGACTTAAACATCTTTAGTCCTTATTTCATAGAACTGTAAAAACAGTTTTCAGAGTACTACTTCTCTGTTCTAAAGCTTATAATCACTGATTATTATATAGCATTTTCTTTCATTAATTCATTTTCCAAAAACTATGTACCATCTGTATTTGTCTAAACATTTATATGTGTGTGTGTGTGTATACATATACACACACATATGAAAGTGCCTATGTATAGTACTCTATCCTAGGTTCTCTGAAGAAAGACAAAATGAACATAGTCCCTGTTTCCAGTCTGTGCTTGATACATTGATCCAATATGCATTTACACCCTGCTACCATTTGCCTTATGTTTTAGCCCTTAATAGCCATGCATTATTTTTTCTTTAAAAAAAATGTTTTCTTCACAGTTATCTAGGATATATTCTGAAATCGCTCTGTATCTCCCCTCTTGGGTGCCTTTCATTTTGGTGGGGGTGGCATTAGGGTTTGAACTTAACCATCTACTTGTTGGCTGGTGTCCTACCACTTGAGCCACTTCTCCAGTCTTGTTTTGTGCTGATTATTTGAAGATAGAATCTAGTGATCACAGCCCTAGCTGTGATCCCCCAGATCTCAGGCATTTGAATAGCTAGGATTATAGAAGTGAGAACCTGTCCATTTTCAGTATTTCTGTAGTTGTGGGGCACTATAATTGAGCATCCCTTAGTTTCTTTTAATTACCTTGCTGGGCTATTGTGAGGTGTGGTATATAGTCTTTATTAGATATATATGTTTTCTATAGTGTGATATCTTTTAACAGACAAGTATTTCCGGTTTATTAGGAAGCCACAGAATTAAGCAGTTGAGGAATGTCAGGACTGTAAGGTTCTTATTTATTTATTTATTTATTTGGTCCGGTCGTGGGGCCTGAACTCTGGGCCTGGGCACTGTCCCTCAGCTCTTCAGCTCAAGGCTAGTGCTCTACCACTTGAGCCACAGCACCACTTCTGGCTTTTTTCTTTTTGCTTATGTGGTGCTGAGGAATCGAACCCAGGGCCTCATGCAAGGCATGAGCCGCCTTCCCAGCCCTGTAAGGTTCTTTTAAGTCATTTATCTAATTTCTGATGGTTTAGGTTGATTATTTTGTTTCTGATGTCTAAGATGTGGCCATAATATTGTGACCTGGGGCTTGTTAGAAGCAGTGTCTCCGGTCCCACACAGACCTGTAAAGTCAGAACTTGCATTTAAAAAAGATGCTCAGGTGACCACATGAACAGAAAGGCCTTGTGAAAACTAGGAAAGCTAGACTCACAAGACTATTTATTTAGTTTTTGTTGGTCATGGGGCTTGAACTCTGAGTCTGGGCCTTGTTCCTGAGCTCTTCAGCCCAAGGCTAGCACTCGACCACTTGAGCCAAAGTGCCTCTTCAGGCTTTTTCTGTTTATGTGGTGCTGAGGAATCAAACCCAGGACCTCATGCATGTTAGGCAAGCGCTCTACCACTGAGCCACCTTCCCAGCCCAGGACTGTTTATTTTATCCCTTGACTTGGGAACCTTTAAAAATGCTGATACGTTCTGGGCCCCTTTCCCAGACATTCTGCTCAGATTGGATTGTAGACAGGGCATCCGAAATTTTAAATCTCTCCAGTTGATCTCTTGACTTGGCTAATGATGGAGTCCAGGTTTCTTGATGCCCTGACTAAGCTTTGAGGAGAACAACAAAAGAAATCTTGTTGAGTTTTCGTAGTAATGGACCACATGTTTTTACTTAGTTTGTATCATGTACCCCATTAGAAATCATCCCGTTTACTGTATGTCTCGCCCTTCTACAATGTTCCTTTAGGAGGGCAGGACCTTTGCATGTGTTAGTTCACTGCTGAGTCTCAGCTTTGTGCAGTGTTTGGTATGTGGAGGTGCTCCTTTGTGTATGTGGACTGAATGGAAGGAATCACAGTATTACAGTAGGAGGGCAATAGGCCATGAAGATACTTGCAGGGTTGCTTAAGCTGGAAGTGGAGGCCTCCTGAAGGACGTGGTCCTGCACCAAGTGAAGATTCAGCCCAGAAGAGCAGCAAGACTTGCTGCTGAAGGAGGACTTAATCACAGGTCTGTGACTTGCACATCTGCTTTTCCACGCTGTTGTATGATTATGAGGGTCTTATTTGCCCTAAATTCTTCAACAGAGATGGATGGGCCATTCCAGCTTTGCAGGTGCTTGGAGCTGGCATTGCTACTTCCTGCCCTGGAGCACAGCCATTGCATATTGCAGAAAGCCATCCAGAGAACTCAGTGTATGGTCCTGAGAAAATCCTTGACCAAGGCCTGCACAGGAGTGTCTAATGCCACACAGCCCTCTCCTGTTTGTCTTCATTTTCCTGTGCTTTTTGGTTTGTTTTCAGAGCTTGGAGATAGGAATTTAGAAAGACTTCCTAAATTTTACTTTCAACTTTTGTGAGTTTTTTTCTTAGTTAAATTAGCAGTTAGGACTTTTGTGTATTTTGCCAGTGATATGAGGGAGTGCGTTGGTTTTATCTATGATATTTCTGCTATTTTGCTGTATTTCCACTAATTTGCTTAAAGAAAATTTGAGGTTAGGTGTGAGAGCCCTTTTTTTGTGGAGCCATTTATTAGTATAGCACATCAAACATCTGTCCTAAGACCCATGGTTGCCATGTTTTGAAAAGTAGTCATGCTGTTGGTTAAAGAAGCCAGAAAATGTTAATCCTTGAATGGAAGACATTCTTTTTCGTATCACAAAACTGGTAAGATGTTGTTGTCTTTATGTGGCCAGTAGCTGTTGCTACTAACTAGCAAATGTTAGAGGAAATTTGGGTTTTGTTGGGACACATCAGCTTCTTTGAATAAAAGTCTATATAGTCTATAGTTGTTTTTTTTTGGCCAGTCCTGGGCCTTGAACTCAGGGAATGGGTGCTGTCCCTAAGCTTTTGTGGTCAAGGCTAGCACTCTTATATTTGAGCTAGGGCCGACTGTAGTTCTGTGCCTATGATCATGGTTAAAATAGGTATCTTGTTCCAAGATAGTCATAATTTATGGGGGAACCTTGATCCAGATGATACAGTTATGGTAAATAATAGCCAGAAGTGGCTACTGTTGCTTAAATTAGAAAGACAAAGTCCTAGATCAAGAATTTTCCAGAAACAGAAAAAGAATTAAAGAGCTGATGGCTATATAGTAAGGAGCTGGCAGGTAGGAGTAATAATATTATGGGGAAAGATGGACTGTTTAAATTCTGAAAATAATTGACCTCTTAGGATACAGTTACTCATTTGATATGAGGGAGAAGAAAATTGAAAATACATGGAAGTCAACTTCAGTAAGAGAGAGAGAGAGAGAGGAGGAGAGAGAGAGAGAGAGAGAGAGAGAGAGAGAGAGAGAGAGAGAGAGAGAGAGTGAGAGAGAGTGTGTGTGTGTGTGTGTGTGTGTGTGTGTGTGTGTGTGTGTGTCCTGGGGTTTGAACTCAGAGCCTGGGCCTTGTCCCTGAGTTTTTGTGTTCAATGCTAGTACTCTACCACTTGAGCCGCTTCACTTCCTACTTTTTGGTGGTTAGTTGGAGATAAGAGTCTTTAAAGTTGGTCTGCCAGGGCTGGCTTTGAACTGTGCGTTTTGGATCCCCACCTCCTGAGTAGCAAAAATTATAGGTGTAAGCCAGGCACTTGGCTAAGTGAGACTTTAAGAGTTTTTTTGTTTTTGTTGTTTTCCTTTTTTGACATAAAAATTTAGGTAATCCTCAGTTCTTAGAAAATGTTAAAGTTGTTAGGTTATGTTTATTAACCTAGTAACTATGTGATCCTTTTGAATTTACAGCACTTTGATGTGTGTAACCCCATTTAATAACCTGCCTCCTCTTGAGATGTAAATGTCACTTTTTTTTTTGATGAGGTAATACAGAGAAGTTAAGTTACTTTTCAAGAACAGCTAATGACCTGCTGAAACTAAGTTCTTCATAGTTAAACATAAGTGTGATTATTGGACTTGTAAATTATCTTTTGTTTTATAACTTTCTGGCAAGAGCTATTATTTTCTTACTTTTAAAAGTTAACACTGAGGCCAGGTGCTGGTGGCTCACATCTGTAATCTTAGCTGCTTAGGAGGCTGAGATCCGAGGAACACGGTTCAAAGACAGCCTGGGCAGGAAAGTCTGTGAGACTGTTACCTCTAATAAACTACTCAAACAAGCTGGAAGAGTGCTGTGTCTCAGGGGATAGAGTGCTAGCCTTGAGCAAAAGAAGCTCAGGGACAGCACCAGACCCAGAGTTCAAGCCCTTGGGACTCCCCCCCCCAAAAAAAAAAAAAAAAAAAGAACGATGTATAGATGAAAACTTGAAGTGGCTGGGAGCAGAGATCTTCTTTCCAACTTCCTCCTGGCCTATTCCATCTCCATGTTGTTACCACACTGCTAGTTAGTGCTCACTATAGATTCTTTTGTATGCGTCGGGTGTGGAAATGGTTACTAATATTGTTGATTTGACTGCAAAATGAATTTGACATTGACCTTGATTTTAGCAAAAATTGTTCTATGTATTTACAGCACATGTGTATTCCCGTTAAAAAATTACATAAATATATGTTGAATAGCACAGATTTTTTTCACAGATGCACATCTGTTTTGAGACAGTTTTGTAACAAGTTTCAAGAGTTTTGAAACAATCTTAACCCTGACAATGTAAAGAACTTTTTCTGACCCTGAACCATTTGTGAATAAGTTGCCAATGTTTTTGTCATTCTCAAATCCTTACATATTTCTTACAAACAAGAACATTTTCCTCTGTAACTACAATATAACAATGAAATTTGGAAATTAACATTGAGGCATTTCTGCTATATAATCCTCAAATCCGTTTTACCTTTACCTGTTGACCTAGCTCAGACCTTTGTGATAAAAAGTCTGCCAGGCCTTGGGACACATTCGATTGTCTTTAGTCTCTTTCACCACAGAACAGTTGGCAATGCTGTCTGACTTTCATGATCATGACAGTCTGAAGATTGCAGGCCAGTCATTTTGTGGAATGTTCCTCGTTTTGGATTTGCCTGCTGTGTCTTCATGATTGGATTGAGGTTTTGGATCTTTGGCAGGAAAATCACAGAAGAGCCAGAATATATCTTTTTCAAAGATTAGTTTTACATTTTATTTTCTGTTTCCTTAGAGCGTTTCCCAAAGTGTATTCTGCGGAACTAGCACCTACTGTGTTCTCAACACCGTGCCACCTCTAGAAGGTAGGATTTGAAAAAGCTTTTGACTTTCAGGAAGGGGTGGGCTTGGCAGTAAGAGGAAATCCATCATAGTGCAGTGGAAATATTCTCCGACCAGGACTTAGGAGGCTTGGGCTCTGCCTTTAACTGCTGTGTGATCTTAGATGAGTTACTTAATCTTTCTGGGGTAGCAGAAAGAATACTTTCTTCATTGATGATTACAAAAGGCTACAGTGGATCCAGTTGCACAGAAGGGTGACAACACTGCAGATGTTGGCTATTAATACAAATGTCCGGATATTAATCCTGGAGTCCGTCCAGTGCTAGGTGACACAGAGCAGTGTGGCACTGTGGAGGAAGCCACAGGTCATGTTTGATCCCATTTGAACCACTGTTCTCTGAAAAGTGGGAGCAGTTGAGCAGGGTCACCTCATGAGGTGAGAGTGAAGTGTAAAGTCTGTTCTGTGTGCCTAAGGTATCATACTAGAGTCTCCCGAGTGTTTGCCCCCGAATTAGAAGAAGGAACTAGATTCCCTTAATGACTTGCAGCTCAAGTTGGAATTGAATGACATAAAGAGGAAGAGGATGCCTTAAAACCTAAATTGATGTGATAGATTATAGGGCTTCTGTGTCCCTACTTTGTTTGCCTGAATCCACATATGTAGATTGAAAATGAAAGTGCAGATAAATGTGTATTGAACCTGAGCTATAAGATGACTTAAACATGAAACAGTAAATTTTATAACATGATTGACAGGAAAAAGAAAAATCTGGGCCACATAAAAACAGAGTATGAGGTGTTGGTCACATGATTCTCTGAAGAGGAGAGATGTTAACTAGTAAAACTAGCTAAGTTTTCTAGCTAAAAGTTCCTATTTTTTTTCTTTTCTTTTTTTAACCTTAAAAATATTTCTGGGTTTAATTTACTTTGGAGACTGTTTGGAAAAGAATCATGCAGATTGATCAATGCTTGGCACATAGTTGGTGCTTAATATTTATTTTGGATGAAAGAGATTTGAAGGTCATAGGTTAGTCATAGCAGTATTTACCACTGTGAGTACTGTACTGACTTGAACATAGCAATATGTGCTTATGTTTTCCTGAATCAGTTCTTATCCTACTAATTAAATCTAAGCACATAATAATTAGAGCTAAACAGAAGATTGTTGAGCTTCCTTTTAATTTTACCACTCCAAGTTGTTGATCAAACATATTTCCAGTAAGATTTAGCAGTTGCATGCACAGTTACACCAATGCATTTTGAAAGTTCAGTTTAGAGGTTGAGAGATTAATCATAATCAGCTTGATTGAATTACAGTATTAGTCATTACTCATAGAACCAAAATTACTTAATTTTTATTAGGAATCAAAACAGAGGTATCACTTCTAGGTTTACAGCTAGTACAGCTATAATTTACCTTGCACAAGTCAGAGTGAACCAAGGAACAGGTCAAATGCATTTCTTTGGATTTAAAAAAAAGATTTGGCAGTGTGAATGCCAGTTTTTAGAAGGAAGACCAAAAGCAGAATTTCTACTTTTTTTCTTATTAACTAAGTGATTGAGCATTTTTGTACATTGTAGAAAGATTTAGCTAAATTATACCATGCCTCTATAATTATTATTTAGAAAATATTTGAAGGTTGACTAGAAAGGATGGTTCATTTTGTAGAATTATAGCTGTCAGCCAAGGAATTCATCTGTCAATTTCAAGGGCTTCACTAGTTACATTTTTATTGTGAAATAGGTTAGAAACTTATTTGTGAACTCATATATCACAGCATACATGTTTTGTAGATAATTATAATGAAATGTCTCCCTGTCGTTTGGCTGACACTTCAGTTTTGCAGTGTCAGAGTTTAACTATTTGGATTGATACTGAGATGCAGTGGAAACCAGTGTGCACTTTAATTTTTTGTTAACTCAGGATACTGTTCTCAGGATTTAAACACTACCACGTGTCTTCAATTATTTAATCATTGATAGCAATTCTAAAAACATAGAATAGCAGCTTTTAATTAAGAACACTTTGATGCAGTATCAGCACGTGAACAGTTCTTTCTAGGGTAAAGACAAAGTTGCTCCTTATCACACATTGGCCAGAAATACTGAAATTTGAAAGTATGAATTTTAACATTTTACCTTTTAAGTTTGTAATAATTCCTTTTCCAGTATTGAAATTGCCATCTTCATAATGCTCAGTGGGAACATTTACCCATTGTTACGTTTCTTAAAAACATCCCATTTATATTCATTGTGAACCTAAAATTCTGGAAGTGGCACAGTTTAAAAACTGATGAAAGGGAACCACTGGCCTGTCATACTCCTTTTCCATTTTAACCCCTGGCCGAACATCCCCATAAAGGGCTATACTTAGAAACCTCATTGAGACAGCGCTTATACAGCATCTGCTTTTCCTCTTCAAAAGCCTTTGGGCTCAACCACCACGATTTGGTATCAGAGTTGAAGACTGAGGTTTTTCTATAGTGTGAGTTTTACTGTTGGAAGAGGACCTCTCTGCTTACACTTTATTTAATACAGACTAAAGAGACAGGGCATTAACATCAGGTTGTGATCATAAACAGAGATAGAAGCTAGTATTTAGTATTCTGTTCATTAGTGCTCAGAATTCTGCCTTCAACAAATAGCTTTCTCAGAGATATGTCCTTTCATATGCAAGCTGAGGCCCTAGCACAGTGTTTCATAAAAGGGACCTTGTAAATATTGACTGAATTGAGTATAGATTTAAGAATTTCACCTCTCCTTTCAAAATTATATACATCATGGGGGTTTTAAAAAGTGAGAGTAAAACCATTTTAGGGGTAGTGAGAAGGGAGGCGAAGGCTCATGTGATTTGTCTTCTGTGCGGTAAAGTTTTATGGCCCATGGCACCTCCCTTGGGAGGAGGAATGGCAGGGAGCTCGGCCAAGCTCATAACACTGAGCAGCTTTTATAGTGCATAATTAATACAGAGCGTCCTATTAGTTGATCAGTTGCTTTTTGGTTTCGAAGCAAGGTTTTTAAAAAAGCTTAATCTTAATTTTGCTATTAAAACTTTAGAATCTAAAAAGCAGTTAATATCTTAAGTTTTTTATCCTGCCATATAGATATATGATGGTGCTATAGTTCAATTGGTTATGCAGTTCATAGACTAAAAGAGATTTAGTATGCTAAAATTCTTATAAGTTTATACCTATAAAATATTCTATATGATGTAGTAAATATTTTTAGTCTATTTCTATGCTCAAGATTCTCCTTTTAAGGTATTTTCCATGAGAAGAAATGTGTCAGTCAGAGGAAAAATGTTTGGAGTTTTGTGACCTTAGAAGATTTTTTAAATCCTTTTATGGCTTTTTTCTTATTCCAAAAAAGTAGACCATGCTAAACAAAATTAAAGTAAATAGCTAGAAGACTTGATTGTTGTATTTTAACATTTTTAGCTAATGCCTAAATACCTATATAAGGTTATTGAGTTGTAAGGTATATTAAGTTATTAAGTGGTAGTAAATTTTATAGGGATTTGGACTTCAAGGAGAATTAGGTGATCTCTAATTCTCTAATGAATGATTTGGGAAAACCGAAAATATTAAGTAACTTACCCAAGGTCACACAATTAGAAAGTAGCAGAACTGGGCCATATTCTTGGACTTTTCTTTCTGAGTTAAGTGTGTTTATTATATGTTACTAATATTAGAAAAAGTTTGAAACTGTCTTAACTGGAACAAATTCAGTCTTTACTGTTTTAATATGCTGTTCCTTAGTGCCTAGTTATGCACTGTACCTTTTGAATATGTACTGGGAGTTTCATTTAGTGTTAGAAACAATGGAGTGAGTAATTTGAAACTTTGACCTAAATTTGCCACACTGGCAAGGAATTTGGAGCCAGGCGAAGGGACTGGAGTTACAGGAGTGGAATCCTATATGATATGTAAATAGATGACTAAAATAAATGTTTTATATAAGGAAATGGTCTCTTCTAGAAAGCATCAAGTAGACCTATTACCAAGGAGTCAGACATACCATCTAGTTGGGAAGTAATTTTTCTCTAACTTATTGGGAAGAGTTACATTGTAATGTAACACATTAATTGTACAGAAATGTGCATGTAAAATAAGTTAATTACAATGGCATGTTTTTAGATTCAGGATAGACAGGCCAGCTTCTTTATTATGTGGTAGCTAACTGCTGGTTTAAATGCCCTATAAGATTTGTGATTTGCTTTTGAATGGATAAATTTCATTTGTATTTGTAGAGGACAAAGTAATATTTAGTTTATGAAGAAAATAGTCATGTATTTTATAACTCTTCTTTCTTAGAAACCTTTTCAACTGGCTCATAAAGGATTCCTGGGTTTTGTGAGGTTGAATCATTTGCATGTTTGATGAGCTTCATGGGAACACGGAGGAAGAACCTTTAATGTCTGGTTGTGGGCATGCTGGAGCATTCCCAGTTCAATCTGTGGTGATGGAGCAGAGCTCCATCCCATTTTAGAACCTCATGGCCAGATAGACCCCTGCTGCCATCGGCTAAGTGTAGATGAGGTTGCTAGGAAAAATAGAATAGAAGCCCTCTGCTGAAGCTCCTGGTCTCACAGCCACTAACCGGAGCTGCTGTTTCTGACCTTGCCAGTGTACTTAAAAGGAGGCTTTTCTCTTACTTTCTCTGAATGTATTGTTTTCTTCTTTATAGATGATCATGGGAACAGCAATAGTAGTCATGTAAAAATCTTTTTACCGAAAAAGCTGCTTGAATGTCTGCCGAAATGTTCAAGTTTACCAAAAGAGAGGCACCGTTGGAACACTAATGAGGTAGATAAATTTCTGTTTCTAAGGATATAATTATTTTAAGGGCAAACTTTTTAGGTTGTTTTGTACAATACTATGTGTTAGCTTTAAATTCAAAATACTGAACTAGGAAATTGTCAATGAAAGGGATATTTAATCTGGATTTGACAGGAACTAACATGTCTCTTGATCTGTCTTGGATCTGCTTGGCTTGTGTTGAACTTGTAAAAGGTGCATGCAGACTAACTAAGGCAGCATGAGTTTCTATGCTTGTGTCTTCCTGCCTATTGGCTTCTTGCATTGGTGGTTAATCCTTCCTGCTTCTCAGTTAAGCATTGGTTCTCTGTTGTTATGAATGATTAGTATGCAGCAATGTTTCAAAGACAGTTCAGTACTTTGGCAGTGGGAAATTCTGTAGGATTGGGAGGGACTGGCTTCTTACAAGCAAAGCAATGTTAGTCCTTGCTGATGAAGGAAGCTTGCTTGGAGAGTTAACTGCTTTGCCTTAAATGTAGGCATTTAAAAAATTAGATCTGAAGGTTTATATAGTACATTATATGTTTGGAATCCAGATAAAAATATATTGCTGAAGTAGAATGAACAGTTTTCTTCTTGGATGAATTTCCTTTTTTGGTAAATTTTAACCTGGGAATCTGAATATTAGGAGTGCATTGCTTTGTCTTCTTTTCTATTTTGAAATCTGAATATTTTAATTTAGAGTAATAAGTAGCCTTTAGTGCGGTGATAAGAATTGGGTTTGTGTCCATCAATCACCCCTTAAGGTGGCATTAATTTCTGGGGTGGTGAGAATTGAGTATGGGTTACTGGTTTTGTCAGGTTGGTCTGAGTCCATTTCTGTCGCTGGTATAACTTTCACTTCCATCTTAGGTTAAAATGCAGCCTTGTATTCTTGATTGGCACTCGGTTTTGTTAGGACACGAGACAAGAACAGTGCTGTCTGTGAGTCTTAATCTTTAAAGATTCTTTTGTGCCAGTGTCTTGACGCAGAATATTTTAGCCTTGAGCTGTGGGAAGTTATGTGGATGAAAAGTATCTCTTTTTCATAAATTACAGTTTATAAATACTAGAGGTTTTTAGCTTTATTACCTCATCTCAACTGATTTTCAGCTTCTCTGAAGGTGTATATATTTTGATTATTTGTGTAAGCTATATTTGCCCTTTAGGGTAGAATACAGCTGCTTCAGAGACTTGTGTTTTACCAGCTTATTAACTGCCTTCGTACATTTTAGATACGGGAACAAAGAAAACATGCTGAAAATTAGTCTTAATCTTGGACTATAAAACTAACTAATATAGTATTTTCTTGGAAGCTTCTCAGTAATTTTCTACTAGGTTACAAATTATTTAAAACCTCAATATTTTCTTAGAATTCCCTGCGAGAAGCTGGGTGTTGGTGGGTCATTCTTGTAATCCTAGCTACTTAGGAGGCTGAGAGCTGAGGATCGTGGCTCAAAGCCAGCCCAGAAGGAAAACCAGTGAGATGTTTATCTTCAGTAAATTACCAAAAGACTGCAAGTGGAAGTATAGCTCAAGTGGTAGAGCACTAGCTTTGAGCAAAAAAAAAAAAAGTTCAGACACATTGCCCAGGCCCTGAGTTCAAGCCCCATGACTGGTACAAAAAAATGAATTAAAATAAAAAAAGAATTTCCCGAAACTTAGTTTTTTTTTTAAATCTTAAAAAACATTACATTAGTAAGTTATATAGTGACGGATTTCATTGTCACTTACCTGCACGGGTTTACGGTATGTTCCAGTCAATCTCAGACCTTCTAGCACTCTCTTCTCCCTTCATGTGCAACAGATTTGATGCTATATTACTATTAGTTTATAGTGGTTAGAAAACATACATGGGGACATATTTTCCAGTGTTATATTTCATATCGAATTGACAGTATAATTATGATTTAAAATTATACTGGAACCCAGAAATTGTTTAATGATTAAAATGTTGGCCTTAAAAGACTTATAAAAGTTGATTCTTTAGGGGCTGGGAAGGTGGCTCAGTGTTAGAGCACTTGCCTTGCATGCATGAGGCTCTGGGTTCGAGTCCTCAGCACCACATAAGCAAAAAGAAAAAAGCTGGAAGTGGCGCTGTGGCTCAGGTGGTAGAGCGCTAGCCTTGAGCTGAAGAGCTGAGGGACACCGCCCAGGCCCAGAGTTCAGGCCCCACAACCGGACCCCCCCAAAAAAATAAAAAAAAATGATTCTTTAGATCTATGGCTTAGTTTAGCAGTTTTGGAACTTTTAAGCAATGTCCCTCATCTTTTACATATTAATTTACTTCTGCATTGTTCATTTTTTCCTCTTTGCTAATATAGTAAAAAGTGCCAATAAAGAATTGTTTTATGGAGGATGAGAGTTGTGTCTGTGTTTTCTTTCAGAACTCCGGTATACATACTCCTTGGATCGCTGGGTTGTTAAGGATAGTTGAGGTGGTAGAGTAAATGTATTGTCTTCTCTGGGCTTGGTAAAATGTGAGGTTGGGGTCTGGATGAGGAAGGTGGGTTGCGCTCCGGCACTGCCGGTGGGCCAGCAGGGGGAGCACAGCTCACAGCTCAGGGCTCACGGGGCGCCACACAGCACCTGCTTCCTGTGAGTGGCCCTGCCAGTGGCCCGTCAGCCCAACACTGACGCAGACTTGGAGGAGAGAAGTGAATGGAAAGCTTTCTGCATATTACTGTGTGAAGGACTTTATTGTGATTTTCCTGATAATTAAACAAAAAAGTTTTTTGGCTTTAGGAAAAACAGGAATATTAAGTATGGCAGTGAAAGAGTTAAATTTGGAGCTGTTAGTTCTGTGGGGGGTTACTAAGGCTGCAGTCCCCAGTCACTGTTTTTGTTTCTTTGCCTTTTTTGGAGGGACAAGCCCTACTGAGGTTTGAACTCAGGCTCCCATCCTTTACTGGATCTTTTCTCTCCTGGCTGGCGCTCTACCACTTGAGTCATATCTCCACTTTGCTAGCTAATTGGAGCTAAAAGTGTTGTGGATTTGTCTTTTTGGGGTGGCTCTCAACCTGGATCCTCAGATTGTGAGGCACTGGTTATTTTGGAGATAGGGTCTTGCATCTTGGCTAGCCTCATGCTTGGACTTACCCCTCATATATGTATATATGTATTTATTTCAAATTTCCTCTTCTGGAGGGACAGGCATATGTCACCAGTCCTAGCTACTTCTGTTGAGATTGGAGTTTTAAGTGCATGCCAAAGCTGGCCTTGAACCTCCTGATATGGTCTCCAAGTAGCTAGGATGACAGGCATAAATCAGTGGCATCCAATTTCTTTGCTTTTTTTTTTTAAGTAGGCTTGGATAATAGGGGGAGCAAAATAATTAGTACAGCTATTAAAGTACTTTCTTCTTTGCTCTTGCCGGGTATTGCCATTTTGCCATGTTCTTTGACCTGCCATCCTTCATGTTGACATTAAGCTAAAGGAAACCAAGTTCAATGGACTTGGTTCTCACAAGGGCTTTCTCGTCCCAGGTGAGGAAAATCCTGTGTAGTCATTGTTGCCTCTGAAATTCCTTGACTCGCTCACTCATAAAGTGAAATACAGTCTCACTGCCATTGTGGAGCCTGTTTTCATTCTGGAGCAGAATGGATAGCTGTGTTTTGGAAGGCCACATGAAGCAGTTGGCTCATATTGAGAACTGTTATATAGCGCAGCACTTCTTTCGATCTAGTTTCCTGGGACAGTGATCTTCCCCTGGCATAGACATGCAGGCCAGAGAGCAGTTGAATGCGTGGCTGAATGACGTTTATCATCTCACTCTTCACTGCCTGTCTGTGCGGGGTGTCAGCTGTCATCTTTCTCTGGCTCCCATTTTCTTTCATATTTCCTCCCCCCCCCCCCCCTGCCCTGCCCTCCATGCTGGTCCTAGGGCTTGAACTCCTTACCTTTCTCTGTCCCCTTCCTCTTGCTGGGGGTTGAACCCAAGGCCCTTGCAATGTGCTGGGTAGGTATTCTACCACCAAGCCACCTTCCCAGGCTCCAGGAGCTGCATTCTATTATTTGTTGTCTAGGCTATTAATCAAGACCCCATCATTCTAAGCTACATTAGCATGCTCAGCAAATCCTTTCTAAAATATAGTTTTGAATTAGAGTGAATTGAGGATTAGTATTTTGGGTTCATATCCAAGTGTTTGGTGAAGCTGAAAGTTTCTAAAAGACAGAGAGATTCTTGGCCTCTTTTCTAACCCATTGAATTACATAAAGTCCCTGCCCTTCTCGAATATTGTTTATAATTGCAAAATAAATTAAAAGCTGTATCTAGAAGCAAATCAACTTTAGATTGTGCTTTCTCAACCACAGGCACTATTCTCAGCTTCTGAAGACTATAAAGATGATGCTCATGGTGACAGCAGTAATTATGGAAGCCAAAGTTTATTGAACGTTTGTTGTATAGTAGGCACTATTGAGTCTTTGACAATTAATAAATCACACTTAATCCTATGAGATAGGCTGTTTGGTTGTCCTCACTTTACAGATGAGGAAACCTGTGCCCATGGAGATGTAAATAGTGCTCCTGACTTTGGTGAACTGGAGATTAGAGAGTTAGCTGGGGTTGGTCAGTAGGGGATTAGTGAGTCCAGACCCCACAGCCTCTCTTTGGGGGTACATATTCCCTCCTTCCCTCCTCTTCTCTCCTGGAGTGCATTTCCCTTCCTTCCCTTCCCTCCCTCCCTCCTTTCCCTCCCTCCCTCCCCCCCTTCCCTCCCTCCCTCCCTCCCTTCCTCCTTCCTTCCTTCCTTCCTTCCTTGGTCATGGGGCTTGATCTCTGGGCCTGGGTGCTGTCCCTGAGTCCTTCAGCTCAAGGCAAGCGCTCAGCCACAGTGCTACTTGGAGTATAGTTTCAAATGGATATTTTCCAGGATCTAACAGTTATTAGGATTTTCTTATAGGATCATTTGGCTTCTTTATCCTTTGCATATTCAAATATTATATATACATAAACAGTGTTTTTGCATGGTGACTTTAAAAAGTAGCAAATGCTCGTTTCTTGGAGAGATAATTTGAACCTTAACAATCAATACTAAAGTGGCTCTGAATAATGAAGGAAATACATTGAAAGTAGAAATCTTGTTCCTCTGTTTGACTGGAGGGTGAGGCCTGACTTTGATTTCCCAGGAATGGAGTAAAAGTATACTAAAAATTAATCGTGTTATTTAATGGACCCACCTTTTATTCACTTGGTGTTCACATCTTCATTAGCGAGGTATTACAGGGTTCTGCGTTTTAGGTTCATGTTTTTAAGACCCATGGCCAGAAATAATTATACTAATGTAAGTTTCTGACTGCACAAATAACTACTTTATAATTACACTTATTAGTACTTCATGTATGTTGTCCAGACTGGAATTTCTTTTGTTTAATCATTAATTAGCTGTTTGACTTAAAATATAACTACTGCATTCCCGGGTCTCCAGTCCTAGATTTCACCTGGCACTCTTCCAAAGGCAGACTAATGTAGCACCATCAGCCTTTCATAATGAACACTTTTTGCACTAAATATGTTCAGATCACTTTTGTGTGCTATTTTTGAATTGTTAATGTTCTTTTAAAAAATTGTTTTTCTTCTAGTACAAAGTTTCTCAAGAGTACGCAAACAAAATAGAATTCTCCTTTGTACTGACTTTTTAAAAAATATACAATTCTCATTTTTATTATTGTATTAAGTTGCTAGTCCCAGTCATAAGGACTCTGCCTTCATGATTTAATCACCTCCATCATTTTAATACTGTTAGAATTGTGGATATGGTAAATTCCAATGAAGATTTTGGAGAGGACATAAATGTTCAAACCATAGCATGGCTCTGTCACAATTGTTTTTTCTTTCAGAGTCTTTATTAGTACTTTGAGGGATTAGGTTAACTCAGAAGCAATACTGCTGATTTAAAAAAAACTAGTTAAATGTAGAGATGTTAATTTTTCATTTTTCCTTGTGGAAACTGGTTATCGCTAGTTGGTGAAGAGACAGGAAAGAGCCAGGTGGCTCACGCCTGTAATCCTAGCTACTCAGGAGGCTGAGATCTGAGGATCACGGTTCAAAGCCAGCCCGGGCAGGAAAGACCGTGAGACTCCTATCTCCAATAAAACCACCAGAAAACCGGAAGTGGCGCTGTAGCTCAAGTGGTTGAGCGCTCGCCTTGAGCTGAAGAGCTGAGGGACAGCGCCCAGGCCCAGAGTTCAAGCCCCACGACTGACAAAAAAAAAAAAAGAGACAGAAAAGGCAGAAGGAAGGATAGGGAAATTGAGCTCTGAAATATTTTGTTTACAAAACTTGAATCCTGGGGACTTTTTTCAGCCTCGTTGGTGGCTTTATGTATGATCTGCTGTAAGACTTGTCTCATCAAACTTCTTTCTTGTCCTTATACTGACTCTTAAAATGGCATATGTGGTTTTAGTGGTAGCTTCAGTGATTTTCTTACTAAATTTCTTTTGTCAGTTTTGGGGCTTGAACTCGGGGCCTAGACACTGTCCCTGAGGTTTTTCGTTTTTTTTTTTTTTTTTTGGGGGGGGGACAGTCCTGGGGCTTGAACTCGGGGCCTGGGTACTGTCTCTGAGCTTCTTTTGCTCAAGGCTGGCATTCTACCATTTGAGAGACAACACCACTTCTGGCTTTTTATGTTTATGTGGTACTGAGGAATTGAACCCAGGGCTTCATGCATACTAGGCCACATTCGCAGCCTGGTAAAACACCTTGGTAGAGAACAGTATATATAAAGGTAATATGTTCTAAGCCTACTTAAGAGCCTGAAAAAAGCTGTATAATTACAATTTTTAAATTAATTTTTTATTATAAAGGTCATCTACAGCCAGGTGCCGGTGGCGCACAACTGTAATCCTAGCTACTCAAGAGGCTGAGATCTGAGGATCACAGTTCAAAGCCAGCCTAGGCAGAAAGGTCTGTGAGACTTATCTCCAATAAACCACTAGAAAACTGGAAGTGGCTCTGTGGCTCAAGCAGTAGAGTACTCTCGCAGCTCAAGGACAGCACCAAGGCCCAGAGTTCAAGCCTCACAACTGACCAAAAAAAAAAAAAAAAAAAAAAAAGTACAAAAAGGTTACATATACTTAAATCAGGTAAAGAGTACATTTCCTTTTGGACACCCCTTCTTTGCTTTCTCCCAGTTTTTCCCTCCCATCCCACCCATTCATTTCAACATAGTGTCCAGTGAGTACTACTGCTGCATTTGTTCACTCTTTGTCCTCCAATATTTTTTTTTTTTTTTTGGATTGGTCGTGGGGCTTGAACTCAGCCTGAGCTGAGCACTGTCCCTCAGCTCTTCAGCTCAAGGCTAGTGCTCTACCACTTGAGCCACAGCGCCACTTCCGGTTTTCTGGTGGTTTATTGGAGATAAGAGTCTCATGGACTTTCCTACCCTGGCTGGCTTTGAACTGCGATCCTCAGATCTCAGCCTTTTGAGTACGTAGGATTACAGGCATGAGCCTCCAGTGCCTGGCCAACAATTTTTTTCTATGGGAATTATCCTTTTAAATTCCCAATACTTTTTGTATTTTGAGGTTTTTTTGTTGTTGTTGTTGTTTTGCCAGTCCTGAGGCTTGAACTCAGGGCTTGGGTGCTATCCCTAAGCTTTATTTGCTCAAGGCTAGCATTCTACCACTTGAGCCACAGTGCCACTTCCAGCTTTTTCTGTTGATGTGGTACTGAGAAATTGACCCAAGGCTTCATGCATGCTAGGGAACCACTCTATCACTAAGCTACTTTCCCAGCTCTACTTTTTGTATTTTGATAAGAAAAGTAAACTTTAAAACTGGGAATTGTTAAATTACATTTCACCTCAGTTTTGTTTTTTTAAACAAGCTACCCTTCTTATTTTTTTTTTTTTCTTTTTCTTTTGGTGATAGTGGAATTGGAACTCAGCCACTCAGTCGCTTGAGCTATGTGCCTAGTACTTTTTTGTCCCCAAGCCTGGCTAATTGGCTGACAAGTCTTGCTAACTTTACCTTTGATCTCTGTCTCCTAAGTTGCTGGGATTAACATTTGTGAGCCACCAAGCCTAGCCTTCAAAGTGTAGTGCAGGTTGGTCTTAAAACTTACAATCCTCATCTTTATTTCATTGATTAAAATCTCCTTAATCATTTTTTTTCTCTGCATGTAGGCATATATTCTTTTTTTTTTTTTTTTTTTGGGTCCGGTCATGAGGCCTGAATTCTGGGCCTGGGCCTGGGCGCTGACCCTCAGCTCTTCAGCTCAAGGTTAGTGCTCTACTGCTTGAGCCACAGCGCCACTTCCGGCTTTTTCTATTTATGTGGTGCTGAGGAATTGAACTCAGGGCCTCATGCATGCAAGGCAAGCACTCTACCACTGAGCCACCTTCCCAGCCCGTAGGCATATATTCTTAAAATTTTTCATGTATATATGTGTTTTGGTCATGGGGCTTGATGAGTTCTGTCCCTGAAGGATTTTTTTTTTTTCTTCAAGGCTGATGCTCTACCACTTGAGCTACAGTTCTACTTGTGGCTTTTTTTTTTTTGCAGTTGGGACTGGGCTCTGTCACTGAGCTCTTTTGGGCAAGGCTAGCACTCTACTACATTGAGCTGTAGTTCCACTTCTGGTTTTCTGGTGGAGCTAAATGTCTCATAGACTTTCTTGCCTGGCTTGGCTTCTAATTGTGATTCTCAGATCTCAGCTTGCTAAGTAGCTAGGATTACAGGTGTAAGCCACCGGCACCCAGACACACCTGGCTTTTTGGTGATTAATTGGAGATAAGCATCTCACAAACTTTCCTGCCCTGCTAGCTTTGAACTGTAATCCTCAGATCTCAGTCTCCTGAACTGCTAGGATTACAGGTATGAGCTATCAGCATCAGCTAGAAAATTTTCTTTAAAGAAAGAAACTTCCTGTGGGCTCATGTCTGTTCAGACCTTAACTGTGTTATTGTAATATTACTTCAGTGTGTGTTAACTACCATCAAACCTGGTACAGAGTCACAGTCAGTAAATGCTTGTAAAATCTCATAGATGGCTGTCTTTATTCATGGGTCTTACAAGTACAATACTTTACACAATAGAAACTATGAAGCAAACAGTTTGAATCAACAGTGTTACTTAATGGGATGGATGATAATGCTTGGTCAAAACTTGTCGGTCTCTTGCAGCGTGAGTGTTCCCAAGTAGGCTCTTTGGAATTTGGCCTGTGCCCTGCAGTTAGTTACTCTGCCTTAGCCTCACTGAGAGACACAGCAAGGATGTCTATAAATCTGTGTTATCCATTGGAACAAATAGATCATTTCGTTAAATTCTTCAGGTTTTGTCATTAGCCCAAGTAAAATTTAAATGACTTTACTGGGTACAGTGACAAATTCCCAAACTGTGAGCTGTAAATTTTTGTGTTAGAATGTATTTGTAATAAGCAACATATTTTATAAATTAAAATTAAGATATGAAGCTAAAGATTTCTTATAAACCCAGGATTCCTGATGATCATTCCAGAGGTCTCTTGAAAAGAATGCATAACTGGTGCAGAGCCGAGCAGGTTCTAGTCTTGGTTCTGGCACTGATCAGATACTTGCCTGTTTAGCTTCCTTGAGTTGTAGGTGAGGGCGCTCACTAACCTTCGAAGACTTGCCTTTAAAGATTGGTTATTAGTGGTTTTGGAGTTGTTTGTGAGTACAGCACCTTCTAGGAGGCCTGACTCCAGCCTGGGAGTTTTAATTTTTTTAACCTAGTAATTGTCTTTATTTACATTTTTATTTGTAAAGTATACACTTTAGTGGTTTGTAGTATATCCACGAAGTTGTGCAATGATCACCACTTCCTAATTCCAAAATACCGCTCAAACTCTGCACTTGGCAGGGCTGATCTACTGAGGGCAGGCAGCATCTTTTGGGGATCTTGAGTTTCTTCTTCAGTATTGTCTCTTAAGTTTTTATGTCTGTCTCACACTGGAGATGACATTTGGACAGATTGTCTTTTGTACCAGGTTATAACTAACTATGCCGTTTTCTGAGATTGTTTTTAAAAAATGTTAAGGAGGGGGCTGGAAGTGTGGCTCCAGCCACAATGAGGATCCAGTCTGGGTCTACACTAGTCTGATGGAGAGTGCCTGAGGAGTCTGAGGTGCAGTTAGATCCATACTGCACAGGTCCTTATTGATGGTTATATAATAGAGGGTTGCTTTGGGTTGTGGTGACTTGCAGAGAGGAGAGTAGAAACCTGTGGAATGAGGACTGAGATGGAAGAGGAAGGATTTGTGGAGATACTGGCATTCTTGAGTGCACGTCAGGCCTGAGCTGGTCACAGTCACCTGGAGATTGCCCAGGTCCATTTGGAATGTCTGCTCCAGACCCCCGGTGAAGCTGCGAATCAACTTTATTTCTTCTGGCAGTACTGGGCTTTGAACTCAGGGCTTGCACTTGCCAGGCAGGGGATTTATATTTGAATAATGCCTCTGTACCAATAGAATCTCACATCTATGCCCAAGTAAGCTTGGACTACGGTTGTCCTATTTAGGCTTCCCACATAGCTGGGATGACAGGGGTGTATTGCTCTGCCTTTCTTTTAATGGTCAAGATAAGAAGTATCAAGAACTTTTAATATGGGCTGGCCTTGCATCGTGATCCCCCTGATTTCCCATTCTCTAGCTTCATAATAACTGGGATTGAAGTGGGTTTAATTAACATCACTTGACCTTAGTTTTTCAGCTTTTTTGTTCCCATTCCATGCTTGGGTTTTCGGTGCACTTTGGCTGTAGGGAATACAAATGAGCTTATTAGTCTTTTTCTTTATCCAGTAACTAAACATTTAATGCAAACTTTGTTTTTGTAAAGCATTTGGTAATGTTTTGTTACACATGAAGCACTTTTAAAGTAGGGGTAATGGTAGTGTTGGGGGGTGTATGTTGTTGTTACTTGTATTTTTTGTGTGCCAGTACTGTGCTTGAACTCAGGGTCTGGGTGCTATGTCTGAACTTTTTTGCTCAAGGCTAGCATTCTGCTAGCTTGAGCCACAGCTCCTCTTCTGGCTTTTTGATAGTTAATTGGAGATAAGAGTCTCATTGGCTTAACTTCCCTGACTGGTTTTAAACTGTAATCCTCAGATGGCTGTTGGGATCCTCAGATCGCTGGGATTACAGGCGTGAGCCACTGGTGCCAGGCATCCTCCTCTTTCTCCTTCCATGTGTCCCAAGTAGTTGAAGACAACTGAACCTTGAAACCAATGCCATAATCCACCTGCCTACCCACCAGTGATACATTCTGTGATCTTGGTAATTATGAAGTCTGTTAAAGGTCATAGAAAATCTTCCTAAAAAGAAATTCTTAAGTTTTCCTGAATGCTTTGAGAAAGTTAGAACATCGAACAAAGAAGAGGAGCATGTGGTCAGAGGTCAGAGAGGGACCAAGGAATGGCTCAGATAGCTTAGGACAGGACTTCTGAGAAAAGAGATGTCATCATTCTGTGTGTAGGCCATATTAGGAACTTTTTTTTTTTTTCCTGAGCTGGTTTGGAACTACAATTGCTCTATGCCCAGCAGACATGAGCCCCACACCCAGCTGTTTTTTTGAGTCTGTGTAGTCTAGCTGTGTAGTCTGGCTTCTAGCTCCCTAGCCTCCTTGGGGTGGGACTGGGGAAGGTCAGAAGGCCAGGTCAGGGTGTGGAGAGAGAGTGAGGGGCGCTGTTCCTGCAGGTTGGCAGATGGAGTTCTTTTTTTTTTTTTTTTTTTTTTTTTGCTGGTCATGGGCATTAACTCTGGGCCTGGGCACTGTCCCTCAGCTCTTTAGCTCAAGGCTAGCGCTCTACCACTGGAGCCACAGCGCCACTTCTGGCTTTTTCTGTTTATGTGGTGCTGAGGAATCGAACCCAGGGCCTCATGCTTGCAAGGCATGCACTCTACCGCTGAGCTACCTTCCCAGCCCGGAGTTCTTATTCAAAAAGGCTGCAAGGGACATCTTTTCAGACCAAGAAGGGAGGAGTACAATCAGTCGTATTTATTTACCTTCTTAAAAGTTAAGGAAGAGTTGAAAGAACGGGGAAATGCCTTGTGCTCCCCATTTCTGAGAAAGGGTCTGTTAAAGTAGCAGGATCTGTAGACTGAAGTCCCAGTGGAGTTGCCTTCTACTTTTTTGGACACATCTTCAACCTGTGTGGCCACACATCTTTCTGATATCAGAAGGTACTTAATGAGCTTGCTATAATTTTATTTTTGTGCTTTTGAGCAGTTTAGACTTTTTAACTGTGATTCTGGCTAGCCCTGAGCCTTGAACTTTGGGCCTGGGCTCTAACCCTGAGCTTTTTTGCTCAAGGCTTATGCTCTACCACGTAAGCTACAGCTCCACTTCTAGCTAATTGGACATAAGAGTCTCAGGGACTTTTCTCCCCCAACTGGCTTCTAACTGAAATCCTCAGATCTCAGTCTCCTGAGTAGCTAGGCTTACAGATGTGAGCCAAAGGCACCCAGCTCTGGTGGTTTTTACTAGTCCATTCCTCTAGCAATTCAGAGAACCTGCAGTGTGTGGTGGTTATGTATTTTTTACTTTGGTTAATGAGGATATTTGTTTAATGAGACACAAGTCTTTGGGAATTAGCATCTATCCTCCATTGTCTTAGTTTATGTCTTTTTACTGTGTGTGGTTTGGTGACTCCTGTAAGCTTTGGGTGGACAGAGATCTTTGCTTTTCAGTGATGGATCATGAGAGAGTAGAACAGTCCCTCGCTTGCAGGGAATGTTTGAGGAACCCCCTCAGTGTGTCAGTTGCTACTCATGAGAGCTACTCTTAGTTTGTTCCTCAGTTAGACAGGTCAGCTTTTCACAAGCAGCATCTACCAAGTCCATGAGTTCACTACTGAAAACCTATGATGCAGAGGAGAGGAGTTGGTTGTGAGCTCCTGCATGCCAGTTCCTAGCATACAGGAGGAAGTGAAGATGACAGGCAGATCGGCAGACATGCTCAGACTCCTCAGTCAGCTAAGCCCAGGTACCACCTGAGGCTTGATTGAAGGAGGGACAAGACTGTCCTTGTGGTGGAGGTGTGCTTGCCAGGTGGAAACACAAAGCCGGACAAGGGGGCTCTCTCCACCAGTTGCAGCTGCTTTCTACTGCACGGCACCGGTAGGAAACACCTCGCCCCTCAGGATCTACCACCAGAAACGCATAGTTCTCTCTTCAGGCCTTTTTCTGTGCTGATGTGAGCAAGTACTGTAAAACTTGTGTGTGCTTTTATATGTGTACATGTACATATATATATACATATATATATATGCACTATAATGAATACATCTACTTTCTTTTGTATGTATGCCAGCCCTGGAGCTTGAACTCAGGGCCTGGATGCAGGGAGCAAATAGAGAGCTCAAGGCTGGTACTTTGCCACTTGAGCCACAGCTCTACTTTCAGCTTTTTGATAGTTAATTGGACATAAGAGTCTCACAGACTTTGTGGCCCAGGTTAGCTTCAATCCTCAGATCTCAGTAGCTAGGATTACAGGCTTGAACCACTGGTAGTTTTGTAACCTAGTTGTAACATATTATACATTAGGCTTTTTTTGACAGTGACTCACAGTATCGTTTTTTCTGGTTATATATGAATTTGCTTTATGCATTCAGCAATATTTTTAAGGGCCTGCTTTATGACAGGCCTACAGGTTGCAATGTTGAGGGAACCGGACCAGTGCAGACGCAGTCCTGTGCCTGTGGAGTTTATAGTTCAGAGAGAATGACAGACAATGCACAAGTAAAGTAGTAGATAAGAATTTAGGGTGCTAAGAAGAAAATAGAACAAGGTGAGCACTCCAGGTGAATTTGTTGGGAAGGCCTTTTGGAATGGAAATTTCAGCTGAGGGCCGATGGTGAAAGGCTCTGGGGAGTGATGTTCCAAGCAGATGGTGAAGGCTCTGGGGAGTGATGTTCTAAGCAGAGGGAGTAGCCTGTGAAAAGGCCCAGGGGTATGAAGATACCTGGCTTGGGAAGAGTGGGAAGGTGCTGTGGGTTAGAGCTTAGTGAGCTCATGAGCAAAGTGGGCGGGGTAGACCTTGAGGTGATGTGTGGGTACGAAGCCTTGGGATGCAGTTTTAGGGATTGGGAAACCATCAGAGGATGATCTTTAGGGAGTGACCTGTTAGGGAGTTTGGTTTCCTGGTCTTTCTCTAGCTGCTCTGTCAGGAAGCAGACAGATCAGTTAGGAGGTTGCTGGCATCCATGATCTTTGTAAGAGATCTTGGTTGCAGAGGGCACTGGGGAGGCCAAGAGGGGAGGCGCAGAGAAGTGTTTGTATTCTGGAGTTGGAACTGTCAAACTTGGGAGTTTTGATGTCGGGGAAGGAAAGGAAAGGTCTAGACTAAGCCTTTAGCCTGAGGGTGTGTATCAGTTGGTGTCACGGAGGAGGCCCTGAGTTCAATCCTCAGCACTAAAAACAAAACAAACAAAAAAAAAGGGAAGAGCCGAGTAAATGTGTATGAACATGGGCAAGGCCAGGGTTGGCGTTGGCTGTGCTCTGTTGCTTTGCTCATGCCTGAGACAAGGAAGATGGAGCTGGGAGAGGATGGAGTGTGGGGAGTCAAAGGAGCTCTTTTGGGGAGTGTTAAGTGGGAAAGTTGGGCAGAGGTCTGTCTAGAGACACAGTGCTGAGCCTTGAGTATACAAGTGACATTTAAAGCCATGGACTAGATGAGCCACCGGGGGTGTGAGAGGTAGATAGAGAAGGGGACATGAGCCAGTGCATTGCAGGAGCAGCCAGTGCAGGTTGTTATAGGGCCGGGTGGTGCGTGATTAGGCAGGTACGGGCTAGAGCAGGGAGGACATGCTTCGAGGGTGGTGTGTCAGCTTTCTCTTTTCTGCTGCAACAAACACCGACTTCATGACTTCAAACAAAATATTTTATCCATGGTTTTGTAGGCTCAAGTGGCAGATGCCAGCCTTGAGTGAAAAAGCTGAGCAGGAGCACAATGCCCTGAGTTCAGGCTTCAGTATTGGTGTGTGTATGTTCTTGCACACATCTGTATGCACATGCATGCACACTCACATGTATGCATATTCACATACACTCAAAGTCAAGTTATTAAATGAGATTGGCTTGCACAGGCTTATATTAAGAACATTTTGAGAAGTCTTATAAACCATATTAGAAGACAGGCAGTGCAGTAGAAAAATGAGCGATAGACTTCAGCAGGAACTTCCAGATGCTCAGTGAACGTAGGGCGAGGTGTTCCACCTCTTCTGTCAGCAGGGAGGTAAAGGAAAGTCACAGCAGGATGCCATGGTGTGTTTAGATGGCTAAATGTCAAAAGACAATATCCGGTGTTGGCAGGAAGCAGAGCCTTGAACATCTGCATTGCTGTAGCTGCTTTGGAGAACTGGAATTACCCATCAGTAGGTGATAGGTCTGCACTCTGCATCCTAGCAGTTCTTTTGCTTCTGTGTGTTCCTAACAGAGGTGTGTGCAGTGCACTCAGGAGTGTCACCCCACGTTCTCTGTGACGAACAGTCTAAATGCTCATTAATAGCAGAATGGAAAATTAATTATGATACGCTCATATAATGTAAAACTGTAAAGCTATGAAAGTGAATAAATTATTGCTATACTCAGGAAATGAGTAATTTTTACAAACATAATATTGAGACAAACCAGACACTGAAAATTAAATATTGTATGATTCTGCTTGTAAGTGCAAAACTAGTGTGAAGACAGGCAAAGTTAAATGGATGGTGTGGAGTCAGGAGAGTGGGGAGGAGGTGGGGGCCTAGCTTCTGAGGTCCTGGTAATTTCTGTTTTGTGGTTAGTGTGATACATGTATGTGTATATGCACACAGACTTAGGATGTGTGGTTTTTCTCTGTATATTATATCAGTAAGGTTATTAAAATGGCAAACAGTATACAACAGATTATTAAACAGTAGTGGGAAATGAGCAAAAGATAGCAACATGCAATAACATACAAAACTCCGGGGGCGGGGGGGCGGGGAGTGTAGTTGTGGAGCTAGGAGTGAACGGATGGTTAGGGGGAAAAACAAAGGAAAAGGCAACAATCCTTGATAAGAAATGTACTCATTACCTTGCTCATGTAACTGTAACCCCTCTACAGTAGTTTCACAATAAAAAAACTTATTTTAAAAAAATAACTCCAAATGCATCCTACCAGGTTTTAGTTTTCTAAAGTTCAAAAAGCTACTTGGGAGTTAGAGATCAAAGGATCTTGTTGGATTAAAGGTAGCCTAGGTAGAGAGTTCACATGATCCCCATCTCAACAGCTGGATGTGGTAGCATGCCTGTGCCTTCCATCCCAGCATTTGGGAGGCCTAGTAGGCAGACATAGGCACAAGGCCCAAGCAAAAATTCAAGACTGTTAGATAAACAACTAAAGCAAGGGCCGAAGGTGCAGCTGAAGTGGTAGAGCACCAGCAGAGTGAGTATGAGGCCATGAATTCAAACCTCAGTATGGCCAGTAAATTAAATAAGTAATAAGTTTTGCTGAGAGCTGGCAGCTCATGCCTGTAATCTCAGCCACTCAGAGGGCTCGACACAGAAGGATAGCAATTTGACGGGGAGCCTAGGCAGAAAAGTTTACTTAGACTCCATTTTCAAAATGACTAGCAAAGAGCAGGGCTGGGAGATGGCACAGCAGCAGTCTAGAAAGTTCAGACAACTAAAGCACACAGGCTTGGGGGCAGGACGTAAGTGGTAGAGGTCGACCTGCCTGTGAAGGGACACGTAATAACTTGTGTCAGAGTTGAATCAGGAGCCAATGAGTGATGTGGAGTGTTGAGGAATAAGGACTCATTCGCTGTAGTGATTAGAGCTTACAAACTGGAATCTAGAGCAGGAAGTAGGGGATCAAAAACCATCTCTCCTGAGGTGCCTGTGTAGGTGGCCAGGTAAGAACTTACCTCAAGGAGCCAGGCTGAGCAGCTGCTAGCTTGGGACCACCCAGGGCCTTGGGAAAAAAGTGTAGGGTGTGGCGGCGGCTAGGGAGGAAAGCTGAGGGAAGAGCGGGTGGACAGGCATCCTCTTAGACCTCCTTTTTGGTGGCTCACCACCTTTGAAAAGTAGCAGCTTTTTCTCCTCCGTTTCTGTTTCCACTCCAGCTTCGCTGCCCTTGGAAAGTAATGAACGTCCACTTTCACGCTCTTCTAAATACAAATCCGAAGAAGGGGACCCTAGGAAATGTAGTTTAACCAAATCATTTGCTAAAAGCTGCCATAGTGAGGTTGTATATGGACTTTGATGGTACATCCATTATATCTCAATAAAACTGCTATTTAAACAAAACTACTATAGGTAGAAAATTAAAGAAAAGCAAGGGAACAATTTATAAAAAGCTGGGATCATGCTCGGGCACTGGTGTCTCATGCCTGTAATCCTAGCTATTCCAGGGAAGGAAAGTCTGTGGGATTCTTTATCTCCAATTAATCAAAGCCAAAAGTGGTGCTGTGGCTCAAATGGTAGAGTGCTAGCTTTGAGCAAAAAAAAGGAGTCCAGAGACAGAGTCTACGACCAGAGTTCAAGCCTCAGAACTGGCAAAAAAAGAAAAGAAGAAGAAAATAAGCTAGGGTCATGACTGCCTTTGGGGAGAAGAGGGTATGAGGGAAGGAGTATTCCAACGACAGAGACATTTTGTTCCTTGGTAGAGGTGGAGGGTTCACAGCTGGTGGTTTTATTAATTTTCAGACTTCTGTAAATACATGTTGCAGAAAATGCACACAGACAGATTTATAGTCCAGTGGTGGTAAATAGTGAAATCAGCAGTTTATTAAGTTATGGTCATAATTTTGTAAAGATTAGAAGATGTTAACCTATGATTTAAGTGTTCATTTTAAAGTCTGGATTTTGGGGTGGTAATTATTTCTTAGCAGGTTGTATCAAGTTACTGAAACCATTGTTCTTTGGAAAACAGGAAACTTCCTGGGTGTTGATGGCTGGTGTCTGTAATCCTAGTTACCCAGGAGGCTAAGATCTGGAGATTGTGGTTCTAAGCCAGTTTCACAATTCTGAGACTTTTTCTTCAGTTAACCACCAAAAAGCCAGAATGGAGCTGTGGCTTAAGTGGTATAGCACCAGACTTGAGTGAAAAAGTAAAGGGACAACAACCAGGCACTGAGATCAAACCCCAAGACTAGCAAAAAACCAAACCAAACAAACAACAAACCCTGTTAACTCATTTATTTGTTAACTAGGTTTCTAGGTCTTCTGACAGGTCTAAAAGTGAGTTTTAAAAATAGGTCAGTTGGGATAGTTCTGTATGATTTTAAAATATGAACTACGATTTCTTTGATTTTATTTAAAAGTAGATTTTTCAGATTCATTAAAACATATCAACTCTGTTAGTGGTATAGCACCAGACTTGAGTGAAAAAATAAAGGGACAACAACCAGGCACTGAGTTTTCAAAGCCCAACACTGGCATAAAACCAAATCAAACAAACAACAAACCCTGGTAATTCATGTGTTTGTCAAATAGGTCTCTGGGTCTTCTGACAGGTCTAAAAGTGAGTTTTTTTAAAAATAGGTGAGTTGTGATAGTTCTGTATGATCTTAAAATTTGAACTACGATTCTTTGATTTTATTTAAAAGTAGATTTTTCAGATTCATTAAAACATTTTAATGATCAGAAATCAGAATGTTGTCATCATCTAAAACTTACTGGAAAATGCCCGTCTGCTCCCCACGTCTTCAGAAGTGCATTTCAGTGGGATGTTTGTTGTGGTTCTTTTTATTCTCTTTTGTAATGAGGAAGCAATTGCCCAAATAAAAAAATGCAGCTTCCCTGCCTGGGGCTGTAGTTGTACCATAGTTCAGAAATAAAGGTGTTTTTTTTTTTTTTTAAACAAAGGTTCAAAACAAGAGTGTCATATTATTTGTATGCAGAGACTAGAATTTTTTTTTTTTTTTTTGGCCATCGTTACTTAGGCTTTTAGTTGCTTATCTTCGTGTATTTTTTCTTTCATTTTAAATTTTTAATTATTCTAAAGGTGATATGCTGAAGGCTATGGGTACATAAGTCAGGTAAGAACACATTTCGTTTTGAACAATGTCACCCTTCCCTCCTTTCTTCCAGTTTTTCTTGAATGAGATTATTTCTACATGACTTAAATGTTGGACAAAGTCCTTACTGTTAATTGTGGCACCTCTGATCTGTTTGTAAAACTTCAGGGGTACATTTGTTACATAATAAGATTCTTAAGAGTTTTATGATTTGAATCAAATGTCACTTTTTAATATCTTTTCCACTAAATTTTCTAGTTTTTGAACATTGTGTCTGCTAATGTTTTCATTCAGTGATCATTTTGAGCACTAACTGTATACTGTTAAGGATAAAAGAAAAAATTATTCATGATATTTATTAAAATAGTAAGAAAAAAATAGTAAGAGATCTCCCCTGGTACAGTCCCCCTGAGGCCCCTCCACCCCCCACAAATCCCAGGCAAACAGTTGTCAGACTGTATTGAGGGCTACCTGTAGATATCCAGCAGTGGTGACTTGCAGTAGAGAGACTAGACCCAAGTCTGGATCCAAGGAGCTGGGTGAAGGTGGGTAGCTAGAGAATTACTAATAAGAAGAATCAGCGAGGGGTGAGGGGTGTTCTTTGACTAAACTGACCTTGTGTGATTCTTGCTAAAGGAAGGCCAGCATAATTGGGGTGGGGGGGCGCAGCTGATCAGACAGCAGATATCCATGTGTGGGAGGGGTTATGGTGAAGCATAGTGATAAGGTACCTGCCAGTCCTGGGCTATGCAGCCCTGCTAGGATGGACACGGAAGGTGAAAATACAGGCAAAAAAGAAGATTCAGAGAAGCCTGTCAGGAGATCCTCAGTGGTACCACTAGCCCTGAGGTAAGCCTGCACTTTAGAAGTATGTAAAGGTATCCGTGGTGTTGCAGGGAAGATAGATATAAAGCTTAATTGCATTATGGTATGCTAAGGGGTAAAATGGAATTATAGAGCATGTATGTACAAGATGAATTTGAGGCACAAAGGAGACACTAGTGAAGTCTGCTTGAGCATATAAATGTGGATATTTAAAAAATAAGACACTAAAGGTGTACTTCTAATATAATTAGGAGTTTGCTAGACAGACAGGACCAGCAAGAAAACTCTAGGCTAAAGATGGTATATGCACAAAGGAATAGAAGTAGTGGCTGAGACAGACAGACAGACAGACACACACACACACATACACATACACACGCACGCACGCACACATGGATGAGAAGCAAGGCCTTGCCTTGCTGGGTTTACATCTTACCTCATCAGGTCTTAGGCATTGACTGAAAGTTTGTGATCAGACTTTAATTTACATGGTTACTCTGTGGACAGTATGTTTACACGGCTTGGAGAAAAGCTGGGAATTAGGTAAAGAATTCAATTAAGAGCTATTAATTATGACCTGTTTTTAAGCCAGGCATGGGGGTTCATGCACTCCAGAGACTGACACAGGAGGTTCACGACGCTGAGCTTTTGCTATAGAGCACATTCCAGTCCAGGTCAGTGGGGCGTAGGGGCACCCTGTCTCAAAAACAAGAAACAACCAAAAACGGCCGTTTTTAGGCAGTACCAATATAGAAGGGTCTGACTTGGGAGCTAGAACTTACAGGACTTAATGTGACCTCTACATTGACAAAAGACAAATTAGCAAGAGAAAATACAGATTCTGGTCTTGCATATACCTATTTTCGGGTCATTTACAGAGAAAAGGATTCTATTCCATTGTAATAGGTAGAGGGTAGGCAGGTCTGTTTGGATGTTTTCTCATCTGTAAGATTTACGTTGTTTGTGGAGAAGAGATTTATGACAATTGAGTTGGAGTTCTTTTGGGAAACTCTGCATTTAGGCAGATAAAAGATTTTAGGACTCAAATACTTTCAGCCTAAAATAATTTTTATGCCATAGTGTTTTAGTCCTCTGGATCCTTTTCTTGGCAAAAGAGAGGAACAATTACTGAATCTGGCTGGCATGATAAGTAGTATGATGGAGAATAAAATTTACAAGGAAGAGCAGATTTCAGGAGTGATGGTTTATATGGTCTAGTTGAGTTTGGGCCCTTGTCTTGTCTAGGTAGAGATCCCAGGAGCAGCTGGATAAAGGTCTGGGAGTGCAGGGGAGAGCTTGAGGAGGCCGGGAGAGTAGGAAGAATGAGAAAAGAAAGGTTCTAGAAATGTAGCAGGAGTCTAGAACAGGAAAGGAGTGTGGGGTGAGGAGGAAGGGAATGCTGCTTGTAAAGGAGGTATGGTAAGGAGGAACCGGTGAAGATGAGAACTGGGCGAGTTTCGTACATGGCTAACTGGAACCCTAGTCACAGGAAAGCCTGGCATGGGGAGTCCCAAAAGATCTGATCTGATCCATACCCTTAAAATCAAAAGAAACAGAATGGCGCAAATCAGGAAAGGAATTTACCCACTGTGCAGACTCATCCTCAAGGTTGTCTTCAGGGTACTTACAGAAGCTTCTGATATAAGTTGGGAAGGAACGAAAGTAGGGACAAGAGCATGTGGATCAGCAGTCAGGGTCTTACTGTGGTTTTGGTTGGGCCTTGTCTCCAGGGTGACCCTGAAGAGATCGGATGGAAGCGCTGCTGCCTGGAGATAGTTTCAACCCACCAAGATATCTAGACCTATAGTTCCCACAGTTCAAGGTTGCCGGGAAAGAATAACTCAGAGAAAAGAGTCAGAAACTCAAGATGGAGTTAGTTCATTCAGGTTTGGGGCAATGACTGGAGACTTGTAAGGTGTCCTTCCAGTCAGTGGTCAGAAATAGGAAGCTGTAAACTGGGGCTTGATGTTATGTTGATTATCATTGCCCCCTGGACACCTTGAAACTGCCTTAATCACTTATCTTTGATGCCTTCAGCCTTGAAGGGGAAGATTGCCAGCTTTAGAGGAACACTTCTTAAATGATTAACCTGTGCAGAGTTGAGCAGGAATCTGACCCAAGGTTTAAGGAAGACAGATGCAAAATGAGTCCTGCTGCTAATGTCAGTCCCGGGGAAGAGTCTGTGTTTAATCAAAAACAGCCTCCAAACTCCTATTACAAAACCAAAGGAGGACACAGAATGGGAGAATGATCCGTGGTGAGCAGCAGTGATAAGTTGTAGATGATGATCACTTAAATTTTTTGATCTACTATACTATTTGGAAGACCAAATAGGGGAAATAAGACACTTTATTAGGCTTACCACTTTAAAAAAATGAGTCCCCTATCTTATAGCAAAATCAGTATAAAAATGAAATGCAAAAGCCAGAAATAGAAATACTAGAAGAAAATATAGGTCTGTTTTTACATAGATCTCAGATGATAACAGCTATTCTAATCAAGACACTAGAATCAGAAAAGTTGACAGATTTGACTGACATGCTAGAAGTTTAGCTTGTGGGTATGCTAGAAACACCATACAATTAGAATGCAAATGACAGCTGAGAAATGTATTTGCTGTGTATAAGACAGTGGTTCTGGGGCTGGGAAGGTGGCTCAGTGGTAGAGTGCTTACCTTGCATGCATGAGGCCCTGAGTTCGATTCCTTAGCACCACATAAACTGAAAAAGCCGGAAGAGGTGCTATGGCTCAAGTGGTAGAGCACCTAGCCTTGAGCTGAAGAGCTCAAGGATAGTACTAGGCCCAGAGTTCAAGACCCACAACCGACCCCCCCCCCCAAAAAAAAGACAGTGGTTCTATGTTTACACCTCCCTCCATTTTGGTGTTACTGTGCCTCATTCATGCACACCAGACAAATGTTTTCTACCATTTGAGGTATAACCCCAGTCCTTTCTCATATGATATATATTGTCCTTAATATACAAAAGATCTACCCATAAAATGACTAAGTGGAGATTGCTGGTCAAGAAAATGGCGTTATTTGTATGTACTTCTCCAAATATTTGATGAAATGAGAGAAGAAAATCACAAAAAGTATAACAGAAGACATAAAGAATGTTAATGGTAGGCTAAACATTTGGGACCTCTTTCCTGGTGAGAGCTAATAGAACAGATGGGCAAACTTTAAAACAAATTTGTGACAAGGAAATGGAGTTAAGTGTTTATAAGACAATAGATAAGCAGGGTGCCAGTGGCTCATGCTTGTAATCCTAGCTACTCAGGAGGCTGATATCTGAGGATTGTGGTTCAAAGCTAGCCTGGGCAGGACTCTTCAGTAAACCACTAGAAAACCAGAAGTGGCGCTGTGGCTCAAGCGGTAGAGCGCTCGCCTTGAGCTGAAGAGTGCAGGGACAATGCCCAGGCCCAGAGTTCAAGCCCCACGGCTGACCAAAAAAAAAAAAAAAAAAAAAAAGACAATAGATAATCTCAGAGATGTGAGAGGAGGAGATGGGAAGGTCATGGTTCAAGGCTAGCCTCTGCAAAAAATGTTCTGGAGACCCCCTTCTTAATAATAAGGCAGATGCGGCGGTGTACATTTATAATCTCAGGTATATGGGAAGCGGAAGGGAAGAAAATTGAGATCCAGGTTGGGTCCTAAACAGAAGCTAAGATTGCCAGGCGATGGTGGATCACGCTTGTAATCCTAGCTACTCAGGAGGCTGACATCTGAGGATTGTGGTTCAAAGCCAAGCCTGGGCAAGAAAGTCCATGAGACTCTTGCCTCTAATGAACCACCAGAAAACCAGAAGTATCTCCGTGGCTCAAATGGTAGAGCGCTCACCTTGAACTGAAAAACTCCGGGACAGCAACCAGGCCCAGAGCTCAAGCCCTACAACCAACAAAAACAAAACAAAAAAGTTAAGATCTTTTCTGAAAAATAACTGAAGTGAGAAAGCGTTGGAAGCATGGCTCAAATAGTAGAGGGCCTGAAGCTCTTGAGTTCAAATCCCAGTCCTGCTTTAAAAAGAAAAGACAGTGGGATGATACTTCAGAATGTTCAAATGAAAACAAACTGTCAATGGGGATCTATACTCAATTAAACTTCCTTTAAAAGTTGAGAACAAAATTACCACCTTCTTATGTCAATGAAACTTTATTAAGTGTAGAATAACACAGTCAGCAAGGACATAAAAAATCTCAGTAATACAATAAACAAACGTGACTTAGTTGAGATCTCAGTGGCTTAGCAGTAGGTTAGGTACAGTGTATATTGAAAACAACAAATAAAGTGAGATGTGGAATAAGTTGAAGTAAGATGGTGTAAATAAGGACACTGCACCTAATAACCTCAGACTCGACACTTTCCGTATGCCCAGAGTGCATTATCAAAATGACTAATCTTTAAAGCATATCTTGACAAATTTTAAGATTAAAGCCAAAATATCGGACAATATAAAAATAAATTCAATATTTGAAAAATTGATCATTATAAACCACTAAATTACTAGAATAAAGCAGAAAATGTGTTATCAATAGTTGTGAAAATTGCCTTTGGTAAAATCTAGCACTTACTCAAGATGAAATCTCATGTACTCATTATGAATAAAAGGTAACATCCTTAATTTGATAAGGAAGTTACCTGAATTTGGTTACTTAGAAGTCTATGCTAGGAATTGTGGCTAATGGTGAAAATGAGGGAAATTTTCTTCAGGCTGGAAAAGATGTAAGTTATTTTTCCCATTGCTACTCTGTCTACTATTTCACTGGATGTTTTACCTGGCTCAGTAAGTCAGGAAAAATGAGTACAAGGTTCTGAGGAAAAGAAAAATCTGATATGATTGCATACATAGAAACATGAATAATACCTTTTTTTAATATGCAAAGAGTCAAGGTAACTTGAGACACAATTGTAATTTTATATACTAAGAGCAAACAAGAAATGTCATAAAACAGTTTGTAATATAATAAATCGTGTTTTTTTCAGAAAAAAATTAAAGTGGTCCAGAGCCTCTTTACTAAAGCAACAAATATTATTGAGATGTAGTAAAGATAGAAACAAGTTAGGTGACATGCCTTGTTCACTGAGCAAAGGACTCCATATTGTAAGCTGTTGATTTTCCCCAAGTTCATTTGTATGTTCAATTTGTCATTCAGAATGCCAGCAGTTTTGTAGTTCTCTTTCTGTGTGTGTGTGTGTGTTTTCATGTGCTGCATGACATCCTAGATGTAGAACTCAAGTGGAAATGGACCTAGATGTCATGCTGGTGAAACTTGAGTAGAAATGGACCCTTGGATCTTGCCAGAAGCAACTCTGGGAGGGTTCTAGAGAAAAGCTCTTCCTGGGGAGGTAGCCATTAGAGGCACCTTACTACCAGAGCATCCAGTAGGGTGCTGGAAGGAGTAGTGTGAGGAATCACCATCATTTGTGGAGGCCAAAGAGGTTCTGCATATACCGCAGGAGCCCTATGCTGGGGACACTTGTGAGGGTGCAGGAGTTGATTGTTAGGCTGTAGAAAAACCTGCAAGTGATACCATCTTTTTCTTCACTGGCCAATAAGATGAGGTTGATTACCCCTACGCCTTTACATTAGTTTAACATTTGTTTAAGTACGTGTCATTGAATGTTTTCTTTATGCAAGACTAGATATCTGAGTGGACAAAATGGATACACTTGCCTTTGCAGGGCTTAAGATCCGGTGAGAGCATCAGCCAGTCTGTTGGTTAGTTGAGGTTCTTTTTGCCAGGCACTGTTCTGGTTCCTGGGATATGTGTATAAATGATCAAGAAACACAGTTGTCTTCAATGTGAGATAGCCACTGAGCAAGTAATCATATGAGCAAACATCTAATTAAGGAAATTCCAGGTTGCACCCAGATAGGAGGCTCTCAGGAAATGTTCTCTTAGAAAGTAATGCTTTGTGATGTGCACGATGGTGGTAAGTTATCTCTGTGAGACCATTATTAGAGACCATGGATCTAGGCAGGAAGCTTCTGGGAAGGCCTTACCTTACCATGAGGAAGAGTGAGAGACAGGTATGGTGAGGCAAGTAGTGGCGGAAGAGACTGTGGCTGGAGCCAGGCCTGCTCTCAGCCTCAGGCCACCCTGGGAACTGAGATGGCCGGTGATGTTCCCTAAATCAGACAGCTATAAATTCAATTGCAATGCATTTCTTCCCCCCCCCCCCCTTTTCTTTCTTTTACCATCCAGTGGGGTGTTTAGTGGTAATTGGATTAGAGGCAAGAATGGCGGTGGAGATACCACTGAGTATGCATTTGCAGGAATCCAGGCAATGCTCATGGTGGCCCCTGGGCAGGTGGTGGAGCTGGAAGTAGCTGAATGGCTTGGCAGATGGGCTTGGAAAGACGAGGTCGTGGGGATTGGTTGAGTGTGGGATGGCATCAGTCATCTTGTGGAACGTAATGCCATTTTGTATTGGATATGAAGTCAGGTAGAAAAGTAAAAGAAGGGCTGGGAAGGTGGCTCGGGTAGAGTGCTTGCCTTGCATGCCTGAGGCCCTGGGTTCGATTCCTCAGCACCACAGAAGCAAAAAGAAAAAGCTGGAAGTGGCACTGTGGCTCAAGTGAGTGGTAGAGCACTAGCCTTGAGCTGAAGAGCTGAGGGACAGCGCCCAGGCCCAGAGTTCAGGCCTCACAACTGGACCCCCCCAAAAAAAAAAAAAAAAAAAGAAAAAGAAAAGAAACTTGGATTTGGACATGAAGAACTGTTTGTAGTGGGAACTAGAAAGTGAGGAGCTGGAGATTATGCAGTCTTAGAAGGGCTGACGCCGAGAGCCAGGGCAGGGCTACGCACAATTAATTCTTGTATAGTCTGAATATGTGTTTCAGCACACTTACGTGTGTGCTTGGCCAGGTGATGACCCTTGAGAGCTGTTCTTGTGATAAATTTCAAAGAAATAATACAGGGTTCTAAATGTAGTCACTGTGGCCGGTGGGCATTGGCTCCCACAACTTGTTCCTCTTACAATTCAAAGTCTGCACCCTTTTTTTCTGATGTCTATTCTTTTTTTTTAATTGTTATTTTAAGGAGTTATAAAAGGGGTTACAGTTGCATAAGACAGGTTTTTGTTTGTTTTTTCGTCATGGGGCCTGGACTCTGGGTCTGGGCTCTGTCTCTCAGCTCTTCAGCTCAAGGCTAGTGCTCTACCACTTGAGCCACAATGCCACTTCCTGTTTTTTCTGCGTATGTGGTGCTGAAGAATAGAACCAGGGCCTCATGCATGCAAGGCAAGCACTCTACCACTGAGCTACCTTCCCAGCCCAAGGCAGGTTTTGAGTATACTGCTTCTTGGGCAGTATCACCCCTTCCCTTGCTTTCCCCCATTTCCCCTCTCCCATCCCTACCCACAAGTTACATAACGTGTACTGAATATGGTGACTGCGTTTGCTCACCCTTTTTCCCTCTACTCTTCCCCCCTTGCTTATCCCCTAAGAAAGAAAAAACAGAACAGTACAAAACAAAAAGTTTACATTTCTTGGATTTTGTTTTGATAAACAGTACTTTAGATGTGCAGAGAAGTTATGCCTTTGGATTCCTCCCCTTCATACACCTCCTTTAGTCAGTTTGTGTGTACATGAATAGAGCCCTGTATAAGTTACCGTGTTTAGTTGTATTTTAGTTCTAGCTCCCACAGTGAGGGAACATGTGCCGATCTGCACTGAGCTTGGCTCACCTCATTTAACATGATTTGTTCTGGGTCCATCCATGGCCCTGCAGATGTTGATGTCCATTCTTCCTCTAGGCAGCCCTGCCCACTGCCACAGTTTCCATCCGTCCAGGACTCAGCCCAGCACTCTCCCAGAGCCTGGATGGGCGGACCTGAGAGTGTTGCTGACTCACAGATGTGAAGCAGAGCTGGCAGCCTCTTCCCTCTGCCCTCTGTCTCCCTCAAGGGTACTCACCCTCACTACCGCCCACGTGTTCACGTCAAGTCCTGCAGCCTGTCTTCAACCTTTTCATTTTAGGGCGGTGTTAGAATTATAGAGAAGCTCTAAGAATGGGACAGTTGTGTGGACCTTATACTCAGTTCTCCGGCTACTTCCTGTGGTTCACTTCCTGCCACCAAGGAATCAATATTGGTGTATTATTATATGCTGAGCTCCAGACTGCATTCAGATGTCTTTGTTTTCCTATCATGTCCTCACCTTCTCCACAGCCCCATCCAGGATGCTGAATTGCATCTAGTTGTCTATGTTTTTAGGCTCCATTAAACTGAAAGTTTCCCAGACTTTCCTTGTTATTGACGTTGACAGATGAGGTGTTTCCTAGGATGGTCTTCAATTTGGGTTCGCTTGCTGTTTTGCTCATGATTAGACTAGGGTTACAGGGTTAGTTTTGGTGAGAGACTGTGTGTGCACACGTGCGCGTGCACCAGTCCTAGGGCCCCTCAGCTTTTTTTGCTCAAGGCTAGTGCTATACCACTTGAGCCACAACTCTACTTCTGGCTTTTTGGTGACTCATTGGAGATAAGAGTCTTATGGACTCATCTGGCTGGCCTCCAACTGCAATCCTCAGATCTCAGCCTCCTGAGTAGCTAGGATTACAGCCATGAGCCACTGGCACCCAAATCACTTTTACCAGCCATCCCACTGAGCTCCACACCAGAGCTGCCTCCTCAGTGTCCCCGTTGGAGACTGCTCTTCCTCCTCCTGGCAGTGTCCCCTGTCTCAGTATAGGTGGGGTACTTCAGCCTTCCCGCTGTCTGGCCACAGCGCCCTATGCCCACACTGCTGCAGAAACTTCGCTGGCCCCTGGCCACCTCCCAGCCTTCAGAGTGGTCTTTGCAGATCTCTTTCCACAAACTTTCCAATGACTCTCGTTGTACTCAGATGCCCCTGTTGCTTCTCAGCACGCTTTACAGGCTGCACCATGTGTTCTGTCCGCTCTCCAAACTCCTCCCCTTCTCTCCTTGTACTGTGGGTTAGCTGTGATTTCTTCTCCTGATTTCGTCAGGTCTTTCAGCTCCTTCTAGCCGGGAATGATGCTCAGTCTCCATCTTGTTTCCTTCAGACTTTAGCTTTATTGTTACTTATTGCTGTTTCCTCAGGGGCAGCTTCCCAGCCTCCTTGCAATGTGGGTGGGCGCTCTTGCCGTGAATTTCATGCTACCCTGCATTTTATTGTGTGCATAATGCTTGTCATCTCCTCTTCTGTGTTTTTTCTCATTAGCTGGTCTTCAAGTCTACACCAGAGTAAGTGCTTGATAAATATTTGTGGAGTGGATGAATTTTGTTGGAAACACTCCATTTTTAGCATGTAGTATGCAAGTACGGACAATTTCTTTTCTTTTTGGGGGGGGGGCCTGGTTGTGGGGCCTGAACTCTGGGCCTGGGCGCTGTCCCTCAGCTCTTCAGCAGCGCTATACCACTTGAGCCACAGCGCCACTCCCGGCTTTTTTCTTTTTGCTTCTGTGGTGCTGAGGAATCGAACCCAGGGCCTCAGGCATGCAGAATGCAAGGCAAGCACTCTACCACTGAGCCACCTTCCCAGCCCAAGTACGGACAATTTCTTAGTCCGTGATTTAAATATCCTGTGCCTGTTTCCGGTGCATTTGTGTGAACGCAGTGATGAGTGCAGTGATGGCTACAGGAGGTGTGTGTTCATCCTGTGCTACCGTCCAGGGCCCAGTTGTTCCTTCATTTGTTCTCTCACCAAACATGACTTAGGAGCACACCGCCATGTGGTGTGGGGTCAGGGAGCCTGGGAGCCTGCTGTGGCCTGCAGGAACCTTAAAGATGGACCCTTTCCTGCTCCGTGGTAGAGCAGGACAGATGGGGGCCGATGTAACTTCAATTTCAGCTCTGCCACTTTTAAGATTTACAGTCTGAAGTATAATCACATTTACCCATCCGCAGGGGAGACAGGAGTGTTTCCCTTGTAGGCTGTGGAAGGACTCAGGTTGAAGGACTGTAAGACAATCAGCACAGCTATCATAGTAATCACAGAGTTAATGTTCATTGCTTTTTAGGTTCTGAGCCCTGTGCAGTTTACATGAATAATTTTCATTAATTCTTGCCACAGCCCTGTGATTAGGAATGATTTTTTCATATCAGGGGTGGCAAACGTCTGGCCCCAGGGTCTTCTGAGGCCTGAGAAATCGATTGGCACATGACAGAACAGACCTGTATGCTTCTTGTCAGTGGTTCCTACATTGATAATTTTGTATGGCCCACGAATAATGTTACAAGTATCCAAATGGCCCTTGGCAGAGAAAGGATTCTCCACTCATTATAACTGAAGAAATTGAGGCTTAGTTGAAAATGCAGTATATGTCTTAGGTTGCAGAAGGAGCAAGATTTAGAGCTAGTGTTTGAGCCTGTTTATAAATTACCTGCTTATAAATCCCAAAAAGGACTTCTTAGGTCCTGTAGCCCCATTGCCGCTCAGTGTAGCCTTATCTGTTTGAGATGTGAGGCATGTCTAAGATTTTAAGTCTTGGGAGGGAGGACTGCCATCAGCTGTTACCGGCTTGAATGTGTTTAAATGTACATTTGTCCGGTTTGGGCATGTATGGCTGGCCGCCCCCAATACCAGTGTATCTGTGTGGGTCTTGGTGGGATTGGATCCACCTCAGTATTAATTCTAATGTGTGGATTGTAGACTTCGACAAGGCTCATCTCTAGGTCTGCCAAAAAAGCAGATTTCCTAGCCACTCTGATGGTGATCTCCTAGTGCAGTAGGACATGGAAAACAGTTTTCACTTGTGATTAGATAGGGCATTCTCATTGAGTCTAAAGTTTAAGAGTAAGTGAGTAGATGTTTTAGTGACCTAGACTTTTCCATAAGACATTAGTAGCAAAGTTGAATGCTTAATATCTGAGGTTATTGTTTACAAATAATTGATAGGAAAATAAAATTAACAATGAATGAATATGTTCCTTTGATGATACTGAGATTTAAACGCAGGGCCTTGACTTCCTTTCTTGGCTTGTGCTTTATCACTTGAGAGATGCCTCCAGGCTACCTTTTTGCTAGTTAATTGGAGATGGATTCTAGTTCTACTTTTCTGCCAGGACTGGCTTGTTTTCTTTCTTTCTTTCTTTCTTTCTTTTTTTTTTTTTTTGTGAATTCATAGTTTTCGCCAGTGGGGTTAGCCCTAAAAGGAGTAAGTCTTGGTATGACAAGGTTGGTTCCATTCTATAACTATGATAGGTCAATCTGGAGAAGTTACCTTCAGTATGTTTTGTTGATTAGCATATTATTTCCATAGGTTGGAACTGGCCCAAAGCTTACTGCAGAATAGTTACTTCTTAGAGAAACGTATCTTTGATTTTCTTGATTTAGAGAGTAGAGTCATTTCAGGTGTATGGCCAATATGGCAATAGTCAATGTCAGATATTTAGTATACCTGGTGTTTATGTGTTTTTCTGTATTTCTTTCATCTGTAAACAGGATTGTTTTATTATCATAGTAGGAAGACAGCAGACAATTTAGGGCAGTGGCTGCCATGGCTGTCGGTGTTGTAGGATGCAGGCTGAGGGCAGATCCTTGTCTTGATCTTCCACTTAGAGTACCACACTCACATAGCTTAATTGAGGGAACATTTGGCATATGCTAAATTGTGCATTCTTTTAATATATATATATATACATTTGTTTTTAATTGACACACAATAATTGTATATATGGGATACAGTACTATGTTTTAATACATGTAAACAGTGCATAAATGATTGGATCAAATCAGGGTTACCAAGTTCTATCTAGTACCTCTTTCTCAATAGACAACTGTAAGATAGCTGTGGTCATTCTACTGGTTACAGGCCATTGTTAGTTCTCTCCACCTCAAACCGCGCCCCCCCCCCCCCCCCACCCGCAGTCACACTGCACTTGTGCACCTGCTAACTGTCCTCTCCATAGTCTTCCCAGATCTTGGTCACCACCATTCTACTGTCCACTTCTGTGAAATCAACTTTCTGCTTCCACCTCGGAGGGGAGGACATGTGGTGTTTGTCTTTATTAAAGTTGTAGTTTTGGATGTGTTTCCTAATTGTACATAGACGTCTCTTAGCTGTCCACACACTATGGTAATGAGCATGTGCTGCGTCCCTCTGAACTGTCTCCTCCCACCCTGTGATCCTTTGGGGATATCTTTGAAGCTAGTTGGGGGAATGTTACATTGTGGAGGTATTTGACTTAGAGTTTCAGCTTTTTTGTTTTCTTTTCTCTTTGTTCTCCTTTCCCTTTCCCTCCCTTCCTTTCTCCTTTTCACTCCTAGACAGGGTCTCACTTTGTAGGTCAGGCTGGCCTGGAACTTGAGATTTTTCTATCTCAGCCTCCTGAGTCTGGGATTATAGATGTGCGACACATGGCCTTTCTTTCTTTTTTTTTAAGGAATATAGTAGAAATTATATTGCTGTATATTTATAGAAGTGTTGAGAAATTGACATATCTTCAGCCATCTTTGAAGCATCAACAGGAAATGTGTTTTCTGAAAGTTGGAAAACTGGTAGAGATGATAAATGGGAGATGCCTCCTACTGGGTCAAATAGGGGTGGAAACTAATGCCTTTCTCTCCTTTGGCTTTCCAGTGGACAATCTTCTGCCTTGCTGGAAAACCAATATAAACCCTAACATGAAATGTTAATAGAAATAAAATACCTACTTAGCTGAAAGACATTCACTCAAGTGCACCTTACGTTTTATAGAATGCTATGCTGGTGATTTATTTATATAGATTAAAAGTAAATAAAATTTGGTTCCATGACATATCAACTTTGGACTGAGTATTTCATGGCTTAATATACTTGTTGAGCTTCATTGCTGCTGTAGAAAGTGTTATATGATATTGTTGAGTTAGTAGCTATTTGGAAAGAATTAGTAAATGTCTAGAACTCTATTTTAATGGGTTTCTTTAGCTGTCTCCTAGTGGATCCGACTCTGAATTTTCTTGACTCTTCCTTTTTCATCACTTCTCAGTTCTTCCACGTATTTTGTTATACTTGAGATAAAAATGCAAAATTTTGGTTATGATTTAACCTTCTTAGAAATGATATTCTTTGTTCTGTATTTGTTTGAGAGGTGAACTGATTTCTTGTGCTTTGCATGTAGATACTGCTTCTCAGCAGAAGAACAAGAGAAAAGTTTGGCAGTAGAGAGTATAGACTGAATTTATTGGGAAAAATACCCTAGTACAGTGTTGTCCAGCTAGCTAGAGCTTACCGTAAGAATTCCCTGAAGAATCTTCTCTGCCGGAATGTGGGCGAACTTGGTAGTCCATGATTGCACTTGGTTCCTTGCTTCTTTCAGGCACCTAGCCTTGTGAAGGTCACGGATGGAGCTGCTTCAGATTTTGATCAAGGATAGCATGTTGCTATAGTTATACCATAAGGCTTTGGGGGCTGATTAGGAGTTCTGAGCATTTTCTGTCTAATTCAGTTACTAGTTACAGAAAGAGACAAGTTTTAATTTTTATAGTGTACTAGTACCCCTCAGTATGAAAATACTTGGCATTTTCACCACCTAGGGGTTTGCTGTAGACTTAATGATGACCATTCACTCATAGTCATTACTTAACAGTGGCCTTACTGAAGAAAGGAGAAAGGAAAAGGAGTATTTGGAGCCTGGGGATAGGGCTAGAAGGCATTGGTTGACTCCCAAGTAAGGATGAAGGCTCCTTGAGGGAGTAGGGAAAGGTAGCCAGGCCTAATAACCTTTAAGGATCCAAAGTGTGATACTTTCCATGTTAAATAGACAGGCCCCAAACAGGACTGACAAGGAGAGCATTGTCTATGTGGGAAAACGTGCTTGGATTCCACTTCCCTGCCTTGAGCGAATGGATTTGGACTGGAGAATCTTCATGGTTATTTGTAGTTTTGCCCTTGATGGCTTTCAGCTTTTCCTGTGTGGTCCAGGATTCTTGACTGTGAGGACCATAGCTGACTCCTTTCCCCTCCCCAACATTAGCTAAAATCCTTGATTGATTTTTTTTTTTCATCACCTAAAAATGTTTCCATTGATGACACAATTTCATTCAGAGCCGGTTTGTCAGACCTGCCAAGTATTCAGGTGGGGAGACCGACTTCATTCCCATTGAGCATGTTGAAGTTGTGTCGGTTGTATTTGTAGATTGCATTATGTTTTGGTAAACTGTCTCTGAAACCTCTGGCAGGGATTAAAACATTGGAAGAATATTTGGGGTGACTTGTGAGGTTTTAGAATGAATTAGAGGACATTTAAAAAGCATCTAGGATGATTTCATCTTATTCTCAGGTAGAGATTAGCTAATAAATACTGTTTTGGTAACAAATGTGATACATAGAGGTATTTGATCTGAATAGATTTGCTTCTTTTTTTTTTTAATACAAAGTATTTTTAGGAAAATAGAATTTGACTAACATTATACTGCTGGCTCCTTGCCTTTTGTTACATGCATACTGAAATGGTCCAAGTAATGATGCCACTAAGACAACGTATACATTGTTTTGATGGGGTATTGATTCCTTTTGTAGTATTCAGAATTGCTCCCGTGCCTCCCAGCAACAGTACATATGTGACAGACTCCATGTGAGATGAGCATTCTAAAAAATGGAATGCTAGTTTACTTTTCAGTAGCTGTACAACTTAAGGGGGAAAATCATGTTTTTAGCAATGTGGCCTTAAGGCGCTAACATACTTAACATCCAGTGCATGGAGTTACTTTAACAAAGCCTAATCCAAAGGAGCAAAACTGGCATTTATAGAGCTTATTTATTGATTGCCATAAGCACCTAGAAAGAATATCCTGTTTCTTTTAATAAAATCCATTTGGGGGCTGGGAATGTGGCTCAGTGGTAGAGTGCTTGCCTAACATGCATAAAGCCCCGGGTTCGATTCCTCAATACCACAGACACAGAAAAGGCCAGAAGTAGTGCTGTGGCTCAAGTGGTAAGAGTGCTAGCCTTGAGGAAAAGAAGCTCAGGGGCAGTGCCTAGGCCTGGACTGGCAAAAAAAAAAAAAAAATGCATTTGGATAGTTGTCTACATTTTAATGTGTAAATATCTGAGGAATTTGATTTTAACAAGGGTGAACTTGAGTGGGAGAATGGAAGAAGTGGGAAGCTGGAGTTGGAAAAGAGGAGTGGCCACATTTCTTCTCTTGCTATTTATATTTCTACCTATCACCTATGCTAGCCCATTGTGGCCACTGCGTTTAGAATCTGCTGTCCAGTACACATGCGGGATTGTATACTAGAATCAGGAATGTGGTTTGCTTAAGCTTAGTTTTTAGAACAGAATGATTGTCCTATGATGCTGATTATTTACTAGTGAAATGAACATTGAAATGAGTACTTAATAACTCTTATTGTGCTCACTAACACCGTGAGGTTGAATAAGTTTTTTGTGATTTAGGTGACAGCTTTATTTTTCAAAAGAAACCCTTACCTCTTTTTATCCTTTTTAAAAGTATAAGTTCGTTTATTACTGGGGACAATGAGTAAATAATAACATTCGTTGAAGTGAAGCTTGATAATTCTTTCTTCTTTGTAGGGATTCCTCTTGTCAGGCTTCCAGTAGCTGCATAATTCCAGTAGAACTACCAAGTTACTTTGCTTAAAATGTCTTTTTTTTCCCCTGTGCAGTGAAAGTTGAATGTAAGAACAGATCTTAATAGATATAGTTACACAGTTTATTTTATCATGTATCACTTTATTGCTGTCTTCTAGAACATTGTTATACTAAATGTTCCAATAATGGAAATTTTATGCAGCAACTTCAAATGAAAGAAATTTGCAAAAACTCAATTTTGGAACTCATTCCTTGAGGAGAAGGAAAAAAAAAAACTCACCATGCTGTGACCAAATTAGATTTCTGATATGTTGGCAACTTATCAAACACTGTCATTTCCAGACAACAAGGTTGGGTTCCAATGGAAATATCAGTACTTCCCATCTACTTTCAATTGGAGATATTTGGGGTTTTAATATGATTGAATAGCTAAATGTTTGTAAACATTTTTGTTGGTAACAGGTAATTAAAATTTGGTTGTGTACCTAAATAAAAATGGCTCTACACGGAATCAGTCAGTGGAGTCTTCTTTTCAAGAGCTTGATTTGAAATTCTTGGAGATATTAGTTGTACTTACTGGAGCTCCTTTGTTTTGCAGAGATCATGATGCAGCCGTCCTTTTGGATTTCTTTTTAATAATGTGTGACCCTTCACCTTTGATCCCCTGACCTGCATTACCTTGGTAACCATTTCATTTTTTAATTTAATTTCATTTTTAATTTTGGTGTACAAGCTGTAACATTTCATCTCTCAAAGTATAGCACGCTGATTTCTTCAAATAGAGATACCCCTTTGAGGGATAAATTTGCAAAATGCTGTCTTCATTTTCTGTATTGAAATTCATTTCGGTTTTTAAAAATAAAGTATAATCTGTGTTTTCATCCTTTTAAAAACTTGAGTTTAATTAGTGCATTTTCCCATACATGTTTTGCAAAAGGTATGAATTAATTCATGTTCACATATAATTCACACATATCCAGTATGTCTGCAATGGTCCTTCCACCCAAACACTGTCCTCACACTAGAACACACACATACATTCACACACACAAAGGTACACACACAGTCACTGTCAGTGCAGTAGTAACAACTTGAATTGCTACATCTGCATCCTCAAATTGCATATTCTTAATATTATTGGGAGAGAAAGCCTACAGTTTTAATTTTAATTTCATTTAAGGGCTAGAAGACTACAAAGTTGTCTCATAAAATTCACCTTTCCTCCTCTTTGATATTTTATTTCTTTGAGAAGGAAAAACAACAGTTTCAATGTAATCAAAATGTGTGTTTCTTTTTGCTAAATACATAGTTTGCTTTTATTTGGTTATTCTTTATCAAATAGTGCATTCTTATTATATTCATCTTTTCAGAAAGTTCTTCAAAACCAAAAATTAAACTTGAGTTAATTCTTTGAACTGCTAAAATGTTTCTAAGAAATCATGGTTCTCCCCCTCTAAAAAAAAATCATGTGAAATCTCTGCACATGGTCCAGTGAAGCACAGATTATCTTTTAAGTGTCTCATTATTTTATTCTCTAACATTTAATGCTGATGTTTTAATTGCACACAGCTGAAGCTGCTAAATGAGCACTGAAATGGATTTAAGTCCTCTCTGAGCTTTGTTGATACCTATAAAAGTTTATATCATTCATTAGAACCACAAATTAAAATTAGTCATGGTGAGCTGTTCATTGGTGATTGGAACTCTTACAAACACTTCCAGCTTGTAGCTTATTTTGCCTGTTAAGTCTGCATACCTGGAAAGTCGCCTTTGGCCTGTTGGGTATCTTTTTTCACAGAACTACAAAATATCAGGGTTGAGAAATGCTAGTAGGTAAAATATCCTATAATTATAAAGCTCCTGTTTTCCTGTGATGATAAATGTGCTGACCGTTAGAGCAGCTTCCTTGCTGAACCTTGAGTTTTAGGGTGTTTTCTTTCTTTCTTTCTTTCTTTCTTTTTTTTTTTTTAAATTACATTACAACACAACCCACCGCAGTGCAGGAATGCTTTCCAGAGCCCCAAAGGCTTCTGGTTTTTCTTTTTCTTTTCTTTTTTTCCCTTCAGGTGTGTCCTTTATTTGTTCCTTTGATGCTGTGTCCTTCAAGCAACAAAGGAAAGGTGCCTGATTTGGAGTTCATAGCATCACAGGGCGGCTTATGGGCTGCTCTCCTCCTGTGAGGGATGAGCCAGCTGATTGTCCCCTGGGGAGTCACAAGCTCCCTGGTGACAGAGTCAGTTAGCTGGGCTCCCCAGAGCCAGATAATTTATTCATAAGTCTAATAGAAGCTGAAAAGACCTTAATAGATGCAGAAGAGAAATCTTTTTATTATGTTTTACTTTATGATTGTATCAATTAGATTTTTCTTGAAGTTTTCTGCTTAATACATTTTTTAAGGCAATCTATTTTTCTAAGAGAGCCCGTACACGGATACAGTGATTACTTATTTCCAATGAGCATTGGTTATTTGTTTAGCATTTAAGATTTTTATTGAGTTGAAAGCCACATGGATATTGTTATTTGTGATTCACAGAGAAAATTCTTCTCTGAGAGTTAGAACATCTGCTTTGGAATAACAAGATCATTGAGTAGACTATTGGAATCTTAAGGATAGTTATCCAAAGCTAAAATATTTGAGTGTAAGACTTAGAGGAGGCTTTAATTTTAGTGTGAACACAGTGAATTAGTGTTTAGCTGACCCATCCCGGAGTTTGTAAAATGTCTGATGCTGCTTCTCTTTTATCCTGTGTGCAAGCAGCGACTGTATATTTCCTACTTGCCTTTTAAAGTTGTTGGAATATAGTGGGAACTCAGAGGAAGGTACTTTTGAAACTGAACCTCACTCAGTTGTGAATCCCGTGATGAAGGGCCAGGCCTGTGTGGCTCTAATCCCACCTCAGCCTCTGGTAAATGGCCTAACTACAGCCCATTGCCCAACCTTTCTGTGCCTGAGTTTCCTCCTCTTTCTATTGAGAGCAGTAATAATAGCACCCACTCCAAAAGATCACATTGATGACCTGTGAAGGGCCACAGGGCATGCTGACATGCAGCGGTGCCAAACCTGAACGCCATTGTGTGGAAAATGCTCCTTACACAGGGTGACACTTTAGCCCTGCCCCACCCCCAGTGTCCCAACTTTTAATTTAGAGACCTGTGGATGCTTAGAGAACTACATAGCTTATGGCAATTTAGTACCTGTAAAATAAATTCAAGTTTGGGTAGGTAAAGGCTTCTTAACCTTTTTGGAGGAAAAGTGAAGAGCCACCTCACCCTTCCTTTTATTGATTCTTTTGTTTTAGCTATTTCGGCCTGTGGAGACAAAAAGAGATCTGAAAGAGAGCGAGGGGCGGGGGGGGGGGGGGATCATTTACCTGATTAGTTCTCTTTACTCTGGTAAGTTGTCTAGCTAGCTTTCAAGGAATGAGAGCATTTTACTCAGCGGTGTGAAACCGAGTGTCCTCACATAGAGTAGGACTTCACTGCTGTCCCATGTTCTGAATGTGTCCCATGTTCTGCCCAGTGCTTTCATACTCGGTAATCATCCCTTTTGTTCAGGAGGGGGGGGGGTGTTCTAACCCAGTTTCACACACAAGAATGCTGATGCTCAGGTAGATTAACTACACTATCCCTGGCTTATATCCTCAGTATATTGCAAAACTAGCATTTTAATCCAGCTTCTGTTTAGCTCCTGACACTTACTGCCTTGAGTTTATCTGCAAGCCAGGCAGAACCACTCACATAAAGCAGTTCTGCCATTTTGCCTCAGCTGTGCGAACTTTTTTGACTCTCAGCCATCAGACCTTTTAACATAATAGCGCCCTAAATTAGTAAGGCCTCATAGAACCGTGGAGTGGCCCTGGCAGTCAGGCCACTGCCAGCATTGTCAGGAAGAGGGTGTTACATATGCAGCACTGGTGCACTCTTGAACAGTAGCTTCTTTGGTCTTGGCTGCATAGCTAGAGTCACTGGCACAGCTCTTTAAAAACTAGGAGCACTGATGCCACCTGTGACTGATCTTTTTCTTTAGCAGAGAACCAATAATTAACAGCTTCAGGAAGTAAACAAGAAAAGTAATGATTTGTACACATAGCTGTATGGCTTTAGAATATGGGGCAGAGCTATTAATCTTACAGTGGGCTACATTGTAGGCAAGGTGGATCTCTGTGGGCCAGGTTAGTTGTTGGCTCAGTGGTAGTCAGGACCTTGTTTAGGCGGAGCCTCTGAATGAGAACTGCCCGTCAAGAAGGCCAGGCTTGAGGTTTGCTAGGAGTTCAGGAACCAAGGGGGTTGGCTTTTTTCACTTTCTTTTTCACCTTTGTTCTTTCTCTGCTTTTATGCATTGATTTTCCCCTTCCCTTCTGTTCTCCTCCTCCAGAGTTCTCTGTTCTCCCCCCTTTTCTTTATTCCACCCACCGAATGTTTGCAGTGTTTCTGTTGTCAGAGTGTAAAGTACTTGAAATCCTCCAGGTGCATAGCCTGTGGGTTCAAATGGCTCTGTGTGTCTGTGTGTGTCTGTGTGTGTGTCTGTGTGCGTGCATACACCATGCTGGCGCAGGGCCTTAAACTCAGGGCCTTGTGCTCTTCTTTAGCGTTTCCCTCATAGTGCTCTACCACTCAAGTCACACTTTCATTTCCATTTTTTGCTGGTTAATTGTAGACAAAAATCTCTTTGATTTGTCTGCCAGGGATGGCTTTGGACTGCCACCCTCAGATCTTAGCCTCTTGAGTAGCTAGAATTAAGCCATGAGCCACTGGTGCCTTGCTCAAATGGACTTACATAATTTGTCTTACTGTTTTTCAGAGAAGTGAGCAGCACTACCCTTGATTAGCCTAAGACATTAGTTATTACTTGATCATCTGTCCTAACTTTGTTTATCTTGATAATTTAGACAAATGGGCTTCAGTCACTAGTAGTAAAGATGAGGCCCTACAAGAGTCTTGGAATGTTCTAGCTGCTTATGACAGATTTCTGCATATATGCAGCATAGTTTTTTTTTTTTTTTTTGGATCCGGTCATGGGGCCTGAACTCTGGGCCTGGGCGCTGTCCCTCAGCTCTTCAGCTCAAGGCTAGCGCTTTACCACTTGAGCCACAGCGCCACTTCCGGCTTTTTTCTTTTTGCTTATGTGGTGCTGAGGAATCGAACCCAGGGCCTTGAGCATGCAAGGCAAGCGCTCTACCACTGGGCCACGTTCTCAGCCCGCAGCATAGTTTTTGAATGAGAAGGTCCACCATCATTTGGCTCAGACCCTCATTTTTTGCGATGACCGATCTCTCCGGAGAAGGAGCGTTGGTTCAACAGCAGCTGATGTTGCCTTTGCTGTGGCTGCATGGGTTGTGTTAGAGCAGAGAAGAGTAAATCCGGTGGCTCAGGGCTGCGGTGGATCCCGTGCCTCCAGAACTGTGGCAGAGTCATCCTGCTTCCCCCTTCCACAGGAGCGAGGGTGGAAGGGTAGGTTGAGCCGAGGTTGGTAGAGGTCTTCCCAGGGTGGAGTCAGGAAGCTCTGGGTGGCGCCCTACACGCCAGCAGATTGGCCTAAGTGGCAGCCAGCTGCTGCAGGACTCACTCAGAACTGCCTCCAGCCCTCCTGAGGCTTGTAGAAAGACTGAGAAACAAGTGTGGAGTTTGACAGGATATCTTTTGTCATTCCTTAGTGAGACCTGCCCTAGCCAGAAAGGGAACTAACAAAGGACAGAGTGTCAAAATGGCTGCCAAGCAGGAAGCCACAGGAAGCAGCTCGTCTGTTCTGGTTGTGTTTGCTTTCCCTGGGGAAGTGAGGTTTCTTACTGTGTTGCTGGGTGACATACCTCAGAATCATAGGATTTAGACTAGATTTTCTGTTTTTCACACAGGTGGCTCAGGAACATCACACATACCCAGTACAAAGCTGTGATTATTTGGGTTTGACTGTCCAGTCCTTTGTCTGTCTTCATTCAGTGCTGATTCTTATATTTGTGTGTGTGTGTGTGTGTGTGTGTGCGTGTGTGTGTGTGTGTGTGTGTGTGTGTGTGTGTGTTTGTGTGTTTGCTTAAAGGCCAGCTCTCTACCACTTGAGCTACAGGTCTACTTCCAGTTTGGTGGTTAACTGGAGATAATCTCATAGACTTTTCTGTACAAGCTGACTTTGAACCTCAATTTTCACATCTCAGCTTGTTGAGTAGCTAGTATTATAGGTGGGAGCCACTGGCACCTGGCACTTTCCCCCCCCCTGTCTCTGTCTCTCTCTGTCTCTCTGTCTCTGTCTCTGTCTCTCTGTCTCTGTCTCTCTGTCTCTCTCTGTCTCTGTCTCTGTCTCTGTCTCTCTCTGTCTCTGTCTCTGTCTCTGTCTCTCTCTGTCTCTGTCTCTGTCTCTCTGTCTCTCTGTCTCTCTGTCTCTCTGTCTCTCTCTCTCTCTCTGTCTCTCTCTCTCTCTCTCTCTCTCTCTCTCTCTCTCTCTCTCTCTCTCTCTCGCTCGTCAGTTGTGGGGCTTGAGCTTCAGGCCTGTCTGTGAGTTAATTGCAGATAAGAATTTCACTGACTTTCCTGCCCAGGCTGACTTTGAACCGAGATTCACAGGTCTCATCCTCCTGAGTAAGCTAAACTTACAGGCATGAACCATCAGTGTCCAGCCTTTTTCTTTCTTAAACTGTCATTTTTTCCAAAGGAGAAACTAAATGGTGTGATGAGAATTGGTAGAGAAGAAGGTTAAGAGTCTTGGCTAAAGTCTGACACTAGGTCTCCCTTTCCGACCTTAGTTCACCTGATGCATGTGCATAGTAGATACTGAGCAAGTGGAAACTCTTCATTTCTCATTAGCACAGGTAATTAAGGACTGGAGCTGATAGACTGCACGTATCTGTGCAGATATATCTGTAATTAAAGTTTTAATTAAAGAAACACCAGACCAGCAGATGGTTCTTATCCTTGCATCCTATAAACCAAACAGCCGTGACTTTTTGATCTTGCAAACAAGCAGAGCCAAGAGTCTCAGGTTTCATGATGGTACCAAAGGGGAGAGGCAGTCTTATTAACTAGCCATAATCTAATTTTGGTAGCACTCTGTGTGATGACAGATCTGGAGATAATCACTGCAGTGTGATAGAGAAAGACAATACATCAAAGTTATGTCCCCACCAAAACCTGAGCCTCAAGTCAAGGGCATTGCCACAGCCCGGCTGGTAGATCACAAGGCATGTGGTTTTGTGCTAGATCACAAAAGCTGACAAAGTGTTATTTAGGATCATCAGCTAAATACAGTATTAAATTGGAGCACCATCCTGAGTCTTCAGGCTTTGCCACTGGATAGCAGTGCAGAATTGAGATGTCACGTATGCCAGCCTGCCTCCCGCTGGTCCTCTGCTATGTCGCATTGACCTTAATGGTCAATCAAGTACAGAATTTTTTTTTTTAAGTTGTAGCAAGGATTTATTTTAGTGTAATGGTTTAAGTAGGAGAAATAGAAAAAGAGCAACATTTCCTGCTCCCCGTTCAGGAAGTGAGAGCAAAAGAAGTCCTCAGGTGCAGAAAACAAACAAAAACCCACTGAGGCCCTTCCAGTGAGCTTCGAGCATTGATTCTCGTCACATCTGCCTCAGAGGGAAGCCAGCGCAGGGCGGTGAAGCAGGCAGGCTGTGAATGCCGCAGCTCACCTGCATCTCCAGGAGGCAGCGGTCCCACCTCCCCAGGCTCTTACCCTGCCTCCTCATCTGTTCCTTAGCCAGACAGCGGGTTTTCAAACACTCAGTGCAGGAAGGCAGTTCCACGATGGGATTTTATGCTGGCTGACCTAGGTGTGTCTCTACTGCTGACATCTCCGTTTGTTTTTTTGTTTGATAGTACCAGTACTGAAGATGTTCATTTCATATTTCACAGTGAAATATTTTAGTTGAGGTTCAAAGCATAGTTTGTACTTTGCTGAACAGTGAGTATCTTCATTGTTCCCCGTGTTGCTTTAAAAAAGGAAGCTGAGCTTTCACTTGGAAGAGTCCATGTTACACTGGAAAGTATATAAGTACCTTCATTTTATAGACCTGTCATAAAATAGTAGAGCCAAAAGTTTTATAAAGCAAGACCCAGTCATCCTAAAAGAAGTAAGTGCATATAGGTAGGTGTGAGGAGACATGCCCCGCACGGGACCGGTGGTGGGCTTTGAGCCAAGCCTGTGTTTCATGGGTAGATGGGAGTGTGGTCCCTTCGTTTGGCCTGAGGAAGGCTTAGATTATTTGTTGAGATGTTCTTTAGGTTTTGTTTGTTTTGTTTTTTCCATCCTGGTTCTAGGGCATTGAACACAAGGCCTGGGTATTTTCCCTGAGCTTTTGGCTCAAGGCTAGTGTTCTACCACTTTGAGCTACAGTTCTACTTCTGGCTATTTTGGTGGTTAATTGGAGAAAAGAGTCTCATAGACATTCCTGTCTGGGTTGGCTTTGAGCTTTGATCCTTAGATCTGAGCCTCCTGAGTAGCTAGGGATTGTAGATGTGAGCCATCAGCACCTGGCAATATTCCTTAGTTTTAGAAGTCAGGTAACCTGCTTTGAATAAATAGTCTTTAGTGCTTATAACCAGAAAACAACATAAGGTTTATTCAGAGTTGTTCTACTACGTACTAATTGACATTTCACATGTGGAAATTTGAACCTGACTGAAATTATTTCCTTTCTAATTTGGTTCAAGACTTTACCATGTAACCTTTGAATACACGAATAGTTTTAGGATATAGGAGTTTCTTCTTTATGCAGTTGAATAATTGCTGCACGTGATGGCTATTTCTGCCTTCAAGGCAGGACATGGCTCTGTTTCTCCAGAGAGGAGAAAACCACTTGAAAGTACTTCTTTGTCTCTTGTGCTTTAGTTATTTTCAGATAAGAGGGTTTTCTTTTTGTTTTTGTTTTTGTCAAACCTACAGATAGCGCAGGGCCTTTGGCTCTTTCTGTCCCCTCTGCTTGGAATATTCTTTCCAGGTACCTATGTGGTTCACTATGCCAGGTTCTTCCCCTTTTCTGTCCAGTCTAGCCTAGGACCACAGCTGTTACAGTGATGGGAGGCAGTGGGTTGTGCTGTCCACGCTACAGTGTCTGAATTTCAGACAAAGCCCTATCCCCAGTATCTGAAATAAAGCAGCAAACCAAATAAAGCCATTTCTCCCAAAGACGTTACCTTCTGATGAGAGGAAAGGGACAGTAAACAAAAGCGAGTGCTTCTATGTGCTGCTTACGTCTACTAACTGGTGTGCTTCAGAGTAGTGAGAAGCAGACGCGGTTTCCCGTTGCTCCACAGATGAGGAGACAGAGGTGCAGACAAGTCAGCCTGCTCTGTGTCACGCAGTGAGCCAAGTGGTGCCACGTGATCGTTAGATCCAGATTTTATCTTCTCACACATTGTGCTTGCTTTGACTCTCTTTAAAAATTGTCTGATCTGCTCGTTTCTAAATAATAAATACTAATCTGGGGTACTGGGTGGGATGAAGAGCACTGTGGAGATGGATGTTTGTATGCTTGTGCTGTTTGACTTGATGTGACTTGAGTCTCCATAAGGTGAAGAGCCTGGCATAGTGAACCACATAGGTACCTGGAAAGAATATTCCAAGCAGAGGGGACAGCAAGAGCAAAGGCCCTGTGGTGTCTGTAGGTTTGGCAACAGTGAAAGAGAAGCCAGAAAGACAGGTGGGGCTGCCTAGATTGTAGAGTGGGGAGGTGCCAGGAACAGCGTCCTGAGGGTCCTTGCAGGACATGGAAAGGCTTTATTTGGCCTCACAGTGTAGCTTGGGCTGGCCTGGTATTAGTTGAGTAGTCCAGGCTGGTCTTGAACTCAGGGTCCACCTGCCCTAGCCTCCTGAGTGCTAGGGGATTACAGATGCGTGCGCCTGTGGTGATTTTACTGAGATTCTTGGAAGCCATCCAAGAATTTTTGAACAGGAAAAAGACATGATCACTTCGAATGTAGGGCAGGGTCTGCATACAGTAGCCTGCTGCTACTTGGCACAGCCAGCAACTAAGAATGCCGCTAAACTGCTAGCATACAAGAGGAGATAATATCTCATATCATAAAAATTATCTGAAATGCAAATTTCAGGGCTCGCTTCAGTCCCAGCTTTGTTGGAGCAGAGGCTCACTTGTTCATCCACGTGCTGTCTGAGGCTGCCTGAGCTTGAGCGCAGCTGTGTGGCTGAGACCCCACAACCTAACCTGGCCTCCGTGTAATTCGTGATCAGTGCTTCAGGCACAGTGCGGGAATGTAGCTGCGCCTTGGCCTGGGGGACAGAGCACAGGCTGAGGGCCTGGTGAGGAGACTGTTTCAAGAATCGATAGTGGTGTGTGGCCCAGGACAGTCAGAGGTGTTCAGATGCAGTTTCTTTATTCGTTACTTGTTTCAGAGTTTGAACTCAAGGCCTCATGTGTGCTTGACTGGCTCTCCACTGTTTGAACCAGGTCACCAGCCTTGCTTTTTGGTGGTTGTGTATGTGTATATGTATGTATGTGCCAGGACTAAGGCTAAAATTCAGAGCTCTGTGTTCTTGCTTTAATTTTTTATTCAAGGTTGGTGCTCTACCACTTGAGTCATACCTCCTTTTCCAGCTTTTTGCTGGCCAAAATTTTCTGCCTGGGTTGGTGTGGAGCCATGATCCTCTGATCTCAGCCTTCTGAGTAGCGTGAACACCAGTGCCCAGCTTGAATGGTTATTTTGGAGATGGTCTTTTGTGAAGTTTTCTTTTTCCTTTTCTTTCTTTCTTTCTTTCTTTCTTTCTTTCTTTTTTTTTTTTTTTGGGTCCGGGCCTGGGCGCTGTCCCTCAGCTCTTCAGCTCAAGGCTAGTGCTCTACCACTTGAGGCACAGCACCACTTCCGGCTTTTTTCTTTTTGCTTATGTGGTGCTGAGGAATCGAACCCAGGGCCTCACGCATGCAAGGCAAGGGCTCTACCACTGAGCCACCTTCCCAGCCCATTTTGTGAAGTTTTCTGCCCTGGCTGGTCGTGAATCCTAGGATTTCAGGTGTGAGCTGCTGGTGCCTGCTAGCAGAGCATGTTTTGAAGTAAGAGCTAACAGATGGTAGTTACATAAGAAGATTGAGGATTTGATGCTGGTATTGGGTACAAAGTAACTCAAAAGAATGTAACTCCCCATTTTTGGAATTGAGATGACTGAGGGGGCCGCAGGTTGGGAGGAAGGTTGAGAAGACCGACAAAGTTGTGCGTGAACGTACTGGTCTTTAAGATGCCAAATGGAGTTGGCTTGGCAGTGACGTGTCAGTGTTCCTCAGAGGCAAGGCCTAGCTGTGGGTAGACAGTGGAGTGTTTTCCATGCATATATGAGTACATGTGAACACAGAGACATGAGACTCTCTTAAGGGAGAAGAGAGAGAGGAGGAAGCAGAGGAGAGTGAGAAGGAGCAAGCGGGGCAGGCAGGGCATTGTGTTCTGGAAGCAGAGCACTGCGGCCTGTCAGGGGCTGCTGCAGGAGTGAGGGTTCACTGCAGATTATGGCCACTGGGAACCGGTAGGAGCTGTAGGGGTGAAGTGGACCGGTCCAAGTGCCGGGTGGGTAGTGGAAGTGGAAGGACAAAAAGCAGAGCCAGTGTGCTGGAGTTCCGTTTTCTGTAACTAAGCTCAGGCCAGGCAAGAACAAGATTAGGACTTTGCGGGTAGGTTCAGTGGAGAGGGAGCTGAGCCCCTGTAGAATAGTGAGCGTGGCAACGGACCACACAGTCCACACCACACAGCAGCAAAACAGGCAGGCAGAGATGAAGGGTGGGGGAGGCTGTGGCATCGGGGCTTGAACTCACTGTAGAGCTAGGGCAGGAGAGCCCAGTGGGAAATCAAGGGAGCCTCTGCTGAAGGAAAGAGAACGGTAGGAATTTTAGGGATACATTTGACTGTATTTTAATATATAAGATTCGCAGATGTGTAGTTAGTATGGCATGCTTGGGCTGTGTTGGTACAGTTTGGGAATTGGTGTATATTTTGCACTTCTGACACATCTTGCTTCAGACTAGGCACATTTCAGATTTCTAGAAGCTACGTGAAGCTCATGACCAACCACACCACATAAGACAGCACAGGGCTTGGAGGTGACTGTTTAAGTCATCTCCCATCTCTGTGGAAGTTGCTGGAAGGTGGGCTCGGGACAGAGAGGCCACTTGGGAGGCATGAGGGGTGGCCAGTTGCTTCTGTGGCTTCTGCTCCAAGCTGCTACCCATTTTGGAGCCAGCCTCAACATTTGTGAGACTGGGGCTGCTCTCGCCTCATACCACATCTGAGTACCGCTTCTTAGAACCATGAGTTTGGGGAAGGAGTCTTAGTCACAGTAGGATATGAGAAACACAGGCTTTCATGTTGACAGGGTCTTTCATAAATGGCAATTTCTGCTGACTTTTACTTTTATCCAGGCCTTTTATTGAGTCACTGGCGAGGTGTTGTCCATGTGTATAGCTCCTTACAGCAAACATCTTTATCCAGGAAAAATATCCTTTAAAGAGTCTTGTCTTTATTTTGACATATCTTTGGATGCTTGATCTTTATTTTGGCATTATCCTCAAATCCTCCAAGTTCTGTTAGCAATACTTAGCCCGGCAATCCTACGAGTGTTTGAATTGGTGCCAAAGAGACATTTCCGGGCCTCAGGGCACAATGCAGGCAGCAGCAAGCCAACCCTTTCAACAGAATGTAAGTGATCATTCAGTACCAGGCAGTTTAGCTGCGTCCCCCATGTGCACATGCATCCTATTTGTATGTGCATATGTATTGGCTCGAGAGCCACACTGAGTGAGTGTGATGTCAGAAGCCTCTTTTAGGTTAGAGAAAAGCAGAATAGTTTGAAGGAGTCGACAAGAACACCTCTTCAGCCCACTGGCTGTTCCTCCACTTCATACTGAGAATTAACACAAGCTCTTAGGTAAAGGTAAATGCATAACCCATTTCCATACCTTTAAAACAAGTTGACTTCAGGTTCCTTTTAGCTTGTTTCCAGCAGTGTTGAGGTAAACGAAAGATTAGCTGAGCCCAGGGACTGTGCCTGTGCACCCCGCTCCTCAGATGACTTTTACCTCAGAGCAGTGGTTTCATGAGTGGTCCATGGCTGTCGAGCCACGATCAGCAGACGCTGCTTCTCTCCTCAGCTGTGGTTTTCTCCTCGCACGGTTGTGTTTGCAGGAAAGTAAGTCCAGGAAACATGTAGCAGCAGCTTACTTGGTACATTAAGTATTCTTAAACTCCTTTAACTCTAGTTAAATATTTCCATCTGATGAAATATATGAATACCAAGAACTAGAACGTATAAGCAAGCAATGAAAAGAATATTAAGAGCCCCATCCCAATTCATTTTGAGGTTTTCCTCCCCATAAGTGTCTTGCTTACGAAGTTACCCTTTTATGAAAGGTGGACTGGGATGCATCTCAGCAGAAGAGCTAATTCACAATATCACCAGTAAATTATACCATTGTAGACGAGAACAGAAGGATTCACTTTTCTGAAAAAAGCATTGTTGGAGTAAATCATGCAATTAGCATGCACAAAATTATAGTTTCTTTGAAAATGGAGGCCTGTTTTTCCAGAAGACTAGAAAGTTCAGAGTTTTAATTTTTTTTCGTTTTTTAAAATTTAGACCTTGACTATTAAAATAGAACCTGTAGACATGTAAAATACAACTTTTGTGTGTGATGAACTTATTGGCTGAACTTAACAATGCTTCCTTACTTAAGTTTCTGCAGAACATAATAGGCGACTCGGCAGGAGGTGCATAAACATGTCCCGGAGACCCGGCCCCTGCCTGGCTATGTACGTGGTTTCGGCCTCTGTAAGCTCTGTGCTGGCTGCCTCCCAGGCTGCAAGGGTTTGGGGATGTGAGTCCACTTGCAGACACCGGCATTTTAGTAGAGACCTAATTTGACCTCTTAAAGTGTAGCCTCTCTGTTTCTCGCTGATCAAATTCCCATAGAACATTTGGAAACTTTAAGCTCTAACCAGCAGCCTGCATGACCACAGCCAAAGCAGTTGTGGTCTGGAGGACTCAGTACCTGCTCCTTCCTGACTTAGAGTGCAGCACTTCCACACGCCAGTCAGTCAGGCCCTTCTGTAGTGGATATCTGGACTTGATTCTGTAGTAAAGTCTTCATTCCAGAAACTCCCACTCTCTAGCATAGATGCAAAGGAAAGTAAAGAGAGCCAGGCTGCACAGCCATCCCCTGGCCCATTCCAGCATGTCCTCATCGGGTTGCCTCTCCCCTGTCCCTTCCCACCTCCCCACACCTATCCACTCCTGCTTGACCCAGCAGACTCCGAGTCAGGCCACTTCTCTTGCATCTTTTCTTGGCTGTCTTCAGCACAGCCTGTGCTTCAGTTCTTTCTTCCCTTGGCTGTGTCATCTCCTGCCTCTGTGGGAGCCCTGAACAGTGTACTGTCATGCTCTATTTGTTGTTGTCTTTAACCTACTACTTTGGGAGCTCTTAGGGGGCAGGTGTTGGGGCTCCTTCCTTCTGTCCCTAGAGCCCAGCTCAACCTCTGCCTTGGGTTGTGATGAATGAGTCAGGGTGAATGGGTGGGGGAAGTGCTGGTGGGCAATGTACCTCCAAGCCAAAGTAAACTTAACCACTGTGCTAGAGAAAAAGAAAAAATAAATACTGTTTTTGTTTATGCAGGTCTTAAAATTTTGGTAGCAGAGATCAGATGTGCAGAGAGCAATGGAAAAACAAGTCAGAAGCTGCTGTCTGATTCCAGTGATGGTCACATTTTATGTAAAAAATGCAATTTACACTTGATCGCCTTGAAATCATCCATTTATTGTTCTGGTATCCTACGTTACCAATTTAGTGGAATAACTTATAGGGAAATAGGTCACAAACAGAGTGATAACTTCCACTGTGAAATGCCCAGGGCAGCTTTCTTTTCACAGCATGACCTTTGGTGTTGTATTGTAGGCCTGTGAAGCTGCCTGGCCCTGAGTACTGGACACGTGCCTGGGCGGCAAGGGCCTTTTCACTCTCCTTGATCCCACAGAATTCCAGTTATGCTTGTAGCCTCCTAACTCGAAGATTGCCTTAGCTCAGTTCCAGATCCACAAATGAGTCTTTGCCTGCCTCCCTGTGTTCCAGTTGCTCAGTAGCTTCGTAAGCCCTTGAGTGACTCCCTTGACTCTGCCCTGCTGTCGTCCTTGAGAAAGACTGATGAGCGAGCCGACATCCGAGGCCTCGCGTCTGCACCCAGATGTTGGCAGTTTCAAGGCCACTGTGCACACCACCGGTCAAGATCTTACGTTAATTAGGAAATACCCACTTATTCTTGTGGCCTCCAGTATCTCTTTGAAGTGCTTTATTTTCCTCACCTGTGACACTGGCCTAGGAAGCACAGGGGGAAGTCCATCTTCTTAATGCTGTGCCTCCTAGATGGGCTCCAGAGGCATTGTGTTCTGTTATATCAATATGTACTTAGACGAGTTAATCTGAATTAGAGAGCTGATTGTACATAACGACTCCCCTGGGACTCTGTGTTAGGAAAAAAACAAAACAAAACAAAAACTGAAGTTGTTTGCTGAATATGCATAGTCAGTAAAAAAAGAATTCCTTTAAAATCGGTGTTAATTGAATCTGGACTTAGATCATCTTTGAACCTTTAATTTTTAATTTGATTCCTTAAAACAGTTTTGTGGCCTCTTAAATATATAACCTGCAGCCTACCAAGAGTGATACTGTAGTAGCGGCCTAAGGGCCTCTGTGCAGTAATACAGAGCAAGTCAGATGTGCAGGCATCTCTGTATTGGGGGGTGTTGTGGGGTCACATACACATGTGCATATATACACCTGTGTGTTTAAATATACTCAGATGTCTTCTCTCTCTCCCTCTGGAAATGGGGCACATTTTCTTCAGTTAAAACAGAAATAGAAGCGATGGTCTTGACCCATTTTACACCTGTTTATTTCAGGCTCTCAGCACACACTTGTTCATGGGCGCATCAAGAAGAGGGACCCACAGAGCTGAAGCCGTGAGGGCTGACACATTGGAATGAAGCTGACAGAACTCGTAGAGAGAGCTTTACCGTTTTGCCAGCTCCCTGTTTGGCTTCAAGACAGTTCCATTAGTGAATTCATTGTGCTCAAAACCCCAAGTTAACTTAGTAACAGAATGTTACTAAAAATGAAGTAGACTAAGTGACCTATTCTGGCTTCCTCCAGAGTGGCGGTGCAGGAACTCGGCTGCCTGATTCAGCCGTGGAGAGCAGGCCCCACCCACGTGCCTGTCCCAGAGCCTCGGTGACCGCTCTTTTTCACGCTACTGTTTACACTCCCCCCCCCCCCCCCCAGCCTGTGTGTGTCGATTACCATCTCCCTTGAGAATGGAAGCTCCACAGGAGCAGGCTCTCCATCTTGTCCCCTCTCTCAGCACACAGCACAGTGCGTGGCACCGTGGAGTCTCAATAAATGCTGTTGAATGAACTGGTGGGTCACTAGAGTCCTGTCCTTTCTCAGTCTTTAACTTGCTGTTTATGTACTCTAACCTGATTTTAGAATGAAAAAATGTTTGAGACCAAAAACATTCATTGTAATTGGAACAACTGACAGCCTAATTGGAGGTGGTACAAGAAGCCAGACTGGATGAGGACTGAGGAGTTGTGAATTACAAACTTTTTGTTGTGAGATGTCCATGACTCCCGAATCATAGGATATGTAGATGTCGAAGAAATGTGGGTCATATGAAGAAGTCTAGAAAGTCTAGGAAGAACCATCAAGAAACGAGAGGGAGAAAAGAGGCAAATACCTGGATGGGCTGCTTAATTATTAATACATTTTGGCACTAAGTAAACAAGGCAGTATTTTCTAGCTCTAGTGGGTGTCTCAGTGCTCCATAGGGACCCCAGGACGGTGACAGCACGTACCACATAAAGACCACACAGGTGGCCCTGATCCGGTGAGAGTACATGGCCTCGTAATAGCAGTGCAAGAAATGTGTGCTGTGACGCGGTTCTCGGGACATGTGCCTGCCATTCAGCCATGTGTGGCAGGAAGATGACACTAACGAACGTGCTTTTGTTCCAGATCACCTTCAAAGATGCCATAGTCACTCCATCTTTGTTCTTTGTACTGGCATAGGCCATAATACTAATATTGCTCTTGAAGGTTTAAAAAACAAAAACAACAAAAAAGAACCCAAGGAGAAGATGTTCTGTGATGCAGGTGGTTATCTCAAGGTGAGTTTATTTGTAGCACTAACTTGTGATGAGTTGTCTAAAGAACTAAAACTCTTCTTCCAGGTATAATATATTTTGTGTCAGATTTTGTTCATTTCAGTGTAGTAGATATTATACATAAGAAATCAACTGAAACCAGGACAAGGATCCAATTAAGCTTAGATTGTATTTCACATAGAGAAGTGGCCAATATTTCTGATCAAATCAATAAAGATGATGCAGTGCTTTTTAAATACTTGTAAATAAAGTGTGGAAACTAAAGTCCAGATTTTTATGTACCTCAAAACAACAACAACAAAACATTTTGTAGAGAAAATGCATTTGTCATTAGATTATGTTGCTGAATTAGTTTACATAATCTTTTTCTGCCATGGAAATGTAAGAAATATGATTTGGTGGTGGTTGTTGGTGGTGGTGGTGGTGTGTGTGTGTGAAGATACATTTGCAAAAATGGTTCAATAAGCAAAGCTCACAAATCTGTATTTAGTTTTGTGGCCAGATGAATCACCAGTGGAGGATACAAATGTATCAGAAAAATCCAGGATCACATTCAAGAATTGCCAGGTCAAGCTTTTTACTAAAGTTAGAGTAGATCCCCTTAAAGGGGATATTGCATTGAAGAAGTTAATATGCTTGGAACATCAGCCTAGCACATATGACCACATATAACCATTTGCTGTTTATTTTGAGAAGGACCCTAATAGGAAAGTGTAAGTGATGTCTTAATCATGCTTAATAAACAGCACTATAATTTTGTTACGGTGAATGTCCACTTGTAATTCAATGAAGAATAGCTGCTCAAAGCAAAGAAGAAGCCATATCAAAATCTTAATCGATGCTCTTGCTGTGCACATGTAAAAGATGCTGGGGTTGCTGGCAAGTGAACAGCTCTGTGACTACAGATGGAGGAGTAGTGAGCAGTTCATCACTCTTATTTTGAAATGTTATTTTCCTAAGTCAGAAGATTTGATTAGCTTATTGTTTTTGAATATTCTGCTGCTGTATGTTGTACGTTTTGTGGAGTTAAACTGTAATTTATATGACTAATGAATGTTAAAGGCACGGTCAAACTTGCATGCTTAGCGTTTCCTTGATTTGAAGTCAAGCTTTCATTCAATACTCTTAATACTCTGCAACTTAAGCTCTGTATGGTAAGCTTTTTTTTTTTAAGTTTTTTCTTTTTCTTTTTGTAGTGCTAGGGTTTGAACTCAGGTCCTACAGTTGTAGGAAAGCACTCTCCCATTTGAACCATGCCTCCAACTCTTTTAGATATGGTGTCCTTTTTTTTTTTTTTTTTTTTTGCCTAAGTGGGTGAACAGCTATCTACCTACCTAAGTTTGGGCCACAGGTGAAAGCCATCGTGCCTAACTCATTGAGATGGTGTCCTGTTAACTTGTTTCCCAGGCAAAAAACCTGTTGTCTTTGCACTATTATTCTGATCCCACACATTTGAGGTTATACATGTGAGCCCCCATACTCAACTCTTAAGCTTCTAAACAACTCCACGAATTAGTGCCCTCTGGTGGTGCACGCAGGACATCAGATAGAGAGGCCTTCACATACCTCTGCTAGGAGGAGCTGCTTTGTAATGGGCCCTGGTGTGTTCATTTTGGTGGGGTTGCAAAGCCACCTGGCAGCTAGCCTAATTCCCATCCACACTTATGTCTTTTCTTGTGTTTGGTGCTTGTCTGTTTCCTCTTCCCTGACACCACGGCTTCAGGGTTGACTGGAGATGGCCGCACTGCACTACCTCTTGAGCAGCTTAGCTTGTGGGTGGAACTCTGGGTGGGAGTTTTCAGGTGGCCCTTGCGTATGAAGTTGTGAACCCAACAGGAGCCAGAGCAGCCATTTTTAGGTGCATCTCTTATCTCTCCTTTCGCAGGAAACCATGTTTTTCTGGATTAAAGTAGAAAACACCCTCCTGGTGGCTCAGTGGTGCAGCTTGGAATGAGTTGGCCATTCTCTGGCCAGATTTGTTCACTCTTTGGGGGCTTTGGGATCAGACAGACCAGGAACTGAATCTTACCTCCATCTCTGAAAAACTTTGGGATCCTAGGCTGCTGTCTCTTTGTCTTTGAAGAGTTTCTTTAGTTGTGAAGTAGGGATGATGTCTAGCCTTTTTTGTTTTTTGTTGTTTTTTTGGGGTGGGGGGGTCTGGTCATGGGGCCTGAACTCTGGGCCTGGGTGCTGTTCCTCAGCTCTTCAGTTGAGCCACAACACCACTTCCGGCTTTTTTCTTTTTGCTTATGTGGTGCTGAGGAGTCGAACCCAGGGCCTCAGGCAAGCAAGGCAAGCGCTCTACCACTGAGCCACCTTCCCAGCCCCTGTCTAGCCCTTTTTGGAACGTCTGTGCAGAGAAGGCTGAGAGGGTGAGATGAGATGAGGTGGGGCTCATGCTTGAAATTCCTTCAATTAGGTAACTAGATCGGGAAGATGGCATTTGGGAGCCAGCTTAGGCAAGTGAGAACTGGTATTTAAAAAAAAAAAGCTGCACAGGAAGTTGAAATGAGAGGATTGTGGTCTAGGCTGGACTGAAGCAAAAGCAAGGCCATTTTTCAATAATAATGAAAGCAAAGGGGGCTATGGGCATGGCTCCAGCAGTAGAGTGCATGCCCAGCAAGCACAAGGCCCTGAGTTCCAACCCCAGTGCTACCAGATTCCTCCTGGACCCCTTAAAGCCATGTTTCATTCTTTTCCTTAAAGACAAGCCCTCTTAATAGATACTTAAGAGGAACAACTTTATTATAGAATAATTTCATATTTATAACGAATTTACAGAGGTAGCTTAAGAATTTCATATGCCCTTCACTTTGTTTCTCCTGCACATTTATACTGTTGAGTTTTTCTGATAACTTTCCCTAATTACTGTGCATTTGGGTCAATTTGATATAAGCACCTATTTAGCACTTGGCTGAGACTGAAATCTTTGCTTTGAGTCCCTGCATTCTGTTGAACATAAAGCATTTAATTCTAATATGTCCTGTTTTTACCTGGTTCCATTTCTGTGACCATTTGGTATTAGGAAAGCTTGCTGTGATTTTCCAGGATCTTCACACCTAAGTATTTTCCCTATTTGTGCAATTAATGAGCTGTGTGAGCTAAGGAAAGACAGGGTAGTCAGTTTGCATCAATTTCAGCGGAGCATTTTTGCAGTCTCATAACTGCTTCTCATGGAATTGCAATTGAAGTAAAGGTGGAAGCTCATGTTTCCTTAAAAATGAATTACCCCTCCCCCAATATTTTTTATCTTTAGAAAATAAAAACTCAAAAATCTCATCTAGTTACTAGCTTTCCAATTCAAACTCCACTAGGCTGTGTGCGCTCGTGCATGTGTGCCAGTCCTGGGCTTGAACTCAGGGCCTGGGTGCTATCTCTGAGCAGTTTTACTCAAGGCTCAGTGCTGAGCCACTTGAGCCACATCTCCATTTCTGGCTTTTTTGGTGGTTTATTGGAGATGAGTCTCATAGACTTTCCTGCCCAGGCTGGTGTCAAACCACAGTCCTCCTATCTCAGCCTCCTGAGTAGCTAGGTTTACCTTCCACTAGCACCTCACTTCCACTAGCTTTTTATGTAGATGACCTATAATTTTTTTTGGGGGGGGGGTGGGTCGTGAGGCCTGAATTCTGCGCCTGGGCGCTCAGTTCTTCAGCTCAAGGCTAGTGCTCTACCACTTGAGCCACAGCACCACGGCTTTTTCTGTGTACATGGTGCTGAGGAATCGAACCCAGGGCCTCATGCATGCTAGGCAAATACTCTACCACTGAGCGAGCCACCTTCCCAGCCTGATCTATAATTTTAAAATGAAAAAGTAATTGCAATGTTTTATGTGAGCATTTTAAGAAAACTCTCAGTTGATTTCCTACCAACCCTGAGGGACAGGAAAGAGAGCTTTGCCTCTCTCTTCTTGAGCCTAGGTGAAGTAAGAGAGGCTGAGGAGGAGTTACCTAACTGGGGGCCATGTAGTAAGAGTGAGCCCCTGGGTCGCTGAGCCACTCTGCCAATACCGTACATCTGTCCTTGCACTCCTGCCTTCGCAGAGCGTTCCTGTGGCCAGGAGGCTTTGGAAGTGCTGGGATTACATGTCTGTATTAGGTTAACTCTGCCCTGGTGCTCTTATTTATGCTATTAATATACATAATAATTCTTTAATACCTAGTAAGCAATTTTCAGGTTTTATTTCAGCCCAGATAGTTGCTGGATATTGTGAAATCAGCATTGTTAGTCCTCTTTTCAACATCTCACCACCCTGGGCCTTTGAGGAAATGGTGGGGGAGGCAGCTCTGGGTCCCTCTTGCTTTGGGCCCCTTCGGTACCTTCCCAGGCTCTGGGTAACCAGGTCTTCTTCTGTGATGCTGCATCTGGTCCCAGCTTTAGGTTACATATTACGCCATAGATGAGCCTTGACAGTGGAGACACCTGTGACATGTTTTTCACAAAAGCCACTGCGACAGCTGAGCGAGGTGATGATCACTTCTGAAGAAATGATGGATGAGCCAGGCTCTGGGGAAGCTGGCCGCACATTCCCTGCGTTGTTGGGACCCACCGAGAAGCCGCAGGGAACCTCTTGGAAGAATCCTGTCGCAAGGAGGGGGTGGAGGTGCTCCAGTGCCGGTCGCTAGAGAATAACAACCTGGTTGTGCGTGCTGTGGTCTGTTGCAGTATTGGTTAGATATTTGTTGCTAATAACATCTCAGCCCAGAGGATTTGGTGTGCTGGGGGCTGTGAAGTTGTCTTCCCTACTTTGCTGAGCTGGTGGGTGGTTTGTGTTTTGTTTTGTTTTGTTTTGTTTTTAAGTGAGATAAATATACAAAGCTAAAGTGGAATATATAAATGGATATGGTTTGCTCTTCCGAGATTCTGACGACCTATTAAGAGTTGTGGGGTGTTTTTTGTTTGTTTGTTTTTTAAATAAACCTGGGGCTTGAACTCAGGACCTGGGCACTGAGCTTCCCCCACACCCCCTTCTTTTTGCTCTTCTGCTTGAGTTACAGTTCCACTTTGGCTTTTTGGTTAGAGTCACATGGACTTTCCTGCCCAGGCTGGCTTTGAATGGAAATTCTCAGATTTCAGCCTCCAAGTAGCTAGAATTACATGTATGAGCCACTGGAGTACCTGGTTTGTTTTTCCTTAGGCTGAAGAGGTCTTTGTCTGTTGTAGTTTGGTGCCTGTGAATTCAGGAGCAGCATTCAGAGTAAGGCTTTGCTGTTGGGTCTGGATGCCCTTTGCAGGAACGATGGTTTCAGGAAATTGTAAAAATGTGAATAAGAACTTCGAATTCTGCAAACCTATCTGAGAGATGCAAATCAGACATGGAGATTTTTTACATCCTCTGTGTGGTTGAGGCATAGTTGTGTGTCTCTGGAGGCTTGTTCTACCAGCTGGTGGGCCTGCACCACCAGCTATGGTTCCTGGCTTCCTCTTGGTAGTGAGGTTCTTGTGGGGAGGAGGAGGAGGAGGAAGAGGAGGAGGAGGAGGAGGAGGAGGAGGAGGAGGAGGAGGAGGAGGAGAGAGAGAGAGAGAGAGAGAGATGGTTTGTGTTCACTGTAGCCTATTGACCCTAACTTGGGAAGGAGGTGAAGATTTGGATTGTGTGATTTACATAAGGCCCAAGTCAGCAAGCCCATGCCAAGTTTACAAATCCAGTTATCCAAATATTTAAATGATAAATTCACACTGAAAAGAAATACAGACCACAGGATTTAAATATTGAAAATGAGAGCTGAGCTTCAGGGTGCCTCATGGCAAACCCGGCTGAGTAAATGGCAGAGCTGGGTTGATGGTTTATTTGGAGGTTGGCTGCATGTCTTTAATTCTCACTAACTGCCCTGGACTGAAGTAGGCCTTGGAGTAGGTTCTGCAGTCTGAAGTTCAATCTGGAGAACCAGGCACTTCTAGTACAAGTGAAGTTGCTGGCAAGTTTGTCTTAAAGATACTGCCTTCCTCTATTTCTGTGAACCCAGTAAAAATAGCCTGGAATAAAATTTAATTATGCTGCACTGAATATTTCATGTGGAATTAACGGGCAAAAATTGCCTTTAAAAAGCATTGGGTTGGGAAAGAATAAAGGCTTTGCAGGGTCTTGCGAGATACTAATGAAAAGATTTGCACAAATGTATTTTCTTGTTTTTGAAGAGTTTAAAGAAATCCACCCCTCCCTTCCTAAATTGATTACCTGCTTGGTGTTCAATACTGGGATGCTGCCATAGTGCCTGTTTGAATGGCTTCCTTCTGGGAAAAGTAAAGTAGGTTTTTCATCTTGATTCAGATGTGTAGTAGAAAGTAAATGTTTAACTTGCTTTGGTTTTTTCTTGAACCTGTGTTTAAATCCACACAAACAGTTTGAATAAAGTGAACACACATCACTGGACTAGCTATTTCAAACATTTCAGAATGTAAGAATGCTAAATGGGGTTCCCTTTTAAAAATAGAAATGGCTGCTTACATTTCCATAATTACTGCTAACTAGCACAACATTTTAAATGGTGACACACTCGGGTAGAAGAAGTGTCTGTGAAAAAGCCCGGTAGAAGAAAGCGGAAACTTGCGTGTGGACAGCTGCTTCTGCCGGGAGGTCCGTCAAAGCCAGGAGCCCGGGCGTCCAGTGCCAGGGTAGCGGTCAGGGGAGAGGAAAGGCGCTGAGGACCGCACCTGGCCATTTTTAATTGTGACCTGTGATTTTGAGTGTCTGTGCTTTGGTCGGCATTGCTGCTTAGACAGGTGCCTTGTTTTCGGACTTGTTCCAGGGTGGCTGTGGAGGGGTGAAGGTCAGCCGTGAGGTGTGTGCAGTAGTAGTTGTGAAAATGAAGACTGGGGCTGATGCAGACAAGCCACAGCCCTGCATTCCCATTCCAAACTTAGAATCTGTTACATTTTTAATTAGGTTTAGGAAACTACCACACAGTCTTCAGGCAGGAGGGCGGGGAGAAAGCTTATTCCTGAACACAGCGGGGGAGGAGGCGCGTGCAGATGGGGCCAACACCTGGCCAGCTCGCTGGGTTAAGTGGGAAGGGGCAGGAGGTGTGGCCATGGCAGATGCCGAGGGGACCTCAGAGTCTGGGAACCTCCCATGGTCTGAAGGAGGTGTGACCCAGAGAAAGGGGAAGGAACTGCCCCCCAGGTATGCCGGTCACACCTAGGTGACACAGGTCACAAGTGGGGGGGGACTTCTAGAGTGGGGTCCATGCAGACTAGCATGGAGAAAAGCAGCCCTTTGCCCAGGCAAGCCTTTTGATAATTATGAAAAGGGATGCAGACCCTCTATGGCTACTTCTGCTGTCAAGGAGGGTTGCCATTAGGGGTAGGAGGCAGAGGTACCTGGTCTGGTGTGGGAGAAGGCAGCAGTGACTGTCCTTGGAGGTGAACACGTGTGTATGTCTTTGGATGAAATCTAAAAGAAATCTTACAAGATACTAGCACACAGCAAGAGGAACAGTTGAGGGCAGAAAATTAAAAGATTGTTTGACTTGGCTAGTTTGGCTAGTTCCTATCTCCTACATTCAAGTGGTCCTGGAGTTGGTGGAAAATGTCCCTAGCCACTTCTCACATCAGGCAGCTAGGTAGACTGGTTAAGAATAAGCAGTCAGAAGCCGGGGCCGGTTGGAGTGGTTAAGGGCCTGATGGGAGGCCTTGGTAGATGTCTGGATTATAGAGTATGTATAGGAGACCCAGGAAGCTGCCAAGGCTAGCTGTCCTGAGACTTAAGACTTACTAAACAAATAGCAGGTATAACAAAGGCAAGACTAAGTTCCTGTCCAGTTGGAAGGTAGGTATGGACATTAGATGGGCAAGCTTGTTAACTTTTTCTTGATTGCCCAGCTCTGGTTAATTTTGAAATGGCAAGTGTAAATGACTCCATTTAGGATGTGACTTCATCTCCTCTTATTCCTTCCCACGGTTCCTTGTTAGAACTGGCCTTGTCCTGGGGTCATTGCTGGGATGGCTTCTCCCAATTGATCTTTCTTGTTAGTCACAGGGTTTGAACTCAAAGCCTGGGCGCTGTCCCTCAGCCCTTCTGCTCAAGGCTAGCGCTCTACCACTTTGAGCCACAGCGCCGCTTCCAGCATTTGGCTGGAAGACAAGAGTCTATTGAACTTCCAGCCTGACTCTAAGCTGGTTAGTTTTGAGATGGAGTCTCAGAGGGATTTCTTCCCAGGCTGGCTTTGAACTGCAATCCTCAGATTGAACGAGTCTTTGTCACAAAACCCCTTTTTATTTCCAATCAAAACAACAAGGAGACCAATAGGAATTAATGAATAGAGCTTACCTGTAACTTGTTAGGACTGACCAACAAATACTTGTCAGAGTTATTTCTCTGTGGGTCTGGCTAAATACTGCAGAGGGTGAAATCTGCAGTCTGCAGGGGCAGAACTCAGTGGATCGACTGGGATGAGAGTTTTCTAACAGCAGCTGATTAACTGAATATAGCACTTTAGGATACTACTTAAGATTGAAACCATTGTCAGCTCTGTATCCAAGGTGGCTTACATACTTGGAAACACACATTAAAAACCTGACAAACTTAATAGTGCACGACGATTACTTCCATAGATGGACTTAAGGAATAGATGCTGATTTTACATCATTGTAGTAATCCTGACTTTATTTAAGTCACAATTAACTTAGTTACATACCAAGTTTACTCATTTTATAGGAAACTTTTGAACTTAAATGACATGTAATAACCCTTAGACCCATTTCTTATGAGCCAGTATTTCCCATTTGATTTTAAAATAAGGAGAATAGGAGACTTAAATGCAGACTTGTCACTGTACTAAGGATCCAAGTTTAACAAACTTGAGGGATCTCAGACCATTGTTTACTTTTTACAAAATACATCTAATTGCAAAATAGTATTGAAATTTAAAGTTCCATGTTAGGCCATGGTACATGTGTTAACTTACATTGAGACGCAATTGCATTGCACTGAGTTTGTTTTTTCTGATGATGAAAAGAAACCTTTTAATAGTGGGGAGGATTGAAATTTAAAAAAAGAAAAAGCCCTAAGTCCTCAAGAAACATTTTGCTAAGCCAAATAACTTGATGACAGTGTCAGATTATCTTGAACAAGTTCACACAGACATATATACATGTAGGCGTGTGCACACACACACACTGTGCACATAGGTTTTGCAAAAATGAATATTGGCCTTAGACTCTTGGAATTCCAGCCACAAAATGGCCTTCATTATTTTGCCTAATATGATAGAACCAAGTAATCAGTGTTACTAAACTTAAAGTTTTAACTACTTTAGCTGACAGTTTTACACTGCTAACCAGGACCCAGGTAGCTAAGACATTCGCATATATGTAAATTCATCTTTGGACACTTGACCTGGGTGGGTGGGGGTAGCACGAAACCCCCCTCGTGGCCAAGGTGGTAGAAAACAAGTCAGGATGGCGGGACCTGGTGGGGCCTGGTGGGGCCTGGTGGGTTTTATAAAGCACGCAGATGAGACAGGGAGAGAAGGAGAGAGAGGGGGGAGGAGCTGGAACTCCAGAGATGGCTGGGAGGCCATGAGCAGAGATGAGGGACTTGAAACACAGCGCGGGCTCCTCCATTGTGAGGTGCTCATTGGGTTGCTGGGTGAGCTCCAGGCTCTCGGGTGGCTTGACGGGATGGGCTGCCCACGTGCCGGAGGTAGGGAAAGTTATCCAGGACTGGCAGGGGGAAGGTAAGTGGGGAGGGTAAGGAATGTCTGGCAATTGCACTCCTACAAGACAGGTAAAGTTTCTAGAGATGGCTGGAAGGCTTATGAGACTGAAGGATGGGTCCATTTGCGGTGGCAGAACTTGTCCAAATCTCTCAGAGTATTATAGTCAGAAGTTCCGTCTTGGGGCCACTGAGACTGATTATCTGGCTTAGACCAGTCAGGCTTTATTGCAATAGCAAATAAAGCGTTTTGGCTTTGTAGAGTCCTGAAGGGAAAGTACATCTACAGAGTGCAGGAGGCATCCCAGGTGGTGTCCCGCCGGGCCTAGGTGTGACTGGCTGTGCCCCATGGGAAGCACGGGAGGGGCTCTGATGAGTGTTAAAGGTGGAAGGCATCCCTGTCCACTCGGGTCTCTTTAGAGCAAGGGCTAAATCTCTGGATCTGGTGTCTCGACCCGAAAAAAACAGGCAAGGCTATAGGAGCCCTCCGGCCTGGCGCCATATCTGGAGAGAGGAAGAATGGGCCACAGAGAGCCCGTAGAGCAAAAGAGCCATGAGAAGTAAGAGGCGAGGTGCGGAGGGTGTGGCGCAGATGCAGGCCGCGGTGGTGAAGGCAGGAAGTGCGGCGTGGAGTCCCACACCCTTCTCCCCTTGAAAGAAGGGCGGTGGGGAAGGGAGCTGGCCCTCAGGAAAGAACAGCAGAGGGAATCCTGCCCTTCCTGACTCAAAACCCCTCCTGGGTGTTGGGCACCACGATGTGAGGTTTTCCATTAGGTTCAGGAAACTACCAGGCGCTCTTCAGATGAGCAAAGGAAGTTTATTCCTGAACTGCGGGCCTGCACACGGTGGGGGCACACGCACAGGGGGAGGGCACCCGGCCACATTGGGGTTAATGTGGAGGGGGCGGGAAAACCTGTGGCTGTGGCAGATCCGGGACAGGACCTCAGCATCTGGGGACCTCCCCGATGGTAGGGAGGAGGCGTGACCAGGGCAGTCCTGAGTTTGACCCAGAGAAAGGGTGCCAGTCACCTGGGCAGCACAGGTGCCGGGCGGAGACTTCTAGAGCAGGGCACTTGTGTGTGGGAAGACTGCAGACAGGCACAGAGAAGAGTGGCCCTTTTCCAGGGCAGGCCTGACAGAATCCACCCGTTGGTTCTTTGTGTTTTCCTTCCAAGGCTGGTCAGACTCTTCTGATTTCTACTGATACCACCCTACCCCAGACCACCTTCCTTCTCTCTGCCTGCACATCTGCTCCACTTTGCTGTGCATACTCTGCCTGCAGGTTAGCCACATGATTAGAAACATACATAGGATTGGGTCGCTGGCTTGTTTAAACCCTTCAGTGACTACTCCTCCGTCTGGAATACATTTGGCCAACATCATTACTCCTTTCCCGCCATTTCTCCCATCTTGGCACACAGGTCCTTCTCATACCTGGAACACATGGAGCACGGTTCTGCTGTACACTGTGGCTTCCTCTTCCCCGTCTCCCTGCACCTGCCCATCTTTATAATGTTGGTCCCTTTAGGCTACTCAGGGCTCCTCTTAAATGTCATCTCAGAGATACCATCCTCTGACAATCCAGTCCCCCAGCCCTCATCACTCTGTCATATGGTAGTTCTTCGTGGTGTTCATTACTCTCAGGAGTGTCTGCTTTTCTTCCTGAGTTTGGTCCTTCTCCCCACTTCCCCAGCTCCTTTGTCTCTCAGCTGTGCCAATAGCAGCTGGAGCACTCGTGAGAGCACCGATGCACTGATCAAATGAGCACCAAGAGGCGTTCCAGAGGCTACCCTGTCGGCCGGGACCTTCAGCCAGGATGTTCCCCTGATACAGCCGGCTCCTTGGTAGTGTTTGCTCATGTGTTTGGGAAGTGTTTGTGAAACACGGTTACAAATCTTGCCTTTTAGGAGTAAAACTGGAAATTTACAATGGCTGTGCTCGAAGAGATGCAGGTCGGGTTCCTAAGAAGCCGGGGAAGTGGTTCTCTCCCCTTTTGGCCACAGCGAGAGCTCACGATGTGGCTGGCCACCTTACTGGAGGCCATGGGCTCACATAGCCTCCATTTCCAAGACCCACTGCAAATTCACACTCAGCTTGAGAGCCAGATGGCATTTTCAGTGACGCTTCCTACGGCGGCATTCTTATGAGCCTGGTGGGGGCGCTTTCTAAGTTTCTAAGTTCAGCAGTCTTTCTGGGGCCAGGGAACACATCTGTTAAGATGCAGGTGTTTGCAGAAATCTGAACTATGCTGAACTGCTTTTAACTTCCTTGGTTTTTATCCCGGCAACATCAAGATTTTTTAGGAAGAAAGAATGGAAGGCTACTGACACATTGAAAGCCATGAGGGTTGAACCCTGTGCATTCAGCTTCCTTAGGGAAGAACAGAATTAAATTTCCAACTCACTGAGTCTCAAATACATTATGCCACTCCAAGCTTTCTATGGAAGCATTGACTTTGGTCTTGAATGTGCTAGTTGGGGCCTGCATTGTAGAACTCAGGAGACCCGTCTGCCAAGCAAAAGCTCCCTTGTGTGGCTTCATGTTCTTGTTGCTGTCTTTATCGTTGGCGTTACGACAGTACTTGTGTAAGTGAAAGCTGTGACTCTCAGTTAATTTATAACGAAGGAGACCTTTGTTTAAAAAGAAGACCCAAGCGTAGAGCCCCCTGGAGTGGGAGGATGTGAGTTTTGAGTTGCTTTCAACGGAGCATCTGTTATTAGACTGGATTTGAGAGAATGCTTCTTTCCGATGTGCGGCTAGAGTCTGATGTCACCCAGCTGCCAATGTCTTGGTCCTTTCTAGTCCAGTCCCTGCCCACTGGGAAGCGTCGCGGGGGCACAAACAGCTGGGGAGCAAAGCACCTGGTCTCTTTGGGTTCATGATGCATGAAGTGGGGAGAGTGGCCTGGAGAGGGTTTGGCTCAGTGTCGTGTATTCCAGAAGTGGACGTGCACAGCGCTGGTCTCATCAGCAGGGTGGGAGGAGTTGGGAGCACGCGTCCATCAGTCATGTCCTCCCCAGGTGCAGGCTCAGTGCCTGCCCAGACCAGAAACGAGCGTTCTTTCCTGACTCACACTCAGCTGCCAAATCCTGCCACCTTGTGGGTTCAGCCTTTGGGTTAGTTGCTTTTGAAATTAACATGGTTTAGCCAACTGCGCACTCTATAGCCTCACTCGCATATTCTCACCTGGCTACTGGTGGCCAGCCGTCCGGGTAAGTATTTGAAGGACAGCGACTTCCGCCTACGTATGACACACATTCCTTGATAGTTACACTTCAGAATCGCCAAGCTTCTTTGACCAAACCTAAAGTGAGATGGGCACTAAGCTAGTTGTATTTAACTGGCCTTGACTCCTAGCAAGGGAAAAGTATCCACCAACTTCTGCTTCTCTTTTCCTAGCCCTAAAGAGCCCAAACCATTTCCTGCCCACAAATAGCTTGTGTTTCTTTGTCTATCCTGTCCTTTTATAGCTAAGATGCTTGCACAAGTTTCTGGCCAACCACTTGCCCACAGTTTCCCTGGTTTTTGCAGGTGCTGTGTTTAGTGGCATCTGGAAAAGCCCTGTTTGTAACTTGAGGCCGCGCTGTAGTTTCATATTCCTTATTTGGTCACCATGGTTGGCCAGTTAAATGTTTCTTAAAGTTAGTTGATGTGTTTAAATATTGGCTAAAATTTTAGAGTGTCCTGATTTAGGGGAAAATAAGTATTATTTATGCTTAACAAGGTTCATCTGTTGCTCATTCCTCAGATTTAGTGACAGAAGCAATAAGTTCTATTTTCCAGGCAGGCAGGTTGAAGTTGAGAAGGGTGAGAGAAGGTAGGATTAGCATACGGTTGCACTCTTGGAATGGGACAGATGTGTTTCCAGGGATGTCAGGAAGGTGTTGGAAAGGGATTTGTTCTGGGATTCATACCAATGAAATAATCCTTTGTTTTCCTTGGCCATGCTCAGCAGGCCCAGTTAGCCTATTCTTAGAAGGATCCCTGGTTGATGAGCAGCCCTGATGATTTGTTCCAGGTAGTACTATTTTTTAAGTGGCTTGCAACAGGTCTACTGAGGGGATCTCGTGGTTACGGTTACACTGTATTCCACTCAGTCTCCATCACACTTCCTCGCCGCCTTTCCCTCTAAGACATAGCATCCCGCGCAGGTATCCTAGTTCCATTTTCATAGCATTCCTACTTTCTAACCTAGAAGAGAATAACCTGGACCCAGCATAAGCTACCCCAACCATCCATTCCTCACATGTGCTTGTGTGTACAACCGTAGGGAAACCAGGTCTGTGTCTAGGGTCTGCGAGGTTATCTGTGCTGTGGGCAGTGAAGCTTGCTGCTTGGGATGGCTTTGACCATCGTGGGAGTGTGCCCAGCCGCCGTGCCCACCTTGGGTGCACAGTGGATGATAAATAATCATCACAGCTATGTGATAGCGGAGAGTGCACTCCAGCCAGCCAGTCCGGTGGTCTGATGGATGGCGCCTATTCTGGGAAGCAGCTTATTGTCTCATGTGCACAGGCTTTCTAAAATAAATGACTGCTTTCTTAATATTTTGAATCATTTTCTTCAGCACATGTTTTGTTGCCATGGTTTGAAAGCTTGCCAAATATATGCCTTCACACAGCTCCCTGTAGGGCTGGATATACAATCAAACCAACCAGTGTGATTTAAGGTTGAACATAATTGGGAACTCAGCAATCACTTGACTTGCATGTGATGGAATGGCAGTGAAGTGCTTGCAAGTTATTTGTTAAAAGATTATATATATATATATATATATATATATATAATATGTATATATTACATACGTATATGTGTATGTATACATATCTATCATATATGTAGAGGTGTAATTTCATGGCCTTGAAATCAGTTGTATCTGAAGCCATTGGGGCAAATAATGACTTGGCTTTTGGGATGGAGGCAGTAATTAACATCAAACAAGTCTTAGCATTTGATAGGGTTGATACTCCACTCGTGACTGAGGACCTTATTCACGTTATATGAGATGACAGGCTGGGAAAAAAAAGTCAGATGGTGACAGAAATACGTGTTAAACTCAAGTCTTTTATCTGTTGATTTGTCTCTTTGTTTCTGTGCACTTGAGTAATTGAGTGAGAAACTTGGTGAACTTGGTGTTGTGTCCCAGTTAAACAAAGGTCTTTGTTTTTTGCATTTCAAACACTGCTGCATGTTGTTGGAAGGTTCATTGTAATTGAGACCTTTCTTGTGCTGGTGGAAAATGCTATTAACAGCCCACTCCCTGGAGTGCTTTTAGGAAATGAACTTGAGAGCTATTTGAGAAGTCGCAGGTGACCCCCAAGTTTGTTTACCTAGCAGAGAGAGATATCATCTTCTCTTAAGTGGGGAGTAAGAGTCTGGATATTGAAGGGTGGAGATATGTGGTCACACCTGCCTTTTCATTGCCTGGCGTCCTACAAGCCACACCTGCAGCCACAGCGTCCCCTGGGGTGCGGCTGCTTCCCATCATCCTTTGCAAGAATGTTTATCTAACAAGAAGAGGAATGAACTCAAAGCGCCACCATCTCAGCTTTTCTTCCTTTAAGAAAATTTGGATTTAATTTGTTAAAACATTGTGTGTGTGTGTGTGTGTGTGTGTGTGTGTGTGTGTGTGTGTGTGTGTGTGTGTGTGTGTGTGTGTGTGTGTGTGTGTGTGTGTGTGTGTGTGTGTGTGTGTAACTCATGGTTTGGGCACTTTCCCTTTTTCTAATGGCTGATATTCTACCACTTGAACCACAGCTCTACTTAAGACCCTTTCTGTTCATCAGAAAGCACCTATCTTTGGGGATTTCAGAGAGTTAAACTAATCCAGCAGCTCCAGAATGTAACCTTTATTTGAAAACATAACGATCATGTAAAGCCCTCTGGGGTTTACCCAAGCAAGTACAAAACCACCTGTGAGAATTCAGCAGTATGATCAAATGTGAGGTTGGTCTTATTCCTATGGACTATAGCTACAAAAAAGTGGAATATGAAACTTAAAAATGGCAGTGTCAGGTATTAAGATGAACTATATTCTTACAAGCTGACAACAGACATTTGGAAGATGAAACTTAAACATTTACAATACTGTCAAAAATCAAACACCTTTCATCAAGCAAATATGTAAAACTTAAATCCTGAAAACCATAAGACAGCTGGGTGCTGGTGGCTCACACCTATAATCCTAGTTACTCAAGAAGCTGAGATCTAGGATCCTGTTGTGAAGTCAGCCTGGGTAGGAGAGTCTATGGTACTCTTACCTCCAATTAACCACCAAAAACCTGGAAATGGAGCTGTGGCTCAAGTGGTAGAGCACTAGTCTTGAGAAGGAAGAAAAAAAACTCAGGGATGGCACCCAGGCCCCGAGTTGAAGCCCCAGGGCAGGTGTAGCACAAAAACTAAAACCAGGACATTCAGAGAAGTTAGAGATCAAGTGACTGACAGCTGTATTCCATTTTTAAAGACTTGACATTGTTAAGATGTTGGCCTTCATACAGTGTCATCCGAGTCACAGTTTAGACAAGCTGCTTGTGAACTTTATATGGAATGAGAAGGACTTAGAACAATCAAGTTAGTTTTGAGAAAGAGCAAAGCTGGAAGACGACACTGTCTGATTTCAAGACTTTCTATAAAGCTATGTTGTGTGAGAGGACAGACATGTAGATCAATGGGGCCAGGTAGAAATAGGCCCACATGCAGATAGACGCCAGTGGATCTTTGACAAGGAGCAAAGGCGATTTAGCACACAGGATAATCTTTCAACAAACTAATGAAACAATTGGATGTTAAATAAAGGAAGACATGATGTATACCCCATACAATATACAAATAATAACTCAAAATGGGTCGTGGACCTAAGTTTAAGTTAGAAAACTTCTGGGAAAAAGTTTCTGTAACCTTGGGTTTGGCAGTGATTTCTTAAATATGGCATCAAAAGCATAATCCTTAAGAAAAAAAAATGGATGTCAGACTTCAGTGAAATTAAGAGACCCATTTAAAAGAGTTGTTAAGAAGACTGGAAAGAAAAGCCACATGCTTGGAGGGCTCTTTGCAAAACGTGCACCTGATAGAGGACTTGTGTCTAACGTGGCGATAGGAAAGAAATCCAGTTTTCAAATGGGTAAGACATTTGACTAGACACTTCACCATACACGGATAGCAACCGAGAGCTGTTAAGTAAAATTAGCCATCAGTGAAGTGAAAAGCCATGATGAGCTACTAGGACTTTCCTAGAAAAAGCATCATCAGCCCAAAACAAACCCCTGCAGTCCTGCTATGCCCAGTGCCGGTGAGCCTGCAGCCAGGGGGTGGGGGGAGGTGGGGGTGGGCGGGGGGGGGGTTGTGGCTGAAGCTCTCAAGCTTTGTGTGTAGGAATGCAGGATGGTAGGGCCCCCTTGAAATCAACTCTGACAGATTCTTATAAGCTTACGCTTTACAAAATTCTATCATCCTGTTAATATAACCCAGGGGGCCCACTTGAAGGCATTTGTGGAAGAGAATGAAAAGCTATGTTGATATAAAAGTCTGTATTTCTACTCATGATAACCAAAAGCTTTAGCAGCAGCCCACATGTCACTCTGTGTGAGTAAATGCTTCATTGGAATACTATTCAGCAATAAAAAAGAGCAAATGAGATAAAGTGGATGAGCCCTGGATGTCCTTTGTGTAGACCCAAAGGCTATGTATTATCTGATTCCATTCATAGGATGTTCTGGAAGGGCAGAGCTCTCATGTAAAGGCAGAAGGTGGGTCTCGGTTGTTGGGGACTTGGGAATGGGTGAGTTTACCACCAAAGAGCACAGGAAGGAAGTTTCTGTGTCTTGACTGTGGTATTGAGTATACAGTTGTATGTTTACTGAATTAGTGTATGGACCTGAATGTGAAAAATGATCTTCAAATGGCCAGTAAGGAAATAGATAATGAAACCACAGTGAGGGAATGCTAAAAAGAGAAGACCTGCAGCTCTCACCCACTGCTGGTGGTGTATGGAGAATGGTTGGGTAGGTTTTATTCTGATATTAAGCATCTACATGATGGTCTCGTGAGTCTGTTAAGTGTTGACCGTAGAGAAAGGAAAATAACATGTTCATGAAAGGATCTTTCCAAGAATGGTTATATGAAGCCAGGCTCAAAACAACCCATATAAAAAAGCAAATTATTACAGCAGAATACTACTGAGTGATAAGATAGATGGATGGAACTCTAAAACAAAAGAAGTATGTACTATGAGTGCATTTCGATAAACTCCAACAGACCAAACCAAGTTAGGGTCTTCAGATGCGGTTTCCTGAGTGTAGAGAGCGGGGGGGGGGGGGGGGTGGGGGGGCTTTGAAAGAGACAAGGGAACTTTTATTATATCTTTAAATAGTTGTGCAAAGCGGTTTCGATTCAGCATGTCCGTCTATAAGACATCTTTGACTTAGTAGTTGTGTGAGGAGGTGTCAGTCAAGTTGTGAGCACAGTGTATCATGGTCAGTGTCGCCTCCTCCGTCTCTCTCCCATCCCTAGCCATCCCTGAAGTTACCTAGTTGCATTTTCACACGGGGAATGTGTCAATGGTGACAAGAGTGTACTCAAGTTCAGGTGGTGGTAAGCCAGCTTCTACATGAATTCCTTTCGCCATTTACTTTGGCCCGGGTTAGGTCCATTTCGCGAGACCCAAATCTCGCGAGCTTCAGCTCACCAGTGGTGTCCCATGCCCTGCTAAGGCAGCAGAGAACGCTCCGCTTCTGACTGAGCTTAGTGGCCTGCCCAAGGGCCAATGGGTAAGTACCTCATTTCCTGGCTGGGTTCTGTAGCGCTGTTCTGTTACCGGTTCGCCATCCGTAGAACCTCAGTGCTGTGGGAAACGTGAAGACCCTCTCGAGTGCTCAGTCCTGAGGGCAGCCCCTTGTCCATGCTAATGCTCCGTGTGTGGATTGAGCCAAGGGGTGAGGGGCAGTGGGGAGGTCCGGGGACAGGAGAGGCCCGGCCCAGCTTCCTTCCAGCACTCTTCTCGCCTTGATTGGTTTCCTTGTGGGTAGTACCTTCTTTCAGCTGTAGACAATTCCCGAATCACCTGCAATGCGTGCCTCTCTCGCTGGATCTTCATAGCAACTTTGCATTTTTCTCTCCTGTCTGCTCACAGAATGCTGTTAGTCTCGTTTTATGTGAAGTTCCCATGTTGCTGTTTTCCCTTTCCCTTTCCCTTTCTGGTTCTCTGGGAGCTGCCAAGCCTGCGCTCCTTGGGGTGGGTGAATGAAGAATGAAGTGTGATGGGTGGTTGTCCCCTTCCTCGTTGTCCACGATGGACCCCTCAGGTCTCCTGAGTTTTCCCCAGTCTTTGCTCTGTACAACCCTCTCTTCCCTTGCTTGTCCTACACTGCAGGATAAAGCTTCGGCTCCTTAGAATGACCACAAACCCTTTTCTGTGCAGTGCCTTGTCCCGTCCTTTTGCTGGGCAACAGGACTGGGACCGGGCTTATGGGCCTTCCTTTCCTTTCCTCCTCCTCCTGCTCGGACTCCCCACACCCATGGCAGAGTGCATTGCACCTGGCTTTGGGTCCAGAGCCTCACATCTTTACGACCTCGTGCTTGTCTGTCTTCACACGTGGGCTCCTTAGGGATTGTGCGCCTCTTTCTTGCCTGTGTTGTGAAGCCAGACTTGGCTTTGTACACAGAAGGTGCTCAGTGTGGGTCACTGAATTGTGTGGCTGGTGGAGGCTGGGTGGCTGTGTCGTCCTGGGGGGGGCTGTTCTGTGCTGGGCCTCCCACAGAGTTAGTCCCCATTTCCCCACATGCCCTCCCCTCCCGAGGGTGAGGGGCTCTGGATCCTGGCTTTGCAGACATGTTGGTGAGAGGCGGGGTTCCCGCTTCCCTGCCATATCCAAATGATCCTGGTGGTGTGTCTCTCAGGCTCCTCCTCTTCCCAGGGAAGACAGGAAGGAGAAAAACTGGGAGGACAGCCTGCCAAGGGCCAGGACAGGGGAAGGAAGTGCCAGCTTCCTAGGAGAGGAATCTTCCATGCTCGGCGCCTTGGCTGTGTCTGAACTGCGAGTGCCAAGTGGAGGGCAAGGAGGGCTGTGCCAAGTGTGATCCTCTGCCCTCAGTGCTGGGCCGCAGCCTCCCCTCCGCCGTTCAAGAGCAGAGCAAAGACTCTTCTAGACAGGCACTACCCCACTGCAGATAGGGATGGGGGGAGTTGTGCCAGGAACGAGAGCCATAGAATTGGGCGCTTTTAATTGATGCCTTTAATACTTACCATTAACAGAAGGCACAGGGAGATTGCTTCAGGGGCAGACGGGAGCAGCAGCATGTTGGAAGTTGGCTCCGAGATGTGTGCCACTCTCCCCTGCTCTGTGGCCATTCCTGGTCTCTGTTTTGTATTTAATTTTCCCTTCCCCTCGTCTTGGAGTGAAGAGCCTTCTCCCTGAAGGGATGAGAAACGAAGGTGCTAAATGAGATATTCTCATGCCATTATTGTTTGCCTGGGGCCAGTTTGAGTTTCTCGAGTAAATCAAAATATGCATTTTAGTGGGGTTCCGAACCCTCCCTGCCTCAGCCTTCTAGGCAGCTGAGAAGGAGGCGGGGGGGGGGCAGAGGGGTGGCTGGCATCGCTGCAAGCCACTGCCCTGCACCCTGAGACGAGTCTCGCAGTTCTCACGGGGCCCCTGAGGTGTGAAGAGGAAATTGAGATCCATCTCAGGTAGCCATTACATAAGGTCTTCAACTATTCGCGCGTGGTCTGTTGGGCTTGCTTTTCAGTTTGTTTGCTTTGAAAAAATCCGGTGTGTGGTTTCCAATGTCCTTGACTTGGTGAGACTCTTACAGGATGTCCTGGAGCCCAGCACTCTGCATTCACTATCTGCTGAGTCGCCAGACAGCTGGGCTGAGGGATGGATGGAGGGACACCGGCCCTGACCTCTAGGAGACGGGACGCAGGACTTTGCTGCCGCCCTCCCTGGCACCCCGCCCCTCTTGCCCTGGAAGGGGTGTGGAGATTGTTCAGTTCAGGGACACCTCCCATGAAGCCTGCTACTGGGCAGATTTCAAATGCACCTTTGAACTTGGTGCACACGGAGATCTGGTGACCTTCAGGAAGCGCAGGCGCTCTGCAGGGTGACTTCCTGGTTCATGATGCTGGGAGAAGGGTCCTGGGCCACACCAAGGCTGTCTGCCGCTTGGCCCTGTGCCCTGCAGACCCGCCAGGCGCTGTGAGCCCTCCTGCTCCAGCCCGCCTGCACTTCATAAGGTCACACCACTCCGCTCTCCATCCCGGCTTTCCATCCCACTGCCCCCAAGATCCAGAGGCCTGCGGCCTCTCTGTCCTCAGGGTGTGCCATCTTTTCCTGGTTGCTGCATCTCCCTGGCTCCTGCTTCTCAAACACCCAAGCGGGCTGATGTTCCCTGTGCCCCAACACGTGCTGTTCCTTGTCTGGGCTCCTGGTAATTCTGTCCTCGCCTGGCGCCGCCCCAGCCTCTTTCTTCTCTGCCTCAGCCTTCTCTGCTGGCTGTACTTTCTTGGAGCAAGTTCCTGCTTCTGCCATCAGACTTTCACCCCCCTACAGGAGGCTAAGCAGAGGCTAATCAGAGGGGCCTTTGTCCCATCCCCGCTGCTGCGGTCCTTTTGGGCCTGATGCAGGTGGGTGCCCGCTGTCCAGGGCTGCCCACTGCAGGCAGCCTGGCCACCAGGGTCTGGCCCATGCTGAGCCGGTCTGCTTCCAGCCTTTGGGCCACTGCTCACTCACCGCAGACGCTGCTCATCTGTTTAAGATAGGGTCTTGCCGTGTAGTAACTCCTGACTTGGCTTCCTAGTTGCGCTCCCACGCCTGCCTGGTGGGTATTTAAAGTAAACAAAAATAAAAGCTTTCCCTGTATGATTGACGTGATGAAGCCCTGCTGCCCACCCATCCCTCATTTATTTTACATTATTGGGATGAGGTCCGGGAGGGAGGACGCAGACTTCTGAGGAACACTGTGGTTACGTAGTACATCCTCTCCACGAAGGCCGGGGCTCTGAAGCTGGGTGGAAATCTGAAACTCTCCTTGCTTTGCCCTCCCAATCTGCTTGAGGCTGCCAGCTGGGGCCCGGGATGTACGGTGCTCCCTGGGAGTTGTCCCTGACAGGTGAGTGTGCAGTATTAATTGAGCACCTTCAGAATCACACATGGGTATTGAGAACTCCTTGTTGAAATGGTTCGATCAATTCAAATTTAATTAAAAGGCATCAAATCAGAGAATTACAGGGGAGCGTACAACAATAACCACGAGCATCCTGGCTTCTTATAGCACATTCTTTTTTTTTCCTTTGCGGTGGAGGCAGGTAGGATTAAGCAGTCTCGCTTGCTTATTTCGTGGCCTCTGACAAAAATCTGTCTGTTAGCCTCAGTCATCTGAACTGCTAGTTGTGGTGGGAGACTCCTCAGCACTTTGCTGGTCTAGATGAAAGGGCACAGGGCTTGGACGGAGTAGTTCTGAGTTAACTGGAGACTCTCGGAAGGACAGTTTTGCCTCCTAATCCAGCTGTGCCTTGAAAGAAACCTGCAGATGTTCTTTCCCACCAAGCCTGTGTTGTCTTTCTCTAGATTTGCTGTGACAAGCGCTCCGACTCCGGAGCCTGGCTGGAAACTCAAAGCTGGAAAAGCTTGCTAGGGCTGGTGGGCCTCAGAGCCTCCGAAGCTTGGGACATTATTTCCTGGCCAATGAGGTCTCTGCCCCAGGGGGCTCTACAGCCGACTTTGCTTCAACAAGGAAGGTAGCACACATGTTGCTCTTCTGGAAGACGTGGGAGGGGTGGATATGGAGCAGCAGCCTAAGCAGAAAGCTTAGTCCTTATGAGGGGTGAGTGTGTGTGTGTGTGTGTGTGTGTGTGTGTGTGTGTGTGTATACACTCATGCATGATAGTCCTGGGGCTTGACCTCAGGGCCTAGGCTCTATCCCTGCTTAAGGCTAGTGCGCTGCCACTTGAGCCATAGTGCCAGTTCTGGCTTTTTAGTAGTTAATTGGAGGACTTATCTGTCTGGGGTGGCTTTGAACTGCTATCCTTAGCCTCCTGAGTAGCTAGGATTACAGGAGTGAGCCACTGGTGCCCAGCTTACTTGTTTTTTGTTTTGTTATTATTACTATCATTATTTTTAATTCTTGGTAGTGCTGAGTTTTGAATCCAGAGCCTGGCATATCCTAGGCAGGCGGTCATTACTGAGTTACATCCCTTACAGTGTGGAGCGTAGGTGCGCGCGTGTGCACGCACGTACACACACACACACGCACACACACACACACACACACACACACACACACACACACACACACACACACACACACACACACACACGGGAGGCGGCCCTATAACAGGAGTCCAGGCAGTACTCACCTGTGGACTTGGGCTGATGGTGCGACCTTGAGTATGAGGTCATAATCAAGTGTGCAAAAAGACTTGTGCAAGCCAGGTGGCCTTCCTTGGCACCGTGGGTTTCGGGCTCAGCGTTAAGAAGGGTGAAGATGGTTTTGGGTTCCCTGTCCTCAAGGCAGGTGCGGGCCTCGTTTGCCTTGGCCTTGCTTCAGCTGGATGACCTGGGGGTGGCCGGCCTGCTCCAGAGCAGTCCCCTGTTCCACTTTCCCAATTCTAAACCGTTTCATCAGGTGTGTGTTGGAGGACTCGGGGCGCCTTCCAGCCCTCGGCGCCATCTGAACCGTGGCGCACGCCTGGCTGCCCTCTTGGAGCCGCCATGCCTGTGCCGCTCCCCTGTGCTGGGCTTGAAGGTTCGCAGCGTAGATGATCCCGGTGCCGCCACTGGCTTTCCCCAGGTCACCTGCTGTCGGCTCACACCAGCACGTCCCCCCCTCCCCACCGCGAGTGACAGTGTCTTCTACCTCCTGTGTGGGAACACAGCCTCATGCGCGGCCCCCGATCTCTGTGGGGCTCTCTGAGCCAGGCTGGAATGTAAATTTGTGGTGCCGTTAACCTGTTTCACAGAAATGTCCCAGCCGTGTCGCAAGGTTTATTAGACAAAGCCAGCCCAGGTGTTTTAGAGGAACGATGCTCTTGTCTGCCAGGGAAATGCTGACGCAACTTGCTGAGCACTGGGGAGTGGTCCGCAGGCATGCCACTTGAAGGTCACTGTGACCTTCAAGTCTGAGTCTGTGCCTTCTCTGTCCACAGAGCAAAGCCCCCAGGGGCAGGGACCCCCACGCTGAATAGTTAACGAGGACACACTCAAAAGATCAGGGGTGTGCTCTTGTCTCTGATGGGTCTATAGGGGGGAATCCTGGTGGCTGGGCCTGGCCCCGGCGCCCTAGAACCCCACTGCTGGGCTTCAGCAGCAAGCGCCTTCCTTCTGCCAGAGTGCTTTGTTCCTAACTGCTCAGCAGTGAAGGAATGGAAGTGGCGGGCAAGGCGCGGGCCTGCGAGGAGCCGCGCGTCCCCACTGCTGTCCTCTAGGATGTCATCCTAAATTGCAGTGCATCTGCTAATGAGGAGACAAGGTGTTACCTTCCGCGTGGAGCAGCTGCATTAATTACCTCCCCTCAGACATCCCCTGTGCCTGCCACTCCTGGCGAGCTCCCTTTGTTTTAAATTAATAGACCAAATTAGAGGGAATTGAGGAGGGTGTCCCTGGAGGCCCCGGGCCCTCTGTGCCCGTGGACAGGGATGAAGACTTTAGCCTAGGACCAGTAGCTGTGTGCCAACTGCAGGCTGGCTTCGGGGTCGTCCTCCGAGGGAGTTTGGGGGCCCCGGAGGCCGCGTCAGTGTGAAGGAGAACCCGTTTGAGCTGAGAGGGCACTCACTGCCTCTTGTCCTTTGACTTCGCTGTGCCTTATGGGAACGGGAGGGGGAGGGGCTGAGCGAGCCTCCTGCCTGCCTGTCATTGTTACTGAGAGCGAGATGTGTGCAATAAATCTGAAAACCAGGCAAGTGGCCTCCCCTTTCACAGTGACTTCCCACGTGGGCAGTCATCTCTGTAAACGATCTGCAAGACGCAAGGAGACTCATGTAGGGTGGAGCAGGCCTGGGCCTGGGGGCAGAGCCCACCCCCGCCTCACAACCCACGGGCACTGTGCTTGCTGAACAACTCTGAAAAACAGGCATGCCGGTAACCCGCCTGGCAAGACTGCCATAGAGCGTCAGTGAACACCCTACATTAATTGCCCTTCATTTGTCCTTACTGCAGATCTGCAGGCTCCTTGCTGCGGGTCCAGCATTGAGCGCGTTCTCCGCGTGTGCTGTGTACACAGTAGGCACAGCGCAGATAGCCAGGGACACCCTTTGTCATCCTGCCCTCCTCTTGGAGGCTGTAACTGGCAAGTAGACCATTAGTCCATCCCTCATTGGAGGATGCCGGAGGAAGGCAATCCCCTTTCCCACCTGGCTGTGGCCTCTGGCTCTTAGCGGAGCTCTCTTCACAGGAGCTCTCTTCCGAGGAACTCTGGCATGCTGGAGCTCAGTGGTTTGGGAAGCCATCGCCCTGAAGGTCAAATCCTTTCTGGCTAGCTGCTTTGGGATGCTTAGCAGGCCACGGGGTGAGCGGCCCTGGCATCCCCCAGTTGTTTCTGAATGCTACATTATTCCCCAGAAGTCGCTGAGTGTGAAAATGTGTGTTGTCTTGCTAATGGGACACAAATGAAATATTCAAGTGCCTCTCTTCCTGTCTGTCTCCCGGGGGCCACTTGATCCTTTTGATTTTCCCATCTTTACATAAAGAGCCTCAGGAAACCAACATTTCCCAATTCTTTCCAAAACTTCAAAATTGAAAGCATATCTTGGTGGTCCTGGGGTTTGAATTCAGGGGCTGGTGCTTGCCGGGCGGGCGCTCTGCTGCTCTACTGCTGAGTTACTGCACGGGTAATTTTTAAGCTAGAATCTCACTTCATTCCCAGAAGTGAGCTTGGACAGAGTCCTCACATTTTTTGCCCTCCTGCCATAGCTGGTATGGTAGACACAACGCTCCCACTCTCAGCTTCTTTCCTTTGGGCTGGAGTCTCAGAGACTTCTGCCCAGGTGGGCAGCACCTTGGACAGTTCCCACATCGTGTGGGTTCCTAGTCTCTGGGTTTGCCCAGGCTTGGAGTAGGAGGTAGAGGAATACCTCATGAGCGCCATGCCTGCCCCCCTGTGCCTGAGCTGCACAGCCTTGATGGTGACTGGAGCTTAAAGCTAGGCCTTGGCCCCTGCCTAAGATAATCTGCCTTCCTCCTCCTCTTCCACTTCCTCCTCCTCTTCCTCCCCCTTCCCTGTTCTGCCCCCATCCCCAACATAAAGTCAGATCAACTTTTTTATTCCTTTATTTTTGGTAGTACTGGGATTCAAACTCAAGGCCTTATGCTTGCTAAGCAGGCACTCTACTACTTGAAACACTCCACTAGTCCCTTTTTGGTCACTTATTCTCAAGACAGGGCCAGCCTAGACTGTGATCATTGTATTTGTGCTCTGCTTTATTGCTGGCATGACAGGTGTACACTGCCGCACCCAGCCCACAGGTTGAGAAGGAATCTCATGAATTATTTTTTAACCTGGTCTGGCCTCAAACTGCAACCTCCCATTCTTTGCTTCCCAAGTAGTGGGGATTACAGACTTGTGCTGCCATGCCCAGCCCCAGATCAACTTCCTCCTGGACATTTCCGAGGTATTTCTTCTTGCCCTGGGTGATCTCTTCCTTAGTGTTTTTGAGTTACTTTATGAAAGAGAATTTCTATTTGCCTTTCTCAAACTGCCATACCAGTCTCAGTGCCCAGGGCTGAGGGAAGTCCTGATGAGGAGGGGAGAGGAGCACTGGACATGGAGATCACTTTACAGACAAGGTGGTGCGGACATGGGTCGTTCAGGCAGAGCGGCATGTTTGAGAGGCGGAGATAGAGAAGGCTTCGAGTTGGGAGGGACAGCATGAATAGGTATGGAGCAGACAAAGGTGCATTTGGTGGCAGAGCAGTAGTCCTTTTTGTCCAGAACACAGGATTCATTTTAGAGTCCTGAGAGAGGGGCTAAGGTTACATGGAGGCCAGAAATACAGGATTCGTGATACAGACCAAGACTGCAGGGAGGCCAGATCCTTGCTCACAGCTTCTCACCCTGCTTTTGGGACACTGGGCCGAGTGAGAGATGATCCGTACAAGCCTGGGCCCTGCTCGTGAATTCAGGCTGCAGGAAGGCGAGGCCCCTTCTGATGTCCCCACGAGTCTCCCTTTGCTGCTGGCAGACTTGACAGGTGCCACATGAGGCTTTCAGAAGGGACTTGTGTGTGCACTTCAGGATGAAGCACATTCACTTGCACACACACACACACACACACACACACACACACACACACACACACACACAGAGAGCTGTGCTCCGGCCTCTGTTGTACACAGGCACCCTCTGCCCATTTGCAAGGCCTGGCCTCAGCAAGCTCGAGGGAAAGCGGGGCTATTGCACATGGCTGGGACAGAGATACTTTCCTTCCGAGAGTTGGGGAACTGGCCGGAGCGAAGGCTGCGGTGAGCCGCAGACGCTGGGACATTGTTCTGCCACTTTCTCTCCCCTCCCCAGGAGCACATTCTTGTCTCCATCTCAGCAGCTTTTTATCTTAATTTACGACCTGCTGTAGCACCAATGAAGACATACTGTACTGCTGAAAAAAAAAAACTCAGCTGAATTCTAATTCTGTGTGACTCAAAGGCTTACTTTTGGCCGGAACTGCCTGAGAGGAAGCAGAGCGGGAGCCGCAGCCTGCTCTACCTCCGTGACTTCGCCCTGGCTGTCTCTTGTTGGCCTCAGGCTTAATTAAGCCTTCTGATTTATTTTTCAATTCATTATTATTTTTCCCCTCTTTTTTTGAAAAAAGAAAAGCTGCTTTAATGGAAGCTTTTAAAATCCAGGAGCTTTGGCTTCTCCTCCTTTGTCAGACACAAGTGGATTCATTTAAGTAGTTTTATTTTTATTTTTAAGGGATATATCTGTGAAGGTTTCAAGGATTAGATTTTTTTTTTCTACTCCCAGGAACCTAAAAGGCAGATGTGGGCAAGTTGGTGTTTTGTGGTGGTGGTGGGGTATGTACATTTCCTCCGCCTAGTCCTCTAGTCCTTTTTATTAGTTTCCTTGTCCTATCCTCCTGAGGATTTGAACTTTAAGAGCTTAAGGCTCTGGGGCCCCAGTCCAGGCTGAAACAGGGGCTTTACCACAGCAGCGGGGCAGGAAGGGGCTCAAGGGGGGAGGGGAGGGGGAAAGGAGGAGGAGGGGGCAGAACGGGCTGGAGGGGAAGGGGTTCCACGGACCCACAGGTAGAGTGGGAGCAGGCAGAGGAGGTGTCAGAAGCAGCCTCGGCCTCTGGTGCCTGGATCCGGACAGCAGGGCTGGGCGTGGTGGGAAGGAGAAGCCTCTAAGAAAGAGGATGGGACTGACAAGGTGGCTTAGTGGAAGAGTGCTTGCACCGCATCCGGAGGCCCTGGGTTCGATTCCTTGGTAGCACATACACAAAAAATGAACAAAGTAAAAAGAAAGGAATAACCATTGGAAATTTCAAGAAAGAGAATGATGGAGCCCTGCTGTTTGCTGGGGTGGCAGGGGAGGGGGGGCTCCCCTCTACCCCCAAGAACCTCCTCCGACCCCATCAGCCACTCGGAGGTTCTGGCCCGGGTCTCCACCCCCACCATCTGTGAGTTCGGTCTCGGGATGTGCCCGGTGGCCCTCAGCGGGCCCTCAGGCCTGCAGAGGCGCGGCAGCCTCCAGAACGCTGCCCGCCCTTTCCGGGGAGGAAGAGGATCGGGCGTTTGTGTTCTTCCTCTCTGGGCTTTGTTTTTTTCTTCTGCTAACAAGAGGGAATTTCTGGGACCCGGGAGGCCTCCCGATGTGCCCCTGGCTGGATTGGACCCACGCTCCCGGCCCGTCAGCATGGCCCACGCGGGGAAGATAGGATGTGCATCCATTTTCCAAGGAAGGATGCAGGGAGAGGTGGCCAAATTGAGTTAGGAGTGCCAGGAAGCTGGGCCCAGGCGAGTTCCTGTAAGGCCCGCCCCACCCCTGAATTACAGCTGCTTTCTGAGCCTCTGCAGGGAGATGGAGCCGCTCCCTCCATGGCATTTACAACAGCTTGATTTACAGCCCCGCATGTTTTCTGCACACTTCCCATCCATTCTCTCTCCTTCTTTAAACTTTTAAGCTTTTGCCTTATGAATGAGACCACTGATTTTCTAGGTTCCATATGCTTTTATATCAGGATCTCTCTCTCTCTCTCTCTCTCTCTCTCTCTCTCTCTCTCTCTCTCTCTCTCTCTCTTTCTCTCCCCCCCCTTCCTGGTTTCTCTAGACACACATTCTGGACCTCTGCTCTGTATGAGCCACCCCCACTCCCTGTCTTCCCCCCACCACCACCTCGGGAGTCCAGAGATGAGCTGGGCCGGGGCCTGTGGGAGTTGGTGTTCTGGGGGAGATGGGTAGCATCCTGCCATGCGGCACATTCTCCCCTTTGTTCGTCCACTGAGCACACAGGCAATGGACCCTCCTGCGTGCGGCCACTGTGCCAGGGCGGGGGCTGAATAGGTCATCAACAAGTCTAACTTGCCCCAAGCACCCCCTGGGGTTTGTGTGGAGATGCATGAGAATGCCAGGCCAGTGGAGCCCCAGCCCAGCCCATGTGATAGGAGTCGGGGAGATTCTCGAAGCCAGTGCTGTGTAAGCCGAGCGCTGCGGGGTGAGCAGGGTTCATGAGGATGGCACAGAACATGAGCAGCCCGAGGAGACTGGAGAAAGCCCAGAGCAGGCGTGCAGGGGCTCGGGGAAAGGCGTGCTGGAGATGGGTTGGAGTTGTGTGCATCCTCTGGTGGGGCCCCTGTCCAGTGACAAGAAGGGCCCTGCTGTGTAGCTGAGGACATGGCTGGCTCCAAGGAGAAGGTTGGGCCTGCAGCACAAGGAGAATCAAGAGAGGGTTAAGAAGGGAATCTGGCTGGGTGCTGAGAGCTCACACCTGTAATCCCAGCTATGCAAAAGGCTGAGACTCAAAGCCAGCCTGGGAAGGAAGACTCTTATCTCCAAGAAACCATCCAAAAGCTGGAAGTGGTGCTATGGCTCAAGTGGTAGAGCACCAGCCTTGAACACAAAAGCTCAGGGACAGCGCCCAGGCCCTGAGTTCAAGCCCCAGGACGGGCTCTCCTTGTTATGAGTCCTGGCCGTTCATTGAATTGGGTAGACTTTCAGAGTGAGCCGGAAAGCATCAGTTTCAACTTTCACAGATAAACGCGTCCCACAGTGGGGTGATATTTACCTAGGAACACAGCTAGTCGGCTGATAGATTCAGAGCCAAGGCTGACACCAGGACCAGCGATCTTTGGCAGAGTCTTTATTGAAAGGGATGACACTGATCAGGACCCATTGTCCTCCAACTGCTTTGTTCAGTGGCAGCTCCTTTATATGACTACTTAAAGATAACTTTAAAAATAAAAGAGAGAAGAAGGTCTGGAGGACTAGCTCAGGGGTCAGGGCCTGAGGGTGAGGGCCGGAGAGGCATCAAGGACGGCTCCCTGTTATCTGAGCCGGCTGGCCAGGCAGGAGCACGCATGCGTGGCCTGCGGGCACCCAGATGAAGTAAGGCGAGGTCAGCTCCCCTGGGAGGAGCTGGAGAGGGGTGCGGCAGGACAGTCGAGAAGCAGGGCAGGCGGTGTTTCACCAGTGGAGACCTGGGTCCTGGGGAAGACAGTCGGGAGCCATGGCTTCACCTGGGCTCTGGGCTGGGTAGGGTGGATTTAGTCCCAGAACGTCCGGGTCCGGGGGCCTTGCTCACATGTCTATCCTGAGACAGCCCCTCCCACGGCCTCCCCGGTTCCTGCTGGGGAAGAATTATGCAGATATTCCTAAGTAGAGTCTGTCAGCAGCCTGGACAACGGAGCTGGCAAAGCACATGGGAGAAGAGAAAACTTCCGGTCCTGAGCCAGCTGCTTCTGGAGAGTACTGACGAAGATTTGTTTTTCTTAAAATCTGAAAGAACTTTACATTTCTGCTTGACTGAAGCCCAGACCGTGTTTGCCCTGGGAGCCAATGGGAAGCCAGGGTCTGGGTAATCTATGCAAAGGCCCCTGAGCTGCCCTGCATCCATCATCCCAATGACAGAATTTACATCATTAATCATGGGCGGTAATAGAAAAGTCATTGGAATAGAATGTTGTCACAGGATAAATGTCTCCCAATTGCATATAAATGTCTCCGCTTTACTGTACTATTTGTGCTCAAGAAATACTACGGCTTCAAAGCGGGTATTTATCTGGCATCGAGGAACCATCAGCACACGTCGGTCCTGCCGACCGTCTAACCTGAGGAAGCCAGAACTTGCCCTGCAGTCCTCAGGCCCTCGAGCAACCCGTGCACCTCTTGTCTGCCCATGCCATGAATTGGCCTTGGGAGGAGACAGAGGCTCCTTGGCATGTCTTGATGCCACCCGAGTCTGGGGGGGGTGCCGGTTCCCCGCCAGTGAGCACCCTTCAGAGTCATCCTCTCCTGTTTTTCTGCCTGTCACCCTGGCCCGGCTGGGCTGGCAGCCGTGGAGGTCTCCATCCCAGGACGTGGCTGCAGAGAAGCCAGAGGAGGCACAGCCGCAAGCCAGGGCCGAGTCGTTGAAGGTCTCTTTGCCATTTTAGAAATGAACGCGGCAGCAGTTTTTGTCTTTTCTTCTTGTTCCGTGTCTTTCTATGACCTGAAAATCCTGCAGACACCTTGTTCCCCAAGGCTTGTGTGTTTCTGCGCGCAAGGCCCGCCGCCCCGGCAGGGCAGGTGTTGGCCGAAGACCGCCGTCTTCGTGGAACTTCCTGTTTGAATCTTTCTCTCTCCCTCTACTCCGTCATCCTTGGGCCCTGCTGCGCCCACCATGGGGAGAGGGCACCCCACTATGAGCAGAAGCAGAGGCTCCAAGCTCTTGCCTTTTGTGGAGGGCTCGTGAGGAGGTCCACATGAAGTCAGCCTGTGAATTACCTGCTGATTTAAATCAGAGCCAGGTGCTGAATGGAGAAGCTCAGGCAGGATCTGGCAGAGTGCATTTGGTAGGAGAAGAGCTCAAACCCCCTTTCCTTAGGGGATTTCCTGAGTGACAGGAGACCCTGCAGCCTGGTGTTCCCCGACGTGGGTCATCACAGATGGGCCGAATCTGAAACACGTCTGCAAGCTGACACAGCACGGGCCAACTTCCAGTTTGACCCAGTGAGGCCACTAAAAGCCTGTGCTTGCTGGGCAGCAGTGGCTCACGCCTGTAATCCCAGCTACTCAGCAGGCTGAGATCTGAGGACCCAATTAACTACCCCCTCCCTCCCCAAAAAAGCTAGAGGCGGAGTTGTAGCTCAAGTGGTAGAGTGCTAGATTTGAGCAAAAAAAAAGAAAAAAACCCTCAGGGCCCCAGGCTCACCAATCAATCAATCAATCGATCAATCATCAGTTCTCAGCTACGTCATCATCATTTCATAAGGGAAAGACCAAATGCCCACAGCAGAGGAGGGACACAGTGGCAGGGGAAAGTCATTTCTTCGGTGGACAGATTTAACTTCATAGGGAATTCATTCAGTGTACCTGTTTGCTTTTCGCTTCATCCTCAGAGTTCTCTCATTTTGGCAAAAATCCATCCCCGGGTCTCCGCTGTTCGTGTTTGGGGTGCAGGGGAAAGGGGTCTGGTCAGGCCCCTGTGACAGCTTGGCTGTCATCTGGGTGGTATCTGGCTGGGCAGCACCTCGCTCGCGGCTCCGGCCTTTCCTTCTTAGTGTCTTTGGGTTTGGGGGCTGCCAGGAGCCCTCACTGGGGTCTCGGTGCTGTCCTGGTTAGGTGGTGTGAGACTGAGTCAGCACCAAGGCTTCTAACAGGAGAAGATGGACCTCCTGGGGGCCCCTCAGCCCTTCTCCCCACAGCCTCAGAACACCAGATCATCTGTCACCTGGGCCCCGGACGCGTGTCCTGAGAGAAGCAGGCAGAGCCCGTGGCCCCTTGCATGGACCAGCCCTCGAGTCACAGCGGTCACCTCTGCCTGTGTTCTCTGGCTACCGGTGAGCCATTAAGGCCAGCCTTCCTCCAGAGGAAGGGAATTAGACTCCGCTTCGTGGTGGGAGGCGCGCCAGAGGCTTTGCAGATGCGTTTAAAAACCGTCCTGTGCGCGTATCCAGTGGGCTCGGTCCAGAGCTCCCCGGGGAGGCCGGGGGTTGAATTTGGAGGCCGGAGTCTTGGAGCCCTGCCTCCTTTCCCCCAAGGGGGCTGCTGTCTCCACTGGCGGTGGCCAGCTCAGTCTTCTGGTCCCTGCTTGCACTGGGATGAGGCCATAAATTTCACAAAAAAGGTAGATTGCATCAAATAAGTATCAATTAAGGTCTTTTATGATCATAACTGAGATGATGAATTAAAGTCAAGTTAAAGAAATAATGAACTGAAAAGAACACAGACTGCAGGGTTACAGCGTACAGTCTCAGAATCAAAGCCTGCCCTCCCTCCCTCCTTTCCTTCCTCCCCAGAAGGCAGCCTTCAGCCCTGGTTGGCTGCCTTCTGGTCCAGCAGCAGCTGCAGCCCTGCTAGAAGGGAAAGGCTCAGGGCCCGAGTGCAGGAAGGTGTGAGCGTGGAGCAGTGGGTCCGCTCTTTTCCCTTCTAGGGACGGAGATCCTGTTGGGTCTCCGTCTGCAGGAGGCTCCTTGTTTGTATTCTCAGGAGAGCCAGGAAGAATCTTTGCCCTCATAGCCGGGCTCCCAAGGGATCTCAGGTGCTGTGCTGGCAGCGCTGGCTGCTCGTGGCCTCTGGAGAGGCCCGGGCCTCCCTCCTCTTGGCCTCACCGTCCCTCCTTGAGACACCGAGCCTTGTCCTTCCTTGGGTCTTCCCGAGAGGCCGCCCAGTGCTCCTCTCAACTACAGGCCTGCAGGGAAGAGGAAGCACCGCGGGGCCTCCGGTTCTCATGCCCCTGTGTGCGTCATCATGGAGCCAGGCCGGTTTCTGGGGCTGGGCACCGAGCAGAGAGCCTGCTGTAGTAGGCCATTATTTAATGCCACAGCTCTGGCCAAAAGGAAGGGGAAGACTAGAGTACTCGCCCAAAACAAAGTCTGCCCCAAAGCTGGCCTGGAGCTTCTGGAGGAAGGGGCCACGTGGGCTGAGGCACAGTGGGCAGAAGCACAGGCAGGAGCCTCAGCCAGAGCCAGGCCTGGCCAGTGGATCGCACATTCATTCATCCGAGAAACAATGCCTGCCACCGTCCAGGCTCTGTGGGGAAGAGTGTTACCTTTTAGCTCAGAGAGCAACAGGAAAGATAAAGAAGGGCTAATGCAGGAAAACCCCCGAGACTGGGGGGGGGGGCTGGCCGTGCTGGCCCTGAGCAGTGACCGGCTGGGGCCGGCGCTGCCCTCCGCACCCTGAGCTGACAGCAGGGCTCCCACTTCCTGCGCTCAGCTCCTGGGTTTGCAGGAGGCGACCGGATCTGCTCCTCCTCGGGCCGGCTCCCCCCTTCCCCGCTGGGCGTGGAATCGGTTCTTCTGATCTGGGCCGTGCGAGGAGGAAGTATATATTTAGATTCTCCTGTGCTCTCCGTGGTAACGGTCGCTTTATTGCTGGTGAAGACTGAGGAAATGGGTCAGCTGTATTTACTAAGAAGCCTGTTCCAGCTCCTTTTCCGAAGCTATTTATAAACTTTCAAAAAAAAAATTGTGAGCAGAGTTCTTTACATCTTATTGGCAGCGGCGTGCCCGCGGCCGCCCTTTCTGTTACTATACAGGGCAGCGGGGCGCGTTGGGGCGGAAGGGCTTCGGGGAGGGCCCATGGGAATCTGGCAAATAGTGATTTTGATGGGCTCCGGCAGCTCGAGCGGCCTCAGGTCTGAGACTTTTTGGGGTGCTTTTCCTGAGGCATTGTAGTTTTCCCTGGGACGGCAGGGGATGGTGCTGTGGCCCAACCCCTGTGTGTGGACATTCCGCCAGGGACACTGGCCCCTGCCGAAGGGACTCCTGCTCTCAGCCAGCTTCGCCCGCCCGTGGGAGGGGACAGGCCCCCCATGTCCCCAGAATGGGAGGGGACAGGCCCCCCATGTCCCCAGAATGACTTCCCGGGCCCAGGGAGCTGGGAAGCTGTCAGCACCTGCTCCCTCCTTTGCCCACCTCTAGATGGAACGGGACAGGAAGGCCCTTCTGGAAGCTTCCCCGGGCTCTGACCTCCTCTGCTCCCTGAATTCCTTCCTGGACCTCCTCCGGCACCCCCCGCTGTCTCTGATGCTGCCCCTGGGGGTCACTTTCCTCTCCTGTGGCTGACCTTGTTTTCAGGGGGGATCCTAGGAAGTCTATTTTATGTAGCGTTTAATGAAATGCATTACAACACACCCCACCAACACCCTAAAAAGAAAAGAATAATCTGGTCTTTCCAAGTGTCCCTGCTGGCCCAGAGCTCCTGGATTGTGATGCCTGGCCTGGGCGCGGTCTTCATCTTCCCTGCTTTCCCCCACTCCTGGGACCTGCAGAGGTCTCAGCCTTCCAGCCCAGCTCCTGGGCCGCGGTGCGCCCCTGGCGGTGGCGCCGCCGGCCTGGCAGGCCCCGCCCCGCCCCGCCCCCCTTCTGCTCTCTGCTGCCGAGAGCCACTCGCTTTGTGTGCCAGGCAGTGCCCTGCGCCGTGTGGGTGTGACCCGACTAAGTCACATGGCAGGCAGGAAGGGGACCAAGCAAGGGCTGTCTCTCCACGCGAGCTCTACCATTGTCTTTCCTCAGCCTCACCCCTGTTGGGTGAGCCGCCCCTCCCCCACCCCCCAAGGACAGATTTCTACCAGCCCAGAAGTTTCCAAACTTTCCTGATAGTTGGCACCTCAATGCTACAGCGATTTTGTTTTCCCCATGACATCTCTAGAGCTAAACAAATACCAGCTCCCTTCCCTAAGTTGAGTGGAATACCTTCATTAAGTATAAGGAACTAAGCATAGAGTAGATAACTTCATAGCCCTTATTACAGGATTTAACATTTTCCATGTCTGACCACTAGTGGGATATGGGATGGAGGAGCAAATTCCAGAAGCTGATTGGCTTGGCACTCCCTTCGTTCCTTGCCCCCTACCCAGTGAGGCACTTTGTCTGGCAGCAGACCACCGAGATTCAGACCGATAGGGGTTCTCAGGAGGGCTTGGCGGGTGAACTAAGCTCCCCGAGCTGGGGGCCCAGTGTGTCTGCTGCGGACTGAGCACTGCTCCTTTCTCTCAAAAACTTCCCCTGTCCCGCAGGCCCCCGCTGAGGTTGCTGGGTTCCAGGCGGCGGTCCTCTGCTGTGGTTCTGGTGTCGGGGTACCCCTCGGGCTGGGTGCGGGCTGGGGGCCTCTCTCTCCTGCCCCAGGGATCTGGTGGAATGCGCGCCCACCCAGCACCGGAAGGCCCGGGGAGGACTCAGGAAACTCGCGCTCCCAACAAAGCGCTTTCAAGTCCCGCTGTGCCACGGTGGCTGGCACAAATCCCTCCTGCCAGGCGGAGTGGAGAATTCCCTTTGTTGCTTGGGTGGGTGCGCGTCCTCCTCCAAAGGGCAGGGAGCCCGGTGCTCCCCCAGAGTTAGAAGGCGGGGATCGGAGCCAGCCAGCGCCGGCCGTCCTGTTCCACAGCACAACAGGCGCCTTACCCAGACTTGTCATTACCTCTCCTCACCTCTGCCCTCTGCTCTCTGCCTCCAGCTCGGCCCTGGCCCAGGCCCTGGCCTGGCGGGCTCTGACTGTAGTGACTGATGTGTGCCCCCCACCCTTCCTCTCCCCAGCCTGCGGTTACTTCCAACAAGCTGCCCACTCTGCTTGTTCTCACCCCAGGACCTTTGCACTCACCAGGCCCCCTACTGGAGCCCAGTCTTCACCCTTCCCATGCCTGGACCCAGATCATTTCCCAGGCCTCTCTTTACATAAAGCCAGTCCTCTAAATCCGAGCTTCCTCAGGCCAGTCGAAAATGACTTCTCTCTCCCCGCCTTCCCTCCGTTCCTTCGCATTTGGCACGGTACCTGGCACGCTTTGGGCTCCCAGTAGCCACACGCATTGTTGAGGGATTTCACAGGGCAGCGTCTTCTCTCTCAAGGTGGGACTTCCGGGGCCCGCGACTTTTACTTTTGCCAGACTTAGGCGAATTCAAGCTAATGTTAATGTATCATTAACATTTCACAAAAGGAAAAAATCAGAAGGACACAATCTCTGGATTAAGGGCAGTTCTTCCGATGGAATGCATTTAGCGCTATTGAACCTGTGAGGGAGACTGACAGTCCCTCTTCTTGTCCCTTGGAGAACGGGTGAAACCTTCACAGAGTCACCTCAGCCCGTGGGTCCGCCAGCCTGGGGCGGGGCGGGGCGGGGCGGGGCGGTTGCTCTCTTGGGAACGAGGCCCCAGCTCAGCCCCTTCTTTATCTGGTCCCTGGGCATCGTCTCCCTTACCAAGTGCAGAACGTCGACTGGTGGCAGAGCCGCGTCTTAGCTTAAGCGAGCCTTTGCCCGTGCCGATGTCCGGCTGCTCCCCGTCCTGTCCCCGTTCCTCCCCTTGAGGCCCAGGCCTCGCTTCCTCTGCCTCTTGCTGCCGTTTGCCGACGCGCCCTCGCCAGTCAGGGCCAAGCGGCCTGGCATGCCACAAGGCGGCCCAGCCCACGTGCGGCCTGTCGGCTCGTGGTCCTCCGTTGCTGGGGTTCCTGGCAGGAGAGTTTGCAGGCGGCGGGGTCCTGACCTAGGCTTCTTGCTGTGACCGCAGACTGAGCCTCTGACCCCAGGGGCCAGGCCTCCGGGCCCCTCCTTGTCTGCTTTGCTTCCCTGTGGGGGAGAGGGGGCCAGCGGCCCATCGATGGTCTCCAGAATCATCTCTAGCATCTAGGGTGCAGGGCAAAGGCTCATTAGCTGCAATGGGGGAGAAGAAGGGATAGAGGAGAGCGTGCAGCCCAGAGTCACTTAGAGCCGAAGGCGACCTCTTTTCATCGTGGCAGATGCCTGTACACATCATTGAGTCATAAAAGCATTGATAATTACTGCGCTACACGTAAGTACACTTCCCGAGCGCTGGTGAAATGCCGGGCCGGGTTCTGACACTCACACAGAGCTACTTTATTAGACCTGCAATGCCATCCAAGGTGGGCGTCTCTGTTCCCTTCGTTTTACAGGAGAGGAAACCGAGGCACGGGGTGTTTATGTAATCTGCCCATGTGCAGCCAGTTGGGTGGTGCAATGGCTATGTACACACACCTGCGTGCCCAGAGCAGAGCAGCTAGCAAACCAGCAGAGTTCTGGTTTGTTTGTGGGAGAAAAAGCCTGTATTTGTGCCTTCAAGGGCTTGTATGCCATTTGCTGAATGAATGAGTGAGTGAATGAATGAATGAATGCTTTTGAGCTGGGATGCAAGTCTTTTCACTGCTCATCATAGGCACATGACTAGTCATTTTGGCATTTCCCCCCTTTCCTGGGCTACAGTGCCTATGCATCTGAGGTTCTTGTGTAGCAGCTCAGCGACCAGCGCTTACCTTGTATTCTTTTTCTGTGAACAGCTTTACTGAGGCACAGTGGACGTGTCTCGAGCTGCGCATATTTCAAATGTATGACTCGGTGCGTTTTGGCGTCACCAGAAGTGTCCTTGAGCTTCTTGGTGCTCCTCCCTGCCAGCAGCCGGGAGTCTGCCCTTCTGTGCCATAGATTGCTTTGCATTTTCTCAAGTTTTATATAAATGGGATTGTATAATAGGGATGCTTTTTGCTTTTTTTGGAGGGGAGTTTGGCTTTTCACTCAGTAGAGTTATTTTGAGATTTATTCATGGTCTTGTATCTATTGCTTTTTATTCATGGTCTTGTATCTGTAGTCCGTTGCTTTTCACTACTGAGTATGGCTAGGAGACAACTTGTCCAGCTACCTGTGGGTGGAGATGTGGGTTGTTTCCCAGTTTGGACAATTAACTAATAATGCTCCGTTTATTCCGAACCGCTGGTCCCCAGCGCAGGGTGGAGACTGGAGTGGATAAAGAGCAAGCACCTGGCTGGCCAGGGGTTTAAGTAAGGAAAGAGGTGGGGGTAGAAGGTGTGGCCAAGTGAGGGAAGGCGTGGCTGGGCAGGGAGAGGGTGTGGCCTCAGAGTCTGGAAACCTCCTCCCCGCCCCCAAGGGGGCGTGACCAGGGCATCCAGGATGTGACCTCAGGGAAAGGGGCAGAACCTGGCCCAGGTATGCCAGCTACCTAGGTAAGGCAAGGGCTGGGCAGAGACTTCCTGCTTGGGAAACGGGGGGGGGGGGGGGGCGGGGGAAGTCTAGGTGCAGATTTGCACACAGACTGGAGCACACCCAACACTGCCATGGACATGTGTGTGCAAATGCTCCTGTGGACGCCACGTGCGTTCTTTGCCTCGGTGGCATGTCTGGGTCACGTGGCTTTCTACAGTGGCTGTACCCCTGAACCTCCCCACTGCGGGGCTGGAGGAGGGGGGCTCCTCACCAACCCTTTGTCATTGTCATTTTAGCTCTTGTGAAAGGTTATCTCATGACCGCTTTCTCGTTTACATTGTTCACTTTCGTGTCTGAAACAACTAAGGATACTGAGAATTGTTTGTTTGCAGGGCTGGGGGTTGAACCCAGGGCCTTGCACGTACGGGGCGAGCACTCTAACACTGAGCCCCTCGATACTGAGTAGCTTTACATGTATATGTTTTTATTTTGCATTCCTGGTGTTTTGTCTTCTGTCATGAAGTGTCTGTTCAGGTTTTTTTTTTTTTAATTTGAAAAACTGTGTTTGTATTCTCTCGTGTGTGTGGGCACACACGTGCATGCCCACGGTACTGGGGCTTGAACTCGGGGCCTGGGTTCTGTCCCTTACTTGTTTAACTCAAGGCTGGTGCTCTTTCACACGAGCCACAGCTCCACTCCCAGCTTTTTGGTGGTTAATTGGAATTAAGAGCCTCACGGTCTTTTCTGCCCTGCCTAGCCCACCTGAGGTCAAATTGTGATTCTCCCGAGTAGCTAGGCTTATAGGTAGAGCCACCATTCCCAGCTTCTTGTTGTTTTTATGTAAATTCTAGAAAAAGTCCTTTATCAAATGCCTACTTTCCAAAGACTTTCTCCCAGCCTATGACCTGTCTTTTCATTATTTTAGCAGTATATCTTGAAGAAGAGAAGTTAATTCTTATGCACAATTTATCAGTTTTTTGTTTTAATGGATTTTACTGTTGATGTCATCTAAGAAAACTTTATGCTAAGCGCGTATTCTGCCACTGCACTATTTTTATAGATTTTTAAAAAAAGATCTATAATCTGTTTAATTTTTGCATGTGTTCTAAAGTTTGAGCTAGAGTTCATTTTTCTTTTTCTCAGGAAGATGTCCACTGAGTCTTACAGTTTGTTGAAAAGCCTCTGACTTTGACTCTCTTATTTAAAAAAAAAAATGATCTGTCCGTATTTATGAGGGCCTGTTTCTTGACTCTGTTCTGTCTTATCTATCTGGTTGTCTGTCTTTAAGCCAATACTACGCTGACCTGACCACTGAATCCTTATAACCGGTCCTGGACCTTCAGAATCGAAGTGATCTTAGACCTCCAACTTGATTCTCCTCTTTCCCTTGTTTTGGCTCTTGTGGGTATTTTGGATTTCCATGTGGCTTTTAGAATTGGGATCTAGTTTCTGAAACAAAGCCAGCTGGGATTTTGCTTGGGGCTGAGCCTCAAATCAGGCTGTCTGTGGCGGTTTCTGCTGGAGTTGTGTCCCACAGTGCCCTGGGGCTGCGGGTGTCCACGTAGGACCACGCCTATTGGAGTCTGCAGAAAGAAGGGTTATTAATGCTGAAGAAAAAAGCATGGGTAGAGACACTGTGCATTGCCCTTATGGTTTTTGGAGATAGTTTTTTGTTTTGTTGGTCGTGGGGCTTGAACTCTGGGCCTAGGTGTTGTCCCTGAGCTCTTCAGCTCAAGGTAAGCGCTCTACCACTGAGCCACAGCACCACTTCTGGTTTTGAACTCAGATCTCAGTGTCCTGAGTAGCTAGAGCTACAGGTGTGAGCCATCTGGTTTGGATATCGTTTTTTGGTGTGTGTGTGTGGTTTTTTTTTTTTGTGTGTGTGCTTTTTTTCTTTCTTTCTTTATCCTAGTCAAGTCTGGGTCCCATCTAAGGAATGTGGATCAGAAAAATTCAGCTGTGCCTGTGGGGAAGTTACCATTGCGTGTGATCTCTGGTCAAGGCTCCACAGAGATGCCTGCTGCTCCTTTTCTGGACCGTCTCCTCCGTGTGGCCTCTTGCAGGCGTTGGTGTTTGAGGCTCCACGTTAGTGGGAGAGTATTTTGGGAAGAGGACGTGGGGATGGGGTCTCGTGGCGGTGGCCGGGCTGGCTGCCAGCCTCTGCTCCGGGCACTGGCTGGTGACCGGCAGGAGCTGCCCGAAGCCCCAGGGCTGGGCCCTGTGCCCTTCTGCAGCACTGCCACCCCTGGCCGGCCAGCCACCTCCCTGTGCCTCCCCTGTGGCTTTGCCCAGGGTGGTGGGGTGTCTTTCCCAGGGATTGCTCACTCCAGGACGCCCCTGGGGAGGGGGAGCACTTAAACCTTCAAAATAAAAAGGCAACCAAACTCCTTAGGCCAATCGAAAGCACTTAACTCAGGCTACAGGCAGCAAAAGCAACAGATTTCCCTGTGATGTGCTGAGGGAGGGGGGAGGGAAAGGGAAAGAAAGGGAAAGGGAGGGGAGGGATAAGGGGAGAGAGAGGGAAGGAGACTCTGTAGGGGAATTTAAAGTATGCAAGAAAAGCTCTCAAATATTGGAATATACCTAGTCAATACTACGTTAAATTTGGGATTCATAAAAAGAAATCGTGGTGAAAATCTTCCCAAATAAGTTTTGATTCCAGAATCCGATGACAAACCTCTTGGAGCCCTGGTTACCGGGTAAGGTGTGGTGTTCAGAAATACAACCTGGGGCATATATATTGTCAAATAATAAAGTGTTATGAAACCAATCAGCTGTGTGCTCCCCGCTTGGCAGTTTGGAAGGAAAACCCTTTCTCCTTTACAAGGCCAAGTGACTCTTAATTCTTCCCAGGAGATTTCACATTAAAATGTGTTCCCTGCCAGCTGACAAAAGAGGCCAGTCCAGATTTATTACCCTGGCACCTGCCGTAGGGGGGAAAGAATGACGGATGATGAAAATATATTTAATTATCATTCCGTGCCACATCTCTGTGCGCTCTGTGGCAGGGCTGCAGCTGTTGGCTCCGCACTGTATTTTAAAGTCAATGCGCTTATCTGGAGAGAAGGCTGCTGTCTGACTAAATTGACTTGGGGGAGGAAGGAAATGGCCATCTCCTTTAGACCCAGCTGAACAAATGCACATTTGTTTTCCGTGTGCTCACTTTAATTGTATAATCTGCCCCGTAACACATCAGCTCTGGGACTTGGCTAAGGTAAGGAAAATATTTGCCAAAAAAAAAAGGAAAAAAAGAGTAAAGTTTCCCGTGGCCTTTCTGAACCCAAATCTGTTTCTTGTGCCTTCTGTCAGAAGGCAAAGTGTTGGGGTGTTGTGTTGAGCCAGGGCAGGGAGGCAGAGTGCCCCCCCCCCTTCTGATTGTCTTCTGTTAGAACCTTCTGGCAAAATGGAGCCCTGGGGCAGAGCAGTCTCTCTTTGCTTTGGGTAGTGTCTGATGTGTCTGACTGATGTCTGCGGGGATGAGGATTGGGATCCAGGGATCCCGGCTTGGCTATCAGGAGTTAGTGTCATTAGTTCACACCTAAGATAGGCTGTTTACAACAAAAATAGCCCAGATAATAGGCTGTGTCTAACGTGGCAATTCTCTTACGGTATCTCTCCTTATCAGAAGAAGCCACTCTGTGGATGGTGGGATTTAGTCCAAAGTGATGGCATTTCCTCTGAAAGTAAAACTCAATAAATAGCTTAGCAGTTAGGATTTAGGGAAGAAGAGAGGCTGCGCGCATTCACGGGCCTGTGGGTGGGGAGCGGGATGAGGCTTCTTTGGTTGTGAGCTGCTTCGGAGGGGCTCCTCTCCTCTGACCTTCTCTTTGATGAATAAGGATTCAAGATTGTATCTGCTGAGCCTGCAGGACCCGAGGCTTGGGGGAGGGAGCGGAGCTCTGGCTTATGGATTTGGGTTGGGAGCTGAACTCAGCCCCCATCTTTTCCATGTATTGATCAGGTTCTGCCTATAAACCAGAGAATTTCACTGTCATCACCACCGCCATCATCATCATCATCATCGTCATCAGCAACAGCAGCATCTCAATAAATAGTTTATCCATCACGTAGCATATGCCAGCCTTGTGTAGGTCACTGAAAGTGATGGCTCTTTTCCTCTCCCAGGGCAGATATCATTCTGCCTCTTTCACAGATGAGGAAATCAGAGGCTTAGGGAAAGTGAAGAGCTAAAACGGGAGTCATGAAGGCCCTGGAGCCCACTCTGGCTAACGGTACCTTTTCACTTAGGAGCTACAAGTGTGTATTAACACACACACACACACACACACACACACACACACACACACACACACACACATTTTTTTTTGTAGGATAAAGGAAGGTTTGAGGATGTGGATAATTCTGAGTGTGAAGCCGGCCCTCCAGGGGTTCTTTCCCCCCTGGGAGGGGGGTGTGTGGGGAGGTTCACTTGCTCTGCTCTGGCTGCTGGGGGAAGGGCTGGGGCTGGGGAGGAGACACGGAGCTCAGTGGATTGCTGTCCTGGGTACTTGGCAGCATCCTGGCCGGGTGGGAGGTGCCAACCTGTGTTCCACTGTGTCAGGAAGAATGGAAACAGAACGGGCTGGACTGGATTCTCAACAGGTAGGGACTGTGTATTCAGGCGAGGGTCAACCACCTTCCCAAGGGGATGGAGGATGTGCCAGGAGGCGGGGTGGGAGTTGGGCTTCTGTGGGGTCCCAGCGAGGAGACAGGGTTCGGTATGGGGAGGCGGCTTGGGGGTAGGCAGAGGGTGGGCTAAGCATACGCAGTGATATTGACCTCCCTTATCCAACGTCTCGAGCGTCCCAGTGTTCAAACAGCTTTACATCTGTCTTGCCTTGTTGGTCTGACCTTCCCAGGGTCCAGTTCTCAGCCTTCTGTCCAGTCTCTTAACCCTTTCCTGGCCTCCCAGCTCGGCCGCAGGGTTCCCTACGGGTTAGGCCTGCAAAGGACGGTGCAGGCGGGGCTCGGGTGATTGCACTGCCCGCGGCGGGCAGACCTGGGGTTTTGCCTGACGTCCATGCCCGCTTGCACCTGGGAAAGCAGGGTGGGGGTCCGTCCTTCACACTGCAGTGGGATTGGGACCTGGCGTGCAGGAGCCTGGCCTTCCTGCTTCCACCTTTCCCTGGAGCCCTGGGTTTGATGCACGACATGTCATAGACTGGTGAGCATTGCAGCTGTTTGAGTCTCCGCCCAGTACCTGGTCACGTCACCCAGGTGACTGGCACACCCGCAGGAGTCACCTCCCCCTTCTCTAAGGTCGTATCTGCATCCCCGGTGGCTACAGCTACACCCCCAGCCTTGATAAGTCCTGGTGGGGTGGGGTAGTCTGCCCTTTCCAGCCATGTTTGCTTCCAACTTGACCAGAGTTTGGAAATAAACCTTTCTCCACGCCCGAATACCACGCAATGTTCCCACCCATCGGCAACCTATTTAATTTACCTAACAAGGACAGGAGCTGTCCCCAGCGGACGGGGGTCTCTCGCATTCTGCCGCTTTTCCGCAGCTCCCCACTCAAGTGGGGTCTTGGGGTTTAGGCCAGATCCCAAAGACCTCGGAGCCTTATGGGATTGAGTCTCTCAAAGAACAATGTGCAGCAGGCAGGCCCTTAGGCATCTACCTTTTCCAGGAAAGACTCAGCCCAGGCGGGGCCTGGGAAACCTCGGACGATGTGGGGACCCACAGAACTGTCCCTCCTGCTCCCGGGTCCTGATAAGACACGCGGGCCCAGGGTGGCTGCAGGGGACCGGTCACCTTCTCCCGCCCCGTTGATCATCCTCTCGGCTTATCAGGGGAACTGTGGACGAAGAAATTAATACTGGCTTTATTTCCAAATGAGGCTGATGAGCCTCCTTTCCACATTAATTTTTATTAAGCATTTTATGTAGGATTCCAAAACCACGTACAGTTTAGGACACATTATGGATTGTGCATTTTGTAATTATTACATGGCTTCAGTCCAGAATATGGAAAAGAAAATACACACAGTCGGCTCCTGAGGAGGGGAATCGCTGTGGTGATGTGGACAGGAGCCCCAGACCCAGCCCAAGCCCAGGCCCGGTGCTAGCCATCGGATAGCCTGGAAAGGAGCTGGCTTGTCCTGGGTCCTTGTGCTGAGCTCCCTTCCTCTCAGTCTCCCTGAGACTTCTTTATTCTCCCTCAGCCTTCGCCACTGCTCAGGTCCCGCCCTGGAAACGCTTCCCCAGCCTGCCTACCCCGGACCAACACAGCTGGTCTCCATCACCCTCTGAGGGCTTCACCTGCTGTCCCCTGCCCCTCTGTGACCTGCCCCCCCATGCCCTACCCACCTGCCCTTCCTACAGCCCCAGCCGCTCACTCAACAGTGCCCGCTCACAGTGAACAAACTGTGTGAATGGATGAACGAGTGACTGTCTCCTCTACCAGCCTGTGAGCGTCTCAGGTGCAGGGTCCACGCTGGCTCCGCTCCGGGCCAAACCCAAGCAGGTTGGTGCCCTGCCCAGGTGTGTGGATGGCTGTGCCGGTGTGCACGTGGCGTGTTTCGGAGTTAAACAGAGGGCTGGGGCAGAGTGCGTCCCTTGGCGTTCTCCAGCGAACCTAGGGGAAATCTACAGCATCGTCCCCCGGAGCCCGGAACCCAGGAGGCACAAGCTGGACCTGGACAGGCGACACGGGCACGTGTCATTATGCAATGGCCTGGGGAGGGGGTGGGGGGAGCCCTGCCCCTGGGCCCCCAATCCACAGGCCCCAGACGAGCCGCCTGTGTGCGTCCCACGGCATGTCCCTTCTCCCCTCTTCGTTGTTTGATAAGAAATTTCCTTTTCCTAGTTTTTGAACTTTGGCCATTCCCAGTGCTCGCAGCACTTCTTGCTGTTTTCCTCATTGGCCCGAGCGATAAACCCCCTGTTCAGAATTTTTAATCAGCTCCGGCAAGTTTGCCTCGGCGATGTGGAGGAACACAAGTGTATCAATGAATTTAGTAGTTTAATATAGCAGGACCCCAGCCGCCTGTAGGTACTTGGCAATTTCACGCAGTGTTACAGTTTTTATAAGATACGCCTTCCGCAGCGTTTGCCTGGTGGATGAGACTCAGTGAGGGCGCCCCTCCCCCCACCGGGTCCCAAAGGTCTGGCTCTCTGTGCCCCAGCGGCGTGGGGCAGAGTCTGTGGGCGTGGGTGAGAGGCACGTTGGCCTGGTGGCATCCGATCCTTGAGGCCAGTTGTGCGAAGGTGCCACAGGACGCGCAGGAACGTGTGGGTACCGTTAATGGTATTGGTTCTCTGTGTGTTGCGTCCCCTTCGAGAGCGGAGGTCTTTCTGTTCTGTTCACTGATATATTCTGTGCAGCTAGTGCGGATGGGCGACCTGAATGTGGGATGATTGAATGAATTGGGTTTTTTTGTGTGTTTTTTTGATAGCAGCAAGACTATGACGTAACTCATGTGGAATGCAGTTCGCCCATTAACGTGTACCCTTCGGTGTGCTCAGAGTACCCACAGCTCTCTACCAATCATTACAGTCAATTCATGAACATTTTCCTAACCACCAAATTACCCCTACACCCCTTATCGCTGCTGCCAACCTCTCCAGCCCTAAGCAAATGCTAATGTCTTCTCTCTACACTTCTCATATTAATGAAGTCATATCACATATGTGGCTTTGTTGGCAGTACTGGGGTTTGAACTCAGGGTTTTGCGCTTGCTTGGCAGACGCTTTACCGCTTGAGCCATGTTTCCAGTCCTAACAGATGGCCTTTGAGGACCGGATTCTTTCACTTATGATGCATTACTCCTTCATTCCTTTTCGTTGCCGGGTAATATTTCATTTTACGGACATTTATCCATTCATCGGCTGATGGACATTTGATTGCTTCCAGTTTTTGGCCACTATGAATCACACCACGGTGACTAATTGTATAATCCCTTTGGAGGGGACACATGCTTTCAGTTCTTGATCTCTACCTAGGAGTGGTGTTGCTGGGTTGTATGGGAATTCTGTTTAACCAGTTGAGGAGCTTTGGAAAGTCCCCTTCCCCCAAAAGCAGCTCCATTTACCATCCTACCAGTTATATATGCGAATTCCATTTTCTGTCTCTCTTCACCAACATTCTCTTTCCTTTTTATTGTAACTATCCTCTTGGATACAAAGTAGTCTTGATGGCATTTCCCTGATGACTGATGATGAGGAACTTATTTTCATGTGGTGTCTGCTGCAGCATCATGGCTGTTAGAATTGGATTATTTGTCTTTTTATTTTATTGAGTTGGAAGAGTTCTTTATATATTCCAGGTACAAGTCCCTCAGCAAGTGTTACTTTAAAGAAACCATTCTGTGGTTTTACATTCTTTTATTTATTTATTTTGTTGGCCCTGGGGCTTGCGCTCTGGGCCTGGGCGCTGTCCCTCAGCTCTTCAGCTCAAGGCGAACGCTCTACCACCACGTGAGCCACAGCTCTACTTCTGGTTTTCTGAGTGGTTTATTGGAGCTAATAATCTTATAAACTTTCCTGCCCGGTCTGGTTTTGAACCATGATCCTCAAATCCCCGCCTCCAGAGTGGCTAGGATGACAGGTGTGAGCCACCGGTGCCCAGCTGGAGCCATCTGTGTTATACATCCCATTGCAGCTTGGATGGTCAGAGAAGACCTCCATAGTCCATCGAGACGGAGTCTCATAGACTGCTCTACTAGGGCTAGCCTAGAACTGTGATTATCCTGACACCAGCTTCCTGGCACAGCCGGGCTACAGGCATGTGCCGCGGTGCTGGGCTTGAGTTACATTTTGTATGTGATGTGTGTGTGTGTGTGTGTGTGTGTGTCTGTGTCTGTCTGTCTGTCTGTCTGTCTCCATCTCCGTCTCCTATTTCTTTCATTTGCGTGTGCACATCCTTGAAGCAGTGTCATTTGTTGACAAAACTGTTCTTCCCACCCTTGAATTATCTCAATGCCTTTTTTTCCTTTCTTTTTCATTTTCTTTTTCTTTTTGTAAATCAATTGATCATTGATCTCTATGTCTGTCCTTACGGCAGATCACGCTTTCTTGATTTCTGTAGCTTTGCAGTAAGTTCTGAAGTTGGGAAATGTAAGTCTTCCAACTTGGTTTTGCTTTTCCCAGGTTGTGTAAGCTATTATGGATCCTCTGTATTTTCCTAAGGATTTCAGAATCAACTTGTCAGTTTTTCAAAGAAGCCATCCGAAATGTTGATAGAGATTATGTTGACTTTATAGATCAATTTGAAAAGTACTGCCATCATAGCAAGAGTAAGCCTGATGATCTGTGAACATTTAGATATTCTGTTTATGTAGATTTAAAAAATTTATTTTGATGCTCTTCTGTCATTTCCAGAGTACATGTTTTACACTTTTGTTACAATTTTTAAGTCTTTTATCCTTTAAAGCTATTACAGACAGAATTAATTTCTTCATTTCCTCACAGCATTGCTCATTGCAAATGTATGGAAACAACATTGATTTTTGTCTGTTCATCTGTGCCCTGCAATCTTGCTGAGCTTGTTTATTAGCTGGGATGGTTTTTTGTGGATTCCTTAGAATCTACTCTACATAAGATCACCTCATTTGTAAGCTATGATAGCTTTACTACTTCCTTTCCTGTCTGTACACTTTTATTTCTTTATCTTGCCTAATTACCCCAGGTAAAACCTCCATATAATGTTGGAAGGCAGGAAGGAAGGAATACATGGATGTAAATCATTCCTCATGTTACCAGAATAATTGCCATTTTGATTCCCTTTTTACAAAGGGACGAACTCAAGCTTCAGGGTTGAGTCGGCTGAGAAGGCAGCTGCAGGTCTAGCCCAGAACCGCCCTGTTCGTCTACTTGTTGGAATGCTTTCTCCCCAGCTGTGCCATCTCCATGTATGTGGGCTTAGGGGAGACTCCAGCCAGCCCAGAGGTGACAGGCAGAGGGATGAATGGCTGGTTTTGAAAGCCTGGCTAGCAGTGCTGAAGTCCTCACTATGTGCTGGGGTGTTTCCTATATGTACAGACGCCATGACACCCAGACATTCTGGCGTTTTCCATGGATGAGCTCAGGGGCCTGGCCCTTGTTGGGCAGGTGCTCTACTGCTTAGCCAACCCTTCTTTTTTTGTCAGTCATGGGGCTTGAACTCCTGGCCTGGGCACAGTCCCTGAGCTTCTTTTGCTCAAGGCTAGCACTCTACCACTTGAGCCATAGCTCCACTTCTGGCTTTTTCTGTGTAAGTACTATTGAGGAATCAAACCCAGGGCTTTATGCATGCTAGGCAAGCACTCTACCACTAAGCCACATTCCCAGCCCTGTGTTGGTCTTTTTTTTTTTTTTTTTTTTTTTGCCAGTTGTGGGGCTTGAACTCAGGGCCTGGGCACTGTCCCTGAGCTTTTTTTTTTCTTTTTCTCAAGGCTAGCACTCTACCTCTTGAGCCACAGTGCCACTTCTGCTTTTTTTTAATGTATATGGTACTAAGGAAATGAACCCAGGGCTTCTTGCATGCTAGGCAAGCACTCTTCCACTAAGCCACCTTCCCAGCCTAGTGTTGGTCATTTTTGAGAGTCTCAGGATGGAGGTTTTCCTATCTGTGCTCTGTACATTTTTGGGCTGACAGATGCATGACCCCATGTCCAGCTATTGGACTTCCCCAGCAGGGATGATAGGCATGTGCCACTGTACTCAGCCATTGGCTGAAATAATCTCATGAGCTTTCTAGCCTGGTCTGACCTCAGATCACAATTCCTCAATCTCTGCTTCCAAGTATTTAGAATTTCAAGCTGGGACCACAGGGCCTCAGTGGAGGTCTCACTGCACAGCTCAGGATGGCCTCCAACTCAGGATCCTCTCGTTGGCTAACATCACATAGGGGTTTTGGGGGGGGAGGGCGGGTACTGGAATTTGAACTTGGAGCCTGGTGTTTGCGAGGCAGATGCTCTACCCCTGACTCATGCCTTTGGTGTTTGTTTTTGAAATATGGTCTCATGTGGTGTTGCTTGGAGCAGGCTTCAGGCCTCGATCCTGTTCCCTGGGTGTCCAGTGCAGCCGGAGCCACAGGGGAGCAGCACCACATCCAGCTCCGAACACTGCACCTTCTGTTGTGGGTTTCTTCACCCAGCATCTCCTTTCATCCCCTCTGCAGCCCTGTCTGACAGGAGTCTTACTGACATCACGTTCTGGATGAGGAACTGGCATTTGGAGAGGTGCCCAGCCTGAGGAGATGTGAAGGGGCGCGTTAGGTAGTTGACCATCTAGCACATTCCAGATACCGTATGCCATGTCTTCGCTCATCGCATCCGACGTTGTTTTCCTCTCGCTGCAGCTCAGCGATCTGAGCATGGAGAGGTTAAGTGAAGCGCGCCTTGCACTTGGCTCCCAATCAGCAGGATCTCCCCTCAGGCCCAGAGTCTGACCCCCAAACTCTCCCTGCTTTCCTTGCACCACAAGGCCTGAGATGATTAAGGAGATTCATTAAAGGGAAATGTGAATGTAGAAAGAGCCGGAAGCCTGGCCCACCAGGTGCTGCTGCCCGCCCGCCCCTCCCCTCCATGTGTCTCCTTATAGGTCACCCCACTTTGGTTTTGAGGCTGTCTTAAAAGGCAGGATAATCTCCCAGGGGAGCGCAGGGAGGGGGAGGAAGAGGCAAGAGACCTTTCATACAAACTCCTGCCTTCTCCAAGATAAGTCTGACTAATCCAGTCCTTGTGACTAATCCACTCCCAGACTTGATCCTTAGAACAGATGATTAATTGAAACAGGCTAAATTGTTCCTGTCTCTGATCTCTGACCCCGCACCTGGAGGTTTCTGGGGAGAGGTCGCGCTAGGGAGGAAGGGGGTGCTGACGCCTCGTGAGTGTCCTTGAGATGCTGGATTGACGGCTGCGGGGGGCGGGGCCCGGATCCCTCGTGGGGTCTCCCAGTGGCCTCTCAGGATTCTGCCTTGGCTGTCCAGCTGCCCCTGGGGGGCAGGTGATATGTGCAGGGTCTTCTACAGACCTCGCAGGGGGTGCTGTGGGGTGAGAATTCTGGGTTGACACTCCTGTCCTCTTTGTGACTGTACTTTCCCATTCTACTGGCAAGAGCCAGCATTTTTCGATTAAATGCAATACTCTCTATAGGCAAGGACAGGAAGTGCTGTAGACAAGGACAGGAAGTGCTCAAGACAGAGATGGGAAGTGCTCTAGACAGGACAGGATGTGCTATAGACAAGGACAGGAAGTGCTGTAGACAGAGACAGGAAGAGCTGTAGACAGAGGCAGGAAGTGCTCTAGACAAGAACAGGATGTGCTGTAGACAATGACAGGAAGAGCTGTAGACAGAGACAAGAAGTGCTGTAGACAGAGACAGGAAGTGCTGTAGACAGAGACAGGAAGTGCTGTAGACAAGGACGGGATGTGCTGTAGACAGGCTGCTGTGGGGAAGTCCTCACATCTAGCTTGTCATCTTTTCTAGACCAGAGAGGACAGACCTGGATGCTGGAGTCAGTCAGTGTACTGGAGCTCTGGTCTTGTCTTTTAGCCCATGTCCATTTTTCGAAAGTAGACACTGGACTTTGGATGGATCCCCAAAGCTATGCCATCAATGGGTGCAGAAGAGAAAGGCAGAGACACGGATGATCACCCTCCAAACACCAGGCATCCCGTGTCCTCGTCTCATCTGGCCTTCACAACCAGTCTTGGATGTGCTGGCATTATCCCCTTTGATGGGGAAGGAGACTGAGATTCAGATACGTGGGTTGCTTGGCTGAGGCCACACAGCAATCATGGCTGAGCCAGATTGCCATCCTTGTGGGGCAGATGCCAGGCCTGTCCCACAACACCCAAGGACAGATGAACCTTTGGCTCTTTCTCTCTGTTAGCTGGCTCTTGCTTCAGTACCAGCCAGTGCCTCTTGGACACTGAGCACGAGATTCATCTTACTAAAGCAGGGGACAGAGTTTGCTGGATCACAAGACATTCAGGAATGGGATAGCCTTCTTTTACTCCTAGATACCCTCCACATTCTCTATTTGTTCATAAATGTAATGCTAAGGGGAAGCCTGAGCCCATTGATTGCTGTAACCATCATCCATCTATCTGTCTGTCTGTCTGTCTATCTACTGATCTATACTGGGGATGAAACTCAAGGCCTTCCATGTGTTATTTAAGCCCTCTACCACTGAAGTCCATGGCTTACAGCCTCCTCCTTGATGTGTTGCTCTTTATTATGAGTAGTGGGTTTTTCCTTGGCACTCAGTGCTGAGAATGTTGGCACTTGAAACGATGGGAAAGGAACCCATGTGCCTTTGGGTCCAAGTCCTTTCCAAACTATACTCCAAACAGACCATGGGGACAGCATCCCCCAAACCAAAGTGGCTTCAGTCAGCAGAGGCGGCCTCTCTGCCTGGCTCATGTTTACTGGGGAGCCTTGGAGGGCCTGAACTGGTTAGGGAGTGCTCCAGTCAGCAGTGATGCACTCCTGTGAAGTCCTCGGGCCTCAGCCAGAGCACTGCCATGGTACTGCAGATGGAGCACTTCTGCCAGATGCCCCAAGAGAAGGAGAACAGATTATAGAGCCAGGATAGCTCCAGATAAAGAGAAGCAGAGGAGAGTGCACTGAGGTTGGGTGCCCGGGAAGCAGCTCTCTGCCCAGGGTAGGCTCCTGTGGGGCATCTGCCCCTGGGGAAGTTGCCACAGGGGCTGGCCTCTCCTGGAATGGAGGGAGAAGGCTAAAGAACTGTCTTCATTTTGCTTTTCTTGTAGTTGTAGTCTGGGAGTTGCTGACAACCTTTCTGTAGTTGATTTGGAATGGAGAATCCTTACAGGACTCAAGGAAGGGGACATGAGTTCTTGCTGTGGGACTCAAGCAGTGGAGAGGGTAGAGTCCCAGAGAACACAGGCTGCGTGACTGCGGGGGAGGCCGCAGGTATAGGAAGTGGATCAGATCAGGTTCATTCATTCTTTAAGCTTTACATCTTCCTAGTGATTTTACTTAGGTCACTTCACCCTTGCTGTCTTCCTGATGACGTGTGGGAATGAGTCCTGCCCCTTGGGGAAAGGTGAAGATGAAGTGGGCTGTGTATGGAAATTGGAGTCTGGTGCCATCTTGGATGCAGTGAGTTCCTGCTGTAGGGGTAGACATGCCCGCCTGGCACTGTAATCCTACCTACGCAGGAGGCTGAGATCTGAGGATCATAGTTGGAAGCTAGCTTAGGCAAGAAAGTTTGAGAGATTCTTATCTCCAATTTATCACCAAAAAGCCAGAAATGGAGCTGTGGCTCAAGTGATAGAGCACTATAGCCTTGAGTCAAAAAGCTGAAGGATAGCACCCAGGCCCTGAGTTCAAGCTCCAGTACTGAATAAAACAAAATGGCTGTTTATTTTCTTTTTTGTACATTGGGAGTGGTAATAAGCATTTTTATCCATCCCATTGGACAACTGAGAAGAACAAAGACATAGTCTGTGTAAGGCACCAACCCCTTAAAGTCCTGGTGGTATTGGGAGGCAGCGAGGGGTCGCTGTGGAAGGGCCCCATCACCCTGCTCCCCTTCTGTGTGGATGATCTCCCTGGAGCACTCTCCCAGAGCCCTCCCGCCCTGTCCTCACCCAGAAGACTCACCTGGAGCAGAAAAACCACAGGCCAAGCCTGGGGGTGGAGTCCACAGTAACGGTGCTGTGCAAACTGCCAAGTGTGCCAGCCGGAGGTTTGCTGTGCGCGCATGTACACCGTCATCTGCTGGATGACTGAGGTGTGGGTGGAACTGTCAAGTGCAGTCCGACTGTGAGGTCGCTGTGTGAACTGTCACAGGCCAGAGGACTGTGAGACGTGAGAAGCATTGAGTGTCATGTAAATGTAAAATATGCTGTGTGAATGATGGAGCGCAGTCCAGCTGTGAGATTCTCTGTGCTAATGGCAGGGTGCTAAATGAGACTAAATCATGTTTGCATGCCTGGCTCTGTGCTGGTTTCTGTTGCCCATCTCTCCCACTCATCCAGCCTCTGCCCAGCAGATCCTTCCTGCCAGCCTGAGGCTGCTTGCTTCATGGTGGCCAGGAAAGAAATGGAAACAGACAGGAAGGAGCCCAAGGATAAGGCCCACCCCCAGTAGCTACCTCCTCCAATCAGACTCTACTTCCTAGTTTCCATTACCTCCCAATAATGCCAACAAATTTTTATGAATCCATTAGTGGATTATTCTCTGGATTAGATCAGAGCCCTCATAAGCTAGTCCCTTCTCAATAGTGTTGTTAGTAGGGGGACACATTTCATATCTGGACCATAATAGATCATTTAGTTGTGTTTGGCATCGAATGAGATAAAACAGTGAACAAAAGGGAGGGAAAGAACTATTCTTTGAATACTTAGCACATTTTAACAAAATTGCAGCAGTAAATTCTCTTCTCTTTTCTTTTGCTTTTCTGTTCAAGGCTAGTGCTCTACCACTTGAGCCAAAGCTCCACTTCCAGTTTTATGAGGGGTTAATTGAAGGTAAGAGTCTCACGGACTTTTTTGCCTGGGCTGGCTTTGAACTGCAATCCTGAGTAGCTAGGATTACAGGCATGAGCCACCAGCACCGGTGGCTAGTAAAACAATTCGTAAAGAATTGTTTACAGGAATTGGAACATGTAGAAAAGTACTGTGGGAATACTGAGGGGTCTCATCATCCGGCTGTTACCAGCGGTCACAACGTTCATGGTCCTTCTGTCTGGCCTCTCCTCCTGAACACCAGGTTTTGTTTTTTCATGGCATCTTGATTTTTTTCCAGTATTACTTTTTTCACTTAACAGCATACTATGAGCCTTTCCCTAGTCATTAAGCATTCTTTGCAAACATGACTTTTAGTATTTGCCTAAGAGTCCATTGTGTGGCCGTCCTGTCAGTTTCTCTCTCTCTCACCGAGGAATTCAGTGCAGTTTCCATTCCTGGAATCCAGCCCAGTCTGAGAGAGAGAAAAGGGAGTGGAGAGAGGGCTCTGCCTGTGTCACGCATGGTCCTGGGCCTCAGGGAGGTGTGTTAATGTCCAGGGCGACACGGAGGGGCCAGGGACCAGCGTGGGGGATTTGGCTTAGACCACTGTGCTGGACCCCGTCACACCTGCTGACTGACCCCGCTGGGCTTTCTTATCAGATGTTCTCTTTCTCTCTCTCTCCTCTTCCCTCTTCCCCTTTCTTCCCACTTTCTCCCCTCCCTTCTTTTGGTGTGCGTGTGAGTCTCAGGGCTTGAATTTGCCCTGGGAACTGTCCCTGTGCTTTTTTTTTTTTTTGCTCAAGACTAGCACTCTACCATTTGGGCCACAGCTCCACCTCTGGTTTTTGGGGACTTTATTGCAGATCAGAATCACACAGACTTCCCTGTCCGGGATGGCTCTGAACAGCGATCTTCAGATCTCAGCCTCCAGGGTAGCTAGGATGACAGGCGTGAGCCACCAGTGCCTGGCTTCAGATGTCCTTTTGAAGCCTGAGTAGGGTCCTGGCTGGCCACCCTAAGACTGCTGCCCCCCGCAAACTCACCCTGCCCTTTCCCTGAGGCCTGGCTTTGCACCTAAGCCCACCCTGCTGGGAGCCCCCCCTGCTCTGGAGCTTCCCATTTTTCTGACCTTGGACTTCACTTTTTTGGGGGGCTCCTTGTGCCTTCCTTCTGCCCAGAGTCAGCTCTGACTTCACACTAGATGGGAAAACCCAAGGGTATAAAAGTCAGTGCGCTTTATAGCCTGTTAAGGGCCTTTCAAAAACAATGCTCATTCCATCTTTTTTTTTTCTCTCTTTTTATGAGCTTTTTGGTACACACAGCACATAATCCCACATAAAATGGCTGAGCATCGCACTGGCATAAAACCCCCTAGCCATGGTGTAAAAGTCTGTGAAGTTATAGGTTAGCTTCCGCGGGAGAAGCTGCAGCCAGTCGGCCCGCGAGGCCCCGAGCAGGCTCTGCGCCGTGGGGCTTGTGGCTTTGTTGCCAATGCCACGGTAGCTGGGGGGCGATGATGTCACAGCCCAGCCCCGACTCCACAGTCAGCCACGCGCGCCACGCCGTCGGGGACTTGTCCTTCTGCATGAGAAGCTCGTGTTGCTCCTCCGGTGTCTGGTTCGTGGTGTGGCTTTCCGAATGTCGCCTCTGGAAGGTCACTTGGGTTAGGCCCAGGAGCGGGCAGGAGCCGGACGTGGCAGGGTCTGGCGTTTCCGTGGAGGGAGGAGAGCTGGGGGTAGGTGGGGTTGGCAGTACAGGCGGTGCCCGGGGCGGGTTAGAAGTCTCCTCCTGCTCAGGTCCAAGCTCTAGCGTTGTCTGTCTTGTGACCATAGCCCTTCTCCTTATCCTCATAAATACACCACGACGCCATCCACTTTGCCCACGCATCCCAGTGTTCCGTTATGCAGCGTGGGTCCCTGAGGCTGCACCCCCTCCCCACCAGTTTATACATCGTTACTTTGTGGGATCTTCAGTTGAGTGTGTTTAAATACTAGTGACTGGACTCAAGGCCTTGTGCTTGGTGGTTAAGCACTCTCCCACCCTTGGCTGTTTGTCTTTGTAGAGCAGGATGAGGGGATCCTGTGAATGAGATGTACCCCTGTGCCGGCCTCATCTGGGTACCTGGGAGGGGTGGGCGCTCTCCTGATGAGCCCGTAAGAACCCTAAGAGGTTCCGTTGCTTACCTGGGGCCGTATAGAAGAAGGGATGTTGTTGCTTGTAGCAGCCCGGCTCCAAAGACCAAGCACTTCAGGATCACCAACTCTAAATGCCCATCCCAGGTCCAGGTGGTGCATGCCTGTAATCCCAGCACTTGGGAGTCTGAGGCAGGAGGATTATAGATTCAAGACCGGAGTGAGCTATAGAGAAAGCTCCTGGCTCCAACAAAACAAAGTAGAACAAAAACCAGCCCAACCCCCGCCGCCTAACAAATCCATATAACCATGGGGCCTTCGCACCTCACCAGCAGGGACTGGAGCTTGCTCCTCAGAGGCCCCGCCCACCCACTCCTCAAGGCGGACAGGTGAGCTCCTTCCTGGCCCCTCCCGGCCCCGCCCCTTCTCAGGCCCACTCTGAGCTTCCCCAGCCTGTGCTTGCTTTCTAGGTCCGTGTTTCAATTCCTCTTCAATTCGTAGTCTTCCTCCCTGTCCTTTAGAAGAACTTCGTGTGCATTGATTGTTGTCTCCAGACCTTCAGTTTTTCTCCACGGCTCAGACATTCTGGAAATTGCTCTCTCCGCCTCGTTAGCCACAATGTTCTGAGAGCCCCTGACCTTTCCCTAATCACCTCCAACGAATCATAGGTGGTGGTAGTGGCTGGCGGCTGTGGCGTTGGGTGAGTTGAGGTGGGGTGGGGGCTGGAGGTGCGGGGACCCTGGGTGGATGATGATGGCAGCCATGACGGTGCCAGGTGCTAGGCCAGTCCCTGCTACCTATCTGTCTACTTCTCCTTGTCTCTTCCGCGTCTCCTCTGTACCGGGGCCTCATCCGTGCTTCCGGGAGTGTGGTTCCTGTTGCATCGCTGTTGTTTCTGTGAATGTCTGCCGGTGCGGACCATGTTTCTCCCAAGGACTCTGCGTGGATGTGTCTCTGTCCTAGCATCTTGGTCTTCCCCGAGGACATGCTCCCAGCATGAATGCGTGTGCAGCGGAGCTCTGCCTGGGCGTGGAAGGCGGTTCCCACTGTGTGTGTGTGGCCATTCAGACTGGGACTTGCATGGTGGCCATCGACAGTCAGGGCCTTAGAGCAGTCTTCTCCAGGAATCCTCGAGGTGACAGCGGGGAGGGAGGCCGGGTGGAGGCCGGCTCCTGCGGCATCTCCACTGCGCGCCTCTTCCGCAGGCGCCAGCAGGGCCTCCCGGGGAGCTCATTCTCCGGGCTCTGAGTTCCACGCGCACTGCTTGCACTTGCACTTGCCACTTCCCAAGCGCATCCCTGACTGGGTACTGGCAGTGGCTTGATAGAAAGAGACAAGGCAGCAGGCCTGGGCGCTGTGGGCACTGGGACCCTGTGGGAATGTGGTGGGGGGGGGGGGAGGCAGGTCTTCCCAGTGTCACCAGGAGAACACTGTGCACAACATGCTTGAAGGTCAGGGTCAACGCCAGGGGTGATGGGTGTGGGCGGGGCTTCCGGGGAGGGGGGGGAGCTCCGTGAAGCCACTCCAGGCATTGTCTGCCCTGCTCCGTGGCTTGCTAGCTAGCGCTCAGCTGGTCTCCTTTCCTCTCCAGCTTACCATTCACTGTTAACAATAGTAATTACGGTACGGTTGTGAGATGAAAACATGACTAAATTATGACACTGCTTGTGTAACAATCTCTTAAAACTGACTCAGAAGGCAACAGCTGCACAATTAGGCTATAAATTCTCTTCAATGAACTTGTCGCCGCCGCGGTACCTGTGTGGCTGTGTTGTGTAAGAGATAACTAGGCTTAATGGGCCTGGGAGCGAGCACCCAGGATGGCCTCGTAAAGAAGCAAACTTTGTTCTTTGTCATGATCCACTTGTTCTCTTACAAAAACAAAAGGCTCAGTGTTGGCCCATTAACTATCTCAGCCCGTTGGGGCCAGGGAGCCCCGCACCCCCTTGACAAGAGCCCTTGTGGGGCCTCCAGAAAGAGGCCTGGGTAGAATGCATTGGGAGCTCCCGGCGACCACAGCCTTTGCGGGGGGCCCCAGTGAGCAGCTCTGGGCCTGGGGGGCGGGGGGGCAAACTCTGTCACACTCTTTTTTTTTTTTTTTTTATCAGTCATGGGGCTTGAACTCCGGTCCTGGATGCTGTCCCTCAGCTCTTCAGTTCAAGGCGAGCGCTCTACCACTTGAGCCATAGCACCACTTCCGGTTTTCTGGTGGTTAACTGGTGATAAGAGTCTCATGGACTTTCCTGACCAGGCTGGCTGTGAATTGAGATCCTCAGATCTCAGCCTCCTGAGTAGCTAGGATGACAGGTGTGAGTGCCACTCTTACTCTCACACATGGAGAGGCAAAAATCCATGACCTGCGGCATCTCGGACCTGGGGTTTGTGAAATCATGCAGGTTGACAGGGATGATGGAGGCGTGCTTTGACTGCTAGATTTTGGCTGTTGAAGCGTGGCATCCACTGTCCCTGGCTGGCAGGGGTGGCATCGGGGGTGGCAGTCTGGAGGCCCTGCTGCTGGCCTTCACATCAGTGCTGCCGTACCCAGAACTTCAGACTTGGTTGCTTGAGCCAAGGCTTATTGTACCCCTGAAGCCAGGAGTAGTCTGACCTGGATTCCCTGGGCTAAATGAAGGTGGCAGTTGGGTCTGTGCTTCTGAACGCTGGGGACGGCCCCACGCCTCTGCTTTTCCAGCTGCTCTTGGCTCATGACCGCACCCTTCACCAACTTTCTTTCACATATTTCTCTGGCCTTTCTTTTACCTTCTGTCTTTTCCTTTCTGAAGGACTCATGGGATCCAATGGAGCACATGACGATAATCCTTTTCATCCCACAGCCAGCTGCCTTCATTGCACTGTAGTTGTAATTCATTCTTTCCTTGTGTGTTTGGCCAAGCCTTTGGCCTTGCCTGTGACAAAATAGCCGAAGTGGGAACCCTGTAAAGAAAAGAAAGTCGGTTGAGCTCACAGTGCTGGAGCCCAGCACGGCCTGCTGCGGGCTCCGGCGAGGACTCTGTCCCCTCTTGGGGGCGCTCATATATGGCGCTGTGGGGGAGCACACGCATGGAGAGAGTACTCGTGAGACCGCTCAAGCCGGGGAGCACCGAGGAGCTCCTTTCTAACAACTCGCGCTCCCGAGAGTAATGAACTCACTCCTGAGGCCAGGGTCGGTCTCTTCCAAGGGCAGGGCCCCAGACGACACCCCGGGAGGCTCTTCCCAGCACCACCGCACCGACCACCAGGCTTCCTCTTCATGGAACCTGGAGACAACGCTTCCCTGAGTTGTGGCGCCATGTGACACAGCATGTTGTGGCTTCTGAGGCTGGAGGTGGACATCACTAGGGGCATTTTTGGCTACCACCAGCAATGGAGAGCAGGACCTGGGCCAGCTCCATCGGACGCCCTCCGAGCTGGCACAGGCAGGGCTTGGACTTGAGGAAGGGAAGCTGACTGGTCGTAGAGGTGTGAGTCAGCTTTCTATCACTGTGATAGAATACCAGAGACAGCCAACCTCAAGGACTAGAGATACAGAGGTTTCAGTCCGTGGTGGCGTGGCTGCAGTGCTTTTGGGCATCATGGCTGATATGTGGGCTGGGAACTGCTCCTCTCCTGGTGGCCAGGAAGCCAAGGGAGGAAGGGCCAGCGTCCTGGCAGCTGCTGGCAGGCCATGCCCCTATGATGTAACTCCAAGGCCCCTTCAAGGCCACACCCCCAATGATGTAATTCCATCTGTGATACTCATGCAAGGCCACACCCCCAATGACATAAATGTCTCCAAATCCCTTGTGCAGCCACGCCCCCAATGACATAACTCCCTTGTTGGACCCCTCCTCCAAAAGGTTTTGCCACCTCCTGGCAGGACCACGTTTTGAGCATCTGGACCTCAGACGGGGACATCTAAGACCATGTTATTCAGGGAATCAGAGAGAGAAAGAAAGGCAGCTGGATCAACATCCAGCACATGCAGATGACAGTCCTTATCTCTGGTGACACTTGGTTTTCCAGGAGCTCCCAGTCAGGGAGAAGCCATGGACTTGGGAAATAGAACTCCAGAAGATGTGCTCCACATTCAATCACGAATAGGCGACCTGTCCTCCCTCCTGGACCCTTTCTCTGGAGGAGGAAGCTGGCCAACAGAAGATACAGCCTCCCCGAAATAGTGTCATACCGAAGGAACAAAGCACACACACCTCCCAGGTTGCCGTGTATCTGCCGGCAGGAAGTCATGGCTGTGGCTTTGGGGATGTTCACCATGGAGGGGTTGCCAAGCTTTTCACCCATAGCCACAGCCCCTCCCCCGTCTGAGCCTGGTCAGGGAAGCAGCCAGCTTCGGTGACGATTTGCAGGCATCTTCCCGGACCTGTCCGCACAATAGACTGCTGGCCCGTGTCCCCTGAGACCTCTAGCTCCAGGCCTATTACCGAAGTTCGTCACCCAGAAAATCTGTTGACGGAACTGTGCTCTCCGAACTGCAAGCAAATTGAGAAATTTGAATGTGATGCAATAAGCCGACGATAAAACAGAGGCTCCAAGAAGTACAGAGAGCGCCTCTCCCAGCCCCACGCCCGCCACCGCCCTCTGCAGCCTCCTGAGCGTCAGCCTCCAGGGTGGCCGCATACAGTATTTATTTTTTTTAATTACGCTGCATTGCTGTGGGGCCCACCCTCCACAGATACTTCACAAAGCCCGGCCTTATAAGTTGTGGCAAGTTTTTTTTTTTTAATTTTTTTTAAGCGGATAGTAAAATTAAGCAGTTATTAGTATTCACGAAAACTGCTCGTGGCAGGCTATGCACACGTAATGAGAAGCCACCTGCAGTTCAAAGCAGTACTTGATAATGCTGTAATTAGATTTGAGATGCAAAAAAGCTCATTAAAATTAAATAACATATTTGTCACTGTTTTAAGAGGTACAGATTGCTCAGAGCCATGCTGGTCTCTTGACCTTGAGTATTTTGGTAGAGTCCTTGCTGCCAACAATTCAAAAATAACATCAGCAATTCTGCAGAGTCCTGAAAACATGTTTATCCTTGGTTCAGTTTCTGTTGGTAAAAAGAAAAAAATTCTATAGATATCCAAGGGAATGCACAAGTGTGTGCACAGTGTGTTCTTGGAGAACACGGGTAGAGTCACCTCTGAACAGGCAGTTCAGATGACGCGAAGGGGAGACCGTGTGCGTGCGTGGGAAGGTGGAGATGCTGTGGTAGAATCTGCAAGGGGAGTGCTGGCATCCGGGTACTGCTGCTCTCCCCGGGCTGGGTGAAGCTGTCAAGAGTCAGAGGGTCGGGGAGTCATTCCTGGGTACTCACCAGCATGGCGCATGCATGCAAGGTGGGCCTGGGACGTGAGAGCCAGTAGGCTCTGTCCCTGGCCGCAAGGAGGATGCAGCTTCCCTGCAGGAGATGCGGCAAGGAAAAGTCAGACGCCTGGAAAATAACTGTGGTTAAGAAAAGTAGCCGATGTTTATCATGTGGCGTGTGTTATCTTAGATCCCTCCACTGCCTACAGCTCGCCCTCCCCATCCCGGAATCCTTTGATGGGATTAAGGTGCTCATCAGAAGTCACCCTGGGCTGGGACTATGGCTCAGTGGTAGAGTGCTTGCCTAGAAGGCATGAAGCCCTGGGTTCAATTCCTCAGCACCGCAGACACAGAAAAAGCCAGAAGTGGCACTGTGGCTCAAGTGGTAGAGCACTAGCCTCGAGCACAGAGAAGCTCAGGGACAGAGCCTAGGCCCTGAGTTCAAGCCCCAGGACGGGCAAAAAATAAGAATAAAATTCACACAGTCAGCTTGCAGCTGGAGTCACAAAGAATCTCAGTAATGATGGCCAGAGGGGAGGGCCCGGCTACACCCAAAGCCACTCCCACCCACCGAGCACCCAGATCCTATTGGAGAAACTTCCTGTCTACCAGTTATCCCAGCTGCATAGCAGCCGGGGTACTCCAGTGTACACATGAGGAAACGGACGGGTGAGACACGGAGCCACCAGCCCCGGCCTGTGCACTTGGTGGCCAGGCTGGGGTGAAGAAGGACAGACAGTCTGTCCTTACCGTTACCTACCTCTTCTCTCTTGAGACCTGTAAAGCATCCCACCAAGGGAGGAGTTCTGCATTCCACAAAGGGAGCCATTCTGATTATTCTTAGAGGAAGAAAATGCAAGTGACATTCAAGGGTCAGAGGCCAGGAGTTTGCCCAGCTGGGAGTGAGCAGATAGGGCCAGAGGATGGAGCACTGAACACTGGGTCCTACCTCCGGGGAGAGCCTGGCCACCCCTGCTTGGGGGGAGGGGGGAGCTGCACCTTCTGGGGCAGGGAGGGTTCAGGCGGTAGGCTGTGGCCGGCTGCCCGTCTTCCGGGTGGCAGGATTGATTTTCCTGGCTGATTCTCTCAGCCCTCGGTCCGGATTGAGCTCCGCCGAGAGCTCGTCTTTCAAAGTCCAGCTCAAATGTCACCTCCTCTGCAAAGACTCCCCAACCCTGAAGCAAAATTAATCATCTCTCCCCCGTGCTCCCACAGCCCTCTGTGGACACCTCAAGCGTAGACCTGGCACAGCGGGTGTGGATTTATGTGTGTACAGGTCTGTCTCTCCCACCACGCAGGACCTTGTGAGGGCCAAGGCCACCGGGCCTGGGGAGAAGCTGCCCAGAGTCGGGGTTCAAGAAGAGATGCAGGTGTGCCGGCGGGACCAGCGTGTGCCAGGCTCACAGCGCTGGACATTGTGCTAAACCCTTTCGGCAAATGACAGGCTTAGTCGCAACACACCCCAGTCAGTTCCATGAATGTCTCCATTATACAGGTCAGGAAGTTGAGGCCCAGAGAGGTTAACCTCTCAGTGCCGGGCAGCCAGGAAGTAGGAGACCTGGGAGATTATACCCCAGCCTGTGGGCGCCAACATCTGCTTCCAGTGAGCTGTCGATGGGTAGGGAGTGACTCTGAGTAGGGAAGTTTCCAGAATGAGTTTCCATTTGGCTTTCTTTTTCTTTTTATCCTGAGTTTAGAGATGTGGAAACGGCACTGGTTCATGCTGCGGTCACACGTTCTTAGTTGTGCGCAGTAGAAACCAGTTGCGGGGAAGCTAAGCGAAGGAGAATTCTCTTGTGAGACTACGGGGTTAAGATGAATGGAACACACCAGAAAGAAGAGCTTGGGGAAGACCAGAGGACACACTTGTGTCTGTCACGTGGCATCACACAGCCGTGTGTGAGTGGGGGCAGGGGGCGTGCGCTGGCCACGTGGCGCTGTGCTCACCCAGCTCCTGTCCTCCACCAAGGGACGCGGGCGGGCGGGGGGCGGGGCCCTGGTCCCTGGGCGTGTCCTCAGTCCTGGAGGGGCAGCGGGCGATGCTGCTGAGAGGAACATTCACTGGGCTGACCTTTCTTTGGTTCTTTAACATTTTGAGGGGATGGGTTGCATTGATTCTGACCCAATTCATTCTCAGCCCCTGGAGGACAGAGATGCGGCCAAGCCGCCCCGCCTCCCCCCACTCTGGCCTGGGACCCAGCCGCCCAGACCGGAGGAGGGGTCGGCTGGCTTTCCCAGGCAGGGTGGAGGGAGGGGAAGGGAGGGCCGGGGAGGGGGGCTCCTCTCTGTCCTCTTCCAGAGGAGAGTCCCCGCCCGTGGTGTCCCTCCCAAGGCCACCTCCGGCCACTGCCCTCTGCTGTCCCCTGTGTCCCCTGTGCCTCCCTCTGCCTTCTCCCAGGTGTCCACAGGAGCTGTGGGGCTGCTGGCCATGCGGGCTGCACGGCCTTCCTGCCTCTGCCCTCGTGTGTGTGTGTGTGTGTGTGTGTGTGTGTGTGTGTGTGTGTGCGTGCGTGTGCGCGTGCACGTGCATGCTCACACACATGCGTGTACAGCACCATGGGAACAAGCAGTCAGGGTCACCATCTGACCAACAGACCTCTTGTCACTCTGCTGTCTTCCCCTCTGGGCTGCCCTCCCTGATCTTGGGGTCCAGGTCAGCTCCCCTTGCCAGGATGGGGGTCCCCAACGAGGGGACGGGGGTTCCTGTACCCCTTGGGCCCGCCAGCACCTCCCTCCCTGGAGGGTCTAACCCCGCTCTTCCAGCCCCAGCCCCCCAGCCTGGATTGGAGGAATCTTTCCCCACAGCCCCTCCTCTTGGGACTCATCTCTCCCTCCTGCACGGCCTCCCCTTGGCAGAGGCCGAAGCCGGTGTGACTTGTCTGAGCAGTGACCTATACACCCCTTTCTTCACAGGGCGCTGTGCTTGGATTAAAGGCCTCCAAGAGGACCCTCGGCCGCACAGTGTCATGGAGGAATGCCTCCACTTCCCATGGGCCTCCCCGTGCTGGCCTCCCCTTCCCAGGGCCTCCCCGTGCTGGCCTCCCCTTCCCAGGGCCTCCCCACCCTGGCCTCCCCTTCCCATGGGCCTCCCCGGTCTGGCCTCCCCTTCCCAGGGCCTCCCCACGCTGGCCTCCCCTTCCCAGGGCCTCCCCACGCTGGCCTCCCCTTCCCAGGGCCTCCCCGCTCTGGCCTCCCCTTCCCATGGGCCTCCCCGCTCTGGCCTCCCCTTCCATGGGCCTCCCCACCCTGGCCTCCCCTTCCCAGGGCCTCCCCGTGCTGGCCTCCCCTTCCCATGGGCCTCCCCGCTCTGGCCTCCCCTTCCCATGGGCCTCCCCACCCTGGCCTCCCCTTCCCAGGGCCTCCCCACCCTGGCCTCCCCTTCCCAGGGCCTCCCCACCCTGGCCTCCCCTTCCCATGGGCCTCCCCACCCTGGCCTCCCCTTCCCAGGGCCTCCCCACCCTGGCCTCCCCTTCCCATGGGCCTCCCTGCTCTGGCCTCCCCTTCCCATGGGCCTTCCCGCGCTGGCCTCCCCTTCCCATGGGCCTCCCCGCTCTGGCCTCCCCTTCCCATGGGCCTCCCCGCGCTGGCCTCCCCTTCTCATGGCCTGTGGGGCTTAGGTGGGCCCGCAGCCTCCCTGTCTCCACTGGAGTTGGTGTCTCTGGGAGCACTGGCCGCGTGGGCCTGGCAGACACGGGGCAGCGGGGAGTGTGCTGTCCCTCTGCTGCCCCGGGGCCGCGGGGCGCCCATGGGCGTCCATCCTCCATGTATTTTGGGAGGACGTCCTTGTGGATGCGGTTTAGCTTTTCCTCTGTGGTGCGTGGAGGGGTGGCAGCATTCTCTCCGTGGGGCCTCTGGAGGGGTGGCTGGAGGAGCCATAGGTCATCTTGCTTGAGGGCTGCTCCCAGGAACTTTCTAGAAGGAAGACCAGGAGGTTGCTGTGCCTTTGGATGGAGGCAGGCGACCTTCTCCCATCTCGGAAGGCGAGGCTGGCAGCCCAGGAAAGAGCTGCATGGGTGTGGGGCCCCGAAGCCTTCCACCAGGGTCTGGGGGTGGCAGTGGGACACTGGGAGAGGAAGTCTCTCTGGAAGCCTGCCTGGGCCTCTCTCCCCTGGGTACAGAAAGGAAGAGAGGGAGCTGCCTGCCGGGGCGCCAGGAGGCGGGGCAGGCTGGAGAGCGGCCAGGGCCGGGTCAAGGGCAGCCACTAAGGACAGGTGGTGTGATGTGTGTGCACGCAGATGTGTGTGCATGCATGTGTGTGCACGCAGATGTGTGTGCGTGCATGTGTGTGCACGCAGATGTGTGTGCATGCATGTGTGTGCATGCAGATGTGTGTGCACGTGCATGTGTATGCATTTAGATGTATGTGTGTGCATGCAGATGTGTGTGCGCATGCAGATGTGTGTGCACGCATGTGTGCGCGCATGCATGTGTATGCACACAGATGTCTGTGCATGCATGTGTGTGCGCGCAGATGTCTGTGCGTGCATGTGTGTGCATGTGTGTGTGCGCGCAGATGTATGTGTGTGCATGTGTGTGTTCACGCAGATGTATGTGTGCATGCATGTGTGTACATGTGTGTGCATGTGTGTGCATGCATGTATGTGTGCACGCAGATGTGTGTGCATGCATGTGTGTGCACACACATATGTGTGTGTGCATGACCTGAGGAGCAGAGGCCTTCGTTGTTATAAATAGGCTGATCTTTATACCCCCATTTGACTGTGAAGCACTAGCAGCAGAGCAAAGGTGCTGGGTTCTGGCGGTGTCGGGGAGTGTGGTGTATCGCCCTGTGGCGCGGAGGGGGCTGGGCAGGGCTGGCAGTTGAGGCCGGGCAGCTCGGACGGAAGGAGGGGCAGCTTGGTAACTGTGACCCCCGCTTCTCTAAAGGAGAAGAAATGACGGCTCATCGGCGGCGAGGAGCGAGTCCGGACAACAAGTAAAGCAAACTTAGCTGGCAATAAAGTGAGGGACTTTTTTATGGTGGTTTTTATGGGAACATTTTCACTCGGGGAGTTATTAGAGTTAGTGCCGGTGGTGACAAAGCCACATTTGCATATCGCCCGTGATGGCGGCTGGCAGAGCCCGGGTGCCGCAGTAACTGTGTGTCACAGAGACCCTTCCCGAGCCACGCCGGGCGACATTTATTGCGAGCTCGATGCCGCGTGTCTGGCATTAGTTACTGCTGCTTGTGTCACGGGGAAATGGAGATTTCCAACCTTGGGAACCTTTCTGAGGGCTCACCGCATCAGCCAGGCCTTCGGGAATCAGCAGGAGGAAGCTTCTAGAGAGAAGCTGGGACTGGGATTTTCGGGGACTGTGCGCTAGCCAGATGCCCGACACAGGCAGACCTGGACCAGACTGCCCATCTGAGCTGCGGCCGCCTGCCAGGAAGGCAGAAATCTCTGCCCAGCACGTTTTCAGTTATGATGTAATTCACACACGATGCAGCCCACGCAGTTCACTGGATGAGCCAGTGGCCGTTGTTTGTGTATTCACACGTACGAGCCAGTGGCCGTTTGTGTTTTCACGCGGCGGTGTAGCCAGCCCGTGATGGTAGAACATTCTTCTCACCACGAGGGAAACCCCTTATCCTGGGTCTCATTCTCTCTAACCCTCGGTGGACACTGATCTGTCGTCTCTCTCTGGAGTCCTCCCTGGACATTTTGAGTGCGTGGAAGTGGCTCTCTGTGGCCGGGCTCTAAGTTCGCCTGGCTGGCTGTCCAGACCCATTTGTGTTGTAGAGGTGCCAGAACTTCACTCCTTCGTAAGGGCTGAATAATACCACGTTCCTTTGTTATGGCTGAATAATACTCCATTGAATGGGTGCATTACATTTATGTATTATTTCCTTTTTTTTTTTTGGTTTTAAAAGCTATTCATGGGGAAAAAAAGGTCACGTTTGAGTTGTTGGAACCTATTTGAGGGTTCTTCCCCCCAGCAGTACTAGGGTTTGAACTCAGGGTCTTAGCCTCGCTAAACAGGCACTCTACCATGAGGCATGTCCCAGACCTTTTGGCTTTTAGTCAATCTATGGAATAGGGTCTTGCGTTTTTGCCCTTGTCAGTCTAGACCACGCACTTCCTATGTATGCATGCCTCCTATCTAGCTAGGGGGACAGGCACATACCACCACGCCCAGCTTATTGTTGAGATGGGGTCTTGCTCACTTTTTGCCGGGGCTGGCTTTTGGGTCTTCCCGATATCAGCCTCTCAAGTACCTGGGATTATAGGTGTGAGCCACTATGCCTAGCCACACCCAAGGTTTGTTTCCTTGAGGGAGAGTGATATTCTGGATTAACAGAAGAAGAAAATGTGAGAAGAGGTGAGGAGATCTGTGGGGTTTTTTGGGAGACAGTGCTGTGTGTCCTCCGCCCGGCTGCCCGGCCTGCTCACTGGGACCCGCCTCTGGCCCCAGGACCATGGTTGGGGTCCTGTTTACCAGTTAGACAGCTCTTTTTTAAATTTAAAACTTTATTTATCTATTGTTTGTTTGGTTGGTTGGCTATGGGGCTTGAACTCAGGACCTAGATATTGTCCTTCAGCTCTACCACTTGAGCCACAGCGCAACTTCCGGTTTTCTGGTGGTTCCTGGGAGATAAGAGTCTCACGGACTTTCCTGCCCGGGCTGGCTTTGAACCAGGATTCTCAGCTCTCAGCCTCCTGGTAGCTAGGATTGCAGGTGTGAGCCACCAATGGATGCCTGGCTGGCTGTCTTTTTTAAAGGGACCCTTTGCCCTCTGTGCTGGCAGGTTCCTGGAGTAGGGGGGAGACCAGCCTGGGTGGGGGTCCCCCTGCTGGCCCTCCTCCATCTGCTCGGCACGGGACGTGGTGTCCTTGGGGCGGGATTTCAGGAAAGGAAGCAGCTCCTTCCAGTGAGGGTCTGGGTGGCCAGGGGGGAGGAGCGGGGTCTGCCGGCCCCGGGTTAGGGAGGCCTTTGGGGAGAGATGAGATCAGAATGGCCTATTTTTCCCCTCTCCCAGAAAATCAGTAAGCTCCTAGGTGCCTCGGCTCTTTGTCTTAATTATGCCGCTATGTAAATATTTCTGAGGTCCCTTGGTTTTTCTCAGTTGGCATTATATCATCGTTAATAACTGGAGGGCACATTATAAATATGCAAGATCATAATAATGAATGAACTCAAAGAACATCGATAAATCGCCCCACGGAGTCTGAGAGAGTTCCCTGTGCTGCCGAGCCTACCCCCCCCCATGCCTGGGCCCCCTGGAACCCAAGGTCCCCCTGACAACAGGCACCCCCAAAAGCAGACCTCTGTTCACGAGGTCTCAGTGTGTCCCCACCATCTGGAGCTGTCCGGGTGGAGCCCCAGCCCGAGCCCCCATCCCGGCCCCTGCCCCACTGTGGTCTCTGGAGTCCCGGAGGTTCTCAATGAGAGGCTGGTTGACTTGGTGGACGCCTGCAGGGCTGGGAAGGTAAGGTACACGGTGGGAGCGGCACAAGCCCTGGTCTCACCGAACGCCTGTTCCCGGCTCATCGTCCTGACCCTGTGGGCAACTGGGGACTCCGGGAAGCCCCTCCAAGCCCACACCTCCTGGATGAGCTGGGGAGGCCCTCGTGGAAGGAGGCAGATGGACTGCGCGTGGAGGGAGTGCGGAGAGGGCCAGGAAGAGCATGCTGGGCAGAGGGAGCAGACTGAGGGGAGACTGCAGGTGTGGTTGGGAGACATTCAAAGGGGTTTTCAGTCCTTAGAAAGGAGCTGGTTCTCCAGGCACCGTGGCTCACGCCTGTCATCCTAGCTACTCAGGAGGCTGAGATCTGAGGATCGGGGTTCAAAGCCAGCCAGGGCAGGAAAATCCATGAGACTCTTATCTCCAATAAACCACTCAGAAAACTGGAAGTGGCGCTGTGGCTCAAGTGGTAGAGCACTCATCTTGAGCTGAAGAGCTGAGGGAAAGCGCCCAGGTTCAGAGTTCAAGTCCCACTACTGACAAAAAAAGAAAGAAAGAAAGAAAGGAGGTGGCTGGAACTGGGCAAGAATGGAGCCTAGAGCAGCTGTTGTGGCCGCTGGAAATGTGCGCCTGCCCCACGCAGCCTGGGGCGCTCGGTGAGGCCGCTCAGGAGCTGTGCAGGTGGTGGAGCTGGGCGGGGCCGTGAGCTGCCCAGGCGGTGTGGAGGGTGGTCTGGAGCTCCAGCCCTCCTGGTCCCCGCAGCCTCCGGACAGACTTGGCCACCGACCCGGGAGAGAGGCTGGGCTGGGCGTGCCTGAGGCCAGTTGCTAGCGTCCACTGAGACCAGCGCAGGCGTCTGCTCTGTCCCCCTTGCCTGGCCTGGCTGTACTTGTGGACCCGCTGCCCGGGCCTGGGCAGGGGTGGTGGGGAGGGCTCTCTGGCATGGTCTCTCTCCTCTGTGAGGTCCTGGAATCCCTCTTCCTTCCCGAGAGGCCTGCGCGGCCCTCCGTCCCTTGGCTTGACTGTGGCCCGTGGAGGGTCAGCACCAGGTGGTGGTGGAAAGACTGCAGAAGGCATGAGCAGAGCCGGCTGGGCGCCTCCTGAAGACGAGGCGCGCATGGTCCTGCTCCTCTCCTGCGCCCCAGTGGCCGCCCGTGGGAGGGTTGACACTGACGAAAGCTGATCAAGCAGGCAAGACTCCCTAAGAGTGTCACAGCCCTAGCGGGGCGCCCGCGGCTCACGCCTGTCATCCTAGCTACCCAGGAGGCTGAGATCTGAGGATCATGATTCGAAGCCAGCTTGAGCAGAAAAATCCACGAAACTCTCATCTCCAGTTAACTACCAAAAAGCCAACTATGGAGCTGTGGCTCAAGTGGTCGAGGGCTGAAGCCACAGGACTCGTGCCAAAAACACCCCCCTACCCCCCCCCCAAAAAAAACACCAGAGAAACAAAACAGAAAGGCCAGGGGCAGCAGACCGTGCGGCCGTGTTGTGTCATTCTACCGTGACTATAACGGAGAGCGAGAATGAGTAACAGCGCGTCCGAAATCACCATGTTTCCCACACAGTTTGCGAACTCAGCAGCCCAGTGTTGAGTGTATTTCTTCTCACGGTTATTTATGTTACAGTCCTCCCCTAAGATGCTCAGTAGGAAGCACCTCTGGAGTTCATCTCTGCATGGAACACTTGCCCCACGGTCTTTATTAAAAGCCATTTAGTGATGCTTAAGGCTTCGTTGTGCTGGAGCCGGGGCCTGGTGCGGAGAATTGCTGTTTGCGGCTGATGAGCACCCCACCCCCCATCACCATTAGCTGAGCCGTCAGGAGATGAGGATGGAGCCCCGCCTGCTCTCTGAAGGAGAAAGGAGAGAAGAGCTAGGGGGCATCGCACTGCAAACCCAGGCAGTGCCACTGCCATCGGCTCAGCGTCCTCATCCGCCGCCCTCCCGCCCTTGCTAATGGAACAAACGATGACCTGAAGAAAGGAGAGCATGGAAGGGCAGGTGCAGGGGCAGCTCTTTTGCAAGGAGACCTCCTTCTGTGCTGAGCAGGCCAGGTGCAGAAGCCGATTGTCTTGGCAGGGTTCAGGGCCAGTCCAGGCCTTTGTCTCTTGGTATTGTTGTGAGAGGGAAGGGCGGGGGTGGGGGGGAGAATGAAGGAGCTGGCCGTGTTCTCCCCTCTTTGCCTTCTTCCCAGCCGGAAGCGGCAGGCTGAGAAGATTCACTAAAGCATTCGGGTTCTCGTGTGGAGAAGGAGGCTGCCACTCTGCGATTCCAGGGTCAGAGAAGCTGGTCTCTGTGCCCAGCGAGTGGAGGCAGATGCCAGCTGTGGGACAGAAGAATACCCCACTGAAAGCAAGTCCTGTGTGCGACCTCACGGTGCACCTGCCCGCTGGCTTTTTTTTTTTTTTTTTTTTTTTAAATAAAGGCTGAAAAAGGAGAATAAAAAAGACTGGCTGGAGATAGCTCCTCATCGCTTGGGGTAAATTAGTATTGACTTGACCTTTGCCAAGTGCTTGGATTTTGACCCTGTTTCTGCATTTGGAGAGGGAAGGATGTTTACCGTTCACAAGGTGCATCCTCTGCACTTCCACGATCCCTGGCAGGGCTCTGGGCGCTCTTGGGCACAGGTGCCCGGCCTGGGCCCCCACCGAGCTTCTGTTCTAAGGGAAATACAGCAGGGAAGTGGCGAGTCCCACCTGGCTAGCGCAGAGCCCGGCAAGTGGCCAGGGAAACGTTTGGTAAAGGCAGATTCTGCGTGTGCTCCTGGGCTGTGGGTAGAAAGGCTTTATTCTCTGTATCAAACACCGCCTTGGCTTCCTATGCTTATTATTGTCATTTGTTGTTGTTGTTGTTATTATGACTTTGGTGAGACATTCAGCATGAGATCAATCAGAGTAACAGATTAAAAAAAAATTGTGCTGGTCTTGTGTCTCGAACTCAGGGCCTGGGTGCCATCCCTGACTTTTTTCACTCAAGGCTAGCGTTCTACCACTTGAGCCACAGCTCCACACCTCCAGCCTTTTGACGGTTCATTGGAGATGAGAGTCTTAGGGGCTTTCCTGCCTGCGCTGGCTCTGCACCGCGTTCCTCAGATCTCCCGTGTAGCTAGGATCACAGCTGGAAGCCACGTGGTGTCAGCGGAACTCAGCTGAGCTCTAGAATGGATTCATCTGGTGTAATGGACGTTTTATACCCCGTGATTAGCACCCCGTTCCCACCTCCCACCGCCCTGTTCTCTGCTTCTGTGAATCTCACTCTTCTGAGGATTTCCCACGAGTGGACCACTCCGTGTCCATCCTGGGGCTGCCGTCCTGGGGCTCATCCATGTTACCACATCTCCTCCTCCTCTTCCTCTGTCTTCTCCTCCTCCTCCCTCTCCTCTCTTCTCTTCTCCTCTCCTCCTCTCCTCCCTTCTCCTCCTCCTCCTTCTCTTCCTTCTCCTCTTCCTCCTCCTCTTCTTCCTTCTCTTCTTCCTCCTCTTCCTCTTCCTTCTCTCTCTCCTTTCTTCTCCTCTCCTCCCCTCCTTCTCCTCTTCCTCTTCTTTCTCCTCCTCCCCCATCTCCTCTCTTCCCTCTCCTCTCCTCCCCTCCCCTCCTCCTCCTTCTCCTCTCCTACCTTTCCTCTCCTCCTCCTTCTCCTCCTCCTCCTCCTTCCTCTCCTCCTCCTCCTTCCTGTACTGTCCTCCTCCTCCTCTTCTTCCTCCCTCTCCCACTGCACTGGAGTTTGAACTCAGGGTTTTGTGCTTGCTAGCCGGGTGCACCACTGCTGAGCCACGCCTCTAGCCCTTTTTGCACTGGTTATTTTGATCTCACTCCCTGTCCCAGCTCTTGCTGAAGGCAGTCCGTCTGCTGGAGGCACGTAGCTGGGATGACGGTAAGCATCACCATGCCCAGCTTTTGTGGACTTTTCTGCCTGGGCTGGTCTGGAGGTGGAGTCCTTCCACTTAGCTGGGATGGTAGGTGTGTCCCACTGTGCACAGTTATTGGTTGAAAAGGAGTCCCGTGGTGGGCCCTGGCTGGTTTGGGGCCATAATCCTCCCGAGCTCAGCCTCCCAAGCAGCTAGAATTACAGGCATGTGCTTCCGGACTGCTTCCGTTTCTGCATCACTGGGAGGGTGGCTTCCTCACCAAGTCGTTGTCACCGGAGGTGCTCCAGGCTCAGCTGGACTGTGCGACTCCTGTCCGGTGGCAGGTCCCGGGGCAGGTCCCGGGGCCACCTCCTCCATTCCTGCAGTGGCAGGTGGAGGCTTGGATCCAGAGCTGCTGTCGCCGCTCCACGGCATCTGGCCAGCAGAACTCCCGCGTCTCTAAGTTTCAGTGCCCCCAGAGACCCCCCCTGCCCCCCAGGAGCAGCGTTTGTGGCACGCTGATGTGGAAACGCGGTCCTCAAATCTGGCCAGATGCTATGAGCTCCTTGAACTTGAGCCTAGCATGGAGGAGCCGGGTGCGGTGTGGGCCGCCGCTCTGCAGTGCGTCTTCCTCTCCACGCCCGGAGTGGGAACAGAGGCTCAGGTGAGGAGCGGGAACCGGAGCCCGCGCAGGAGGGAGAGCCGCGGAGCTGCTGGATCCAATTTTTCATTTAGTAACAAAACAACACGGCGGTGGATTCCCATAATGTCCCTTCCGTTTCTTGGGGTCTGGACTCACATCTATCTCTAAAAACACTTGGCCCAATAACTCTGCTTTATGCAGGCATATGGGAACGTCTCTGGCTTGGAGATTTAATGAAAAATAAACTCTAAATGGGGGGTGACACACAGAGGAATGGCCAGCAATTGTAGAAAAGCCATATTTCTTCAACAAGCCGAAGGATTGATGTAAGTGATGGCTGGGTGGGCATGGGTCCCCCGTGAAGGGCATGGCTCCCTGGGGAGTTGGGTGTGGTCACTGGGACAGAAACGACCAGGCTGATGCAATCTCCTGTCCTTCTGTCTGCCCCGTTTCCGCCACATGCCAGCCCATGCCCCCCTGGGTCCCCAGGGCAGGGGCTCTGTGGCTCCGTCCTGTGTCTGTGCCTCCTGGAACATTGCCCGTCCATCAGGATGCTGGCTTCCCAGCTCACAAGGCCCAGGGTTAGATACGAAATGCTGTTTTTGCAGCTCAGTCAGCAGCAGGACGGGTGTGGGGGAGGGCGGGGGTGGGTGGGTCACAGCTCTCTGAGCCACATCAAACAGGAATCCTTTTCTCTGTGGCTCTCTGGTGGGGTCAGAACCCTGCCGTGGGCTCTTGTGGAAGATGGTCTCCCGCTGAGATTCACAGCCACCCACCTGAGCCCCAGGAACTGGGAAGGGCTTGCCCACGGCACTTCCTGAAGGTCCTCAGCCATAGGCTGTGCTCAGCCCTGACTGTCTGCTAACCCTGCGGTGACTCACCATGGAGCATTTGCCTTACGTTAGAACAGTACTTTAAAAGTATTGCACTGATTCATTCATTCATTCATTTCGCCTGTACCCAGATTTGGACTCAGGGCCTGGAGCTTGCTCTGCTTGTTTACCAGCTGGTGCTCTACCACTTGAGCTATACCTCCAGGCCAGCTTTTTTTTTGCTGATTATTCTGAGTTGGAATCTCAAGAACTTTTTTTTTTTTTTGGTCTGGGTTGGCTTTGAACTGAGATCTTTTAGGTCTCAGCCTCCTGAGTAGCTAGGATTGTAGATGTGAGCCCCTGGTTCTAGGTTTGTTCCAACTATTCATGACAGGATCCTCACCCTTCCTTCCAGGCTTTCTTTTCTCAAACATTCTCTCCTTTGCTCAACGTCTGTTTCTCCCAAGGTTTGGAAGCCTTTCTCTAGGATCCCTTTAACCTCATGTTTTTTTGGGGTCCCAAGCAGCAGGAAATGTTGAGAGGACTCGCTTCTCTCTGCTCTAGCTCTGGTCATTGTCTCGAAAAATAAAACATCAGTTGTCACCAAGTCCAGGAATTGTGTGTGGCCAGTGAAGCGGATATGAATTAATCATCTCAGAGAGTCCCCTAAATGTCACACTGGAATTGTTCCAAGATACCGCGAGTACAGGAAAGATTACATTTCTTCGTTGAAATCTAATTAAACCCCCTTCAAGCCCCCATCTTGCCACCATTAGAGGCTGGTCCCAAATCAGGAGTTCCCGGGGCTCCTCCCTCCGGGTTGTGGCAGACCCCTGGGGCTCGGCGTCCAGGGGACAGCCCCCGCTCCACCTCGTGTGGCTCCTCAGGGGTCCTGGCTGCCCTGCTTTGCCTGGGGCCTGCAGAGGTCATTCAGATGTGGACGGCCCCTCTCCTGGCCCCACTCTGCCAAGCCAGGCCTCTGTGGGACTTTGATCAACCAGGTTGTCAAAGTCACAGCCTTTGGTGCCTGGCTCTCCACTCAGGGCCCAGGGCCCGCACCCCTCCTGAGGTCCTGCCCCCTGGCAGTGCTGTCCGCCCAGTTCAGGTCCTGCCTCCGCCCCCAGCCCTCCCCTCCCCCCTCCCCCCTCCCCTTCCCCCCCACCTGTGTCTTCTCCAGACTTTGGAAGAGCTGCCATGCCAAATCCCGGCCTCACCCTTTCCAACCAGGAGCTTAGAGACCTTGGCAATCAAAGAGGCAGCCCTGGGCTGTTCCCGCCCGATCGCCTCTTTCCAGCCCAGAGCTAGAACAGAGTTGTTCTCTCCTCTGTATGGGGTGAATAACCACAGTAAAAGCCATTCAGTTACCCAACAAATACCAAGTATTTGTTGGAGCAAATAAAAAGCCTGTCTTCCAGGGAGAAAGAGAAAATGCTTTTCTTTCATTTGGATGAGGCTACCAAGCCCAAATTAATTTCTCCACAGATTCTGCCAACTTACAGTGTCATGAAACCAGCTTCCGGTGGGCTGTTCTGGGAACAAGCTCCTGCTCTCCTGCCCTCCTGGGGGCCTCTGGGGCAGAAGTGAGGGGGCACCCCACACCAGGCGGGGCAGAGGGTGGGGGGAGCGGAGGGGGCCCGGCGGAGGGGGCTAGGCACAGCCAGGGAAGGGCCCGGGGGCAGAAGCTGGGGCCACAGTCTCCCCACTCACCACCACAGTGTGAACTTGGTAGGGGCTGGCTCTCCCAAGAGGCTCAGACCCACTCAGGAATCCTGAGTAGATTAAGAAACAAGGACCAGTCCAGGGCACGGGGCATGGGGCACAGGGCAGGGGCACAGGGCGGGGGCACCGGTGGCTCACACCTGTAATCCTAGCTACTCAGGAGGCTGACATCTGAGAAGTATGCCTCAAATTTAGCTGGGGCAGGAGAGTGTTATCTCTAATTAACCTGCCTCAAGTCTGAAGTGGAGATGTAGCTCAAGTGGTAGAGTGCCAGCCTTGAGCAGAAAAAGATACTCAAAAATGTCAGGTACTGAATTCAAGCGCTAGTACTGATGTGTGAGTGTGCGTGTGTGTACACGCACGCGCGCGCGCGCACACACACACACATACACACACACACAGATACAGTCTGAAAAGGTTCAGAAAAGTCTTTAGACCCAGCTGAGTAGTATGTATGGTAACCAGCAGTACACTCTGAGCATCTGGCTTGTATTTTGTTGTTGTTATTGTTGTGTTTTTGGTTTTGTTTTAATTAGCTTCTAGGTTCTCTAGGTGCAGCGAGTTTGAACTGGTTGCTCTTGAATTCCCAGTAGATACAAAACCACCATATGACTGAGTGGAATGAATGAATGAAGCAGGGATTTGGGGATTGGAAGCTTGAAGGTCCCGTATTATTGGGGCATTATCATTATTGTTACACGGCAAGCAGCCGAGGCTGGCAGGAAATCCTGGCAGAAGAGGAAGTGGGATGTAATGACAGCTTTATCAAGTCATAATTTGCAAGGAGACAATTCATCTACTCCAAGCATATAATTCTGTGGTCTTTAGCCTGTTCAGGGCTGCATACCCATTACTATAATCGGGACATTTTTCCTTGCTCCCCCTCCCCCCCATGAAATCCCACCCTCCTTAGCCGCCCCCGACCTGGCCCCGCCATGCGCTGATCTTCTGACTCTCCGGATTGCCCATTCTGACGTGCCGAATCCCCGGTGCCACAAGCCGTGGCCTTTGTGTCTGGCGGCCGTCTCTCCTGTGGTGATTGGTGGCTCTGCCACCTTGTGGCCCCTGTCAGCGCCTCTTCCTGCCAGCTCCCGCCTGCCCACCTGGCCTCAGTGCTGTGGATGGAGGTGTTGGGAACGCAGCCGCAAGGTAGGCAGCGGGAGCCTTCGCTGGGGCTCAGGCGAACCCTCACCTAGACAGACCAATCTGACGGCAGGATGCACGGAAGCTGGGGCGTCTGGAGGAGAGCCACAAAGGTCAAGACCCCTCCCTCCCCCCGGCAGACCTGCTGGGCTGTGCTATTTTTATTTTTGTGCTGGTCCTGGGCTTGAACTCAGGGCCTGGGTGCTGTCTCAGCTCTACCACTGGAGCCACAGCGCCACTTCCAGCTTCTCTGTGCTTAATTGAGGATGTGAGACATATGGACTTTCCTGCGTGATCCTCAGATCTCAGCCTCCTGAGTAGCTAGCATTACAGACTTGGGGTTGGGGGGGATGTTTAAGGGACCAATGGGAAGAGACCTGCCCTTCCTGACCGGGACTCAGGCCTGGGCGGACTGTGTGGTGGCTGGTGAGGCGGAGGAGGCCTCACACACACTGGGCTTGTGGCCGCAGGTTGGGTTGACCTAGGCCCCAGGACCAGACTTCCTGCCTGCAGCAATCACCTTCGCCTGAATGCTGGCTGGGCCCTGGGGGTGGGAGAATGCCTCTGCTGGGGGAGCTGGTGCCTGGCAGAGGGCAGAGCAGGAGCCAGCTTAGCCCAGCAGGAACGCACTCTCCCTGTGGGGGGATGGGCTTGCCCAGGCAGAGAGGAGGAAAGAGAACAGTCTAGACCAAGCCAGGCACACAGCGGCCAGGGGCCCTGGACGGGAGGGCAGGCCACTGGAACTGGGCGTCGAGAAGAGGGCAAGGAGGATGGCAGCGACAGCAGCGGAGCCCCAGTAATTCTAGAATGTTCTATGGATTTATATTGGCGTGGCATGCATGCACACAGGCTGTCTGTGTCCTTGTCACTTCCTGGAGAGATGGGAGCTGGCCCTGAGGTCGTGTTCGTGAAAACCGCCCACCCTGGGATCCAAGGCGGTTTTCATTTGGACTGAAACAAAAGTCAGCAGTGACCCTGACTGGCTTCAGCCAGCAGAGACTCACCGTGCCGCGGAGACGAGGAAGCTAGAAGCTTCTAGAAGGGATGAATTTCTATCCAAATTTGAATCCCCATCATGTGGTGGCTGGGTGTTGGACACTCAGGGCTGGGTGGGGTACACTCCTAGCTTGGGGGGTCCCTGAGTGGCCCAGCCCTCCCCCCTCCACGTCTGGTCAGGCTGGTGGCGTGGGCGCAGATGCCAGCGGTGTGCTGGGGACGGGCATGAGTTCGGGCACCTGGCAGATCCAGTGACAAAGCCGGGGGGGCTCAGGACCCCATTAGGTAGCGGGAGGAGAGTAGAGAGGTAACAAGTGGCCAGTGAGTTGGGGTGCTGCAGAGAGATGCGGGAGAACAATGCTTCATGGGCCCTGCTGGCAGAGCAGCCCGCCCCCCCATCTAAGGAGGTTTCCAGAACTCTCCGCGCTCCTTCAGCCCAGGGGGGCTCCCCAGGACTGTCTCCCATGGCGTGGCTGCCCCGTGCGGCCTCCTGGGGCTCCGGGTCCTGCTTCTCTCCAGCACGTACCATTCACTTGGGCATCCACGGGTCTCCAGCAGCTCCTGAGAAAGGGAACCGTTTAGACTCAGCGGTGAGCAGTGCGGGGCGGGGGGGGCACCCCGAGCTCCTGGGTTTTGCAGCCTTCTGGAACAGGAGCTGCCTCTAGACTTCCAACCCACAATTTGTATTCAAATGAAGGTCATTGGAAAGGTGAAGCACAGTAAACAGCCATTATTTCATTTTGATGGTGGCACTAAAATTATAGTGTTGGTTGAATTATTTTAGTGTAGGGACCATTACCATCTCCCTAAAACACTTAGAGAGGGGTTCTTAGACCGTGGTTACAAACTCGAAATTAGAAGAAAAGGAAAAAAAACCACGAAGGTGTGGTGGCAGTGGTGGCGGCGGCGGTGGCGGCGGTGGTGGCGGTGGCGGTGGCGTTGGTGCTGGGGGACGGGACCCTTCCTCCTCCCCTTCACAGGCCTCCCCGCAGCGCAGCACCCTGGGTGCATCAGAGAGGAGCCGCCATCTTGGACTCTGAGTTGGGGAACGTGGAGGGAGGCCCTCCTGCGTCTCTGTCCGCCTGTCACTCGGGGCCGGGCTGGGGAAGCGGGGAGTCTCTCAGTTGTGATTGGGGCTTGCCTATTGGAGCTTACCAGTTGGGGTGAGGTCAAGCTACCCTTCTGCTGCCACCCAACTTTCTAGAAACTTCTCCCTCTGGCCAACCAAGGAAGCATCAAAGAGGCCGTGGTGTGTGTAGAGGGGAGATGGGGCTCCCCCAGGGCCTCCTTTGGTGTCCCTGGGCATGTGCTCCCCCTTTTCTGAAGCCCTGGCACTGTACAATGCAGAATTCTCTGGCTTTCTGCAGAGTAAGCGGGTGCATTCATCGGCCAAGGCTTCTGGAACCATCCCTCACACTCTAAACAAACACGCCATGTCTGCAGGGAGACACAGTGTACACCTTAGTGAGAAGAATAAGGATTGTAAATTGTGTCCATTTAGGTTGTATTTTGCCTTCAAAAGGTGTCAGATTTAAGGGGCAAAACACCTTTTGATTGTGACCATGAAGGTGTTCCATGCCTTTAGTCACAGCACTGGAGGGATGGAGGTTGGGAAAACGAGGGTTCGAGGTCAGCCCTGGCTTCACAGTGACCTCCTATCTAAAATACACACATGGAGCACACACTGAGGCTCACGCCTGTCATCCTGGCCACTTGGGAGGCTGAGATCTGAGGATCAGGGTTTGAAACCAGCCCAGACAGGAAAGCCATGAGACCTTTATCTCCAAGGAACCACCAAAACAGCCAGAAGTGGAGCTGTGTGTGACTCAAGTGGTAGAGCTCCAGCCTTGAGTGATAAGCTAAGGAAGAGTACCCAGGCCTTGGGTTCAAGTCCCAGAACAAGTATGTGCACGCACGCACGCACGCACACACACACACACACACACACACACACACACACACACACACACACACACACACACACACACACACACACACACACACACACACACACACACACACACACACCCCAACCAAATCAAAACTACCACCCCACAATCAATCCTTCTGGTTGCACAGACTTTCCGGCTTTCTAGGACAGAACGTGGCCTTGAAGGAAAAGTTCAAAAGTTCAGGTGATGCAATTGCCTCACGTCCTCGTTTCCAGACTTTGGTCTGTGTATGGTTATGTAGCGGGGTTCTGGTGCTGTGCAATTTTATATACCTTACTCTTTAGCTTATGTTCATTTTTAATGAATAGTTTTGTGCTTGATGCATTTAATGCATAATATATTTTTATTGCTCCATGTAATAAACACATTTTTATGTGTTAAACAGTTTGATTGTTGCACAGTGTTAAAAGCTGGGACTTTTACACCGCTGGCCTCAAATTGTGATCCTCAGATCTCAGCCTCCTGAGTAGCTAGGATTATAGGCGTGAGCCACCAGCGCCTGGCGAAAGCTGGGACTTCTTGACTCTCCACCTGTGCTTTTCTTCCTACATGTGAGGCTTTTCCATTCCTGTGCACCATAAACCCACAGAGCACTCTCTGGAACATTCTCTGCTGGGGGAGGGGGGCAGTCAGTGTGGATTCCCTGGGCCTGGTCCTCCCAGAGCTGCCCTCTGGTGCGATACTTGGGCTGAGTGTGATGGACGGCTCCCGAGCTGCTCCTGAGAAGCTCTGTCTCCCTGTCCTGTGCTCGTGCCAGGCTATTGGGAAATTGCCCAGAGGCCAGGGTGGGCCATGGGGTGCCAGGGGAGAGGCTGTGGAGGGGGGCCTTTGGCCATTTGTTCATGGGGATGCCCACACCATTGGCATACATATTTTCTGCTTACATTCCACCTTCCAGAACCTTCACAGGCTGCTTGGCCCTGAGTGCCTGTCCCGTGTCTGTGGGGGTGGGGGTGCAGGAAGGTGGCAGAGGGTAGATCTCCACCCCCTGGTCCTCTCTGGGACCCCCCCCCGCCATGGACATCGCTCTTCCACTCTGTGGGAACCCCCACTCCACTCCCTTCCCAAGGCCCTGGGTGAATGGCTGGGCTTTGGCAGGTCGGGGGAGGAGCAGAGGAGGCCCTGGCCTTGGCCGCCTAGACTCGAGGGGCTCAGTGGAGGCCAGGCTGTGCCATGGCTGGTAGGCCTGCGTGTGGGCGTGGTGTGAGGTGGAAGGTGGCTGCAGGTGGGGTTGTTGGATGGCATGATTCTGGAGTCAGTCCCCTGGCGGGGGGCAGGCCCTGGTCTCAGGACTGCCGCTTTGATCCAATGCGCTGAGGCCCACTACATTCCCCCCTCACCCAGTGATACTGGCGCTTCGTTTTCTTGTTTGGCTGATACTCTACCTTTGAGCCATGCCTCCAGCCCTGATTTTTGCTGGTTTTTTGGAGATGGGGTCTCATGGACTTTTCCATCCAGAACTGTGAGCCTCTGGATCTCAGCCTCCGGAGTAGCCAGGATGATGGACGGGAGTCTCTGACACCTGGCTAGTGTTCTCTTCCCAACGGACTTGTCTGCCGGACTCTGCCCAGGGTTTGAGAACAGTCACCAGGGCTGCTGCACTGGAGTTCATGGAGCCTTGTTATTCTCTTCACCCTGTGCTGATTTCCTCACGAACACGTCCAGATGTGGATTCCAGAAAACATCTGAGAGTGGGTGGGTTGTATTCCTGGAAATCCTATTTGTTGCCATGCTCTTAGAGAGCCAGTTTCCAAGACCTGCGTAATTCCCATAATTCCCAGCTTACACCAAGCCCCAGCTGCACTGGTGCCTTTCAGTTCCAGCAGCCAGAATGCCTTCCTGGCCCCGGGGCTGTGGTAGCCACTCGCTTGCTTTTCTTACTAAGCTTCAGCTTAAATTCCAACCTCAGTCCTACCAGCTGTTCTGTCAGAACCTGTCAGCACCCTGTAGCTTTTCCTATGTAACACTTACTATACTTGTTTTTAGCCATCCAGTTTGGCATTTAATTTTAATCCCTGAGTATTTTTTCCACAAAGGTTCATGAAGGCAGGTTCCATAATTAATTATGGCGTGTGGTAGCACTCAATGAACTTACTGGATGGATGGATTGATGGATAATGGACAAGTGGGTTGGTTGATGGATGAATGAATGAGTAGGTAGATGGATGGATGAATAAGTAGGATGAATAGACAGATGGATGGGCAGATGGATGAATAAATAGGCAGGTAGATGGATGGATGGGAAGGGGGTGGATAGATGGGTGGATGAGTAGGTGGGTGGATGGATGAATATGTGGATAGATGGATGGATAAATGTGTGGACTGGTGAATGGGTAGATGGATAGATGGTAGGATTGATGGTTTGGTTGGGGTAAATGGATGGATGCAAAGATGGATGGATGGGTGAGTAGGTGGGTAGGGGATAGATACATGGATGGATGGATGGATGGGTGGATGAGTAGGTAGGGGATAGATGCATGGATGGATGGATGGGTGTGTGGGTAGATAGGAGATAGATACATGGATGGATGGATGGATGGGTGGGTGGGTAGGAGATAGATACATGGATGGATGGATGGATGGATGGATGGGTGGGTGGGTGGATGGATAGGTAGGGGATAATAGATGCATGAATAGGTGGATGGGTGGATGCATGAATGGAGGGGTAGGTAGATGGATGGGTGTATGGGTGGGTAGGGGATAGAAGCATGGATGGATGGATAGATGGGTGGATGGATGGATGGATGGGTGAATGGATGTGTGGGTGTATGGGTGGGTATATGGATGGGTGTGTGGGTGGGTAGGGGATAGATGCAAGGATGGATGGATGGGCGAATGGGTAGATGCATGGATGTGTGGGTGGATGGATGGATGGATGCATGCAGGGGTGGGTGGGTGGATGGGTAGGGGATGGATGGATGGATGGGTAGATGCAGAGATGGATGGATAGATGGGTGGCTGGGTAGAGGATAGATGCATGGATGGATGCATGGATGAGTGGGTGGATGGGTGGATGGGTGGGCATAGCTGTGGCACAGGAGGAGCAGGCAGGGCTGACTCACAGAGTTGGCATAAGCTGGTTTGGGGAAGAGAACTACAGCGACAGCAACCATGGTTCCTGATTTACCCTAGAGAGGTGCAATGCTCTGGGACATCAGATACCCTAGGAAGTGAGAGGCTCTGGAATCGGGAGGCTCCCGGGTGAGGCGGGAGGATCACGGGAAGGGGGAGGAGCCTCCTCGAGGAGGGAGGAGCTGTCTTCCAGCTCTTCACACGCCCTCTAACCCCCTAGGCATTTCCCAGAATCGGGTTTCGCAACAGGCAATGTGCAGCCATTTTTGGAGTAGAAATTTTCTCTGCAAGCAGAAAGAAACCCCTTTATGCACTTGTACAATGCGGAATCTAATTTAGGCTTCAATAAGGGAAAGAACCATTATATCACCCTACTTCAGTGCTTTTTGTCATTGCATTATATTTTTCAAAATACTTTCATCGGAGACCCGATATACACTTACAATCTCTGCATTTATTTTCTTTTAAGAACACATATAATACAACTCAAAGTTAATAGCATGAAAATAATTTCTACAATAACAGTTGTAGCAAATCTTGGAATTGCTGGGGTGAAGGTGGCTAGACAGAGCGAGGCAATTACGTCTATTATTAGCCGCACGCGCAGGAGGAGTTGATGTACGGTGGGCCGCGTGTGAGCCAGGGCCTCCAGACGTGAACTCCATTTTAATAGTGGAATTCTCATAGATTATAGCTCCCTTCATTAACATTTTCACACATCGCTGACTAACAAATGAGGAGAGAGGCCTTCTGCACGCGTGGATTTATTATGCTCTGGATGGTCTCTGTACGTCTGTGTGTGGACAGGGGCTGCGTCTTCTAACCTCTGACTACAGGAGGAGTTACTCTTCCTGGTTGGACCCATTTATTTAGAGATGGCAGTATGTTCTGGAAACACCAGGTTCTACGCGCATGTGCACGTGTGTGTGTGTGTGTGTGTGTGTGTGTGTGTGTGTGCTCGCGTGCTGGTTCTGGAGTTGAAGTCAGGGCTTGGACGCTGTCCTGGAGCTTTTTTGACTCAAGGTTCACATTCTACCCCTTGAACCAGGGCTTCATGCCTAGCTTTTGAGTAGGTAACTGGAAATAAGAGTCTGATAAACGTTCCAGTCTGGCTTTGAACTGTGGTCCTCCGATCTCAGCCTCCTGAGTAGCTAGGAGTGCAGGTGTGAGCCATAGGTGCCCTGGTGCCCAGCTGTGCACATGAAGTTTTGAGGTCACTCCAGGGTCTAGACTCCTTGACTGCTTCCGGTGCATTTCCCATGTGGGTGATGTCACCCTTCAGGGAACCAAGTTAGGCCAGCCTGGGCCCGCTAGCCTGCTGTCACATATCTTGCTGGCAGGGCTCAGGAATTTGGGGCATGGTGCCCTTCAGCACCAGCGGGGGTGGGGGCGGGGAGCTCGTTTAATAGAGACCAGATCTCCTAACAAGAGGAGATCCTCTGCCCTGGGGGACCCTGTCTGCGATGTGACTCCTCTTGGGGAGGGCTTGCTGAGCGGAGGGGAGAGCGGCCTTGGGTCAGGACGCCGGGGACTGGCCGTCCACCCGCGCTCTCTGACATGGCTGGACTCCGGTGCTCCTCATTGTCTCTGAGAGGATTTGGGTAAACGTTCCAGAACCATCTATCGGACCCAGGGATTTTTCAATCCTGTCTGCACAGTATCATTCCCTAGAGGAATTTTTTCTCTAACAAAACATTGATGTCAGGCTCATCTTCAAAGTCTTTATTTTTAATGGTCTAGAGTAGTGCCCAGGCCCCAAATGACTTTAATGTCCAACTCAGGTTAAGATGACCTACACAGGCAGCCAGAGGACTGGCCTGGCCTTTAGATGGACGAGCTAGATGAATGTAAGCCTGACCAGAGCCAATGAGGCTGTGGACAAAGGGGCGCCTCTGCAGACCCCCCTCCCTGTCTGCCTGCCTTCCTCCCTCCTTTCCTCCTGTGCTCTGTGACCTGCAGACACCCTTTGCTGCTTTGGGAAGCACAGGGTGCAGAGGTCTCTGGGGACAGGGACATCTTGCCCTCTTCTCCTAGTCATTCTTTCCCTCCCTCCACCCCTAGCCGGGACACAGGATGCCCGGCCCAGCCCCAGGAGTCTGGAGTGAGTGCCCATGTAGCCACAACCGGCTTTGATCTCCTGTGGCTCTGAGAGGGCTCTGTCTGTCCCAGTGCCGCCCAGCATGGAGCTGCTCCGCTTCCTTCTCCTTTTAATAAAGTCAACAGGCCCCGGACATGCGCGGAATCTCAAAGCCCATCCTTCACGAGTTCTGGTTTCTTGGTTTCCTGTCACGCCTCTCCCAGAGGCCAGTGATGGGGTCTGCATGGATGGGAAGGGACGGGCTCACGGACAGGGCCTCTCGGGGCTGGGGAGGATTGCCCTGCAGGGGACAGAGCCTGGAATGTTCTGGATGCTGCACAGCGCTCTCTCGTGCATGCTGGCACCCTGTCCAGGGTTGGGGAGGGCAGGAGGCGGTCCTAATGGAAGTCCAGCTTCGTTCTGCATAATGAGGAGCTATAGAAATATCCTAACAGTGCCGCATGCCCAGATTAACAATCTGACTTCCACACAGTAAAACCCAGGTCTTGTACAGAGCGATGCTTCTGAGGTGGTGGATTCACAGATGGAAATTTATTTAATGAATTTACAAGTCCATGAATGGATTCTAAACTTCTTGTAATTACCCTGGAAAGAACCCCAGTAGAAAATGGCGGGGGGTGGGGAGTGGAGCCAGTTTTTTGTGATCTGCTGCTCCCTGCATTGTGGCAAACAGTTTTTTTCTCTGTTCTTAGGCTGCTCATCAGAGATGAGCATCATGCTTGATAAATTCTTTCAGGTCCATCTAACAGGTAGGACTGGACCACATGCAAGAGAGCAAACCACACACACACACACACACACACACACACACACACACACACACACACACACACACACACACGTTCTGAAGAGAGAGTGATTTGCAAAGACATTGAACGAAACAGATGTTAAGTGGGGCCAGGTACCTGTGGCTCACGCCTGTAATGCTAGCTACTCAGGAGGTTGAGATCTGATGATCACAGTTACAAACCAGCTCAGGCAGAAGAGTCTGTGAGATTCTCATCTCCAGTTAATCACCAAAAAGCTGGATGTTGCACTGTGGCTCAAGTGGTAGAGAGCTAGCCTTGAACGAAAAAGCTAAGGGGACAGCGCCCAGGTCCTGAGTTCAAGCCCCAGGATGGGTTTGTGTTCACACACACACACACACACACACACACTTAAATGGCAGTATGAAAAGTTTAACCTATAACCCAGGATCATAGGGAAGAATCTGATTGGCTGCCCAGAGGATGGAGGTGGCCACTAGGTCCACCGTATCCAGGCAGGTGATTCAACCCTAGTAGTTTTCTTTGAAAGACGCTGTCCGTGGAGGAGGCCCTCAGAAGGGTCCTCAGACAGGAGCTACAGGGGACAGGACAGAAGGAGGTAGATCAGGACTGATCAGAGCAGAACTGACTACCAACCTCAAGGTGAGCCATTTCCTGCTTCTGCCATCTGAAACGGGAGGAAGGCAATCTGGGACCAGGCAATCTGGGGTCAGGGTACAGGGAGGGGGCTGGGATGGGAGGTGACACCTCCAGCGTGTGCCCGCCTGCGTGAGGCTCACAGGCTGCTCCCTATTTATTACGGACAACAATTTGACTAACAGAATTCAGATGAATAACTTTCAAGCCCAGGAAGTAATTTCCTTTGAGAAAGCGATTTACATGCACTCTGCCAGCAACAGCCGTCGCTGCTCTCTTGTCAGGTCAGCTCAGATAATGAAGTTGAAAATACCTCGGAGGGTTAACAGGTCCAATTTAGCTTCTTAGAATGGAAAAGGGGGATTACGGTGCGCAGGCGGTTTTGCATATTTCCAGTGAAAATGGAAAGGATTCCCTCCCTCCCCGCTCCCCCTTCCCCCACCCCAGGCTTAGGAGATGCTGTGGTTCAAGGTATCTGCTCTGTTATTCTCCTAAATGAGACAGTAAGCCTCTTTCTATGGGTGGATGTTTGCTTCGCCAAGGTGCCATCTTGCCAAGGTCACAGGCTGGGCACTGACTGGCTTTACTGCAGGAATTCAAGTTTGCTTTGAAAGGAGAACGAAAGACTTTGACACTGGAAGAACTTTAAACATCTCCACACCACCTGGATACTTTAAAAACATATGTATTCCGCTTGTAATCCAAGCCGCTCACTTAGGAAGCTAAGATCTGAGGATCACTGTTTGAAGCCAACCTGGGTAGGAATGTCTGAAAGACTCATCTTCAATTAACTACTAAAAAAAAAGGCCAGAAGTTGGAGCTGTGGCTCAAATGGTGGAGCACCAGCCTGGAGCACAAAACCTATGCAAGAGCCCAAATAGCACCTCCAGTTGGTGCAAAACCCCAACATGTGAGCGGGTATGAGCACGTGGCTCCAGCCAACAAGCTCGTGTTTTGGTGTGCTTGTGTGTCTGTTCCAGCCTTTCATGTTGGATTTTATTTTCGTCATTGGCCTGTAGGAATACAGTATAGATGAGAGATATAGGTTTTTTATTAGCTGTATGTCTCACGCACATTTTCTCCTAGAGATTGTCTGCTTATTCATTTTTATAATGGTGTCGTCTCTTGAGCAGATGTCTTTTAATCTTGCTGGAGTTTGGTTTCTTCTTTCCTGCTTTCCTATGTTTTCTCTAAAGAAGCTTTGCTTTTACCCCCTTTTTGGGGTGGGGTGGGGTTTAGTCGTGGGGCTTGAACTCTGGGCCTGGGCGCTGTCCCTCAGCTCTTCAGCTCAAGGTGAGCACTCAGCCATTTGATCTGTGGCACCATTTCTGGTTTTCTGGTGGTTAATTGGAGATGAGAGTCTCACATGCTTTTCTGCCTGGGCTGGCTTTGAACTGTGATCCTTGGATCTCAGCCTCCCGAGTAGCTGGGATTACAGGCGTGAGCCACTGGTGCCTGCTTTCCCCTTTTTGTGGAGCTATTTTCCCATGTTCTCTTCGGCAGTTCTGTAGTTCCCGCCTTGGCATGCAGGTCTGTGATCCATCCCGGAGTGATTGTGGTGTCTGCTGGTAGAGATGGAAGACGACATTGTCACTTACTGATGTCAGTTGTTCAGCGTGACTTTTCTTCCCTCTTGCGTTGCTTTGGTACCTTCATCTAAAATAAACTGACCAGATGAGGGTGGGTGTGTTCTGGGCTTTGTTCATTTGAACAGGTTTACTAGTTCAGGTGTGTGTGTGTGTGTGTGTGTGTGTGTGTGTGTGTGTGTGTGTGTGTGTGTGTGTGTGTGTGTGTGTGTGTGTGTGTGTGTGTGTGTGTGTGTGTGTGTGTGTGTGTGTGTGTGTGTTGGTCCTGGAGCTTAAACTCAGGGCCTGGGTGATATCCGTGAGCTTTATTTTTTTGCTCAAGGCTGATGCTCTACCACTTGAGCCACAGCTCCATTTCTGGCTTTTTGCTGGTTAATTGGAGATAAGAGGCTCGTGGACTTTCCTGCTGGGCTGGCTTTGGTCTGTAATCTTCAGATCTCAGCCTCCGGAGTAGCTGGGTTGGCTGGCATGGGCGGCTGGCACCTGCCAGACTTCGTTGTCTGGATGACTGTGGTGTGCTGATAAGTCTTGAGGTCAGACCTCTAACTTCAGTCCTTTCTAAAAATGGATTTGGTTATTTTACTTCCTTCGTATTTTCCATAGAAATTTTAGGAACAGCTTCTCGATTGCTATAAAAAATTCTGCAGTATTTTTCAGCAGGATGTGTGAAGATCAGGATCATCTGGCAAGAACTGTCATATTTAAGTCTGAGTGTTCCAGTCCACAAAGACAGTCTATCACGATGTAAGTCGTCTTTAATATCTCTCAGCAGTGCTTTACAGTCCTTAGTGTATAGATTTTACATATCTTTTGTTAAATTTATCCTGAGCCATTTTATGGAGAGTTTTTTTTTGGACACCATTGTTAAAATCTCCAATTAAGATAATGGATTTGTCTACTTTTTATTTCTGTCAATTCTTGCTTCTTGCCTTTGAAGCAAGAGTCACTTGCACATTTATGATTATAATGTCTCTCTGATTAATCACCCCATTTATCTTTAGGAAATGCCTCTATTTCTAGTAATAGTCTGTCTTGAATTCCACTTTAGAGAGTCCCTCCACCCCTCCTAAGCTAGGCTTATGTCATATCTCGTTTCATCTAGTCCCTTCTTCACTTTATATTTAAAAAGTCTACTTTATGGACAGCACATGTTGGGTCATTTTTTAAAAAATCCATTCTAACAATCCCTGCCTTTTAACTGGAGTGTCTAGTCAATTTACATTTAATGTAATAATTAAAATGGTCGGACGTAGGTCCAGCTCAGGTCCATGTTGGTGTATGTCTTCTGTTTTTCATTGCTCTTTGGGTTAATTGAATATTTAAATACGAATTTTATTTTCTTCATTGGTTTTTTTTAGCAGTGCCTCTGTGCTATTTTTTGTGGTTGGGTTAGGGAGCAGAATATCTGTTCTTGACTCTATAGGCTAATTGTAGTTAATATTTGTACCACTTCATGTAAATTATAAAAATCTTGCAACTATATAATTTATCTCTACTTTTTCATGCTATACTTGTTATATATATATTACATCCATATAATTTATACAGATATAACAGAGATATTCTTTGTTTATAACTATACATTATATATTATTTTATAAATAAGTATAAATATATATTTTAAAATATATTTTATTATATGTATGACACTTTCCCTTTTTTTTTCTTTTATTTTTTGCTTTGGATAGTTCATGCATTTTATGAAGGCAAAGAGGAAAATGTTATCTTTGGCTTTTTTTTTTTTGGTTCGGGTTTGAGTGCTCAGGGTTTGAGTGCTATTCCTGAGCTTTTCTACTCAAGGCTAGTGCTGCTCTACCACTTGAACCACAGCTTCACTTCTAGATATTTGGCGGTTAGTTGGAGATTAGTGACTCCCAGACTTTCCGGCCTGGGCTGGCTTCAAATTTTGTTCCTCAGATCTAAGCCTCCTGAGTAGCTAGGACTACAGATATGAATCACCAGCACCTGGAGAAACTGGCATCTTTAACAATCGCAGGTGTTTCAGCGGCTCTTCGTTTCTTTTTGAAATCTGAGTTTTCTCTCCATCCACCTCTTTTTATGGTGGTAGGGGTAGAACCCAGGGCCTTGTATGGGAGGCAGATGCCCTGCTACTGAGCTCCTCCTGTAGCCCCAGAGTTCTTGTATCCCTTCTCATCAGAGAGAAGTACATTTAACTTTCTTTCATAAGATGATTTGCTAGTAGTGAATTTATATCATTTTTATAAATATATATTTTATTTTCTCTTAATTATCAATGGATATTTTTACTGGGTATAAAATTCTGCTTTTTTCTGATAGAGTCTTGCTGTGTGTCTCAGGCTGGTCTTTAACTTGTGGTCCTCTTGACTCAGCTCTGAATGCTGGGGTTAAAGGCATGTAATAACATACCGGTCTTGGTATAGAATTTGGAAGAAGAGGTTTTTTTTTTTGGGTAAAAACAATAGCAACAACAATAGCAACTTTTTGGGGCTGGGAAGGTGGCTCAGTGGTAGAGCGCTTGCCTTGCATGCCTGAGGCTCTGGGTTCGATTCCTCAGCACCACATAAGCAAAAAGAAAAAAAGCTGGAAGTGGTTCTGTGGCTCAAGTGGTAGAGCTCTAGCCTTGAGCTGAAGAGCTGAGGGACAGCACCCAGGCCCAGAGTTCAGGCCCCAGGACCGGACCCAAAACAAACAAACAAACAAAACAATAGCAACTTTTTTTGGTCTGTATTTCTAGTTCTTTCTTACCTTGTTCTAGAATTTGGGCTTGAACTCAGGGCTTTGCACTCTTGCCAAGCCTTTTCACTCATGACTGGCATTCTATCACTTGAGGCACAGCTGCAGTCTTTGCTCTATATTAAAAGGTCATGCAGTATTTACCAGGGTGTTCCTCTTTATGCAATGTGTGGTCTGTCTCTAAGGATTTTCCTTTTATCTTTGGTGTTATGCAACTTGGACTATAATACATATAGCTATTTTTGTTGTGTTTCATTTCTTTTATTTAGTGTTTGCTGGGCTTCTTAAATCTGGGATCTATATCTTTCAACAAGTTTGGTAGACTTTTGGCCATTATCTCTTCAAATACTTTCCCTCCTTTATTGTCATTTTCTTCTTTTGGGATTTTAATTAAATGAGTACTTAACTTTGTTACTTAATGTTTATTTAATATTTTCACATTTTTCAAAAATTCATTTTATTGTTGAATTAGCATTCATTGTGATAATTTCACACATGTGTACAGTGCACTGGGAACAAGTCCAGACCCTCTGTTAGATTCCTGGCCTTTCTTCCCTCCTGCCCCTTTTTCAGTGTTTGGTAGGTTTAATTATGTTGTCTTTGTATACATAATATATGTAATGTACTTTGGTCCTCTTCACCCCATATTATACACCCAACTGATCCACCCTACTTAACAACCTTTTTATATTCATTCTCAACATCATCATCACCATCTCCACCACCACTCTGAATCTATATTCCACAAATGAGTGACAATATGTGCCACTTGGCTCTTTGAACTTGTCGATTCTTGCTCAACATGATGATCCTCATTTCTACCCATTTTCCTGCAAATGACTTAATTTCTTTATGACTGAATATTATTTCAGTAATACTAATCAATAATATCTACATTTGTAAATGCATTACTTGTAGTGTGTGGGAGGGGCTTCCCGCACACTTTTCTGTTCAGCAGAGTCTCTGCCTCTATCACTTCATACCAGCAGTAGTGCAGCCCTTTCGTGGTGATAACCAGGAATGCCTAAAGACATTTACAGATGTCCCTTGGGGACCTCTAGCTGAGAATCAATGAGACATCCACAGAAATGTCCCAGTGAACTTCATTCTTTCATCTGCTATCTCCAACCAGTGTTTTCAGTGTTTTACCTTTTTAGTTGTAGAATTTTCCTTTGGTTCTTTTTGTATTTTCTGTTTTTCTGCTAAGATGACTTATTTATCCATTTCTTACACACTTATTTTCCCTTAAGCACAATTGCTATAGACCCTTTAACATCTCATTTCAATATTTTCTTTATTAGCTTATATTGGTTGTATGGGGAAGGGAGTTCATTGTTATATCTCCACACATTTACACTGTATTCTGATCAATCTCTCCTCCCCTGTCACACACAGCATGCATAATCAATGTAGTGGGTTTTTTGTTTTTTTTTTTGTCTTTTCTTTTTTGGTACTGGGGATCGAACCCAGGACGTTGCACTTGCTAGGCAAGCGCTTTGCCACTGAGCTACATCCCAGCCCAGTGTAGTGTTTTTTTAAATGCACGTCCTTTCCCCGTGCCTGTGGCTCACCCCTGTAATCCCAGCTACTTAGGAAGCTGAGATCTGAAGATGGTGGCTCAAAGCCAGCCCAGGCAGAAAAAGCACATGAGATTCTTATCTCCCATTAACTATCAAAAAACAAGAAGTGGAGCAGTGGCTCAAATGGTAGAACCCCAGCCTTGAGTGAAAAAGCTAAGGGACAGCACCCAGGCCCTAAGTCAAGTGCCGGTATTGTCACCCGTAAAAAAGAAAATAAAAGCATGTCCTTACCATCTAGGCTGCTCCACAGCTACCAGTGGGGAGACAGCTGGGGTGTTACAGTGCCCAAGAGGAAGGGGCAGGGCCCCAGGGGTGTGCTGGGTGGGTAGCAAGGCAGCGAGAGAGGAGGGGCTGGCTAGGCAGGGTGGTTCATTGTTCATTGGGATTTCTGCGAGAAGAGCAGGGCCAGGCAGAGGAGCTGGCAGGTACAGGACTGGCAGGTTGGGGTGGTTGCAGTAGGCTCCAGGATGTAGATGTGGCCCTAATGGCCTGGTTCGTGGCCCTTAGGGTGATTTAGGCAGGGTAACAGTTAAGTGAGTGACAGTCCCAGGAGATCTGAGAGGGTGGTGCTTGGGGTATCGGCTTCTGATTGGTTGGTGTATGAAAGTGGGCTCCACCCCCAGGCAGGTCGATTGCTCTCTCTAGGAATTAGCTAGCCCCGGGCTAGGGCCCGTCCCTTCTCCCAGGAACAAGGCCCAAAAGTGTCAGGGTGTGAAATAGACATGCATCAGAGCCGTCTCTGTCTGCTGCCCTTCCTGGGCTGTGTGGGCTGCGTTCTTCTGCCCCCTGTACCTTATAATTTGGGGGGGGAAATACTGTTGAGAGCTGGCAATCTGCCACCATAGAGGCTAGCTATTCTGATGAGTAGAATGTTCATTGGCCCTTTAACTTGGTTGGATACAAATTTCTGCCCTCTGTCTCCCTTGAGCTGGGCTGCAGCAGACCTGGCTCTCGGGGTTACCACCTCAGTGGCTCCTCAGAATGTGCCACACAGGTTCTTCAGGAGCCAGCTACGGATTCGGGCTGTTTGTGCCCTGAGCTTGGTGCCCTCCCTTTGAGCTGAGCTCTTTTCTGAGATGATCTTCATTCCCAGCTACAGTCAACACAAAAGGGCTTCAGCGTGGCTACTCCTGACAGCATGAACAAAGAAGCTCAGGAGCTCACCCGGGCCATCACCTTCGCTCTAGTGTCCAAACGGAGCCAGTTTCTGTCCGTTGTGCTCTCTTCCCTAGATGAACTGTTCCTCAGTCATCAAACATGGGACTTGTTCTGTCCCATACACTCTGTGTCCTTCGTTCCTGGGCCTCTCTCGGGGAGGGACCGCAAGGGCTCAGGTCCTCATGTCAAAAGGCAGTGGACTACGGGGCTGGGAAGGTGGCTCAGTGTTAGAGTGCTTGCTTTGCATGCAGGAGGCCCTGGGTTCGATTCCTCAGCACCACATAAGCAGAAAAAGCCAGAAGTGGCGCGGTGGCTCAAGTGGTAGAATAAAGTGCTAGCATTGAGCTGCAGAGCTGAGGGACAGCACCCAGGCCCAGAGTTCAGGGCCCACGACCAGAAAAAAAAAGGGGGGGGACAGTGGACTTGGGAAGTGGACTTGCACAGAATCTCCTCAGCCTCTCCATGCCTCAAGGCAGGTGTGGTGTGTGGTCACACCCCAGCAGCACCAGTGCTGGGTGCAGCTGTTAGTTACACCCAGCTTTCAAGGGCATGACACTGAGAAAAAAGTGTACACAGATCCGGCATTTCTCCTCTCCCCCACGTAGTTTCTATCTGTGTTGTTTTTTGAATCCGAAGATGCAGAACCTGTAAAAATGAATGTCTCACTTCTCAAATTTCCTCTATTGGTTTTTTTTTTCCCCCATCTTGAAACTAGCAGCATTTGAGCTTTTCTGCTCAAGGCTAGGGCTCTACCACTTCAGTGCTAGTTTCTCAGTGGTTCATTGCAGATAGGAGTCTTACTGTACTCTCACCAGCTGGCTTTGAACCATGATCCTCAGATCTCAGCCTCGGGAGTAGCTAGGATGACAGGCGTGAGCCACCAGTGCCCAGCTAGTTGTGTAGATTTGTGTGCGCATGCGTGCGACTTGTGTGTGCCAATCTTGGGGCTTGAACTCAGGCCCTAAGTGCTGTCCCTGAGCTTTTTTGCTCAAAGCTAGGGCTCGTCCACTCTAGCTATAGCTCCACTTCAAAAAGCTATAGCTTTGTGAGTGGTTTATTGGAGATAAAAGTCTCATGGACTTTCCTGCCCAGGTTGGCTTGGAACTGCTATCCTCAGATATTAGCCTCCTGGGTAGCTAGCATTACAGGCGTGAGCCACTGGCACCAGGCTTCCTTTTTTGGTGGTGGGGGGCAGGTTCTTTCTATATAGCATAGACTGGCCTTGAACTCCTAACCTTTTTACCTCAGGCTCAGTGTGTTGGGATTATCCACCATGACTGCATGGCTTTCATGAAGATCTTTAATAAGGATCAATGAAATGTTTTTTGGTTTACAACTGTATTGATTTGTCAGCCAGTGATCTTTTTTGTTAATAGTTTTAGATTCGGCTTGTTTGATGTTGAGTCTTCCATGTTTACTGAAACCTCTGTGGCCTGCCACGTGATTAATTGTTGTGAATGTGCTAACAATTGGTCACTAAGAATATGTATTTCGTCTTGTGCAGATACTCCACGTGTTTATTTGTTCAACTTTAATAGATTTCTTTATTTTTACCTGTGCATGTGAGCATACATGTGCACACGTGTGTGCACGTGCTCATGTGTGTGTGTGTGTGTGTGTGTGTGTGTGTGTGTGTGTGTACACAGGCCATGAATTTCTGTTAAAGTCTTGATTTATCTGCCTCTTGTGTGGCTTTGGCCAGTTGTTGCTCTGCATCTTTCCAGGCCAGGTTCTTGGGTGTATATCTTTTTTTGGGGGGGTGTGTCCAGTCATGGGGCCTGAACTCTGGGCCTGGGCACTGTCCCTCAGCTCTTCAGCTCAAGGCTAGCGCTCTACCACGTGAGCCACAGCACCACTTCTGGCTTTTTTCTTTTTTCTTATGTGGTGCTGAGCAATCAAACCCAGGGCCTCGAGCATGCAAGGCAAGCGCTCTACCACTGAGCCACCTTCCCAGCCCCTTGGGTGTATATCTTTTCATAAGTCTTCTACCTGCTGGAATGGTCGCGGCTCTGAGAAGCATCTATCTTATATATCTGTTGGCATTTTGAGGTCTTTACATCCTTCTTTAATTCTGGAAAATTCTTGGCTGTTCGCTCTTTGTTTGTTTCTCTCTCCATGCCCGGCTTTGCCTTCCTGTTGCGAACATGTCTTCTCTCTTCCCCAGATTGCCATTCACGTTATTTATTTTTGAAAGTATTTTTTTCTCTCTCTCTCCTTCTTTCCCATTGCTTTCTGGGTAAGTTCTCCTACATGATCTTCCAGCTCATTAAGTTATCCTTTGGCTGTCTATCAAGTACTTTCTTTCAGGAATAAAACATGATCACTCCGCACCCCTGGCAGGCTCTAGCCCCTCCAGCGTCCCGGGGCCCTGCCACCCGTGACAGGCGCCCCAGCGGCCCTCTGTCCCAGACATCCCTTTGCCATGGGTCTCTTTAAGGGACCTCCGTCCCTCGGGCTCCCCAGGGAGACTACACCATTCATCCTCTCTACTTCCTGCGAAACCCAGCTCCACTCCATGTACCCTGGCAGCTGCCTCTCCCGCCCCAGCACATGGCCCTGAAGACACCACCTCCGGCCCGGCCCGTGCCTTTCCCTACTAGCGCTCTGCTGGCCTGGCAGAGGCTGGAGGGTCAGGAAGCCCTTGTAAATGAATCAATGATTATGCTATGAGTTTTTGTTATCTTATCTGCAGGCTTTTTTTTTTTTAAATAAAGCTATCTTTTATTGGATATCTCTGCACCAGAAATAGTATTAGGACTTTTTTTACATTTATAACATTATTCAAGCCATCCTTTATTCATTGTTCTATAGTCCTTGCATTGTGATAAAATATACATAACATCCAGTTTATTGTGTTAAGCATTTTAAGGGACAGTTCAGTAGCAGTAAGTATGTTCCTATTATCCCACAGCCATGACCATCATCTGTCACCAGAACCTTCTCCTCTTCCCAGATGGGAGCTCCAGCCCCATTAACAAAGCTATTATTATTATTTTTTTAACCCAGTGTTTCCACTTGGCTTTTCTCTATAACTGCTTGTTCCTACTTTATGTTCCTAATACCCTCCCTTCTTTAAGGATATTTGCTTATTTTGAATTCATGTTGTTCTATCTATTAATTCTGCTTCCTCATATATGCGGAGGAGTTGTTTTCCTTAGATGTCTTGTTATTTGTTTCCTGTGAGCTGTAGCTGTCCTGGATGGTAACCTACTGAGATGGGGGGATGGGGTCCCAGGTCCTTACTAGGGGGCTCATTCCAGGGGGTGGAGGGCCTGGGCGGGCGTGTGCCCTCAAGGTGGGGGATGTGGAGGTGGGATCTGGGCATGGTCACTTGAAGCCTGGGCAGCCTGCCCTGGCATGCCCTTCACAATGCTCACGGCAAGGCCGGCCCATGGGTGCAGAAAGGGGGTGAGTGCTCGGGGAGGGGGACCCCCACTTCAGCCAGGCCCCCCGTTCCACCACTGAGCCTGGCTGAGCAGCTAGAAAGTCAGCTCTTTGCCGTCCTGGTTTTAGGGACGGGACGAGAGATGCCCTGGCAGGCCAAGACCACATCAGCAGTAGGTGCTCATGCCGGGCGCCAGTGTCTCACGCCTGCAATCCTAGCTACTCAGCAGGCTGAGATCTGAGGATCACGGTTCAAAGCCAGCCTGGGCAGAAGAGTGAGTTCATGAGATTCTTATCGGCAATGAACCACCCAAAAGCCAGAAGTGGAGCTGTGGCTCAAGTGGTAGAGTGCCAGCCTTGAGCAAAAAAGCAAGCACGAGCAAAAGGCCTTGAGTTTAAGCCCCTGTACACACACACACACACACACACACACACACTCACACACACACACACTGACACACACACTCACACACACACACTCACACACTCACACTCTCACACACTCACACACACAAATACACACACTCACACTCACACACACACACTCATACACACTCACACACAAACACACACTCACACTCACACTCTCACACACACACTCACACACACACACACACTCACACACACTCACACACACACACACACACACACACTCACAAGCCAGAAATCTAATTACCTCACACATTGACCTGACGTTTCTGAGTGGAGTACACTTTTGGAGGTTCTTGTTTCTTTGAGTCTACATTAGTTCTGCTCTGTCCTTGGTGGCCATGCCGTGGGCAAGGCCACGGATTCTCCTGTCCACGTGCACCCTCTGGACGTTGGCGTCCGCAGCTGCAGGGTCCCCGAGTCCCTCACAGTCTCCTCGAGGGACAATGGAATTCTTTGTCTTCAAAATCAACCCCCGCAGGTGGGCTCTTGGGTTTAGAACTGCTTTTATTGTTGTTCTTTTTGTTGCAGTAGTGGGGCTTGAACTCAGGGCCTGAGTGCCGTCCCTTAGCTTTTTTGCCCCAGGCTGGTGTTCTACCACTTGAGCCACACCTCCTCTGTTTCCAGCGGTGGGATGCTTAGAGATTAGAGTTTCAGGTGCCTTTTCTGTCTGGGCTGGCTGTGAACCTTGACCCTCTTGAGTAGCTGGGATTATAGGCAGGATGCACCAGTGCCTGCCTAGAATAGCTTTTGATGGGGGTGAAGGGGAGCCAGAACTCAACTCCAAACCTCCACCTGGGCTTCTAATCCAAGTGGAGGGTAATTGCATTGTCTGTCCCTTTTTATTTGACCTTAACCTTTCCTTCATGTGACCAGGTCAATGTCTTTTGAGTTTGCGCTCAAACTGTTTTTCTTTTTTTTCAGCCTGTTTTTCTGAATGGATTCTCTCCCCTGCCCAGTATTTTGGGGAGGGCGCTCTTGTGCTTGTCTACACAGTGGGATGGGAGGGGGTGGGTTGGGACACACCCCACTCAGGCACTGATAGTGAGCAGATACCACATCCTTTGGAGCAGGGCCTTGAAAAGTCACGAGGAGTGCAGAGCTGCCTGTGGCTGCTGCCTTGTTCATTCCATCATCACCCGCTGAGCTCCGCCCCACTTGTGCTGTCAGCATGCTTCTCAAGGGGTGCAGGAGACTATTTCCTGTGATGCTATTCAAGGTAGTGATAGCCAGATCCCACGAGATGGGGCTGAGGGTGGAGCCCATGGTTCACACAGCTGCCGGGGCCTGGCTCTGTCTATTGCTCCATCCTTGGTAACTTCAGTTGCTCAACCAACGCCACGTCTCCCTGATGGTGCCACCACTCAGCCACGTGGCTTCCCCTTGTTTGCAATGGTAATGTGAGCTCAGGACGTTGTAGGCAGCTGTGTTGACACCCTGAGGCTCCACTATCTCCAGAATTCAGCTTATATCATAAAAGCTGCCTTTGTCATGGCTGCCTTCAGAGTGCTGAACAGGAAGACCCTGGAGGCCACGGCTGCTTCCTGGCCCAGAATCCCCAGCATTTCACCAACAGGAAGTAGCATACGCACCCCAGTAGCTCCTAGAAGGCACACAGGAGAGACCGTGGTGAATGGCTGGTGATTGCTTCCCAACTTTGGTACCGCCAATATTTTGGTTGAGATAATTCTTCGCTGTAAGGGCTACGCTGTGCATCATAGGCTGTTTGGCCAAAACTCTGGCCCCTCTTCATAAGATTCCAGGAGCACCCTAGCCCAGGGGTGATCACGTTTCCAGACTTTTCCAGATCCTCTAGGGGGAAGGGTTGCCCCGATTTTAAAGCACTATTCCAAGTAAAGGAGGAAGGGGCAGGAATATTCCCGCCAGGCTCATCCAGTCTCCCGCAGTTTCTGGATGCGGCTTCAGAATTACATAGATTTGTTATCCTAATTGTGTGTTGCAAAGGATGTTATTAAAATGAGTTTATTCGGCTTGATTATCTTCTATCAATATAAAGTGGCCCAGGGGCACTTGGGTGGCAGGGAGTTACTAGGCCCGTGTGAAGGCCTCGGTTGTAGGCACGTGGTTAAGTGTCTGGTCGGAGGGGGAGAAACTGGAATTAGACTTGACAGTGGAGGAGGGGGTAGGGAAGGGGGGGGGCGGCATCAGGAGACTCCCAGGTCTAGTCTGCACTGTGTCGGTCAGTTTTCTGCTGCTGTCGGATGAGCGCCTCAGGCTGGGTGCTGCTGTGTACAGAGAGGTTTATTTAGCTTGCAGTTTCAGAGGCTCAAGGGCATGAGGCCAGCATCGGCTCCATGACGGAAAACGGCCTTGCAGCCCAGGAGCCTGTGCTAGAGCAAGACAGCGCATTGCCAGGCCTGGCGTGAGAGCAGGGGAAGGGGCCTTTTTTGTGCCAGTCCTGGCTCACCTGGGTGCTGTCCCTGAGCTTTTTGTACTCAAGACTAGCACTCTACCACTTGAGCCACAGCTCTACTTCTGGCTTTTTAAATTGGAGATAAGAATCTCCTGAGCTTGGGGTTCTGGGCTGGCTTTGAACTGCGATCCTCAGATCTCAGCCTCCTGAGTAGCTAGGATGACAGGCGTGAGCCACCAGTGCCAGGCAACTATTTTTTTTCCAAAGAAGTTACTCCATTTTCCACTAGAAAGAGTGATGCTTTTCATAAGCCAGCAAGAGAAAGACCATGTGACCAGAAGTTGAGGCTGAGAATAATAAGATCTCTAACTTTCTGGAAGGATATGGCGTAGGCCCTAGAGGGGACAGACGGTGTGAGAGGTGAGTCAAAGCCCGTCATCGTTATGTCAAGTGAGACATTATTCATCATTATCATTTTTATTTTGAAAATTAACTCCCTGAAGGGGCCACGTTGGGCAGTGTGTCTCCAAGGTGCAATTCTACTTCCAAATCTTAGCTGTTTTTGAGAGGATTTGAGCCCAAGAATGCGTCCAGTTATAGAAAATGATTTCCCTGGCTTTCCTTGCAATAAAGAAATAAATTGCCCAACGTGCTTAGGAAATGGGGCTTCTAGTGGACACGACATTGTTTTCTAGATGGATCGCCTTACAAACGCACCTTCCGGCGTCCAGTTAGTGGTGAAAAATCGTCTATTGGAAGAGGAGATAATTGCCATGGGGCTGCGAAGGCCAATTCTGGGTTTTCTTTTCACCCTCTCCTAAATGGGTTTGGTCTCAGTCTTGGGATTTCCGTGGGAGGCAGCTGGGGCCTCGGCAGGGGAGATGGGGTGCGAAGGGAAGTGGTATCTGGACTCCTTCTGGGATGGCCTTGAGGGGGCGTGGCGCAGGGGCGTGGCCCCGAGAGGGCGTGGCCTTCACAGGGTGTGGCTGAGGCGTGGCCACGCGCGGGGCGTGGCCTGTCTGGGCGTGGCCAGTCCGCTCCAGCCCCGCCCCAGTGCCACAGCTTCATCCTGATCGCAAAGCTGTCAGCATTGCCTGCTGCCCCAATCCTACGCGTGTTCATTGTGAGATAAAACCTAAATATACAGACGTCTGCCAAGCGAGGAAGTGCAGACCACGGAAGGCCAGGATGCAGCAGGCTGGGCGCCCCAAGTCCCTTCCGAGCCCTCCCCACCCCGTCTCTCAGAGGGAAGGCAGGCCGACATCTCGCCTGGAGTTCGCTTGGCCTGGTTTTCCATGTATATACATATTCCTTATGATGCTCCAAGCTCTTTTTAAAATGTAGTTTTATTGTTATTATTAAAATGGACAGGGATTACCATAAGTCAGGTAATGAGTACATTTTTCTTTGGATAACATGACTCCTCCTCCCTTGTCTTTCCTCTCTGTGTGTGTGTGTGTGTGTGTGTGTGTGTGTGCGCGCTCTGGAAGACATTTCAGTCCTGCAGAGCAGAGGAATACAAGGAGCCCCTGTTTACCCTAACTGGACAGACGGACCCCCCTTGGCCACATTTGCTTTGTCAGCCCGAGGCCTCCTTAGACGCTGACCCCAGGGTGAGGCTTTGGGGCCATTGGATGAGACCCAGGCCTGGGTTCCAGATGGGGCTCCATTTGCTGAAATCTGACCCCGATGAAGGTGCTGGCAAAAGGAAGAGGGGTTCCTGCCTCCAAGGGGTCTCAGTAGAGCTGAAAAAAGTGACCCCGCCACCGAGCTCATGCATTCATTCCTCCTTACCTTCTTTCTCTTCTTTCTTTTCCTGACATCAAATTCCTCTTGTTCCTCCTCTTCCTCTCCTCTTCCTCCCCCTCCCCTTCTTCCCCCCCCTCCTCCTCTCCTTCCTCCCCCTCTACCCTTCCTCCTCCTCCTCTTCTTCCTCCTCCTTCCTCTGCTTTTTGTGGAGGTACTGGGTGAGGTTTGAACTAAAGACTTTGCACTTGCTGTTAAGGGCTCTGTCATTTGTACCATGCCTCTAGCCTCACAGATGCTTTCTGAACACAGGGAGCCTTTGTGCCAGGAGCCAAGAGTGCACTGCCTTTGTGGTTCTTATCTGCTGGTTGTGAGGTAGAATTCTGATTAATATGTGGATAATTACAAAGACCCACATACTGGAAGCACGGGATCCGACAGGAATACATGGGAAAGAACCAGTGTGGGAGCTGTGGAAGGCTTCCTGCAGACACGGATCTCCACAGGAAAGGAGGGAGAGATAAGAAAAGGAGGCGAGAGAGAGGAAAGGAAGGGAAGGAAAGAAGGGAAAGGGTGTTCTGAGCTAGAGACTCCAGCAGCTGTTAAGTCCATCCATCCGATGGGTCATATTCTCAAAGTAACACCCCACTTGCAAATCTAAGCATGGGAACCAGCATCTGGAGGGCGGGGCTCTCCGTGGAGGAGAGGGGGAGCTGGCTGCATGGGAGAAGGCACAGGCCGCCTGGGGCAGCCCAGGGCAGGGGATTTTGATGGAGGAAGAGCAAGGGGAGGCCAGACAGGGTGGAGAAGCTGGGACTGAGGTCAGGGGGTTGGAAGGATGTGCCAGGTGTTGTGCTGTTAGACTTAGCTAGACTTGGAGAACAACTGGGGATTGCTTCATAGACCTGCCATTGGTATTTGGGTTTGGAAATGCTGCAAGTTTCATTCTAGCTTTGTGTGGGCACTGAGTTGTCCCTGCATCTCCTGTCTCTGTCCTTTCTTGGGGAGTGGTGGTACTGGGCTGGAACTCAGCTTTTTAGCTCAAGACTGGTGTTCTACCACTTGGGTCATGCCTCTACTTCCGGCTTTCTGGTGGTTAATTGGAGATAAGAGACTCTTAGACTTTTCTTCCTGGGCTGACTTTGAACCTTGATCCTCAGATTTTAGCTTCTGGAGTAGCTGGGATTATAGGCATGAGCCACCAGAGCCTGGCTTTAATTCTGTCCTTAAAATCCTGGATAGTAAGAGCTGGCTGGAATAGCAATTATTGAGTTTACTTCTTCCCAGCATAAATGAATAGATGCTTATTACAGAAAGTTTAGAAAGTCCAGAAAAGCAGAGAGAGAGAGGGGGGGGGCGGAGGGGTATTTTTACTGGATTGCAACATTAGTTCTAGAAATCCAATTGAATGGAGGGTGTAAGTTTCATTTCTTTTATGGTTTATCTGGAGCAAAGAAACCTCAACCCTCTACTTTTTCCAGAATGACCCTGGGGCCCTGGTGTGGAGAATTAGCTTATTAATTATAAAGGAAATGTTCTAGCAGAGGAGAAACTCTCCCAGGCCTGAGGCCAGCCTGCAAAGAGCCATGGTGAGTCTAGGAAATGGCCTGTTCCAAATGCATGGGGCTCCTTGTCTTCACCCACCCACCCCCAGCTAGCTGTAAGGAAGTCCATCCATCTTCTGTCCCCTCCCAGCTCCTCCCAGCCACGCCCCAGCCCAGCCTTTGAGGAAAGGGCACCCATCTGAATTGAACCACAGCTCCTTTTTTCTGCCCTCTCTCCTCTAGCCTTCTCCCGAAACCAAACATTTGCCAAGGGTGCCTGTGAGCGGTCTTCATTTCCTGGCAGGAAGGACTTCTTTTTTCTTTTCTTTTTTGTTTCTAAATTTGCTTTGGTTTACAGGGAAGATTTGCCATCACCTACAATGAACCACATTTCCTCGGCAGGGCGAGCAGATAGACCTACAGAACAAAGACAACGTGAATGACCATGATCAGAAGCCATATGAATGGCGTTATGTCCTGGGTTTGGGGCTCACTGCCGGTGGGGGTGAGGGCGGAGGGGAGCTCCGCATCGGGTGTAGAAGGAAGCGGGACTCAGCCCTGGCTCCCGCGGACCCCAGCTAGAAAAGGCCCCAGGTGCTCCTTTAGGGGCTCCCTGAGTCCAAACAGGGAGTCTGTGAAGCAAGGACTTGGGAGGGGGGTTCCAGGCCAGGGCGTGGGCAGCTGTGTGCCCCCTTGAGCTATAAGGCGCTCCCCGAGGGAGACAGATGTGGCTCCTGACCAGGCTCGCATCCAGGCTCCGGGATTCCCCAGGTCCCACCAGAAATGCCTCAGACCCAGGCACCCCACCCCACCCCCGCCCCCTATAGCCGTGGGGCTGTTTGCCTCCTGCCTGGTGCTTCAGGAGATGGCTGGGCGCTGCCCCTCTGTGGGAGGGCCTGCCATCCTGCTACTAGCTGAGTCTCTACCCGCCACCCACCCACCCTGACACGCCAGGGGCTCCTCCCATCTGTGGCCCCCTCCTGAGACCTTGGACATGATGGTCCCTAACCACTGCCCTTTGGGTTGTCCTTAGGATTGGCCTATGCACACCCACCTTTATTTATTTATTTTTGTCAGTCATGGGGCTTGAACCCGGGGCCTGGGCGCTGTCCTTCAGCTCCTTTTGCTCAAGGCTAGAGCTCCACCACTTGAAGCCACAGTGCCACTTGCGGTTTTTTGGTGCATAAATGAAGATGAGAGTCTCACCAACTTTCCTGCCCAGGCTGGCTTTGAACCACCATCTTCAGATCTCAGCCTCCTGAGTAGCTAGGATGACTGGCGTGTGCCACCAGTTCCCTGCTGCACACCCACTTTTGCAAAGCCCAAGAGGCAGCAAATGACACACTTAGCATCCAATCCCTGCACCAACAGGGGCGGGGCAGAGGACTGAACAGGAAGATGTATCTTAGCGAGCCCAGCTCTGTGTCTTGCCCTGGGACCCAGGCCCTGGGGTGCGGGAGGACCCTGGTAGATTGGTCAGCACTGTCCTAGGCAGACCCAGAGAGCAGAGGGTATGAAATCTTTGTTTGCTCCCTGGGTCTCCCACGTACTCAAACATGATTCTCCAAGAGCCACTCATGGGGACTGCAGGCAAGAGCGGGAAAGGCAGTTTGCAGAAACGAGAGGAAGCAAGAATCGTGAGCGGAGTGTGTAGTGCAGGCAGGCGTGGGCCTTGATGGGGAAGATGGTGGAGCCAGGAGAGACACATTTCCTGGCAGAGAACGCGCTAAATCCATGTTTCTGTGGCTAGTCCATTCATGTTTATTGTCTTCCTCTTCTCCTGGTTGTGGTAGGGTTTGAACTTTGACCCTTCTGCATGCTAGTAGAGTAGAAGCATTCAACCACTTGAGCCACTCTCTAGATCTTTCTTGCTATAGTTTTATTATTATTTATTTATCTATTTATTTATGTTTTGGCTTGGGACCAGTCTCAGACCATGATCCTCCTATTCTGCTTCCCATGTAGCTGGGATTACAGGCATACACAACACACAGCTTGTTGACTGAGATGGAGTCTTGCCAACTTTCTGCCCAAAGTTAGCCTTGAACCTCTATCTTCTCTGTTTTCTGTCTCCCCGGTAGCTGGGATTCTAGGTGTGAGCCACTACACCTGACATGACTGTTGTTTTAAGTGGATCTACATGAGGACCAGACCAGGAAATCCCTGCAGACCAGGAAAATACTTGGTCTGTGTGGACCCCCCAGAGACTCTCCTGTCCCCACCTGAGGTCCGGGAGGCTGAGAAGAGCTGGGGGTGGCAGGTGGCCGAGGGACAGCTTCCTTATGAAGACCCTGCCGGGCAGTGGAGGAGCAGGTTCTAAGCTGGTGTGGACCAGCTGATGTCAGGTGGGAGGAGCTTTGGCCTTGAGCAGCCTCCTCCGGATTGTTCAGACGTCACCAGGCTCTGGGACCCTCCCGAGCGGCTGGGAACCAGCTCTGACTGCTCCTCAATGCCAAACGGTAAAACAGTCCTAGCAGATGATGATTTCTTATTGTTAAGGACAGAAAGAACAAACTTTCTGCTCACCGACGGAAGAAGCCATGCCCGTACCTGAGCCACTTGGTGAATGAGATGGTTTAGCTTAGTTTATTTCCTTGAAGTGACCCCAGGATAGAGTTGTTAGGGTTTAGTGCCCAAGAGGAAAGTAGGTGAGATAATCAGACCCTGCAGACTGCCCTGCAGCCTCCCGAAGAGGAGGGAAGGGAGGGGAGGGAGGGAGGCGGTTCTGGGCTGTGGGGGGGCTGGGAGCCTGCAGTCCTCTGTCCTGGGCCTGGGAGGCCGTGGGGAGGACCTGGAGCCCCTGCCCTGGGCCCCCACCCATCCACCCCCAGCTCGCTGCTCTGGTCCTCCAGTGCTGGGCCAGGGGCCACTTCTTACCCTGGCTCCTAGGCGGTGGGTGAGGTGCAGCTTGATCACACACGCACACACGCACACACGCACACACACACACTCCTCTTGTGCCCAGGTGCCCGCACACTTACTCCCCCCCCCATCTCTCCCCCCTCTGCTTTCTGCTCAGGCTCCTGGCCGTCTGTTAGTCTAACTCCTCAGGGCTGTTGGAGGCGGCGGCCTTCTCTTTGAGCTCCAGACTCACTCCACCTTTAACTTCCGGGCCCCTCTGCCCACCTAATGGGGCCACACCCGACGAGATGCTATGCCGCCCTTCTACTACCCTTTGTCGCCTGTGAAGAGGTGGGGTGTTGGGGGGTCGGGAGGGACCAGGGCCGGGGGTGTGTGTGGGGGTGACGTGTTTTAGAATGGTTGCTTGCTCCCTGGCCTTGCAGACGAGGCAGGAAAAGAAGCTAAATGAGGACTGGGCAGGTGGAGATGGTGAAGGCTGTGGCTCTAGGTATGGGGGTGGAGGGCAGAGCTCCAAAGTGGGGGGGAGGGATCCCAGAGCCCCAGGGTCATGAGATGACCCTGGCCCGGCCTGGTGGTCGCCTGGAGCGCCGCTGCCCAGGCCAGGCTGCGCTGGACGTGCGCGGGCCTGGCCCTGGGGTGCGGCTCGGGCCGCTCTGCTCCTGGCTGCCGGTGGCGGAGGCAGCCCCAGGGGGACCCAGTGAGACCTTGGGGTCCGCGCCTCTCAGGGTCTGCGCTCGCTGCGCCGGGACACGAGCGTGTGTGATCCTCAGAGCTGCTGGCTTTGGTTCACGTCCCGCCTCCATTTCTCCGGCCAGACCCCCTCCCTGGGATCTTGCTTTGTTTCAGCCCAAGGGACAAACAGTAGCGCAACACCTCCTCCAATGTCAGCGATAAGGCCGGCAGCTCGGAGGCAGAAACCCGGTGTGGACGCGTCCTAAAAATACAGCTCCGGAAATAGCTCAGTGGTGTGGGAGCCAGCCATGCTCTGTGCTGGGGGGGCGGGGCCGGGGCCTGGGGGCGGGGCCTGGGGCGGGGCCTTGCAGGGCGGGGCGGGGCCTGGGGCGGGGACGGGGCCTGGGGCGGAGACTTGCCGGGGCGGGGGCGGGGCTCGGGGGCGGGGCCTGGGGCGGAGCCTGGCCGGGGCGGGGCCTGGCCGGGGCGGGGGGCGGGGCCGGTCCACAGGGCCAGCTCTGGACCTGCACCAGTGGACATCTGAATGGAAGTAATGGAAGCCCAGCTGGCGGTCACAGCGTGTGTGTGTGTGTGTGTGTGTGTGTGTGTGTGTGTGTGTGTGTGTGTGTGTGTGTGTGTGTGTGTGTGTGTGTGTGTGTGTGTGTGTTTGGGGTGTGAGGTTATAAATAGGCCGGGAGGCCTGAGGAGGTTGGAGAGCCTCAAGTGTGAGCGAGGGAGGAGGGATGGGGCTCAGGCCTCTGCCAGGGAATCCCACGCCCACTGCAAGTGGGATCTCCGTGCCAGCTTGCCCCGTAGATGTGGCTGTTGGCCCCCCCCCACTCCGTTCCAGGGGTCGGCGAGTCGCCACGTGGGCGCACCGGCTTCTCCGGGAGCACTGATGTGCTGTCCAGACGCACGCCATCTGGCCGAGCCAGCCGTGTCGGGGGAGACGGGGGCGGGGGGGTTATGAGTGGAAGGTGGTCGTTTAGCGTGGGGCCTGGGCCGTCTGGGGCTGCGGGCAGCCTGGGACCACAACTCACGTGGAGAACTAGGAATGTTGAGAATTGGGTTGTCAGTGTCTTTTCTGGAAAGAACACTATGGCACATCAAGATACTTTCAAAGCCATGGGCTACACAGCTCCCTGAGCTTACAAGCGAGGGCTGGGAACTTCCCATTTCTTTTTCTTTTTTGTTGGTCGTGGGGCTTGAACTCTGGACCTGGGTGCTGTCCCTCAAGGCTAGCGTTCTACCACTTGAGCCACAGCACCACTTCCGGTTTTCTGGTGGTTTATTGGAGATCAGAGTCTCATGGACTTTCCTGCCCGGGCTGGCTTTGAACAGTGATCCTCAGATCTCAGCCTCCTGAGTAGCTAGCATTACAGGCGTGAGCCACTGGTGCCCAGCTTAAAAGAACTTCCCATTTCTTGTCAGTGGCCAGGCTTGCTGGATGGATGGACTGGCCTGGGCTGTGTGGCCCTGGGGAGGGATGGGGTTCATGGGCTTCATTTTCCCCACATGGAGAGCACCATGGGAAGTTTACAAGTTCCCCTTCCGAATCCTCTCTCCAAACCTTCTCTTCTCTACTTCTCACCCCTGATCAGACTCACTCATAAAGCATGGAAAAGAGGCTACTTTGAGTCAGGTGCAGTGACGCACATCTGTAATTCTAGCTGCCTGGGAGGCCGAGCTTGGGAGGATCACAATTGGAAGCTGGTCCTGGCAAAGAGTGGGGTGAGGTCTCCATCTCAACTAATGAAGCTGGGCAGGGTAAGATGTGCCTGTCATCCCAGCTAGGTGGGAAGCCTAAACAGAGTCACGATCTAGGCTGGCACAAGCATAAAGTGAGGCCCCGTTTAAAACTCAATGAAAGCATGAGAAGGTCGGAATGTCATTCAAAGGAGGAATGACTGCCTAGCAAGAATAAGGCCCTTAATACTGTAACCCCCCCCCCCCCCCCAACAAAGAGAAAAACAAAATCAAATGAGCAACTGCATTGTAGATCTGTCCAACAGCTCACATACAATCTGGTTGATGGGGTCAGATCCCTTCTGGGAAACATTCCTAAGTTGTTTGGTTTTTGGTCCAGTCCTAGGGCTTGAACTCAGGGCATGGGTGCTGTCCCTGAGCTTTATTGCTCAAGGGTAGTGCTCTATCACTTGAGCCATAGTTCCACTTCCAGCTTTTTTAGGTAGTTTACTGGAGATAAAGAGTCTTACAGGGCCGGGCACTGGTGGCTCACGCCTGTCATCCTAGCTACTTTAGAGGCTGAGATCTGAGGATTGCGGTTCAAAGCCAGCCCAGGGAGGAAAGTCTGTGAGACTCTTGTTTCTAATAAACCACCAGAAAACTGGAAGTGGCGCTGTGGCTCACGTGGTAGAGCACTAGCCTTGAGCTGAAGAGCTGAGGGACAGAGTTCAAGCCCCACGACCGACAAATTAAAAAAAAAAGTCTTGCAGACTTTTCTGCCAGGGTTAGCTTCGAACCACGATCCTCAGATCTCAGCCTCCTGAGTACTGGGTTGACAGGCATGAGCCGCTGGCGTCTGGCCCATTCCTGAGTTTCCAGGTTTCCTTGTTCCCTTCCCAGCCATCAGTGCCTCTAGTTTAGAAGTCAGTGTGAGGGTTGGCCTGATGCCCTATTTCTGTTCTGTCTGCAGGGTAGCAGGGGCTCCCTGGGGCGCTGACGAAGGGCACTGGAGGTGGCACAAAAGCCCCGTGGTCAGGAGGCCTGAGCCAAGCCCAACTGCAGGGTGCCTCTTGGCAGGGCTGTGGCCTGCGGTGCACAGAGCGGACGCAGTGCCTGCGGGCAGTCAGCACGAGGGCGAGAAAGCCGTAAGCCTGAGTCTATTTGTTCTGCTGCTGAGCACGCACGCTCCCGTTCCCCAACAAGATGGAAACAGACACGTGGGAGCCCTCTGCCTTCAGCCTTGAAACCAGACTCTCACCCCAAAGAAGCCCAGTTCTCCCGTCCCAAGCATCAGGGGCCCCTCCCCAGCACCCCGTTAGCTCTGCTTCACCTGCAGTCTCCAGCTCCAAGGTTGCTGGGGACAATATAACATGGTCTCAGAAAACTCCCACTCCATTTTCTACCCTTCCCTTCCCTTCCTCCTCTCCCCTTCCTTTCCCCTCCTTTTCCCCTCCCCTTCTCTCTCCTTCCCCCCCTTCCCATCCCCTTCTTTCACCTCCTGGGCCCTTCCCCCTCTTCCCCCCCCCCCCGCCTCCTTCCTTCTCCTCCCCTCTCCTTTCTTCTCCTCCTCCCCTCCCCTTCCCTTCTTTTTGTAGTCCTGGGGCTTGAACTCAGGGTCTAGACACTAACCCTGAGCTTCTTTTACTCAGGCTTGGACTCTACCAGTTGAGCCCAGCTTCACTTTTGGCTTTTTGTGCCAATTAATTGGAGATGTGAGCTCATGGGCTTCGGGCTAGCTTTGAACCTCTTTCCTCAGATCGCAGCCTGCAGGTAGCGAGGGATCCTGAAGGGAGCCATGTGCCCAGGCTGCCCCTCCACTCCCACGTAAGCATGTGTAGTGTGGTGGCTCTGGGCCCTGCAGTGGCTGGCGATGGCGTTTCTCCTCTGGGGTTTCTGGGGAGCTGGCCCAGGCCTCACTGCAGCCAGGGCCCGTTGCTGCAGGAGGCAGCTCTGCTCTGGAGTCATTGACTTTGTAGTGAGGAGCATGGGTCGGGCATTCAGAGCTGAGAGTATTGCTTAGGATCTAGAGATCTAGAATGTTCTCCAAAGACACAGGTATGATAGGCTTGGCCCCTCGCTTGATGCTCTTGGGTTCTTTGAAAGGGGGGGGTTCCTACCGGAAGGTCTTAGGTCATTGAGGGTGTGCCCGGATGGGGCTGTGGGCCCCAGCCCCTCCCCCTCCTTTCTCTCTCTGGCTCTGAGAGGAGCAGCTTCGGTGCCACCATAGTGAACCGGGGCGGAAGCCTCCAACTCCAAAAGCCAAGGTAAACCTTCCTCTTTGCGGGTTTGCTACTTCAGGCCCTTGCCCTCCAACTCAGAAGCTGACTAACACCAGCCAGCGCTTGGAAGCACAGAAAACAGGCGAATAGGCACCTCCTACCGCCCCGGCCCAGGCCCTGCAGCCAGGGCTGGCCGGGGCTCCTGTGGCAGGTCTGAGAGCTGGGCACAGCCTGGCATGGGGCTGGGGCTGGGGCCTGCGGGATGTCCCTTCCCCTGGGGCCCGCGCGGGGGGGGGGGCATGCACGTGTGGCGGCCCTCGCTGCCCCCTGGCTGTGGGAATGGCTCGTCTCTGTTCTGGATTCCAGCCGCAAGCGTCGCCTCTGTTCCGGGGGCCCCAGTGCCTTCGCACTGCTGCTGCTCATGCTTCTTTGTTCAGGATGCGGGGGAGTCTGGGCCCGGCCTGGACGACAGGGAGTCCTGGCTGAGCAGTCAGCCCTGGCGGGTGGAAAGTCTGCCTTTGCGTGGTCGTTTTCTGAACGTGGCTGGGATGCATTGTTCTCTGGTGGGGCCTTGACAGTGAGAAATGAGGAGGGAAGAGCTGGAGCCTTCCAGCTGGGGCAGGCGTCGCCCCCTGCTGGCCATGGTGGGTGCCTTCTGGGGGGGGGTCGCCCTGGGTCACAGCTCTTCTCTGTCACCTGCGGGCTGGCTGCTTGTCCTCTTCACTCAGTCACGAGAGGACGCTTCCTTTTCTCCTCTTTTCTTCCTTCTTATCCAATTAAAAAAGTAGACTCAAAACCACCCACGCCCCTGTGAGCCTGGGCAGGAGAGAGAAGAGACAAAAGGGGCAGGGGAGAATCTGGGGTCGGGGGGACCTGCAGCAGCATGAAGGTGCAAGGGCAGTCAGGAGGTTGGGGCTGCCTGGCGTCACGGGGCAGTGTCGACGTCACTCTTCTGTCTCTGGGGACGCTGAATCATCTACATTCTCCTATCAGGGGGAGCGGAGAGAGGAGAGGGACACAGAGGCAGAAAAAAGAGACAGAGAGGCCGCGGGGATTACACCTAACTTTTGTGATAGTGGTTTGCTCTCATTGTTCTATTTTTGTTACTGGCTATCGTTATCAGCCTCTTACTGTACCTAATTTGTAAGTTGAATCTTATCATAGATGGGAATGCATAGGAATAAACAGAGTATAAATAGGGGTGAGCTAGCTCCATGTTTGGTTTCAAACACTCCCCCCAAGGGGCTTCAGATAGATCTGTTAAAGGGGCACCTGGACGTCAGAACTGCAGTTAGTGCCGTAGAAGCGTCTGTAGTCCATTCTGCCTCTGCTTCTCCTGTCCCCTGTTTGGTGTCGTGAATCCACAGGACAGCATTGAATATTGAGTTTTCAGAAGAACCCGCGCTCTGTTTCCCTGTAGAATAGGGGGAGGCAGAGACCCCACACGCGCTCGGAGCCATTTAGTTCGGGGGTCTGGACACGTCAGGATCATCACGACCAGTGCTGAGCGCTGAGTACTCCATTCACTGAGCAGTTCTGTCGCGTGTCGGGTCGAGCCTGGGCACAGCCTCCCATGTGTGTCCCTGGAGACATCAGTGAGCACCCCAGAGCCACACAGCCCGTCAGCCATCAGGCCCCGCCCCCTGACCTTGGACCCTAGCTGCACTGGGGGATGGGACAGAGATGCCGCCCAGCCTAACTACGTACAGACAGGAGAACCAATGTTGTAATCAGGACAGAGTATTTGGAAGTGGACGTCAGACCCCCGGGCTTGCGCTGCAAGCAAGGTCGTCTGCTGGTCCTGTGTGTGGACAGCTGCCCCTTTGTCTCTCTCTCTGCCACTTCCATGTGTGCCATGCCAAGCTATGCCACTGATGTTGAGAAGCAGGTGGGTAGCACTCCTTCTTACCATCATCCCATTACTCAGCTCCCACTGGAAATACCCAGGCAAAACGACTTGGCACATCCTGAAGTCCTAGAGCTTCCATCCAAGAGCTGAGTCTGGCATGTTTGTTTTCTCCATGATCATTTCCCTGGCCGATGGCGTCGCGTTCCCCGGTCAGCAGTGGCTGGGGTGTGCGGCGCGCACTCTCAGGCGAGAGCCCCTACCCCTGGAGGGGGCCAGGGAAGCTGCAGCAGGTGGGATCTTGCAACCAAGGTTCTGGCCGTGTGGAGATGGTGGTAATCTCTCTTCTCTCTTGCTCTCAACTCTGAGAAATGGGAGGTCAGAGAGGATGGCAGGAATGCAGAACAGCGGGATTCGAACATGAGGCTGGAGGTGACGTCGAAACTCAAGAGTTGCCATAGGCGCCCCTCCTGGGGTGTTCACGGGTCAGATACCCGCAGGGGCTAGCTTTCCACGGGGAGCTGGGACTTCCTGGCACAAAACTGGAGGCTGGAAGGGGCTGTCCTCTCTGCCAGTAGAGACTGGGAAGTTTCTTCCCGTTAGTTGAGAGATGTGCTACGCCCCCCCGCAGCCACGCTGCAGTTACACGGGGAAACCTAGCCCAACGTGGTGCCCATGTGAGAACCAATGCTGTAACTGTCCATGTGGGTGGAGGCGCTGAGCTGAGATCCTAGAACATGTTGGTCCGGAGCTAGTGGGGCCCCGAAGGCTTTGTAAAATGCAACGTAAAATTGCCGTGTGGGAGAGGCGCGTGTGATTCCTCCCGCCCGGTGGGAAAAGCTCGGGAGGAATCTTTGCAGATAAGCTCTTAGACAACAATCACGAGGCAGACAGGAAAACCCACTACTGCAAGAGGTAGCGTGTGACAGGTGTGTCTCACACCTGTCATCCCAGCTACTCAGGAGGCTGAGGTCTGAGGATCAGGGATCCAAGTCAGCCCAGGTGGGAAAGTTCCATGGGACTCTTATTTCCATTGAACCACCAGAAACCCAGAAGTGGCTCTGTGGCTCAAGTGGTAGAGCACCAGCCCTGGGGGAGAGGTGGAAAAAGCTAAGGAGCAGCACCTGGGCCTTGAGTTCAAGTCCTAGTACTGGCACACAGAACAAGGAAACAAAACACCAGAGAGACAACTCTAGTGAGAACGATCTATTCATTTGCATAAATATTAACTATAAAATGGGAAGGCACGGGGAGGGGGAGGGGCTGTCTGCTCCCGGGTGTTTCTGTGTACATCCCTACGGAAATCCATAGTGTCATCCAGCTCCACCCACCCTGGAATGTGATGATGGTCTTTGAAAGACAAAGTGTCTGTGCATGGCTCTTCCCTGTGTTTTCTGAAGCTTTATTCACTGGGCGTTGGGGTGTTGCTACTGCTGTCTTGGCTCCATGAATACTTTCTGGAATAAACCTTCAAATATGGGTTGTGGGTCTGAGATCCCCTGGACAGGTGCAGCCGAGAACAGAAAAATGTGATCTTTCCAGGGTGCTTACCTCCTATTAATAAAAGGGGGGAAAAAAAGAAGAAAAAAAGCAAACTAAATTAGTCTTGGGAAGGCAAGTGCCTTATGAATCAGCTTTCCTCGCTCCCAAAATAACTTGCTTGGAATTTATGGGTCCCCTCAGTTCTGCTGAGTTTTTATATTGTTTACCTTCCCCTCCAAAAAAAAAAAAAAACCCTCACATAATTCACAGGTGGGAGGTATGGCGACTCTGGGTAATTTGAAATGAGAAATGGACAGCAGGAGAGATTTCCTTCCAGGGGGTCGGGGCCGGGGTCACTCCCGTACACTAATGGCGCTGGATTAATAACCCGCCGCTGCTTCCGTATTCATGGCTGCTTCCCTCGGCACACTGGGCCGGTCCCCACTTTTATGTCCTGCTCAAAACTGTAAAGCTGAGATGGTTTCATGGCTCTCTGTGCATAATGAGATGCACAAGGGCCGCTTCTGCCCATTAATCAGCGTTCCGGGGGAAGCTTCTGGAAGCCTGACCTATTGCTGCGGCAGCGGAGCTGAATGCCGTGATTTCTTCCCCGTGGTGGTTGGCGCTGCAGGCCCGGAGCTGCCTCTGGCAGCCTGAGCCCTGGCCTCCGAGCCCTGGCCTCCGAGCGGGAACTCCAGGAACACTGTGGGTCCCGTCTCCAGGGGACACAGGTGTGACTCACACCTGTTACTGCAGCTACTCTGTAGGCTGAGAGCTGAGGGTTGTGGGGGTGGGGGCAGCCGGAGTAGAAAAGTCCTTGAGACTCCCATCTCCAATAAACCACCCCAAAGCAGGTGTGACTCAAGTGGTAGAGCACCAGTCTTGAGCAAAAACACAAAAAAACAGACAGAGCCCAGGCCCTGAGTTTGAGCCCCAGTGCCAGTTTAAGAGAATGTGCGTAGGGGAGAGGGGGGTCTTGCAGGGCCTTGGAGTTTGCATTGACTCCATTTGTTTCTGGGGTGCATCTCATGGCCCCTCTGGTTTTTGGAGGGGGGTTGCTAGAGCGCCTCTCTGCGCTGGCATGGGTGGGCATGGGGGAGGGGAGGAAGGCATCGAAGAGGTCCTAGAGGGCTGGGGGAGGGGCAGAGCTTGAGAGCAGGGGGACGCTGACCCTGGAAAGCACTTCCGGGTCTCCTGCTTCCTGTGCTCCCCCACCACAATTCAGACACAAACCATCACTGGGCAGTGGCGTTTGAGAGCCCTTTGTGGGGAGGGGCTCCACAATGGGGTGGTATGGGCTGCGGGGGTGGGCACCTCTACCTTGGGCCCTGGGAATGGGGCCAGGGCTGTGGGAATGGAGAGCCTCCCACCTTTGTCAGCATCAATGTCCCTGGCCACTTGGATGTGCACCCCGAGAGGGACCTGCCCTTGTGCTGGGGGTGGGGGAGCAGATCAGCATCCTGTCTGGGATTCATTTGTGCCCTGGTCCAAGGTTGTGCTTCTGGAGTTTTCCAGCCTCCTTTGATGGCGGGCAAGCGTGTGGTCAGGGGTTGAGGGGCCTATGCCACAGCTTGTCTGCTGGGCTTGGGAGGGGGCGGGGGGGGGGAGGGTGTTTCCTGGCTGGCTCTTGAGATTCGTGGAACCACCAGGGATGTGTGAATTACAAGGCTGCTTTGAGGATCAATAGTGGGCTCACGCGGCATTTAAATATCTGCAATTAAGCTTGAAATCCGGAAGCGCCACTCCTGGAGCCCCTCCGGGCCTGGGGAGGGACTGAGGGAACCTTGGATCTATGTTTTAGCCTGTGACCTGGAGATGCATTCGTGCCAGATTATGTTTTCTTATCTGTTCTTGCAATCCCGATCCTTGCTCGGGTCCCTGTTTCCAGGAGCTTGAGGTCACCTTGGGTTTTGGGGTGCTAGATAGGGAGGCTTACAGCTCCCAGGCCAGCAGTGTGTGAGCCAGATTCCAGAAGCTGGAGAAAGCACAGTCCGGGTTCTGGGCTGGTGGGCTGAGGAGAAAAGCGGCAAGACCCCTGCATGCAAAGGTGGATGAGTGTGCCCCAGATTTGGTCTGAGGGAGGTCCTAGCCAGTCTCGAATGTGGGGTGCCTCCACTTGTCTGAGGTAGCTGGAGAGGCTGGCATAGGGCACCAGGACCCCTAGACTTTTTAACTTGTTCACTTCAGAGGTACTGCTTAGATGCGCATTTACTCCCAGCAGGGATATACATACATACACACATACATGCATACAGAGATACATACATGTGTGGTGTGTGTGTGTGTGTGTGTGTGTGTGTGTGTGTGTGTGTGTGTGTGTGTGTGTGTGTGTGTATTTTTTCCCTGACACTTTTCTGAGCCCAAGTTTATGGCAGAAACCAAGGCCAGGAGAAGCAGCACGGGATGTAGAGCAGCACATAAAGGGTGGTCAAGACACTGCCCCGTCTCCCTTGTAGGTCGGAGCATGAGTGGACTGGGTCCCTGGGCGGCGCGGCTGGAGGTCAGAGCACCAAAGCCAGGGAGCGCCGTCACGCACGCTGCCCAGCGGCCACTCTGCAGGTCCTCGGCAGACAAAAAACACCCCACAAAGGGGATTTCTCCCGTGGGATCGCTGGCTGCCGCTGAGGTTTGCCATGCTGCATGACCGTTTGCTGGTGTCAGCCCTTGCTCCGCTCGAAGGTTATTGCTTTCTCCTGATCTCCCTCTGGTCGTCTTAACTCCCGCTGTCAGGCTCTGCTCCCGCCTGGGCACGTGTCCATCTGCAGCTGCGCTAGACGCCCAGAGGCCCCTGTGTGGCCCTGAGTCATTTTCTGTCACCACCATCCTGCTTTGAAGTCCATCTTCTTGTCCTTGCTTTCCTCGTGTGTGTGTGTGTGTGTGTGTGTGTGTGTGTGTGTGTGTGTGTGTACGTCCTGGTCCCTGCCCGCACACTCAGTGAGCGTGTGTACTGTCGGGGGTTCAGTAGTATGCTCTGTACTACTTCCTTCACAGTGTTCTGAAGTTGGTACTGCTTCATTGTGGGATGAGGATTGCTTGGGGTTGAATTCTGGTGTCAAGCTTGGTAGGCAGGAGCTCTACCCTTGGACCACACCCCCTAGTCCTTTTGCTTTTAGGTTATTTAGATCAGGTCTCTAGGTAGCTTTGGCCAGGCCGGCCTCGAACCACAGGCATCTTGTCTCTGACTCCCTAGTAGTTGGAATTATAACACTCAATAACAATATCACATAATACTGTGTGTACATATGCGGACGTGGGACTGGAAATGTGAGGGAAGATGGGGCTGGAGTTGGGGGTGGGGAGGGACCGGGTAATGCCGATCAAACTTTCCTATTACACATACACGGACGGTTGAATTGTATGCCCTTTGTACAACTACTTAAAGATAAGAAAGACAAACAAAACAAGCATTGATGTGCACCACTATCCCGCTCTGAAGCTGGGATCGTTCATCCAGCACTCGAGGGCTGGAAGACTTCTTTGTGGCTTATGGTTTAAAAGGCTTTGGTTGGTGGTTGCTTTGGCAGAACACCGTGGCGGTGGGAGTCGTCCTCCGCATGGCAGACAGGAAGCAGACAGATGGTGCCCCGGAAGTGCCAGGGCAGGCTGTGGCTCCTGAGGACCGGCTGCCTCTCACAGGCCTGACGGCTACCATGAAGAGGGTATCGGTGTGGTGCCTGGCACGCGGCACGCAGGAACTTCTCTGGCTGTCAGGGTAATCTATGTAAAATCAAGGCCGCAACTAGGAATCTGCATTGGCGAGTCTGCTGCTTACTTCAGAAGTTTCTGGTGACTTTGCAAATGTCAAAAAAAAAATCTCCTTTTTTTGTATAAATTATGACTGAGCAGTTCAACTCAAGAGTAATGGTTCTTTCTTTTCTTTGCTTTCTTGGCAATAATGGAGTTTAAACTCAGTGTCTTTTGATTGCTAGACATCCGCACCTCCAACCCTGTTTGCTCTGAGAGGGTTCAGAAAGGGTCTTGTTTTTTGGCTGGGGCTAGCCTTGGAGCATGATCCTCTTACCTACAACCTCCTATGTAGCTGAGATTATAGCTGTGTTCTACCACACCCAGCTTACTGATTGAGATGAGGTCTCATTAGCATTTGCCCAGGCTGCTTTCAAACCATGGTCCTCGTAATCCCTCCCTTTCACACAGTTGGGATGGCAGACGGGAGTACCACTCCCAGTGAGTGCTACTTCCAGAATTTCTTGGTCTAAGGACCTCTTAGCACTGTTAAAAGTTATTGAGGAGCCATTATTGGTCTCACGCTTATAATCCTAGCTACTCAGGAGGCTGAGACTACAAGGTCCTGTTTTAAAGCCAGAAAAGACCAGCAGAAAAGTCCATGGCACTCCATCTACAAAATAACCAGCAAAAAGCCAGGCTGGAGGTGTGGCTCAAGTAGTAGAGTACTATTCGAATGAGCCAAGTGAGTTCGAGGCTCTGAGTTCAAACTTTGCACTGACAGACTCACAATGAAGGCCCCCAAGACTTTCTGCTTATGAGTTGTAATGTGCATTGCATTAGACATTGAAACTGAGACTCATTATAACCACAGTAAGAAAACCATTTCGTGTTAACACAAGTGGCATATAGTTTAATAAAAAAAAAGTACCTACTTTTTCCCAGTGAGAAGGATAACATTGGTTTGCATCTTTGCAAATTTCTTTCATATTTAGCTTAAGGAAAGACATCTAGATTCTCATATCTGTTTCTGACGTCAATTTGTCTTGGTACATTGAAGTAGAAAACAGTTGAACTTCACACAGATGTGTACACTGAGCAGCATTTTGGTAGTTATTTGGTAGTTATATTCTCCTTGGGTGCAGTGCCAAAGCCTTGTGCTAGTCAGATTTCCATTGCTGTGACAAAACTCTGCAAATCAACTTACAAGAGGAAAGGTTTGTTTTGCCTCTTGGCTTCAGCCCCTGGCTCCTGTTCTTGTTCCTGGGCCTGGCAGGGCACATGGTGCCCCCTGTTGGCAGGGAGGTGCCCTGCACCTTAGGGCAGTGGGAGGCAAGAAGAAAGACAGGAAGGGGTGGGTCTCAAAGCGCCCTCCAATGATCTAGCTTCCTTCTACAAAGCCCCGCCTCCTCGAGGTTCTACCACCTGTCAATCGTGCCACATAGTGACCACCAGACTGTGTACAAAGATAGTTCCAGTCCCAGCGTGGCTGTGGCCATCTTGGTTTGTGTAAGTCCACCATGACCATATTGCCTGCAACGCATTTATCAGAAGATAATACACATTGTCAAAAGGTGTATGATTGTATGTCAGTGAATTTTGGGATATCTTGTTATATTAAAACCCATCAGCCTGAACTTTTTGGGTTAGGACCGGTCCTGTGGCTTGAACTCAGGGCCTGGCCTCAGCTTTTGGTACCAAGGTTGGCACTCTACTACTTGAGCCACAGCTCCACCTCCAGGTTTTTGGTGGTTAATTGGAGATAAGAGTCTCACTGACTTTCCTCCCTGGGCTGGCTTTGAACCGTGATCCTCAGATCTCAGCCTCCTGAGTAGCTAGGATAACAGGCATGAGCCACCTGTGCCTGGCTCAAATTCAAATTCTTATATAAAACCTGACTGCCACAATAGTCTTACTATATTCATTTTTGAAAAGCTGCCTTCCAAATATGTGTCTATTATTACTTTCAAACATCCTCTCATTGTGATCAGAAGATCTACTGTATGACAGATTGTTCTAATTCTTTTAAATTTCTCAACACACTGTAAACACTTGCAAAGAGTACAGCATTTTCCGTTGCTTCTAGTCGGAATATTCTGTAAATATTCTACTATAAATCATATCAGCTAGTTCAAGTTGGTTGATGGAATTGTTCAAGTTCTGTGTTTTAATGGTTTTATGTCTACTTACTTAATTATGTCTACTTCCTTGTTTTATGTCTTACTTACTTTTGCATTTCTATCCATGTTTACTTGATAGGGATTGAAGATTCCTTGTTTGCTTCATAAACATCCATGAGTCTTATGTCTTGATCAAGTGCCCCCTTTATCTTCACATGAAGCGGTCTTTTCTTCCTGGTAGTTGTTTTTTTATTTGAAGTCTACTTTGTAACACGAATATAAGCCTTCTCTTTCCTCCCCTCCTTCTTTTCTCCCTCCCCTCTTCTTTCTCCTCTCCTTCTTTGGACAGGATCTCATTGTGTAGCCAGACCCCAGGCTGGTCTTAAACACGAATTCATCATGTCATTGACGTGATCTTCCTGCCTCAGTACCTGGTGATGGATTCCAGGGTGTACATCGTATCTTGCTCTGATTTCCAGTGTTGACATGGGGCATAGCTTCTTCCATTCTTTTAGCTTTAATTTATTTTTATCTTTGTACTTAAGTGGTCTTCTTGTAGATAGCATATATTTAGGTATTTTTAAATCTAGTGTTTAATCTCTGTCTTTTATTTGAAGTATTGAATCCATTTGTTTATTTATTTTATGGCAGTACTGTGACACTTGCTAGGCCTGGTGTTCTACCAGTGCAGTTGTGTCTCTAGCCCTTTGTGCTTTGTTAATCTGTGAAGTAGAACTTTGTGTGTTGCCCGTGCCATTCTGGATTAAAATCCTCTACTTATGCTTCCTGCGTAGCTGGGATGATGGGTGCCCACTTCTAAACCAAGCTTGTTCTGTTGAGCTGAGGCCTTGTACCTGATTTGGACTTGAACCTTGATCCTCCAGATCTCTGCTTCCTGGTGTATGGTTGGTGTCTCAGGGCTTTCTGTGTTCCTCCTTGGTTGTGTGTTACCCTTTCTCCTTGTCTTTTGGATTAACAGCTCTCAGTGTTCCATTTTCATTGTGCTGTGGACTTGTTAAGTACCACTTTTGTAGTGGTGTCTACTTTAGAGTGCATAGGTAACTTGTTCCAGTCCCGTGCCAGGAGCTGCGATCTCGCTTAATAGGTTATATGAGAATCGTTATTTAACATGTTTTTATTTCTTGGTCTTCATTTTTTCCTATCCTTATAACTTTTATTTCTAGATATTTCACAAATTTCACAATTTATTGTTACTAGTCTTGCATTAAGTATTTGCCTTTTAAAGAAATTTAGATAAAAAATCTTTCTATAAATCCGCAGTTACCATTTCCAGTGTTTGATACCTCTTCTCTCTCTAGCACCATGCTGGACTTGGCTCTCTACCACCTGAGCCACAGCTCCACTTCCAGGTTTTTGGTGGTTAATTGGAGATTAGCATCTCACAGACTTTCCTGCCCAGGTTGGCTTCAAACAGTGATCCTCGGATTTCAGCCTCCTGAGCAGCTAGGATTACAGGCGTGAGCCACTCTACTGTGTTTGGCTTTTTAAAAAATTTTCCTTTTGACAACTAATTTCTGTTGATTTCACCATTATATTAGCCACCTTGATCACATGTCAGATTTTTCACCGCTGGATGTTTTTCTTGAGTGTGTTTACTATTTCCATATTTTGCAATGTTCAGTCTTTTTTCTTTCTCTTTCAGAACTGGGCCTGGAACTCAGGGGCCTGGCTTTCACATGGCTTTCTTGCTCATGGTTGGCATTCTACCATTTGAGTCACATCTCAAGCTCAGTCTTTTGCTGGTTAACTGGTAATGGAATCTTGCAGACTTCTCTGCATGGGCTGGCTTTAAATGGTGTGACTCTTACCCCTGAGCCTCCTGAGTACTAAGATTTACAGGCTGAGCCACCAGTGCCCAGCCTATCAGGAATTCTTAAGCAAAATGGGCAAGAATTTGAGTGTGGGCATGTGTATTTCTTTAAGCACATGAACAGAGATGAAAGCAGTACTTCTAGGTCTGATCCCTGCAGCTTTACACACCATTGCTTCTGCTCTAGAAATATAAATGCCAGCACACCAAAAAAGGAAAATTACGTGTGTGTGTGTGTGTGTGTGTGTGTGTGTGTGTGTGTGTGTGTGTGTGTGACAGTCCTGGGGCTTGAACTCAGGGCCTGGCACTATCCCTGAGCTTTTGTGCTCAAGGCTGGCACCCCATCACTTCAGCCACAGTTCTACTTCCAGCTTTTTGGGTGCTTAATTGGAGACAAGAGTCTCACAGACTTTCCAGTTTGGGCTGGCGTTGAACTGCGATCCTCAGATCTCAGAATCCTGAGTAGCTAGGCTTTCAGGCATGGGCCACGGGTGTTGGCTTTCTCTGTATTTTATGAAGATGGTTTTGACCTCACAGTCCTCTAAAAGGAACCATATTTTCAGAGATGCTCCTCTGAAGGCACTCTTGTTCCTCTGCGTGGAGGTGTGTGTGTAAAAATCTTTTTTTTTTGTAGTATTGTTTACACTAATTCAAAATTGAAAGCTGTTTAAATAGTCTCAGTAATAGAATGAATATCTATCTATCTATCTATCTATCTATCTATCTATCTATCTATCTATCTATCTATCTATCTATCTAAATTTTGTATACTAGTGGAATCGACTAGTATACAGAAATTACAATAAATAGACTAAAGCCATTGTATGTATATAGGTAAAAAATGGCAGCACGAAGAAGACGCTTTGGGAAGAGTCGTATCACACGGGACTGTTTATCAGCTTCAAATGTAAACACGTGATGCTGTGGACACTTGGATCTATAGGAAACAAGCTGGTGGCTCTTCGGGGTGGGAGGAGGTGGCCGAGGCCGGGCAGGCCCAGATAAAACCTCCAGCTGGGTCTGTGATTCTTTTAAAATACACACCTGAGGTTACCAGGCTATTGCGAGTGGAAAATATGGCTGGTGTGTAGCTTTCTAGTGCAGAATTTAGAAAGCTACAACTTCTCATCACCACCACCATCACCACCACCACCACCATCATCATCATTATCATCATCATCATCATCATCATCATCACCACCACCACCATCACCACCATCACCACAATCACTACCATCATCATCATTATCATCATCATCACCACCCACCACCATCACCACCATCACCACCATTATCATCACCACTACCACCATCATCACCACCACCACCACCACCATCACCACCACCATCAAATACAGGAAATTCGTGAACACACAGCAGATTGTCAGTTCTGTCGGGGGGCACTGCCGGGCGCTCCCAGGCTGGCACCTGATGATCATTGCAGCCACCTTTGATCTGTCAGCCAGCCATCCACCTGGCTTACATCCAGCCAGGCAGCCAGTTCACCCTCATGCGGTGGCGGAGACCCCCAGCACTGTCACCACACGGTCCTCGGGGCCTGAGGTCACTCTGGAAGCGGGGTCTGGGGTTCCGGGCTGGAGCCTTTCCTGCAGCTTCTCCAGATGGGGGTTTCTGGCATAGCTTGCCACGTGTCTGCAAAGCGCGATCCAGCGGCAGCAATTGCATTATTTGTGTTGCTACAGCAACAGTGCTGCCGTAGTATGACCACTTCGAGGTTGTGTTGCGGGCTGCTGCTCTGCGGCGTGGGGAGGACCCTGTCCGGGGCCGTGGTGTGGGGAGGGCCCTGTCCAGGGCTGCAGTGTGCACAGGGCCCCGTCCAGGGCTGCATTGTGCACAGGGCCCCGTCCAGGGCCTGTGGTGTTCTTGTCTTAGAAGCTACTCTGAAGGAAGCTGTGTTTCAAGAGAGGCCTTGGGAGTCTGGGCCGGTACTCAGGGCCTGCTGTGGGGAGACATCCTAATTGGTTCTATAATAGAATCATTTATAATGCTTTAGGTAATAAAACAAAAGGACCTTTTGGGGTTGTTGATAATAATATCCTTCGGACATGTCAAGCATGGTCTAAAGACTTACTTGAATTAATTGCGTGGATGATGGAAAGGGGGAAGTGATGTACATGCTCGTTTATTTACTTCCCTCTACTGGCAGCTGTCTGATAAAGAGAAATGGAGGCAGAGGACGTGGGATTGCATTCATGTATCTGGAAGATGGGCTGGGGATTTATAGAGTTTAAAGATCGTAGTTGGGGAGCTGCATGGGTGTGGTCTACCTGCCAGGCTCCCTGTGGGCCCGGGAGGGGGTGGGCTGTGCAGGGGGAGGGGGTGGCTGGCAGGGGGAGAGAGGGCAGGCTGCTTGTGGTGCTTGTGGCGCGGGGCTGTCCACTGGACCGTCCTCCTCCTGCCTCGCCCATCGCTGTGAGCCTTGGGCACCGGCTTCTTGGCGTTGGTCTTCACGGTGTAAGGGGGGGAGAATGGCGAACATTTTCTTTACATTTTAGATCAATTGAAAAGCAACAGAGCCTGGGGAGCCAGGGGCCGTGGGCGGCGCGGCAGGGCACAGAACGGTTTGCTCTTCCATGATCTGTTCAGACGCCTCGGGGGTCAACCCACTGTCCAGCTGAAGCTGGGCATTGTGGGGGCATCGTTTAATCTCTTCGCTTTCCTCAGAGGCAAGATGAGGCTTCGGCGGCCCCTGTGGGGTCTGGCTCTCTCGGGAGGGAGTTGTGAAGTGACTCACGACAGAGCAGATTCCCAGGAGGCGTCCTGCGTAGCCAGCCCGGGTGGGTGTGCGTTCCCTTCCAGCCACAGCTAGGTGTTTGTCCTGCAGAAGTGTGGCCCTGTGCGTCCACAGACGTGTTTACATGGGTGTCCATTGTGGCCAGGTCTCACCGCCAGAGCCTGCCTGTAATGCTCATCAGTGAGCGAAGGGCTAATGAGCGATGGTGCTCAGAGAACGGAGTCTGGTACAGCTGTGGAAAGGCCAGAGAGGTCAGACATAGTGGCGCACACCTGCCATCCCCCCAACTCAGGAGGGAAAGGAAGGAGGATCGCGGTCCAAAGGCTTTCCAGGCCAAAGCGTGAGACCTGCCAAACAAACTAGCGATCAGAAGGAGGGAGGGAGGGGGTGAAGTGGTCGAGCCTCGAGTTCAATCCCCAGAACTACCCCCCCCAAAAAGGTGGAGAAATGCATACTATGATGCAGAAAAGGATCAATGCTACATTATACAGTGAACGACTTTATATTTTTTTGATGTTTTCAGTTAGAAAATCTTCAAGCCAGTAATAAAGTTGGAAGAAGGTTGCCAACAAAATCAACATGCCCCCTGGCTAGGGTCATGGTGACCGTTTTCCTCTCCCGCCTTGCTGTGTCTGCCCCTGCACCCGGCTGCCCGGATGAATATTGGGATCCATTTTAGACGCAGTGTGCTCTCCCCAGACGCCTGGGCGCACGGCTATTGTTCACCGGGGCTCACAGGGCGGCTGAAAACTTGGCTTTTGTGATAATATAATGTTGTTTGTACTCGTGTGTGTAAAAATCACGGGGTGGGAACTTCAAGGACCACGGCGGATCACTTCTGTGGACGGTTTTTTAGGAACAGATCTCCCAAGCAGTGCAGCTTCTGTTTTATGCTTCATATTTGGTGCTAATTGTACTATTAAATGTATTGGAGTGTGATATCATGGCCACTTCCTCCTCCTCTTCCTCCTCCTCCTTTCTCCCTCCCCCTTCCTCCCTCCTCCTCCAGCTCTTCCTCTTCCAACCAACTCCTCCTCCTCTAATTCCTCCTCCTCCTCTTGCTCCTCCAACTCTTTCTCCTCCTCCTCCTCCTCCTCCTTCTTCCTCTTCTTTTTCCTCCTCTTCCTTTACTTTCTCTTCTTCTTCTTCCTCATCTTCCTCTTTCTCTTCTTCCCCCCTCTTCTAGGGAGGCCCCTAAAAAGCTTTGCTCCATTTGCAGAGATGTAAAATGTCCAGGCAATCCCCCCATTTCACGTGGCAAAGAGGACAGGGCTCTCTTCTGGTTGGAGTCACCTGCTTTATCTCCTTAACCACATCCCGGGTCCTGTCCGGGTACCTTGGTGTGGGGACGCTCAACCAAACTGAGTCTCCAGGGCCCGCTTGTTTTAGTGAACTATTGCAGAACGAGCAGAGGCATTTGGGGGTAGGTAGGGGTCACTACCTCCGAGGGTGTCTTTCGTCTGTGAAGTTCTCTAAGCTTCATTGACATGTGTCAACGTGGAGAAGGAGAATTGTGTTAAAATCTGCAAGTGACAGTTCTCAGAGGCCGAGAACTATGTGAGAACTGAAGCTTGCTTGCTATTTTTCTCGTCATTTCCGTGGGCCGGGAAGCGTGGGAGGGAAGCAGGCAGCCTGTAGGGACAGGGGTGTGAGGCCAGAAATACATAGAACTCGCTTTCCTGGAAAGACACAGAGGCGCGTCCTTGCTGGTGCTTTTTTTTTTTTTTTTTCTGGGGGTGTGTACCTGCACATTCTGCTTGGAGTTGGGCGGAGTCCATTAGAAGTGACAAAACATGTTTTTATATATAGAGAGAAAGGAATTCAAGAACTTGCAGAGCTTTGCAGTGCATCTTTTTAAATATGTTAAGTGCTATCCTAAGACTTGCATCCCTCAGTCTTCATTAAATTAATGGATTTTACAATTGCCAAGCAATGACTTTTTATTTTTTTTGGAGGGGGAGCGAGATTGGCACTCACAATAGTTCCACCTTTCAGTGAAATTTTAGGCACGATGGGTTCCAAGATGCTAACTGTGATTTTTTTTTTTTTGACCGTTAGTGTTTTGTAATAAAGTTTCAAGTTTCAGAGGCAGCCGGCATATTTCAATGTAATCTACTGCGGTGGCGTCGTCTCTTGTTGATAGCAGAATGCCAAGGCCACAGAGATGCGTTCGCGATGTAAATAATTTGTGGATTATAAGTTGTCTCAACACGGCGTGTGTGTGATAGGCTGCAATAAAATTGCCTGGCTATGGTTTTACGTGACGGACTGTAATGGGTTCTTCGGAGTCCTGAAGAGCCGAGTGTGTAAATAATCTTCATTTTAAAATTGTCTTAAATGCGTGTAGACAATGGGTGGATGACTGCTCCGGCTTCATTCCCGTGGCACCGCGTGTGTGCGGGAAGGCCCGGGGCCAGGGCCGGCTTCTCCTGGAGCCAGCAGCTGCCCTGTCAGGGAGCTTCCCCCTCCCCCACTCCTCCCTGCCCTCCCCCGCCCCCCCAGCCAGACACAGCCATGGGCCCTGGCCCCTGATTCACATTTCAAAGTTGAGGGTCGTGAATCCAGCCAGGTGCTGTGTGCACGTGAAAATCCAGGCTCTGGGCTTTCTGCCTCTCCCTTTGATCTTTCTAGAAGACAGGTATGACTGGGTGCTAGGTCTGGAGGCCCCCATGTTTGGGGGAGTGGAGAAATAAGAGCAAGCTGAGGATTTGTCCCTTAAAGGTGGCCCTGCGCCAGCAGCGGCTCGAGTGGGATACTCAGCCCCAGTGCGGGGAGCTGATGGCCGGCTTGCCACCTCCCCCTCCTCCCTCCGCCTGCCGGGCTGAGAAGGCTGCTGGCTAGCGCTGTGGAGACGGGGCTGGAGCTGGTGACTGCATGGATAGCCACTTGTCTAAAGGGGCCAGGAAGGGTCTCTGTCTTTGAAACACACACACACACACACACACATGTGTACGTGCACACACATGCATGCGTGCACACATGCGCTTGTGCGCACACACACACACACACACACCACACACACACACACACACCGTAACACCAATCAGAGCCAGAATCTTTTAACATTTACAATTTTAAATGGAATTCCTGTTGAGAGTCTCTTAAGCTAGATTTATATCTGATTTTGCATTGAACTGGGTCGTTATGTGGGGCTGAGAAACTCTTACGAAATTAAACATAATGTGAAAACATGCTGAAAAGACAGTTCTGCAGAAATGTGAAGCATTATCACATTGTAGAATATTGGAGTGAAGAAATATGCATAAAGGCACAATTACCACCGACGTCTCCCTTTTAATGACCCTTGTAGCATCCTTGGCAGGAGGGTTTGCTGATGTCTCCTCACAGATAAAGGAAAATTGAGACAGTATTGATATTCCACATCCATTCTGAGGTCCCAAGAACGTCAGAAAAGCCAAACCATCCGTCTTCTTCCTGTTCCAAACAGGAGACCCAGCCTGCCCTGGCTCACCTGGGCACGGGCTCGTGTCTGAAGATTTGACTAAAATGGACATACTATGTCTGTATGGAACAAGGGTGGTGATCACATGTGCAAGAGTGAACTTCTAGAAACTTCTGGAATGCATGACATGGAAGCTCTTAGATCCTTTCCTCTGGAGAGTTTTTAGAGCTTAAAGGCATCTGCCCACAAAGTTTGGGGTAGTCTTGGGGATAGAGTAGTGGGGGCTCCACTAGTGGGACTGAGTTCCAGGAACATATTTTCTCTCTTGCCTCAACTTTGTTTCCTACCTCCACCCCCGGACTCCTGCAGGCCTGGCCAAGGACCAAATGGACATTTGCTACATCCCCTGGGATCTCCATCCAGAAGCCAGGAGCTTCTGCCCATGTCTGGTGCCCCTATTGGGCTGCCCTGGCCCTGGGCCGGGGGGAGGGTGGAGGCAGCAGCCCCACTTCCCTGCCTCATTTCTGGCTGACTTTCTTCTCTTGGGTGGGCTTTGTGTGCAGTGTGTAACCTTACTTAGCTCAGGCCTCTGCCTGCCCGCTGAGGTCCAGAATAGCAACTGGACAGCAAGCCTTCTAGAAAAACACCGTCTCCCGCTGAGCTCCTAGGCGGTCCCCTGGCAGGGCCAAAGCTTTCCTGTAAAACCTGGAGCCTGCACCCTCTGAACCTGGTACGGAGCTGCCTCCAGCTGGTGGGGGGTGGGGATGTGGAGGGAAGCAGTGGCTGAGCCCTGGCCCCAGGATGGAGCTCAGTGCATTGTGCTGCGAGTATGGTCCACAGCCCTGGATGGCAGCCGTGAACTGGCAGCTTCTCTGCTCTCTCCTCCTCTACTTCCTCCTCTTTCTCCCCGTCTCCCCTCCCCTCTCCTGTCCTCTCCTCCCTTCCTCTTTCCTCTTCTGGGAACCTCTCAGAGGTTGCTCAGAGTTGCTTGAAATTAAAGCAATTGAATTCTCATTTGGCCATGCAGTGTCTGGTTTGTGGCCACCAGAGGGCACTGTAATCAGGTAGAAAGCAGGTGTTTCCGAGTTCAGAGTTGGAGGTTGCCTCAAGAAAACGAAGGGAAACCCAGCGCCCCTCACCTTCCCCAAGTTCTAACTGGAGCTGGGCGGGGCCCTCGCCTGTGGGAGGCCCACCTGCTGCACAGGGGGCAGCCCAGGCCAGGTGGCCACTTCAGGGACCTGTGACGTGTGACGCCCCTGAAAAAAGCTCTGGACAGGCCTCCCAGGGCCGGGTGGACATGCTCAGCCACAGGCCTTCCTGGCCTCCAGATCAACTGGTAGCAATCTTGGTGTGTGTGTGTGTGTGTGTGTGTGTGTGTGTGTGTGTGTGTGTGTGTGTGTGTGTGTGTGTGTGTGTGTGTGTGTGTGTGTGTGTGTGTGTGTGTGTGTGTGTGTGTGTGTGTGTGTGTGTGTGTGTGTGTGTGTGTGTGTGTGTGTGTGTGTGTGTGTGTGTACGCACCCATGATGGAGAGACAGAAACAAAGACAGAGAGAAAGAGAGAGAAGGCTAGTTGTTCAGCCTGTCTCGAGCTGTTTGGCAATGCACAGTGAGAGGTGTTCCTGGCGTTCACGGCAGGGCGCTTGGTCCTGGAGAGGCTTGGTAAGTTCTGGCCGTCTCCTCCGTATAATTCGGGGAGGTTCAAGGGCAAACCCTGACAGCCTCCAAGCGCAGTTCAGGTCTCCCTCACTCTCTGCGCTCTCTGGTCCGCTTCCCCGCGTGTGAACACCTGCCTTCGCTAGCGTCAGCTCATCCTCTGTGGGTGGCTGGCAGGAGGATTTTAGGGCTCTTGGGCGGAGGCTTGGCAGGCCTGCATTTAGCAAACTCTCCCCGCTCCCCAGAGCTCTGGTGAGCCTTCTGCACTGGTCTCGCCTCCAGCTGGAGACCTCCTGCCACCCCTACCCCCTGCCCCACACAAGGTTGTGGACCTTAGAGACACGTGCAGTTTGTGGGATATGGGTGTTGGGGAGGGGAAAGGCAGTCTGGGTTGGGGCTACAGTACTGGTGTTGTCCCTGGGAGCGTTTGGGTTTGGGGGGAAGGCAGATGCATTGTGGGAATCTTCTAGGGGGGCTGCTTGGGCTGCTGACATGGTCAGGGGTGGTGATCTGCAGACTTTTCGTTGGATGTCTCTGCGGGGGTGTCACACACACACATACACATAAACACACACGTGCACACAGGTACCAGAACAGGAGAATAACCAGGGCGTCACGTGACAGCCATGGCCACCAGTGTTTACCCCATGCCCCTTCTAGTGCAGCTGGGTGCCCAGCTCCGGCACTTCTGTGGGGTGCAGGGCCTAAGGGCACAGGTGTGGTTGGTGGATGGACCAATGAGCCTCTGGTGTGGATTCTGTGGCAGGTGCAGAGAGAGGAGCCATTTGTCCTCTTTGACCTTAAAGACCTGGCATTTGGAGCCTGATTGAGGGGACCTGACCCTTCCTTCTTAGGGGACCTTCTGAGAGACACCAGCTCCCCACTTGCCTTGGAGAGGGAACTGTGTTACCATCCTGTCCCTGTGTTACCACCCTCCGTCCCTCTCCTGTGCTCCCTTCCCTCCCTTCCCCTCTATCTCTTCTTTCCCTCTCCCTCCCATTTCCCCTGCTGGTCAGTCAGATGTGTCTCTTTCCAGTAACGTCCACCATTCTGGGTGAAATCGCAGGGCTCAAACCTGGAGCACTTGCTTAGCACATGTGGGACCCCAGAACCTCACACGAGAATACCGAACCTTGACCCGTCCATCTGAAGTTTTCTCTACACATTCCGGCATTCTTTGGAAGAGCCCCCTTTATGAACCTTATGAATAGACCTCTCTTCTTATTGGGGGTTTCTGCACAGACTCCTTGTGAAGGATGGGCTACACCCTAACACTCCTAGGGGAGTCTCTGCACCATCGACTGAGCAAAGGCTTCATGCTCTTATCTTTTTTGAATTCCTGTAAAGACCTCCATGAAGCCAGTAGCATATTTTAGTGGCGAGCAGGTGCGGAACATTTAAGAGATGAATGGCTTGCGGTCGCCCACTGGGAGATGGACGAGCCCCCAAAGCTTTACTCTTCATCCGCCATGACCTGCAGCCTCCAGGTATGAGCTGAGCCTGTCCTTCAGACCAGACGTGGGTTGAAGCCTCTTTGCTGCTCCTTCTCTCCTGGGTTGCCTCATAACCACCTAGAACCTGTATGTCTCACTCATCATGAAGTCACTCTGAGGTGGACCTCTGGCTCTTTCAGTTTTTTAATAACTCAACCTTGGAAAGTCTATTTCTATTCCATTGGAACTATGCTATACTCACTTGTGGGTGCCCTTAAGGAAGAGGGGTTTCTGGAAGGAGGGCCCTGGACAGCGACTCAGGGGGCTGTATGTCTCCCTTGGAGAGAGGAAACTGGCTTTTAAGAGGAGCACGTGGTGTGAGTTGAGCTGCCCAATGCTCAGGAGCGGAGATAGAGGGTTTCTTCTTTGAAGATGCCTTCCAGTAGATTCTCTTGGCCCTGTGGCTGATCAGGGCTTAGTTAGGGCTCAGTCCCGGGCATGTCTTCTTCCTTTACATTACAAATGCTCTGTTCCAGATTTAGATTGTTGCATACTGAAAGGCTGTATTCATCCAGCATCTGGAAAAAGAAAATAAGATTAAATTAAGTGGCTTAGGCATTACTGTTCTTTCCCAAACTGCTTTACCTGGGCACCTAGGACTCCATTCTCCTCAAAGGGCCCTGAGTTTCCCCCCACGGGAGAGGCGGGGTCCCCGGAGTAAGAACCTCTCCCCTCCGCCCTCTCTCAGCACAGAAAGTCCAATTTCAGACTCGCTTCTGCATATTAATAGCAATATTACTTTTAAATTGAAAATTTCATTTTTCCTGCCTTGGTGTGCAAGCAAATAATTGAGACCTAATTTACTTTATTTAATAAGCTGCTGGGCAATGTGGTTTTAAAGCCCACATTGATTTAAAAAAAAAAAAACAACGGCAGGGCATTGGTTTACAACTTTCCAGCTTTCTCTATGGGCTGTTTGTGGCTAAACTTGTTCCAGTGTAGCAGGAGGCCTGGACACGGGACCCTCCTGAGTCCCCAAGCAGGCTGGGGAGGATGGCTCCGTCCACGGTGCTGATCCAGCCTGGCAGCTGTCCATGGTGCTGATAGCTCTACGTTGCTGATCCACCCCCCACCTCCGGTGGCTGTCCATGGTGCTGATCTGACCTATCCACAGTGCTGACCTATCCACAGTGCTGATACAGCCCCCCCTCCGACGGCTGTCCATGGTGCTGATCTATCCACAGTGCTGGTCCAGCCCTTCCACCTCCGACGGCTGTCCATGGTGCCGATCTATCTACAGTGCTGATCTAGCCCCCCCCCCACTTCCTACGGCTGTCCATGGTGCTGAGAGCCAGCTCCGATGGCTGTCCATGGTGCTGATCTCTCCCCGGAGCTGGTGCAGCCTGGTGCTGATCTCCACGATACTGTTCCTGGTGCTGAACCGTCTTGGCGCTGTCTACGGTGCTGATCATGGAAGGCCCCGCGCTCCCAGAGTTTCCCGGCCTCTGCTCAGCATCCCCAGGGTGGGTTTCACGTGTTCACTCTGCAGGCTGCATGTGTGCCCTCCAGGTTGCTGGCCAGCGAAGGCCCCGCTTTTCCCTTGAAGGACTACTGGGGGAAGTGACTAGTTAGTGCCTCTTAGGAATGAGTGTGGGCTCAGGTCAGGAACCTGAATTTTGGATTCTACATAGGACCCACTTATTTTGTGTGTATCAGTCCGGAGTCTTGAACTCAGGACCTGGGCGCTGTCTCTAAGCTTTTCTCCTCAAGGCTGGTTGCTCTGTCACTTGAGCCACAGCTCAACTTCTGGTTTATGGTAGTTAAATGGAGAGAAGAGTTTCGTGCACTTTTCTGCCCATGCTGGCTTTGACCTTGATCCTCAGATCTCAGCCTCCTGAGTAGCTAGGATTACAGGAGTGAGTCACTAGTGAGTGAGTGATTACAGGAGTGAGTTCTGCCCAGCAGGACTCAGAATTTTGCAGGTACAGAAAGGAAAGGGAAATTAAAGTGATGGAAGCAAAGCCTTCATTGTAGAGGCTGCAGTCTGGAGGTGGATGATGGAGGAGGATGGATGATAGAGGATGGGTAGTGGAGGTTGGAATCTGGATGGTAGAGGACAGAGGGTAGAGTCAAAGCCTGGCTTTTCCTGTCCTCTCTTTTTCCTCTCTCTATCCCTGCTCCCTTCCAGTACTTTTACTTTCCATCTTCCCTGTCCTCTCCACATCCCCAGCTTCTCCCCTTCCATTCTCTTTTCTTGCACCATGTCCCAGGCTCACTCAGAGTTGTCCTGGAAGCAGTCACTTGCAGGCTCATGTCCATACAGCCCCTGGCAGCTCCTCTCCAACACCCTGGGCTGCCTGCTGCTCTTTCCACCTGGGGGTGACCCAGATCGGATGGCAAAACTCCTGAGCACCCATCCCAATCACAGCAGGGGTGTCAGCCCTGCGGGACCAGCTCTTCCACAGAAGTCCTCCCTGAAACACACACCACACACCTGGAATTCCCATCACCCATGGCGTGGTGTAGCTTGCCTTGCCAAAGGAAAGATTTCAGGACATCACTTCCCAGCTCCTTGCGCTGCATCTCAAAGGCACTTGTGGGAGGCCGCACCTCCACACACACTGCCAAGTGGTCAGAGCCAGAAGGGACACATGGGGATGGCTGGAGGCTGGCACTTCACACTCTGTAGCAGCGGAGGAGGGGACAGAGGTAGGCCATGATGTGGCATGGAGGACTCAGGACATCGATGTAGAGATGCCAGGCCCCAGAGAGAGCTCACCCTGGACAGTGCTCCAGGGGGCCTGGAATGACACCCCCCCTACCCTGTGGAAGCCCTCCAGGCAAAGGCTGCTGGGAGGTGGGCCTGCCCTGCACAGCCCATGGTGTGTAGAAGCTGGAGGATTTCTCGCAGCATGGCCATCCTGGGAGCAAGGACAGCCTGGGTCACCGTGGGGCAACCTGTACAAGAACGTTGGATGGGAGGACATGGGGGAGGGGTGGGGAGTAGAAGGGAGTCTTTCTAGCCAAGCAGAGATCAAGATTTGTTCTTTCGCTGGATGGTACTTAGAGCTGTGCTTTATTAAGATAATTTGAATATAATTGCTTTAGGAATAGAACCAATTAATTATTGTGACAAGGAGAAACTTTTGAGTGTGGCGAGAAAAACAAAAAAGAGGGAGTCACTCAAGGTAAAATAAACCACCACATTGGAAAATCCGGGTAATTACAAGGCAGAGGCAAATGTGAAGTAGATCAGCACAGTAGGAGGCATTTGAAAAACAAAATACAATTAAGAGTTTAATTTTTGGTGGGGCTTGTAAATGAAGAGTGTCAGGAATGGGACTTCTTGGGGCAAGGAGAGTCTTGCTTTGTTTCGGTGTGGCTGGGGATAACGCAGCCCTCTTTCCATCGTGTGGTCTGAGAACACATCTTGGTGAGCTCTGGACAGAATCCACCATCCTTCCACACCCCTGGGCACTTGGAGCCATGTCCTCACCTTCCCCGGCCTCCGCTGCCCTGTGGTCACAAGTGGACGGCTTCCTGAAGGGCTGGGAGCCGCAGCTCAGATGTGGCTCACACTGTGCTCAGGTGCCAGGGCGTGCAGGTGTGGGAGATGTGGCTGCCCAGCAGCTCCCTCGTGTGACCCTCCCTGGCTATGGACCCTGGAAGCTGCACACACTGGAAACGGCACCCAGACCTTTAAGACGATGATGATCCACCCGTCGGCCTTGCAAATCTCCCCTGACTTTAGGAATTAGTTTAAAATGGAAGTTACAGAACGCCTGGATCTCCCCCACAGCCAGGCTGACTTAGGAGAGCGCTGCATGTGGTCTCATTTGAACCCAGATCTGCCTGATCACTGGGCAGGACCAAAACGCCAGGGGGCACCAGTGAATTCCCATGGGGACCAAGCAACAGCCACCCCTGGGCTCCAGGCGGAGCTCACGGCAGCCTGGGGCTTTTCCTACCAGCTGCGCGTGGGCTGAGAGCAAGGGAACTGCCTGGATGGAAGCCAGCCAGGCCCGGTGGGGGCTGCGCCGTGGCTGAGAGGCAGAGCTGGAGGCCGATGGAGCTTCAGCCGCTGCCTCTCCCTCCCTGCCCTCCCTCCCCCCTCCCACCCTCCCTCCCCCTCCCTCCTGGGAAAATGTGGCCAGTTCTGCCGCATACATGGACTCCAAGCATTCCATCCTCACTTCCTGTCTTTTGTTTTTGAGGCGACAGTTGACAGTCACCAAAATGGGGTTTATGTGCTCATTAAGCCCTTGTGGTGTAACAGGCGCTGACCCAGACTCTGGGGACCCAGGAGTTAGCAGAGAGGCCTCTGCCTTCAGGGAGGGCGCGCTGCGGTGGGAGGAAGAAATCGAAAAATTGAGACTGCATGGGCGCCAGTCCCCCGGCCTGGAGAGAAAGGAGAGAAAAGGTGGGGGTGGGTGCGGCCAGGAAATCCATCAGGGGGAGATGTTTGCTGAAGCCCTGGTGGGGGAGGGGGCTGGGGAGTACCCGAGGGCAGGATGCCACCTGGAGCCACAGGGACCGAGTGAGGCAGGAGCTGAGCAAACAGGACGGGGAGACACAGGAGGGAGAGCAGAGCTGTGACCCACAGGGTGGTGGAAGGCTGGGCCGGCTTCCGGACCCCCATGCTGGTCTTCTTGGCTCTGGGGAGATGTGGGCAGGACAGGAGCCTCCGGGTTTCTCCTTCCTGGGAGGAAAGTCTGTACCCCGAGCTGTCTGGGACACTCAGATGGCACGCATGTGTGACCAGCGCTCACTCCACCCTGGCGACCTGGCCATTTGCCCGCAGCAGAACCTGCTCACTGCTGCTCCCAGTGGTCATCCCTTAGATGACAGCTCTGGCGCATGGTTGGTGTCCAGCAAGCACGTGTGGAATGAATGAATAAGTGAATGTATGAATGAATGAATGGAGGTGCTCGGAATAGAGTCTTCCTGGAGGGAGAGGGCTCTTAGCGATGCCCCAGCCAGGCCTCTCCTCTGCCACACTGTGGCCTGGCCTCAGGCTTCGCTTGCTCTCTCTCCCTCCAGTCCCCTCCCCGCTCCATGGACACATGTTGTCTTGATGCTGGTCACGGTGCAGGCCTTGGGGCTCTGTGCCTGTCTTCTGTGCCTGTCCTCACAGACCCTGTCCTGGGGACGCTGCCCTGATGTGGACCACACAAACAGAGGACTCCAGGGGTGACCTCTTAGTTTTCTGCATGCTGAGCTGGGCTGTGGGGGACTTCTCCCTCCCCCCCCCCCGACTTGCAGACCTCTTCCACACAGAGGCCGGCCCCTCCATCCCTGCATGGATGGAGGGAAGTTGGCCCTGCATTTCCTGGCCTACAGGACAAAGAGCATGGCCCCCTGGTCCCTGAGTCAAGAGCCACTGGCTGGCTGAACACTGGTGCTCGTGCTTGTAATCCCAGCTACTCAGGAGACTGAGATCTGAGGACTGACATTCAAAGCCAGCCCAGGCAGGAAAGTCTGTCATCTCCAATTAAACACCCAATGTGGAGGTGTGGCTCAAAATGGTGGAGCACTAGCCTTCAGTAAAAAGGCCCAGGAGCAGCACCCAGTCCCTGAGCTCAAGCCCCTGTACTGGCACAAAAGAAAACAGGTGCTGGCTGTCAGCAGGGTGGACAGCTTAGGGTTTTGGTCCTTCCCAGGGAACATCATGTTCAGGCACCCTTTCCTAGTCCTTCCCAGTTCCTTCCTCCATCAGAAGCTAGGATTGGGCTGGGCCTGTGGTTGTCCAGAGAGTGGAACCAGTCCTTGTTTGGCTCTAGAAGCCAGCGAGGGGGCCACACGGAGCCCAGGCAGTGAGCAGGGGTCAGGAAGGGCTTCGGGGTCAGGCTGACGGGTGTCTGGGTGATGGCCTCACCCACAGTGCTCCCTGTGGGTTTGGGAAGGAGGCCTCTGGCCTCTGCGTTCCCACTGCTGGACTGGGACAGGAACGCTGGCTAGCATTTAGTATTTCCTATAGCTCCTCTTGTTATTTTTTCATAAAACGTGCGTCTCACAGTTCTAGTGCTGGGGAGGCCTAAGAGGGAGGCCTAGGAATCTCTGAGTGACGAGTTGTTTGCACAGGGCGGAGGAGTGAGCTAGATCCAGTCGTCTCTTCAGAAGGGCACTGATTCTTTTTTGGTGCTGGTTCTGGGTTTGAACTCAGTGCTTTACCACTTGAGCTACAGCTCTACTTCCAGCTTTTTGGTAGATTAATTGTAAGAGTTTCATGGACTTTCCTGTCATGGCTGCCTTTTTTTTTTTAATTTTCTTTTTTTTTGGGGGGGGTCTGGTCGTGGGGCCTGAACTTGGGGCCTGGGCGCTGTCCCTCAGCTCTTCAGCTCAAGGCTAGCGCTCTACCACTTGAGCCACAGCGCCACTTCCGGCTTTTTTTCTTTTTGCGTATGTGGTGCTGGGGAATTGAACCCAGGGCCGCAGGCATGCAAGGCAAGCGCTCTACCACTGAGCCACCTTCCCAGCCCCTTTTTTTAGTTTCTTAGAGTTAAACTTTTAAAATTGCTATGATAATGGTGATAGGCAGGGGGTTACAGTTACAGCATGTTGGTCTTCAGTACTCTAGTACCCTCCTTTTTGGACAATGTCATCCCTTCCCTCGCTCGCTCCCAGTTAGCTCTTATTATACTAAGCCAAGCCCCGGACTCAAGAGAGGGAGCCTTTTCTTGTTCAGCGATGTTGTGTCCATGCTCCGCCCCCTCAGTACCCCGCCCCTCAGTGCCCCGCCCCTCTGTGCTCCCCCCTCTGAGCTGAACTCTGCTCCAGAGCCCCACCTTGAGCCCCCGCCCCTGTGCCCCGCCCACCTCAGCCACGCCCCAGCCACACTCCTGAGCCTGGGCTGTGCCTGGCTAGGCTTCTCTCTCTCTTGCATGCAAATGGCTGTCCCCTGTCTGCGGGCTGAATGGACAGACCACAAGAAGGGGGTCTCTGAACCCCAGTGCAGTGGACAGCCCAGCAGATGCTGTTTCCTGTCCACACTTACCTCTCCAGAGGGTGCCCACTGTGCCTTTCCTTCCTGTGCCCTTGGCCTGGCTCACGCCTGTCCTGGAGGAGGCCTGCCTTGTACCCCGGTCACTCTTAACTGGGTGGCTCTGTCCTGATCTGGGGAGGACCCGGGACCCCTGCCTACAGGCCCCAGGCCATTTGCTCATGCCGCCCATGCAGGGCCTGCTTCTTTCTCTCTGCTATGAGTCATGATTGGCAGCATTTCTGGGTGAAGCTGCCCCACTGAGTTACGGGGCCAGCGGTCACTCTGTGAGCCCCTCAAGTCAGATCTCCACTGCCTCCACTGCCCTCTGTCCACGCTACACTGCCCCCAGGCCCCCCATGGGGGCTTCTGTGTCTTTCTCCCCGTGTGACTCCTGCAGGCTGGAGGTGGGTGAGTACCGGCAGGGTGCAGAGCCGTGCTGGGGAAACCACATTTCACCATGCGCATGTGGTGCTGCTACCATGGTGATTCTGCATTTACATGTCTGGTTTCAATAATTTGCTCCTTTTGGCGGTACTGAAGATTGAACTCAGGGACTCCTGTTTGCTGGGCAGGTGTTCTACCACTTGAGCCATGCCTTCAGCCCCTTTTTTTTGCATCAGTTATTTTTAACGTAGGGCCTAGTTTTAAGCCAGGGCAGGCCCAGGCTAGGATCTTCCTACTTGTGCTTCCCTGTGTTGCTGGGATGGCAGGCAGAAGCCGCTGTGTCCAGCCACTGGTTGAGATGAAGTCTCTTGAACTTTCATGCCTGGGCTGGCCTTGGACTGAGATCCCTGGGCTCTGCCCCCCAAGCGCTGCACTTGGCTACAGAATTTATTTTTAATCCCTCATGGTGGCACCCGTGATCAGAACGCTTTGCCACCAGGGGGTGGGTCTGACCTCTTAAGTTAGGACATTATCTCGCCTGAGGACCGTTTTGGTGCAATTTCTTCCCCAGCTGTTTTTATTTAAAAACACTTTTTTTCCCCCTTAAAAGTGCTCTGCTCAAGCAGTGACAGAGGCAGCAGTGAGGACGCCGAGAGCCCTCCCCCTCCATACCTCCCGCGCCCCCCCCCCCCCCCCCCCGTGTGCCTCTCGGCTCTCCTGGGCTTCCCTGGCTTCCTTCACTTCGGTCTTGTTCTGCTCTGCCGGCTCAGGGCTGCATCTTGGGGGCAGAAGATGGACACGAAAGAGGCTGAGCCCTGCTGGTCCCTGCTCTTCTCCCACCTGGGGTCCTTTCTGCATCTTCGGGTGTCTTTCCGGAATCTTCTGGTGTCTTTCCGGAAGTTCAGCCATCTGAGAGACTAGTGCAGTCTCTGGTTTCGCCCTTGGCTTTGGCAGCTTGAAATGAACTTGAGTGTGAGGAGCTTCCTGTCCCAGCGTGAGTCCTGCCGGCTGTGTGTGTGTGTGTGTGTGTGTGTGTGTGTGTGTGTGTGTGTGTGTGTGTGTGTCTGCTGTGGGGGGTGGGCCCCTGAGCACTGGGGCGTGTCACCCCGGCCATGTCACCTCCACAGTGATGAGCCAGAGTGGGCCAGGCCTTCTCCCGTGTCCCCCACAGGCTAGCGGGGGCCCCGGCTGATGCCCCAACACCACAGCACCTGCAATGTCAGGGTGACATTCTCCCCCAGACAGACTCCAGAGGCCCACGCGTGGCCCTGTCCTGTCCCCTGGGCCCAGGGCCGCAGCCAGTGCCCGGCCCGCCCCGGAGACGTCCCCACACTGGGACGGGCTGGGGCTGAGATTCCCCGGGGAGGGAGGCTCCCCTCCAGCTCTGTGGGCACCCCGCTACACTGGGGGTCCTCCCCAATTTCAGGGGTCCAGACTGGATGACAGAGGGGGCCCAGCCACCCGGAGTCATTGCTGTGGCTAGGAGGGCCATGGCCGGGGTGGGGCGGGGGTGATGCTTAAAGGATGAATGAAGGAATGAAGGATGAAGTGATGTTCCATGAATGGGAGGGGGAGGGGAGCCGCGTCCGTGGACGCCCGGCCTCTCCCCCACGAGGCGGGCGCAGCTCCCCCCAGCTTCCAGGGCCAGCACGCAGCCAGCGCTGCGATCCTTGCACCAGAACATTCTCCACGCAGCCTCTACCCCGGGGATGGAGCGCATTTCAGAGAAATCTCACCACTTCCGGTGGCCAAAGTCAGCCTGGAAAGTGGCCCAGACACGTGTGCCTGTGTGTGTGCACACACATACAGTCCACGCACATCCACACACCTCTACACACATGCACCCATCCCCACACACGCGTCCACGTGTATTTGCACACATCCACACACCCACTTCCTCTCCCGTCTCAGGGCTTCGTCTCCCGGGCCTCACGGACCGCGGCCTTCACCGGCGTGACTGACCCCCTGTGGCTCGGGGGCCACGGGCGGGCCCCAGGTGTTGGTGGGTCTGTTTCTCCCGGGACTCTGCTATAGCTGTGGGCTGGGACCCTCGCGTGGGTCTCGCCTGGCTCTCCTCTGTGCGTGTGGCTGGAGTCTACGGCAGATAGATGTCTGAGATGTCCTAGAAGCCACCAGCTGTGTTACATCAGGGACCACTCAGCCAGGATCCTTTTAAGTCACTGCTGCCTTTTGCCTCGTGCTTTGTGCTTCTTTTATTTTTTAACATTGGTTGAGAAAGAATCACCGTCCACTTTCCTTCCCTGGGCTGGCCTCACGCTAGGATCCCCCCCTGCTTGGCCTCCCAAGTAGCTATGCTTGCAGCCATGAGCCACCATGCTTGGCTTCACCAAATAGCCCCAAATGCAGTCATGTGCCAAGGTCCTGGGGTCAGGCCTTCAATACCAGAATGGGGTGGCACAACTCAGTCCATGACAGTGGTCTTCTGTTTTTCCTGGGGGCAGGGGGGCTTCCTGCAGGCTGGCAGCTGTTCTGCCCGGAGCCTGCAGGGAGAGGCGCCAGCCTGGAGCTCGGGTGGGGGTGGATCCGGCCTGCGTCCCCTCGCCCTTCATCCTGAGTCCCCGGCAGTGTGGCCTGGGTTTCCTCAGATGGTGGAAAGTTCTGTGGTTTCTTGAGTAACACAAGACGGGCCTCCTGCACTGAGATCGCTCAGGAATTGGCCCCGATTTCCCCGGAGCGTCGGGAGCGTTGTCAGGGAGGAGATTTATGTCTGTTTTCTGACACCACGAAGATTCTTTTATTTTGGAGATGAATATCGTGCACTCGCCAGGACAGCCTGGAAGGGGCAGATCGCCGCCTCTTGTTCCTCCCCCCTCCACTCCTCCTCCTTCTCTTTCTCTCTCTGTTTCTAGGTCTGAGCTTCCTGAGGCAGCGCGGCTGTGAGCTCCGCAGTCCGGTCCTCCGCATGCCGGGCCGCAGCCCCGGGCTTCATTTGCCTCTCAGGATGGTGGGGCGGGGGAGGGGGGGCTCTCCTTTCTGCCTCTGCCTGTGCGAGGTTCGTTTAGCCCAACAAACGTCAACCGAGCGCCTCCCTTGTGCCAGGCACCGAGTCAAACCTCCCCCCTTCCCCCGGAGCCTCACCCTGCCGCCCACAACCCCTCCCAGGCCCCATGGTGCTGCCAGCTGCCAGGGCTTGTGTGGCGTGGGCCCACTGAGGCACGTTCCCACCTGTGGATGCGGGGGGAGGAGGGGGGCTGCCTTTGAGTGTCCGGGAGCCCAGGCCTGTGCAGGCCTCTGGGCCGCCCTAAGCGTTTGAAGGTCATCCTTAGTCATTGTTAAGTAGTTTGAAGGTCATCGGTAGTGGAGGTCATGCGGGGGGTGGGGGACGGTTGGGCTGCGTCCAGAGTTTGAAAAGACTCCTTGAAAGAGGTCAAGAGGGAGCCCTACTGGCTACACAGCAAACAAGCCTGCAAAGACCGGGAGCAAGGCCAGCTCCAGAAGAAAGAGTCATATAAAGGCACTGGGGCAAGGAAGAAGGAATTGGAGAGGAGGAGGGATTCACACAAGGCTGGGCTTCAAGGCTGTGAGCAGGAAGGAATGGTTTTTATTTTTTGGTAATTTATAGAGTTCCATTATATTTTAAAACTACATCTATCTATCTATCTATCTATCTATCTATCTATCTATCTATCTATCTATCTATCTACTATCTATCCATCTATCTTTCATCTCTCATCTATCGATTTCTCTTGTCTTGTTCCAGAATGAACTTACGCTCCTGAAGGGGTTACATATGTGGGGGAAATTTAGAATAAGCAATACAGTCAGTCTATTTTTTTTTCTGGAGGTGGAAGTTAAAAAGAGCAAAAGCAGGAGAGGAGGCAAAAGGACCCCAGAGAGTGGACACGGTGTTGGGTTTTGAGCAGTCACCGTTGGGACGGGACTCAGTTCTGCTCCGCTCGGCTCTGCTGCTGGCCTCCGCGGCTCCCAGAGCAAAGCCCCCACCGAGAGCAGCAGAACACAAATCCATCTCCTCACAGCTCCAAAGGCTCCATGTCCCAAAGCAAGGCACCGGCCAGGCCATGTTGAGCCTGAGCCCCGGGGAGCTCCTTTCCTTGCGTCTCCCCTGCAGGAGATGGCGTCTGGTGGTCCCTGGAGATCCCTTGGCTTGGAGCTTGTCACTACGCTAACCCTGGCCTTGGTCTTCCCTCTGCCCCCTGTCTGGCCGCCTTCCACATCCCTGGGCCTTCTGGAGAGGTCCGTCATGCGGGACCACAGGCCACCCTACTCCCGTGTCCCCTCAACTCCACCTCATCCGCAAGGACGCTAATGAGGCTGCAGGGTTAGGACACCAGCGTGTCTTTGTGGGGGACACAGCTCCCCCACACCCCAGCTAACGGCTAGTCAGAGCTGGTCCAGACTTGCTAATGGGAAGAGAGGGAAAGCGTGTCTCCATGACGTCCCGAGGGGACGCACGGGTGTGCCCCACCGCGGGTGCCGCGCTCCCCTGCGCGCTTTGGTTTGTCAGAGGAGCGCTGGCGAGATCCTCCTGCAGTGCAGACCGGAGGCCGGGCAGACCCGTCGCCTTTGCCATAGAACCACCCAGCTCTTGGAAGGATTTCTTCAGAACGGTCGCCCCCTCTTGGTCTTGAAGCCGCTTTGGATCTGCGGTGCCCTCCCTGGTCCTACCACGTCGCTTGCCTTCGAGTATTATTTGTTTTCTTCTTAGGGGGTGCGGCGAGTGTGCGCTGCGCAGTGGAGCGGGTGTGCAGCCGTGTTTCGGGGACGCCCGACGGGCATCCTGCCGGCTGGGGGAGGCGCTGGCGAGTGTGCAGAGACCCATTGTGCCTCCTGTTGTTTAAGTCCTAGAGTGGGAAGAGAGAAAGGCTAAGTCACGTCTTCATGGGTCGGGCTGCGGTCGCATGATTCCATGGACATTCCAGGCTCGGTGCTGGGCCCTGGGGCAGCCAGGACCCCGGTGCCGCCTGAGGTATCTCAGTAAAGCCCTCTGCCCGGCCTGTCGGCCTTGGCTCCTCCTGTCTTCTGATCCCCTCTCCTGTTCTCCTAAAGCTGTAATTGCACTCAGGGGGACCCACCCTGGGGACCTCAGCCCAGGTCCCAGCACCTCACAGCAGGTAGCTCAGGCCCCAGCCGGCAGTGCTTGAGGAGCCAAGACACTCTCATTGGTGACCACTGCTGTCCATCAAGGGAAGGGAAGGAGGGACTTACCTAGGGGCTCCTTTGCAGGGAGGGAGGGTGGGCATCTGTGAGCTGAGATGGGAAGGGGAGAGGAGGGAGAAGAGAGAGGCGAAAGGCGACCTGGTGGAGGGCCAGGGAAGTGTGTGTGCCCAGGAGGGAGGGGGCCTTGGGGTAGAGATGGGGCCTGAGGGTAGGGGAGCCAGGACAAGTTCCAGTTAGGGCTGGGCTGGAAGACGGTGGTTGAGTCCCGGGTCCTCTGGTTCCTGGGAGACAAGGCAGCTGGGTGATGGGCCACTCCCCTTCCCTCCCCTCCCTTCCCCTCCCCTTTCTTCCTCTCCCCTCCTCTCCCCTCCTCTCTTCCCCTTTCCTTGCTCAGATACTCCAGTGTCTGCTGGATCCCAGGCCCTATGCTTCTTTTGAAGGGCTCCACAGGGCACAGGGTGGGCAGATGGCATCCTGACTGGGTCTGGTGACTATTCTGCCAGCGCTGGTTCACTCAGCATCGGAGAGCATCCAGTTCTCTGGCAGGGGCAGCTCTTTCGCTAACCACCACAGTCCCCTGTCACTTCCCGCCAGCGGGAGCCCGGCTGGGGTCAGGGCTCAGTCCAGACTTCAGGAGAAGCCGGGCCCCCTCCTCCTCCTGGGGAAACATCTGGGTGTGTCTTAGCCACAGTGCCCAGGGTCGGCTTGGCAGTGGCCTAGAACTCAGCAACCCTCAGTGAGATGAACAGTCGCTTCTGGGAAGCCAGCCGGCTGTTAAGACAGGGTGTGAGAGTTTCATTTCAGGGCTTGAGAAAGATGTTTGGGGGAACCTATGGTGATCACCTCCTGCGGGTCCAGTCTGAGTCCAGAGCGTGCTGGGCTGAGAGAAAGCCCAGGGTCTTCGTCACGTTGGATGTCTGCCTGGCCTGCGGGCCTGCATGCTTTAGGCGAGAGTTTTCGTGATTTCCTGTGCTAGCGCTTCTGTGCTCTCATGCTCATGGCATTTTGTCCTGCATTAGCCCGGGCCTGTGTTTCATGAGCTCAGCACGCAGGAACTTCTGTCCTTTCCCCAGTGATCAGCTGCGTGAAGGACTGGTTTTTCTCCTCTCCTTCGCAGTTCAGCACTGGGGCCGTGCCTTGCAGGCAGTATGCTATCCGTAAGGCTCACTGAGTTGAATTTGAGATTTGGGGACAGGAGTTTACATTTAGTGGCTGCCCGTGGGCTTCTGAGAAATTATGGGAAGCCAATCCTCAGCCCGAAGGGAGGACCGGCCGATGCAGGCGTGTGCTCGGAGCCAGGCCTTCGGCGGTCGGCAGGAACGTGCGCGCGCCACCCCCCGCCCCCAGGTACCCAGGAAGATCCATCATGCTTCCGAGCTCTGTTTTTTTTTTATTGAAAAATCCATTTATAAATAATCTGCACAAATAAAGTATAGGCCCTTTATTGGGGATTCAGAACAATTCATGGCCTCTGAGCGTTTGACCTGTCCAGGTTGGCAGCTCCTTGCTGGACCGTCAGAACCTTGGCCCAGAGTTGGGGGGCACCCTGATGCACTGGGGGGGGGTGGGGGGCTGTCCTGGGACTAGAAATCTCTCACTGCTCATTCCTTTTCCCTTTAACATGCTAGCATTTATGGGATGTTTTGGCCGGGCGGATTTATTGACATGTTTTCTTGTAGATAACTGACAGCCCAGGAGGAATCCTGACTCCTTGGTGCTGAGTTTGATTGAGAGCCCTGGGGCAGTAGGAGGAGCTTCGCGGGCAGACAGGAAAGCCCACATCCCCTGTCATACCCTGGACCCCGCAGTTCTGGGCACCCTGCTGGTATCCACTGGTTCCAGGAAACATCTTCGTTTTGTACTTGTCTCCTTCCTTAATCCAAAAGACATCTGGGAAAGGTGGTCGTTAGCCATCCAAGAGTCATTTATTGAGCACCAACTGCATCCTGTACCCTTTGATGCTTCCTCTCACCTGCCTCTCCCCGAGACACGGTCCGGTCACCCACACACCGGATGCAGACAGCCTGGCATGTGTGTAGTTGGGAGTGAGGTCGCTGGCCAGCGGAGGGATAAAGTCCTTATGAGAGGACTTCTTGGATCACGCCTCGTGGGGACCTCCAGCTCTGTCTCTCATCTTTGGATGGGGGAGGCCACAGGAGGTGGAGTAAATGTGGGAGGGCCTGGGCCTCGGGGTTCTGGGGTGCTGTAGGCTTTCCTGGGGCCTAGGCCTGGCAGAGGGGCCGGCAGAGGGGCCTGGACCTGGTCCAGGACTGCCAGACTGTACTATCTGTCAAGTCAGCAAGTTCCTGGAGCCAAGACTCAAGACTTAGCCTAAGCTCAGGGTGTGAAAATAGTCCCCAGTACAAAAACAAACAGTGTTAACCACAAGCTCAAATTGCACCTATATTTTAAAAAGCACGGTGCAACGGAGACATAAAGCCCGGAAGTGCTGCGAAGCTGCCTGTGCTACCTGCTCTTTTCCTCCCTGCCCCTGCCCTTTCTGCTCTCCTTGCGTGTAGGGCCTGGCCTGCGCTGGCACCGCAGCTCCTGGAGTGGAGCAGAGCTGTGCAGACCAGGCACGCATGGCAGCTGCAGGGCTGCCCTCCCTCTGCCCTCCCTCTGCCCTCCCTCTGCCCTTCTGTGCAAAGCCAGGCCTGGCAGCTCAGGGAGGCGCTGTTCCGAGGGTCTGGGGACCCTGGCTTCACTGCTGCGGAGATCTGGCATGATCTGCACATCTTAGCTGGCCTTTCGGGGTCAGTCATGAAGGAGAATGGGGACCCCACAGCCACCTGCCCTCAGCGCCCTCTCCAACTGTGGCTGGGCTCTGGAGTACCTTGTTCTTCATCCAGTGACTTGGTTTCCCCCACTTGAAAAGTAGGTGTGGCCGCAGTGGGCTTCCTGAAGCCTCGGGCTCCATTCTGGGTCCTTCCTTTGTGCTTTTCTTCCCCAAATCCCAAGGCTCTTGGGGCTCATCTCTGACATAGCTGGTGATGCCTGTTGCCCGAGTGGCGGCCCCCCAGGGGGCGTGGCTGAGCAGACCACACCTGGCTGTCCGCAGCTCGGCGCAGGCTGGGCTGCAGCCGTTGCCGCTGGCTCAGGGTGGAGGGAGACCCTGTGCAGTCCCAACATCCCGCCCTCTGCCCCACTGAACTGCCAGTAGCAGGCAGGTGTTCTCCCAAGCATGGGGAATGCTTTCTCTATGTGTTCAAGTTGAGGAGAATTGCTCAGGCAAGACAAAGACTTGGGAAACCACTGGCTTTGGTGCAGGGGCCTGGGACCCTTTTTTTTTTTTTTTTTTGGACTGGCTGTGAACCTTGGTGGCGAGGGGGTGGGGTGGGGGTGGGGAATCGTGAACTTTGGATGGAAGAGGGCTGACTTGGCATTTGCTTCTGGGCAAGAGAAGGTTGAACTTAAGGCCTGAACATTGTCCCTTAGCTTCTCCCATTCAAAGCTGGTGCTCTACCGCTTGAGCCACAAGCTCCACTTCTGGGTTCTTTCTTGTTAATGGGAGGTAAGAGTCTCAAGGACTTTCTTGCCTGGGCTGGCTTTGAACCATGATCCTCAGATCTCCGCCTCCTGAGTAGCCAGGATGCCAGGCCTGAGTCACCGGGCCCTTTCTTCGTGGGGCTCAATCAGAGGTGCATGGATTGGCTGAGTGTGTGTCCGGGGTCCGGGCTGTCGGGGACCGCAGGCGATAGCTTGGTCAGCAGTATGCACTTGAATGTGCCTCCTCCTGTTTGTCCCCTCCATGAGCAAGGGCACAGATAACAAATGATCAGGAGATTCCAAAGGAGGATCCGGCAGGAATTGGACACGTTTCTCCTGACCTTGCTGGGGCCGTGGCTCCTCTATTTGTAACGTTGTGTTAGAACAACTGACAAATGGCCTGATACCAGACAAAAGCAAACAATAGACTCACTTGAAAGTTACAGTGAATAGAATTTAATTGAATTTTTTTTTCCTGGTGCAGACATTGATTTGACCCTGTAAGATATATAGAGTAAATCATTAGTGGGAATTAATATACATTAAAATGTAGTTTATTAATCATGGAACTTTTATTGTGCTTGTAGTTGTATTTTTAATTATTATTTTAATGACTTTCTGTATTTCAAATTGTGATAAATCTTTTTTTTTAATATAAAGGGACTATAGTTTTACAAGGTGATGCTCTGCCCGAGCCGTTGATTGCTCCTTCATTAAATGTGAATGAACAGATTACAAAGACTGAAAATGGACCGATTTACACCCGTTTAAAAAAAAAGCCAATTAATATCTAACCATTAAACACAAATGTTATAGCTCAGCCTTGCCATCCGTCTATCCTTTGGGCTCCCATTGGATCACTCAGAGATTGACATTTTAAGCCAGGGAAGGGAAAGAAGTTCTAAAAGTAGAAATGCCTGGGACCAATGAAAACAAAGGATTTGGGCTGTGAGGTGCTGCACACCGCCTTGGCTGGAGAGATTCAGTCAAGTTGTCTTTGAGAACCGAGCCAGACACCCCTGGCTCTGGAGGGTGGATGGGGAGCTGAAGCAAGTCTTCCACTGGCGGACACAGCTTTGTGCCGGTCTCTCTGTGCCCTGTCTTCTGGGCCTGTGTGGGATCAAGGTCAAATTCTTGTTCCCTGCCTCGTGGGGGTTTTGTGTGCAGGGGAGATGGGCCCTGCGACAAGTCCCACCCAAGGCCATTTAGCTCAGCTCCCGTCCAAGTTTGGGGCTTGAGACCCTGGCCTCCTCCCTCTGTCTCTGCTGGATATCTCAGTGGGGGTCAGGCCTGGGTTGGGGGGGTCTTGGCAATCCAAGGCAGGAGTGGGGGGGAGAAGAGGGGGCACACAGGAAACCTGAACCCTAGGTTTGAAAACCTGGCACTGGAGTTTATTGGCTGGATGACCTTGGACAGGCTTGTTTGTTGGTTCATTCATTCACTTTTCTTTCAATATTGCTTGAATCTGGGGCAACCACTGTTCTAGGGGTGGCAGATACTGCAAAGACTCAAGTGGAGAGGATGTCTGCGTTCCAGTGTATATGTGTCAGGGGTGGGGAAGAGCAATCATGGCACCATATAGCAGAATGAACAGAATATGACAGACGTCCAGGTGTGGATGCATGGCATGAAGTAAAAATAACACTAATGGGCTGGGAACGTGGCCCAGTGGTAGAGCACTTGCCTTGCATGCCTGAGGCCCTGGGTTCGATTCGTCAGCACCACATAAGCAGGAAAAAAAGCCGGAAGTGGCGCTGTGGCTCAAGTGGTAGAGTGCTAGTCTTGAGCTGAAGAGCTGAGGTACAGCACCCAGGCCCAGAGTTTAGGCCCCATGACTGGACCCCCCCCCAAAAAAAAAACCCAAAATGCTGATGAGCTGGAGGAGGAGCCTGGGAGGTGTTGGCGCTGTCTTATACCGTGGTTAAGAAGCTTTCACCTTCGTGGATAAGGGGATAATAGAGCCAAGAGGAATGCAGAGGGTACAATCTCCAGTAGGAAGGAGGAAATGCAAATGCAAAGGTCCTGGGGCAGGACAGACAGGCTGATCAGGGAGACCCTGTTGTGAGACTGGCAGCCGTTGTGAGGACTGTGGCTTTGAGGGGGACAGGGCCGGTGGAGGGGGGCCGTTGTGGTGTCCAGCGAGAGGGGCTGTGGGCTAGAGCGCAGGGGGCGGGCGGCAGGAGGCGGAGGTGCTATGTAAGGAATCTGCTACTGGCCCGCCTGTGGCTGGAGGGCCATCAACAGTTGGGTAAATTCCTCATGAATTTTTTTTATTGTTATTACGAAGGTGGTGTACAGAGGGGTGACAGTTACACACGTCTGGTGATGAGTCCATTTCTTTTTGGACATTGTCACCCCTTCCCTCGCTCTCTCTCCCAGTTTTTCCCTCCCGTCCCCAGCCACCCACAAGTTGTGTCATTCATTTCAACGTAGTGTCCAGTGAGTACCACTGCTGCATTTGTTCACCCTTTGCCCCTCCATTTCTGTGCCTCCCCTTACTCAGGCAGATCAGTGAACAAGCAGAACAAAAAGAAAAGGAAACAAAAGCAGCAAAACAGGAAAAAAAAACAACCAAACACCGTGTTGGTTCCATTTTCTGGAGTTCACTTCGATAAACCCTGTTTTGTCCGATCAGATGCACATCGGGCTTCTCCGTTTTTCTGCTGCCAGCATCCTCCTTTGGTCTCACTGTACGTGATGCCGAGAGTCCTGTGCAGTTCACGACGTCGCGGTGTATTTCAGATCCATTTTTAGCCCCTGTCATCAAAAGATCAGAAAGGGGGTAAGGACACATTCCCGTGGGGCGGCTGGTAGCTTTCTCTGTGCAAAAGAAGCGAGCAGCCTTCCTCAGTCCTACGTCTCGTCACACTGTCGTCTTACACACTTGAAGATGAGAGCCATTTTGACTTTGAGTTGGAGTCTTTGAAGTACAGTTGTGTGTGCGCGCACACATACTGAGTCTTGAACTTCAGGCCTTGCGCTTGCTCAGCTTGCTTGCTTGGCCTTACTACTTGCTCTACCACTTGAACCACACTGCCAGTCTAGCGTTTTGCTGGAAACAGTGTCTCAGCCTCCTGAGTAGCTAGGATTGTAGATGTGAGCCACTAGTGCGTGGTTAGTTTTATTCTCTCTCTAATTATACAACACATGCTAACTGTAGAAAAAACAAAATAAATAGAAGAAATTGTACAAAAAAGATTTTCTAAGCTCTCACACCCAAACTCCCGTTGCTGTGAACATTTTAGTAAATTTTCTCCCAATGCTCTTTAAAAATAATTGTGTGATCATCCAGTTATACAACTTCATACTTTGCTTTTTCTCCCCAACATTGTATTATAAGCATCCATAAACGTTTGGAAGGTACATTGTGTAACATGGAAAGCTCTCCTTTTTTTTTTCCCCCTCTTAACTTATGGCTAAGCAAAACTGAAGTAGTAGTTAACTCTTTTATAGCATTAACGAGTCCCAAGATCTATCTTAAGTAACTCCATAAATTTGTTCTCTTCTTCCTGATAATCACCATTGGGCCAAGGGGCAGTGAGTTCTCCCTGCTTACCGTTAATGCCTGAGATGCTGAACTCAAGTGTCACTGGGCACGAGGACCAAAAGATGCCTGTCCCATGGCTCCTGGTAGCCTGTGTGATCCCCACATGATGGCTTCGTGTTGGCCACCTCCATTCTGAAGCCAGGTAGAACTGACGGTAGAATGGGAGAAAGGTCTACTGCAGCTTCTTCACTCAAGGCTAGCACTCCACCACTTGAACCACACTTCCACTTCTGGCTTTTCTCTGGTTCATTGGAGATAAGAGGGTCATGGACTTTCCTACCCAGGCTGCCTTTCAACTGTGGTCCTCAGATCTCAGCCTCCTGAGTAGCTAGGATGACTGCAGGAATCACTGGCCCTTGGTGTTTGTTGTTTCTTTTGATCCATGCCTTCTTGAGAACTACTGCCTCTTGGCTGAAACTTGGGTGGGAATTTCTGGGGACAGGGTCAGAGGTCTTGATGTATGTGTCTATAGATGAAATACAACACCCAGAGAGGATGTGGGAGGAAACAATACAGCATGCAGTGCATGCTGACATTCCCTGTCTCACTCGGGCCAATCCAGGCTACTAAAAATGACTGATTTCTGCCTTCAGTTATTTCAGGACTCACAAATGGATTAGGACTCTCAATAAAAAGTTACCACCTGCTGGGCGCCAGTGGCTCAGGCCTGTCATCCTAGCTACTCAGGAAGCTGAGATCTGAGGATCACAGATCTAGGTCAGCCTGGGCAGCAAAGTCTGTGAGACTCTTATTTTCAATTAACCCACAAAAAGCCAGAAGTGGCTGAGGAAAAAAGCTCAGGGACAGCATCCAGGACCTGAATTCAAACCTCAGCCCCCCCCTCCCCCCCCCCCCCCCCCACAACGTCAGACTCAAATGGGTCAGGCCCTTCAATAAAAAGTTGCTGTCTTGGAACAATGTTGGTTCAGCACCACGGACAGCACCGCGCTCTTCCTTTCCCATGGAGGCATTCTGATGTTTCTTTTGACCTCTGGCCTGGGTAACCTGGCTCTCTGTGAGCTTCCCATGGTTCACTTTTGATCCTTGTCTCAAGAGTTTGGTCTCAGAGTTTGGTGTCACGCTTCCAATTTGGTGCTTGGTCTTCCTGGACTGTTTGCTTCTTGGAGTGAAGATGTTGCTCTTCCTGGAGACTTTCCCTCCCCCAGCGCGGGACCCAGTGCTGAGGCGTTAGAGGAGCTCCAGGGGCTAGGATGGAGCCAGTGTGGCGGCCACTCCCAGTGTGGTGGTGCTGGCTGCAGGTCTGTCAGGACTGTCCTGGCAGATTACCACCACAGTGGACAGGCAGGTCCCTCTGTGATGGGAAACTCTCATGAGAAATGGCGAGGGGGAAAATAAAAGAAATAAAACAAAATAAAACACTGCTGTGTTGTATCCCTTTGAAACACAGGCTCTTCCCCCTCCCTGCCATAGTTTGACACCATGTGCATCACAGGGTGGCCCGGCTCTGAGGAGGAAGCATTTGATGCCGGTGGATTTCCCCTGCAGCCATGCAGTTCTGTGTGTATGGGGGGGGTGCGGTGTGCGTGACATGACACACGCTCCTTATCTTTCATCTCACTGCTATCAAGACGTGAGAAGAGAGGGAGAAGTCTCCCCTCTCCTCCCCACTTTTAACCTTGTAATGGAATCTGAGATTCTGAGGCCAGTGCAGTAGAAGGAAAACCAACACAGACTCACCAGTGGTCAGTATCGCACATACCTGCCACATTCACACTTGGATTACGTCCTTCCACAGGCCTGGCTTGTGTCTTTGGGAATGAGGCAACATCACCACTGGCCAATCATAGCTGAGGGTTGCAGCCTGGCCCATCCAGGCCTGGCCCCGCCCCATGCCTTCTCTGCTGCCGCGGCCTAGCAAGTGGCAGTGGACCTTCGGGAGTGCTTGTTTGCTGTGTGGGATTCCAGATGGCAGGTTCGAGCCAAGGCAGTAGTGGCTGAGCTCACCTTCTGCGTGCCGGCGCAGGCAGGTTCTGGAATCCAAACACTAAACACCTTGCCTCTACGAATGGCCACTAGTGGCCTAGAAGCCAGGCAGGCTGTGTTAGCTGCACAATTAACTTGTTTGTTTGAGGTGTGAATGAAGGATTTGCTGGTATTTGCTAATAAATTATCCGTGCCCCCTGCTTGCGCTGACATCTTGGCATTTCCCTCATGCAGGCACCGCTGGAATTTTCCGGAAAGATGTTTGCGGAGCCTGTTTTCTCGGAGCGTGCCTCAGCTTCTGTCTGGACTTTGCACAGAGGAGCAGGCAGGCTCTCCACCCTTCCTCCCCCTCCAGGTCTGCCTGCCTTCCTCTACGTCTCTGTTTGCTAACTTGCCGAGCTCCTGGAGGCCTCTCTCCAGGCAGCCTCGGCTGCAGGGCTGCACCTCGGCTGCGTCTCCGGCTCGCCAGCCTCCTTTGATCCACTCCTCAGGAGTGAGTTCTTTTGTGGATACTTAGGATTACACTGAGGGATGTCCAGCTTGCTCGGAGAGCTGTGGGCTGTGGGGAAAGATTAGGAGGATTTGACTCGTGGTTTCTGCTTCTATCTTGGATGTGTTAATGTTGAGATGCTTGCTGCTGTGCTCAGTAGGTTTTACTGGGTTGGTGGTGGTGCTGGTGGTGCTGGTGCTGGTGCTGGGATTTTGGATGAGGGCTGGGGCCTGTTCTGCCAGGAAATGGAGCTGCTCCAGACTTAGGCTCTAGCCTCACAAATGCCCACTGTGTGCTTTGTCCTTGGATGGGAGTAGCCGTTGTCTATGCCCATAAGGCCTTCCTGGCCTGTTTGGTGGGTTGAACATCCACTTCCAAAGGCTTGTATTGATTGATATGTTAGAACAGAGGCACGAGTGGAATTTCTCAACATGGTGGATGGAGCCATTTGTTGGTGGGAACAGAGAAAATACAAATACACACAGACACAGGCACAGACACACACACTCTCTCATGACCCCATGCTTTAACTCAAAGGGAGATGGCTGCGGTGTATTCTGCACAGCTCACCCCTTGTCCCTCGCTGTGCTGGCAGCCGGCAGTGTGTGGCTGTCAGCGGCACTTTCTGTGCCGACACAATCCTGCCAAGGCGGAGAAAGAAGCCAGATTCTCACGGCACTGCTTCTGTGTTGTGCGCAAGTTTCTCACCCTGTTCTGGAGTGCCGATAACGCTTGCTGCTCTTTTAGGCTCTGGTGACTCGTGAGTGTAACCTGTCTAAGTACCAAGTGCTACATCTCCACCTGGGAATGCAGGGGGGGACCAGCAGGGACTGGTAGAAAAAGAAGAGTCAGTATGATGGTGTCTCTGATTCTGTCTTCCTCCACTTCAGGCTGTTTGAAAGTTGAGATCCCACAGAGTTCCTCGCAGACTCTGAGACCAAGCAGGAGGCCCCCGGGGGGGGGGGAGGGTTTCCACCATACTTCTTTAGGCTGGCTGTGCCTTTCTCTCAGACATTGCTGATCTCTCAAAGAATCAGGAGGAACTTCTCAAATTTATGGCAAGGCGATTGCTGCTGGTTATGATGGCATAGCAGCGATCTGATTCATCTTCCTGTGATTAGTCACAGAAGGTGTGAGATGAATGCGTTCAGATGTTAGGTGACGGGCTAGGGCTGCTCAGGGGAGACTGGGAGCCTCACTGCCACTTTGAACTTCTGCCGTGAGGCACGGAAGACTGGGATTGGGGCGGCGTCCCCAGCCGAGTGCTGCTGCGGTCTGGCCGAATTGAGGCAGATGTCAGAGACGGGGGGTGGGGGGGGGTGGGGGTGTTGGTTGAGAATTCTTCAGGGCAGAACGTTACGGAACAGCGGGCTGTGCAAAGCGCTCTGGGACGCCGTGGCTGTTGCACCAGACGTTAAGTTGTGGAGGGAGTCTCTACCAGCCTGGGCATCAAGCACATGGAGGCCATAAATGCTCACAGCCCTCAGATAAGACTGGAGGGGTTTGTGCTGAAGTGGGTGACCGCCCGCCTTGAACACCTGAGAAATTGAGCGGAGACTCAGGAAGGGAAATGCAGTCATGATAGGAGCACAGCATTTCTGAGGTGGATGCATAGGAGCGCAGCCTGGTCCCACGGCATCAGGTTGGTTGGCAGGGGCACCGTGTCTGCCCCAGCAAGCCTGGCTCTCTGTGTCTAGAGCTTAGGGTGGAACGTTCAATTTATATGCACAGGGCCCTGGGCGCCATCCCAAACACTGAAGCAAAAGATGTGATGTTCTGTCGGTTTTGAGATTTGAGGAAAATTTGGGGAAAGAAGTTCCATATACCCCAAGCACAACAAATATGAAGAAAACCACAGAAATGATCACCATGATCCAATAGCTTTAAATTAGTGATCATCTGTGTGTGTGTGTGTGTGTGTGTGTGTGTGTGTGTGTGTGTATGTGTGTGTGTGTGTGTGTGTTATCTTTCCCCGTCTCTTTCTCCCACACTAGGGATGAGGGATTGAACCTACAGCCTTGCATGTGGTAGGCAGGAAGTCCACCTTTGAGCTACACTTTCAGCCCCTGTCTGCACTGGTTATTTCTAGGGCATCATCTCACTCTGTGTCTGGCCTGAGATGTGTCACCACATGCAGTTGTTGGTTGATGTGGAGTTGCATGGATTTATTTTTCTCTCTGCTGGCCTGGAACTGTGATCCCTCCCAGCTTCATCTCCCAAGTAGCCAGGATGACAGCCTTGAGCCACTGTGCTCAAGAACAACTCTTCGGGTCAGCTGTGGAGGAAAAGGGACAGTAATGAAAGTTCCTGTGGACTTTCCATTAGAAACAGTGCAAGCTGGGAAACAATGGAAGGAACTCTTTTGAGCACCAAAGTGAGTCTGCCTAAAGTTCTATACTCAGTCAATTTATCCTCATGTGGTTCTGGAAATGCTTTATATCCTGACTGTTATAGCGAGCATATCATAAATTCATTTGTTAGCATTTATTGACTATGCATCGAGACAGAATTCATTGTATGTAAATTATACTCCAGTGAAGCTGGTTAAAAAGTTTTGTTTTTAACCCAATAATCCAATGTGGGCCAAGAAGCTGCAGATACTGCTTCAGTCATAACCATTGTGCCATCCACATTTCAGGATGGAAACTGAGGCACAGAGATCTCAGATGGTAGGCCCCAACTCATACAGCAATTTCTTCTATACTAGAGAGATGCTGTGTATCCCCTGAATAGACAGATTCTCTCATCTTCTAACAAATAAGAACGAGTGTGTCAGAGGAAACACCTCCAACGCCTTTTAGCAAATCTCCGCTTTAGCAAATGCCCGCAGGCCCTCACCAGGCTCATTTGGATACCTCCCCCCCCGCCCCCCCAGTGCACGCCACGTCCCCTGAGAAAGTTTCTTCTTCCACGGCACTGTAACTTCTCTTCTAGGCTCCCCATCCAGTGTGGCTGAGGCCACCTCTGGGCTGTGGGTGTGAGGAGACAGACATCCTACTGATTATTTGAGCAGAGAACAGGTGCCACAGAGAACTGCTAACATGTGGAAGATGGCGGAGGACTCACTGGGAGTCCTGGAGGCCCCAACATAGCAGGCGCAGAAGACTAAACCATAGGGTGCCGCTGCTACCAGTAGGGTGAAGAATAGATCACAGATAAGCCAAGGATGAGCAGATTTCCAGACCCTACGAGTTGAATTCAGGGTTCCCCACAGAGCACATGGCTGCCCAGGGACCGTGGTGCAGGGCTGCCGAAGTGGCCATTGTGAGCTGAGCATGGCGGCTCAAGCCTGTGAATCCTAGCTACTTGGGTAGCAGAGATGGGGAGATTGTGGTTCAAGGCCAGCCGAGGCAAAAAGAAGTTCATTAGGTTCCAGCTCAACTAACGCCTGAGATAGTTCTTGTCTGATACCTCAGGTGTGGGGTTAGCAAGATGGCTGGTTGTGGTTGTATGTGCCGGTCAGGCCCAGCTACACGGTGGAGCACGGGGAGGAAGATCGCAGCCCAAGATGGCCTGTGAAAATAACCAATGCAAAGTAGAAAAGAAGGGGCGAGTGCTGGAGGCACGCTCGAGAAGTAGGCTCTAAGTTCAAACCTCAGTGTCGCCCAAAGTCAGTCAACCAACAGTCCCAGAAGTGGAGGAGAGCGGGGCTCACGCCGCCCGCAGTGGAGGAAGCGCGAGGGCATGCCGTGCTATCGGCGTGGACGCTGAGCACTGGCTGTGAGCATCGGGGATGATCACAACCGCCACGGTGAAGGTGGAGAGGGAAGCCAGGAACGGAGGCATCTTCTTGCCATTGTCATCTGGTAAAGCCACGCGGGGGCTCTTGGTGAATCGTAGCATTCTCCCATCTGGTGGAGGGGAATCTTTGCAGGGCCTAGCTCGGCATCACAAAGCATACAAGGAAGGGTGACCGCGGAGCTCAGGGGCTATGAGAAGCTGACCAGTGGCACGATACTGAAGGAGAACTTGGGGACGTCTTGGGTCCCCCTTCAACTGGGAGATGTCGTTGCATAAAGGACTTCTGAGTCCTTAATGAGTGACGTCCCTGTTCTTCCAACTCTGGGGTCCTAAGGTGTGTTTCTTTCTGGGTCACACTCTTACAATCTGCTCAGCTTCTACATCCCTGAAGGAGCATCTATACCAAGTGGCACCCGGTCCAGGCAGACATTTGCAATGAGGATAGCCAGCCAGGCGGAGCAGGGATCCTGGAAATGTCAAGACCCGTCCAGAGGGGCAGAGGACCCTCTGTGGTGGCACCAGGCACTCTGCAGGAATGGGGCCCGAAGATACCAGATGTTCTGTTCCAAGAGCAGCTGTGTGTGGGGGGGGGTCCCCATGTCTAATGGGCAAATGAAAACAAATGGGAGAAACACCACAGGGAGTCAGCCAGCCCATTTCTGGTAGGGTTCTGCCTCCTAGTCCCACCATCTCCCCTACACTCCGGTCAGCCAGGGTTCAAGATCTACCGGCTTAGCGTGTGCAAGCGTCCACGTAGATTCACATCCCGGGCTCCCAGGGCCACAGGCCGGGCTCTCCCTTTCCTGTGCGGGGCTGTGGTCAGAGTCTCTGCACTGCTGTCCGAGAGCCATTTCCACAGCGACACGCCCCTCCGCGGCTGTGGACGCTTTACCTGCCTGGGTCTTTAATTCACCCGCCATCCGGGGCTCCTCAGCCTTCCAGCTTGGGCCCTGCCTGTCTCCCGCACACCCGGAGACTCCTGCTACTTCGTCTGTTGACGTTTCCCCAAACACCTTTGCTTTTCCCATTTCCCACTTTTGCACACGCTGTCTCCTTTCCCTAACACACTTGCCACATGTCTGCCTGGCAACTTTCCTGCTTGTTCTGACCCAGTCTTAGGGTGAACTCCCTGGCACAGCCTTCCTTCCTCCATCCTCTCCCCAGCGCCAGCTTCTCCATCCTTCACACAGCTAATGGAGTCTCCTCATCTGCTTTGCACTTGACACAGTGGCCTTGGATCCCGCCGTCCTGTCTGTCTTCCCAGCTGTTTTTCCAAGGACCATTACTCAGATGTCTTTGTATTGTGAGGGCATAGTGCCTGGCATGTAGTAGGTGCTCAATAATTCATTGAATGATTGAGCCAGTGAGAGGATAAATGAATGAAAGACTGGGTGAATGGCTCCTTTGCGGAATCTGTCTGTAAATGTTCTTTGCTGGCTCATTGTTCTTCACTGATGGATGCTTGTCGGTGGTAGCCACGCTTTCCAGCATCTGCATTACAGATAGCCGGCATGGTCAGGTGTCCTTGTTTTGGAAATCCAGGCGATGAGAGTTGTAGTCTGAATTGTTCTTCACCGTGGTGTAGGAAATCCTCCAGACCTGCTTGAGTTCTGGAGGTCATCACCCTCCTCTTACAAATGGTCAGAATAGAACCCTGTGACACCGTGTGTGTGTGTGTGTGTGTGTGTGTGTGTGTGTGTGTGTGTGTGTGCGCGCGCGCGCGCGCGCGTGCCCATACTGGGGCTTGAACTCAGGGCCTGGGCACTGTCTCTGAGCTTTTTCACTCAAGGTTGGCACTCTACCATTGAGCCACATCTCTACTTCTGTCTCTTTTTTTTTGGTGGTTATTTGGGAATAAAGAGTCTCATAGACTTTCTTGTCTGGGGTGGTGTTGAATTGTAATCCTCAAATCTCAGCCTTCTGAGCAGCCCAGAATACAGGCATGAGCCATAGGTGCTTTGCTGTTTGTCCTTTTGAAAGAACAAATTGATGTTGATTTCAGCTTTGAGTGGGGACCCAGAATGGCCAGGCATGCTGTGGACCTTGTCACCTTGGTGCCTAGACGATCCACCATGGAACGGGCTGAGGATATTTGCACAGTGCACCGTAAACTTAGGCTGGAGTATGCATCACAGGGGAGACCTGAGACCCACTGGCTTTGCGAGTGGGGAGAGGGTATGGAATGGTTATTTACTTATTTAAATTAAGGCCAATTATTGTGACTTTTTTTTTTTTGTCAAGCGCAGTGAATGGTGGATTCTGGGAAAATTTGCTTCCACTAGAAACGTGCTGGTTAGAAGTCATTAATATGACATTCACACTTCCCTAATAAACTACATAACACGGTGATCTGGCACCATTGAAATACCCAGAGGACATTAAGCATGGGCTTTAAAACCAAGAGGATTGGAAACAAGATATTTTTACTTCCCGTTTGGGAGCAATATAATTGCATTTTGTGGCTCCAGCAGATGCTGGGGCCAGCTGCTAGAAGAGGCTTGGCGGTCCCCGCCCCCCAGCACTGGTCCCGAGAACAGATAAAACCCTTGTGCAGAACTCTCATAAAAGCCAAACTTAAACAAAATTATCCCTTGGTTGAAAACCCATTGTTCTGAGGGCAAAAGACACCTGAGATGGTGTAGATTTTAGAGATGCTTTTGTTAGTCAGACTCAGGAGTGGCAAAAAAAAAGAATCAAACATATCTGCATAGGTGAAGATAGGTATACATGTATGTACTGCACACAGATAAATACACACACATGTACACTCATATAACAATACATGTTCATTCACACACATATGCATATACATTCATATACATACACGTACACTTATATACACACTTGTACATTCATATACATACACACATGTGCGTTCAAATATGAACATACTCATTCATACACATACATTCATATTGTTGTAAGATGGGAAAACAGAGAAGCCACATTTTGAGAGGTCGAATCTTAGAGTCCTTATTGAAAGACCAGTGACTATGTGGTGGACTCCTGTCTCAAAGACCAGCAGCCAGCAAATACACTTGACACCGCTAGAAGAAGGCAGGAGAGGAAAGAAAAAACCAAAACAAATACCAACAAACCAATTCAGCTCCAATGGAATGCTTAAGTGGGATGCTTAAGTGGGTGACCGGAGAAGAGACAGAGGACAGGACACAGGACACAGGACACGAACAGAGACAGGTGTCCTGGTGTAATGGCAACTGAGCTGGTCCAGGCTTAAATAGTGTGAGTGTCAGGGGACAGGGTCACTGGAAACTTGACTCCCAGGCACTAGACTGATAGGTTTAGTAACCTGTAGCCCTCCCCTGGCTCCAAGAATCTGGGCACACCCATCACCTGGGAGGTGGGGCTTCACCTTCCCCCACCATGAAGACAAGATGCCAGACCTACCACTACTATGTGGCCAAGATGGCACTGCCAGACAAAAATTTCAACATACACATATACATATACATTCACACACACACAAACATTCATATACACACACTCATATACACACATATACTCATATACATATACATGCATAAACACGCATGTACATTCATATACATGCACGTACACCCATCTATCCAATCCAGAGCTATATACAGATATACCCTGTTGTCTGTTTAATTTACTACACAAAGCACCGAACTCCATCCTCTGGCCCTTTCCTCTCTGCCATTGAGGAGGACATGTCTTAAAGACGGATTGAAGGTGGACTGTCCTGTGACCCGAGGATCCTTTTCCTGAGAGGAGCTAGGCACCACACTGCTCTCTACAGTAAGAGACAGGCCGTGTGTGGACAGTTCGCTCTTTCTAGGGAGGAACAGAAGCAACAGAGAGCTTGGGCTGAGGGTCCAGTGCTCTCAGCCCCTCCGAGAATCCCTGACCCCACTCAAACCGGTGGGAGCCCCACCCCTAAACTGCAGACATGGGATCCGGCTCTTCATCTGGGGCTGGGGGGTGGGCAATGGGTCAGTGAACCAGGGCTTCCTGGGGCGACTTCCTTCCGGGACCCCTGGTGAGGCCATGAAGGCCCAGGTGCTAACGGGTTCCTCCGCGTCTGGTCTGAGAGCTGGCTGCCGTGGGAGCCCCGCTAAGGTGGGCTGCCATGAACACGCACGCCAGACTTCGAAAACAGAAAGAAGAAGCCGAAATAGCTCGGGACCGCTTTCCAAAACCAGGGAGATGCTACTATTTTGGATCTCTTGAGATGGAAATAGCAGACGTATTATTAAAATTAACTTCTCTTGGTTCTTCGGGAAGCCTTTAAAAAGGTAGCTTCTAGAAAGTTTTGAATCATGCCCACGGCTCCTGTGAAGTCTCAGCCCTGCCCCCCATCTGGCCACAGGGCCGTGCTGGGTTTCTGAATGAGGAATCTGAGCCTCTCCTGATGGGGTGTCCTGCTTCTTTGCGGGGTGGCATGGGCTCCATATCCAGGGCCTTTGTAGCAGGTGGAGCTCTGACACCGCCCTCCATGTTTCCATCCTTTTCAGAACTTTGCTTTCTCTCATTCAACTTACTATTGAGTCAGCTGTCATTGTCTTTTCTTCCCTCCCTCCCTCCCATCCTCCCTCCCTCCCTTCTTTCTTTCCTTCCTTGTGTCAGTATTAGGCCTGAACTCAGGCCTTGCACTCTTGCTTGGCCTTTTTTGCTCAAGGCTGGTGCTCTGGTGCTCTACCACTTGAGTCACGCCTCCAACTTCTTGATTTTTTTGCCGGTTAATTGGATTTGCGTGTCTCATGGATTTGTCTGCTTGGGATTGGCTTTGAGCTTCTCAGATCTTAGCCTCCTGGGGAGCTGAGATTACAGGCATGAGCCCTCAGCACCTGGCTCCGAGGTCATTCTGGAAGGAGCTCTACAGCAACGTGGGGCCTGAAGATCCATTTCCGGGATTTTGTACCACAACTAGAGGAAACTTTCCACACTCAGGTCAAGCCACAGAGAGCACTGCGGCTCGGGTGACCCCCCCCCCCCCCCCGTAGCCATAGCTGAGAAAGTTTCAGAAGTGGGAGTTGCCGTGGGGTTGGACAGGAGAACTTGGTCCCTGGGCCAGAGCTGGGGCCTAGCTGTGCACGCGGGCGGCAGCAGCGGGAGCCGCTGAGCACAGTGGTGCCTGCTTATCTGCCCGTCCCGGGGAGGCAGCCTCTGTCAGGGATCCTCGAGTCCTCTGCTGCTTCCATCCACAGGCACTGCTGCGCGGGCTTTGCCGTCCAACTTAGGACCTGTCAAGCCTGTGGGCAGCACCAGCACTGGGCGGAGAGCGACGGGTGTGTTTGGATGGTGGAGCAGTCCACTGGCAGCCATGGGCCCCGTGATCTGCCCTGGGGGGGGCGCTCGTCAGTGTCTGGGTGAGGTACCCACCTGGCCCCCCGGCCTGCAGCCACCCACCTCGGGGCTCAGCCGTCTTCTGCGGAGGCTGCTCTCCTGCGGGCCTGGCCCCGGCCACACACGGCGGAGCCTGGCAGCCGTTTTTCTATGTGAACGTCCAAAGGACAAAGCAAACATTTAAAATCTGCGGGCTGGACAGTCTTTGCTTTGGAGCCCGTGGTGAGTTTCTTCATCTTGACAGTCTAGCCATTCTTCTCAGTGTCAGCGCGGCGTTTAGGATCCAAGGAGAGGAGGGAGCGGGGAGCCAGGGGCTGGGTGGGGGAGGGGCTGGCTGGCACTGAGCCAGCCGGGTGCTTCCTGCTCAGGTGCATCAAGACTGCTCATCCCAGAGCCAGCCATGCCCAGTGCTCATCCCAGAGCCAGCCATGCCCGGTGCTCATCCCAGAGCCAGCCATGCCTGGCTGGACCACTGTCCTCTCCTCCTCCTCCTCCTCTTCCTCCTCTTCCTCCTCTTCCTCCTCTTCCTCCTCCTCCTCCTTCCTCCTCCTCCTCTTTTTCCTCCTCCTCCTCTTACTTTTCTTCCTCCTCCTCCTCCTCCTCCTCTTTTTCCTCCTCCTCCTCCTCCTCTTACTTTTCTTCCTCCTCCTCTTCCTCCTCCTCTTTTTCCTCCTCCTTCTCTTCCTCCTCTTATCCTCCTCCCTCCTCCCCTTTTTCCTTCTATTCTCCTCCTCTCTTCTTCCTCCTCCCCCCCTCTTCCTCCTCTTCCTCCTCTTCCTCTTCCTTTTAAAATTTTTTCTTTTTTAATTATTTTACTGTCCCAATCCTGGGGCTTGAATTCAGGACCTGGGCACTGTCCCTTGGTGCTTTCCACTCAAGGCTTGGTCTTGTCACTTGAGCCACATGCCCTAGCTCTCCTTTCTGGCTTTTGAGTGGTTAACTGGAGATAAGAGTCCCATACACTTTCCTCCCCTGGCTGACTTTGAACAGCAATCCTCAGATCTCAGCCGGGATGACAGGTGTGATCCACCAACATCGGGCTTCCTTTTACAAATAAAAGAATTAATGGAATTTGCCATGAACAGTACTTGCTACATTCATAATGTGGTACAACCATCACTGGCATCTACTTCTGTCATTTTTTTAAATTGTGAAAATACGACACAGAGGGGTTACAATTACATGGGCAAGGTAATGAGTACATTTCTTATCCTTCTGCCATTTTTAATCACTTTAAAAACAATGCACTCATTACCTGACTCATGTAATTGTAATCCTTTGGTACACTGCTTTTATAAGAACCATAAAGTAAAGTGAAAAGAAAAGAACCCCATGCCACTTGGAAGGTCATTCCCCATCCCCTCCCTGCTCCCTGACCTTGGCAAGCACTAATCCGCCTTCTCTCTCCATGGTCTGCCCTTTCCAGACGTCTCACTGAATGGCTTTATATAATGAACACCTGGCTTTTAGGGGCTGTGCTCTACCAGAACCTTCCTCCCGCTCATGCTGGGCGCTGGGGGCTGGCCTTCGGTGGATTCAGCACAGGTATGCTGGTCTTAGGTCACACCGCTCCTTTCTGGGAGCCTCAGTTGCTGTCCCTGTAGAAAATGGATGGTTAGGATTTGGGTTTGTGAAGCCTCTCCTCCCAGTGAGGGCCTGTCTGTCCCTGCCTTATAAAGTGGAGGCAAAGCCTCCCGTGGGAACAAGGAGGCCAGCGGGAGCAGGTGACCCCAGGAATCAGACCGGGGTTTTAGAGCAGAACTGTGGTTGGTCTTGCTGATGGAAAGGCCCCGGCTGGGGATGCGCAGTCTGGACTCCTCTAGGTGAGGCCGGGAGGGAGCAGGAAACTGTCGGCCGGAGGCTCTGAGGCTCCTCGGAGGCTGGGGAAACTGAGGCCAGCAGCAGCAGGGGACAGTCCCTGGGGATCATGTCCAGCCATGACCTCCAGCACAGTGGAGGAGCATCATGGTGAGTTGTTTCTTTTGCTCAGAAGACTTGATCTTCAGTGGAGTGAGTGATCTTCCGGGGCTTCTCTGCCTGCCCCATGGCAGCTCAGTAGCCCTGAGTGGACCCTCTGAGGCTGGTACACAGCAGACAGCAGGTTGGGCTGTAGCAGCACCGACGGTACCATGAGCTGTAGCAGCGCTGACTGTACCGTGAGTTTTCATAGCATTAACTGTACCATGGACTGTAGCAGCGCTGACAGTGACTCACCGTACTGACTTGTCTCGATCCACTCCTTGACCATGGCTCGGTAGCCACAGCTTCACAGTGGCTGCTGTTCATGGACTAGCACATAGTAACAATTTTCATGGTTGACAATGAACGCAGTAAGGGGATGGAGTAGCTGTAGGAAGCTCCATCTGCCAGGCCGTGGCAAGTATTGGCTGAAGGATGTTCCGTCCAGACCACACAGCACGGGCCTCAGCGTCCCTAGAGCAAGGACAGTCGGCATGTACCGGCCTGCGTAACTGGATGTGTGGCACGTGGACCAGAATGATGAGTCTCAGAGTGGCTAGGTGCACTGTGAGCCCACCCTCTGGGTCACCAAGGCGTGATCCAAGCAAGGTCCTGGATCTGGGGGTTCTGTCGGTGTAGACTCTTCCAACAGGTGGAAGTGGAGGCATTGCTCAAGTGGTAGAGCACCAGCCTTGAGAGAAAATGCCAAGGGACAGCACCCAGGCCCTGAGTTCAAGCTCTAGGACTGGCACATACACAAAATTGTGTGTGTGTGTGTGTGTGTGTGTGTGTGTGTGTGTGTGTGCGTGTGTGCACGTGTAAGTGCACGTGTGTATTTCCCAAAAATATCAGGTTTTCTGAGATTCAGAGAGCTGACACACTTAACAGAGTGACTCCATGTCCCCATTCGCTGGCACTGGCCACAGCTGTCTCTCAGTGATTTGAGGACCAGCAGAGGACAGGGAGGGCCGACTCCAACAGCTCTGAGCAGTTACCTGGCCATCCCCAGGCAGAGCGGGCAGTAAGTCAGCAGGAGTGGCGGCTCCCCACCTGGCCCGCTTTGGCGCCTGCTAGCTCCCTGGGGCCACTGGACAGGTGGGTCTTTCCACAGAGACCTCGCACTGCCTCTGGCTCTTGCTGGGACACACTATGGCAGTCAGAGTATCAAGGGCCGTGGCTCCTTAGAGCTGCTGGGAGGTGGCATTACCCCAGACACACCAGAAGCCGAGGTCGGGTTGGGTTAAGCAATGAGCTCAAGGTGAGTGTGGACGTGTGGTAGGCCTGGGATGCATGGCCAGCTCCGGGCTTCAGCGCATGCACCCCTCACAGCAACCCTCTGCTGCCTTCCCGTGGTGACGTAGTCAGTTAAGTGACTGGTGAGGATGTTTTGCTGATTTCAACTGTCTTCAGTCAGAAACACACACACAAACACACACACACACACACACACACACACACACACACTATTACCACCACCAAACATACACACACATTCACTTATGAATGCATATTTACTTTCAACCTGCCCACTTTTCTTTTCTCTACCCAACCATCCATCAGTCCATCTACCATACATTCACCCATCTATCATCCATTCATCTATCCATCCATCATCCATCCATCATCCATTCATCCACCCATCCACCCACCCATCCATCCACCCACCCATCCACCATCTACCTCCACCCATCTATCCATCCCTCCTTCCCTCCCTCCCTCCCTCCCTCCCTCCCTCCCTCCCTCCTTCCTTCTACTCACCCAGTCATCCTACCATCTGTCTAACAAACATTTAACCCTGGGCATGCATCCATGATCTATCCATGATTTCTTTTCTATCCTCACACGGTCCATGGGGAATGTCACCAAGCAATTAGAAGTCCCACACACCAGAGGAAGGTGCGGTGGAAGCGCTTGGACGGGTAGCTCGCCCTGGTGTGGCTGGTGAGAGGGTTGCGAACTGTGGAAAGCAATCTACCTGCGGTGAGACGTCAGGAAGGGATTTTCCTAGGAGAGGAGAGGAGCCAAGGCCAGGCTCAGGGGGGAGAGCACAGTGAACTCCTTGGTGCCCTGGGGACTTGTTTTATGGTTTCTTTAGCTAAAACCCACGCTAGACACTTGTACAAGTTTTGTCCCACATTGGAGGAAGGTGGCTTGGGCTCAGGGTTCTGGCCCACGCCTCCGCGGTGGCGGTGGCGTTCATCTTCACTTTGGGACTGCGTAGCCGGGTGCTGTTCTATAACCTGCTCTGCTCAGCTGGCCAGGCATCGTGTGCCTAGTCACAGGTGTCACCTCTGTGACATTCAAGTCCAAGGCTGCTGGCCTCTGAGCAGATGGGCCTTGTATTCCAGGAGCCCTGGCTGCAGATAGTGGGGCAGGGCGGGAGGCCTCCGCTCTGCATTTCCCCGATGGCCAAGGGCAGCGGCTCTGGGTTGTATCACCACCCAGATCAAGGCAAACGTGTACTAGACCATCGCTCATCTAACTTACGGTCCCTGCCAATTCCACGTTAGCAGATGTGTTTGGAACTGGAGGTAATGGGCCGTATCATGCCCCAGAGCTGGAGAAATGACTGACGATGATGTCACCCTTTGGCTTTTCATGGAAATTATTAATAAATCAGTAATTCTATCTGCAGCGATGTTGTTGTGTTTATAAATATTTAATTTACCTTCAGGGGCCCACATTTCTCCATCTTTGCCTTAAACTCGGCTGACATTGCTCTTATCTGAAGCACTGTTGGATAGCGCCACGTTATCAGTGGTGAGAAAGGCTAACCGCTCTCTCTCTCTCTTTCTCTCTATTTCATAAGGCTTTATCTTTTCTTTTTAGTCTTTGTGGATTAGCACAGAGGGTTGGGAGTCAAGCTGAGTGAACACAACGTCTCTTGTGACAGAGCTGAAAGATTCGTCCACCTTCAGAAAAAAAAAAAAAAACAGACTAAACTTTCCAATTTTGACCCTCCCTAAGTGGGCCTCTCTCTCCTGCTTCAAATGAATGACATTTAGACTCTGAAAAGGGTGTCTGATGTTTTTCTCCCACAGAGAATTTTTTTTTTTGCTCCTTGCCACCAACTCCTCTTTTGAAACCCAGAGCTTTGATTGTGATTGGATGGCAGGTTTGAGTAGAAAGGACTCAGAAAATCAAAATAGAAGCCGAGTCCAAAGACCAACGTTTTTCTAGCAGAGATGGAGTTCCAGCCTGTCAAAGGGAGACAGACAGCAACTTTCTTTCTTCTCAGGGTCCAACATGAGCTAATTGTTGTTATTATCTTTTTATTCTTCTGTTTCAGGAAATTGCAGCTTATTTAATAACATTTGAGAAACACGAAGAATGGCTAACCACATCCCCTAAGACAAGGTAAAGTCCCCGATCTTGCAGTTTTGGTTTTTTTTCAAGTTTGTACGATGAATGGATTGATTGATTTCTCGTGGATTACCTGATGAGCTGATCCATGTGAGACAACAAGTTGACAATGTCACCCTGATGTCCTGTGCTGCGAGGTCTCATTAATGGGCCCCGGATTGTGGTCGTGAATGCAATCAGAAGTCATCCAGATTGGAATTTCTGATCTGGCGGCTCTTGGGGCTGGATCCATCAGTGCAGATGTCCAGAAGCGTTTGTAGCATCTGGGGGTGTTTATTTGGAGGGGGGTGGGCAGAGAGGGGCTCACCTGCCACCTGTACTCCGAAGCAATGTCTTTTTTATTTTATTTATTTTTACAGAGGAACTAGCTTAACTGCCCATATCTATCTCACTGTGTTTTACTAATGGAAACTTGAGTTATTCCTGGTGGATTGGAAGCACAGACCCCCAAATCAGAAGCCATAGCTACGTTTTGTTGTTTATTAGGCCGTAAATGTCCTTGAACCTGCTCACTGCCACAAACGCTTAACTTCTCTCTGCGCTTGGGAATTGGCAAAAATGGAACTGACCTGTGTTTTGTGGCTGGGAGGGATGTTATTATTTCTGAAGAATGGTGGGATTGGGATTTAGGGCTCCTCTGAAAGCTAGCTTCCTCCCTCCATCTCCCCAACCCTTTCAGGTTTTTTTGTTTTTTTTTTTGTTTTTTTTTTTTTTGATAGGTTATGGTCTAGAGCTTTGGAAATTCATGGTCAGTCTCTCCCAATTGTGTTCATTAACTCGAGGAGTCTCAGCTGAAGCGTGGCCTGCAGGGAGACTGGGCTGCAGGTGTGGCTGCCACAGGCCAAGGCAGAGACCATTTTCCTCGCACAGAGGCCCTGGAGCCTGTGGGCTTATCAGCGAAGCGTGAGAGGGGTCCTTGTGTCCTCTGCGCTCTTGTCATGAAATTGACTTGTTTGTATTCTCTGAGCCACAAGGAAGAAGTCTCATCTTTGAGAGTCCTCTCTCATGCTAGAAGCCATTTCAAGTTCTCACTTCATGAGGCTTAGACATTTGCTGGTTAGTGTTCTAGACTGAGGAATGGTAGAGTGTTTTACTGGGAGTCTCTTCTTCCCCAGGGGAGGCCTGATGGCTGTGGTAGAAGCCCTCTGCCAGCGTCCCAGCACCTCAGCTTGTGGGACTGTGATTCCCTTTCATGAAGCCAAATAGTTTGTATCAGTCTGCTTTTGCTGGGATGATACTGTGTAAGAAACAATCCCTAGATGGGGGTCCCTTATTACAACCAACTTCTGTTTCCTGCTCATGGGTTGCCTGTGATTTGGGACTGCTCCAACCATCCTTCATGAAAGAATCTAGCTTAGGGAAGACTGCTTTTTCATGCAGGAGAGCATGACTGAAAAACCCAAGGAACCCCATGTAGACACATTTATTCACAAGTCCAGTGACCAAAGTGGGGTCCAAGGCCGAGCCCAGTAAGAAGAGGGCTCACGGCAGGCCTGGGGAATAAAGATCCGGTCCACACCTGGGTGAATTTGCCATACTGCGGCCTGGAAAGCCCAGCACTTGCATCTTTGCTTTTATTTTTTTCCCTGGGGGTGGGGGACATCTCGGGTGAGGCAGTCTCCCCAAACGTGAACGAAGGTCGGAACCCACTGGAGGACTTGTTAGAACTCGGGTCACTGGGCTCGCCCACGTTAGACCTGGCAGGACTGGGGTGGACGCTGAGAGTTGGTCGCATTGGACAAGTTCCCAGGTGATGGGCTGTGTCTGGTCCCCAGTCTAACCAGTTAGGCTGGTTGGAAGTCTCTGGGGAGGGGGAGGAGGCGTGTCTGCTTTCCGCATCTATGGAGTGTTTTCCTGGTCCCAGGAGCCCCTGACCGCCAGCCCCAGGGACTCTCCGTGCCTCTTCTCTGCTCTGTGAGCTGCTCTTTAAATCTAAGTGGGAGGAGAAGAGCCTCTCGAGCCTGTGAGAATGTCTGCGACCCAGCTTGCACAATTTGAGTTTCTCCTGAGAGGTGGATGTCATCTGCGGTGATGCCGGCTTGCTGACTTCCCTGTGGACAATGGGCCAGGAGATTCCCTCCCCCCACCCACTACTTCCAGGTCACAGAGGCTCTAGGCAAGCCAGGAGAAGGGACAGGGAGGGACTCCTGTGTGGACCGGTTCAGCTCTGAGCTGTAGCAGCCCTGCCACTCAGTAGCTCTGTGGCAGTGAGGAAACTGTTTTGGCTCTTCACTCTTTATTTATTTACTTAGTTTTGTAGTACTGGGGTTTGAAAGCAGAGCCTTGAAATTGCCAGGCAGCCGCTTTACCACTTGAGTCACATCTCCAGCCCTGTTTGCTTTGGCTGTTTTTCAGTTAGATCCTCACACTTATTGTTTGAGGTCAGCCTTGGACCTTGATCCACTTTCCTGTCATAATCCCACATAGCTGGGATTACAAGCACCTGCCTCAGTGCCCAGCCTGCCTACCTGCCTGCCTTCTTTTCTTCTCTTTCCCTCTCTCCCTCTTCCTTCCTTCCTTCCTTCCTTCCTTCCTTCCTTCCTTCCTTCCTTCCTTCCTTCCTTCCTTCCTTTCCTTCCTTCCTCCCTTCTTTCTTCTCTTTTCTATTCTTTCTTGATAGGATCTCTCTGTGTAGCCCAGAGTTGGCTTTGAACTCACAATTCTAGAGCTTCAACCTCCTGTGTGCTGACATTCCAGACACGCACCACCACACCTGGCTCCATGTTTTCTTCTTGTTGTAGAAAGCGGAGTTTCTGTCGATCCTGTCCTCGGTGGCTTAGCACAGAGACTGATCATGGTGATAGTCATGACTTTGGGTCAGGTTTCCTACATGGGCTGTTAATGTTCTTTTCATTCCTAAGGGTTAGGCCTGTTTGGAGGCCTCCACCTGGGAAGGCAGGTGCCAGAATCTCTCCAGACTCTGGAAGGATGGATTTCTTTCCTTATAAAGACAGAGGGGTAAAGACAGGACTCCTATTAGTGCTATAATATGCACTCTGTGTTTATACTTGAAAGCTTCTCATCCCAGGAGAAGAAAAAGTTGCCTTGGTTGTTTAAGGACCTTCCTAAATTAGTTGTTGAGTTGTGTTAGGATCCCCCACCCCCCAATCTCCAGGATTGAAATTAATTGGTGTGGTTAACTGCTGAGTGCATACAAACTGGCCTCCTGGTATTAAAGAATTAATGACACCAATACTCCACTGAACGAGAAGGCAATACAACTTCTGTTTGCCCCCGCCACCACCACCAGTGCTAATTTCATTTTAGAAAATTAATAAAAATGAATTGCACCACTGACATTTATAGAGTTTCCTAATAAAATGATACATTGTTTGTGTGGAGGAATCCCTATTAAATTAATTGTTGTAATCAGTTCACATATAGATGTTGGTATAGGCGCTGCAGAGGGACCTGCTGCTGGTCTCGGAGGCTTGCTGGGGGCTGGGGGTTATAAATAGAGCCCTTGTGCAGATCCTGCCCTAATTACGGAGGAGGCCCCAGGAGCCCGGCTCACCTGTTTAATAACAAGGCCTGCTATGAGGAGCGAGCAGGGTTGAAGAGTGACGGTGTTATCACCAGCAGCCACGAATGTTGACTGTCCCAGCATGGAGATTGTGTTCTGAGCAGGGGTCCTTGAGCCTGACCAATCACCCGTCAGGGTGCCTTTACCCGACCAATCACCCTTTATCATGTTTTCACTTGGTCCTTGAGCCTGACCAATCACCCTTCAGGATGTCTTTCTTTGGCTCTTGCTGTATACTCAGAACTGTAATAATACCATTTAGAGGCCATGGTGAGAGGACTCCCCATCCTGCCTGATGAATTTAGGATCTTGGGAAGAAGCGTGCATGTCCTCTGTCTAGAATGTTCTTCCAGCTTCTCCTTCAGGCCCTGATTTGGCTGGCCTTTCTCTGTGAGGTCGCTTCCCCATGTGCCTCTCCCCTCCGCCAATTTTCCGTCCAGGCCCTCTTCTCTTGTTTCTTATGTTACACTTTTCAGGCATAAGGTGCTGTCGGATACATGACGTATATTACAATTTATTTTTTGCTTATTTATTCATTATCTGACCCTCCCCCCTTCATGTATGACTAAAGGAAGTTTGTTTGTTTGATAGAGCAAGACATGCAGTACTTCTATGAATATTTATGGGATGAGTAAGAATGGGGTGGAAAATGTGGGGGTGGGTATCCTGAGTGTTGGAAGGAAGAGCCCCTGGGTTTTCTCCCTGTTATTATTTTTTTCTGTTATTATTTTTTAGCACTCTACCATTTGAGCCACAGCTCCACTTTGGCTTTTTGGTGGTTAACTGGTGAAAAGTCTCACAGACTTTCTTGCCTAGGATGACTTCAAATGACGATCCTCAGCTCTCAGCCTCCTGAGTAGCTAGGATTACAGGCGTGAGCCATTGGTGCCCAGCCAGGTGTGGAGGGGCTGCACGGTGAGGGCTAGAACTGGAATGTGAACCCAGGGGTCTCTTACTGCCGAGACTCCAACCTTCATGTATTTCTGCTGCCCCCTCCACTGCCGAGAGCGCAGGAATTGATTCCATCATTCCTGGGTGACCCCTCCCCCCCTCCCCCCTCCCACCAGGCACCAGACCTGGGTCTCCATCTGTGGCTGTGTGTGGCTCGGCTGGGCCAGTCCGGTGGGCTTCCTGCAGCTCTCCAGGGTGACAGCTCCCACCACACCACTCCCTGTCCCCCTGCACAGGCCATCCAGCCCTGGGAGCAGAGCCCAGGCAATCCCGACCATCGGCTCCTCCTCCCCTGGGACCTGCAAGGACCAAGGCTGAGATGCAGGGACATCTTTCCAGGAATCCCAGAGGAGGCTGGAAAATGCTAATGATCTCATTAATTAATTAATTGATTGGATTGATATAGATAGCACCTTAATGCTGATTCACTGAGAGTTCAGTAATAGAATTTTCCTATAATGAACACTAAATGCATCTTAATCAATAAGCAGTAAAACACCAATAGTAAGACAGTGACAGGAAGGGGAGGTCCAGCCCTCTCTCCAGAAGTGGCCGGATCATGAGGGCCCCCACCCTGGCCCTCCCTCTCCAGGTTTCCTGACCCCTACAAGTGGCTTCTTCAAGGTTGGCACTTGGGGGTGTGCATGCGCATGTGCATGTTGGTACTTGTGGGGCCTGAACTCTGGGCCTGGGCGCTGTCCCTCAGCTCTTCAGCTCAAGACGAGCACTCTATCACTTGAGCCACCGCGCCACTCCTGGTTTTCCAGCACCGGCTCACTTCCAACTTTTTACTGGTTTATTGGAGATAAGTTTCACAGACTTTTCTGCCCAGTCCAGCTTTGAACTGCAATCCTCAGATCTCAGCCTCCTGAGTAGCTAGGATTGCAGGCATGAGCTATCAGCACCAGTCTAGATTGTCTTTGTCTTTTCTTTTCTTTTTGAGTGTATGTTGCCTGTATTTTTTCTTTGTCTTTTTGCTGTTTTAATGCTTCATTTCCTCACCGGACTGTCAGCCTGGTCTCCTGTCAGTCCTGTATCTAAGTCAGGAAACCTGAGTAGCGGATCGCATTGTGTCTGTCAGCTTTTAGCGTCTACAGCCCTGTTGCTTTTTTTTTTTATTATTATTGTTATTGTAGAGGTGATATACAGATTCTCCTTTTCTTATGTCATCCTTCTACTTGAAAAGCTTTGAGACTTCATAGGCGATAAGATCTAAAGTCGGCGGTGTCACAGTGAAGGTCATTCTCCTGTCTACAGCCCCTCCTCAGTGTACTCTCCCTGACAGCCGTCTCCAGGTCCGGGCTATAGCGAGGGATGGGTACAGCTTTTCTCAGTTAGCTTCCTCGACCCCTGCTTTTACCTTCCATCAGCCATGGCCCTCACATCCAGCCCAGCCAGCCTCTTCCCCGGAGCCTCCCTCAACCCTCACCTGAAGAAGCCCTCCGCTTGCTTTTTGCTGCCACAGCCTGCCTGCATAGCGTCTGTTTGTTTGCCATCCATTGGACAATTTAGCTGCCGCTGTAAGTTGTAAGTCTTGTCTCTCAGCGAGTGACGAGTTCCCGGGGGACAAGGTCATGCTGTCTCTTTGGTTCTCTAGCAGCGTGATGCAGGGGAGGCCGGGGCGGCTTTGATGTGTTGGGCAGGCAGTGAGTGGAAGAGTCACTTCAGCGCTGGGGACTACTGGGGGAAGCAGGGCCAGCGCTCCAGGCTGCTGCCACCCAGGCCCCTGGTCCTCCATGCCCCGGGCATCGGAGAGGGGGCGGGAACAGCGGCCTCAGGCCCCTGCTGGTCCCCAGGCAGTTGGCACGGCTTTTTTGAGATTACCGTGTAAGCCACGCACAGAGGTTTACCTGTTGGCCACCTTTGAGGCATTTGGTCCCCAGGACAGATGGTGACAGGACTTTTCTAAGGAAGCTTGGCCTGGCTATTTACGTGACCAGACTAGAAATGCAAAAAATAACTGCAAAAAATAATCCCATTTGAGCCAGGAGCCAGTGGCTTACACCTGCCATCCTAGCTATGCAGGAGGCTGAGATCTGAGGATCACAGTTCAAAGCCAGCCTGGGCAGGAAAGCCTGGAAGAATCTTATCTTCAATTAACCGGCAAAAAGCTGGAAGGAGAGGTGTGGCTTTAAGTGGGAGAGCACCAGTGTTGGGCAAAAATCCTTAAGGTTCTGAGTTCAAGCCCCAATATCAACGCACACACAGAGGAACAAATAATAAAAATAGTAAATAATAAAAAATATACAAATAATACCATGGAGATGATTTTAAAATTTCCCAGAGATTAAAAAAAAAAACAAAGAAATTCAGACATTAGTTCCCACACCATGAAGCTTGAGGTGCTCATATCCAGCGGCACAAGCTAGGCACAAAGGGACAGGCGCGGTGTGATATCCAGTTGGAGATGGAACGGACACTGGGTCCTGGGGTCTGGGGCCTGGGGGCGTGGACACTGGGTATTTAACAGGAGGGAGTGTTTCAGCTGGAGAAGATGAAGTCCTGGAGACGGATGGCGGCCGCACAACCACACGAGCATGCTGCCTGCCACTGAAGGCCCTGCTTAAAAGTGACTAAAATGCTGGATTTCACGTTGGGCACAATGTGCCACACTTCACAAAGTTCTCAGAGTTGCTTCTCAGCTTTCTAGTGGGCAGAATTGCCAGGGATCGTGTGTGTGTGTGTGTGTGTGTGTGTGTGTGTGTGTGTGTGTGTGTGTGTGTGTGCGCGTGTGTGTGTGTGTGTGTGTGTGTGTGTGTGTGTGTGGTCGGGATGTCTGGGAGGGCTTCTAACCCCCATGTTATTTCAGGCACTGTCCCCATGCCATGACCCCCACATTACACACAATTGAGGGACCCTGCTCTCAAACAAACATACTGGGGTGCCTTGCTGCAGGCACTTGACTGTGTGCCTGTGGATGAACCGAGTCCTGAACCAAGTCCAAACTAGACCACTAGTAACCAAATAGTGGCCAGAGTGGCAGGGCTTTTGGGGAGTCAATGTCTGTCAGGACTCACAGGATGCCCCCAAAAGGCACCTACCAAATTTTTGCTGTAGTTAATTAACTAATCAATTGGCTATTTTAATTCTTTGGTGATGGGCCTGGGGCTTAACTCAGGGCCTAGGTACTGTCCCAGAACTTTTCCTCTCAAGGCGAGTGCTCTACCACTTGAACCACAGCTCTACTTCCAGCTTTTTTGGTGGTTAATTGGAGATAAGTCTCATGGGCTTTCTGACCTGGGCTAGTTTTGAATTTCAGTCCCCAGATCTCAGCCTCCTGCGTAGTTGGGATTACAGGCTTGAGCCACCGGTGCCAGGCTGGCCATTGTTTTTATGTACTTCCTAGATGAGGGAAGGGATTAGCTGTGACCTGGGTTCTCAGTAAGCATTGGTTGGTGTCTGGCCAGTGCTAGGAAGCTCTCAGCTGTGTGTGGAGCTGGGCCCATCCCGGGTCCCCCATGATTATCTGGAATGATGGAATTCATAATGTCACAGCGGGGAGTCTGGGGGTGCAGGACGTGGGACCTAGACATGGGCTGTGGTGAGGTTGCTAGTCTCAGTGAATTCATGATCAGAGGGTGGGCAGTCCTCCACGGTACTTGTTGTCACTGTGTGTGTATGAGTGTGTGCGCATGCGCGTGCGTGCGCATCTCTGTGCATGCGTGCCGTGTCTTTTCCTCAGAGCCAGGATCCCAGCTCTTGGGTGAAGCTGGGATGGAGGCATGGATGTTAGAGCCTCGAGTCTTTCCTGGGGTTAAATAGCTGCTACCTTCTGACGCCTGAGGTCCACCTTCTCTTATTATTTCAATATCCTTGAAAAGAAACATGCACAGAGGGTCAAATGGTGCTAATAAACCTGCAAGGATGTGGAGAGCCCTCTGCCCTTGAGCTCCATCCTGTCTCCCCGGGAGGCCGCCTGCACCCGGGCTTCTGATCTTGACCTCCAGGTTCAGATCTTTGTTGATTCTGCTGTTTGCTGATTGGTCGATCTGAGACATTAGCGTCTGACTTCCTGTGTGCTCAGGGGGTGGGCTCAGCTCCCTGCTTGGTGCCCCCTTCCCTGGAAGGGGCTTCTCGGGGGAGGGGCTGTGTGCACACAGAGCTTGGGCAGGGGACCCTGAGATTCGGTGTGGGGATCTGTCTTGGGCCCCACTCCAGATCGCCCAGAGGTGGTCAGGTGGGGGCTGGCCGGGCTGCCTGTGATCGGGAGCCAGGCAGGGGAAGGGCTCCGCATTCCCGGAGGCAGTAGTGGAGTTCTCCCTGTTCACGGCTGTTTCCTGCTGTCCCACGCTATCACCACATCCACCCCGCCCCAGCTCTTCTCCATCCTCCACCCTGACCCCTTCCCTCTTCATGGCCGTACCCTTGGTCTCTCTCCCTTGGGGTCATCCCCCGCCCCTCCCCTTCCCCACTGCTTGCCACCGCTTTCTTTTCTCCTTTTCTGAAAATCCAGTGGCTTTATTGTTGTTAATGTTGGAGGCTCTAGGTTTATTTTGAGGCTCAGGGCCTCATCCTTGCTACAAGGCAGGGGCCCTTGCTGCTGAACCACACCTCCAGACCTGCTTTTTGCCTTCTTAGATAGGGTCTCACTTCCTGCCTCGTGCACATCTGGGCAGGATCCAGCTACTTTACTTTTCCTAGGGTCACAGTCATGGCTGCCTCTAACTCTTGGTTAAGAAGACTCTGCATCTTGTTTCTGGCCTCAAGCCATTGGTCTCAGTACTTTCAGCCTCTCAAGTAGATAGGCTGACGGGCACGTGCCCCTGGTGCCTAGCCCGATCGTGCAGTTTGTAGTCGTTGGTTGTTACTGTTTGGTGTCCTGAGGTTTTCGCTGCCTGGCTTTGGAGGGCTGGGCAGCGCTTACATTGACCCAGGCCCTCCTGGCCTCACCACACTGAGCCCGCCTCCTCTCCCCCATCACCACCCTCAGCTCAGAGCCTTCCTGGCATGGGTACAGAATGGCTAGGATCCGGGGTGGGGGCCGGGGGCAGCGGCTTGCAGCCGGACAGCCACGTCCTGGCGTATCTTAGCTTGTCATGGTGGTGACTCTCCTGGGTTATTCTGATGCATGTGTGGTGGAGATGGGGTGCCCGGCTGGAGACTGCTCCTGGGGGGAGGCCTGCTGGCCTCTCCAAACAGCGTACTCTGGCGGCCATCACTGCTGTTTTGGGAACTGAAGAAGTGCCAGCCTTCCCTGTGCACGTACAAACCCACGGGTGGCTGCCGGCCGTGCCAGAGTTCCTTGACTGCCATCCGCTCTCTACTGCCTGCCTGTCCGCCCTCAGCCTCGTTGCTCCCTCTCCCTGAATGTGGGAAATTAGGAGTGCCGAGTTCCGCTGCCAGGGTCCCAGCTGGCATCTGGGGCGATTTCCCTGGATCAGTGCTGATCTAATAAATCATGGCTCGCTGCAGGGAAGGAGCTGGCCCCAGAGCCAGCAAGGTGGGGAAGAGAGGTTTCCACATAACCACCTTTGCAATTCATAAGTTTCTGCATAATGAGTGATTACCAAATCAGCTGGGTATTCTGAGATGGAGATTCTCACACTGTTCTCGGCTTGGCTCAAAGCGATTGCTGTCTTTGCTATTCTTAGATTCCTTCCCCCCACCGGTTCTTTATTATGGAGGCATCTAAAAAAAATCTGGAAGCAAACCAGAAACAAAGAGAGGAGCTGTTTCTTGGTTCTTAAACTCTACTGTTTCTCCTACTTTCTACACAAGCGTTTGGTTTATGTGCCCTGTGTTTTGTGTGTGTGTTGACATGTGTGCACATATCACATATACACATGTACAGTGTGCAGACATACCAATGTTTAATAAGTGAACACATGCTCATGTGCATACACATATGGCCCCTACATGTTGTGTACACACACAACTGTGTAGATCTCAATATACCCACATACCAACACGCACACACACACACCTGTGCACACAAATACACAATGAGTGTGTGCATCCATCTAATCCACAGCTACACATGCACACAGACAAATATACAACTGGTACATGTATGTGCATACTCCTTCCAGACTGGGTCACTGTATATACTATTTATTTGTTTATTTTATTTATTTTTGCCAGTCTTGCAGCTTGAACTCAGGGACTGGGTGCTATCCTTGAGCTTTTCTGCTCAAAGTGAGCTTTTCTACCACTTGAGCCACAGCTCCACTTCTGGCTTTTTGGTGGTTAGTGATAAAAATCTCACAGAATTTCCTGCTTGTGCTGGCTTTGAACCATGATCCTCAGCTCTCAGCCTCTACAGCGGCTAGGATGACAGGTGCAAGTCATCAGCTCCCACCTCTGGCCACGGTAGCAGTTTTGTAATGGGAATAATGCCCTCCTGTTCATCCCATGACTTCATAAGATGGAATTCATTTGGGTAGGTAAAAGTGTCTCCTAAAATAAAAAGAAAACTAGACTCTGCACTGGCTGACCCCAACCGTCCCTGGGAGGGAACTTCTGGTGGAGGTAGCTGGTCCGGGGTGATTCTGGGTGGGGGCGGGGGAAGGGCATGCGATCACTGTGTGCTGGAGGGGAGAAGATCCCCACTATGTTGTGGACTTGGGGACTTTTCATCCCTCCCTGGGCCAGAGTTTTGTTGGACCTGGCAGGCTGGGGCGTTTGGGCAGCAGCGGAGTGGTATTTGTGTGTGAAATGGCGGCTGGTGCCCAGGCTGGGTGTCGGGGAAGTCAGGCTGTGGCAGAAGTGGTCGAGCAAAGCAACGGAACCCGGGGCAGAGCGAAGAGTGAAAGCAGAGGACGCCTTCTCGGCCTGCACTGCGAGCTGGCCATCGCAGCCCATTTCACACCGCTGTCCGGGAGGCGCTGTCCTCGGTGCTGGAGGGAGGCAGAGCGCTGTATGAGGAAGGGACAACGTGAGCCCCTTTACTCCTGAACCCCAAATTGTCATCTTCGTGTTGTTGATGGTCAGCATCCAGTCATCTTCTGCTGCAGAGAATTCTTCATGTCTCTGCCGGGCTGTGTGTCAGGTGCTGGGCTCGAGGGGCAAACCAGATGCATAGCTGACAGGAACTGCGGTTTTCAGGAGAGCTGCAGGCAGAGGCCTGGGAACACTGAGCTTTGGGTAGAGTTCTCCCACATGGGTGCATGTGCTTGCCAGGGGCACACTGTCCTGGGCCATAGCCATGCACAGCCTGCACAGAGCTGAGGCAGGCGGGGGGGGGGGGGGGGAGGGCGGGGGTGAGACTAGACAGAGCTGAGGCAGACGGGGGGGGGGGGCGGGGGTGAGACTAGACAGAGCTGAGGCAGACGGGGGGGGGGGCGGGGGTGAGACTAGACAGAGCTGAGGCAGACGGGGGTGGGGGGGCGGGGGCGGGGGTGAGACTAGACAGAGCTGAGGCAGATCGGGGGGCGGGGGTGAGACTAGACACATAGCTCCTGTAGGTGGAGATGGCAGAGCTGAGGCCAGAGACAGGCCAGGGTCAAGGTTATACCAGATGTAGGCTATGGGACTCATACTCATTCAGTATGTGCTACTGAAGTGGACCTCTCTGCCGTGGTGGTGGTAAACTGGAGAATGACCTGGAAGGATGAGAATGGAATGAGAAGCCTGGGTGCTCTCACACACCTCTGCAGATGTCCATTTGACAGATGGAAAGGCAGAGGCCCTGTCTGTCTATCCGAGGTGTACAGGAGGCAGCGCGGTGGAGCCTCTCAACCTTAGGAGTCTGGAAAAGCAGCAAGGTAAGGGAGCCGGGCCACCCTGGGCTCAGGCCCTCCGCTCTGCCCCTCCGGTGGCATTAGGCTGATGCCACTCCCCACCAGCCCCATGGCCCCTTGAATCCCTGTGCCTCTGTTTATAGAGCACCCCCCTCCTCCCCGCATGCTCCCCGGGAGAGGAGTGACAGATGGCAGAGACACGGCCTGCAGAACATTCTGGAAATAATTGCCAACTTGAAGTTCTCTTTTTCTTTTCTTTTTCTTTCTCCCCCCCCCCCCCCCCGCCATGGTGTGGTGTTGAATTTCAAGGTGAGAAAAAAAATCTCTCCCTTCGCTTGACAAGGGGGCAGTCTGGGCTGGCCTCTGGTGGAGACATTCTGACCCACCCCCACACCCCATCTGGGATAACCTAGCGCCCCGCTGCTGTCCCCGGAGCTTCATTTCAGAACCCAGTGCCCGAGGGGCTAGGAGGATACATTTGAGTTTCGCAGTTTATTAATTTTGCATTAAATAATTAATAGTAAAGTTAATTGATGAATTATTCAATTTTCAGGTAAAATGGGATGATAAATATTCATAACTTATTTTATGAAGGGAATTTCCATCGCCTCTGTCATTAAATCCAGATTAACGAAGGCCGATTTTCAATGAAGATGGAAAACAATTGTGCTTTGGAATTAATTTACGAAGATGTTGGGGTCATTGCTTTGTAGTTTACCCCGTGCCAGGAAGGGAGGCAGCCTGGCTGGCTAAGCGTCGGAACGCACAGAAGCGCAGTGCCATTAGTTTAGGATGGTGCGCAGGTCTGCCGCGGGCTGCCCTAGGATCCGGTACTGAGATGCGCAGGCGAAGGGCAGAGCTGGGACCCCTTCCCACCTTCCAGAAGGCTCAGCTGTTGCTTGGAGCTGATTACTGTGGGTTCAAAAATCACGACACAACACGCCATCAGGCCAGATCCGATGCGACGTGGGCATGGATCCCCATAAAGCAGCACACAAGTGCTTGGGTCTCCACGTCCATCTCACGGTGGTGTTGGTGGGTTTCCCGCCCGGTAGCAGGGGGTGTGAGCAGGGATTTCCTCTCTGCCAATGCTCTGGGTCCAGGTGAACAGCAGCTTCTGCTTTGATTTGGGTTTTTTTAGCTAGATAAGTAGATTTGGTGTACGTTAATTCACAAGACTACTTCCGGCAGAAACTTACACCACAGTGATGGGGGCTTCCTGGGGTCACAGAGGCTGTTAGAGACCCATAAAAGACTTCATTCAAACCTGAGGTACAGTTTCTTTGGCCCGAGAGAGAAAGACAGAGACAGACATATACATACACAGAAAGAGACAGAGAAAGACAGAGACAGAGAGAAAAAGAGACAGACAGAGGGAAAGACAGAGACAGACATATACATGCACAGAAAGAGAGAGAAAAACAAAGACAGACAGAGAGAAAAAGAGACAGACAGAATCACACACACACACACACACACGCACGCACACACACACACACACACACACACGCACGCACACACACACACACACACACACACACACACGCACACACACACACTCCAGTGCCCTGAAATAAATACAGGCTTGCCTCCTTCTGGTTCATTGGTCCAAGGTCACTCAGCTAATTAGCAGCCACAGGAGTTGGGCCTGGAGTCTGGGTCTTTCTGACTCCCATCTACTGCTTTTGTCAACTTCCCTTGTCTTTTTTGGTGGGGTTCGTGGGAGTTTCTCTAACCCAGCAGGACAGACTTTCTCTGCACCACCGAGTGTTCATTATAATTCTCCAGCAACTCGTTTGCTGGGGTGACGCTGATCCCACCGTAAGCCTCCACTCCTGGGGAGCACTCGGACGCGCGCGTCTCGCCAACCTGCTTTCCTAAAATTATCCCTAATTGGCTTGGAAAAAGGCCTCCAACAGGCAGATGGCTTAATATCTTGAATTTCTGGTGTGATTCCGGGAGGCACAAAGATTAGATCTGGTTTGGGAGAAGGGTCTAGTTAATTTGGGGGGTGAGAGTTAAGATGCAATCCCTGCTGTGCGGATGGATAGGGCGGGCGCTGGGGTATGTGGGACCATTTTCCCCCATCCCCCACTCCTGACAGCTGTGTCATGGGGGATGAGGGGTAAGGGCGGAGTGCCAAGAGAAGGTACAAGATGCCACTGCATGCTATCTAGCCCCCATCAACAAGCCTTTATGGAGTGCCCGGGAGAGGCTATGGGAGGCCCTGTGGGCTCACAAGAGAAGGCAACATGGCCCCAATCTAATTGGAGAGCCAGGTCACGCCTATCTGAGACATCTGAGCAATTCCCAGACAGCACACACAGTGCTGTGTGTGTGTGTGCGCGCGCGTGCGTGCGTGCATGCATATGCACGCACATGCACATACATATACAAAGCTGTAGGGAGAATGCAAAATGGGTCTGAGATCAATTGGATTCCATTGATTTCATTGGGAAAAACAGCCCTGCAACATTTGTAAGGGTGAATTTCAATCAGGAGACTGTGAACTTGGGTGTGGGTGTGGGGGGGGGCAGAGAGATGCCACTCCATTAACTGTTCATCTTGAACCACTGAGAGCAGATTAACGGGTGGTTTTGACATCCATGATAAGAAGGTTCTAGATGCCAGGAGGGCGGCTTCAAGATGGCCTTTTGGGATTCAGGCTGCTAAAGCCCAGAAGATATTGAGCAGGAAGCCACAGGGCCATAGCATAGTGAAGGGGTTTCCTCGAGACATGAACGTGGCCCCTGTTTAGCCCAGGAGGCACTGGGGGGACATCAGGGGACAGGTGTGGGCACCGGGGACACTGGGAGGGGGACAGTCACCCCATGGACCCTGGCATCATGCTGGCTTTCTCCTGCAAGGTCAGAGCTGCTTGTCTACCAGGGTGGATGCCACCTCCCTTGCCCAGGACCTTTGCCCATGCCTGGGGACATTTTTAGTGGACATCATGGAAGGGGACATGCTCCTGGCATCAGCGGCCCCGCCCTAGAGTACACAGGCAACAGGAAGTTCACATACAAGCACTTGGAGGTCAGAACAGGCTGCAGTCCTGCCATTTCTCAGCAGCAGGTTATCTGCTGTCCTGCTTTGGGCTTTTCCTATTCACCTGTAGTGAGGACTATGTGAGCAAGGAAAGCCACGCCTCGATGTGCCCGAGTGCTACTGGCATGTCCGTGACTAGATCTTCTTTCTTCTCTTTCCTCTCTTCTTTCTTCTTCCTCCAACGCCTCCTCTTTCTCCCCTTCCTTCCATCCCTCTCTCCCTCCCTCCCTCCCTTCTTCCTTCCTTCCTTCCTTCCTTCCTTCCTTCCTTCCTTCCTTCATCCCTTCTTCTCCTTCCCTTCCTTCTTTCCTTCCCTTTTTCTCTCTTTTAAATTATGTTTTTATTATCTCTCAAATTCAAGGTGGCAAATACAGCGAGCGATGTTCAGGACAGACATCACTGATCACAACATGGTCTCCTTGTGAACTGGATTCAGGCTCAGAACCCTCTTAGCATGGTGCTTGTTTCTGGTGGCCATTGTAGCTGGCCAAGACAGTCCTGGACTTGAAGTCCGTTTGCTCTTCCTAGATGATCTGTGCAGACTCCTGGTCCTGCTGTCAGCCGGAAGGAGAAAGTGGGGTCCTTGGTATTGGGGGACTGTGGTAGCCCAGTTCTGTAGCCCAGCCCTTCCTTTCCTTCTTGCCACCCAGTCTCTCTGCGGGATTGGCGGGGTCTTCTGCTGGGTGGGGAGCTCTGTGCGGGGTGACCCGGTCCTGGTCTTTGCCTTGGTGGGCTGGGTTTAGTGCCACATCTTCTGTTCGGTTCTTTACAGAATAGTTCTGGGCTGGAAAGGGAGCACAGGTCGCTCTGGAAATGAGCTGGCAGTGGCCTGGGGTGTTTCCGCCTTCAATGTATCAGACTTTGGAGTGATTCATTCGGTCCTTTTCCCGGATCATGCTCCTGGGCTCCAGGTGACGGCTTAATTTGCTTCTGCAGTCTGATCCCACCCACACGCCTGCTTCCAGCGGCTGCTGGGGGCATCCTGTTAACAAGGAGCCGGCTCGCTTTCCAGGCCATGCAACCCTTTATCCCAGCCTCCCCCTCCCCCCTCCTCCCGCCCTTTTCTTTCTCAGCTTCTTTTCCTGAAGGGCTGGAACGTTCTGGGGCAGTTTAATAGACATCGATTGGTGATTTTTAGCCACTGTGCTTTGGGAAAGTTGAGAAGCCAATAATTAATCCTTGCAACCACTCATCTCTTTTGTTTGAAAATGACCTAGTAGCTGAATTTGCTCCAGCAGGCTGGGCCAGCCTGACCCAGTTCAGCTCCCTGGCCTTCTGCGACTTCATTCAAAGGAGTCTGCGATGAATTATTCAGCCCTGCTGCAGGGGAGAGGTGCCGCTCCCCTTGTCAGAGTTTCCCAGCCTGACTGACAGCCGCCTGGGCGGGGGTGGATGAGCGTTCTCCTGGGTTGTGGGGAAGTTGGTCTGTCCTGTGATCTTGGAAGGGCCCTGCTGTTCTTGGGGCATAGCCTGATCTCTGAGGGCAGCCCAGGGGAAATGCCTGCCAAGCTCCCCCCCCCCCAAAGAGGGTCCCCTTCCCCTTTGTGACTCTCCAAAATACCTCCCCTTGTTCTGTTTGAGAATGGCTTAAAAATGACCCCAAGTTCCGCAATTTTGAGGTGCATCTCTGCTCTCTTGGTCTGAAATAAAGGTGCAGACAGGGCTGGCTCCTTCTAGGACAGAGAGGGGACTTTCCTGCCTTCTAGCTGCCAGAGGCGGCCCCTTATCCTTCAGTTTCTAGATCCTTCTTCCATGGGAACAGCCAGCAGTGCAGGCATCTTTCTGACTCCCTCTGCCTCAGTTTCTCCTCCTGCCGGGCTCTTAAACCTCAGGCCCACTTGGGTCATCTGCAGCCATCTCTCTGTTTTAAGAGCAGTTGGTGAGCGATCTTAATTCCATTTGTCACCCGATTTCCCTTTGCCGTGAAATCTCCCGCACAGGCTCCGAGGATGACATAGGTATCCTTGACGGGAGGGGACATAGTTCTTTCTCCCACACTCACTGTTTTGCTGGCTTCACGATTTCTGGTTTTCTGGAAGTTTCTCTCCAGAGGAGAACCCCTGAGAGCTGGCCTGCGTGGCAGTCGAATGTAATTTTAGGTTGCGCGGGGTGAGAATGGACAGTGGGCGAGTTGTTTCAGCCCTGGGAACGCCGGGTTTTCTCCCGCTGTGAAATGAATGCGCGGGGTGAGAATGGACAGTGGGCGAGTTGTTTCAGCCCTGGGAACGCCGGGTTTTCTCCCGCTGTGAAATGAATGCACGCCTCCCTGGGCCATAAATGAGATACTATGTGGACGGGGAGCACATTGAGAAGCAACCCCTAGCCGCAGACACGCGTGTCTGCCTCCTCAGGCTGCGCCGGGGTCTTTCTGTGGGGAGAGGGGTTTCTGTTTTGTTTTTGTTGGCCTTTGAGTTTGAACTCAGGCTTTTGCTCCTTCTAGGCCGGTGCTCTTACTGCCGAGCCATGCTGCCAGCCCTGTGTTTTGCTTGTTAATTTTTGAGATAGGGTCTCACTTCCTGCCCGAACGTGTGCAGGTGACCTCCCCACGCCAGATTTCCTGCGTGGCTTGGGTGACAGGCGCAGGCTGCCGGGCCCAGCTCTTGGCTGAGAAGGGATCTGTAATTCTTTTTGGGGGGAGGCGGAGCTGGGCCGGCCTCAAACTATGATCCTCCCAACTCAGCCTCCCAAGTAGCTGGGATTAGTATCTTATTAGCTTCTTGTATGGGATGAGGGGGCTGTACAGGTTGTTTGGGGTGATTTATAGGATTTAGAAGCAGGTGCATTAGTCATAGAAGTCTGCACAGAGCCATTTGCTGCCAGCTTGTTCTGTGACCCCCCCTCCCCTCCATTAAACCCACTCTTGCTGTTAGGATATTGGACTCGATGTCCCTCACAGACAGACACAGACGGGCCAGGTGGGCCTTTCCCTGCCTTCTTCCAGATCCCTGTTGATCACAGCATCTGCCTTTCGGTCCCGCTCAGATTCTTTGAAGAGTTTGGTCATACCACCCTGGGGGTTTCTTGCTGTACCTTGTGAAGTCTGAGGTCGTCCCCTCAGTTTGGAGAGAGAAGATGAGGAATTGGGTGGTCTGCCCAAGGTGAATGGCTGACCAGGCTGCAGAGCCTCCCCATTTGGGGTTCTAGATCCTTCTCTCTGTACAGTGGGTAAACGTCAGGGCCTTCTTACTTCCCTGTGTGTGTCCCCTCTCCCTTTGAGTCAGAACATTCTAGATGCTCACAGCCTACTGCCCAGCCCTGACCCTGACATGCGGGGGGCAGGGTCGCTGTCACACAGACCCATGCTGTCTCCAGGATTTCTTCCTCCCTGGTTCCTTTAAGAAGAGCGGGACAGGGCGCTTTGGCCACAGGCCATTTGCTTCTGTTGCCTCCTGTCCGGACCTCGCTTCCCCTGGATCTCCTGGGTGCGTTGGTCCCTCTCACCATGCGATATCCTGCCACCCAAGGGCTTTTCTCTCCCAGTCCTTCTGCAATGGGCTTCCGGTTCACACCAAGAGAACTCAGCATAAGCACCGGAAGCAGCCGCTTGCTGAAGTGCTGTGTGTGCAGATAAATCATTCAGGCTAACTTCACAAGGCCTGGGTGCAGCCGTTTCTATCAAGCTCAGAGGCCCGAGGCCTGACGCTGTCCGCCCTGGGTGGGCGTAGGGTGGGCTTCGCCCGTGGCCCGTTTAAGTGGACGGGTCTGGGCAGAGGAGCAGGAAGGGCTTCCTGGGAGAAGGGTTGGTGACCAGCTCTGAGGGGTGGAGAAGGAGGTGGGCCAGGTCAGAGCGGGGAGCATTTCAAAGAGAGGAAGGCCAGGGCTCTCCTCCGGACAGGCCAGGGCCGTGCTTATTTATTCATGATGTTTGACATCATAATAAAGTTTAAGAGTTTGTGGAATCTTAAATGCTTTATGAAATAATTTATATTCCAAGATGGTAATGAGGTAGCAGCTTTTGTCCAGGAGGTGAGTATGCAAAAATAACCTTTAACTTTCTCATAATTAACCTTTCATGGTATTCTCTCACTCGAGCCATCTATTTTAGACTTGGAAGCTGTAACAGAGGCTGGGTGCCAGTGGCTCATGCCTGTGACCCTAGGTACTTAGGAGGCCGAGATCTGAGGATCATAGTTTGAAACGAGCCCTGACAGACAAATCCATGAGACTCTTATTGCCAATTAACCACCAAAAAAGCCAGAAGTGGAACTGTGGCTCAAGAGGTAGAGTGCCAGCCTGGAACGAAAATGCTCAGAGACAGCGCCCATCCCGAGTTCAAGCCCAAGGACTGGCACAGAAAACAACTGGTAGCAGACAGAAAGAGGTGTACGCTCGCTGAATCTGGACGCCTGGGGAAACTTGGTCGCGTGGCGGAGGACGTTTGACCCTCTGCTCTTGCCGTCTCAGATGGCTTTCTTGGGTGAGCTGTGCACCTGGGCTTTGAGGCCTTGTTGCTCTATTTGCTCATCTCGGCCCTAGCGTCTGACTCTTCGGGGCCCATCTTGCTCCTTATGGCCCCTCCTGCCATGACAGCCTGGCGCTTCTCAGAGCCAGCTTTCGTGGATTCTGGAGAGTTCCTCAGCATTCTGTCCAGTGGGGACCCAGGCCACAATGACCTCCATATTGCTAGGCTTCCTTGAGATAGGAGGGGTGAGGTGTGTGTGTGTGTGTGTGTGTGTGTTTGTGTGTGTGTGTGTGTGTGTGTGTGTGCGCGCGCGTGCGCACATGCGCACGCTCACTCACATACATACAGAAACATTACAAGAAAACTGGCCAATAGGCTCACAGAAGCCCACAAGTGCCAAGCTGGGCATCCAGCAGCCTGGAGTCCCGCTTTGCCAAGGCTGGAAGGTTCTGAGAAGGAGAGATCAGAAGCCCAGGGACTCGAGACCCAGACAAGCCCAGGTTCACTTAAACATCCCCCAGGGGCCTTCCGTGTTAGTGACTTGGTCCCAGCGTGGTGCTATGGGGGGAGGGGAATGAGCTTTGGGGGTGGAGCCTAGTGGGAGGTCTTTGGGCCATTGGGGGCGTGACCTCAAAAGGGATTGTGGGAATGTGGCCCCTCCCTCTTCTTCTTTCACTTCCCGGCCATGAGGTGAGAGACTTCATTACACCGGGTGCTTCCTGCCTCACCAGAGACCCCAAAGCCATAGGGACTGAGACCACGGACAGAAGCCTCCCAAACCATGAGCCCAGAACAGCCTTTTCTCTCTGTAAGTTGATTATTTCAGGTATTCGTCAGAATGAAAGCTGATTAGGCCAGAGTCCAAAGGCCAGGAAAAGATGGCTGGCCTTACTCTAGGGGTCAGGCAGGGAGAATCCTGCTTTCCCTGGGGACGGTCAGTAGTTTTGTTCTAGCCAGACCTTCAGCTGATAGACATGAGGGAAGACCTCATCTGTGAGCCTCAGTCTTGATCTTCTCTAGACAGAACCCAGAATTGCATGTAACTATCTGGGCACGCTGCGTCCCAGTCAAGCCAACAAACACGTAGACCTAACTGTCGCGGCCCCCTGTTCTGGAGGCCCCTCCCGCCTCCTCATCTTCTACCTTCCCCGACAACCACCGTCTCTTGACAAACACCTCTCAGTACTCGACCTTGACCCAACTGAGCTGCGTCATTAATTAGCTAGTTTAAAAGAATCATTAGAGAATCCCCATCATTAGAGACATATAGGTTAAGAATTTTCACGGAAGCCCATAAGTGCACACTGCGCTATGGAGCCTTCTGTTGGTGGCTAAGTCCATCTTTGTCAACCTTCCCGTACTTTCTCATTTAGAATGACCACGCAGTGGAACACATCTGTCCTCTTTATAAACCATCTCATAGTCCTATGATGTACTTATGTCATTCCAATGAAGAAGCACAGCCAGCTGGGCTCAGTGGCTCACACCTGTCATCCTAGTCAGCCTCCTGAGAGGCTGAAATTGGGAGGATTGTGGTTGGAGGCCAGTCTATACAATAAGTTCCCTGTGATTCCCATCTGAACGAATCACCGGGCATGGTGGCATGTACCTGCCACCCCAGAGGTCAGAAAGCACAGATAGAAGGGTTGTGATCCAGAATGGCCTGGGGGGAAAAAAAAAGCCGGACCCTATTTGAAAAATAATCGAAGTGTGGTAAGGGATACCACACCTGCTTAGCATCTACCAAGCCCTGAGTTCAAGTCCCAGGACCATCAACGATGAAAAGCAAAGCCAACCCAAACAGGGCTGGGAGCGAACCTTTCTGCCAACTCCATCAATGGAGTCAGACACGAGCTGTCTGCCTGGGCTCAAGTCTGGCGGTGGGGGAGGGGTCGCTCCATGACAGCACTGGCCGATGCAAACCCCCCGGGAGGCGGAGTTCAGCACCCACCTGCTTGGGCTCCGGCAGAACATTCGGCAGATGGCTTCACCTGGTGGAGCTTCCCCCACAGCTGCAGCTGCCCCCTCTCCACTGTGGGGCAGACCGTGGGCCTCGCGCTGGGGTTTCCAGAGGGATGGAGAGCGTGCCATCTGACTCCTCCGGGAAGGAAGACGGGGGGGGGGGGGGGATATTGTCATTGTCAGCCAGGACCCCAGCGTCAGCCTTGCCAGGAGAGGTGGGGAAGAATTCGATTTCAGATTCTGGCCATCCTATTGTGTCTGGGCTTTGATGCTTTTGACTTTTTTTTTTTTTTTTTTGACTAGAAGGTGGCTCAGGGAGCGAGTCAGAAATGTTCACGACTTTTTATACATCATGGGAAGGATTTTCATTGTTATAAACTGCCTAACTGGTTACTGGTGGTGGCTCATGCCTGTAATCTTAGTTACTCAGGAGGCTGAGATCTGAGGATCACAGTTCAAAGCCAGCCCAGGCAGGAAAGTCTGTGAGACTCTTATCTCCAAATAACCTCAGAAAGCTGGAAGCGGCACTGTGGCTCAAGGGGTAGAGAGTTAACCTTGAGCACAAAGGCTCAGGGACAGTGCCCAGGCCCTGAGTTCAAGTCCCAGTGTGGACACAAAAAGACCAAACAACAACAAAAAATAACTGTCCTGGTGTGCTAGTTAACCAGCACTGCCTGTCCCTTAGCTTGCTTGCTTGTACATGCTTGCGCTGGATGGGTGAGTGGGCCATGTTTGGGTGGCACAGATGTCACTTGAGTTTCAGTGACTGAGCAGGAGAGCCGGGCTGAATTTAGGAGGAATGAGTGAAGCTTGTCATACACACATGTCGGTGTAGAGAGGTGCTTGTATACAGGAGAGTCCTTTCACAGCTGAGTTCTGTGTATGTGTCGTGTGTTAGGAACAGAGTTTATCTTTGTGTGTGATAAGGGATAACTGGTCCATATTTCCCAGTTTCCCATGGGATTCACAGGCAGCCTGGGGTTTGGGGTACAGGAACTATTCGACTTTCCCAGTCTCTTAAAGGAGCCCCGAGGTCAGCTCGGATTTCACAAATTAAAGGCTTAAATGCATTGTGTTTTCTCTGAAGCCTGGCTAGCACTTGATCTCTTTCATTAAAATGACTCTTTGGGGGCAGCGTTTCCTCTAATCCTTTACCAGCCCCCAAGGTCCTGCTGTCACCCCACCTTTCTACCTCCCTGGGGTCCCATTCAGAACCCAGACAAGCCCGGTGAGGATGTGTGGGGAGGACAGCGGAAGGGAGCAGGCGGCAGCGCAGAGCTGCAGAGAGCAGGGGAGGAAAGCAGGAGGGCGTGGGTTCTCCACCTCCCGCCCATGGGCCTCTGAAACCAGCAGAAGCCCGGAGAAGCATGGCATTCCCAGCGCAGGGCGCTGATTTGCATCCCTAAGCTTTCCAGTGCATGAACACCTGTGCCCAAGGAGAGCTGTCGAGGTACACCGTGGTGGTCAGATGACCCGGTGCCTGTTTTGGGGTGTCGTGTGTGGGCACCACGCGGAGGGGACTGGGGAGAGACCTTGCTGTGCCCCTGCCTTTGGAGACCCAGAGACTTCGACGTCACAAACAGTGATAGTAAAGATACAGCCATTAGTTGGGGGCTTACTAGCAGCCTGTGGGCCCGGGGCTCCCAGGGAGAGCAAGTTGGGTATAGGAGTACAGGTGTGGCCTATTCTGAATTTTTTTTTAAGGATGTCTGGTTAATTTCATCCTTAGTTTCTTACCAAGGATGCTCAGAGATGATGGCGCTTAACCCCTCTGTTAGCCTGGCTAACAACGGAATGAAAGAGCCTGGCCTCTTCTTGCCCCGTGGTAGTCTCGCTGAATCCGTACCTCTGTCCCCTGAGTGATTAGGATCGCTATTTTCCACAGGAAGAAAGATCCTCAGTGACTCCTCAGGTCACAAATGGTGGTGAGGATCCAAATCGGATCCTGCAAGCTCCTTGTGGTTACACAACACAACCCTACCCTTGGGGGTTCATGGTGTCTGTGAACAGGAGGCCCAGGCCAGGCTGGGCGTGGTGGCTCAAGACTGTGGTTCTAGCTACTTTGGAGGTAGAGATGGAAGGCTGTAAGTTCGAGACCAGCTCAGGACTTTATCTCAGCCAGTGGCTTGGGGAGGTGGGGTGAGGGGTGTCACATGTCTGGCTGGGGCGTTGGCTCCAGGGTCTCTCAACCAGGGTGTCGCCAGGCTGTGTTCTGTCGGAAAGGCCCTGTTGGGCGGAGGGAGGCAGGGCCCGGCCCCCGATTGTTCACTGTCCCTTGGCAGGATGCTGTCCATCGCCGGTTGTGGTGGAGGTTGTGCTCAGTTGCTTGCTTCAGCAAAGCCAGCCAGACAGAGAGTCGGCTGGCAGAGCGGAAGTCACAGTCATGGAGATACCAATCTCAGGGTGACGTCCCATCCCCTTTGCTGGCGCCTGCTGATTAGAAGCAAGACACACATTCCACGCACGTTCCACGGGGAGACAGGAACACCGGAAGGTGGGGATGGCTGGGGGGAATCTTGGCTGCCCTTTCAGCCACCACAGACCCCCTGTAGAGAGCGGGGGTTCTGGGGCAGTCTGGGTGCGCACCCCTGTCCTCTCCGCCGCCCCCCCCCCCATGTGCTGACAGGTTTAATTGGTTGCCTGTTTTTAGGTGATGCTATTTCCATTGTTTGCATCATCTCTGATGTTGTCAGGGATAGATGGTGTCTCAGAGCCACCCTTTGGATTCATGGATGAGCTACAGTATTAACGCAGTTCCTACCATGGCTTTTCAGAGGAAGTCAGTGTGCCTGCAGGAGAGCGTGGAGGGTCAGGGCTGTCTGCGGAAGCCCCGGCTCAGGGCAGCTGAGCGGCGCTGGGCAGTGCAGGCTGTCCTGTAGGAGGCCCAGCTACACTTCTGTGCTGCAGGCAGCGACCTCATCTCAGGGGTGGCCCGGGCTCTGATTTGCCTGGAGAGGAACACGAGCTATGTGTGTCATTTATCGACTCCAGACGGGCCCTGTGGGGCATCCTCACAGGTGCTACAGAGTCATAAAACCATAAACCCATGGGCGTGGTGGCTCAAGACTGTGGTTCTAGCTACCTTGGAGGTAGAGATGGACGGCTGTAAGTTGGAGACCAGCCCAGGCATGAAGAAGTGCATGGGACTCAGCCAATGGCTGGGGTGGGAGGAGAGGGGTATCACATGTCTGTTACCCCAGCTATGAAGGAAGCCTGTGGAGGCTGGTGCCTGCGATTTTCCCAGGGTGGCTAAAATCATGGTGATTTCCTGTCTCAGCATTCTGGAGGCCAGAAGGAGATGAAGGGAGCATCGACTCCAGGCCCCTTGTCACCCGCTGGGGCCCAGGTGTTCCTCAGCGGGTGATGGCGGCCTTCCCCCTGCAGCGTCGCCCCGCCTCCCCCTGAAGACGTCTGTCTTGGTGTTGAGATCTCCTCTGGGCAATGGCGCCAGGCCTTAGGGTGGGGACCGCGTTGAGGACCTCAGTTCCCTGGATTGCCTGAGAGACCCTGTCTCCAAACGCCACGTTCTCGTGTGGCATGTGTGGGTGTGCATGTGTGTATGTGGGTGTGTGTGGTATGTGTGTACATGGGTGTGTGTGCATTGGTGTGAGTGTGCATTGAGGAGTGCACTGGGGATTGAAGCCAGGGCCCTTACCTATGCGAAGCACCCACTGTACCACTAAGCTGCACTCCAGACTTTGGGGTGCATCTTGGCTAGAAACGGGGTGTGCCTAGGCACCAGGCAGCCATGGTCCTGGCTTCAGGCGGCGTGCCAGGGGCCTCGTCCTCCTCAGCACGGGTTAGCTGGGCTGGATGGCTGGCTCCTCTGCAAGCCGCTGTCTTCATCTGCACGTGGCGCGTGCTGCTCCGGGCCTGGAGCCTGATGGCCTGAGTTCCACGCACTCCTCCCTCCGGAGACGAGACCCCGCCACCTGCCTCTGCCACCTGCCCTCCGCCACCTGCCCTCCGCGGCCTGTGCTCAGCACGGTCCACCGCACACATGGTCCTGACCACTGACACCCGGCCACGCACGCGGTCCGGACCCCACCATGCTCAGGGTCCTGAACCAGCCACGCACGCAGTCCTGACCGCTGACACCCCCACACACACTCAGACCTGACCGCTGACACCCCCACACACACTCAGACCTGACCGCTGACACCCACACACACTCAGACCCGACCGCTGACACCTCCACACACACTCAGACCCGACCGCTGCTGACACCCCCACACGCACTCAGACCCGACCACTGCTGACACCCCCACACACACTCAGACCCGACCGCTGACACCCCCACACACACTCAGACCCGACCACTGACACCCCCTCACACACTCAGACCCGACCGCTGACACCCCCTACACACTCAGACCTGACCACTGACACCCCCACACACACTCAGACCTGACCGCTGACACCCCCTCACACACTCAGACCCGGGGCTGAGATGGCAGCAGGACCAGAGTGGGGAATGGAAGGGTTCGGAGGTCAGTCTTCTGGGATCACCATCCTGAGCCATCTGGGCTCCGGCCTGAGGCCGGGCCACACAGCAGACGCTGTGATGCACCTCCTTCCCCGCGCGATCGTCGGGCCTGGAAGGCGGCTTTCGGTGGGCTGCACTATTTCCACTGTGTATCTGTGGCCCAGCTCTCGTGGCCGGCTCTCGTGGCCCATCCCTCTGACACCTCTCTAATTGGATCAGCCAACCATCTGTTCAGGCAGCTAATGATACAGCCTAGTGTTTAATTCTGAACTCTGCAAACTCAAAAGATTAAATAATGGATTTTGTGATCTGCTGAGAGCTCTTTCTCTGAGAGACTGATAAGATGTCAATTGGTTAAAAAAAAAAAAACTTTAAATATTGATGAGTGTTAACTTTTGCATTGATCGGGCAGGGACATATTTTGAATAATGAGTCACATTAAAAATACAAGGATCCGTATTGATCATGTAGTATCTGGGGCTGTATTAAAATAGCAGCGTAATCCTTAGAATTGCAAGGATTTTTTTTTCTTCTTCTTCTTCCCGTTTTGTTTCTCCAAATAGCTGCAGTTCCAACCGACGCATAATATAACAAAGCCCACGTTCGAGTTCCCACGCGGTCTGTCTGTCAGATTCTCCTCTGGCTCCTTGGAACGTGCAGCTCTGGGGGGTCTGGAGCCTGGGGCCCAGCCACGTGGCCAGCCAGCAGCTGTGGGTTTCCAGGGGAAGTAGACTGTTCAGGTTTTCTGGGTGCCTGGGCTGCAGGGGTGAAGCAGAGGCCCACGGGGCCTGGGAGCTTCCCATGTGTTCCATGGTGATGGGCCGGAAGCTGTTTCTGCAGATGGGAGACAGGAAGTCCTGCCCCCCCCCTCCAGCAGGGGTCTTGCTCAGGGATACTGCAGATGTCTGTCATTCTTACCTGGCTTTTGCCCAGAGTGCCTCAACTTTCCAGGCCATCTCCCCGTCTTTGCGGGCCAGTCTGTTTTCTGCAGTCAGAGCTGTGTTCGTTTCTCTAGGACTCACCGGGAGCTCAGGGATCGGGCAGTCAGTTGGAACCGAATGGCCAAGGGCCGGTGTTAAGTGCCACCCATTTGTCCATTCCTTTGCTCATGCTGTACCCATCCATCCAGCGCATATTTATTACATTTTAACGTTGTGCCAAGCGGGCACCTGGCTGCCTGTGGGGGTAGCTCAGAGCCTAGAAGGGGAAGTGCAGGTTAGACCATGACCACTCAGAGTTGACACATGACTCCTTAAACCAAGCACAGCCATGGCTACACGGGAAATGTGCAAAGGGGCGTAGGCCCATCTAGAGAGGTGTGCAGATACGAGTTAACCTGTCGGCTGTGCTCAGGAGGGTATTAGGTCTCATGCTTGAAAGGCCTGCTTGGTGCTGGAGGCTCACACCTGTAATCCTGGCCAACCAGGAGGCAGAGATTGGGAGGATTGTGGGTTGAGGCCAGCTCTTGCAAAAAGTTCATCTCAACCAACACATGGTGCTTGCACCTGTCATTCCAGCCGTGCAAGAGGCTGCCACTGAGAGGGCCAGAGTTCCTGGCTGGTTCACAAGACTTCATCTCAACAGAAAAGGCTAGGCACAGTGGTGCACAGCTATCATCCCAGGTCCCGTGGTCCATCTAGGTCTTGAGCCCTGCTGTGCTGGTAAACTCTGGGCCTAAAGCCAAGCCTTTAATGACTGGGACAGGCTGGCAGTGATTCCAGACTTTGCTGGCTGGCTTTTCCCCCTCCCCCTAGGGACCTGTCCCCCCCCTCCCCCTGGGGGCCTGTCCCATGTCCCCTCCCCCTCCCCCTGGAGTCCTGTCCCATGTCCCCTTCCCCTCCCCTTGGGGGGCCTGTCCTATGTCCCCTCCCCTCCCTCTCCCCCTGGAGTCCTGTCCCATGTCCCCTCCCCCTCCCCCTGGGGACTTGTCCCCTCCCCCTCCCCCTGGGGACCTGTCCCATGTCCCTTCCCCCGGGGGCCTGTCCCATGTCCCCTCCCCCTGGGGGCCTGTCCCATGTCCCCTCCCTCTCCCCCTGGAGTCCTGTCCCATGTCCCCTTCCCCTCCCCCTGGGGACTTGTCCCCTCCCCCTCCCCCTGGGGACCTGTCCCATGTCCCTTCCCCCGGGGGCCTGTCCCATGTCCCCTCCCTCTCCCCCTGGAGTCCTGTCCCATGTCCCCTCCCCCTGGGGACCTGTCCCACGTCCCCTCCCAGTTCTGGAGTGATGCTCTGACTGGGTGGAGGTGCCCCCTCCACACCAAGCACCTCCTTAGTGCTGTCCCGCATTTATCTGCTGCGTCTTCTGCCAAGAGCCTCATCCTTACAGACCTGAGTCACTGGATCCCTGGGTTACAGTTCTGTGTCATCCGCTATGCTGCCATGGGGTGCACTGTCTCCACGGCTGGGGCTCAGTAGACACATCAGTGGGTGGACGGGTGGACAGAGGGGTGGACAAGTGGAAAGATTGAAAGACCGGCTTCCCTCCTCAGCCATGCTTCCAGCCTGCCTCCCCACCCCACGCGCGGCCGCTGGCTGTGGCTCCCGCCTTCTTACCTGATCCAGCCCGAGGACGCTGCTGGCTTTGCAGACTGCAGCCAATGACCAACCCCCCCAAAAAAACACCCCTCAAACAATGATAACGAAACACCCACCAGCAACAGCAGCAAAGATCACGGGCCCAGTCCCATTCACGGAGTACTCACTGGCTCTGGTGCTTCCTGACCATTGTTTCCTGACACTGATAGGAGTCAGGTGCCACTGACATTTTGTTTTCTGGAATAGGCACAGAGACATGACAGCTTGTAGTGCCAGGGCCAGTATTTGAAGCAAAATGTGTGTGTGTGTGTGTGTGTGTGTGTGTGTGTGTGTGTGTGTTGTTGTTGTTGTTGTTGTTTGTTCTGGTCTTGGAGCTTGAACTCAGGGCCTGGGTGCTGTCCCTTAGCTTTCTGTTCAAAACTAGCATTCTACCATGTGAACCACAGCTCCACTTCTGGCTTTTTGTTGATTAATTGGAGTGAAGATTCCCGTGGACTTTCCTGCCGGGCTGGCTTTGAACCTCGATCTCTTATCTCAGGATTACTGGCATGAGCCACTGGTGCCAGGCAAAGGTGGCTTTTTTAATTGCAGAAACTAGCCAGCCTGTAATAAAAAGATGAGTATGGCAACTTTTTTTCCCCATGGGAGAAAGTAGAACTTTTATGCATTCATAAAATCGACAAAGGTGTTAAGTAACTCACCTCATTCTTCCTCCGGCGGTGTTTCGCTCGCTATGATTGCAGAAGGGCCGGCTTAGTTCCCTGACTGGGGCCTGCACTTCTTTGGCTGCTTTCCTGCTTTCCCAGTGAGGAGGAAGAGGAAAGCCCACCTGCAGAGCTCCACCGGGGGGATAAACAGTTGGGTCTCCCACGGTTTGTTACATGGGCAGTAAACACTTTAGACAGAGCCATCCACTGCTTGTTAAACTATGCTCAGTTCTCCAAAACCGAATTTAAAAGGCAAGGGGAAAAAAAAAAGAGTCAAGCTATCTGCAGAGATTTTGTTAAAGTTCCACTTGGTTAGCAGACTTGCGATGCACACTGTAACAAAGCTCTAATATAATTAAATTTTAAATTCCATGTAGAATCTGGTGGGTAGGCAGATGTACCGGTATGTTAAACTTTATGTCGCTTGAAAACGGTTTTCAAGTACATCAGAGGGAGGCCATCCAGCTGTAAAATTATCTGCTTTATGATGCCGCATCACAGCTCTGATCTTTTTCTTTTAATTAAAAATGTACCTTAAAGTTGAACCAACCCGACTCTCCGTTACCTTTTCGTCTCTTTCTTTAAAAAAAAAAATTACTGACGGAAGATGAAGCCGTCACAATGGGTCTCTCTGAACCTGTGGGGTGCCTTCTGCAGGAAATAGCTTCTCAATTAAATGTGGGTAAGTGCCTCACCTCCAGGAGGCCTGCCCGTCCTGCTGGGCCTCGGGATGACCCCACCTGCCCACTAACCTCTGTGGCCAATCCGGAAGGCAGAAGAGCCATAGAACTGTCTAGATCCTGAGATGATGATGATGATGATGATGAGGAGGAGGAGGAGGAGGAGGAGGAGGGCAATGGCTGGCTTTTCCTGCCTAACCAGGAGTGGAAGGCTGCAGGTGTCTGCCCTCCAGTTAGCAGGCAGAGGCCCCGGGAAGACCAGTCTTTCAAGAGTGGACAGAATCATCGGTGGATCCCGGTCATCTGGGGGTCATTCCTGGTGACTGTGCACCCACCACCCACAGCCAGTGACTGCGGGCACCTCAGAACAAGAGCACCCCTCCTCCCGTAAGGGTGAGCTGATGGCGTATTGGGCCCGCTGGAAGATGACTGTCAACTCTTGAACTGATTCACTCACGTGGAGGTGTGACCATTCAGACGCAGGTGCTGTGGAGACCTGGTCTCTGTCCTGCCATCACATCGTTCTGTGTGTGCTGTTGTCATCGGAGAAGCCACACGGTCACAACACACGGAGACAATTTCCCTCCCCCTGGTGAATCTAGCTGGCAGGCTCACTGCGGGTCTAGCCTGTCTCTCGGCGGCTGTTGGCAGCGCACTTGCCGGGTGCCAGAACGCCATTTATGCTCTCCCAGCTCTGAGGCTGGAGGTCCAAGCTTCACTGGGGGCCAGCGTGGCCAGTTCCTGGAGACGGGCATGTGCTGGCTGGCATACGCCGCCATCTTGCTCCATCCAAACATGGGCTTTCCTAAGTGTGTGTGTGTGTGTGTGTGTGTGTGTGTGTGTGTGTGTGTGTGGTGTGTGTGTGGTGTGTGTGTGTGTGTGTGAATCTTGTTCCTTCCTCTTTCTCATCTTCCTCCTCTTCCTCTTCTATTTCCTCCTCCTCTTCCCTGTCCTCTTCATCTTCCTCCTTCTTCCTCCTCCCTCTTCTACCTTCTTCTCCTCCTTCCTTCTTTCATTCCTCCTCCCCTCCCTCTCCTTCTCATCTTCCTCTTCCTTCTCTACTTTCTCCTCCTACCTTCCTCCTTCTCTTCTTTTCCTTCCTCTTCTTCCTTCTCTTCCTCCTTTTTCCTTTCTCTCTTCTTCCTCCTCCTCTTTCTTTTTCCTTCTCCCCTTCTACCTTCTCCTCCTTCTCCTCTTCTTCCTTCTCCTCCTCAGCCACTAATGCTCTCAGATTCAGACCCACCATTATGACCTCATTTGATCTTAATCATAGTCTAAAATCACTATCTCTAAATACACTTGCATGGGGGGGGATGGGCAGGGCTTCGGCACGTGACCCTGGGGGCGGGACGTGGCTCAGGTGTCAGTCCTGCGCTGCAAGGATGGGCGTGGACAACTGGATTCCCGGACGGCCTCCCTGGCGCTGGTTTGTGTTCACCTCGGTGAAGACTTACTCTTCGTGTGGCTTGTGAGTACACTGGGGTTTGGCCTGGGTCTCACTTCCTAGGCAGGTGCTCTGTCAGGGGAGCCGTACCTCCAGCGTGTCTGTGCTCTGCTTGTCCCGAGATAAAGGCCTTTGCTTTTCAACTGACGGGCACTGGACCGTAGCCCTCCCATTTCACCTCTCTGCCGAGGCTGGGATGGCACGTGTGCGTCACCACGCCCAGCTTCCTCCGTTGAGACTGAGTCTTTGGAACTTTTGGTTCCCAGGCTGGCTAGAAACCTCTGTCCTCCTGATCTTGGCCTCCTATGTAGCTAGGATGGTGGGATGTGCCTGCCATCCTAGCTACATAGGACAAGCCATCTGTGAGTTGGGAAGGAGGCGGGAGGGGTCTCTCAGTGTTTTGCCCAGTTTGGACTTCAACCATGATCCTCCTGCTCCCAGCCTCCTGAGTAGCTAGGAAGACAGGCGTGTGCTACTGCACCTAGCATTCTTCTTGGCTTTTTCCAAAGGCTGTGCACATGGACATCTGAACCTGTAGCTGTGAGGTCATTCCACTCAGAATAATTGTTAGACACTGCTGGATTTATTTGCATTATTAAACAGTGCTGGGTCCACTTGCCTCTGCTTATCAGTCCCGTCTGCTGACCTCTGACGCAGTCTCAGCCAGCCTGGATCGAAGTCGGCTCAGCTCTGTCTCCCCCGAACACCAATTTGTCACTCGAGCTAGACAGATGGTGAGTGTGCTTCCTAATTGGAGGACGGGGCTGGCTTGTGCACACCAGTTTACACATGTGCTCACAGATGGCTGGGCCCCAAGCGGCCTCACGGCTGTGGGCTGCCAAGGCGGGGCTCGAACCTGCCTCCCCCCGGGGTGGGGCTCGAACCTGCCTCATCCCGGGGTTGTGCCGTCCCCAGGGAAAGGAATGGGACGGGGTGGCGAGGTTGCAGCTGCAGCCTGCCCAGCTGTTCCCGCTCTGCGTCTCCCTGCTCCCTAGGGCAAAGCGGGGACCCCAACACCCCTTCATCTTATAGTGTACTCCAGCCTACTCACTTGGTGAATTTATGGAAGTACGGAAAGGATAAAGAATAGGTCTAATCCAGAGTGAGGCTGCTTGTGGAGAAATGTGTGCAGTTGTTCAGAGACTGGGATTTCCACAGCAGAAGGAGCAGAGCGGAGACAGGAGGGAGCCCCTGCCACCCCTGGTCCTCAGGGTATGGTCCCCAGGCCCAGGTCAGCCTTCCCAACAAGCCTCCTGACGGGCGGCTTGGTGGGTGTCCAGTAATCCCCGCTGGGCCACAGCTGGGCGCAGGCTGTGGGAATCCACAGGGGTTCCCAGGGGCACCTCCCATCAGGGTACGGCTGTGCACCTGGCTGGAGCAGGAAGCCATCCTGGAGTCATGGTGGTGGGGGATGGTGGTCCTTCCAGGAAACATGAGCTGGGAGGAGACATCTTGGTGCTCTGGAGCTTAGCTCCACCGTGGGTGCGCTGTGTGACCCTGAGCCAGAGTCCTGAACTCAGCCTCGGTCTCTGTGAGCGGAGGTGTGACCAGCGTCTTGGTGGTTGGGCCCACGAATAATGGTGTCTGTTTATGAAACACTTACTTCATACTTCAACAGAATCTTTTCTTATTTTCACTTACTTATTGATTGATTGATTGATTGATTGATTGTTGTTCTGGGGTTGGAGTGGCCCCTCATGTTGCGTTTACCACTTGAGCTACACTTAGACCTTTGTGCTTTTGTTATTATTTATTTATTTTGGGTAGACTCTTCCCATGGTCAGGGCTCAATCGTCCTCCCCCTCCCCCCCCAGCTGGGATTATAGGTGTGTTCCACTAAGCCAGGCTAACTTTTTGTCTCACCAACTGTTTTGCCTGAGCTGGCTTTGAAACTCCATCCTCCTACACTCTGCCTCCCAAGATTTCCTGGGATTATAGGCATGAGCTAATGAACCCCCCCCCACACACACACACACTCTGGCTCCGACTTGTCTTGTGAGATGGAGGGTTTTTTTTGCCAGCTATCTTTATGTCAGGCTGGCCTCAAAACAGGATCCTCCCAGTTCCTCCTCCTCCTGCATAGCTGGATCACAGATGTGTGCCACCACATCCAGCCCTCCATCATCAGTTGAGGTACTCAACCACAGCAGCCTTCTATTCAGCGCCTTAGGCTATGGTTGGCTGGTATTTCTTCTGGAAGCAGCCCATACATAAGCCAATCATCCTGCCCCATTTCCTGTGTGGGGAGCCCGAAGGCCACTGGGTCCAGGTCTCCTTATGGGGGGGCCTCCCTCAGGGCCAGGCTTTAAGAAGTTAGCCCTCAGATCCCTCAGGAGGAGGAAGCGTGTTAGAAGGAAGGAGAGATAAGAAATAGTAGGAAGGTTATCTTTCAATTAAGAGAGGCAGAAACTCTTCCTCTGAGCACCTCGCCTGGGATATCCATTTCCCCGGCTAGCAGAGAACTGGGCTTTTTATCTGCAGCTCTGTTCTCAGCCACTGGGCCGGAGCCCTTTCCCTCCCCTGTCCTCTCCCAGAATCCTCTGTGTCACCATGGCTCCTCCCTCCCCTGTCCTCTCCCAGAATCCTCTGTGTCACCATGGCTCCTCCCTCCCCTGTCCTCTCCCAGAATCCTCTGCGTCACCATGGCTCCTCCTTGCAGAGCACAGGTCAAGTCCAGGGGAGCCCAGCCCTGGGCAGGGCCTGGGGCTGAATGCAGCCTGCCTGTGATGGGAGAGAGCAATAGGGCGAGAAGGAAGGACTTGGGGGTCTCTCCTGCGCGTGCGCACACACACACACCCACACCCACACACACACACACACCCACACACACCCACACACACCCACCCACACACACACACCCACACCCACACCCACACCCACACCCACCCACCCACCCACACACACACACACACACACACACACACACACACACACACACACACACACACACACACACACACACACACACACACACACGCGCGCGTGCTCCCCGCTCTCCTCAATGGCTTCCTGATGAGGATTGCTAGGACAACTTTGGCTCCATATCTCCGTCTTCCTGACCGCCCCCCCCCCCCCCACAGGTGTCTACCTGTTCCAGGTGGGGTGGGCTTTGTCCTGGCTCAGGTGCTTTCTGGGTGTGTGCCTGGTGCTCTCCTGTTCCAGTCTGGGGTACAGGATGCGTCCAGTGTGCCCCCAGGTCCCAGCTCCTCCCTCCTTGGGCAATCCTGGGGGGGCTGGGCGTGGCCACAGGGGCAGAGGTGCTCTGTGGGGTGGGGTGGGGTGGTGCGGGGCAGTGTGGCCTCCTCTTTCCAGTGCACAAAGACGCTGCAGAGCACAGGGACAGCACCCCACCCTCCCTGGCTGCCAGGGCTGGCCGCCAGGTCATCCACTTCTCCGCCCAGCTTGACTGTTGTCCTCCGCTCAGGGGGCTGTGGAGTCTATGGTACCCTTGTTGGCTGAGCTGGGGGCTCCCATTCCAGTCCTGGGGTTCTCCACCCTCTCATACCCCCCAGCTGCCCAGGCAGAGGCATAGCAAGGAGGGAGAGGAGCCCCTTCCTGCCTCCCTCCCCCACTGCCAGGCCCGTCCCCTCCTAGGCCAGCCCAGGGGTCAGCCTGTCTCCAGCAAATTGGGGTTCATGGGCTGGGCAGGACTGATCCTCACTGGGGATGGTTTGAATGTTTGAGCACTTTGGTCTTTTGTTTCTGGTAAGAAGAAAGACCCCCCCCCCCCCGGGAGTGGAACTGCGGCTCCCCAGCTTAGCAAGCCTGTTGGGGGTGGGGGGTGGGACCTGGGACACCCTAGGCCCCCCTGCTGCCTGCAGCCTCCCACCCGTCAGTGGCTCATTTTCTGCACCTCCGTTGTCATCCATGGGGCCCAGAAGTGCCCACAGGCCTCCGCTTGGCCCAGCTCACAGGGGCTCGCGGTCTGGGGTCCGTTGTTTGGCTTTCTGGGCCTGGGAAGATGGCGCTCATCTCCAGCTTATTAGAAGGATCCAAGGCATTTGTTTCCCTGCAGGCAGAGTCTGCCAGAGGAGTCATTTTCTCACTCCGACCGGAGCAGCAGAGCCAGGCTCCCTGGCTGGTCAGGCGGTTGGGACAGGCATGCTGAGGACAGGCTGGACGCGGGTGGCCATGGGCCCTGGGAGTGGCGTGGGTCCAGCCACTTTCCAGGAAGAGCTGGGGCCTGGATGGCAGCCAGCAGCTCAGCGCAGGCGGTGAAGGGCAGGGCCCAGGGTGAGCAGATGCTGGGAAGAGAGGAAGTGAGCGCAGGCGGGAGCGGCCATGGTAGGGCGCGCTCCTCTCCGAAGTTGGGGAGGACAGTCCTTCCAGGCTGTTGGGGGACGGGGGGGTTGGGGGGGTGGCCACTGGCAACGCTGTGGGGCCTCCCTCTGTGTGTGTGTGTGTGTGTGTGTGTGCGCATGTGTGCACGTACACACATGTGTGTGTGGGTTGGGGGGTTCCCAGGACCTAATCCCAGAAACAGACCCAGAGATGGTCACACCCCACATAGCACAGGGCGGCCAGCAGTCACCCCGGGGTCCCCCAGAGACCTGGGGTCACTGGGAGAGTGGCATAAAGAAACATCTTTAAGCAGTGTACAAGCTGGGCACTGGTGGCTCACGCATGTAATCTTGGCTACTCAGGGGGTTGAGATATGAGGATTGTGGTTTGAGGCCAGCCAGGCCAGGAAAGTCCATGAGACTCTTATCACCAGTTAACCAGCAAAAAGCAAGAAGTAGAGCTGTGGCCCAAGCTGTAGAACAACAGTCTTGATTGAAAAAACCTAAGGGACAGCTCCCAGGCCCTAAATTCAAGCCCTACTACTCATGCAGACACGTATGCACACGTGTGTGCGTGCACGCATGCAGATGTAGCTGTACAGAGGGTTTCAGTTCAACGTGTCATTTTGTGGGTACAATGCATCTTGACCAGTGTCACCCCTTCCCTCCTCCTCCCCATCTCTCCCAACCCTGTTACCTTTGACCATTTTCCTGTATGTCCATTGACTATTGTGACTGCACTTGCCCGTTCTCTCTCTCTGTCTCTCCCCCTCCCCTTGACCTCTTCCCCTCACATCACATCCAGCCTCCAGTCTGCCAGGAGGCCTTGCTGGAGGCCCTGCCTGCCTCTGTAGGTTGGGCGGCACAGGCAGATCCACCCAGCGGTGGATGCAGTGGGCTCCCGGGCAGAGCCTCCTTGCCAACTGGAGTCAGAGAGGGAGGCCAGGAGGCCACAGGATGAGATCAAGCTAGAGTCCTACCGGGGAAGAAGGATGCCTTCTCTCACATACACAAACATTTTGAGCACTGATGGCTCATGCCTGGAATCCAGCTACCCAGGAGGCCCAAATCTGAGGCTCCTGGTTCAAAACCAGTTGGGACAGGAAAGTCTGCGAGACTCTTACTTCCACTAAACTACCAAAAAAAAAAAAAAAAAAAAAAGCAGAAAGTGGAGGGCTCCAATGATAGAGCGCTAGCCTTGAGCAAAAAGAAGCTCAGGCCAGCAACCAGGGCCTGAGTTCAAGCCCCAGGGCCAGCAGCAGAACAAAAAAAGAGACACAAGCATCAAATGTTGGTTCACCAGGGCATCCGGCGTCAGTGCCAGGGCCATGCCTGCCAGAGAATTACTCGGTGAGGGGCACAGTGGTGCCAATGGGTGTTTAGCAGCATCCCCGGCCTCTGCCCGCTGGGTACCGCCGGCCCCATCCTCTGGCAGCGGCGGTAACAGCAGACAGTGTCTCTCAGTGCTGTCCGCCGTTCCTGGGGGGGTGAACAGCACTGCTTTCCACAGCTGGAACCTTGTCTCCACCATTTCAGGATGGAACAGTGCTAAGGGACAGGACGTGGCCCTGCCTGCAGCCCGGAGCTGTGTGACCTCCCTGCCCTAAGGGAAGGGCGGGTTCTGGTGGGAAGTAGAGGCTGGGCCTTCCTTCCCCATTCCCACGTGCTGTCACTGCTGGGTGCTGGGCAGATGGGCTGGGCAGGGCCCCTTCATTTTGCCGGGGAAAGCTGATGTGGTGTGGAGCATTGCTCTCGTATTGATTGACTCATCAAGGGGTCTGCCTTGGCTGCCGGCATTTGTTCAGAGGGTGAAAATTAATGCTGCAGATGTTGACTGGGTAATAGGATTTGAAATCTGCTGTTGGGGGCGGGGAGGGGGAGGGAGAGACACCCGTGGAAACCATTGGGCCAGGAGTGGGAAAAGCACTTTTGCATCAAGGAGGATTTGGTTCACCACGTAGCACGCAGTGCTTGCTGTCAGACGCTAACGAGAAACACCAGCCTCCTCTCCTCTGGCTGGGGCTGGCGTTGGCGCTGCCAGTCTCCTTGGCTTTATTCTGCTCAGGGCTCTGAGGTGGCACCGAGTAGAGTGTCTTTGTGATGGAGAGCGCGGCTTCGGGAGGGAGGCGCCGGAGCCTAATTACTGCACACACGATTTAGCCTGAGCACCAAGGCAGGCCTGGCCCACCTGCTCTTTCCTGTGCCCAGCTGTCTCTGCAGTGGGTGGGCACGGCGCTGCATCGCCTGGCGGGGTGTCTGGACCTTGAGGGGTGGGCGGGGTCCCCTGGTGAACCCCCTGGTGATGCCACTGGCTCAGCATATGTTGCCCAGAGCCAGAGCTTTGCATCAGGCAGCGCAGAACTCTGCCTTTCTCCTGGCAGAGCCAGAGATCTGGGCAGCTTCTTGGAGCCAGATTCCTGCCTTTTTTCGTAGCAGGACTCGTGGAGCGGGGATGGTACAGCCAGTACCTGGCCACGACCTGAGGCCTTTCTCAGGGGGGACCATCGGGGGAAATCCTAGGAAGTTGTGCCCCTGGGCTCCATTTCTGTTTGATTCCCTTGTTTTTCTCTGCAGCCAGCTCTGTTTGCCTCCACCCCAGATGAACATTCTCCATTATACATTATCATGTGGTGGCTTTTTTTTTTTCTAAACCGAATCTCCCTTCGCAGATTGCTGTCTTTGTAATATAGGAATTATTTCTCAGTCACTTTAGAAGTCCTGCTTCATTAGCCTGGTGACTGTTTAGTAATTTGCAAAGTCACTTTCCCAAGTTTTAAGACTGCCCGGTTGAGAATCACAGTAATAAATTCACTAGATCTTAATAATGTTATGATTCTGTCTGAAAACAAACACAAAATGCTGGAATCAGTAATTAGCTCTGACCCAACATCAACGATGCGGTGCAGGGGACCATGCTGACTGGGAGGCCCAGGCACCCACCGCTCAGTGCCCACCCAGGACCTCTGGCCCTTCCCCCTTGCTCCTGGGACCCTGAGCCTGTGTCCCCTTCCCCCCTTCAGCAAACCCTGCCCAGACACTGCCTTTGGGGAAACACACAGGGTGGCTGGACTTCTACCCTTGCAAGTCTAGAGTGCAAGCTCTTGCTCAGCCATTTTAGAAAGATGGTGGCACTCACTGGGGGAATGGAGTATGTGACCCAAGGCTGCTTTCCTTCCTTCCTTCCTTCCTTCCTTCCTTCCTTCCTTCCTTCCTTCCTTCCTTCCTTCCACCCCTCCCCTCTCCATTCCCTTCTTTACTTCTTCCTTCCCTTCCCTCTGTCCCTCCCTTCTTCCTTCCTCCCTTCCTTCTTTCCTTCCTTCCTTCCTTCTTTCCCTCCCTCCCTTCCTCCCTCCCTCTCTCCCTCCCTCCCTCCCTCTTTCCTTCCCTTTCTACCTGTGTCATGAGCCACACTATGATGGGGAGAGTTGTCAAGGGCAGCCATGTGTGGTCTGAGGGTCAGCCCCCCCCCCAAGGAAAGTGGAGAGGGTGATCCCCCCCTTCCAGGGGAAGTGGAGAGGGTGATCCCCCCCAGGGGAAGTGGAGAGGGTGATTCCCCCCCCAGGGGAAGTGGAGAGGGTGATCCCCCCAGGGAAAGTGGAGAGGGTGATCTGCCCCCCCCCTTCCAGGGGAAGTGGAGAGGGTGATTTCCCCCCAGGGGAAGTGGAGAGGATGATTCGCCCTCTGCCTCTCCTGGCCCTCCTCTGGGTTGCTCCTGGCTGAGGGGAGCCGGGGCCGCCCAGGATGCACGTGGCCTTGCCACGCCACCTTCCATTTTCCAGAATGAATCTGACAGCTGAGAGGACTGGAGGGAGGAGCACCCCCCCCCCCAGCCTTTCTGGGATGTTCCAGGCCAGAGTTTTCTGGCAAAATCGATGTTGACATTTTGATAAGAATTCATTCACTGTGTTCTGTATTTTGGATCTTTGACTCTAAGCGGTTCTGAAAAGCAGCTGCAAGGCTAAATCTTGTTTGTGGAATCTGCATACCGCAGCGGCGGCATGGGTCATTTCCTGCACACCAGGAGCAAGTTAGCCACCACCACCAGTGCGCTGGTGTTCATCAGACCTCGGCCCGCGGGCCTGGGGGGCGACGCACAGCCAATGTCTTGACCCCTTTCCTGTCCCGTGCAGTGCTTGCAATGCAGGGAAAAAAGGCAGACCTTTCACAGAAAGATTCTGCATTCATAAAAAAGACACAGTCTTCACTCGTTAGGAAAACTGGCTGCGACGTCTAAATGAAACATGAACGCCATGTTGGTCCAAGGGGAAAAAATTAAACCTGGGATGGGAAGCAACGCAGGCCACTGATTGAAAGACACACAGCTCTGTCTAAATTGGGCTTCTTGTTTCTGAGGATTGGGGTTTTTTTTGGGGGGGGGGGAGTCCCTAACTATATTTGCCTCCAGTGAGTTCTTCCCAACCAGTGCCTGGAGTGGGCTCTGTCTTCACTCTAAGAAAGACTCCAAACCAGAGACAAACAAGTGGAGGAAGGGAGGGGCAGAGGCTGGAACAGCAGGGCTGGGACGGCTGCTGGCAGGTGCTGGCCCCCTGCTCCTCCCTTCCTCCTCCCTTCCTCCGATGGACTGGACGTGAAGGGGATTGGGTGGGCTCTGCACGTTCCTGACCCTCTCTCGCTCCCCTCCCTCTGCTTGGGGTCCTGAGGGTGAGTGGGAGGCGGGCAGTGTCCTGGGGCATTTCAGGGTGGTGACACAGAACAGAGACCCAAGGGAGCCTGCTGTGATTCTGTGCCTGGCATCCTCTGTGCCCTGGGGCACTGCTGTCCCCAAGAGGGGATGGGGGAGGGGAGGGCTGGGTGGAAGGCTAGCCAGGGCCTGGCACAGTCAGGGTGGGTTGGCGGCAGGTATGCTGAAGTCACCTAAACGGGCGATGCTGGGGTCCTCCCACTTGTACCCTTTAGGGGTACAGTCAGAAGCTGATGAATGGGTTGACCCTGAGTGTCACTCCTCCCCCCGCCCCGTAAAATGTCATGAATGTTCTGGAGTCTTCCATCAGCCTTGGCAGAGATGCCCACGAGCTGGCTTGCTCTTTCTCTGATTTTCCTTGGCAGTTGCTGCAGATCAGCCCACTCTCTATCCACTCTGGCCTGGCCATCGCCTCCCTGGGTACCTGGGATACCCGGAACTCCCCTGGCATCGTAACGAACTTGGGCATTTGTCTCCTTCCCTTGGGATATTTACTTGGCCAAGTGATGGGTGCTAAAGGGTGTATTCCGGGTGCTGTTACCTGCTGGGGGGAAGGGTGGGGTGGGGGGGAGGCTCCCATCCCCCAACGGGCCACAGGCTGCAGGTCTGGAGCTTAGGAAAGAGGTTGGGTTGGTCTGTTGGAGCTGACTGTACTCCAAGCCTTCATTGTCTGGGACTGTAAAGGTAGTGTCTTGGTGGGGGGCCCTGCAGGGAGCCTGTGTTTTAGGGGGTGTAGTGGGAATCAGCCAGGCTTCATGGAGATCCGACCCCTCCCTCGATCCGGGCTTGTGAGCACCAGCCTGGAGTGTGCAGCCAGTGCTGGTGCACCTGTGTCAGAACGCCTCTCGGCTTGCATTCCCTCTGCACGCAGGGCCTTCCTGCCTGGCTGAGCCTGGGCCCCAGACGCAGTGGCAAAGTGAGAGGTGAGGCGCGGGGAGCAGGTGACAGGAGGCCCGGGGAGGTGCCGTCCTGCCGCTGTGGACAGTCTGGAGATGGCTTCCTGCAGACGAGGAAGTAGAGCTACCTGAGCCTCGCCCACCAGGAAGGAGGGTGAAATTGCAGCCTGGGCCTGGAGTGGCGGGGGGGGGGGGGGCAGTAAGGCGGGGGTCTGGACAAGGAGCGACAGAAAGGGGTCTGTAGGCCTAGACAGAGTGCCTCCCCTCCAGGGGTGGTGACATCCCAGCCAGGTTCTCCGGATCTCCGACCCCACAGGGGTCACCCCTGCCCTTGCAGGTCCCATTCTCTAGCATGTCTGAGGCCCAGGAAGGACCTTTCTAGGTCAAGGCAGTGCTATCCCCACCCCAGCTGGTTCATGAACCAGCAGAGCCTGGAGGGGAGGCCCTGCCTGCCAAGACCGAATTTCCAGAAGCTTCCCTCATCCCGGAGGGAGTGCCCGGTCTGAGAGACTTCCTCCGCAGAGAGCAGTATGGGATGGCATTCAGCACACAGCGTTTAGCCAGCTCACTTCCAGGTATCCGTGGCACAGGGGAATTCAAACCACCTCCCAGCCACCAGGAGAGCTGGGTAGCTCAGCGGCAAAGCATGCCCAGCAAGCGCAACGTCCTGGGTTTGATCCCCCGTACACCCCCCCCCCCAAAGAAGAGAAAAGACCAAACAAATATACAGTTAGAAAACAAACAACAAAAACAGCTCCACAACGAGCCGTTCGCCACCTCGGGCCTACCGGCTGCACTGCCAGGTGAACAATGACACACAGCAGTGTGAGTGGTGGTGTCAGCGATGATATGTATGGGGAAATCCTGGCAGGCCCTTATATCTAACTAAATATATATCTGTCGTCGATTCATCAATCCCTCTTTTGGATACTTACCAAGAGAAATGGAAATATATGTTTGCAAGAAAAAAAGATTTGTATAAAGAATGTTCCTTGCTGTTTTATCCATAACTAAAAATAAGAAGCAAGAACTCAGGTCTCCATCAGTGGGTGAATAAGGAGAGGTATATTCACACAGTGGAAAATACATAGCAATAAAGGGGAATACAGTATTGGTGTCTTGAAAACACCCTGCTGGGGGAAGGAAGCATGGCACTAAGAGATTTTGTTGCTTTCTTTTTGTCAGTCCTGGGGCTTGAACTCAGGGCCTGGGCTCTGTCCCTGAGCTTTTTCACTCAAAGCTAGCATTCTACTACTTTGAGTCACAGCTCCATCTCTGGTTTTCTGATGGTTAATTGGAGGTAAGAGTTTCAAGTACTTTCTTGCCACGAAAAGATCATGAACCAGGATCCTCACATCTTAGCCTCCGGAGTAGCCGGGATTACAGGCGTGAGCCAATAGTACCTATCTAAGAGTTTGTATTGCATGTGTGGTTCAAGTGAAAGTCTAGATTGAGCAAAAGTCACGTGTGGTGAAAAGCAATCTTGTCCGTATTTTCCACAACACGGGTGATGGTGTCTGTAGTCTACTGGGAAGAGATAGAAGAGGAACTATTTTGGTTGTTACAATGTGCTACGCCCCGACAGATGCTTCCTTTACACTGGTGCTGTTGTCAGAGTTCATCCCAGGCTGCATTTGAGAGTTCTGTGCTTCACTTCCTTCCTGTAGGACCCTTGCTAGCAGCAAGTCTACAGCAGTGCAGGGGATGCAGCCATTTACTTTTGAAATGCATCAGAAATACAGTGGGGGCTGCTGGGTACTCGTGACATTTAGAGCAAAATTCCGTGTGCTTTTATCAGGACAGTTTGTTGCACCTTCTGGCTTAGGTTTGAGAAATGCCCATGGTGGCTGGATGGAATGTTCTAGTTCCTAAGTTAGAGATACAGTGCAGATGAACTCATGAACCTTCTTTTATTTAAATTTGATGACATGTGTATGTATGTATGTATATATGTGATATATTTTCTAGTATTAGATGTCATGTGATGCTCGGGGCTGGGCTGGGGTTTGAACTCAGGGCTATGGGCTTTACTGGGCAGCAACCTGAGCCACACCTTCATTTCTGTGATAGGGACTGGACTGTGATCCACCTATTTGCACTTCTCGCCCTAGCAGGGATGACACGTGTATACCACCACAGCCAGCTATTGGTTGAGATGAAGTCTTGTAAACTTTTTTTTTTTGGCCAGCCTGGCCTTGGACTGTGACCCTCTCAGTCTCAGCCTCCTGAGTAGCTGGGATTGCAGGTACTCACTACACAATGCATCTCAAAAATATTAAGAGGTTCTGAATGTTGTAAAAGGAAACAAAATGGAAACCCTTCCATTCCACACTCTGGTCCCACTGCCACCTCGGCCCCGGCCAGCCAGGCTGGCTCTTGGCATGCACCATTTCCCATGAGACATGCCCTCCTCCTCCTATCCCTCCCAGCCTCTCTTCTCTCCTCTTCCTCCTTTCTTCTTCTTTCTCCTCCTCTTCGTCTTCCTCTTTTTCTTCCTCTTCTTCCTCTTCTTGTATTCTTCCTCCTCCTCGTACCCCGCCCCCCCAGTCTCTGTGTCTATCATTTTTCTCCTCCCCATTCCACCCTGTTGGTTGCACTGCGGGAGTGAGTAAGGTGCTTGGGAGTGTGGTGCTTGGGAGGGATTGTAACCACAGACGTCAGGAGAGGGAAGAATAGAGGTTGGGTTGGGAGCACTGGAGAGCCAGGAGCCTCCCTTACCCCTGGAGGCCATGCCAGTGAGAACAGGAATGTGGACGGGCAGATGGTGTCAGGGAAGCAAAGGCTGATGGGGTGTCCAGAGGCGGGTCATCACTGGTGTCCGGGGGTGCGGGCGGCCCAGGCTGGGTGGAGGGCAAGGCCCTCAGAGGCCAGAGGCCGAGGAGCTGAGAGGCTGAGGGAGAGAACACGGGTTACTACACAGACGCGTAGGCGGGGATGGGGGCGTGGAGGCTGGAACAGGCCAGGAGTGTGTGGAAGGCTGGTGGGCGGGCTGAGCGGGATGATTGGCGGAGGGCCACGGCCCTTATGAGAGACAGACGTGGTTTGGATAACGCAGGAAGAAGATGTTGGAGTGGGTCAGGGGGAACACGGTGGATCCCCACTTCATCTTCTTGGGTATGATGCGGGTGTGTGTGGGGGAAGTGGCATCTGGGAAGGCTAAGAGGGGCGTGTTCTCAGGAAGGGCAGGGCATGTCCGGAAAGCAAGGGTCACCAAAGCCAGGGAGCTGTGGCTCAAATGATCGAGCGCCAGCCTTGAGCAAAAAAGCTAAGGGACAGTGCCCAGGCCCCAGGTTCAAGCCCCAGGCTGGGCACAGAGGAGGGACTGGGGCGGACAGGTGGGATCAAGACAGGAAGGAAGGGTCTCCTTCCCGGCTCCTCGCATTGTCCCACACACCAAGCTGGTGGATAATCACCATTGCAACTCTCCTCGCTTTACACCGTAAAGTCCCCCGCACAGGAAGTTTTCCTTTTTTTCTTTGTTGTTTTAAATTCATACTTCATCTCCACTTCCTACCTCTGCTCTTAGACCCAAGTCTGAGCTCCAGAATCTTGGATGAATGGATGAGAATGGTCCAGAGTCTTTGCTGTAACTCATAAAACTCGAGAAGCTTCCCCCATGCTCGGGCCCTAGTGACAAAGTTGAGTCCATCCTACACTCAGTCTCTGAATTTTTGGCAAATGGAAGAACACAAGACCCCGACTCAGAGCTGCTGGGATCCCACGGGCCCTGGCTGACCCTGCGGCTAGCTATTTGGAATTTGAGGCAGACAGATTGGACCGGGTCGTTGAAAGAGTTTGCCAGTTTGTGGTGGGAATTGAGTCGAATTTATTATCATTTTTGCCAGCAGTGCTTTGCCAGCTATTTATTGAATCTGAGGATTTCTAGAGAATGCTAGGGCTTTGATGGGCAGGTGGCTGACAGCCACATGGCCTGTGTTCGAGCTGGCATTCCTCTCGGCTGGCACTTCAATAGTTCCAAAGTGGCATCGCAGGCGATGCGTAGCAGTCAGTGTTGGGAGGGGTCATGCTCGTGCCCAGGGCTGCTGCGGGCTGGCACCAGCACAGCGGGGCCTCAGGGCAGCTCTCGCAGGAAGTGCTGAGCTCTGACTTGTACTGTTGGAAGCCGATGAGAAACAGAAAGAGGCAGATTCAGGGTGCAAGTTACTCACGCCAGCCAGACACCTGTGGCTCATGCCTGTCATCCTAGCTACCCAGGAGGCCGAGATCTGAGGATCACGGTTCAAAGCCAGCCTGGGCAGGAACGTCCATGAGACTCTTCAATTATTTAGCAAAAAATAAAAACAAAAACAAAAGCAAGCCAAGAAACCCAGAAGTGGAGCTGTAGTTCAAGTAATAGAGTGCCAGCCTTGAGCAAAACACTGAAGGACAGAGCCCAGGCACACATGCGCATACTTGTTCTTTGTTTTTCCAGCCTGCCAACCAGCAAGGTGATCTCACCTTTATCAGGGACAGTGAAATGAAGTAAGAGAAGAGCCGTGTCTTACTGTGAGGGAGTTTAGAGCAAGGTGATGAGTGGAATGCCCAGGCAGGCGGTGTGCGCACAGATACTAGCACCTCCTTTGTCTCGTACTCCGGTGTTAGGAGCATCTGCAGTGGAACTGTTCTCTCCAGAACGCTCTACATGACAGCTGGCGTCCTTTCCCTCCTTTTAGCACTCTCTTCTCTAAAAGGGTTTAGAAAATCTGCTTAAATACGAGGTAGCTGAAAAATGTTGGACATGCAATAATAAGGTAGACCTTGCTGGCTAGAAATGATGTTCTATTTTTAGAAGGAAAATTAAGTCCAAGTCAGCCAAATCACTTACAATTAGCCAAGAATATTAAATCACCTTGGATGGACAAAAATCATCCATATATAAACTAATGGCTGGTGATCTGCATTAAAAAAAACATAACAAACATACCAACATGTCATACTTAAACATGTGGGGAATAAATTATATAGGCCTGGTTGCTTACCAATCCATAGGATCAACTTTTACCTTTGGTCTTATTTAATCTGGTATTTCTTTTTTTTTAAGTTGTTTTATAAAGGTGATGTACAGAGGAGTTACAGTTACATAAATCAGCAATGAGTACATTTCACCTCTTCCCTCGCTCTCTCCATTTTTCCCTCCCGTCCCCACCCACAAGTTGTATGGTTCATTTCTCACATAGTGTCCAGTGAGTGCCACCGCTGCGTTTGTTCACCCTTTGTCCCTCCACTTCTGCGCTATCTGATATTTCTTAAAAATAAACGAAGCATGACATGCATTACATGTAATCCAACTCCGCTTGCTCTTGTCCCGTGGATGGTGTGTTTTTAGTCTCATCGTTTTCATTCCTATGCGTTTTTTTTATACTTTCCCCACATATATCTGTAGTGATTAACAACACAGAGCTTGTTCTATAGAGCTTAAAACTTGATGTAAATGAGACATCTTTTTGTGGCATATTTTAGCGTATTATCTTTACCGGGGTTGGGAGGCAGGGCTTGAGTGGTAAGAGCACTAGCAAATGAGTGACTGTGGCGGGTATCTGGTTTGAGTCCTAGTCTCAGACCCAAAAATAAAAAAGAAGTCTTATCATTTCTGGTGTAAATGTGACGGAATATCGCGCGTCCTGTCTCTCACAGTGTTGGAACACACCGCATCCGCAGCTCTCTTCCTTGCCCTGCTGTGCAGAGCGTGGCTGAATTAAGTTGAATCAACCTTTTTGACCAATCAGGCGTACGGACCCGTGCGTGCCTATCTGTGTGCTCTGCATCCCATTGGTGAACAGCTCGGTGATAAAGCACAGTGCTTCCGTTCCTCTCTGAAATGACTGTGTTCGCCCACCTTTCAGCTCCAAGGGTCTTCCTACGCTGCATGTTTTCTGTAGTCGGTGACTTTGGGACACGGCTTGCTCTCAGCGGTTCACCCACACCGGTCGGCGGCACTGGCTTGCGCCTGGCTGTGTGTGGACGGCCATGTTTTCTTTGTCGGCTCACTGGTGGGTGGGTGCTGGGGCTGCAGTGCCACCTCTACCACCTCAACGCCCCGTTTCAACATCTGGCTTCTCTCTGTTACTTCTTAATCTAGAAGCGCTTCTAGGAAGATCAGAGTGTGATTAGCAAAAGGGAAGAATGCTTAGAAAGAGCTTACATTTCTGAGCTGGGGAGGGGGGACCCCCGGCCTGGGGCTCCCCTTGATCTCCTAGGCCATTGCCTCCCCTGGCTGCTGCTCTTCCCAGCAGGTTCCATGTTTTCATTCCCACCAGGCCCTCCCAGGGACAGGGGAGGATGGACGTTTGGGCTTGGCAGCAGGAGGGACATCTGCTTCCTGGGACAGTGCCCAGGAGAGGCTGGCATCCCCGGGGCCCTGGGCGGTGAGGCAGGGGAGGTGGTGATGGAGGACCCCCCCCCCCCCCGCTCTCCCCCTTCCCATCCTCTCGCAGATCCGCCCGCATCCTCGAGGTCGGAGAACAGCAGAAGGTGTCATGATCTTCTGCGCCAGCAATTTTAGGCTCTGGGAGCTAAAATTAGCTTCTCCTCCCCAGTACTTCAGGGAGGATGGGCAGCCACTGTCCATCCATCTCACGCCAAAGCGTGGCCGGTGACAGCCTGTGCTGCAGGCTCGAGTCACGAGCTGCTGGACATAGTGTCCCATCCCCCCTCCCCCCGTCCCCTGCAGCTGTGCTTGCTCTGAGAATGCAGAAGCAGCACTTGGCTGCCCTCTGTCCTCTTGAGGGTCAACGTGACCACGCTGGGCCCCATTCCACACCACAGGACCCAGCCCAAGCCCATAGGCACCGTCGGCCAATGGGAGTGGCCATCCCTACAGCCCCAAGTGGCCAGGAAGAGGTTTGGACAGCTCCAAGGTGCAACTCTACCACCACCCCACCTGCTGTACGCACCATGGACGCTGGGTTCCTCTGGAGATCTCTGTGCCAGGCGAGTGTAGGAAAACAGTACAACAATAACGATGACGACGACGACATTTGCTGTATTGGTATTTGTAACATCAATTAATTGTCACACTAATAATGTTGAGTCCTGGAGTTCACTCAGGACAGCCTCACCTAGGCTCAGCATGTCTCCCTACGGTCCTTGGGTTTGAGGGCGGGAGGCAGGGGAGAGGGGGACACGGGGGGCTTTCCCAGAAGAATCCAGTGTGGCTCGGTGGTCCGTGGCAGCGCTTAGCAGAGGAACCCCTGGGGCCCCAAGTCCACTGTTCTTTGTGATGCCTGGGCGCCTTTCCTTCCACCAGGCCGTCAGACTCTCCAGTCCGTGTGCACACGAGCCACTCCACTTCACCCCCCCACCACTTCCAGTCACCTTCTTTGGGAGGAAAAAATGGCTCCTAAAAGTGACGTGCAGAGAGCTCCCCAGGCCCCCAGGCCCCCCACCCCCCGGCAGGAGAGGCTCTGTCGGGCCACGGGAACCGCTGCATTATTCTTTCACCCAACTTATTAGATTAGAAACTTAGTAAAAACAGCCTCAGCTGCCACCACTCCACAACAGAGCCACGATCAACGAGGAAAATTGATGCGTTCAGAGTAAAGAGAAACTCCAGTGCATTCGTCAGAGTGAGGAAGTGCCTGCGGAAGGGCCCGCTCCCGCAAACAGCCGCCGTGGAATTGTAATCAGATTTCTTAATTATTTTCATAAATCTCGGGTACATAAAAAAGATACACAAAGCCCTTTGATCAAAAAGTCACTGGTTTACAAGTGCCTCTGGGTGACTAGAACATTCCGGGGTGGGGGTGGGGGGGAAGCCGGGGGCTGAGCAAGTTCCTTCTTGGCAGGTTCTGGCAGCACTGCTCACCCACCAGCTGGGCAGGTACTGCGGCCAGAGACCCGGGTGCTGCTAATGGGGGGGGGGTTGGTGGCGAGGGACAGCCCGGAGGAGAGGGGAGAGGCGCGCTGGGCTCATGGGGAGTTAGGCGAGGTGGCTCTGCAGTGGGGGTTTTAGCTCAGGGAATCTGAGCTGCTTCCGGGGTGGGGGGGTGGGGGGGTGGGGAAGGTTGGCTCGCCTCACCGGGAGGGTGTCCGGGAAAGGCAGAGGCGGCCTCCATGTGTCCAGAGACTGTGTCCTCCCGTTGGTCCCAAGGTGGCCCAGGAAAGGTGGGGCTCGAATGGGCATGGCCGGGGTGATTGCCCACTGCTAGGCTCCAAGGGCAGCCAGGAAGGCATGGCTCCCCTCAAACGTATTTCTGGAAATGGTACAGAAAGATGGAAAGTTAGAAAACAATGATAAGGTCTCTTGGTGTGTGTGTGTGTGTGTGTGTGTGTGTGTGTGTGTGTGTGTGTGTGTGTGTGTGTGTGTGTAAGAGAGGCAGGAGAGAGAGAGAGAAAGTGAGAGAGAGCAAGGGGGGTGGACAGGCAGGCACAAGCGACTGGCACTCAGGCTCATGGGAAGCCCAGCCCCATGCTGCCCTTGGGCAGGGGTTCAGTGCTTCGTCCCTGTCGATGCTCCTGGAAAGACAACAGAGTCCCTGGTGTCTGCGTGGGGCAGCCCCTGTATAAAGGCCCAGAAAGTGATGGACACGCATGTGCGTCCACCACGCAGTGGACATCATTGTTTTCCACACATAAATGTCTAACAAGGGGTTGACTAGTCTTCTGTTTTCTGTTCTCCCTTAGCCTGCTTAGCTCTTCAAGGGGGGGGTGGCAGAGAGAGAGAGAGAGAGGAGAGAGGGATGGAGGGAGGGAGGGAGGGAGAGAGACAGAGAGAGACAGAAAGGGGGAATCTTGTTTGAACAGTTGGCTGCGCATTCGCATGATAACACAATCCCATTAAAATGTTCCTACGTTCCACAGAGAGGCACCACGCCAAATGGGCTCCGTGTTGTATTAAGCCATAATCAGAATTAAAATGGGGGGGGCGGGGGCGGGGCCGAGGGACTGCCTGGTGCAGCTCCCGAGCCCCTGCGTGGTCCCAGGCGCAGCTGACTTGTGCCACCCGGAGTGCGGTGCCCCCTGCAGCCAGCCCTGGGCTCCCAGGTGGTGCAGCGCGAGCGCGCGCGGTGCTGGGCCAGGGCGGTAGTCAGCTGACAGAGGCAGGCGTGGTCCTCTGAGTCCTGGTGGCCGGCGAGTGTCCTGGCCTGGCGGCCCTGCCTCAAGTCCTCGTGGTTTCAGAGAGACAGCCCCCCAAATGATCTTGAGGCCCTGAAATGCACTAGGAACCCCCCCCCCCCGAGGCTGGGCTGGTCCTTGGCTGCAGCTCCTGGCGCCTGGCGTTGGCCATGTAAGCCCCAAGTATCCCTTTGGGCCTCTGGTTCCTCCTGTCAGGGCCTGGGTGGGATGGGCGGGGGCTGCACCTGTCAGACCAGGATGTGTGAGGAGCTCTGGTAGTGTCACCCCTCCCCCACACCGAGCCCCTCCCCCACAATGGGAATGAGTGTTAAGAGCAAGTGTTAAAGCCACACTCTAGCCACACTCCTCTAGCCCACGGATTAATTAACCAATCCGTTCCCTTTCCCATCTAATCTAACTGGCTCCCTTTGCATTTACATCTTCACTTGACTCCTAGCCCAGGGCTGCAGGTACCAGTGGCTCACGCCTGTCATCCTAGCTACTCAGGAGGCTGAGATCTGAGGATCACAGTTCAAAGCCAGCCCAGGCAGGAAGGTCCATGAGACTCTTATCTCCAATAAACCACCAGAAAACCAGACGTGGTGCTGTGGCTCAAGTGGTAGAGCATTCGCCTTGAGCTGAAGCGCTGAGGGACAGCGCCCAGGCCCATGACCACCACCACCAACAGAACTGTGCTCAGAAGGCTGTCTATCCACAGTCCATTCCTGCTGGAGGGTGTCCGGGGTAGGGGCCACACACAGAAGCCAGGGGAACGCATGCCTGAGACGTAGCCAGCCTTCACCGGGGCTCCCCGCCGTATGGGAGCATGCAGAGTGAGCGCCCCTCATGCCCCTTTGTGAGAGGTACGCCACAGTTCAACATGGTGCCAAGAAACCATCACTCCTGAGCTTTCTGTGTGTGTCCCTGTGTAATAGATGGACACATGCATTTATGCCACAATAGCATATTACACCTCCTCAAGTGTACATGGAACATCGTGAAAAAGTTCTCATGCAGTGGGTCACAAAGGAAACTGCAGTGGGCTCTATAAAATGGAAACGTTAGAAGCCATGCTCTGATCAAAACACGTCAAAGCCAAACCCTATTAAGGACAAAATGGCCCTATCAGCAGGAAAATTGAAAGCCACTTAAGCAATGCACAGATGAAAGAGGGGGAAACAAATTAAAAATTTTAAAGGAATAATGGTTGTGAAAATCCTTCCTACGAGAGCTTCCGGGGTGCACTTACACAGCGATGAGAGGAAAACTCACATCTCTGGTCACATTTATCACTAAAAGCAAAGAATGCAAGTAAGTGACATAGTTTCCCAGCTCCAGAAGATGAGAAAGAAAGCCAATGGCAAGAATCAAAATAGTAAGATGACAGCAAAAATGATGAGGAAGAGAATAAAAGAGCAGTGATTTAATACCCCAGAGTTTAGGTGTTTTTTTCCTGAGGGGTGGGGGTAGGAGCTTGGGCTTTTTGTTTTTTGTTTTGTTTGGTGGTACTGGGATTTGAACTCAGAGCCTCGTGCTCACTAGGCAGTGTTCTCCACTGGAGCCACACCCCTGCCCTTTTTTAGTAGTTACATGCTTCTCAAACAAGGTCTTGTTTTTATGCCATGAATCATCTGGATTTTGATCCTCTTATTTATGATTCCCAAGCAGCCAGGAGGATAGTTATGTGCCACTGTGTCCTGCTTTTTTGGTTGGATTGACGTCCTGTGCAGTTTTTGTCCAGGTTGGGCCTGAATTGTGACCCTCCTTCCCTTCTGTCTCTTGGAGTAACTAGTATTATAGAGGTGTGAGCCATTGCTTCTAGCCCCAAATTGTTCAAAACAGTAACAAAGTGGGCAGAAATACTTGTTAACCATAAAAAGTAACTGAGAAAAAGTACAACATATAAAATAAGAAAGGACAGAGGAGACATAATGGCTGAAACAAGGTAGTGCTTACTCTCCAGAACTATATAACAACAGATATGAAAACCTAAACAGTCTCAGCTCAGGGTAGAACACTTAAATGGGCCAACTTCTAGAAAAGGTCTAAAGAAAGTTGCTATGGTGCTACAATGCAGGAAGGCCTGAAGTTGGATGGTTTTACAGGAGAATTTGACCATACTTCCAAAGACTGGGTATGCTCTGCTCGTTACAGTGTTAAGCATGTCAAGAATACAGGAGTTCATTTTAATTCTTTTCTTTGGCAGGAATGCACTGATACAGTCATCTGAAAAAGCAAATTAAAAAATAGGAACTTACAGAATCATATTAATTAAAAATATTTAAAAGTACTAAAAACATATTCATATACCCAGTTTAACTCCCAATTAATAAATCAACATACTGTGACCAAATTGTATTTCTTCTAGGATTGCACAATTGTTTCATTGGGAGGAAATATATAGTATTAATAAGTATATTATAATTATAATTAATGTCATGTACCATGCTGATAAACCTAAGGAAAGCACCATATAATAACCCCCACATAGCTACACCCAAGATATCATTGAAGAAAAGTAGGAATCAATGGAAGCTTTTTTCTTTTTGTATGTGTGCTGGTATCAGGGCTTGAACTCAGAGCCTAGGCTCTGTCCCTGAGCTTCTTTTGCTCAAAGCTAGTGCTCTACTTCTTGAGTCACAGCACCACTTTTGGCTTTTTCTGAGTAGTTTATTGGAGATAAGAGTCTCACAGACTTTCCTGCTGTGGGCTGACTTTGAACCACTATCTTCAGATCTTAGCTTTCTGAGTAGCTAGAATTATAGCCGAGAGTCACCAGCACCTTGCTATTGGTATATTTCTGGCATTAATAATTAAGTCAATATTTCATAGCTCAAGGAAAAACATCAAGGGCTGGAGATGAAGCCCCACATGGGGGGAAGCCAGAACTAATGAAGCCAGCTGTGTGTGTGAGGGTGGACGGCGTTGCTGGAAAGGGAAGATAGCCCCCAGGGAGCATGGAGGCTCCAGGTTTTGCCCAGGCACCCTGCAGCTAAGAACACAAAAAAATCGGTGTAAAATAAAAATACAAAATTGGCCCTGCTAGTAGCTGGGTTTTCTAAAGTGGTATGGATCGGCAGGATTTGAATGATTTTTATAACATTCAAGATGGAAGACTTAATGAGGTTATGTAGCTGTGTTGAGAGGGGTGGAGGCCGCGTTTCGCCATCTTGGTGAAGGGAGCTCTCCCAGGGGAAAAGTGGAGAGTGGGATTTAGTCTTGTGGTATTGCGTTGGAATTTGAGATTGGCGTGTGAGTGAGTGTGTGCGCGTGCAAACTTCACACCCAGATCTTTTTTAGTGTCTATCTAACTTCCTAATTAGCAGTTAATACTCGCTAATGAATAGAGTGGTCTTTGGAGAGAGAATGAATTCTAGAGCTGGGACAGAAAAGGTACAAGGGAGCCTAGAACAGTTTGTACCAGGAAGTAAACAAATGCCCAAAGACCCAGGGGGATGTGGTTCAAAACACCAGAGCCGAACTCCCCCTGGTCAAACCCAGGGTACAGCAGTAGGAAAATAAATATAAATAAGATGGCAAAAAAAGGAAAAGAATTTCCGTATCATAGACTGACGATGGAATTGGCATAGTTCCAACATGTCTCTCTACAAAATTCAAAGTAGGGGCTGGGAAGGTGGCTCAGGGGTAGAACGCTTGCCTTGCATGCCTGAGGCCCTGGGTTCGATTCCTCAGCACCATATAAGCAAAAAGAAAAAAAGCCAGAAGTGGTGCTGTGGCTCAAATGGTAGAGGGCTAGCCTTGAGCTGAAGAGCTGAGGGACAGTGCCCAGGCCCAGAGTTCAGACCCCACGACTGGACCCCAAAAACAAAACAAAACAAAACAAAACAAAATTCGAACTAATTTCAAGGGAAGGATGCTAATTTTACAATGAAGAAATGCGGTAGGCACTGCCTTAATCAAGTGATCAGAGTTAATGTCACTAAGACAAGGGCACACATTGTTCTTGGTTCTATACAAAGCTCTGAGCAGGACACAGCTTTATTTCCATGGTAGTGGTGGCTGAGGTATGTGCCCCAAATCTAATTATAGGGAAGCACAAGGCAAACTTAACGTGAGGGATGTGTACAAAATAACGGGCCCACACTCTAAGAACGTGTCAGTCATCAAAGAGGAGAACATGAACTGGTTCCACAGGACGGGGACTGAGAGACACAATGCTCCACGCGTTGCTAGCACAGAGGAGGGCAGGCCTCTCCACGGGGGACCGTGGGCAGGTGTGAAGTTGGGGATGAGCTAGCAGTCTTGTTTTTATGATTATTTATTTTCTTTGGGGGATTTCAGGTCAACAGTGTCGATAGTCCTGTGTCAACATTGATGGTTTGATTTGTAGGAAATACGTGTTGAAGCATCAAAGGGGTCTGTCTAGGGACTTTATCTTGCTCTTCAATGTGTGTGTGTGTGTGTGTGTGTGTGTGTGTGTGTGTGTGTGTAGGAAAGAGAGACAAAGAGAAACAGGAGGGAAGCAAATGAAGGATCTATTAGCATTAGAACAACTCCGTTGTCATTATTTTGGACAAATGTTCTCTGTCTTGAAGTGCTTCAAAATAAAAGTCTCCGTGCCGGCCGGGGGACTAAGTATAATGCCCTTTTTAGTGGTGTCAAGGGTTAAAGGAGATCCTGTGTACCAGCGTGGGTGCTGGGACCTGGACCTCCAGCGTGAAGAGTCAACATTGCTGGGGAGGCTGGGGGGCGGGGAGCCCTGTGGTGGTGCTGAGGCTGTGGGGCTGTTGGGGGGCCCTGTGGGCAGTGAGGCCCTGAGCCATGGGTGTGGTAACTGGCCTGACCCCCAGGAAGCTCCACGTGACCTGGATTTCTTGAGAGGCGCATCCCTTCCCCTCTCACCTCTGCACTCAGCTCGCGGCTTCTGGAGAGCGCCGGCCAGGTATTCATCTTGGCAAGAAGCCGGTGCCTCGGGAGAGACACCCTCCTCCCCAACCTCTCCCCCACCCCCTGCCAGCACAGTCTGCAGGGATGCGTACAAACAAGGACAGAGTTCCTGCCGGAGTTATAACTCAGTTTCCCCGGAGGGTTGAATGTGGAGGAGGGGAAGGCGGTCTCCCCGGTGGGTGTAACTCAGACCCTTGCTGGCGGGTGTCACTCAGGGCTCCTTGGGGTGTCATCTGAGATCTGGGAGGCAGGGAGGGGCTGCAGTCTTCCTGGCGGGTGGGGGTGACTCAGCCTCCCGGGGTGTCATTGAGAACCTTTGGGGAGGGGTGGGCATCATTAGGGCTCCATAGGGGAGCTGTGACTTGGAATCCTGGTGGAGGGGAGTGTGATTCGGAGGCCCCTGGCGGCTGGAATTCCGGAGCCTTCCTGGTGGGATGTAATCTCAGTGTTTCTGGTGGGTGTAATTTGCCATCTCCCTGGTGGGCGACACTCGGAATCTTCCTGGGGTGTGTGACTCAGGCTCCTGATGTGAGCTGGGTGTCTTCTGCTCCAGTCTCATTTGCAGTGTCCTTGGCTGTGTGGCATTCGGAATCTTCCATGGGGTGTGACCCAGGGCCTGCTGCTGGCATTTAGAGTTTCCCTGAGTTCACATAGGCTTTACGGGGAGGAAGAAGGGAAGGAGGGCTGGAAGGAGGGCTGGGGGAAGGGATGAGAAGAGAAATGGAGGAAATGGAGGAGGGATGGGGAGGGACAGGACACGGGCTGGGAGGAGGGATGGGAAGAGGGCTGAGAGGAAAGCTGGGAGGAGGGATGGGATGAGGGCTGGGAAGAGGTCTGAGAGGAGGGCTGGGAGGAGGGCTAGGATGAGGGATGCGATGAGGGCTGAGAGGAGGGCTGGGAGGAGGGCTGAGAGGAGGGCTGAGAGGAGGGCTGGGAGGAGGGATGGGATGAGGGCTGGGAAGAGGTCTGAGAGGAGAGCTGGGAGGAGGGATGGGAAGAGGGCTGAGAGGAGGGCTGGGAGGAGGGATGGGAAGAAGGCTGGGAGGAGGGATGGGATGAGGGCTGGGAAGAGGTCTGAGAGGAGGGCTGGGATGAGGGCTGGGAAGAGGGATGGGATGAGGGCAAGGAAGAGGTCTGAGAGGAGAGCTGGGAGGAGGGATGGGAAGAAGGCTGAGAGGAGAGCTGGGAGGAGGGATGGGAAGAGGGCTGAGAGGAGGGATGGGAGGAGGGATGGGAAGAAGGCTGGGAGGAGGGATGGGATGAGGGCTGGGAAGAGGTCTGAGAGGAGGGATGGGATGAGGGCTGGGAGGAGGGATGGGATGAGGGCAAGGAAGAGGTCTGAGAGGAGAGCTGGGAGGAGGGATGGGAAGAGAGCTGAGAGGAAAGCTGGGAGGAGGGATGGGATGAGGGCTGGGAGGAGAGATGGGATGAGGGCTGGGAAGAGGTCTGAGAGGAGAGCTGGGAGGAGGGCTGGGAAGAGGTCTGAGAGGAGAGCTGGGAGGAGGGATGGGAAGAGGGCTGAGAGGAGGGCTCGGAGGAGGGATGGGAAGAAGGCTGGGAGGAGGGCTGAGAGGAGGGCTGGGATGAGGGCTGGGAGGAGGGCTGAGAGGAGGGATGGGAAGAAGGCTGGGAGGAGGGATGGAAGGAGGGATGGGAAGAGGGCTGAGAGGAGGGCTGGGAGGAGGGATGGGAAGAAGGCTGAGAGGAGAGCTGGGATGAGGGCTGGGAAGAGGTCTGAGAGGAGGGCTGGGAGGAGGGCTGGGAGGACGGCTGGGATGAGGGCTGGGAAGAAGGCTGGGAGGAGGCCTGGGATGAGGGCTGGGAAGAGGTCTGAGAGGAGGGCTGGGAGGAGGGCTGGGAGGAGGGATGGGAAGAAGGCTGGGAGGAGGGCTGGGAGGAGGGATGGGAAGAAGGCTGGGAGGAGGGCTGGGAGGAGGGCTGGGAGGAGCCATGTGGCGATCACTTGTGGAGGGAAGCACGGGTCAGAGTGGAGCTGTGGCCACCAGGGCGTCTGACAGTTGAGGACAGTTGTGGCTTTGGGCTGACGGTGAGCGTGACTGGGGTTTCTAGGTGAGGACTGTGGGCGAGGGGCGTGGCCCCCAGTCCCACTCCTGCCGCCTGCAGAGTGCTTTCCCTGGCTGCTGGGGCCGCAGGGTGGGGACCACCTGGGCTGGCAGAGACTGGATTTTATGTCCAGCTCATTTTTTACATTTTAACACAAGCGTCATCTTCTTTTCTGAAAAATACTGAAAGCAGATGGCAACTTTTTTCTTAACGCCCTTACTTAGCAAAATAAAAAGTTGCCAAACTTACATTTGTCTCCTCATTAAACTTTTAAAAACGGAATCATAAAGTCGAAACAGCTGGGGACCTAGGCATTCTAGATTTGTCCAATAAAGATTTGTGGCACTTTCTTTTTTTGTTTTTGCTTCCCCCCCCAATGTACTTTTATGAAGTTATACAATTTTAAACATACAAAAAAATGATAGAGAGCGACGCTTTGGCTCATCTGCTCTGGGCTTGAGAAAAGCCCATGGTCCTTTGCACCAGCCTTCAGTGCTTTTGCCCTGTGACTTTATGAATGGTCTGCTTCCTGGCACCTCTACTCCCGCCCTTTGACAAGGGATGGATGGTTAGGGGTGGGGCCTGCATTGTCTGGAAATGGCGTGGGCCTTTGGGAAACACAACTTTGGTGTTGTTGTTATTTGTTTTGGTGCCGGTACTGGGGCTTGAACTCAGGGCCTGGGCACTGTCGCAGAGCTTTTTTTTTTCTGCACTCAAGACTGGTGCTCTACCACTTGAGCCACAGCTCCACTTCTGGCTTTTTGGTGGTTAATTGGCGATGAGAATCTCATAGACTTGTCTGCCTAGGCTGACTTTGAACCAGGATCCTCAGATCTCAGCCTCCAGAGTAGATTATAGGCACAAGTCACCCATGCCCAACAGTAAACTTGTGATTTATCTTCAAATTGCAAGAGATATTGCAGGAAATGCTTGCGAGACTTGAAGACTATAATTCGGGTCTGGGTTTTGTTTGGCTTAATTTGAGCATGGCTCTATTTATAAGATCCCTCAGCAGTCTTCATCAGAAACAGTTGGCTTTGTACTTTTAAAAAGAATTCCTAGGTGGACCCACGCTTCCTAAGGGAGAATGAAGGTTTTGAGAGAGTTCTCTAAAATTAGTGTTGGGTTCTCTCCTTTGGTCAGCAGTCTCCTTGATTGACCTTCTGCGTCAGCCTGCCGGTGGCCAAAGCGGGGTTTTGTTTCCTGGAAGTGTCCTGGGCCCCGCTTCCTCCGGAAACCCTTCCTGCCTTTGAAGCCAGCTCCCTGGCTGGCTCACCTCTTGGCTCCTAAATAAACAGATTCTACCACAGATTTCCAAGTACCCCATTTTACTAAACCTTTACAACTGTTAAATTAATAAACCCAGCTTAACAGAACCCTGATTAGTTCAAAATTGCTTTCAATTTGGTCGTTAAGTTTCAGGGAACGTGTAATTTTCCCCACATCTGGCACAGCTGCAGGGCAGGAGGGTGCACTCTGTCGCCAATGTTTTCTGCACCGCTGGTTCCCGCGGGCCCCCTCCCCCCCCATTCTGCTGAGATCTCAGGCCCTGCAGTTATTTTTTTTTTCCTGTGAGGAGAAGGACAGGGCCCAGCGGCTGGTGCTCACTTCGTGTGGGCCTGGCTGGAACTTCCGCCTGTGCGCTTTGTCCTCCCCAACTGTGACTCAAGCCCATCATGTCCTCTTCCTTCCATTTGTGGGGGTGGGGGTGGGGCTGATCACCTGAGCCATACCTCTGGTCCCTTTGGCTGGGTAAGGGTATTTGCCGGCTACACTTCCTGTGCAGCACGGATGACAGGTGCACACCGCCATGCCTAGCGTGTTGGTCGAGAGGGGGGGACTCTCTTTGTTTGCTTGGGATGGCCTTGAACCATGAGCCTCTTGATCACTGCTTCCTGCATAGTTAGGATTGTAGGCATGAGCCACAGCACTGGGTCCTACAGACTATCTTTTGTTAGGGGCTGTGGAAAGATCTAGATTCTTTGGATACTCCCAGGCAGTGTGCATCTGACCATCTTCTTAGTTCCCCGGATCTGGGCTCCTGCAGGGGCCTCTGTGTCCTCTTGCCGGTACTTTATGGTAGACCCCAGGACTTCTAACCCAGCCTTTGTAGAAAGGCGTGCCTGGAATCTCGTGTCTGGGAATTGTTGAGTTGGATGGGGCGGGAAGCAGGGCTGTGGGACCTTAGTCACTTAGCAAGTCAGTAGAACCTTAGGGCTTGAAAGCAGGGGTGAAGATTGAAGGTGGGATCCTCAGGGAAGGAGAAGGGAATGCAGACTGCTCTGGCCCCTTTCAGACTCTCTCCCCTCCACTTCTCCCCCCACACCCCATTTTTTTTAAGGAAGGGTTGCGAGGCTTAAAGCAGGGCTGGGCTCTGTCCTTGAACTTTAATGCTCAAGGCTAGCACTCTACCACTTTGAGCCACAGCTCCAATTCCAGTTTGGGGGTGGTTCATTGGAGATAAGAGTCTCATGGACTTTCTAGCCTGGGCTGGCTTTGAACCATGATCCTCAGATCTCAGCCTCCTGAGTAGCTAGCATTACAGGCGTGAGCCACTGGTACCCAGGTTCCATTTATTTCCTCTTGGAAGAGAGCTGGGCCCAGCTGACACTGGGGCTGGGGTCTCTGCAGCCGCATGGGCCAGAACACGGAAGAATCTCTTCTGTCAATCATTTTAAAAGCTGGTGTCTTTTTTGGTCCTTTTGTATCATTTTGTTTTTTCAAGTCACAAATGCTGTCCGGAATTTATGGTCCTTAAGGAGGTGACGGCAGCCCCCCGCATACTGTTGATGCTTTGACGATTAGCAGGTGAGTTCCGCCGCATGTCCGCGGCAGGAGGAGGGAGACACACACAGGAGCAGGGACCGCAGCGGGACGTGAAGGACACAGATGCTAGAGACAGAAATATCCCCTCGTGCCCAGAGAAGGGATAAACACAGGTCACGCACACTTGGAGGCTAGCCCAAGTGCAGAGAGCCCCCAAACAGATGAATGCAAGCCTTCTGTGGCACACGGAAGGAGATAAGAGTCTCATGGGCTTTTCTACCTGGGCTGGCTTTGAACCAGGATCCTCAGATCTCAGCCTCCTGGCTACCTAGAATTGCAGGCCTGAGCCACTGGCACCCAGCAAAAAAATAAATGTTTTAAAGCTAGAATCGTACCTAATGACGTGAGGTATTTTTAGCTCGTGAAATAATGTTTTTGGAAGTGCGATATAACAGCGAAACACGGACATTTATTGAATCTCCTGTTCTTGTCACAATCTAGTCAAAACACAAAACACTGAAGCTAAGTGGTTTTGTGTTTTTGAATATTTTTATTATCTTTCAGTAGATGTTCCAAGGAGTTGCCATTCACCAGCAAAGGGGATGAATGCAGGCGGATGAATGTCACCCCTTCCACATTCTCACCCCCCAGCCCCCATTCCCTCACTCTTCTTAATTTTTAGGTTATGTGTTGAATTCTTTTGCCATTTCACAAAGCGGTTTATGTGTGTAATGCATCTTGATCTGTGCCATTACTTCAACATCTTTACCCCCCTTCAACCCACCCCTTCCCTTATGTTTCTCAGTTCACTGGTATAGACAATGAATTCTTGCCTGCATTCTCTCCTCCCCTCTCCGCCCCCCCCCACACCCCCACCCCATCCCCCTTCATTTTCTTCTCCCCTCAACCCCACCCTCCCTCTTGCAAGTACCTATTTTGTTGGGCTTTGATTTAGTCTTTTTAAAGAATTATACTATTGATGCTCTCCATAGGGTCTATTATGCTTCAGCTAATTCATTTGTAACCCCTTGGTTACCACCCAGTGTGTTTTCTTATAGATTTACTTCTTTTTTTAAAAAAAAAATAATAAGTTGCCTTTGAAAGCATCTCCATCTTCCAAAAGCAAGGCAAAGTTTTCTCCTTGACTCCCTTATATTCTTAAAAGTCCAAAGCTTTGTGTGCAATGGGAAAAGATCTATACAGTGGATATATTTGGACAGGTATTGGATATAATAAAGTATATTTAAATATTTATATGTGGAATTATTTTTTTTATGGTGCTGTTCCTTAAATCATTGAATAAGGTCCCATCATTTCTCCAAAAGATATATGAGCACTGTCTCCTGGCATATAGATCATTTTTGCCTTTGAAAGGTATCTCAGCTTAAAAATGATTTCTGCAGATGATATTTCTCATACATTTGTTATCGTGGCGAGCGTTCCATCCTGCTGTCTTCCAGCAAGGCTTGGAGGAGCTCTCCTGAAAATAGCACTTTATTTGGAGAGGATGAGGACGTGGACAGACAGCTGGCCCGGGAGCCGGGGGCCCGGCTGGCCCTCTCCGACCCCGCGAGGTCTGCGCTTCTGAAGGAGCTCCGGGCCAAGTATCTGGCTCTTCTCTCCTGCAGAGACTCTAGACTGTTCTGTGATTTTTATTTTCAACTTGTGCCTCGAAGGCTCCTCTCCTTCTTGTCAGGCTGAGGAACTCTGTCTGTGTCTCTCTTCGTCTCTCTCTCTCTCTCTCTTTGTCTCTCTTCCTGAGGATGCTCTAGATAACAGCTATTTGGTTTCTTTTTCCAGATAGATTCCTAGAAAGGCTGCACTAGGCATCTCTTGAACTGACGAGGGGCAGCTTGTCCACCTCCCAGAGCAAGGCCCTGCCTGCTGACAAGGTAGAAGCCTTCGGGTTCGGGGTGAAACCAAACACAAGACAGCTGCCCACCGTGGGAACGGTGTGCCGTGGTTCTGGGCATGCAGGAGGAAGGGCGGGCGGCCAGGTGCTAGCACCGTCCATGTCTCGTCCATGTCTCCGGATGTCCCATGTTTGGGATGATGTCATCCTCCCTTCAGCTGGGGACCTGTGATGGGAAGAGACCTGCGCATTCAAGGCCTGGTGATCCGAGCTGGGTGGTCGTCACATTCTCTTCACACCCTGGCAATTTGGGCATTATCTTCCAGGGTGACCTCCAAGGGGGACAGCAGAGAAACCTGAGCAGGGGCCCAGGGTGTGCACCAGGAGCAGGACGTCAGGATGTCCACCTCCATTTTCCAGCAGGGCTGACCTCGTGCTGGTGGATGTGGCAGACACAGGCAGGGGAGGGCACCGGGGCGTCCAGGGAGATACAGGGGGATTCGAACAAGCAGAGGGCTTGCTAATACGCTAATGCATGAGCGTGATTGCTCACAAATGAAGGATAAGGGAATGGAGGAGAGAGAGATATATAGAGGAAGGGAGGGAAGGAAAGAGAAGACACAGAGATGGACAAGAGAAAAGAGGGGAGGAGAGAGGAGGAGAAGGGAGGAGAGAGGAGAAGAGTGGAGAGGAGACATGAGAGACTAAAAGGACACAGAGAGGGAAGGGAGAAGAGAATAGAAGAGGTGAGAGGTGAAAGAAGTAAAGAGAGAAGAGGAAGAGAGAAAAGGCAAGAGGAAAGAGGAAGGAAGAGGAGAGGAAGGGAGGGGAGGGGGAAGGGAAGGATAGGAAAGAAAGAAGAGAAGGAGAAGAGAGGAAAGTAGAGGAGAGGGGAGTGGAAGAAGAAGAAGGAGAAGGAGAAGGAAAAGGAGAAGAAGAAGAGAAGCTCTTGAGCTCCTGATGGCATGCCCACTAGCAGGGTGGAGGGTGGAGGGTGGAGGGCGTGGTGGAGTTCAGTGTGGCTGGAGGAAATCAGTCTAGCCAGGCTCCATTTCGCTAACAGATTTTGGAGTGATTTATATGAAAACAGTTTAAAGCATTTACTAGCTGTAAGAACTAATTTCCAATAAATCAGACAGGTTTCCCTTGGGAACCAGAAATAAATGAGGGCAAAAGAAATTGCTCTGGGTTGTTGAGCAATAAAGAGATGGGTTCTAGATATCTTAAAATGATATTTAAATGGACAAAGTTGATTTAACTGTCTTTTTTTCATGTCTGGGAGTAAGATTTAAGTCTATGGCATGTCGTTATAAGCAGGAATTACTCACCAGGAGATTTTCAGTATTTCACACACATACCACTGAATGGCAATTTTAATTCCAGTTTTCGTCTTAAATTGTCATGAAAAGGCATTAATTGCTTGGTTCCCAGCAAAGTCTGTTAAAAATATTTCTAGAAAAAAAAGTTGAAAGTTGGTATGTGAGGCAGAAAGTTGTATTATCTAATTTTGGTCATTAATTTTCTAATGAAGACTCTTCAATGAATATCTGTTTTCTTCTCAAGCTCAGGAGTATTTGCTCTGCACACACACACGCTGGTCATCTAGCAATGTGCTTGGGACTCTTGGAGACTAGGAGAGAAATAGAATCTATAGAATTGTCTCTATATATTTCTCTATGTTTTCTGTTCTGCATGTCCTGAGTTCTAGAAGTGTCCATCTCCTGGATAGATTAAGCCATAAATCTCCCCCCCCCCACCCCTGCTGCCTCCCAATCCTGGGCTCTCTGCTGCTTCCTGGGAGGAAAAGTAGATCTGACATAGGTTCAAGAAGGAGGGAGATGTAAAGGCAAGTGTCAGGAAACCCAGGCTGGACGTGGCCATAGCCAGGGGAGAGTTCCTGCTCTGTGTGCAGACTGTGGTTACAGATCTGGATCCAGGAAGGTGTTCATGGCATCTCTGCCCCCCCTCCACTCTTCCCCCTCCCCACCCCCACTCCAGCCAACCAGCCAGGTTTGGAGAAACCTGATTTGGCCAACACAGATGCTCCTCATAGCTGGAAGGACCTGGTAAAAGGCTGGTGGTCAGCCTCCTTTAAGGACCCAGAGCCTGCTGGTCTTATGGGACCAGAAAGGATAGAAAAGACACAGGCAAGATGCCTTCGATTGCTCACTGACTTCTTCACTTGATTTCTTTTCCCAACAAAGGCCATTCCTGACTCCTTTTTTTAGTGGCTGTGAAAACAGAACTGAGAGGCTGGGTATGCCCAGGCTCACTTAGCAGAAGTCCAACCTGCGCTCGTACAGTGCATCCAGGGTACCACAGAGACCTGTGACACAGAGTGTCACATATACCCCCAGCAGCATGGTCTCAAGTCTGTGGCCCCCTCCGTGGCCCTGCTCGGCACAATGAAGTAACGCTGTGTGTGCAGGGCTGGCCCTGGGCAGCGCCTCACAGAGTGTGTCCCACACTCTGCACCTGCCCCAGGTCTGAGCCTGACACTCCTGAAACAACAGTGCCGGTGGTAACTGCACAGCCCACCCTCCTGCTGGACATGGTCTGACCCCGTGTCCTCCCTGCCACGCTCAAGAAGCCTCAGGAAGGTGTCTCTGTTGTGTCCTCTGTGCTCAGAGCCCCCACGGGCTCCCACCCACTCTGGTGCCACTTCCAAGGGTCTCTGTCACTGGCTTTCTTCTAGAATCCACCAAGAGGCAGGTGGCAGGCTTTCTGCAGGCTCCTTCTCCTTGTGGCTGCTTTTGCGTAGAGCCATCTTGCCATCTTGCCTGGTAGCCACGGCTTCCTCCTTCCAGTCTCTGTCAGTCTCCTTCCCTGACTGTTTTCATTTGACATTAGAGCTCCATCCCCCATTCTTATCCTTTGAACTTTTCTTTCTCCACAGCGTTTGCTTCTGGTTGACATACACTACTTGTTTGCATTCTCCCAATTGATCTTCCTCTGTTGATCCCTCTTTTTCTCTGGAGCCTGAATAGTGTTTGGGGGAATCACAATCCCGAACTCCTAGCACAAAGCTGAGATGTGTGAGCATGGACACTCTTGTCCTGTTCCTGTTTAGTGGGTGGGGAGGGGGAGGGGCTCCAGTCCTTCTACATCAAGTACCACATACGCTGTGGGGTTTTGTATAGGTGCCTTTGATGAGATTCTGTAGGCTTACTTCTAGTTGAGCTTCAATCATGAAAGTGCATGGGCTTTCTCTTGTTTTTTCAGCTTGCTGACTGATGTGACATATTGCTTAGTTCATTTTCAGATGCTGAGCCAACCTTGAATTCCTGGTCATGGTTTATAATTCTTTTAATGTTATATTACTGGGTTTAGTTTGTCCTTTCCTTCCTTCTTCCCTCTTCAACTTCCCCTTCCTCCTCCTCTTTCTTCTCCTCCCCTCCTTAGAAATGAACATTCATATTTTTGAGATGCATTGGTTAGTAATTTCCTTGTGATGGTGTCTTGTCTGGGGTAGCATTGGTGTCACAAAGTCATAAAGCAAGTTGAGAAGTGTTGCCTCCTCTTAATTTTGGGTGGGGGGAGAGTTGTAAAGGATTGATATTAATTTTTCTTTAAATGTTTGCTAGGATTCCATGCTGAAGCCATCCATGGGTAGTTTTTAAAAAAATTATTAGTCAACCTGTACACGTGTTATGGATATATTCAGACTGTTTCTTCTTGAGTCAATTTATTTCTTTTAATTAAATTTTATTATATGCATTTAAGGTGTGCAGTACAATATCATAAGACACACACAATAAAAAGGTTATTATGAGCCGGGCGCTGGTGGCTCACGCCTGTAATGCTAGCTACTCAGGAGGCTGAGATCTGAGGATCGCTGTTCAAAGCCAGCCCGGGCAGGAGAGACCATGAGACTCCTATCTCCAATAAACCACCAGAAAACCGGAAGTGGTGCTGTAGCTCAAGTGGTAGAGCGCTCGCCTTGAGCTGAAGAGCTGAGGGACAGTGCCCAAGCCCAGAGTTCAAGCCCCACGACCGACAAAAAAAAAAACAGGTTATTATGACCCAGTGGGTTGACTTATCTATCAGGTAACATAGTTACCCAGTTTTTGTATGTGGCAAGAGCAGCTTCAGTGGACTCATTTCACATGAATCCCAGATCCAGCCCAAATTTGTCACTATGGTCCTTGGGTCTAGCCTTCCTTCCTTCCTTCCTTCCTTCCTTCCTTCCTTCCTTCCTTCCTTCCTTCCTTCCTTCCTTCCTCTCTCTTTCTTTCTTTCTTTCTTTCTTTCTTTCTTTCTTTCTTTCTTTCTTTCTTTCTTTCTCTCTCTCTCTTGCTTTCTCTTTCTCTTTCTTTCTTTCTTTCTCTCTCTCTCTTTCTCTTTCTTTCTTTCTTTCTTTCTTTCTCTTTCTTTCTTTCTTTCTTTCTTTCTTTCTTTCTTTCTTTCTTTCTTTCTTTCTTTCTTTCTTTCTTTCTTTCTTTCTTTCTTTCTTTCTTTCTTTCTATCTATCTCTAGACTTTCTCATCCTATGTCCTGGTATTTTATATCCTCTGACCTATATCTTCCCATTTCTCCCTCCCACCTCCTGCCTCTCATTCTCCATCTGTGTATATTTGAATTTTTCTGGATTGCACAGGTATGTGAGATCATATAGCATCTTATTTCCTGAGCCTGGCTTCTTTCATTTAGCATACTGCCCCCTTTCTCAGGCTCACCCAGGTTGCATCAACTGGTACCATCTTTCATTGGGCCCATTAGGGCTGAATATTATCCCCTTGTATACGTGTACCACAGTCTCTTTCTTCATTTGTTACTGGATGTTTAGGTCATTTCCATGAACAATAAATACTGCAACAGACATATTAGTGCTGATACATTTGTGAGGTGGTTATTTCATTTCCCTTTGAGCATATGTTCAAAAGAGAGATGGCTAAGTCATATGGGAGATCTTGAGAAACCTCAATTCTTTTCCATAGTGGCTGTATATCCAGTTGTTCATTGGGTATTGTGTTCTAGAGGTATCGGTTAGATGAGTTGGTGTTTCTTCCTTTGTTAATATTCTACCTATTCGTTTTAGCTATTACTGAGTTTTTTTTTGTTTTTTTGTTTTTTTTTTTGTCGGTCGTGGGGCTTGAACTCTGGGCCTGAACACTGTCCCTCAGCTCTTCAGCTCAAGGTGAGTGCTCTATCCCTTGAGCTGCAGCACCACTTCCAGTTTTCTGGTGGTTTATTGGAGATAAGAGTTTCACAGACTTTCCTGCCCAGGCTGGCTTTGAACCGCGATCCTCAGATCTCAGCCTCCTGAGTAACTAGGATGACAGGTGTCATCATAGCAAAACACCACCCAATCTTTCCAACCTGCACAATCACCAACAACTTAACTCCCTCCTTTGAGCTGAGTTCCGGCCTCTCATGGTGGATCAAGGATCAACCCTACTCCTCAGTAGGCGGGCCTCAGGGTTCCGTCACATTACCGGTATCTTGATTACCACCGTGACCTTGCTGGGTACTTCTCCATCACTTCTCCTCAATGATGCCCTGCCTCTCTGTAATCTATTGAGATCTGCCTTCTTCCCCTCCATCTTTCTGAGATCAGAGCCTTTCCATCTTTGGCAGAAGACTTGAAGGCTGTCCGCTCATCCCACATGCATTCCCTCAGTGAGCACTTCCCACATTCTGCTGTCAGCAAAACTGGGGTTCCGACAAAGTTTGGTACCAGCGTAGGACTAAGAAGTCTCTGTGCCCGATGAAGTGCCACGCCATCTACCCTATGTGAGGTGGTATGTCCCCATCCTTCGGGGTTGGAAGCCCCTCTGTCTAGTGCTTGGTTCTCTGCAGCCAACAGCACACAGCATTATATAGAACTCTAGGTACTAGCTGGGCTTTTGCCCAGCGGTGCTTTCTGGGCAGAGCTAGCTGGATGGTACAGATGTCCTTCTACTGCTTTGGCCCTACTAGATTCACTTATTAGAATATCAAAGCAAATTGGTTGGGTTTATGGTAGTTGGTTTGTTCCTGTGTGCATTTACCAGTAGCTACATAATCACGGACTTCACAGAGAGTTCTACAGTGACCTGATCAGCAGATGCATGTGTGTGCACAAGCGTGTGCATAGTATCTGTCCTTTTGTTCTAGAGTGCTGGGTGTCTCTGAGCATCCGGAGCTTGGGGAGCAGTGGCCAGAACTGGTTCTGTTAGTTTACTACTTTCTGAGGTGGGTGAGGATGCATAGGGCAGGGTCTTGACTCTTGAGAGCCACCGTAGTTCTGTGGAAGGGGGGGGGCAGCCGCCATGTGCAGCCCTGGGCGTGTGGGCTGCTGCCTCTCAGAGGAGAGCCGCTCACATTGCTTGGCGTCTTATGGAGGGTACAAGGGCTCAGGACTGCTCCCTTGCCTTGAAGGACGGGCAGACTCCAGCAGCTCCTGTGCAAGGGCATGAATTTTGGGGACAGACAACTGGACCAGGTGAGCTGAGAACCAGAATGGCGGGTTCTGATAATGGGGGTGAACCCAGCCTGCTGGGATGTGTTAAGATGTCGCATGTCCTATCCTGGTTAGATCAGCTCTCAGGGCCTGTGCATCAGTGGCTACATCCTGAGCCTGTGTCTGGCCCTCTGTCAAAGGCCAGGCCACAGAGACACCACAGCCTAACCTGGTCCAGCCATGGCCCACATAAAGCCCTCAATGGAGAGGCAAGCCCCCATCTTCCACGTCCGATATTCGAGCGTTTATTTATTTATTTATTTATTTATTTTATTGAAGCTGTTGGGTAATTACCCTTGTCCTTAATAATTGCATTCGTTTTCTTGATGAACAGAGCTGCTCCGGAGTCTGCCCTGTTAGAAAGAGGTTAGAATTAAGTTTTTCAACCTGCTGCTGGTGTGAGGAGGGTGTCTCCGTGCCAATTACCGGCTCCTTGATAGGTTTAGTCACTGTGTTAATTGCTCCTCAGCAAAACTGCCAAGTTTGTTGTTTTAGACTTTGGCTTTTAAAATATTGCCGATGTCATCTCAAATGCAAATTGTACTTGGTATCCGAGATAACGCTTGATCTCTGAGCACTCCGGGGTTGATTTCTATCTGAGGTGGTGTGAGGAGGCGGCGTCTTGCCCTTGGCTTATTAATTGCTTCTCCGATGGTGGCTCCAGAGCGCGAGGGGGTGGCGGCGGCTGTCAGGCCCGTTCCCGGGCTCTCTCTTTGAGGGAACCCAGCGCTCTGTCAGCAACAATCTGTTAGAATTGGCCAGACTAGCGTACAGAGCACGCGTGCGGCTGCCTGCAAATTCACAGGTCACCCCAGCGGGCGGCTCTGGGTCCCACCGAGAAGGTTCCCCTCTTCCCACGAGACCTTCTCTGTCCCCAGGGATTTCTGAGGTGGCAGAAATCCTGGTGTGAACTAGGAAACGGGAGTGAAAAATCAGAGAATTTTAACGTCCTATGGAATTTAATTTTTAATTTTGAGAAACTGTGTGTGTGTGTGTGTGTGTGTGTGTGTGTGTGTGTGTGTGTGTGTGTGTTGTTGTTGTTGGTACTGGGGCTTGAACTAGGGGCCTCGCTTTTTTCCCTCAACGCTAACATTTGAGCCACAGCCCCACTTCTGGCTTTTTTTTTTTTTTTTTTTTTGCTGGTTAATTGGATACAAGAGCCTCATGGACCTGGGCTGGCTTTGAACAGCAGATCCTCAGATCTCAGCCTTCTGAATAGCCAGGATGACAGCCGTGAGCCACCAGTGCCTGCCTGAGAGTTCTCATTGTTTAAATCACTTAACATCTTCAGAAAGATGGTAGGCTCTGTCCTTGTTTCTGATTCCTCAGTTGCTCACATGTTTTATACTGGCTTTGTTGTCCTCCGTATGTAAATGTGCCTGGACAATTTGAAAGTCATTTTTAGACATGACCCCCCCAAATACTTGAATGCATATCCTAAGAGTGAGTGCTCATGCACACCACCAATTCAGTGATCAAAACTGGGAATGTGGCCCCCGTGCAACGAAATTCCCCAGTCTGCTGATCCCACTCCCGTCCTATGGAGTAAAGTGGAGTAATGATCTCTTCTTGAGTCCAACCCAAAGCCTCACATTCTCCTTTAATTTCTTGATATAGAACAGTTCCTCAATCTTCTCCTCCATGACCTTGACTTGTTTTTACTTTTTATTTTATTTTTTTGTGCTGCTCCTGGGGCTTGAACTCAGGGACTGGGCACTGTTCCTGAGCTTTATCCACTCAAGGTTAGCACTCTATGACTAAGCCTCAGCTCCACTTCTGGCTTAAGGGATGGTTAATTGGAGATAAAAGATTCACAGACTTTCCAGCCCAGGCTGGCTTTGAACCACCATCCTCAGCTCTCAGCCTTCTGTATAGCTGGGATTACAGGCATGAGCCATGGAAGGCTGGCCTGATCTTGACATTTTTGAAGCATGGGCCTTTTACCTTGCCAATCACCTGTCCATTTCAGCTACGCAGATTTAGGATATGCACTTTTGTGAGGGTCTCCTCAGACTGTGGTCTTTGTCGGCACATAGTGCTGAGAAGCATGGAGCTCCATTGTGGTCCTGGAGCTGTTGGCTTGAGTGCTGTTAAAGTGGAATCACCACATTTCTCTCTAATGCAAACATGCTATTTTCTCTTTTTGTAATCTGCAGTTTTTGCAGAGAGACAGTCTAGGTTTACAGAAATAGCCCATTTTTCATGGAAACTTTTACCCGCTTAGTGTTGCTTCCATTGATAATTTTTATTGAATCAATTACTGCAATGCTTGCCAGACGCTGATTCTCTAAATTCGTTTGTTGTTTTGTAGTACGTGAAGAGCGTTTGCTATCCTGCATTATTTATTTCCTCATTTATTTACTTACACCCCATATGGACTCAGGGATTTCCTGTATGTTCTCAGTTCTGGGTGCTGTGTTGTTTTGACAAACCTGAATCTTTTCTACAACTCTTTATTATAAAAAAAGAAAAAAAAAACTTCAAACCTACAGAAAACGAAAAGATTATTTTTCAGCGAAGAGCCATTTATACCTAGCATCTAGGTCCCTTTTTTTTTTTTGTCAGTTGTGGAGCCTGAATTCTGGGCCTGGTGTGCTGTCCCTCAGCTCTTCAGCTCAAGGCTAGCGCTCTACCACTTGAGCCACAGCACCACTTCCGGCTTTTTCTGCTTATGTGGTGCTGAGGAATCGAACCCAGGGCCTCATGCATGCAAGGCAAGCGCTCTACCACTGAGCCACCTTCCCAGCTCCTAGGTCCCTTTTTTGAACTTTATTTTTTAAAATTACCTTTAAGTCGTTGTACAAAGCGGTTTCAATTCAGTGCGCCAGTTTGCGTGTATGATGTACCTTGACAAATGTCACCCCTTCCAGCCATCTCCCCTCCCCTGCCCCCCTGCCCCGTGTCTTTTGAACTGGTGTACATTAATAACACAAAGGAGGTTCATTGTGATCATTGTACACATGCATGCAGCATGCTGGGAATAAGTCCACCCCTTTGTCCTACCCCACACCCCTTCCCTCCCATCCCCCCACTTTTCAAACAGTGTGTGGTAGGCTCACTAGTATGTCTTCAGCCATACCCTAGGTATCTCCCCTCTGCCCTCCCCCCACTGGCTCACCTGACATTACTCCTTTTATGCTCATGTCCATCATCATCATCATCACTGCCACTACCACCTTCACCATCATCCTCATCACCACTACCATCATCATCATCTTGGGTTTACATTACATACAAAAGAAAAAAATAGGCACTGATTGGCTTTTGAGATTCTCATGATGGTCTCTGGTTCCACTCATTTTCCTGCAGATGGCATATCTTCCTTTTTCCTTATTACTGTGGTGTGTGTGTGTGTGTGTGTGTGTGTGTGTGTGTGTGTGTGTGTGTGTGTGTGTGTGTGTGTGTGTGTGTGTGTGTGTATGCATGTGTATTTATCCACTTGTCAATACATTGTTGGGTGCTGTTATGAACAGAGTTGCAATAAACTTGGGTATCTCCTGCATATTGATTTATACTCTTTCACATGTATGTCCAACAACACATGCTACAGAAGAGTCAGTGTTGTTCCATGTGGTCTTCTGAGGAACCCATACTGATTTCCATAGCTGTTGTATTAGTTCACATTCCCACCAATGGTACCTTGGTATTGTTTGTTTTCTTAGCAATTGCCAGTCTGCCTGAGGTAAAGTAGACGTTTAGCGTGGTTTTGAGTTGTTTTTCCTTGAAGCCTAGAGATGTGGAATGTTTTAAAGCTCTTCGACATCTTTCCCAGGCTTGCTATCCATGGATCCATCCTTCTGCCCCTCTAGCAATTCATTTTTTAAGTGTACTTTATTGTTGATACACAGGTGATGTACAGAGGGATTGCAGTTACATAAGTCAGGGAACGAGTGCATTTCCTTTCGTGCAGTATCACCCCTGCATTCACTCTCCCAGTTCATCTTGTTTTTAAGTTGGCTTTTCAAAGCTGGTTGTTGGGGACAGACATCCATTTCATCCTGAAACACAGGGCAGGCCTGGTGCTGTCTGGGCCCAGCATTTAGAGCTCACAGACAATCAGAGGTGCAGACACTGAGTGTGCCTGCCCCCCTCCACAGTAGCTCACCCCGCCATGGAGGAAGAGAATGCCATAGTCACCCCCAAAGGCCCTTTCCAATCAGTGTGCGCCCTCAGCTTCTCCAGAAGCAGCCACTGCTCTGTCCTTGGTCCCTGAATAGATTCATTCTGCCTGTCTCCCACACATGCCACGTATATGCATTGTGCTCCGTGTTGATCTGGCTTGGGTGATTCCCATGTTGGGGGCTTGCTCTCTGGTGTGACAGCATGGGGAGGCGGGACCTTTGTGAGGCGTGGCTTGGTGGGAGGTGCTTACCTTGGTGGGAGTGCGACCCAGGGGTGGGACTCACACCAGGGTGTCTGCCATGACAGCCCACGGGGCCCTCACAGAAGCCGAGCTCCAGCTCCACACTGTGAGGCATGGGAGTACGTCTCTTCTCCTTACAATGTCAGGGTGCCTCAGTTGCATAAAACTGACCAGTACAAGTATGCATCCTTTTGGGAAAGGGTGATTTCACACATCATAGTGACTTGGAGAGTTGTCTCTGTTGTCGGTTGGATCACTGTTCTTTTCTCTCATCCAACAAAATGTTCCAAGATTGTCTCACACATCATCTGTGGTGACTTTGGCATAAGCTCCAACTAGATCCAAGTTGCTACCAGAATGCCATCGTGCGGCACAGGAATCCAGTCACAAGAAACAGAGAGGCCACATTTTGAGAGGTTGAAATGGGAGATGCAACCGCCAGCGACTGCAGGCGGACACATGTCCCCAGAAAACTTGCAGCCCTGAATATACTTAACATGGCTAGAAAATGGAGCCATGAGAGTAGTGAAGCAAAGAAAGTGCAGAAAAGCAATACCAACAAACCAGACCAACTCCAATGGAAGAGCTGAAGTGGGGCGCCATGGTGACCGGAGCCAGGAGGCAGGCTGTAATGGTGCTGGAGTGTGTCCGGGCCTAAATAGAGTCCTATGAGGGGGCGGGGCCACAGGAGCTTAGAGGGTCTTACGAGTTCATGGCACAGGATTGGCAGGTCTAGTAACCTATTATTCAAGACCCTGCCCCTGCCTCTAGGAATTCAGGCACTCCCAGCACTTGGGGGTGGGACTTCCCTGCCTCTACTATGAAGATAAGATGGCCCCAGTTAAGCTCAATGCCACCATGTGGCCAAGACAGCACCAGTTAGACCCAGTATCCTTATTTCAATTGATGAGTGAACAAACATCATCCATATGCAAACACGTGTGGCTGCAGGTGCTCATTCACACATCTGTGGGCATGCGTCTATAAAACCTTTCGTTCTGCTGGTACCGATTTTTTAACCCAGCCTCGCAGCTAGCATCAGGGTTCATCTAGCCTTTCATCATTCTGCACACAGAACTTCCTCCTCCAGCAAGCACATTCCTTGAGTGTTTTTATTTGTTACCTAAACCCTAAAATACATAGAAAGGAGCGAGGTGAGATTGAGTCCATCCCCTGAAGAGAAAATGAATTCCTAGCAATAGATGTCACAATTTGTCCATCGCAACTTTTTGGTTTTGGTCTCAGGTCGAAAGGCCATGCTCAAAGGTCCTTCATCTCCTCTCCTCAGGCCTTACCTGATGGCTCCGTTCTTAGAAAGGAAATACAGTTAAGTAGGTTCTGTTGTTTTCTGTTTGTTGTTCAATTATAGGATCCCATCCTTGTTGATTTTTTCTTTTTCTTTTTTGTCAGTCGTGGGGCCTGAACTCTGGGCCTGGGCACTGTCCTTCAGCTCTTCAGCTCAAGGCTAGCGCTCTACCACTTGAACCACAGTGCCATTTCCGGTTTTCTGAGTGGTTTATTGGAGATAAGAGTCTCACGGACTTTCCTGCCGAGGCTGGTTTTGAACCATGATCCTCAGATCTCAGCTTCCTAAGCAACTAGGATGACAGGTGTGAGCCACCAGCGGCCAGCTTTGATTTCTTTAAACCATGGGGAACAATAATATTTCTACAAAAGTCAAAACTATGGAAATAAACAAATAAACCCAAACTAGATCCTGAGACGAATCACTATCCACACCCCCTCCATGTAGATAAAGCAATAGCTTTTTTTTTTTTTTTTACATTTCTTTGTTATCCTTCCCTCCCCTTCCCTCACTCTTCATCTTGCAGGCTATGCATTGGAGTCTTCACTGCATTCTCTTCCTATTCTCCATTCATCTTACCCCTCTTCCCTTGACTCCGCCCTGCCCCTTTCAAGTACCCACTTCCTGGTGATAAACCTGTATCTTTAATCTCTCCCTTTATCTATCCCCTGTTTCCTTATTTTTTCCCTTTTTTTGTCATGGGGCTTGAACTCAGGGCCTGGGCACTGTCCTTGAGCCTTTTTTTTTTTTTTTTTTTGCTCAAGGCTAACGTTCTACCTCTTAGAGCCATAGCTCCACTTCCAGTTTTTAGATAGTTAATTGGAGGTGAGAGTCTTATGGCCTTTCCAACCAGGGCTGGCTTCCAACCCTGCTCCTCAGATCTCAGCTTCCTGAGTAGCTAGGATTATAGGCGTGAGCCACCAGCCTCTGGCTTACTTCTTCAAAAGAGAGCTACCATGGAGACTCCTTTGCACTTTGCATTTTATTTTTTATCTAAGCATTTTACTTTGCAGTAATCCTTGATTCAAATGTCAGTTGTAAGAAATAATACGGAAACCCATGTGCCCACCAACATTTTCTCCAGTGGAAACAGCTGGAGAATGAGAGGACAGGGTCACAGTGGGGATACTTGACATGGATGCAGTCAGCAGCCAGAACATGTCAATCACCACAGGCCCCTCCTGCTGACCTGGCGGCCCCGCCCACCCACTGTCAACCCCTCCTCTGTTCCCTATGTTTACAGCCTTGTCTCTCAAGGAAGTTACGCACAGGGAATGATGGTACAAATCACCTTCGGAGAAGGCCCATTTCCACTCAGCACGGTTCCCGGGAGATCCAGCTAGGTGGCTGCAGGTCTTAACAGTTGACTCCTCCCTGTTCATGGGATGGACATTGCATGGTTTGTTTTGCCACTCACCCACCAAAGAACATCTGGGTGCCTCTGGTTTGGGGCTATCATAAAATTGTTACGTGCTTTGAGTATCTTTTACCCAAAACACCTAGAACCAGAATCATTTTCTTGTGAGATTTTAAGTCTTTTTTGAGTATTGGCATATACAGGAGGTACCGTGGAGATAGGATCCAAGACTAAACACTTATTTATGTCTAATACACATGTCAGATAATTTTGCACTCTCTCTGGATAAGTATATATTTTGTCCATTGTGGGGTTTGAATTTGGGGCCTGGGCGCTGTCCCTGAGCTCTTTTGATCAAGGCAAGCACTCTTCCGCTTTGAGTCACAACTCCACTTACGGTTCCCTAGTGGTTTGTTGGAGATAAGAGTCTCACAGACTTTTCTGCCTGGGCTGGCTTTGAATTGTGATCTCAGATCTCAGCCTCCTGAGTAGCTAGGATTACAGGCGTGAGCCACCTGGATGCAGAGTTTCCTGGGATGCAGTTTTCCACATGTGGTTGTCATGTTGGTGGCTTGTGAAGCTTCAGGTTTGGTGAATTTTTGGATTTCCAAGGACCAATGTGTCTAAATATCTGTGCCCAGGACCACAATGACTGTGGACTGTGGTGTATGTAAATTACATGTTTAGGATGTTAAGACTCCCACAGTACTTTACTTTTCCACCAGCAGAGTTCAAGTGCTCTGCCTGCTCCGCCTCACCAGCAATTGCTCCTGTCACCATTTCTTAATTTCAGTCCTCCTCACAGGTGAGTGATGGCATCTTGTGGCGGTTTACCTTTGTGTTTCTGTGCTGGCCAGCCGTGCCTAGCGTCTCTTCTCATGTCTGCTTGTCATCAGTGCTTTCTCTTGAAAGAGCCATTATTCACCTTCATCTGTTTTCCAATTGGTTTCCTTTATCTTTATTTATACAACTGAGTTTTGAGAATCTCTTGCATATCCCGATACTAGCCTTTTGTCCGATAAGTGGAGAGCAGACCTTTTTCCGAATCTCTATCTTCTCTCTTCATTCTCTTTACAGGGTCTTTCCCAAAGTTTGGACTTTCAATTTGATGAAATCCAGTGAAACAATTTTTTTTCTTTTACTGATTGTACTTTTCTGATGTTAGATTCTAAGAGACTGACATTGAGGAATAAAAAACGCCATGCAATTCTCAGTACTCTAAAATTACTCAGATTTTTGTGTACCATATGAACAATGTGTACCTATTAGAATCAGTGTAGATTAAGTTGCATTACTGTCACAAAATTTACTGTTATACGCATTAATAGAGCTCACAAAAGAAAGTATTTTCAAAACTGTGGCGGCTGAATCCATTTTTCCCACAATGATGCTCAGTTCCCACTAAAGACACATTGCCTTTCCACAAATCTCCGAGTTCCACTTTATCACTTAAATCAAGCACATTACCTGCTCTTGTGGGCTTGGGGAAGATGGCCATGATTTTTACTTTGCTTTCTGGGAGGCAGATTTTTGCCTAATGAAGGGTGGGGAAGTGCTCAGCAGAGTACACAAGGACTTAACACGGGGTGTGTTGACGCTGAGCGTGTCTCACCTCAGCTGAGCTGTGGACTTTGTGCCCTGGAATTTAAAAAAAATGTTGTTTCTGAAATTTCCTTTGGTTTTTAAGAAATTACTTATTTTGGACAGTGCTGGGTCAAAACATTATATAATAAACCCAGAAATAGGGTGTGCTAATGGTTTATATATACTGTATGTATATTTACAGTATATATACTTATATTATTTATATATATATTTATATATATATTTCCACCCTTGCTTTTTACCTGAGGCCCTTTGTGCTAGAGGAAGCATTATTGCACATGTGTTTCCCTCTCTACTTCCTGTCAGGTCTTCCTGATTGTACACATAAAGGCAGAAGTAAGCCTTACATTTCTTGTTTGGCACATCTGTGTTGATTCATTGCTGTTATGTTTTCGTAGTGAAATGTGATGATTTTAGCAGTAGAAAGTGTATTACATCATTAAGTTTTCTCCTTAAATTCTGCTGCTTCTACATTTTTCTTTTTCCCTGCGGTACTGTAGTTTGAACTTGGAGGTTCACCTTTGACTGGCTTGCTGTTTGATTGGCTGGCTGTTTGATTGGCTAGCTGTTTGATTGACTAGCTGTTTGATTGGCTGGCTGTTTGATTGGCTGGCTGTTTGGCTGCTGCTTGCTGAACAGTTGAGCCATCCCTTCAGAAAACACCTGTGTTTTTGCTGGTTAATTGGAGATGGGGTGGGGAGGTGGCGGTGGTCTCATGGACTTTTCTGCCTGGGCTGGCCTCCAACCTCAGTCCTCTGCCTATCAGCCTCTTGAGTAGCTAGCATTCCAGGCATGAGCCACCACTCCCGGCTCATGTATTCTACTTTGATATCCATATTGCAGTCCTTGTGTTGTTATTATTTAGACTTCTCTGATGTATCTTCGACCATCCCTTGATGCTGAGCCTTCCCGAATCCCTTTTTAAAAGGATTTCTCTGATAGACAATTGGATCTTGTTTTTTAAAGCCAAATTAAAAATCTTTTCTTTCACATCAAAGTCTGTTCACATTTACTTGTATATATGTTCAGGATTTTTATGGTTGATATGCTTGGCTATAATATTTTATGTAAGCGATTATGGGTATTACCCTCTACATAATATAGTTGCTTATACTTATTGTTTTGATATATAATAAGTTTAATTTTTGTTCTAGTTGCAATTGTGTGAGTGTAGGAGGGCAGTGGTAACTTGGGTTTAAAGCCTTAGCTTTCTGGGCTCAAGACTAGCACTCTTACTCAAGCCACAGCTCCACTTCTGGTTTTCTGGTGGTTTATTGGAGATAGGAGTCTTATGGACTTTCCTGCCTGGCCTGGCTTTGAACCACAATCCTCAGATCTCAGCCTCCTGAGTAGTCAGGATTATAGGTGTGAGCCATCATGCCTGGTTCTTGTGGCTGTCTTTGTGCTTGTTACCTTTATAAAAGTTCCTTAGTCCCCTGCTAACTTTTACTTTTGGCTTATTGGATGCTGATGGAATCCTTGATCCATAGAGAACCATCACTGAGCATATTCTGGTTTTGTCTTTCCCTCCTTCATTGCTTCTCAGTTTTTTTTTTTAATAGGAAAAACATTGCATCTGTGTAGTATTCTTCTGCCTTTATTCACAGATTGACTTTATAAATAAATATATTACATGTTCAAATTGCTCAAAAGTCTCCAGTCACCTCCTGGTTCTATGAATCCTTAATAAGACCCCTGGATGCATCATTCCCTCCCTTTCTCCCTCCCTCCATGTTTAAACCTATCTGTCTCCAGTGGTGGAAGGTCTGCTTTGCTGGGTATAAAATCTTTGCACTTTAGGAGGATTCGCCCCCACCCTGGCCCTGCCTTCTATGTAGGTTGCTTTCCACAAGGCTAACAGACATCTGAAGCTCTGTCCTTGAAGCATGTGATCTGCTGTCTGCCAGCCCCAAGGGCATTTTTCAGATGCTCCTGGGAGGTTTAAAAGTCCAAGTACAGCACTTATGGCTGTGACCACTTTGTGATTGTGTCTGCCGGGAGAGTTTCCTCAGATGGACTTTGGCTCCTCATTTTCATTTTTTCTTCTTTCAATAGCTCCCTGCAGATGAAGGCTGCTTTCATCTCTACCTTTCCAGGGTGGATTATGTGATTTTTTTTCTTTTATGGTTCAAGTCTCTCTCTTCTGCCAGTGTAGTCAGTGCAGTTTCTTTATGGTTGATGTCTGGAGGAGAGAACAGAAGAATTTGTTTCACTATTATGCTTTATTTTGCAGGCTCTCCAATGCCCAACTTGAATTATTCCCTCCTTCCCTCTGTACTTGCCAAATGGTGCCTCCCCTCTTCCCCCCTCCTCTCCTTCTCAAAACTGCTCCTGGAGGTCCAAGCCCACTTTTAATCCTTCCTCTAGTCAATGTCCTGATCTATCTGGATCCCATTTCTATACCTATCTGTACATCTATATCTAATTATCTATATCTGTCTATCTGTATTTTTTTTTACTGAGTATATACTTTTCTTTCCTATATAATTCTGGTTGAAATTAGCCTTCTATTTTCAACCTCTGTCTTCATGTTGCATTTTGACAGCCCCATAAAGGGCTGGAAACTCTTGAAACTATTTCCCTACCAAAGGCTGTATATTTTCCCACTTATCAGTGACTGGCCATTTGTAGTCTCTGTCCTCTGGTCACGTGAAAGGCATGATTTGATTTGGTTTACTTGGTACATGTGCTCTTTGGGGTTTTGTGACCCCCATTTCCTCCACTGTGGGAAGCTCCGTCCACAACACTTGGACATTTCCATCAACATCAAGTACAACTGTAACTCAAGTTGTTGTGTCTGAGCTCTCCATGCTAATTGTATGCAAATGAGTCTGAAGGACATACTTGAAGGGACGCTGTGCCCCTGGTGGGGGCCCAATGTCTCCCCCATGGACTGCCAATGCCACCGATGTGAGTAACAGGCCTTGCTTATGGATCCTCCAGACAATATGGGAGCATTTCATCTCTGCCTGCATGTGGCGGGACTGGAGGGAGCATTTCCCATTTATCATCGGGGATAGTGAATTGGAGGCAGCATTGCTGCTTAGTTGTGGGATATGAGTGTGATCTTGAGGCCGTGTGTGTGTGTGTGTGTGTGTGTGTGTGTGTGTGTGTGTGTGTGTGTGTGTGTGTGTGTCTTTGTGCAGGGACTCACTATGTGTGATGGCCTGAATGTTGTATCTCCTCAATCCGTCTGCTGGGACTCTGCCCCCTGTGTGAGAGCACTGTAGGAAATAGGTGTAAATGAGGTCATAAGGGTAGCACCTCAATGATGGGATCGGGGTCCTTGTGGGGTCCTTGTAAAGAGGGGGAAGAGATGGAAGGCTCCTGCCCTCTTTCTCTACGTGGAGAGGACACCTGAGAAGGTGGCCTTTTAGGTCAGACCGCAGATCCTTGGGGAGAATAGCCGTCTGGCACCCGGATCCCGCTTTTCCAGACTCCAGACAGCTGGAAACATCTGTGAAGCTGCTGGCCCCATGGCTCTGTGCTGGCAGCCCGAGCTGATGAAGACTCCGTACCACCACGTATTTACAATGTTTTCACACAAGGCCAGATGCTGAGATCAGCCTCCGTCCTACCTGGCTGGGTATAGAGTGCGGTTTGTGACACAAATGAACACAGAACAGTGATTCTGAAATAGACTGGGTATTGTAGAAGCACCCAGGCTCCTTGCAGGAGACAGAAAGCCCAGGGGAACAAGGAGGGAGGCTAGGCATTCTGGGAAGCCTCTGGCTTCTGCCGGTCACCCTTCCATAGCTAGTAGATTCTGGCCTGGCTGCCTTCTGTGTCAACCCCCATTCACAGCCCCCCCACCCCCCTCTTCCAGGGCCCCCAGATAGAGTCCGTTTCTTCAGAGGCCACAGATAATGTGGTCACTCTTTGTCCCAGACAAAACAGCTGGAGGCAGGGACCACGGGGAGCCTGTGTGCCTCCAGCAGGAATGAACGGCCTGGTTGTCTCAGAATCTACCACATGGAGCATTGGTGGCAGCTCAGGAGGGTCAGGGAGGGACTGCTGCCCCCCTCTCCATCCATCTATCCATCCACCCATCAGCCTGTCCATCATCTACCCGCTGCCCATCTGTCTCTCCATCTAATCACTTATCACACATCCAGTGGATGCTACCCTCTCCATCCTGTCCAGCATTTGGTCATTCTCTTCCCAGCACATGGTCATTCTGCCCAGCATGCGGTCATTCTCTGCCCAGCATGTGGTCACTCTGCCCAGCACGTGGTCATTCTGCCCAGCATGTGGTCACTCTGCCCAGAACTTGGTCACTCTGTCTAGCATGTAGTCACTCTGCCCAGCATGTGGTCACTCTGTCTAGCAGGTGGTGACTCTTGCCCAGCATGTGGTCATCCTGTCTAGCACATGGTAACTCTGCCCAGCATGTGGTCACTCTGCCCAGCACATAGTTACTCTCTGCCCAGCATGTGGTCCCTTTCTGCCCAGCACGTGGTCCCTCTGTGTTCAGCACATGGTCACTCTGCCTAGCACATGGTCCCTCTGTGCCCAGCACGTGGTCCCTCTGTGCCCAGCACATGGTCCCTCTGTGCCCAGCACATGGTCACTCTCTGCCCAGCACATGGTCCCTCTCTGCCTCCCCACAAATGAGGACTGGAGTGCTTCTCTCAGGCAGCCAAGCCTGAGCAGCCGTGCTCACCATCCCAACAAGCTGTTTCCTTCCCCTCTTTTCACTTGTTAACATTAATTTGTTTTTGTTTTGTTTTGTTTTGTTTTCACTCCATGCTGCGTTGGTTTTATTTTTAAACACCGTCATCGTTGGCACAGGAACACACCACTCAGGAATTCCTCCATCTCTGCAGGCTGGCAGTGCGGAGGGCAGACCTTGATCCCAGGGTCCATTGATCAGGGTCAGGGTTGCCCCCGGGTGGGTCCCTGGGGTACTGAGGATGGAAGTGCTTGGGGGACAGTCTTCCCCAACCCACCTGCCAGAGCCCTTGTGACAGCATCCACATATCCCTGGCTGGGCCGATGGCAGTCTGCCCACCCATGCTGCAGTGCGGTGTGCTGCCACACTTCCCGGCTGCTGAGGTTCTGCGCGTGCTGGTGCATCATCGTCGCTCGCAGCCCCCGCATGGCAGAGCTCCTTGACCGGCCACTGCGCCCTCGGCTGCCAGGAGGCTGGAGGCCAGCGTGGACGTCAGGGAAGAGCCAGAGGGCACCAGCTCACAGGACCTGGCACCGTGCAGACCCTCCCAGAGCCTCATTTTCTCACTCCCAGCTCAGATCCTGATGTCCCCCGGCAGGACTCTCCTGGGGTCCCCCAATCAGGGAGCTCGGTGTGTCCGCTTGATTCATCCTTGCCTTCTCACCCACATACCATGAGGGCCCACAGGGGGCTCTAAGCTGCAGTAAGAACTTCCCTTCCTGCCTGACAGCCACCTCTGAGAACTAGCATTTTAGGGTATATGGGTAGGGGATTTCACTATGGTGACCCAGAACTGGCAGCCTCCTCTCAAATCGCATTTGCCTTCTCTCTCTGGTGGACTTACAATCATGTTGTTCATTGGAGATTTCCAGTTGCCTGGGAGCTGGGCTAGGCTGCAGCCGCCGCCTTGTGCTAGGCAAAGGAGAGTCTCTGGCCAGCAACCTGTTCCTTTAGTTTGTTCTCAGTCATTTCTCTTTGACAAAGGTCTGTGTGCTCATGAAAGATCATTCTTACCAAACAGACAGGCCTAAGACCCTTCCCTGCACCCCTGAATCCTTAGAACCCCCATTCCCAGCATCCCAGCACTTCACCCTGCACCGTGGGGGTGCACAGAGAGTGGGGTGGAGCGAGTTCATCCCTGCAGGACCCAGCCACGGCTGCTGCTCCGCAGGGCCTCTGCCTTTAATCACAGCCCACTGCATACACCAGCAAAGGTGGACGCGCACAGCTTCTTATTACTGGGTACTATTTGCGTAAATCAACTTGAGCAGAACATATAAACAAGTAAGTTTTAGTTGTTTCTCATACTTTTCCTGCCACAATCGAGGCTGTGAACACAGCTCTCGCTGGCTTCCCAGGTGGTAGGACTTTCCTTTCCTTTCCTTTCCTTTCCTTTCCTTTCCTTTCCTTTTCTCTTTCCTTTTTTCTTCTTTCCCCGCCCCCCTCCCCGTGTCCTGCTCTGTCCCTGTCCCTTCTTTTCTTTTTTTTTTTTTTTTTTTTTTTTGTCGGTCGTGGGGCTTGAACTCTGGGCCTGGACGCTGTCCCTCAGCTCTTTAGCTCAAGGCGAGCGCTCTACCACTTGAGCTACAGCGCCACTTCCGGTTTTCTGGTGGTTTATTGGAGATAGGAGTCTCACAGTCTCTCCTGCCCGGGCTGGCTTTGAACCGCGATCCTCAGATCTCAGCCTCCTGAGTAGCTAGGATTACAGGCGTGAGCCACCGGCGCCCGGCCCTTCTTTTCTTATTCATAAATTTATTTAGTGCTACTACTACTAGGGCTAGAACTCTGTCCCTTAGCTGTCTGGCTCAATGCTGGTGCTCTACCACTTGAGCCCCAGCTCCACTTCTGACTTTTGGTGCTTACTTAAAGCTGCCTCAGCTGGCTTCCACATACCATCCCCCGGATCTCAGCCCCCCCCCCCCCCCAGTAGCTAGGAGGCGAGGCACCTCCTTGCCTGGGTACTATCTTGGTGGTGTAGCCAGGGGATGAAGATTCCTGAATACCAGGGGCCTTGGGAGGCGTGGACCAGGAAGGAAGGAAACTGGGGTCTCTCCCCCACTGCCCTTCCCCTGCTTGAGTGAGGACAAATCCTGCCTCAGACCTGAGCTTCACCCCTCCCCAGCAGTGCTGGCCGCCCTCTCACCCACCATGGGCTCTGCTCACTGACCGGGAAGAAAGGCCCGAGGTGGGAGCCTAGACCAGGACTGCATTGTCCCCCAAACCTGCCTAAGGTCAGGCTGGGCTTTCTGCTTGTCTCAGCCGCCTTCCTCCCCTGGCAGTAAAATATCATTTTCTAGTAAATGATGTGCCTGACATTTACCAAATTTTTATGTGACGATTTAGAAGGAACTGGTTGCATTAAACAGCCTTATTAATATTTCAGGGACAGGATTAGGGGATGTCATGGCTGTTAGACCACAGGGTTCAGATTGATGAGTGCTGAGGAGAGACCGCGCATGGGTCTCTGCTGACCAGACCAGACCTGCGCTGCAATTCGAGCTGCAGCCAGCGGAAGCCGGCGGCCAGTTGTGATGATGCGGTCAGGGTGGCGTGGGGACTCTGGGGAGTTGGCAGGGCGCCTTTCCATCCCGGCCATATAAACCTGGCCTGGGAGTGGGTAACATGGCAGATCTGGAGAGTGGAGGGGGTGTGGGAGTATCTTGGTGCAAAGCCACCACAAGGCAGACTCAGCAGTGGACGGTCAGGGGTGGGGTGGACCTGCACGGATCACAGGGGATCACATGGGGCCACATGGGGTCACACGGGGCCCTGCGGTGGTCCATGGAGATGAAGCTAACAGCCAGGCCCAGCTGAGAGCCAGTGAACTGGGCACGGAGCCGGCGTCCCAGAGGCTCCCTGCAAATGCAACCTTCCAGTGACTGCGTCCCCCTCCTTTTATTATGGAAGACAGAAATGGACGCTCATTGGAGAACAGTTTAAATACAGGCAGGAGAAGGGAGGAAAAGGGCACAGATAATCTCAATGTGAGATTATCAGGGATTACAGGTTTTCTCATCCGTGTATCTCTCATCCCCCTCCTGAGGACTGGGAGGAGTTGGGGAGCAGGAGGGGAGTTGGGGAGCAGGAGGGGAGTGTGGGAAACCAGCAGATCCCATCTGGGGGCCTCCTGCCCCCTGCATATTGGGGTTTTTTTTTTAAAGCCAGTTGGCCTATGTCCTACGTGGGCCCTGCCCTGACTGACCTGTCACTCTCCCCAGCCTCTCCCTCCCTGCCCCACCCCTCCTGCCTCACAGGCCCTTCCTACCTCTCCCCTGCCATCTGGGCAAGGAAGGCTGAGGTCGTTTCTGATTTGCCCACAGCCCGCAGGAGTCACGCCACCTCGGGGTGTCTCTGCAAGTGAGGGCTCAGACACGGAGGCCGGTCCTGTGCAGCCCCTCCTCCACTGCATCCTGCCATGCCTGCCGATGGGAGCCAGGGGAGGCTGGAACAGGCCGGTACCCTCAGCGCTGAGATGGGGTTTTCCTGGTAGGGACTGTCCATCTTAGCGAGCAGAGCCGATGGATGCATTCCTGGCCCAGCCCCGCTTTCCCACCCCCAGGCTCCCCCAGCCCTTGGCCCCTGGCTGCTGGGCGGGGCTGGGCCAGCAGCACTGGAGGACACAGCATGGTCGGCCAGCAGGTGCAACCTCCAGTCACCTCGTGGAGTTAGCTCCACCTGTGGTGGCTGACGAGGCACCCCGGCCAGCATGCACAGCACTGCCTGGCTGGGTGTCCTGTCCCAGGGCAGGCTGAGCCTGTACCCCCCCTTCTTCCCCTCTCTACCCCCGCCCCCCGCACCCCAGTGCTCTGAGCCTGGCACCCACCCAGCCCAATTACTCTGGAACCACTTTTGCCAGAGTACATTTTAATTAATTAATTAATTAATTTTTGTTGGTCGTAGGACTTGAACTCTGGGCCTGGGCGCTGTCCCTCAGCTCTGCAACTCAAGACTAGTGCTCTATCACTTGAGCCACAGTGCCACTTCCGGTTTTCTGAGTGGTTTATTGGAGATAAGAGTCTCAGGGACTTTCCTGCCTGGGCTGGCTTTGAACTGAGATCTTCAGATCTCAGCCTCCTGAGTAGCTATGAAGACAGGCGTGAGCCACTGGCGTCTGGCCCATTTTAATTTTTTTGTAGTAAAGATTTAAAGAAAAAAAAGAATCAAGAAAACAATTCTATTGTTTAGGTATAGAATTCCTGCCCAGGCTCTTCTTCTTGGTGGTGCTTGCCAGCTCTGCTTTGTTACTTTATTGGTCTGTTTTCTCCCTGGGACGAGAGCTCCCCGGAGGTCAGGAGAGGCTGGTTGGAGGGTACTGTGTCCCCAGTGTGCGCAGAGATGCGGGGAGGCGGTGGGGTACGTGCTGGACGGAGCGGCAGCAGTGCCGCCTGGGGGTCCTCTGGCTCTGCTCGGAATTGGCACTGCCTGGTAACGCTACAGGATTGTTCCTCAGCTCATCTTCCTCTTAATCGTTATAGATTATGGAAAAGGAGAACAAAGCCCATTAAGAGGTTCCCCTACATTTGATTTGAGGAAGTTTCCATCAGAACGGCCTCGTTTATCGGCCTTCCGTGGCTACCCGATTCCCTCCTCACACAAGGAATATTGCTTTGTCTCTGCAAAAAAATTAATTTCTATTAGCAAGGAGAGTAGCAAACCCCCTTCTCCTCCTTTCTTCCCCTCCTTCTTTCTTCTTCCCCTCCTTCCTCCTCCTCCCCTCCTCTTCCTCCTCCCCCTCCTCCTCCCCCTCCTTCCCCTCCTCCTCCCCCTCCTCCCCCTCCCCCCCTCCCTCCCCCCCCCCCCCTCCTCCTCCTCCTCCTCCTCCTCCTCCTCCTCCTCCTCCTCCTCCTCCTCCTCCTCCTCCTCCTCCTCCTCTTCTTCTTCTTCTTCTTCTTCTTCTTCTTCTTCTTCTTCTTCTTCTTCTTCTTCTTCTTCTTCTTCTTCTTCTTCTTCTTCTTCTTCCCTATTTTCCCCTCCTACTGAGACAGAATTTATCTCCTAGATAGGAAGAGGGAAGCAGGAGTAATTGGCCCAGAAGCTAATTCCCTGAGATTCATTGTCTTAAAGGCCCCCACCAGCACATGGGCAGCTGGCCTTGAACTGCATGCTAATGATAAACGACAGCGTCAACAGAACCTCACATTGAGATGTTTAGTCCTTCCTGCAAGGAGATGACACATTAATTTTCTCTCCGATTTACATTGGATTATTAATAAAATATCAGTGTTGGAATCTGACAGGTGAGGGGCCTGGAGGCGGTCCTCTGAGGAGGTGGGGGGGGCTTTGGTGGGATGAAGGTGCACCAGGCCGAGGGAGGCACTTGAGCCAGGACCTCGCCGCTTTGCAGGGCGGGGGCTCCTGTAGCTGCAGTTAGACAAGAGCCAGGCATTTCTTGCACAGGCATTGAATCCTGTGTGTGATATCCTGTCTTATCATAAGCCCTTTTTGCCTTTGCCTCACCAGTGACTGGATATTTTGTGTGTGCCAGTTCTGGGGCTTGACCTAAGAGCTGGAGGTGCTGGCCTTCAGTGCTCGAGGCTGGCACTATACCATCTGAGCCACACCTCTGCTTCCAGCTTTGGGTTGGCTAATCAAAGAGAAGTCTCAGAGACTTTTCTGCTTGGATTCGTGTTGAACTATAATCCTCCGATCTCAATCTCTTGAGTAGCTAGGATGACAGGTATGAGCGATCGACATCCAGCTAAATATATTAGAATGATGGGGGAGCTTTATCCCCCTGCCCCAACCTGGCGCCGCCTCCTTGAATGTCCTGGCACCCGGGCTTTGCTCCGCTGCTCTTCTCAAAGTCACATCTGTGGTGTTACCTGAGCGATGGGATGGCTTGCGTCATACCGTTGTCATGTTAGGATGTGGGGGGCCTACCCGGCACCCGTGGCTCACGCCTGCAATCCTAGCTACACAAGAGGATGAGATCTGAGGAGCACGGCTCAAAGCCAGCCCGGGCAGGAAAGTGCTTGAGACTCTCATCTCCAACAAATCACCAGAAAACCAGAAGTGGCGCTGTGGCTCAAGTGGTAGAGCGCTAGCCTTGAGCTGAAGAGCTCAGGGACAGCACCCAGGCCCAGAGTTCAAGCCCCACGGGCACACGTGTAGCGCCTGGTTAGTTTGTATCTTTGATCACGTGGGGATGAAATCCACCTCATTCCAGGACCCACGTGACTTGGACTCCATCTCCGGACCCTGGCCTCACCTTGCTGTCTGCCCAGTGCCACGCCAGGCATATTTTGCAGGCCTGGGCCCAGGCTGGCTTCTCTCTTCATGGAAAGTTCTGGGCCTTTACCTCACACCTGCCTCCGCCCTGGTGCTGTGTTTGAGGGGGAGGGACACCCCCCCCCCCGCCAGTCTGCCCATCCCCTCTCTCTGCTGCCATTAGTGAAGAGCCTCATCCGCTCTCTCTCCTGTGGGCCTTCTCCCCCCGGGGCAGGACTCAGAGTCAGCCGCAAAGGGACAGAGCTGTAGGGCCCAGCCTACCCTGTGCAGTGGCCTGGCCCCATATTAGCTGCTCAATAAATATTAACTGAATAAATCACCGAATGTCATAATAGAATTTCAAGCCGAGCCCTGGGGAGCTCTTGGAATGGAGCCCTGAATGAGTCCCCGTGGACTCTCTCTGGGCAGCTTCCTGGCCATGCTGTCTCTGCACACGGGGGAGGGGGGGAGGGGGGGAAGGGTTTCTTATTTTCTTCCTAGTGACCTCCGGTGACAATGGAGATGAACAAATCTTAGCCACCTACATGTAGGATCCTCGAGGAAAACACCCAGATGTGTGCTGCTGAGTTCCACCAGTCCCGGCCTCCAATGAGTTCCCACAGCAGCTGCTCCCCACCTTCCCCACCCCATCCCCCATCCCCCCTTCTGCCCCCCCCGCCCCCCCCGCCCCCGGCTTCTAGAGGGTTCCCCTCATTTGGCCTTCCTAGAGACTTCAGTGGGGATTAAAGAAGATGAAGTGCGTGGAGCACCAGCCGCAGGGTAGTGCTCCTGGCGGTCTCGCCATTTATGCAGAAACCTGCAGCACATCATCCTCGAGGGAAGGAGCGGTGTGGGGCACTGGCTTCTGGGACTGGCTCACCTTCAAAAAAAAAAAAACACAACCCAAAAGGCAGCAAGAATGAGCACCATCTGGGGAGCCTCGTGGCTCCTGGAGATGAGGGAGCGGGGTTGTTGAAGCCTCTGAATCTAACCAGCCGTTACTGCTTTTGCTGTTTCCATGTACCCTTAGTTTAATGCAAAGAAGCTGGGGTTAGCCTGCCCCCCAAAAGGAGCTATTCAAATCAAGCAAGTTGCTGTTACCTTCCCCTCATCCTTAGTATTTCCATGGCCCCAGCTGGAATTTATGATGAAAAGCAATTGGTTTTCAGATCTGGCAGACTGCATGCCGGCCGGGCCTGTCAGCCCCTTTCCTTCCTCCCCCCGCCCCCCCCACCCCTCCATCAATATCCTGGAGTGGCCAGTGGGGAGGGCAGGACACAGAATCTTCACGACCGGCTTTTCTGGCTCCTCGGCCCCCAAATCATGAGGAGCTGACTCTGACGTCGGCCTGCGGGTTAATAAACTAGCCCCTTCCGGTGAGATCCGGTCTGCGGCAATAGCTTCTCAGGCCTCCGTCTGGTGTTCTGTCAACCTTGCGAGGCGCCAGTCATCAATGAGCACTCTCCAGGGTTTGTGGGAGAAGGAGATAAGGAGAGGAGACGGTCCTCTCGCCCAGCCGCCTTCCTCCCTTCCACAAGAGGAAGGACCCTCGGAACAATTTAAATCAGGCTCCGGCAGCCCTTCCTTCCGCCACGAGCCCTCGCTGTGGCTTGAAGGAGAGGAGGGGGTGGCTGGAATGGGTCAGGAATTGATAGCTAGGGGATTCGATCTGCGAGAGACAGAGAAGCTACATTTTGAGAGGCCGGATGGGGAGTCTTTATTAGGAAGCCAGTGGGGACCATGAGGGGTGGAGGCTTCCCAGACTCGACAATCTTAACCATCAGGGGTGAGGGACAGGGGATTCCTGGATTCTAACCAGCCATGACGTACCTACAGTTCTGGAATGACCTATGCCTCGTCTATGGTTCTCAGAATGGAGTGAAATGTCCCTGTTACCTAGCAAGGCGTGAAGATGATGGTGGGGACAAGATGGCATTGCTTACGGTGCAGCACCCATGTTTCAGACTCAGGAAGAGAGGCAATGGGGGATTCCTTCGTCTCGGAGTTTCCTAGCTATGCCGCCTTAGCTAAGTGTCTGCCCTTCTCTGGGCTTTCTCCTCTTCTCGTTTCATATGAGGCCACTGACACCCAGCTATCAGAGCGACTGTGGGCTGCAAATGGAACATGGAAAGGGCTTTGCTTATTATTTTTGGTGCTGATCCTGGGGCTTGAACTCAGAGCCTGCTCACTTGCTCCTGAGCTGCTTTTCCCCCTCGAGACTAACAATCTACTACCAGAGCCACGGCTCTGATTCTGGCTTCTTGATGGTTGATTAGAAGTTTAAAAAAGTCTCACGGACTTTCTGACTTTGCTGCCTGGACCTGGTTTTGAACCTTGATCCTCTGATCTCAGCCTCTCGAGTCACTAGGATTACAGGTGTGAGCCACAGGTGCCCCGCTCTCACAAGGGTTTCCTCCTGGGTCTAGCACGCACAAACGGTTGGTGAAAGGCAGCTCTTCTGGTTGTCAGGCAGTCAGCATGGTGATTATTGACTTTTTGGTCCAGGCACCTGCTGCTGACGGTGCAGGTGAAGAGATCAGGAGGGAGCAGGGGCATAAAGAATGTGGGATGCGATTAAGGGTGGCACTTCCCATTTCCTAACTGCCCACCGGAACGGAGATTTAGCGCTGGCCCTGAGTGCGGCATCACTGCTATACCATGCTGGGTCTGCCCCCGGGGTCGGGGCCTGCAGGGGCTGGAACTGCGCACGCCGCATTTTCCTCTAGCCAGGCCTGTGAACGTGCTGCTGGCATGATTGACAGGGCCAAGGGCACACAGAGAGAAGGTAGAGGCACCCCAGAGCAGGGGCTCCAGCTGCAGAAAGGAGAATCGCTTGAGATGTTGGCTGTTTAGAAGCCATCTGGACGTTGTTCGCAGAATCCCACTCCAAGCAAGCATGTCATTTGTCCTTAAAGGGACGCTCTAAGGGACAGATTCTGTGGCCCCCACAGAGCCCAAGCTGACAGACTGCACAGAGCTCAGCGTGTCAACACTGCAGCTGCAGGCAGGGCTGCACGGGTCCACAGACCAAGGGCAGCGGGCTGGGCCTCCACAGGCTGTCCTCTGAAATCAGGGCTGGTGACTTTAGAGAAATGATCGGGGAGTGGCAGGAAAGGGGCGGGGGAGTCCTAGGAGGAGGGGCTGTGAGCCAGATCTATTGGATGTGCATTGATGTCTAAGGTTAGACCCTGAAAAGTACCTGGACACCATCCTGGGTTCAATCCCCCCTGCTTCGTAACTTCCTATTTACTGTCTCCCAAGAACAGCTATTCATTGTCTTCTGTCACACCCAACCAGGAGAACATATCCCATCCTACTGGGGCGGGCAAGTGCTCAGGATCACGTTCAGGGACAGTCTCTCCTATGGTGGGTGTGCTGTCCCAGATGCCCCACAATGCACCACACCCCCTCCTTCAGTCCCCCTCCCTTTCCCTTTCCCTTTCCCTTTCCCTTTCCTTGTCCTCCTCCTCCTCCTCCTCCTCCTCCTCCTCCTCCTCCTCCTCCTCCTCCTCCTCCTCCTCCTCTTTTTTTTCCTTCTTCTTCTGCTGGTACTTGAACTCAAGATCTCAAGCTCTTGCTCTCAGCTTTTTTGCTCAAGGCTGGTTCTATACCACTTGACCCAGACCTCTACTCCCCACTTTTTGCTGGTTCATTGGAGATAAAGAGTCTCTTGGATTGGTGTACCCAGACTGGCTTTGAATCTCAGTGCTCATACCTCAGCCTCCTGAGTAGCTAGGATTACGGGTGTGAGGCACTGGTGCCCAGCTGGCCGTCTTCAAGAACCTTTTATCACAGAAGCAAGCACAAATGTGGCCAGGCGAGCACAGTGAGCTGAGATGTGCTCACTCCGTCCACCAATGCCATCCTTGGCCAGTCTCGCTCCATCCCCACCCACCACCCCTGCCTCCCGGATGCACGCCTCGCACATTATCTAACCTTGTCTGTAAATATTTCACTATTTGTCTCTAAAAACAATCGGTGGTTTAAAAAAATAATTACTGTACTGCAAGCTCTCTTAAGATGAATCATTCTGAATATCATCCAACATCTGCACAATGTTCAGAATTTAATTGTTTGACAAATACCATATGTATGTACATAGACACAGTTCCTTTGTCTCATTTGATATTCACATAGGGGTGTCCATTGCTGTTGGTTGGTGTATATCTGTGGCCCCTTCCCCTCTCTCCCACTCTTTCTCAGAGAAAGAGCTGAAGAAGCCAGGTCATTTGTCCTATGGGGTTTTCTAGAGTGGCTAACACCCTTGATTTCCTCCTGTCCTTTGCTGTGTTCCAGAGCCTCCAGGGGGAGATTTGATCAGCTGCTGGGTTTAATTTCAGGAACTCTTTATTTTTGCAACAGCAAAATAAACTCTCATCAGATGACAGGCTCATGTCGCCACGTTGCTCCCTTTTGACGTCAGCCACCGTTAATTCAGCTGAGATTACAAGATGGTGACATTTTAATTCTCTTAGTTCATCCTCATTAGCTAGAGTACTTAAAAAAGTTTCTCGCTGTCCTGTGCATTCTAGTCAGGTGCTTTGGCACTTCCAGGGGCTTTGATTACTTTTGAGATAGCGTCCCACTTCTTGCCTGGAGTTGGCCTGGACTGTGATCCTCTTATCTATGCTGAGATGAGGGGTGTGTGCCATAGATCCCAACTATTTTTGATTGAGATGGGATCCTGTGAAGTTTTTTTTCCCAGGTTGGCCTCAAACACCAAGTTTTCTCAATCTCAGCCTACTGAGTGCTTAGACTCCAAATAGGTGTGAGTCACTGTACTTGGCCTGGCTAGAGTACTGTTTCAGAGAAAGTTTCCTCTCTTCCTCTTGATTAAGTCAAAAAGAAGTCTGCACTGGGAAGGTAGATGAATGACTGACTTGCCTTCTAACTCTTTTTTCTGAAAATGATGTCTTGGATCACTAGTATATACTAACAATGAATAATTTGTGAGTTTTTGTTGTCATTTGTTTTAAGATCGTTACAAGCTCATGGATTAAAGCATATTGAATGTCCATTTAGTCCATTGTAACGATTACTCTTTATTGATGCTGAGTGTCCCATCTTTGATCAGTGGGAGCCTCTTAAAGTTGGTTCTTCAGTCCATTTTAAATTATTTTGAGTCTTTGATAGAGTTAATTATCCTGAAAGGTAAAAGTCTGATTTACCCTTTGGATTAGGAAGAAAACAAAGTGTTATTCTCCCCGTTTCTACTCAGTGTCATAGTGGAGGTCCAATGCAATAATATAAGAAAAAGAAATAAAAACCATCTGCAGTAGAAATTTTTACTCATGGTTTATTTGATTATATGTGTGGAAAATCCACAAAATTATCAAAACAAAAAAAGAAAACCTTTTATTAGAAGTAATAAAACAAGTTTAAAACAAGTTTTGCAAGGTCACAGGATTTAAAGTCAATATGCAAGGATCAATTATCTTTCTATGTAGTAGAAATAAACAATCCAAAAATGAAATTAAAGAAAACAATTCCACTTACAAAATAGCTCCAAAAAGAGCAAAGTGTTTAGAATGAATTTAACTCACAAATTCTAGTACCTGTACTTTGAAAACGACAGAGTCCAACTCAGAGAAATTGAAGATTTACGTCGACATAGAGGCATGCCATATTAATGCAATTAAAATCACTTCAGTGGAAGTGATTGGAAGACTCAATATTATTAAGATAGAAATTATCCCCCAATTGATTTCTGGATTCAACTCCACTTCTATCAAATACCCAGCAGACTCCCCTCCCACTCCCCCACTCCCCAAATACGCCACCTCTAAAATCATTAAACGAATCTTAAACTGTCTACGGAAACTCAAAGGACTCAGGATAAGCCAAAACGGTTTTGAAAAGGTTCAGAGGTGGAGAACTTACCGTCCTTGATTTCAGAACTTCACAGGAAGCTGCGATAATCAAGATGCCGGGTGCTGACAGAAGCCTAAGGAATGGAAGCTAATATCAAGTCTAGACAATAAAGCCTATCATTATGCTCAACTTATTTTCAGCAAAAATGTAAAAGCAATACAGTGGGGGAAAGGAGTAGGCTTTTATTTTTGAAAAAATAATTTTACCTCTTGTATTAGCATCAATCCGTTGTACAAGGAGGTTTCATTTGACATGACCACATGTGAATATAGTGTGCTGGAATCAGATTCACCTCCTGTCACTCACTTGTGAATGAAATACTTGTTCACCCTCCTTCACCCTCCTCCCTCCCACTGGCTTACATCTCTGTCATACATTTCTATTGTCATTAGTTTCTACTCTCTTTCATTTATACTTTTTCTCTCTAGAACAAATGATACCGTGCAATTGAATACACTCCTGAGAAAAAAATGCACATAGACTCTTCCCTTACAAATACAAATACTTCTTCAAAATAATAGACCTAAAGTCTATTATCTTAGAGAGAAGATCATAATATAGTAGAATAGTTTTCTTAGAAGAAACATGAGAGATTTTTATAAGTTTGATGTAGACAACAACAACAACAAAACCTTCTTAGTATACTAAAAGCACCATTCATTCATAAAAAGAGGAAATGGATAACTTGGATTTCATCAAAAGGAAAACATCTTGCTTGTTTCAAAGATGCCATTAAGAAAAATAAACCCACCAATGATGGACTGTGAGGAAGTGTTTGCAAACCAGACGTCGCATAAAGGACTTGCTTCCAGATTTTATGTAAAGAGCTCTTAGCACTCCAAAGTGAGAAGACAAGCAAGTCAATTAAAAACGGGCCAGAGATTCAAACAGACATTCCACCAAAGAAATTGTATGAATAGCTAATAAGCACATGAAAAGATGCTCAACTTCATTAGTCATTAGGGAAATGCGAGCGCAAACCTCCACACACACCCCCAGAAGGGTGGCTACAATCCAAACCACAGAGAATGCCAAGTGTTTAGGGAGAATGCGGGGAATCAGAACCCCGCCCCCCTCGCACCCAGCGGCTGTGAATCATGCAAGCCCTTGGGGGAAGAGTCTAGCACTTTTATTTTTATGTCAACAGATGCACCCCATCTTCCTTATTTGCCCAATTTTGACTCCCAGTAGGGAAACTCCCTCCCCCGCCTCTTTTCAGGTAATAGAGGAATTCACCCAGCTTTTCTTCTAGGATATCGTGGTCTTGTGTATCAAGGGGAGGGGGTTGGGCCATTTAGAATCCATGCTGTCATAGGGTGCAGGCACAGACAGCTACCCTGTCATCTTTTCTGTAGTCCCCTCTCAGCTGACTTGGTGTTCCTTGTTTATTGCATGTACTGGCTGTGTGGACGTGAGATGGTCTGCCCTGCTCCGTGGCTGTGTTCATTCATGTTTCCACCCCCAGGCTATGAAAATGTGGAGGTTTTACAGTACGGGGAACTATGGGTAGGGCCCCTCCCTTGAGGTTTGTCTGGCTAGTCTTGCTATTTCTTCTTCCCATATAAATTTTATAGGAAGAATTTTGATATCAATTAAAAACAAACTGATAAGAGTCTCGTGGTCATGGTCACATTATCTCGGGGGAAGATTCATGTTTTTGAGGTCTCCCTTAATCCTAGAGAAGGCCTGTTACATTTTTTTATGTATCACAGATTGCTTCTTCTTTTTTGTCTTTTAGAAAGTTTCTATAGTTTTCTCTAGGTTTCTAAGGTAAATTCATGCTCATTGTCTTGTTTTTCTCTTTAGTAAGTGGGAGTATTCCTTTATCGATCTATTCATCCATCCATCCATCTGTCCCAATCTCTCTGTCTTTTTTGGGGGGAGGGGGTGGTCCTGGGGCTTGGACTCAGGCCTGGGCACAGTCCCTGAGCTTTTTTGCTTAAGGTTGGTGCTCTACCACATGAGCCATAGCTCCATTTTCAGCCTTTTTTTGCTGGTTAATTGAAGAGTCTCATAGGCTTTCTTGTTCAAGCTGGCTTTGAACCACAATCCTCAGATCTGGGTGTCCTGAGTAGCCGGATTATGGGGAAAAGCCACCTGTGAAGGGCCTTATCCTCTAATTTTATCTCAGTCTCTATTGTATCTGTCTGTCTGTCAATGATCTATGGATCCATTTATTATCTCTCCATGAAAATATAGCTGTCCATAAATCCATCTACCATCTACCTGTGTCTATCTACCCATCCACCCACTTACCGCCAACAACCTGTATTTTCAGTGTCTGCTTCTTTACTGTTGTAATTTGCAACTGGTTTCTGTTGATCTCAGGATCTCTGGGTGTCTGGGCTTTGCTTGTCTCTGGGGAGCAGGGTTGAGTGTCTGGTGCCCTCCTGTTACAATGCAGCTGTGCTGCGAGTCACCTCGTTTCTCCCGTTCTCCTCTGCCCCACAGTGGTGGGGCTTCCAGTGTCCCCAGGCTCTCAGCATTGGTCTGCGGTGGCCCAGCCTCTCCCAGGAGGAGACCCTGAAGTAAGGTGCGGGCGCCCGGAGCTGACCCTGGCAAAACCCAGGAGGGCATTTGGAGATGAAACAGGAAGCAAAGAATGGTGAACACAGGGCCCTTGTTCCTCTCTAAGCCACTGCTGTGTGGCTGGAGCTTCAAGACAAGGACAGAGAGGCTGGGTAGAGATACAGGGCAATTTCAACTGAAGTGTGTGTGTGTGTGTGTGTGTGTGTGTGTGTGTGTGTGTGTGTGTGTGTGTGTGTGCATGCATGAGGGCATGTGCATGCATGTGCATTTGCCCATATATGTATATGTGTTGTGTGTGTATGTGTATATGTGTGCATGTGCACACATGCATATGTGTATGTGTGTATATGTACATGTGTGTATATGTATGAATATAGGTATGTGTATGTGTGTATAAATGTATGGTGTGTATGTGTGCACACATGTGCATGAACGTACATGTGTGCACGTGTGTATGAATGCATGTGTATATGTATAGCATGTACGTGCATATATTTGTACATCTGTATGTCACTATGTATCTGTATATATGTGTATTGTATGTGTATATGTGTTTATCTGTGTGTGCATGTGTGTGCACACACACAGGTGTGTGTGTGTTGGGGATGTCTAGAGATGCCAGAGTCACCACAGGCACAGGGGGACTGCCTGGCCTTCACCTGCCAACCCCCCGTCCCTCGGTGAGGACGCTTGCAGGGCTGTGAGAACCCAGTCGGCCCAGGCTGGCTCTGCGCTCCAGAGCTGTGTGGGTGACGGTGGAGTCAGGTGACGTGGGTGTCCTCGGGACGCTGCCAGGCCCAAGCTCCGGTTGTACCTGAGCTCCTGCCTCAGGGGCTCGGCATGTGAACCTCAAATAGTGACACAGATCTAGATGAGGGTGTGGATGGACTTAGACAGGCGTGTGCTGTGTGCCACCGGGCCGGCAGCACGGGCTGGGTGCGGGAGGGATGGCCGGGGGCGTGTTCCGTGCATCCTGCAGCAGCCCTGCTCCTTAACTCCCTGAGCTGCTCAGGGGGCCGTGGACTGCGGAAGCCCCCCGGGGTGGGGCTCGGTGGTCAGGATGGCTGGCCCGCCTGTCCCTCTGCAAGCCCACCTTGTTCCCCTCTCCTCCTCCTTCCCTCCCTCCCCACCAGCTGGGGAGCTGGCAGAGCCTCTGGGCCCATGGATCACGCACGCCCCCCATGCTGAGTCTGTTTTTCATTCATTTTAACGCCCCGAGCAGGGGCCTCCACCTTCGGGTCACATGGGGCAGAAGCAAGTTCTTCCAGAATGAGAAGAGTGGTCTATGCTGTTAGCTGCCCACAGCTGCAAGTTAGAACAATGATTCTGTTGAAAGCCGCGGTTGTGGGACGTGCCCAGGGCAGGCATGGCTGCGATTCTGACTCCACATGTGACAGTATTTTGGGGGATCCCCTCTCTCTGGGCCCTACCACATTTGGGGGGGGGAAATGGCCTGTAGATGCTACTGAGATTCATTGGCTAGATTTGAACTTGGTTAAGGATGGAGCAAGTAAAAAAAAAAAAATCAATCATATCAAAAGTCAGGTGCCGGTGGCTCACGCCTGTAGTCCTAGCTGCCCGGGAAGCTGAACTATGAGGATCACAGTCCATAGCTCTAAGAAAGGAGGCACTTACCGCCAACTCATCACCCCAAAGCTGAAAGAGGAGGTGCGGCTCGAGAGTTAGAGGGCCAGCCTTGAGCAAAAATTGAAAAAGCCAAGTGAGAGCCAAGTCCCAAGTTCAAGGCCCAGCTCTGGCACAAAAATCTAAACCAAAAAACAAAGGCATGAGCTGGGCTGGGTTGATAGGAGGTCTACCTTAGCAGACAGATATTCCACTTGAAACACAACCCCATCTCCATTTTCCCTGAGAGTGGGTGGGCCACACAGGGAGCCCGTCTGCTCCAGCCTCCATTGTGTCTTCTGAGATGGGGGTTTGGGGTACAGTGGGTGGTCATGTGTGTGGGGGAATGTCCCGTGGATCTTCTCAGAGCAGAGAGACCCAGGGCCTCGCGACGGCGAAGCTGGAGGAGGCAGGCACAGCCCAGCTGTGTGAGTCATTTAGAAGTGGGAACTTCTAAACGCATTGCTTTTCCACACAGACAAGCAGACTGGTAAGCGAGGACAGGTGGCTGACAAGAGCACAGAGCTGTTTCCTGATTGTTTGAGTCAGCACAGGCCCAGGGAGGAAACCAAGGCTGACACAACCCAATTGCGCCCTGACCGGGAGACAATGAAGCGCTGGGAGGCACGGTGGAAAGTCTGTCATTTTCCATGGAGTTGAGGCTTAGGCCTTGCACGGCCTCTGAGCGGCGCCGTGGGGCAGGGAGGAAGCCACAGGCAGCTGCAGCCACCCCGCCCACAGGGTCCTGCCGTGGACTAGGAAGCCGTCCCCGGCCGGTGCTCAGGGCCCCCCATTCAAAGGGGCAGGGGGCCACGAGGGGCTGGGGGCTGGCTGATGAGGTCTCTCCTGCCCCGCTCAGCTGAGCAGTAGCAGAAAGGAGCCTCTCCGTTGGCCTCATTTGTGGAAAGCACTCTCCGAGCGTGAGCTGCAATGCTGCTTGCACAGCCTCCTCAGCATGCCTCTCTCCCTGCCAGCCATCGGCCACAGGGGGGACCATGCTGGCCAGCGGGCAGGTGCCTGTCTTCATCTGCCACACCTGCCACTGTACTCTGGATGTGGCTTGTCCAGCCACCTGCCTACCCTTCTTCTTCCTTCTCTACCAAAAAAAAAGCACATAATAATTTTTGGTTCTCTGTCGCTGGTGTAGGTGTCTTGTTTATGTTTTATTTTATTTTATGTTTTGTAAAACTTGGGGCTCTGTGTGTCCTTTTTTAAGCCTCCCAAGAATGGTCAGCCAAGCCTTTAGCCTTTAGCAAGGAGGCAAGAATTCTCTTAAGGTACTCTGTCGGTGGGCTGAATAGATGAGTTTACCTGGCATTTTTGGAGACCTCTGACAGCCGAGGCCCAAATGGGAACAAATCAGGTACTTAGCTTGCTAGGGAAGGACGGTGGTGATGCGCTTCTGTGTCTCGAAGTAATCTAAATGCAGGCGATGAATCAAGAGCCGCTGGCCCGGGCGACTCAGTGTTCCATTGGTCTGTTCTTAACATAGTCATCTAGCGTCTGCGTTCAACTTATTTATTTCCTAATGTTGGGTGATGGATTAAAAGATGTGAAGAAAATCCGTCTACAAGAGATAAGATATTGCAGGCTTGCCATGACAGCCCTGGCTCTCTTTGCTTCGTGTGTGTGTGTGTGTGTGTGTGTGTGTGTGTGTGTGTGTGTGTGTGTGTGTGTGTGTGTGTGTGTGTGTGTGTGTGTGTGTGTGTGTGTGTGTGTGTGTGTATGTGTGTTGCCTACTTTTTAGTGCACAGCTTGGGCCCTTACATCGTATATCCTGATTAGTTTGTGGTTATTACTGAGGGGATTTTTTTAAGCCTATCATTGACACATTTAATTCATTAGGTACCAAATCCACAAGCAAATTTTGGCTGGCCATAAAACACAGTTAATCCACGGAGCTGCAATAAAAGGTGAAAAATTATGTTCCCAGCAAAATGTGGAATATTGCTTTCTCTGTAGAGAATTTTAGGAAAGAAAAAAAAATAACAACTGGCCTATGCTATCTTTCTTCATCAATTTTTTTCCCTCCTGCTTGCTTCTCTTGGTAACTTAACCCTTTGTTGTTTCCAGACCACAGAATGGCTCAATGATTCTCTACAACAGGAAGAAAGTGAAGTACAGGAAAGATGGGTATTGCTGGAAAAAGAGGAAAGACGGGAAAACGACCCGAGAAGACCACATGAAACTCAAGGTCCAGGGAGTCGAGGTAAAGGAGAAAAGGCTTTATCCTGTCCCCAGATATCATTTCCAGGTTACCATGAGTCATTGGATGCCGCTGGTTTCTGTCAAAAGACTTTGTGTTTGCAAAACCCCTGGCACTGCCTCCTAACACAGTGCAGCGTTCCTCCCTCTGTTGAGAGATCATCGTCTCTCTGTGGGTGTTTCAAGTTGGGGAGAGCTGTGATCATAAGGTGTGTGCACTTCTGGCAGGGTATGGTGGAGTCCAATCTGCAGAAATGTCTTGGGATCATGAGTAAATTTTGGCCCCTGAACGCCGCCTCTGGGGTTCCAGCTGTGGTTGGGGCTCTCCACAGTAGGCAGCCATGGAGAAATTCCCTCACTGCCTGATAGCTAGTGTTTTCTGGCTGGAGCCGGAGTCCCTTCCCCAGAAGGGGAGGGCACTGATCTGGGAGCTGATGGCACCCACGCCTCACTCTTTATGGATCCTGCCAAGGACCTTTCCTTGAGGATGTGGACAGAGATGCTGTGGCAGGTGACCCAGCTGGTGCTTCAAACTGGCCAAAGAGAGGCATCAGATCTACTTGTGTATGGAGTGTCTAGCATGCCAGGGTGGGTAGCAAGGGCTGTGCCCCACTTGAGTTCTGTGTGTGGCCCTTCTGTGTATTTGGGACACACTTTGTTGTTACTTTGTTCCCCCTCCCCCCCGTATTAATTATGTGTTTTGAGGTCTGCTAAAAATAACAGCCAATGGCTTTTAAAGAAATACATCATTCTACAGAAAGGGAGGCAGAACTTTTGTTTTATGTGAATTTTTTTTGTAATTTACTGCATCAACAACAAAGCTTTATGATCATGTACGAAGAAAAGCTCTGAGTGAAGAAGGCTGAGTTCTCTCACACTCCTGTGCTCTGGGCTTGCCCAGCGTGGTTTAACTGACTGCATGAACCATTAAGATGCAGGGTAGCCAAGCCTGCTGCCCTGGGCCCACCTCCAGGACCCTGAGCAAATATATCAGCCATTGTTGTGGGGAGCTAAGGAGGACCCTTATCTCCTGCAAATGCAGAAGGAGTAGAAAGTGAAGGAAAGCCAGGGTGGAGCCCAGGAGGGAGGGGGCAGCTGGAGCTGGGGTCCCAGGGCCTGCAGGAATTCGCACCACAGCACGCAGCCCTGGTGCCTGGCAGCCTCCGGTATATTTCATCTTTAGTAATACGTAAATCAGGGACTCATGGTTGTAAGAAACAGCGGGGTGGATTCGTCCTCAGCAGCAGCTCCAAAAGCCCAGGGAAAGAAGCAAGCCACAGTGTTCATTCTCTTGCCTCTTGTTATAAATTAGAATTGTCACCGGGATGGAATCGGAATGATTTATGGGTGTTTTTAGGCTGTATTTATGTTGGGAGTTATTTGTGGTTCTTACACTTACAGATTACAGCCTGGCCCCTCATCATGGGGAGGCTGGGAGGGGTGCAGCCCCGCGGGGTTTTCCACGGTGTCCTGGCACGCGTGACTGAGGGACAGAGGAACAAGGCGGCAGCTTGGATGAGCGTTGGCCAGTGATGCAGGAAATGACATGCTGTGTTTCTGGGTTCTTGGGGAAGGGCGACCACCTATGGCTTCTCCTTGTGTGGGGTGGGGGGGGAGGGGGTGGCAGGGGAAGGCAGGCTTTCTCATTCAGCCTAGAAAATTATCTTACTAAACCAGACAGTAAATAACTGACTCTGTGTGCCAACTTGGGCCAGGCGCTGTGGCATCTTTATAGGAAGCGGGAGGCATATTCTCTGCCCACGCAGACTCATGGTAGAAAGGAAGACGCTACCATGTCTCCACACTCGAGGGCCAGTAACAGCGTGGAGAAGGGTAGACGGATGAGCTTTTCAGATGTACATCCTGGGGACCCGGAGTGGGCTTCAGTGAGAGGGAGATGCACTCTGGGGAAGACGGGACAGAGCAGAGCCCTTAGCATAGGGGAGGATCGTGTGTAATTGATATGTGGCCTAGCTTGTGTTTTTCCACTTAACATCACAGGCTGAGGCTGAGTTGTGTTGATATTTAGGTTCCTTGAATGGTGGTATAGTATTCCTTGAATAAACATTTGAGCTGCTCTCCTACCAGCGGACTTGAAGAGGCCTCCCAGAAGATTTTTAGCATTACAAAGACTGTTTCCATAAGTGTCCTTACACATGCCTGTCAGCCACACTTGCTAATTACTTCCACACTGGCATAGGAATCTACCCCCTCCCTCCCGCCACCCCCTCCCTTCCCCCCCCACCCGCCCAACATCCAGCACTTGCTGATGAAACCTGCTATCCTGGGCAAATTCGAATTTGAGTTTTCTTAGTTACTGATGGGGATGGGCTTCTCATTTGGTAAATAAGAATCTTTTGGGGAAATATAAAAAGTATGGATTTTTTTGTTTTTGGTGCCAATACTAGGGCTTGAACTCAGGGTCTGGGCGGTGTCCCTTAGCTTTTTGCTCAAAAAATGACACTCTACTTACTACTTGAGCCACAGCTCCACTTCCAGTGTTTTTTGGTGGTTAATTGGAGATAAGAGTCTCAGACTGCCCTGTCCAGGCTGGCTTCAAAACACTCAGCCTCCTGAGTAGCTAAGATTATAGGTGTGAGCCACCAGTACCCATATGGATCTTTACACAGCGTTGACATTCTTTTCAGACAAGATCAACCCCACACCTTGACAGCATGGCTCCTACATTAGCTCTATTTGCACCTGGCCTGGTGTGCCCAGCGGCAGTCTCTTCCACCTGGGAAACTTCCATGGGGCTGACGGCAGGGTTTGCGTCCCCCCAGGAGGAGGGGCCACCCAGGTTCAGGCCCAGCGTTCTCCCTGGATGGACTGGATCGGCACCAATACCACACAGGCACTGGGAACATTGGCTAACCCTTATCCAGGTCATCTGGCTGGCTGGGCCAGCAATCTGGAAGCTGTAATTCTCCGATCACAGCTGGATCACAGCTGGTTTCCTTGATTCAAGGGCATGATAAAGACATCAAGATGGAGCCTTTCACATCTCCTGTGCTATAAGCCTTCCCTTAGGCCAGAGAAACTTCCAGTCTGATCAGGGAAGCGCACGGGCTCAGCAGTCTAGCTCCGCTTGTTCGGGGGGGGGGGGGGGCGGGGAGGACCAGGGCTCCGGGTACACAGTGATTTTCTCTGCCAGAACTGGGATGGGGCGGCCACTTTTGAAGCTGGTGAGTCCCCTGATCAGATGTTGTGTCTGTCAGCTAAGGGGGAGCCAGCAAGATAAGGTTTCCGGAGATGACAGAGGTTAGCAGGCAGGGAGGGAGGCGGCTGCCGCGCCAGCGTTTTCTGGCTGACATCCTAGCAGGTCCGAGGTAGGTTCTGCTCCCAGCCAGCTTGCTGCCTGCTTATCTGGTGCTTCCGGGGGTGATAGGGAGGAAGACAAGGTTCCTGGCAGCCAAGGGTCAGCTCTGAGGGGTGCCCGGCCTCCGGGGTGGTCACAGCCATGGGGTGACACCCGCCAGAGGACAGGCCGGTCTCTAGGCCTTGCTGAGGCCCAGGAGAGTTTCACCTGGGTTCGGGGCACAGTGTCTGGCTGAGAAGCCGCCCGGCCAGTACCACGTCTGGTTTCCATCCCAGTCTCCCAAGAGTTGCCGGAGAGTCTTAGCTGCCCAGCTGGCCCTCAGCTCCCCAAACATCTCCAACTCCTGCGGCTGCTGGGTTCCCAAAGAGACCCAAGACGTTATGTCCCTAACCTCACGCGGGGACACCCACAGCCTGGTGCAGGTTCTGTGAGCGAGGCGGACTGTCTCACGCGAAGGACCTGTCGGTACTCCCACGTCACAGATGGAGAGGTCGGGCCTCTGAGAGCGGGCCCCTTGGGACCCACAGCAATGTCACAAGTCAGTGGCAGAGCCGGGCCTGGAACCCGGGGCTACGGGGCTCTGCAGATCCTACTCGGCCCTTTAAGCAGTTGCTCCTGACACCCGGTAGGAGCCACAGGTGTTCAGATCAAGTCTTCATGCATGTTGCTTTAGTACAGACTTCAGCCATGTGTTGGGCAGTGCGGGTTTTGAGGCCGTGCCAGGAACACCAACCACAAGGCCTTGCATGGAGTCTGAAGGAGGGTCCTAAAGGCAGTGGAGCATGGTGTGAGCCAATCAGGGGACAGAGAGGGAGGAGGGATACCACGGAACAATGACAGGCTCTCTTGCAAACAGCACAGGGGACTTGGGCAACAGGTGTCTCCCAGGGCCCGATGTGTTTCCCAGCTCTCTGCAGACCAGCTGTTTGCTCCCAGGGGCGGGCTCCCTCCCACCCAGTCCCCAGGCTCACCGGGCTGTGGAGAGCCTGCCTCTGGGTCCAGGAGATGATCTTGGTGTGTGGGACAGTTGTGTGAGCCTGGATTTGTGCAGGACCAGAGCCTGTTACACAGTGGAACGGACCAGCCCGGGGCAGAGAGGCCCGGCCCATCACCGCCGACGGGAATCTCCAGTCACACAGAGGAGGTTTGGTGCTGCCGACCCATCCCTGCTCTGAGGCTTGCTTCGGCTTTGGGGTGAGCTGTCTTCATGCTGGGGGCCTGGCTGCAGCCTGCAGCCGTGGTCACGAGGTGGTGTTTGGGGAACTCGGCTTGGTGAGAGGGATGTTGTTTATTGGGGAGCTTAGGCCACCTATTAAAACAAAAGAAACAAAGTAAAGGCACCTCTTTTAGAAGTCGGAATGATATTGTCGTTACTGCGTCAGGAATTAACAGGCCATGAAATGACTGTCTGCCTTATGGCAGAGTCGAATCATCTCAGCTCTGCTTGTGGCCCTGAGATAAATAGGGTGTCCAGCTTGTAGCTAGGGGAGCTGCTGTGAAGAGCCAGCCACAAAGCACGGATGTTTCCCTGGTCATGTTTGGAAAGCAGCAAGGGATCGTGAAGGACGGTGCAGAGGCCTGGAGAGCGGGGAGAGGCTGGCATATGCCAGGGCGAGCTTTTCACCTAGACACGTGGCTCGTACTTCCAACAGAAAGGCGCAGGGGCTTGGCTTGTAGACGGCGTCTCTCTGCCCTTCCCTGTCAGACTCACCCTGCACCTCCTGTGTTCCTCGTCAGAACCGAGTTCGACCATGGCTGGATCCAGATTGGCTCAGCTCTGTAGCTTCTGACTCTTCCAAGCCCTGAGCCTGTTCAGCCAGTGGCAGCTGCATCTTCCCTCCATACTGTCACGTGTGTGTGTGTGTGTGTGTGTGTGTGTGTGTGTGTGTGTGTGTGTGTGTGTGTGTGTGTGTGTTCACTTTGCCTGAGTTAGCAGTCCAGTGCAACTGCAGACTCACTAAGTATTGGGTGTCTTCTGGGTACTAGCAAGCTGGGGCCAGTGTCCACTCACTGTGTGTTGGGAGTGTTTTAGATACTAGCAAGCCGTGGCCAGGTGTCCAGACACACGTAACATACAAACCGGAAGTTGTACAGGAGAAAACAAGACAAAACCAGACTTGAAAAAGATGCCCAGTGGCTCAAGAGGGTTTTGGAGTGTCCAGTGGCCTTACTTTCCCCTCCCTGTCTGAGTCTGTGGTTCCATTGTGGCAGACACTATGTCCCCGTGGCTCACACATCTGGGTCTCAGGCTTGGGTCTTGGGGTTCAAAGCTGGGGGTGGGGGTTTTCTTCTGGCTGGCATTGTGTGCCGGTCCCACCATTGCCCAGTGGAGGGAGCTGGTCTGCTCCCACGGCCTCAGTCTCTCCAGGGTTCTCTGTGGACTTTCCCTCACCTGATTCTCCCTCCGTGCAGTGATTTCCTGCTACCTGGTTGTGTCAAGAAGCATCCATTCAGGAGCTCAAACATGGTCTTTCCTTATGTGTACTCTTTCCTGTCTAAGGTGGTCAGTCACACCCCGAGTGACGCCAGCTTGCTTGATTCCCATAATTAACATTTTAGCTAATAAATCACATTCGGCCAACCATGCTTTGAAGCCCCAGATGCAGCCCCTTTCTCAGCTCCCGTCCCGCTGAGTTCAGCAGACCTGGGAGGGACGTCTGTTACAATGAAACGCCCCGGCTGGGCTGCAGGCATTGATCTTCAAGGTTCCGGAGCCCAAGTTCAAGTTCAAGATGCAGTGTGGTCAGGGCCTGCCTCCTGGCTCATGGGTCTGAGCTCCGGGTCCACACGGTGGGTGGGACAAGCAGCCCGCAGTGTCCTCTGCATGAAGGTTCTCATCCACCAACAGGACTCTGGCCCATCACTCCTGAAGACCCCACCTCCACAACCATCACATGGAACTCTGGTTTACAGGATGTGCATTTGGGGGATACAAATGTCAGGATGATTCTCAGATAATAGCTTTTTCCTTCCCTGTCCCCCTCTTTTCTCTTCCTTCCTTCCCTTCTTTGGTGATTCTATAGGCTCAAACCCAGTGCCTCTAGCTCTTTCTCAGCTTTCATGTTCAAGGCTGGTATGCTACCACTTGAACCATGCCTCCCAGCCTGGCTTTTTGCTGGTTCATCTTTTCTGACCAGGCTGGCTTTGAACTATGATCCTCAGATTCTGAGTAATTAGGATTACAGGCATGTGTCACTGGTACCTGGCTTTTGAGAGTATTTTCCCATTACAGCCAAGTATCAATGGCCATAACAGGGGAGTATGCCACTTGAACTTTTACCAAATGTTCAGTCCTGTGTGCTTCATTTTGTGTGTATCGTCCCTCCAGTTATGCAGCAGTACCCTCCTGAGGAGTGACTCATACCTGTAATCCCAGCTACTCAGGAAGTGACGATGAGGATTGTAGTGCAAGGCTGGCTCAGTAAAAATTTAGCAAGACCCTCCCAACCCCTTCAACAAATAGGCCGGGTTTGGTGCATACCTATAATCCCAGCTGCACTGAAAGCAGGAAGATCATGATCCCAGGCTGCTGGGAGGGGGCTGGGAGTAGAGGGAAGAAAGACCAGGACTCTCTCTAAAACGATCCTAAAAGCCAAAAGAGCTGGAGGCAGGGACCAAATGGTAAAGTGCCTGCCTAGCAAGCACGAAGTCCTGAGTTGAAAAGGGAGGGAAAGGGGGAGGGGGAGAGGCAATAGCATCCTCCGTTCGCTTCGCACTCACAGTCTGTGCTTCCCGGAGCCCGCACGGGCGGCCTCTACCAGTGGTGCCAGGCACGGGGCTTGGTAAAAGAGGTGTGTCGGGAAGAGCCGGAGGGAGGCGTGACTCTGATTCCTGCCTTCCTGCCTAGCCAGAAGCTCCCGGATGGACTGAGCAGTGGAGCGTTGGCTTGATTGGGGAAATGCATGTTACTTCGATCCTAACAATCCTGTCACATCACTGTGATTAGCCCTGAAGGTGGGACTGTGGCATATTCAAAAACTATACAAGCCCTCGAAGGCTACTGTCCAATCCTGACACCCAGCAAGGTGTGGCCTGGCAACTCAGAGAGGCAGCTGTGGCCAAGCTGGCCATGTGGCCAAAAGTCACACACACACACACACACACACACACACACACACACACATAATATATGCATGCACACACATATTATTTATACATGTGTATATATGGTAAAAGATTGAGTTTCTATACATTTTTGTGACTCCTTAGCATTTTTTGGGGGGTACTCACCCCTGGGGGCTGGCCTTGTGCAGGACACTTGTACCCCACAGGCCCTAATCTCCCACCCACCCTGAGCATCACAGCCCCATGCATGGGGTTTTATGATGTGGCTGGCTTACACAGATCCGTCCCCGGCAGAGGGTAATTAGGCCCGCCACTCCATCCAGCACTTCCCACCCTGCAGCCGAAGCCCTGGGATGAAACAGAGTTGGAGATGAAGGCCTTGGCCGCTGCGTGGGAGCCGGGAGAGAAATGCTGCCGTGGCTGCCGCCGCCACCAGGTGCATGAAAGCGAGCTGCCATTCACATGGCGGCTTTGACGTGGCTGGCCTGCGTCTCGGGCTTCTTTCTGTTGTGGGAGTTACTGGCTTGAACTTCGCACGTCCGCCTCCCTCCACGCCAGGGCACGAGTGGTGAACGTTTGGTGGGTGAGGAGCATGCCTCTCTTTTCCTCCATGCCTCTCCGGGACAGAGAGACACAATGGCCTTCATCCTGCTCTCTGCCGCTCTATTCCAGCACCAGGGACAGCGGCCATGGGCCTCCCTGTGTATCTGACTTCCTGTGAGCCGGGAAAGGGCTCCTCTCTCTCCTGAGAACTCCGGGACCAGCAGGGAAACTGCGGCTTTCTCCCCCTCCCTGCAGCTCCCAGGTGACTGTAGAGCAGTAAGATCCCTGTCACCGCCCCAGCCCTACCACTTCGCATGTTTGTGTTGGCACAGTCTTCGTGTGGGTGAGGAGCATCTATGCGCACATCCTCTTGCTACCCGCCCCCATCCCACACATGCGGTGTCTTATATTCATTTGTATTAGGGAACATTAAGGAAAACTCCAGAGGAAGAGTTACAAGTCAGTCTGACACTTTGTTACTTGACCCCAGTACCTTAAAAAAACAAAAACAAAAACAAAAACAAATCTCTAACTGAGCCTGAGGTGAAGGCACATGCTTGTGATCTCAGCTATGGGAGGGGGAAGTAGAGAGGATCATGGTTCAAGACCAACCTGGGCAAGATCCCAAGCAGCACGCCCGGTGTGGTGGTGATGGCGGTGGGGTGTGTCTGTGTTTCCAGAGCTGTGGTAGGCTATAGATAAGAGGCCCCAGCAAAAACTGGAGGCTCCACCTCAGAGGTAACTGAGGCAAAAGGGGCTGGGGAGGGGCGTGTTTCAAGGGGAGAATGGCTGCCTAAGAGGCACAAAGCCGCGAGTTCAAACCCCAGTCCTGGCAAAACCAAGTAATAACAACAAAACAAAAACCCAAAATACGAAAACAAACTCTTCGCTGAAATCTCCATCAAACGCTTTGAGCCTGGCATTCTTCATTCCACCCGTGGGGATACTATCTATTCTGCTTCTGGAAACAGAATATAAAGCAGCTGACCATGACCAACCAAGTGCCGTCAGCCCTTGGGAAAGCTGCTGGGCCTGTGCCCTGGGCTGCTGCAAATGGGCTCCCCACCCCTCTCCTCACCAAGGCAGCCCCGTGGGGGGGGGCTGGGGGGGCAATGTGGCACTTCACACACATTTGGTATAAGGTTTCTGAGCAAACAAATGGATTTTGAGCAAATGAGATTTCTCTGTAAAGAACCAGCCCTCATTCAGTATTTTGTGGATTCTCACAAAATTCAACCCTACTGCTGTGACGTAAGAGAGCAGCAGTCACGGGGGATAATCAAGTCACGGGCATTGCTGTGTTCCAATAAAACTTTATTGACAAAGATAGGCTGTGGGCCGGAGTCCCCACCCATGCCTCTGATTGGTGGCGGTGTCTCAAGGGTGGCAGTTCTGTGGGGAATGACCAAGGACCGCCGCAAGCCTTCTAGGTGTCCAGCACCGATGTGTCCTAGTACTCACATAGCAGCATGATACGGTCATGCTGTTCACATACAACCTACATTTTTGCAACCAGTTCCTACTTCCACTGATGATCTGACTGGAGAATCTGGCCCATAAGCCACCCAACATCAGCTTATTTCCCTCATGCTTACTTCCACCTGAAAAAGTAAGGCTTGAAGTGATTTGGCATAAGCCATGTAACAGGACCCTCCCCGCACCCCCCACCCCCAGCAGAACCGTGATGGGGTACAGAGGTAATTTGTCCAGATCTAAGCACTTAGATGACGGCACAAGGGAACGACAGTTTCTTTTCGTCTGCGCCGCCACAGTTTACTTACGTAGTCTTTTGATGGATGGGAGAGGTAGACATTTATTATAAAAGTGTAAGAAACGTCGAGTCCTCGCGAATGGATTATTTAGAATTTATTTTATTAAATATTCTAGGTGGCGTGTGAGAAACCGAACCTCCCTCCACAGGATTGGGAGCTTAATGATTCATGTATCTGTGGCGGTGATAAGGAAATCAAAGATTGGACTTGCCATGTCGAGGGAAGAATATGGATTATTATTAGATCCGGAATGGGCCTCTCGAGAAACTTCCTTGAGGGAGCATGCGTATCAATAATTCCTTCTCTCGTCGAGAATTCTAATGCTTCACTTATGGAAACATAAATTCCACAGCAAGTGGCTGTGGGTTTTCCCTCCCTTTGGTTCTTTACATCTTTCACTTATAGATGATCATTTTTTATCCCTTAGTTGGTGGAGTACGTGTGCAGTTACTTCACTTCTGGGCTTTTGCCCTCCCCATTTCTAACCTTCAGGGCTGAGGAGCTCTGCCGGGGTTCATGCCGTCCAGGTCCTGGGGCATGTGTGTGGTTGTCTATCATCCCTATGTGCCTCGAACGTCACACAAAGTTGTGAGCATCCTGGAGGGCCCGAGGGGTGACGAGTGGATCTCAGGGTTCCAGTGGGGTGTGGTGGGAGCTGTCGGCAGGGTGGGTGCTGATCTGGTGATTCCTGGCGGAAGGTGTGCATTGGAACCCCGTTCGTTTGGCATTGAGGCTGAGTCCTGGTGCGGCTGACCAGCCTGCAGGACGGAAGTCATCCTGGTGAGTGGTGGTCGGCCATGGGTAACAAGGCTGCGGTCTTAACAGCCTTGCCTCTAAGACTCTGCCCCATGGCTCGAGTTTCAAAGTGTTTGAGACTCTTGGAGAGAAACATCGAGACTGCATTCTCTTTCTGAAGTACCCAGATGCTACTGTGTACAGGGCTGTCTTTTCCTATGAGAGATGGGGGGAATTCTGTTGGGAAATCCCTAAACTCCTCACTGCACCTCAGACTGCTCATTGTCCTGTGCCTGCCTCGGCGAGGAACCCATAATTCTTGCCCAGTGATGGTGGCAGCCCCCCGCCACCTCTTCTGGCACTTGGTGGTGTTTGTGTGTTTATCAGTATACTAGGGCATGAACTCAGGCTTGGGGCTCTGTCCCTTAGCTTTCTTTGCTCAAGGATAGTGTTCTTAGACCATAACAGCTCCACTTGTAGCTTTTTAGTGGAAATAAGAGTCTCACAGACTTCTTGCCCTGCTTGGCTTCGAACCACAATCCTCAGATCTCAGTCTCCTGAGTAACTAGGATGACAAGTGTGAGCCACCAGCGCTTGGCTTTCTTCCTGCACTTTCATACATGGTATTAGACCTAATTTTGTCAATGTAATGCCCTGTGAACTGCAGCTTTCCCAAGAGAGTACAACGCAAACCACTCAGCACTTATTTCTTACAAGCAGAATCTACTCGACTCTCCGCACGACTAATCAGTCCACAAGGAAGTGTGTTTTCCTGCTGACCTTTAATTCTTTAATTGCTGTAAAAAAAATAGTCGAAAGACTCTTCAATTACAGCCTCTGTGGAAAGGTGGGCATAACAAAGCTCCCCTGTCTCTCTCCAGCTGGAGAGGGGAGAGTTTGTTTTCCTCGTTCCCTGCTGATCCAATCCACTCACTTTACCCCCATTAAAGGTGAGGCCAGTTGGACAGCCAATGCTGTGTCCTGGTGCTCATTTCCTTTACTACGTCTCATTGGCTCCTTCCTCTGAATGGCTGAAGGCCCCCTGACCGTCACCGCGAGGTTCGGTGCCCACAGCCTCCTCGCAGTGCTGTCTCCCTTTGCTTTTTCCTGGAAGGCGCTGAACTCACTGTGTCCAGTGAGTTCGTAAATCCCTCAGACACAAGAAGAACTGTTTGGAAACAAGATGCCGTGCAGTATTTTGGCCATATTTTTTTTTCTTCTTTTCACGACACCTGGTAGTGAAATTCTCAGGCTAAATACCAGATGAATGTGTGTTTCACTGTGGATCGCAACTTTGTCTATAACTTTTTTTTTTTAGGTCCTCCAGATGGAGGCATGGTATAAATGTGGAAAGGCTGAAAAGGGGAAAATGAAAATAAATGCACTAAGAAATAAAGAATCTGTTTTTTTTAATACGTACTTTCTTTTGCAGATAGTGTTGGCAATGACATATTGAGAATGGACTGAATTATAGCAAAAACAGAAACGAACAGAGCTGGGGGGGGTGGGAAGAGTAATCGTTATACTTCCTTTAACTGATAGGATGTAGAACGATGCTTTTTACACTCAATTAGTTTGCACATTGTGTTGGACACAAACCAGAATGCAGGATGGGTTTTTCTTTTCTTGGGCTGGGGGTGGGGGTGGTTTTACATAACTAAGGGAGATGAGCTGAAACGAATTCAGTAAATTACCCTCCATTCATGTTTTGGCCTGAGAGGTTTGTGTTTTACGTGGTTCCTCTCGGGGTGAGGGGATAAGGTGAAGATGTGGGGTGAAGGCGGAGGCCCTGCCCCACCTCTGATCACCATCCAGATCTGGACGGGTTTTCAGTGATGCACCTTCTTGCACATTAGGGCCGCGTTTGACGCTCTGAGCGAGGTTACACATCAGCCGTTTGCTTCTGATGTTTTACTGTATTGTGTGTCTTCACCATCCCAAAAGGGGAGTGGCTCAATAGAGACCCACATAGAAGTCAGCAAGAAATTTAGGCAGCAGCTATACTTTCAGGGCTATGTAGTTCAAGGCCCTTGGACTCAAACTCAGGCCTTTGCCTATGTCCCTCAGCTTTTCCCACTCAAGGCTAGAACTCTAGCACTTGAGCCACAGCTCCACTAATGGTGTTTGGTGGTGAGTTGGAGATAAAAATCTCATGGCTTAGATTCTGATTTTGCAAATGAGGTCAGTGATAGTTTACAGTTGCTGATCAACTCAAATAGCCCTGGTGCAGCCAGGCCTAGGACTTGTGGTTTCCAACCATCATAGAGGTAGGGTCCAGGGTCCTGAGGCAGACTCTTGTCTTTAAAAAAAACAATCACCCTCACTTTAGTGAAAGCGAGAGGGGAGTCTTCCTGAGTATCAGGTGCTCAGCGATTCTGTGTTGGATATCCACACCATGAACACTAGTAAGAAAACAACGGGAGAAACCTGTCACGTATAATGTCCAATTATAATAATTATTTTTTACTCCAAAAAGCACATCAAATAAATAATGCAGTTTATGTTACTTCTAGAAAATGCAGCAGCGTTAGTTAATTTACATAAATTATACAACTCATTATCTTTGTTTATGAAAAACCCTGGCAATATTTTGGCTTTCAGATAGAAAAGGCAGGGGTGGAGAGTTGGGGGAGTAGAGACATCCCAGACTTCGGTTTTATCTTATTTGCCTTTTCTGGAACACTCGTGTTTTTTATTTACTCACAGAACGAATGTCTACCCAACACTCCTTTTAGAAGGGTCATGCTTTTTCTTGGTGACAAATAGAAAGCCTTGTATTCCTCTTTTAGCTTAGAGATCACGAAGTGGATCCAGACAGCAGGAGGAAAAGAAATCTCGGGGGGGGGGTAGGGGAAGGGGAGAGTCTTCTGTTGATTGGAGCTTCAACAGGCTGGGCGGGGCTTGCTGGGCTCCCTTGGGTGCTGTCGGCTGCCTAAGGTCACAGGTGGAGTGGGGTAAGTGCTCTGGGCGCCCCCTCTGGACAGGACCTGCCGGTGCAAGGGAATGCTTAGCTCACGGGACTGTGGCATGCCTTAGTTTTCAAGTCAGGATGTTAAAATACCCCTGCGTAGGTTTATCCATTGCATGTCCAAATGGCACTGTAAATAAGACTGGCTAAAAGAAACATAGTATTCAAATTGGCTTTGCATGTTTCTTTTTTGTAACTTTACTGTCACCACAAAAACTCTGTATTATCTGTAGAGACTACACTTAACTAATGACAAGGCTAACTAATAATGGCTTGCTCATTCTTTTTTCCTTCCCTCCCTTCCTCCCTCCCTTCCACCACTCTCTCCCTTCCTCCCTTCTCCCTCCTTCCCTCCTTCCTTCCTACCTTCCTTCCTTCCTTCCTTCCCCTTCTTCCTTTCTTTCATTTTTCCTTCCTTCCCTCCTTTCCCTCCCTCCCCTCTTCTTCCCTCCCCCCCCCCCTCCATCTCCCTCTCCCTGTCCTTCTCCCTTTCCCCCTGCCTTTCTTTCTCTTCTCTTTTTGCGCTGGTACTGGGCTTAAATCCAGGGCGTTACGCTCTTGCTTGGCTTTTGCTGCCTAAGGCTGGTGCTCTACCACTTGAGTCACAGCTCCACTTCCCATGTTTTGGATAATTAATTATAAATGGGTCTCATGGGCATTCTTGCTCTGGCTGGTATTGAACTTGGATCCTCAGATCTCTTTAAACATCCAAGGGAGGAAAGTGGCGAATCCTGTGTTCTTCATTGTGTATCGGATCCTGTAGGGCGGCTGGAGCCAGGGCTTCACAGCCACTCTGCAGAACAGGGAGTCTGCAATAAGGAATGGCAGTTGCAGGGAAACTCACCCCGAGAGCCCCAGGCAAGGCTGAGGGGCAGCCCAGGGTCCATATCCGGGGCCAAGCACCATCTCCAGTGGCCTGCCAGGGCCTCAGCGGGGCTGGATCTTTCGGCTGTGACTTGAGGCTGGGGGAGCTGGTGGGGTGTGTTCAGGGGACAGGACCTCATGTCCTGTTCAGGGGAGCTCTGATGCGGAGAGACTGATCCTAGAGCAGTGGACAGGCAGAGGCCATGAGACAGGCTGGAGGGGCAAGGGGGCCTGGGTGAGGAGGAGGCCCTGGGGGGGTGCTGGGTCAGGGGGAGGGGCTGGGGGGCTTGGGGAAAGGGGGAGGGGCTTGGGCAGGCTACGGCGGGGCCCTGGGGCAAGGAGTCCTAGGTCAGGGGGAGGCCTTGGGGGGGCTGGGGCAGGGGGTGGCCTTGGGGGGGACTGGGGCAGGGGGCTCAGTTGGGTGTGGATTTGGGGTTATCCAAGGAACCAGAGGAGCCACTGATGAAAGCACAGCAGGTACAGCAGGTGTGTGTGTCTGTGTGTGTGTGTGTGTACATGGACATCACTCTGCCCTGGCCTGGTGACACTCAGCATGTCACCAAAGACCCCTGGACATTGGTTTCTCCATCTGTGAAACATTGAGGCTGAGGGAAGCAAAGGGTTGACTCTAATATTCTGGAGAATTCTCTTCCTCTTTAAAGTGTCATACTTCAGGGAAGGAGGGAGAGAAGGGAAAGAGGGAGGGAGGGAGAGAGAGTGAGGATCAGAGAGAACGAGAGTGTGTGTAGCCTTTTCCCTTCTTGGCCTGAGTCGCCGTGGTGTCCCCGGGGGCCGGTGCGGGCTGGTGCGGGAGGCGCTGCTCCGCTCAGTGCCGCTGGTCCCTTGGCACGGCCCTGGCTGCGCGTGGAGGGTGGGCAGGAAGCCGAGAGCACAGGGCTGCTTCTGGTGTGTTCTTGTCACTTGCTGGGAAGTTACTTGCCAAGAGGAGGAAGGGAATCCATCGTCATGAGTGACGATGGCTCAGGAGGATGTGGGACCTGGGCCTGAGACACAGCTGATTTGGGGTTTATGTCCCCACACAATGAAGAAATCTCCCCTGGGAATCCCCCCAATGCTCCAAGACCCCCATTGGCAATGACATTGAGCTGACATTGAATGTATCGGCCCACCCATGCCAACCAGAACCAGGGATCTATGGATAATTATGTCAGGGGTTAGAGGATAGGAGACTCAGGACTGTGATATCGGAGCAGAGGAGAAGAGGAGTTCTGGCTTTCTGGCTGGAGACATTTCCTGAGCAGCAGCAGCACAGATGTTTATAAGCGAGCAGAGCCAATGGAGACTGGAACACAGGCTGGCAGAGACACCCCGAGTTTATAGGCCCAGTGCTAGGAAGTACCAACATGGGAGAACACCAAGAGAGAGGCTCAGAAGTCTGCATAGCAGTCCTGCGGTGTCTGTGGCTGAATACCATAGCGGGGCACACATAAGGTGAAACTGTATGAGGGTCATTGAAAGAAGAGCTGACCTGGGGTCGGAGACCCCCAAATCCAACATCCAGGAGCCCCAAGTTCAATCTGGCCACTCACCATCATATGCCAAATAAAGAGACCTGGTGAAGGGCAGAGAAAGGAAGTTTATTCTGTGGTAGGCACAGGGAGATGGCTCTTGAAGACATGGTCAGCATCTTCAGGGGTGCAGACACTGGCTTCAGGTTAAGCAGGGAGAACTGGGGAAGAGTTGAGAAGGATCCGCAGCATTAGAATAGGCCCAGGTCCCGGGCAAGGCCTGGCTGCCCATGAGCTCAGCCTTTGTCCTTGGAGGAGTTCCCGGGAAGTTCTCGCTTTCTGGCTGGCACAGAACGGGCACAGGTGGTCTCCCGAGTCCTTGGCGGTTCGCGTTGAGATGATCAGAGGAGTCAGCGCTTGTGTGAGGGGCGGCATGCCCTCCACGCCAGGTGCGTATCCACGAATCTGGTCTTTCCTGGTGATGGCAACGTTGGTTGCGTGCAGCAGAGAATAGCTCGGATCGAGGGCACAGATTCAGAGTTGGAGGAACTTTGAGCTCATTCACGGGACCCAGCAAAAGCAGCTTCCACAAACCGGCTGGGAGCCCCAGGCTAAAACTTCTCAGAGTGCTCCTACTAGTGGGAGGCGGGAGGGACCGGCCGGCCAGAGTGCTGGGTTCTTGGGTGCTTATCTGCAAGTCAGCCAGATGCCTGGCAAAGCAAAATTCCACCCTCTTCAAAGTAAGATAACAAAATCCACACTCGATGTATTATTCACCGTGCCTCGCACTCAATAAAGAGTTATTAAACATGAAAGAAACATGAAACAGTGACCTATCTACTGGAGGGAAAAAAAAATCAGTCGGTAGAAATCAAATAACATAGATAGGGAATTCAGAGAGAAGGACCCTGAGACGGCCAATATAAATATTCTCAGTGTACATTATCTACGCTCCATTATTTAAAGGAAAAGAGGACTAGAATAAGTCAAGAACCAATGTGAAGTTGTTTTGGACAGTATTTGGGATTGGATGTAGAGGTTCCATTGGCTAGGTAAGTACTCCACCACCAGAGCTGCACCCCTGTCCTTCCCCTTTCTGTCTGTTTCGGAGGGGTGGGGGGAGAGGTAGGGTCTTGCTAACATTGCCCATCCTGGCTCTAGACTGTGACCATGGTCTCGGCTAATTGGGAGACAGAGGTAGCAGAATCACAGTCTGGAGCCAGGATTGCCAGACTTTTCCAGATTTTCCTAGATGCTCAATGAACCTGAACATAAAATAGAGGGGGATACAAAGAAAATAGAATCAAATTACTGAAAACCAGCAACCAAGAGGAAATCTTTTAATTAGGCAAAGAGGAAAAAAAAGAGAGATGTTATAAAAATAAGAATTACCACTGATTTCCCAACACAAGCATCACGCTTGGAAGACAATGCCCCCTCTTCAAGTTACAAAGAGGCGGGGAAATAAAATAGCCCTCGATGCACCACTCTGTCGTCAGTGAACATATTCTTCAAGAATGAAGATAAAGATGTTTTTAGACTAAAGAAACACCCCTGAATTTATTACTGGCAGACTGATACTAGAAGAGGGACTGAAGAAAACTACTCAAGCTGAAAGAGAATGTGACTAGATGAATATTCACATTTATGCCGAGGAGGAGAGAGGAATACCTGAAATGTATGGTCTATGCAAGATGCTTTCTTTCTTTAAATACAATTGCCTAAAATATATGGAAAAGATTCCCCTGCCCCTCTTTCCATCTGTATAAAAATGGGAAGTGAAGCCAAGCGTTGGTGGCTCACACCTGTAATCCTAGGTACTCAGGAGGCTGAGATCTGAAGACTTCAGTTTAAAGTCAGCCCAGGCAGACAAATCCAGGAGACTCTTGTCTTCAATTAGCCAGCAAAATGCCAGAAGTGGATCTGTGACAATTTTGATAAGACAAGAAGAACTGGAAGGCACACATGCAGGGTATGGGGGGGGGGGTTGGTAAGTGAAACTCTTCATTTTAGCATTGCTCAGGAATTTATAACGCATCACTGGAACTAGTAGATCAGTCTAGAAAGACTGCAGGGAACAAGATAAATACACAAATCAGAAGGAAGATGTATTTCCATAGACTGGCAATGACTAACTGGAAAATGAAAGTAAGCTCGTCTACCATTTTACCATCACATAGGAAGACTCGGAAAAATGTTTTTCTTCCTTTTTCTTTTGTTTTTGGTAGTACTGAGATGTGAACAGGGCCTTGGATATTGTACCACTCCAGCCATCCCCTCCACCCCCAAGTCAGAAGCTGGCTTAGGCTAAAATGAACACATGTTTTTTAGATTGCTACACTGAATGCTTTGTGGTGATCAGTGAGAGGTGGTACCGCGTGCATGGAATACAACACTTGGTGTCTGGATGACAATCTTCACCAAAGGCCTCACAGCTGCACTGAGATTAGTCCCCATGGGACCCCTTCAGATGCATCCTGAAACTCACCGCCCCATCCGGAGGTCCTACATGAAACTACAATTAAAGCAAAGTTGCCAGGCAAAGGATTTAGTGGCTCACCCCTATAATCCTAGCTACTCAGGACGCTGAGATCTGAAAATCACAGTTCAAAGCCAGCCTGGGTAGAAAAGGCCATGAGATTCTTACCTCTAATTAACCAGTACATATCCCTCCACCCCTTGCACAAGTTTCTGGGTGCTGGTGGCTCACACCCGTGATCCTAGCTACTCTAGAGACAGAGATCTGAGGATCACGGTTCAAAGCCAGCCCAGGCAGGAAAGTCCATGGGACTCTTATCTCCAATGAACCACCAGAAAAAATGGAAGTGGTGCTGTGGCTCAAGCAGTAGAGTGCTCATCTTGAGTGAAAAAGCCAAGGGGCAGTGTCCAAGCCTTGAGTCCAAGCCTCAGTACCTGCACACGTGCACACAAGATAAAAAAAGAAAGCACAAAATTAAAGAGCAATCCTTCTTGCGTTTGACTTCATCTGAAGCTACAGGAATCACATCCATGTGAAATGCCATTGAGTGGGTCTTCCAAGGAGGCCAGTTTCAGTGAGGACCCGGGACAGAGGCTGTTGGAAAGGCCTGCACTGCCTTGCCCCCACGTGGGTCTTGCTTGGCACTGCTGACAGGGAGATCTTTCGTTCAGCATATTACATCAATGTGGCTTGCGTGCAGTGCTTTCCTGTCACGGAGAGCTGGGGTGGAGCGGGCCTTGTCACACCCAGTGCCTACCGAGTTATAGAGAGATTTCCAACCTGCCCGCCAGCCATGACACACCAACCAACAGAAGCCGCCGTGACCATGCTAAGTGCTAATCAGGAGCTACTGCCGCTCAGTGTCTCACCCAGAGACACTGAGGCTGACATAATCGAATCCTCTAATTCCGTGAGAAAACTGGAATGGATGAGTACTATGGAGAACACAGAAGACCGCATGGGGCAGAATATGCAAAAGCCCTGGGGTATGCCAGAGGAAAGGCAGGAGTGCACCTCGGTGTAACTGCGGCCTACAGCCTGGAGGGGGCAGTAGTGAGAGGTGGGGGGGCGGTGGAATCTAGTGGGCTCTCCTGGACTGTGCAAAGGGGGCTCACTAATGAGTTGTGAGGAGATGCCTGCTGTCATGGATGGTTCTGGATGTCGGATGCTGCAGGTGAGACTGACAGTCCCTGGCCCTTTTTCTCCTTTTTTTATCGGCCGTGGGGCTTGAACTCTGGGCCTGGGCGCTGTCCCTCAGCTCTTCAGCTCAAGGCGAGCGCTCTACCACTTGAGCCACAGCGCCACTTCCGGTTTTTCAGGTGGTTTATTGGAGATCAGAGTCTCACGGACTTTCCTGCCCGGGCTGGCTTTGAACCGCGATCCTCAGATCTCAGCCTCCTGAGTAGCTAGGATGACAGGCGTGAGCCGCTGGTGCCCGGCTTGTCCTCCTCCTTTTCCTCTCTCCTTTCTGTTTTATTTTCTGGTTTTCCACTCTGATCGTTTTTAGCATTCAGGCCTGGTGCTGAGGAAGTGAGAGGCTACAGATGGCCCAGGTCTTGGAGGAGTGCAGCCCGGGGACCGGCGGGCCCTGGAAAGCTGTCAATGTCACACCAGTCACGGCCGCTGCCTCCCCGGCAGAATGTCAAGCAGCCTGGCCGGGCCTGTGCGGCTCTGCGTGGCTCTGAGCATTGTCAGAACAGCGTAAACAAAACGCTGGGGTTTCCGCAGCGCTGACCCTCTGGCCGGGCCTCGCTGCTCCCGCCGCCTGCCCGCGGCCATGCGCGCTCTCCAGCATCTGTGCTGGCCCTGGGGTGTCCCAGGCCTGAGTGTTAAAACCCTGGGATGGGGTGGGGGGTGCGGGCTCTCCCGAGGACAGGGATGGAGGTGACCCAGGGCAGAGGAGGGGACCCGCATGCTGGTGTCCCCCAGGCTGGAAAGCAGAGCCCGAAACAGCCCTGTGCCAGGCGGGCGCCCAGGAGAGGGAGGAAGCAGGCTGCGTGGAGAAGAGCCAGCTGGAGGCTGGGGGGGGGGAGAAGGGGGCACTGCAGGGACCTGAACTCCCTCCCCCTTGGCAGGCTTAGTGCCAGTCCTGGGGCTTGAACCCAGGGCCCCGCCGCTGCCCCTGAGCTTTCTCCAAGGCCGGTGTTCTGTGACTTCAGCCACAGCTCCATTTCTGGTTTGGGGTGGTTAATTGGAGTTAAATAAGAATCGGGCTGCCCAGGCTGGCTTTGAACCAGGATCCTTAGATCTCAGCCTCCTGAGGAGCTGGCGTTACAGGCATGAGCTGCCCATGCCCAGCCGCACACGATGCTTTTATGCCTGCGAATATCAAACACACTCGGCCTTAAAATCCCAAACCCAGCAAGCACAGCTGACCCAGCCGGATTCATGGCCAGGTCTGTTGTCCCCGGGACCTGGGGCTTTGCGGGGATGGCCGCCATCTACCGTCTGCCTGGCTCCCAGTTTTTCTGAATTGCGTTCACCAGGGAAGGAACATTGCAGGACCGACTCGGCTTCCTGGTTGCTCACCCAGGGGAGGGGAGGGCACCCTGTTTGTCTACTGAGTTCTCCTGTCCCCGCTGGAGATCCCAGGGTGGCCATGATCGGTCAGCCGCTGACTCTCAATCAAAGCCCTCAGTGAGGGCCCAGCTCGGGACACAGCTGCGAGCGCAGCACTGTCGGGCGGGCAGCCTCGGGGTGCCACGCGGGCTCAGGGTGAAGACTCTTCTGGGGAAGGGCCCCCTGCCGCTGCCCTGAGGCGCAGGTTTGTAGTAACTGCCCCCTCAGCTGCTCTGGGATAGGCCGCACCACCTTCCTGTTCAGCGAATAGGATTAAGGAAAAGCACCCCGCTGGAGGCGGTTTGGTGACTCAGCGTCTACGGAGGACAGCTGCGTGGTGTTCCTTGCACCAGCCAGGGCAGTTCCGACGTAAATGCTCTCAGAGGGCTCTCTGTGGACTACTGAACTCCTGTCTGGATGATGGCGTTTGTGTCAGTGACCCATCCTGCGATGAAGACATGCACTCGGAGGGGCAGATGCATGCCTTGACTTGCACACTTATTATTATTATTATTGTTATTGCCAAATTAGGAGAGAACTGTTAAAAAGAAAATTGTTCACAAGATTCCAAAATGTGACACAGTTGCTTAGACTTAAAGATGCACCGTCTCTGCAAACACAGAATCTGCGGTTCTGCTGATGAACTTAGCATGGGAAAATCCAGGTGCTGTCACGCAGGAAGATCTTGTTTGCTTGTTTGTTTGTTTGTTTGTTTGTGCCAATACTGGGGCGTAAGCTTACCACCTCATGTGCTTGCTTGGCTTTTTCACTCAAGGCTGGTGCCCTACCACTTGAGCCACAGCTTCATGTCTGGCTTTTTTTGTTGGTTTTGGGGCTTGAACTCTGGGCTTGGACTCTGTCCCTGTGCTCTTCAGCTCAAGGCTAGCGCTCTACCACTTGAACCACAGCGCCACTTCCAGAGTCTCATGGACTTTCTTGCCTGGGCTGGCTCTGAACCACGATCCTCAGATCTCAGCCTCCTGAGTAACTGGGATGACAGGGCTGAGTGCCGGCGCCCAGCTCTGCCCTGGCTCTTTGAGGAACCTCGTTCTTAAAAAGGAACAACAACGGGGAGAAGGTTGGTGAGCCCCAAACTGTTTCTGTGGAGGCTCAGAAGATGAAAGCTGGGGGTTGGATGGAGAGGAGGATCCCTCCCTATCCCGGGGGACACCCAGATTTCTGTACCCCAAGAGGTGGCAAGAGAGGCCAGGCGAGAACGGAAAGCCGGAGGAGCCCGTTGCTATCTGACGGCCAGTCATCGCGCAGCCGCCCGGAGCAGGTCTGCTCCAACACTCCACTCTGGTCCTCGACCGTCCCTGGAACTGGGACAGGGACCCAGAAAGGGCGAATGGCCACCTGCCTGGCAGGACAGGCCTCTGCAGAAGGTGGGCGTGAAGCCTACCCGCCAAGAGGGGGCTGAGCCCAGGCGTTTGGCACCTAGCACCGTCCAGCTCCTCCTGAGGGGTGTTCGTGAGCTGTAGCTGGGATTACAGGTCTGAGCCACCCCACCGACTCCTGCTTCCGATCCCCCACCCTCCCCGTGCCCCTGGCCCCCAGCGGCAGCAGAACGCACACACCGCTCGCTTGGAAACACTGGCTCCCGAGGATTTTCTGTATAAGCAGGCAGAATGTTATTCTTGCCAAGGGATTCAAGAGTCTCTTGCCAGTGGCCTTCTGGACTTCAAGGTTGCAGGTATATATTTAATAAATTGGACGTCAAAAGCCCGGCCTGCCACGTGGAGAAAACAGTTGTTGCAGAAACAAGGGTAAACCATTATTACCAGCTAAGTAAATGTCCTGGAAAGGGCAGATTCCCAATGCCTGGAATAGAAATCCCTGTGCAGACGACTAGGAAAACCACCAAAACACAGAAGTGAGTTGTGCTCTTAAATGAAAGAATTCATCACGCTAGATTAGAAAAAAGTATTAAAGGAGTTTTAGATTAATGCGGACTGTGAATATCAATGTAATTGCAGCAGCTTAATTTGGCGCTTTAAAAAAAAAGGCCTCTAATGAAATATTTTACTATCACTGTTCCTTCAGTGTGCCAGCTTGAGTCGCAGGAGGTGGGGGGGAGGCACTTTTAAAGGATCGATGCTGGAACCTTCCAGATCTGTGGCTGCAGAGGGAGGGGTAGGGTTGGGGAGGTGGGGAGCACCATCCCCAGGATGTGGACCAACCTGGGGAGGGCGCTGGGAGGAGCTGTGGGAAACACCCTCAGTCTCTGAGCAGGACCTAGCGTGGCAGGAGACCCACATTGTCCAGGGCGGACGGGAGCAATGGGCGTTGAACTAGTCCAGCCAGCAACTGTCCAACACCAGTTAAGTAAACCACAACCTGTCGCCCTAGCTACCCAGGAGGCTGAGAGCTGAGGACCCACAGTTCGAAGCCAGCCTGGGCAGGGAAGTGTGTGAGACCCTTATCTCCAATGAACCAGCCAAAAGCCAGAAGTGCGGCTGTGGCCCAGGGGGTACAGCACCAGCCTTGAGTGAAAAAGCTCAGGGACAGCGTTGGGGCCTGAGCACTGCATGTACACACGCGCACAGACAGACGGACAGACACACACACAGAATCACTGGCACTCTACAAATGTTTGCTGACGATATAGAAGAGATGAAAGAAAACTAAAAAAGGAAAGAGATCAAGGCTAAATCACCGGCCCCCACGTCCCTGCTGTTGGGGTCCCGGGGCTCTCCCTGCGCCCCGCAGCCACACACGAGGTTGTGTGTCCATTCCCAGCTCAGCCCCACCTGTCACCTGAGCTAGTGATTCAGCTCCTTCCGGACCCTTCCCCTTCCCAGTGTTCCCTCTCCCTCTCCCCTTCCTTCCCTCTCTCCCTTCCTTCCTTGGTGGTCCTGGGGATGATCTCAAGGCCCTGCACATGCTAGGAAAGGGTTCTGCCGCCTGAGCCATGCCTACAGCCCAACCTTCAGTTTGCTCTGGTTGTTTTGGGGGGACAGGGTCTTGCATTTTTGCTCAGGACTGGCCTCAGACATGGATCCTCCTGCTTATAGGGCGTGCCACCACACCTGGCCTGTTTGTTGAGATGATGATCTCCTTGAGGGTTTGCTGGGATGGCCTTGAAGTATGATCCTCCCAGTCTCTGCCTCCTGGGTAGCTGGCCTGAGAGGCATGCGCCACTGCCTGGGCCCAGTGTGATTTCTGTATTTTCTGTGGTTATGTCACTGGGCTCTGGTTATTTGTGGAATGAGGATTGTATAAGTTAGCTGGCCAGCATTGTCAGTGTGCCCCTGTCACCGCCTGTGCCTCCTGTGACGGTCCCCGGTCCTTCAGCTCCTTGTGCTCTCTGTGGACCTTTGCACGTGCTCCCGGGAGACACTTCCTCCTCCTCCTGGCCCCGTGCCATGCACCCTTCAGGCTGTGCTGAGAGCCACTGATCTCCGCAGAAAGGTTTACAGGCAGCCCTCCTCCCCCCAGCCCTGGCCACAGCCTCGGGGAGATTCCTTTATCTTTATTATCCTTAAGAAACTGTGCCAAGAAGTTGCTGTTTGACAAGGCAGCTTGCGCTCACCAGGCACGGTGATCAGCGTCACCCCTTTTAGCATTCTCACCCAGCCCTCCCCACCCACCCCTTCCTGATCAGTGGGCTGAACATTGAATTCTGGTCTGTGTTCTCCCCTCCCACCCCTCCCCCGGGCCCCGCCCCTTTCAAGTGCCTGCCACTGCCCGCCTGGTGCACGTGTGGTTGAACTTGGCCTTTCTAAGGAATTACAGGATCTGCGCTCCCCTTTGAATCTGCCGTGTTCCAGTTGATACACACGCATACCCGTGCACTCCGCCCAGCGCAGTAACTTAGTAGCTCAACAGGGAAATCTCCCTTCCACCTGTGAAGGAACGCGTGTGGCCCTGCCTGTGGGCCTGACTTCCTTCACTTCCCCCGACACAGACGTGGAGGGCTGTCCACAGGTCCCGAGACCGCGGCGGGAGCCCAGCCCATGGCAGCCGCTTTCCCACCAGGCCCAAAGTCCCACTGCACCCCGCGCGGGCCCTGTGGGCCCCCCCACCCCGCCCCGGCCTTGCTGTCACCCAGCTGGAGGAGGCTGAGGCGGTGGCCTCTGTGAGGGACACAGTGGCCCTCCAGCCTCTGCGAGGGGAGCGGCCAGGGGCCATGCCCACAGCACCCCCGCAGGTGCTGCCTGTGATTTATCAGGAGTGGAGCTACTCCTGCGCCCCCCCCCCCCCCCCCGCCTCGGTGTATCGAGCTCATGCGCATGGCCCCAGCTCGGTGGGTTCTGAGCCAGAGATTCCCAGAGCCTCTTCTGGGGCGGAGCAGAGGGCCAAGGCCAGAGCCACATGGTGTCTTCCCGGAGTCACTCCCAGTCGCCTGATGGGAGCCAGGCCGACTTCACTTCACGGGTGACTAGCGTGGGGAGTTGAAGGCAGAGGTGGGTGGGGAGGAGGGGCTGAGAGGTTGGCCTCCGTGGGGTGGCGGGAGGGATGCCGGGAGCTCTTAGGGCAGGGCTTTGAGATCCAGGGGCTCCAACGGGCCCTGGAAGACAGTCCTGAGGCCTGCGGCTGCCGGTGGCGTGTTCAAGCCCGGGCTGAGATCCTCCATGCTGAGAGGTATTTGCAGATGCCAGGACATCTCTGGGCTTAACTGGAGAAAGAGCATCCTGCAGGGTTAGAAGAGTGCTGGAGAGCTGTGGGTTGGGCCGAGGTGAGTGAACAAAGGTCACGTCCATGCAGAACTGCCCGTTTGGAAACAAGTCTTTGCAAGAGCGATCGAGTCACAGAGAAGCCAAAGGGAGTAGAGAAGCCTCGCGTAATGGTGGCTGGCCTTGTTTTTTAAAAAATAGCTGGGCGCTAGTGGCTTACGCCTGTCATCCTAGCTACTCAGCAGGCTGAGATCTGAGGATCGAGGTTCAAAGCCAGCCCAGGCAGGAAAGTCCATGAGACTCTTATTGCCAATAAACCACCAGAAAACCAGAAGTGGTGCTGTGGCTCAAGTGGTAGAGCGCTGGCCTTGAGCTGAAGAGCTGAGGGACAGCGCCCAGGCCCAGAGTTCAAGCCCCATGACCGGCAACAACAAATAGAATTTCCTTGTTGTTATTAAGGAGTTGTGGAGAGAGGGGTTACCATCCCATACATCAGGTAATGAGAATGATTCTTGCTGGGCAGTGTCACCCCTTCCTTCGCTTTGGGGTCCTTATGTGTAAACAAGAGGGATTTGAACACAGACACGGGACAGGGGTGATGAGGATGGCGACAGAGGTGGGGTGCTGTGTCTGCGAGTGAAGGAATGCAGCAGGCGGGAAAGCCCGGGGGCCGAGTCGCGGCCAGGCCGCGGGCTTGGCTGTCTGGTGCTCTGAGCTGTGGGATGGGAAGTTGCTGGGGTTCTGAGCCAGTCCTAGGAGACAGATGTGGTGGGGGGCACTTGAAAAATACTGGGCAACATCTACCGTGGGCAGGAAATGATGACCTCTCACCCCAGGAAGGAGAGGTGGGGAGCGGTCCCGCAGAGGGGAGGAAGGGGGTGAGGGTCTGGGGCCCTCTGAACCCATCTCCTCCCTTCCCACCCCACCCCCGCCTCAGTGGAAGGAAGCGGGGCCTCCCGCAGGGTGGCAGGGGGTGGATGCAGGGCATGGACGTGAGCACAGCTCCCTGCCTCAGCGCCCGGAGCCCACTCCTCCCACCAGGGCCATTTGGGGCCCCTGGGACATTTGCTAGAATGTTCTGCATCAGGTCATTTTGCATTTCCAAATGGAGGTGTAGACACCGAGGCCGCGGTGCCCCGAGTGTCTCCGTCTTCTGCGGCGCCCCTGAGCACGTTGCCCGCGTGGGGTCTGGCTGGTCCCCGGCTCCTCCCTCCTTGCCGAGGATGGAGTCTGGCGTTGGCGGGCCGGGCGGCTTGCTGGAGCGTGCTCGGCATTGTCTCCCATGGGTGCTTTCTTTCAGCACGTCAGTTCTGAGGGTCCTTGTGGTTCAGGGTTCTAGAACACCCCCCCCACACCCCCTGGGGCAGATGAGGACACAGAGGGGCAGGGCGGGGCGGTTCCCAGGGGATGACAGCTCTCTGCAGCGCTGGGCACCCACCCCCGGCCGCCGGGTACCTTCACAGTGAGCCAGGGCCCATCCCCACCATCCCCCCCCTCGACTGCCCCCCAACTGCCCACCCAGCCCACGACCCGCGGTGGGAGGGCCGCCGGGCCTGGCTTATCTGTGGTACACCCTGAACACCGGTGGATTTCGACTCCAGCCGCAGACAGGTAAGGGGACAGCATCAGGTGGGGACGGGAGGGGGCAGCCCGGAGCGGGAGTCTCCACCGCAGAGCTGCGTCTCACGGGGGCAACGCCACACAGCCACGTCCTCGGGAGGATGACCTGAGCCGTGGAATGAGCAGGAGCCGTTCATGCTAAGGGACCCCCCAGGCCTCGGCAGCTGTCCCCTCACCTCTGTCCCCTCATCTGCAGTGAAGGGTCACTGTGGGCCTCCCGGGAAGTGTTGGGGGGGGCATCTGGTAAGTTGTTGAATGGCCGGGCCTCTAAGGAAATTCTCCACAGCTCGCTTCACTGCGCTGTTTGTGTCCCAGGCCCCAGGCGACGCCTGGTTGATGCTGGGTTGATCTAGCCACACTGGCTCGGAGAGCAGAGGCCGCAGCTAGAGCCTGCACCGGGCATGGCGCCTTCCGTCCACACTGCCGGCCGAAGAGGATGGGCAGAGAGCTTAGCCCAGACTAGGTGGCCGGAGAGGCAGCCAGCCTGGCTCCCCGGCCTTGGTGGCGTGGCTCCCGGCAGTGTTGGGCATTGCCTCCCCACACCCCGGTTTCAGGGTCCCGCTGCTGATTTCCCCCTTGGTCCTCACCTGGCCCCCCCTCAGGCTGGTTTGCTGGTCCTCAAGCTGGCCAGGCTGTGGGGCGGGGCGGGGTGGGGGTGGGGGGTAGGGACTGCGGGGGCTGCCCGGACCGGGTAGCACAAAACGTATTCTGACATTTATATTGAATATTTTCGTTGATAGAAATTCAAAATTAAATATACTTTCCACCTACACTATGAAAAATCCATTTATAGAAACCAAATCAGATTGGCGATCTAAGGGACTGGTGGCCAGAAATGAAATATTTGAGAAACAAAATATATGGAGATTGAATTGCTGAGGTGGAGGTTGGTTGCGAGTGTGTGTGTGTGTGTGTGTGTGTGTGTGTGTGTGTGTGTGCGCGTATGCGTGTGTGTGTGTGTGTGTGTGTAGGTGCAGGATGGAGGAAAGGCTTGTTTCCTCCAGGGACCAATTTGGTACTGCTCTGATGTCTTGCAGACATCAGGAAAAAAGAAAAAAAAAAAAAAAGAAGAGAAGTTCTTTGAAAGAACTTATTTAGCAAGCAGAGCCAATATTCTGTGTTTTCTCAGAGCCCCCTGCATTTCAGCCTTAGTGAATGGGTCTCGTGGGAATTTTCAGGGCAATCACCCGAACCCTCCAGGGAGACAGGATTTGGCATTCAAACCACCTGACCTTCGCTCTCTGTGCCTGGCCATTCATCCCCAGACCCTTAATTACTTTCAGGAAGATGACACAGGCTTGCATGACTTTTTTTTGTTTTTCTTCTTCCTCTTCTTGCAAATGTCAGCCCCGATACTGAATAACCACCTCTGAGGGCTTAGCCATGAGCATCTCAAACTCAGCTTTGGCTGTGATTTTCTGAATTGATCCTTGATTGAGTTCCTCCTGCAGAAACTTCTCCTCAGACCTTCACACGTCCCCACAGATGCTCAGTTTCTCTCCGTCTTTCTTCCAAGTCCTGCGGCCTGGTGTGCATGTTTGTTTGTTTGTTTGTTTGTTGTTGGCCTTGGGGCCTGAACTCTGGATCTGGGCACTGCCCCTGAGTTCTTCAGCTCAAGGCTAGCATTCTACTGCTTGAGCCACAGAGCCACTTCTGGCTTTTTCTGCTTATGTGGTGCTGAGGAATCAAACCCAGGGCCTCATGCATGCAAGGCAAGCGCTGCACCACTGAGCATCTTCCCAGCCCCCACATGCATGGGATTGTGTGCCGGGCTGGTGAGATTCTCCTCCCCAGCTGTGGACAAGGTGGTCCTTGCTGAAGACTGCTAATCTCAGCCCCAGATCTGCTAGGAGTCCCCTACCCACCCTTTCCCATCACACCAGACACCCCAAGGGATCTCTCAGAAGGCAACTCCTCTTCGTGTTGTCCTGGGGATCCTGGGGTGTCCCACCCCACCCCATCCCAAGGAGAGAAGTTCTCTGTTCTTCGTGTCTTGCTGGGTCACTGGGAGTCCCACGCCTGTGCTCACATCCGTGGGAATTTTTCTGCTGCTTCCCAGCCACAGGCCCCTGGCTTCCCAGTGGAGAAGGGGCTGGGCTGTTACCTGTCAGGGCAGAGAGCATGTGCACAGCCTGCCCCAGCCCTGAGAGGCCCCGGTCTCTGCTGCGGTGAGGTTGGCCGGCAGGAGCAGGGGACCCATTCTGGGGCTGGAGAGTCCGGTTTGTTTGTCAGCAAGGTCAAGGAGCACCTGAGGCAGAGTTCTGGTGCCCTTCGCTCCCCAGCCTTGAGGGGCCAAGGCCCAGATTTTCCTGTGGTCCACAGGCTCATGCTCCTGCTCTTGTGTGTCATTTGCTGTCCTCTGTCAACCGTGTTCCATCCGAACACGGTCTATTTTCATGTATTATGCAGGAGCAAGTTGAGGGATTCTAGAATATCGTACCCCACTCGGGTCTCTCAGTGGGGGAGTCTAGTCCGGAGTCATCCCGACTTAACCCTTTGGGGTTGTGGACTTGGAGTCGTGGGTTCTTTTTAGTGGATGGGTGGGGTCGCTGGGCCTGAACCTCAGCCAGCCCAGCCCTGGGGAGGAAGGACTGCCTGGGCCATGTCTGCCCCAAGCCATGAACATACGGCGAACAGCCTTGCTCTCCTGCGAGCACGCCTCCGTCCCCGTCCCCAGAACGGGGCTCCGTCAGTCACTGCAGGGTGGGGCCATGGCTCTGATCTTGGTGCCTTTTTAACCTGGATAAAGACAAGACCACCCCCCCCCCAGCCTGCAAGTCACGAGGGGGCTGTGTACCTGCTGTGGGTCAGCCCAGCCCACGCCGGGTGGCCTCCGATGTCAAGGCTAAGGCCCGACACAAGTGCGGCCTGGAGAGGTGGGCCGGCGCCTGGCAGAACTTCCAGCTCACCTTCCTCCAGTCGCCTCGGGCCGGAAGACACAGCCTTGACAGTCAGTCACCTTGCTGGAATGCCAGCTCAGGGTTTACCTAGCCTGTGGCCAGGACAGGAGTGATCAAGGTGCCTGCCTCTCTTGGGGGGGGGGCAGTCTCAGATGGAGGACCGTGTGTGCAGTGCAGGATGCGCGCGCACGCGCACACACACACACACACACACACACACACACACAGCTACCAAGGGCTGCCCCAGCCCCGTCTTTCACTCCACCTCTCCATCTATGATCTTCCCGTCAGCGCCCCGGGGTTAGGAACTATACTTCTGGGCTGGATTTCATGGGCTGACCTTTTTGGTCCCTCAGATGGAGCCCGCTCCCCACTCCCTGCTCCCCGCTCTGAGGGAGCTGTCAGTTTCTGTTCAGCCTGCACAGTGGTGCTCAGCCCAGTTCTGGGTGCTGGGTGGGCTCTGGGAGTTCACACTGGCTGGATGGCCGGTGGTACATTGGGGGGATGTGGATTAAGACATACGCCCCAAATCGTTCCCAGGTGATTGGTGCTTTGATGTCACACGGCCGTGGGGGAAAGGTCACACTCTAGGAAATATGTTTATTCCTTCAACAGACCTTCTCAGGTCCTCGTGTGGCCTGGTTTAGTTCCCGAGGACTCCTGGGGTTCTAGGTGAACCCCCAGATACTCAGCAAGGACTCTCTAGGTTGGCTGGGCTAGAATCCGTTGTTCCCAAGCCCAGAATAACCTGTGGTAGCTCTGTCTAACCTGGAGCCCTCCAGCAACTGCAGATCTCACCCTGCATGTGGGTAGCTCTGCAGGGAACCTCCACACCGCTTTCTAGAACCTTCTGGAACTTTCCTTCTGTGAGGCACGTTTCTTTTCAGAGCCCAGAACAGCAGGTTTCAGTCCCAAACTCTGATTTTTTTAATTTTTATTTATCTGATTGTTTGCCTTTTCCAGTCAGGGCGGACATTTTCTGTGGAATGCTCTAGAAAGCTGGTCATACGTGGGGCCCAGCGTGTGTCGTGTTTTCTCACAGGATCACATGAGGTGTTGTCGGTGCCTGAACCATCGGCTTCCGGCGCTCTGGCCTGGTCTCCCGGTCTGCGCAGAGGGAGGACAGGGCTGGGCGCCGCTTCCTCCGGGCAGGAGTCCGCACCCCTTGCTTTCTTGTTAGCCGTTCGTCCTGCTTCTGCTGCAGCTCCTGCCTCTCACCCGTGAGACCTGGGTGTGTTTGTGGTGTGTGGTGGCAGAACTCAAGTCAAATAATTTGCGACCTGAGAGGAGCCCAGGGCACTGTGAGATCCCCACAGACTCCAGGCTGGAGTCCGAAGGGAGGAAGGCCCTGGCCAGCGAGTTGCAGGCTCTCCGGTGTGGGCAGACTTGCCAGGAGCTGGAGTGGAGCCTCAGCCTCTGCGCAGGAAGGAGCCTGGTCCCTGGGCTCCCACGACGGCGGGGGGGGGGGGCGGGGGGGGTTGCCATGGTGCTCACTCCGCAGGCTCTCCTCTATTCTGGAAAAGTCCCTGCTGGTCCCATGGGACCCCGGGAGTGTATAACAACGATGGCGTGTCTGTGAGCTGAGAGGCCGGGTCTCCCGGGACTCCCTCACACAGGTACCTTTTCCCACGTGCAGGGCATGTGACCAGCACTTGCTGCAGGCGAAATTCTAGAATTTTGTTCCCAAAGGGCCCTAAGCTACTCAGGTCTGCTGTGTATTAGAATTTGATCCCGTCTATCTGGGACATCATTTATGTATTTATCATACCATAGTCATAAATATGAATGTATTTATTCATGTAAGACATCCTTACTAAACTGTCTATCCACCAAACTTTTCGTATGCTCCTCAGACATGCTGAGCAGTGTGTTAGCTTCTGGAACATCCCAGATGCTCTTAGGATACTCCTAAGGCCCTCTTCAGATGCCAGGGTGGGTCTGTCCACAATGCGCTCAGACAGGGGCCATCGGAATGTTCCAGACAAGCTGTGAAAGCTGGGGCACTGGTGGCTCATGCCTATAATCCTAGCCTATAATCTCAGGAGGCTGAGATCTAGTGCCAGTTTGGAGCCAACCCCAGGCAGACAAATCTGTGAGACTTTTATCTCCAAGGAACTGGCAAAAAACAGAACTGAAGGTGTAGCTCACGTGGTAGAGCGCCAGCCATGAATGAAATCGCTAATGGACAGTGCCTAGGTGCTGAGTTTAAGTGTGTGCTCACACGCGCATGCGCTCTCACACACACACCAAATCTCAGAGGCCAGCCTTTCTCACGCCTCACAGGTCCTTCCTCCCTAACTCAGGGTCAGCACTCAGAGTGCCCTTCCATGACACTGGACTCAGAGTGGCCCTTGGTTTCTCGAAGGCACCATGTCCTGAACCCGGACGTCCTAGTTCTCATCTTGCCTCTGCTCACTCGCTCTGGGCCTTCCCCAATCTGGACCTGATTCCTGAAAATTCACTTTCTGGAAATTGTGATTCAAACTCTGGGCTTTAAGGTCGAGTCCCAGGGTTCCATACTTGGCAGAAGGTTCCAGGCGATGTTCAGAGTGATCATTAGGAAGACATTGCTTCTTCACAGAAAACAGCACCTCAAACAATGTCTCAACTTCTTTCCATGAGAGGAACTGTGTAAACCTGAGAATGGGATTCCAGTCCCCTTGATCTTGACGCGTTGACCTTGACAGCATCATTAGCGATCTCTCCCATTATTGCAGTCTTGCCCAGACTCAAGATACACTAAGCAGGGGAAGCGGCATAGCCCACTCCAGTCCTTACCCCTCCCGACTCCTCCCTGCTTTCTCTGAAACCCTCTCACTTGATTGCCATCCAGGCGGGAGGCAGTCTAGCCTCCTCCTCTCCAGACTTGGAGAACTTCCCAGCTCACCCAGAGCCAGCAGCTCCCACGACCGACAGGCTTCTGTGCCTCAGATTCTGGAACCGTCTGTGGAAGCCCTTCCCTCCTCCCTGGCCTCCCTGGTCAGAACCACAACCCCCACGGGTGCCCAGGAAGATCGGGGTGGGGGTGGGCACCCCGTGCTGCTCAGAATCCCCAGTTCCTCATCTTGTTTTGTGTGCCGGTGCTAGGATTAGAACTCAGGGCCTGGGCATTGTCCTGAGCTTTGGTGCTCAAGGCTGGTGCTCTACAATCGGAGCCACAGCTCCCCTGCCAGCTTTTTGGTGGGTAACTAGGGATAAAAGTCTCACGGACTTTCCTGCCCAGGCGGACTTTGAACGATGACCCTCAGATCCCAGCCTCCTGAGTAGCTAGGATGACAGGCGTGAGCCGCCGGGCGCCTGGCCTCCCTCTGCATTGAGGCTCAGTTTCCCTTCAGATGGGGCGGGTCTTGGTGGCGTGGGGGCCTCTCAGAGCAGGCAACACTGAGCAACAAGCACACAAATGAGAGCTGGGGGCGGGAGGGGCTGGCAGCGGCTTCGCTTCCTGGTAAAGCTGGTCCTGGTTTTCATTCACTTTAAGATGGGACTGACGGCTCCCACACCTTTAGTCTTAATGTAGAATAAAGTAGGAAAATCACCTGTGTCTATTGACTTGAGAATCAAGCACTGCCATTTAGGTCTAAGGTTGTGTGTGTGTGTGTGTGTGTGTGTGTGTGTGTGTGTGTGTGTACGTGCGTGTATGCCATAAATGTGGCTCCACCTCAGGGCCTTGACTTTTCATTCGAGGCTGATGCTCTACCACGTGATCCCTAGCTCCACGTCTAGCTTTTTGGTGGTTAATTAGGCAGAAGAGTGTCACAGATTTTCCTGTCTACTAGACCGTTTTCTCAGTCTCCAGAGTATCGGGGATTACAGGCGTGAGCCACCAGCGCCCGGCTTCTGGGATAGCATTCTTTTGGAATAATTCCTTCACAATACAGCCTTAGGTTTCGCATCCCGGGGGTCACCCTGTGTCCTTCTGGAAACAGTCCCCTTGGTGGGACTCACTGAGGAAATACGCTCTTCTCGAGTCCAGGGCTGCTGCAGCCTCTCTGGGCATGCAGGCCCTGGCATCGAATCCAGTCATTCTTTTGCCTCCGTTTTCTCACCTCGCCCATCACTGCTCACATGATCCAGCTCCACATTTAACAAGACCCCTCCCATTCGGTGTTGTTAGCTATAAGTGTGGGTGAAAGTGGAAGATTTCAAATTGTCCACAGGTGGCAAGAGGAAGCGAGTTCAAGTCCTGCCGCCAGTTGGTGATGCGTTCAAGCTCCCCGGTTAGGAGTGATGGCGGCGAGACTTTATCTGACTAGTCTGTTGTGGCACTCAAAGTAAATATTAATTCCATTATGCCATAAACTGTTATTTATCATGACAGCAAGTCATATAGTTCTCTTAGGAGCGTGCAGTTTCCACAGTGCGCATCCCAGATGAGCTACGGCATACACATCAGCTCCCCGCACCAATTACCCACCAGCTTTTATGCAAGCCGGTATTAAATGCGTCTTCTCAAATGCAAGACCCGGCCCGGGCGCATGCACCAAGCCTCCCATTACCACTGTCCAGGAGCCCAGAGAGGAGAGGGTGATGGAACTGCTGCAGTGACGGGGGCCAGCCTCGGGGTTCAGAGTGCACCCCAACACCCTGCACTAATTCATGCTAAGCGTTCTTTGCATATTGTGGGGCTGCCTTTTTAAATTATATAAATTGCTCATTAGAAATCTCTTGTGATTGCCTTACTCTGGGGTGTTAGAGATGTGTGGCTTTTAATCTTTTCTCTTTTCTTTTTTTTCTGTACTATGGTTTGAATTATTTGGGATGAGAGCTTGAAAATATAGATCTACTCTATCTGTCTATCATCTCTATCTATCATCTATCTATCGATCAATCTATCTATCTATCTATCGATCAATCTCTCTATCTCTCTATCTCTCTATCTATCTATCTGTCTGTCTGTCTGTCTGTCTGTCTGTCTGTCTGTCTGTCTGTCTGTCTGTCTGTCGGTATGTCTATCTATCTATCTATCTATCTATCTATCTATCTATCTATCTATCTATCTATCTATCTGTCTGTCTGTCTGTCTGTCTGTCGGTCTATCTATCTATCTATCTATCTATCTATCTATCTATCTATCTATCTATCTATCTATCTATCTATCTATCTATCTATCTATCTATCTATCCAACCATCCATCTATCTACCATCTCTGTCTATCTATCTATCTATCTATCTATCTATCTATCTATCTATCTATCTATCTATCTATCTATCTATCTATCATCCTGTCTCTCTGTTTCTCTGTCTCTGTCTCTCTCTCTCTCTCTGGCCACACTTCAACTATTGGTGTTAGGTGGTGAGTTGTAGATAAGTCTCACGGATTTTCCTGCCTGGGCTGGCGTTGAATTGTGATCTTCAGCTCTCAGGTGCCTGAGCAGCTAGGATTACGGGTGCAGTTCTGCCTTATTTGTACTATGTGACAGTAGAGTGACTCGAAACTCCTGGCTTTGTGTTTGGGGACTTCCATGGGGGTGGGGTGGGGTCTTACGTTTTCCAAGCCTGCGTAGCTGGCCACACTGTGCTCGGGACAGGGCTGGTGAGCACAGGCAGGTGGGTGAGTAGCGCTTTGGTTTGGCCTGGCCCGCAGAAGCCGGCACGGCCAGGCATGCGCGGGGAGATCGGATGACATCTGCAGCACCGCCCCCCCCCAAGTCCTTCCCTGAGCATGGACAGACAGCAAATGCTAGCAAATGCTGGGCTCTGTGTGGCCTTTGGAGAGCAGGACAGGCACAATGGGGACATGGGGTGCTCTGGGAGCTTCTGCAATGACACTGTCTTCATCCATCCATCTTTTCAAAGGCAGTCAGGCCACCTGCTCAGCCATGAGCTGGCTCTGCAGTGGCGGCCTCCACCAAGCCTAGCTGCTCCATGCTCCGGAACGCACTGCAGGCTGGGGTGGGGGGGAGGGAGGTAGCCGAGTCTGCCACAGACAATCGATGAGCTGTGGGACAGGGGTTGTGGCTCAGGGCGGGGGGGGGGTAAACTTCCAGGACCCTCTCTGGCTCATCCACAGCCCATAGCCGCTGCTGAATAGAAACATGATTAGGAGGCTGCTCCATGCAAGGCAGCTGTTTTGGGACTTGCTTTTTGGAAAGGCAGGGAATTTTCCCTGCCCACGATAAATGCATTTGCCAATTCGGCAGTGACATCCACCACTTTGTCCCGAGGGTCTCTGGCCTTGATTATTCTCTCCAGAAACCTTTCTCTTGGAAGCAGCCTGGCCTCGGTCCTGCACACATCCACCTCTCCCCAGGTCCCTCCACAGTGACGTCTCAGTGTCAATGCCACACATGACCGCTCTGACTCCAGGAGTGCACTCACCACAGCCCCTTCCCTGTTTTATGCATGGGGTCTTCTTTTCCAAGCCAGAGTTCTCTGACATGAAAAATACACTAAATATGGGCTGCCACGGAAGCCGTCATTAACCAGCCACTAGTTGTGCCTTTATAAATTTTTACACACCACTAAATTATAAATATGCAAGGCTGAGGGTAATGAAATATGTACCTGTAATCGCTGCAGTTGTAAGATTTGTAATTCCGAGGGCATATGCTTCTGTGTGTTGAGAAGGGCTGGAGACCTCCTGCTGTGCTCCTCCCACCCCGAGTTCCTCATGGAGAATCTGGGGGCTCCTGCGGGATCCCCCTCAGGGCAGGCCCCTGCTTGCGGTTCGTCATAGAGACATAGAGCTGCAGATATAATGTGTGTGTGTGTGTGTGTGTGTGTGTGTGTGTGTGTGTGTGTGTGTGTGTGTGTGTGTGTGTGTGTGTGTGTGTATTTGAGACAGGGTCTCACTATATGGCCCAGGTCAGCCTGAAACTCACCATGTAGCCTGAGCTGGATTTGAACTCATGATCATCTTGCCTGAGCCTCCCAAGTGCTGGGACTGCAGGGATGCCATGCTGGGCTGATGTGTCCCTTTTTACCACAATGGGATATTGTGCATTGCATATCTCTCCATACACATAAATACATCTTAACAGCGACATGGCAGTTCGTGCATTGCCCTACCCTGTAATTGCAGTTATGCGGTTTCATTCATCGAACAAGTACTTATGGAGAAGCTACCGCAGCCTGTTTTCCTAGGTGCTAGATGGAGTCTTAAGAGGGCAAGAGGGACAATGGAAGCTGGAATGTATAGTGTGTTCCCAAGATGGTGGGCTCATAGGAGCAGCAAAGCAGTGGAAATGCCTGGAGCCTGGGTCAGTGTGTGTGTGTGGGGAGGGGGTCTGTGTGTCTCTGGGTCTGTGTGTGTCTGTGGGTCTGTGTGTGTGGAGGTCTGTGGGTCTGTGTGTGTGTGGATCTGTGGGTCTGTGGGTCTGTGTGTGTGTGTGTGCGTGTGTGTGCATGTGTGTGTGTGTTGTTACTGGGGCTTGAACTCAAGGCCTGGCCTCTGTCCCTGAGCAGTTGTGCTCAAGACTAGCTCTCTACCACTTGAGCCACATCCACTTCTGGCTTTTCACTCATTAATTGGAGATAAGAGTTTCCTGGACTTTTCTGCCCAGGCTGGCTTCAAATCTTGATCCTCAGATCTCAGCCTCCCAAGTAGCTAAGATGACAGGCATGTGCCACTGGTATCTGGCTATCATTCTTGACATTGGTAACTTTTGTCTTTTCAAACTTTTTTCTTTGTCCTACCAGGAGTTGGTTAATCGTGTTTGTCTTTTCAGCAAGTGAGGTTTTGCCTTCTATGATGGTCTTTATTGTTTTTCTGTACTCACTTTCATTTCCAATTCACTTTTATATTTACTGTTTCCCGTTGTCTTACTTGGAGTTGAACTTGCTTTTATCTTTCTAGGTTCTTATGAAGGAGGCTTATAGTATTGACTGAGACCTTCCTTCTTGTCTAATATAAATATTTACTCATTGGAATCTCCCTCCAATCCCACAGATTTGAATATGTTATATTTTCATTCTTTGATTGGCTTAAGATACTTTAACTCTTCTCTGAGTCTTTTTCTTTGAGCCACAGCTTCTTTAGAAGAGCTTTTTTCTTTTGCACCTCCACATATTTAGAGATCTTCTTATTTATCTTTCTGTTATTGATTCATAGTTTAATTCCATTATTGTTAGGGAACATACTTCATATTTCAATTCTTTAACTTTTTTTAAAAGTTCATTTTATGGCCCAAGATATACTCTTGATGAATAGTTCGCATAGGCTTGGAAATTCGAGTTCTGCTGACGTTGTGTAATGAGATTTACTTGGTTATTGGATTTTTCTGTGTCCTTGATGATTTTCTGTCTACACACTCTATGTGTTACTGAGAGAGAATTATCGAAGTTTCCTTTGGCAATTGTGTATTTGCTCATTTCTCTCTCCACTTTGGGAAATTTTGTTTCATTATTTTGGCAGTACTGGGATTTGAACTCAGTGCCTCATGCTTGATAGACAGGACCTGAGCCACACCCACAGGGCCTTTGTTTACTTTTTCTGAAATTATTGTTCGGCTAGGGTCTTTTGTTTCTGTTCCAGACTGGCCTCTGGGTACAATCCTCCTTCTCAAGGCCTCCCATGTAGCTGGGATGACAGGCGTGTACCTCCATATATGGTTTATTGATCAGGAAGGCATCCTGCAGACACTGTGGCTGGTCCAGCCCCAAACTACAATCCTGATTTCTTCCTCCCCAAATAGCTGGATTTACAGGCAGGAGCTACTTTACCCATCTTACCATGCTTCACATATGTTGAAACTTGTTGTGAGGTGCATATGTACTTAGGACTTTTATGTCTTACCCTTTTCTTATAATGTCGTTTTATTCCTAGTAATTTTCTCTGTAGTCTCCCTTATCTGGCACTAATATAGCTACTCAAGACTTTTTTCCTAGTATTTATGTGTTCAATCTTTTCTTAACCCTTTCACTTACAAGATGTCCTTCCAGTTATGTCTGTAGGGAGTTGTTTTGTTTTGTTTTTACGAACTACATGTAATTACAGTTTAAAAATTTTCCTTCTTGTTGTGCTTTGTTTCTGCTGGTACTGGGGCTTGAACTCAGGACCTCACGCTAGCTCAGCTTTCTTGCTCATAGCTAGTGTTCTACCACATGAACCATTCCTCCAGCCCAGCTTTTTGTTGGTTAATGAAAGATGGAGTCTCTAAGTCTTTTCTCTTGGCTGGTTTCCAACTATGATCCTCCAGTTCCGGCCTCCTGAGTAGTTAGGATTACAGATGTGAGCCACGGTACCTGGTGGCTTGTTTTGAATTGTCGCATTTAGATAATTTGTATTTAATGATGTTGTTGAAGCTTTTATTTACTTCCTGATGATTTTCTCTGTTCTTGTTTTTTTTCCCTGTCTCCTGTTATATTATTTGACTCTTTTTTTTTTTTTTTTTTTTTTGGTTTTCATTGTAGTTTTCATTTTGGAGTTTTCAGGGCTGTCTGGATTACAATACGCATTTTTAACTTATCATGACCTATGTGTAATCAATACCACTTCTAGCAGAATATAAATAAAGATGTTTACTTCCTCTACCTATAGTTTGGTTATTTTGTGTATTAAGTCTACATGCATTGAAAATGTTGAGAGAGAGTATTTAATTTTTTTTTCTTTCAACCACCAGAAATTTGAAAGGACAAGAGTCTCCTCTGTCTCCTTATATGAAAATTAGCTCCATATTTTCCCTCATCACCTTCAATGGTACCCATTCCCTACTGGCTTACAAGGTCCCTTCAGGCTGAAGAGCTTCTACCTCAGATGTCCTTTCCTTTCTTTCTGCCTTCCATAATTGCTCCTATTGAATGCATGGTCCCCTACAGAAAGGGTTAGAAATGACTTGTCTATAGAGGCCCAGATTGTGGATAATTGTGTCTGACCCCTTACCTAGGCAAGAAGCAAAGGAGCGAGTAAGGTTACATTCCATTAAAACCTTATTTACAGAGGCAGGACTGAGCTGGTGTCCCCTGTGGGACCCAGGTCCTGACTTGTGCCCTGGAAGTCGCGTGTTCTTTTTCTCTGGTGGCTTTGAAGAATTTTTTTCTTCTTTGTCTTTAGTTTTCAGCAATTAGATTCTGCTGCACCTGATTATGGGGTTCTTAGAGGACTTACCCTATTTGGCGTACACTGAATATTTCTTGAGCTGGTAGTTTATGCCTTTGGCCAAGTTTAGAAAAGTTTGCAACAGTGATTTCCTTATTCTTTGCTTTTTTTTTCCCTGTCCTACGGTCCTGCTCATTTTCTTCTAAGACTCCAATATCACACGTGTTAGATCTTTTGGTATTTATTGTCCTATAGTTCCTGGAGGCCCTGATTATTATTTTTTAATCTTTTGTTTCCCTCTGTTCACACTGAACAACAGAGCTCATTTTTATTTTCCTGTAATCTCCAATTCAGCATTTAACCCACCTGCTGAGTGTTCTGTTTGGGTTATGCTCATTTTCAGTTCCAAAATTTCCATTTAGTTCATCTTCAGATTTTCTACTTATACTCCGAATTTTTTCTTTTTCTCCATTTGTCTAAAGAGTACCTTTAAAATAGCTGCTTTTAACCTTTTGCTGTAAAATTCCATCATGGATGTAGCCTTTTAAAATGCAACTTGGAATCATTTCAATATTTATTAGACCCCGCAATTTTGGATTACCTTCTGTGCCCATTGAATTATCTCTGGACGCATCTGTCATTTTCAGTGTGAGGGAGAAGGCAGCAGGTGCTTTCTTCTTCGTAGACAGTGCACCAGAGCTTGAACCGCAACTTCACATGTGGACAGTGGCTTGAATGCGAGCTCTGGCTCAAGGCCTTTCCGTGAGGCCGTGAGGAGTGGCCTTGCTAGTATAGCACCCAGGGCCCAATCCAGCACAGGGGTCATATTCAGACCCATGGCTGGCTTCTCAAAGGCTGCCAGCTGCCTGGACCTCTCTCTTCAGTCCTTCTCCAGAGAGGTGGGACTTCAGTTGTCTTGTCCTATTGTAGAGAGCCTCATATTTAGCAGAAGGAGGAAGGAAGGAAAGAAGGTAGGAAGGTAAGAAGGAAGGAAGGAAGGAAGGAAGGAAGGAAGGAAGGAAGGAAGGAAGGAAGGAAGGAAGGAAGGAAGGGAGGGAGGGAGGGAAGGGAGAGGGAGAGAACAATAAAACTGGTATTAATAACAATAAGACAGCCCGGCACCAGTGGCTCATTCCTGCAATTCTAGCTACTCAGGAGGCTGAGATCTGAAGATCAAAATTTAAAGCCAGCCTGGGCAAGAAAGTGTGAGACTCTCATCTCCAATCATCTACCAAAAACCTGGAAATGTCACTGTGGCTCAAGTGGTAGAGCACCAACCTTGAGCAAAAAAGCTCAGGGTCAGCGCCTCAGGCCCTGAGTTTAAGCCCCAGCCCCAGCACAAAACAGAAACAAAAGCAGGTCTGAGCTCCAGCTCTTGGGGCCACAGGCCTTCCTTCGGGTGGAGACACATCCCAGCCTCCTGGCTGTGGGCACCTGGGACCCTTTGCTGTCATGACCACCTCAAGACTGGTGATTGGGTCAGGGATGGGAACGGAAGGAGAGCAGGGGATGTCTCTGATCTCTGGAGCTGGAGATCCCGGTTCTGTGCATGGGGCTCCCGACCCAGCTTCTCTGGAGTCTCATCGTCCCGGTGCCAGTGCCCCATCCAGATCCCGAGACAGAGTCCAGAGGGAGGCAGGAGCAGTGGGAGTCTGGCCTTCCCCCAATCTGCTTGCCTCAGCTCACCATTCAGGCTCAGTCAGTGCTGCTTCAGCAACGTGCACCTTCCACAGGTTCATGTGGCATTTCCTTCACCTTCCCTCCCCACTTCCCACATCTTCCCTCACCATTTCCCCCACCTTCCCTCTCCATTCCCCCCCAACTTTCTCACCATTTCCCCCATCTTCCTCACCATTCCCCCACCTTCCCACTCCATTTCCTCCACCTTCCCTCTCCATTTCCCCTACCTTAGCTCTCCATTTCCTCCATCTTCTTCTCACCATTTCCTTCATCTTCCTCACCCTTTCCCCTCCTTCCCTTACCATTTCCTCTACCTTTTCTCACAATTTCCCCTCACCATTTCCCCCACCTTCCTCACCATTTCCCCCACCATCCCTTCTATCTTCCCTCACCATTTCCCCCACCATCCCTTCTACCTTCCCTCACCATTTCTTCCACCTTCCCTATTTCCCTCATTTCCTCCATCTTCCCTCACCATTTCCTCCATCTTCTTCTCACCATTTCCTCCATCTTCCCTCACCATTTCTCCATCTTCCTCTCACCATTTCCTCTACAATCCTCTCATTATTTCCTCCACCTTCCTCTCACCATTTCCTTCATCTTCCTCTCACCATTTCTCCATCTTCACCATTTCCTCCATCGTCCTCTCACTATTTCCTTCATCTTCCTCCCATTATTTCCTACATCTTCCCCTCAGCATTTCCTCCGTCTTCTCTCATTACTCCCCCATCTTCATTTCTTCCATTTTCCCTGCCTCATTTCCTTCATCTTTCATCATTCTTACCTACCTAGAGCCCGAGGCCCTTCTACAGACTTCGCTTTTTCCCTTGGTTCTGTTCTGTGCAATCTGTCATTTACTATCTTCCATCAAGATTTTCTCATATTCTTCCTGTCTCCATTGACTTCATTTAGCTTTTCTTCCATTTCTTTCCTGGGTTCTACCAACTCAAGTTTCATCCCACTTTGCTGCCAGTGTTTTGAATTTCTCCTGAGAGTTTTGCAGCTCTCCAATAAGTTTTTGCTTTAAAGAGGAACTTGTTTCATTAATATGTTTTTATTTATGGCAATTCTTGATCGGCAGGACCATTTTCTGGGAGGTTCCTCATGTATTTTAACTTTGCTTCCATTCTTTCCTGTGGTTTTTTTTTTTTTTTTCTAGTTCAGAGGCTGGAACTCAGGGCCTCACCTCTGGAATCTGAGCCATGCCAGCCTTATTTTCTGTATTTTTCTCCTCACTGGAGTCTGACTCCCTTTTGGTTATTCTTGGTCTTCCAGTCTTGTGTGTATCATCGCTCGGTGAGTGCGTTACCAGCCCTACCTGAATGACGTTTTGGGTACAGAGCTGTGGCTGTTTATGCGCCTTCTCCATGACTGGCAGGAATGGGGAGCTGAGGGAAACCCCCTGTCCGGGCTCTCTTCTCTGCCCTTCTCCGGCCCTCCCCCATCCAGTTGTTGGGGCAGCATCATCCTGGCAGTCCTGAGCTGCCAGGGAGCGAATCGTCCTCTGAGCTCTGTCCACGTTTTACGCTCGAAGGCCCTGCTGTGGGCCCTGAGGACCTGGGCGCCGTGGGCTGTGTCTGAGGTGGGCAGTTGAGAGGTCTGTCTTCGGCCCTTCCTGTGTCAGGACTTCATGGGATGGCCACCACAGCACTGGCCCGGTGCTGGGAGAATCTGCGGACAGTAAGCCTTGCATTTGTGTGGCTCCTCTTCTCCCTGGTCTGGGGAGCGGTTTCTTAGAAAACAGAGCCGCAATGTATTTACTCCGCGGACAAGAGCCAGCCTTTGGCCAGTCTTATTTTGAAAACATGCCTATGAGCAAACCGTCCTCCATCGTCTCAGTTTTCCTTCCGAGGTTCCTTGTACATTCACCCCGACATGCCAGGAAGCGGAGTATACACACCCACACGCGTGTGGCAGTGGTTAGACAGGTGCACATGGCGGCTTGGTGGCAGCGTCGGTCCTCCACAGTGAGGAAGCCGAGCCCAGGGACACAGCAGGGAGATGCCGCCGGCGGAGGCAAGGAATTCAGGGCATGTGCTCTTTGTTTCTTTGTGTTGTCCACACTGAGGTTTGAACTCGGGGCCTCGTGGTTGATAGGCACATGCTCCCCCATCACGTGAGCAAGGCCTCCTACCAGATAATGGTGGTTGGTTTTGTGTAGGGGGTAAGGAGGATGGGCAGGGCCCTGGGGCTTGAACTCAGGGTCTGGGTGCTGCCCCTGAGCTTTTACTTTGCTCAAGGCTGGTGCTCTACCACTAGAGCCACAGCTCCAGTTTCATCTTTTGGTCATAGCTGAGAGATAAGAGTCTCACAGACTTTCCTGCCCAGGCTGGCTTCAAACTGTGATCCTCAGATCCCAGCCTCCTGAGTAGCTAGGATTACAGGTGTGAGCCACCAGCCTGGGCTACTACTGCTGCTTTTCATCTTGGAACCCAATGTCTTAAGTGATGGTACCCATGAATTCCACACTGTGTGTAGGAACAGGCTGCAGTGGGAGAGGGAGAGGGTCCCTAAGGGGGGGGGCATGAGAGAAGAGAGAGAGAGAGAGACAGAGACAGAGACAGAGACAGAGACAGAGAGACAGACAGACAGAGAGAAAACGCACACACTGGGCTTTTAGAGATCCCATGACAATCAGCACCCCAGCCTGAGCTGCTTCATGGTGATGCCCATGGCCACCGCCATCTCTGTGGCCACTGCCATCTCCTCCCTCAGGACAACCCATCTACCGCCCCCATTTCTCACTTGGGGGACCCAGCTTCAGGTTGCCCCTCCAGGCTCCCCCAGGGACCTGGCTGTGCCTCTTGAGATCCAGCCGTGACCCCCTACGACACCTCCTCCCCTCGCGCCCAACCCAACTCTCCCTCCCAGGGCCGAACAGAACGCCTGCTCTGCTCATCCCAAGGTTCTCAGGCTACAGAGTAGACACGACCTTGTGGCTCGCATGTGACTAGAGCTAGAGAAAGAGAGAATGCACGAGGATGTGGCGGCAGTGGTGGTGGGTGGCAGAGGGTGCCGTGCGGGAGAGCCGTTTGGGGGCTCAGCTGTACTGATGTCTTTCTTGGGAGAACATCAACAACTCTTGCGTGGTGAGCAGGGCGGACACTAGCCTGGTGTTACACCTGCCCAGGCGTCTCGGGACGCGTGCCTGCCGGCAGAGGGGGAAGGGACCGCAGAGTGTGGCGCCATGGCTGTGCACCTCTGTCATTTGCTGAAGACACCTCTGTGGGGCGAAGGTCACAGGGGGTCTGGATGCACGCGGGGGTAGAGGATGCTGGTCAGAATCTGGCTCCGTGTTCTCTGTGCACAGGATTTGAGACCTAGAGGCCAGGGAGAGACACAGGTGTCCTCACCATCTCCCCCGCCCCCCATGTGGACGGGCTCTGAGGCCGGAGGAGAGGCCAGGCCTGGCTTTGACCCTCGTCCAGCTGGTCACTCATGATCTGGGTCCGTGTGAGCAGTCCTCAAAACCTTTCTGCGCCTCTCATTTCTCCTGCCAGCAGGGGATCTTCTCCTGTAGGGATTCTGGTTTAAATCTCTTGAGGCTTTTGTGGCAAAGGACCACATGTTCTGTGACTTAAAAGACCAGGTATGATTGCTTCATTGTTCTAGGGGCCAGGAGTACAACAGCCAGGTGTTACCTGGACACGTTCTCCTGGAAGGCTTTGGGGGAGCATCTGTCCAGCTTCTGGGGGGGGGCTCCCCAAGTTCTGTCGACACATGACTCCAACCTGGATTTCCCCACGCATGTCTCTATCTTCACATCATCTCCCCTCCGTGGCCTCCTTCTAAATTCAGCCACGGAATTCGAAGCCCTCCCTGCCCGGCGTGAGCTCCTCTCCGCCCGTCACAGCTCCTGGGATCTCGCGTCCAAATAAAGTCACAGTTGAGGCTCCAAAATACGATCCAAGCCAGGACAGATACTCTCAGGATTAAGGGAGATTGTATTTAGCATAATAACGCCTGACACAGCTGCTGTGAGGAGAGATAAACCTGCGGGAAGCGATGGGGGAAGGTGTGCGGAGGCCTCCTGGGGAGGCAGGCAGCTCTTGAGCTGAGACTAGAGGATAAAGAAGGGTTCTCCACCTCCCCCCCCCAGAAACCAGCACAGCGGCGGCGTGCACAGCAGCATGAGGAAGAGCTGGGAGGGGTAGAAGGGCCTCGCTTTGTTCATTCGGTGGCTCTGCAGAGGTGCTCATTCCTTGGAAACTGTTCATCTCTCTCCTCCCTGTGCTGAGGTCTTTTAAATGACCAGCGCTGAGCCTGTGACCAGTGCCGAGCCTGGGTCCAGACCCTTTGGAGCTGCTTAGGCTGCAGTCTGCGGTAGTTGTTAAAGGAAGGAAGAGCTGGAAACTGGTCTGTGTGACCTTGAGGAAGTCACCTGGCTACTTCTTATCTCCATCTGGCAAGAGGGCAGTGCTGACGTCATCACTCTGCGGCCTGGTAAATGAACAGCCAGAGACCAGGACCCAGTAGGCACACGGGGACCCCAGCCAAGTGTGTTACAAAGCGTGATGCTCAGCCATGGTTGATTTGTGTGTGCGCGCGTGCACACGTGTGCATGCGCACCGTGCTAGGGCTTGAATTCAGGGCCTGGGCACTGTGCTCAAGATCAATGCTCTACCACTAGAGCCATAGCTCCACTTAGGGCATTCTGCTGGTTCATTGGAAATAAGAGTCTCGCAGACTTCTCCTGCCTGGGCTGGCGTTGAACCATGATCCTCAAAGCTCAGCTTCTTGAGGAGCCGGGATGACAGGTATGAGCCTGCTCCCTGGGCCGAGGCTGTGAAGGGGGCTGGAAACCAGCAGGTGTCGCCAGGTTCTGGTGTCATGGCGTAGAGCGGGTGGCGTGGCTGGGCGGGGCCAGAGGGTGGCCCTCATGTGGGGTCCCCCAGCATGGTGGCCCCATGGCCACTGTCCTGTCTGTCTCTCCCCTAGCGCATGGGACACAGAGGAAGCCCCGGGATATAGGCAGGCACAGGAGGCTAGTCAGTGGGACACAAGGCAGGGGGAGAGGGGAGGGGAGGGAGGATGGTGGATGGCAAAGCTGTGCCGTAGCCAGCTTGTTCGGGCCGTCCCAACCCTCTACTTAAGGCAGGAATTGTCCTGCATTGTTGCTTGTCCGTATACAGGGAGCCCACAGCAGGGCCACGTGACCACATGACTGCGTGTACACACACTGGGGGTCCAGGCAGTGCCATGTGGCATGCGGAGGTTTTCCGTTCTTCTTGTGTGGGATCTGCCTGGAAAGGTTCACCAAGGCATCGCCAGCCTGCTACACAACTCAGTTGCTGAGATTCTGACTTGGGCTATCATGAAATAAAGTCCCCCCCCCCAAATTGAGTAGCTTAAACGGGGCCTGGGGCGGGGCTGATGGCCAGTGAGTTTCACAAACATTAAGGGGAATATTTGCAAGAGACATTCACCTTGCTTAGAAAAAACCATCCTGTGGGCCAGCTGTGTATCACTGATCTTGGTTCCCCCTCCATCTTGCATTAAACCACTGCAGTGCTAGGTCTGATGGCATTCGTGGTGTTTCCTGGGATAACTGCTCGGCTGGGAGAGCTACTAAATTGGAATTCCACAGGGGAGGATTATTAGATGTGACAAATAGGAGTGGAGGAATGCTTCATCCCCTGCTCTTTGAGGGGGGGTGGGGGGGAGATTATATAAAATGATGGAAGAAGGGAGAGACTTCGCCCAGCATTGTTTTCCTTGTGGCTGTGCAGCTTTACAGCAGTTACACTTGCACAGCTTTCGGCTGCTGTGTGTCCTTTCAGTTTTGCCTGTTGACTTTCTTTGAACTTTTTTTTTAATTTTTGACCCATTATTTGGGCTGGTGTATGTCTTTGTTGCTGCTGTACCCCTAGACCCTAGCCCAGAGTCTGGAACACACAGGGTCCTGGGGCTCCAGCAGTCAAACAAATATGGATGGGTGAAGGATGAGGAGTCAGGGTGCACTCCTGTATTCCTGGGGTACCAGACATAGCCAGAGTGCTAGGAACCCTTGGTCCAGAACATTAGACAAGATATCCAACTCTGTCCACCTTTGGTTCAAGTTATTCTCAGAAAGCCAATGTTTTGGGTGCTGTTTTTTAAGGCATGCTAAAATCTTGTGTTTTGCATTGAATGGCTACTGATAGAGAGGTCTAGAGTTCATTCTTTTTTCTGTTGGCTTCCTATGATAACATCCTCACGAGGTTTATTTATTCAGCATACCAGCTTATCTTCTGACTCCTCAATATACACAATTTCGTCTTCTGCACAGAATGAGCGTGCTGTTCCTTCCTTTCTGCTGTCGGTGCCCTTGGTTTCTTTTTTCTTGCTTGATTGCATGGGCAAGTATTGCCAAAACAATGATAAGTAGAAAGGGCGATGCTAGGCATTCTTGTCCCGCTCCTGGTGTCTTCTGTCCCCACCTCGCTCAGGTTCTGGGTGTGTATTTATCACAAATGAGTGCTGTGTGTTCCACGTGAATTAATTCTATTTCTGGGTGAGCTGCGGAAGAGCGCAGTCACCAGACGGTTCACCTGGATGCCCGCATACATGATCTGAAAGCCTCTGGCTGGTTAACGATCTGTGGAGCCCGCAGTGACCAATAGACATCCATCAGGGCCCATCTGCTTTTCTGTCTTCTGCAAAGGCCGCAATGGTGAGTCAAGGGGAGGCACGGTGGCAATCATCGCCTGTTGCAGGCGGCCCTTATCTCCACCATCCTCCTGGGGTGTGATGTCTGTTTTGGATTGAGATCTTAGCCAACATAGAGAGAGAAGTCATTTCAGAGACTTCTCCCTTCTTCCTTTGTACCGTACAGACCACCACCCCAAGTACTGGCCTTAAACATAGGAAGACACCGGAAATGCGTGTGGATGAGTCCATGGGTCTATGCAAGTGACCTTTCTATAGAACTCCATGTGTCACCAGGCCCCTTCTTTAACCGGGAGACCACAGTGCACCTTAGAGTCTGGTATCTACTTAGTCCCCAAAATAACTAGATACTACCCAGAACCCAGGCACACAGATCCGCGGTGACAAGGCCTGTGGAGATGACCTGTGGAGGACCATCCCTGGGAAGGAAATTGCTGTGAGCTCACAGGGCCTTTTCTCTTGGGCACCTGGCCATCTCTTCTTCCAGTGAGTTTCAAGCCTGAACGCCAACTCGGGTCTAGAAGTTGGGTACCGCGTGGTGCTTCTTTTTTCCTTTTCTTTTTAATTTTTTTACTGGCAGACTTTGGCTGATGAACATGTTTGTCAGATGATCTGTGTCCTAATCACCTTCATGATAACTTTCTTGGCAGGACTTTTTGGTGTGTGTGCTGGTCCTAAGACTTGAACTCAAGGTCTGGGTACTGTCCTTCAGCTTCTTTTTTTGTTCAAAGCTAGCAATCCACCACTTGAGTCACAGTTCTACTTTCAAGGATTTTTTTTTTTTGGTGTTCGGTCATGGGCCTGAACTCTGGACCTGGGTGCTGTCCCTCAGTTCTTCAGCTCAAGGCTACCGCTCTACCACTTGAGCCACAGCGCCACTTCCAGCTTTTTTCTTTTTGCTTATGTGGTGCTGAGGAATCGAATCCAGGGCCTCAGGCATGCAAGGCAAGCGCTCTACCACTTAGCCACTTTCCAAGCCCCTCAAGGCTTTTTTTTTAAAGTAGTTTATTGAAGATAAAAGTCTCACAGACTTTGCTGTCCAGGCTAGCTTCAAGCCACAATCCTCAGATCTCAGCCTCCTGAGTAGCTAGGATTCCAGGTGTGAGCCACCAGCACCTGGCTGTTGGCAGGACTTTTAACTGCCCTCTGACCTGGATGTTCCTTTCACTAACAATGATCCTGACTTCCAGGGATTAGCACAGCCTCTGCTGCCTTCAGCTCTTCCCACTCCATTTCTACCTGCAAGCCAAGCTATCCACTCTAGCTCCTCTTCCACCAGCCCCCCAAGTCCTGGCATACAAAGATTGCCAAGGGCATTTTAGTGATGCTGGTCATCTTCCTTGTGACCTTGGGAGTGCGTCCTCCAATCTTCCCATGGGACACACTCTTTGGCAGGTGCTCTGGCCACACAGGGATGGTCCATTCTAGCAGACCCAGTTTCCTGGCCTTTTCATTTCTTCCTCTGCTTTCTGCCAGGGCCTTTCTGACATTGCCACTTCTTTCAATGTGTTTAGGAATCATCTCAGAAGAGTTTACCCCATCTCTTGGGGGCCTTATGTGGCCTTAGGTGGTTGACCTTATCTCTGGTGCCTTGTGTGGTTTAATCATGTTTTGCATGTGTATGTGACAGTCCTGGACTTGAATTCAGGGCCCTGCCTGCCCTCTTGTTTGGCTTTTTCTTTCAAGGTGGATGCTCTACCATTTACTATTCTGTCTTTTTACTTTGAGGGTGCTGCTTCAATATTTTTCTTTGTGCGTGTGTGTGTGTGTGTGTGTGTGTGTGTGTGTGTGTGTGTGTGTGTACTCTTTGGGTTTTTTTTTTCTATTTAACCTGTTATTTTTCATCTCTTCCTTTAAAACAGTGTCATGTGCATAACTTTTTTTCCCCTCAAAGTGCTGTTTGGTGTGTCCACACATCTTCATGGGTAGCAGTGTCTCTTCTGCTGTTTAAATAATACTTTAGACTTAGACTTTTATTCCTTCTGTAGCACGTCCATCTTTTATCGAGTGTCACAAAGTTGTCACCTCTATGCAAAGGCGGAAGATGCCCTAATTACCTGTCTGGTTCCCCAAACACTGTGCCCACCCCCACCCCCACCCCACTTCAGGTCTGTGCTCCAGGTTTGCCCTCTCAGGAAGGCCGGGCTGGCCTCTGTTCTCGGCCTACCCCAGGCTGGGTTTGTCATGATGTGTGCTTTAATCACCTTTCCACCCCAATGGCGCTGGAATCTCCTTGGTAGAAACACATTGCTTTGAAAGCAGAATGGATCTTCTTTTGTTTCCTGAAGTAGCACTAAACAGATCATCAGAGAATGAAGGGGTGGCCCTTGGGCGACAAGCCTTTACCCTTTAGCCTTTGCCCTAAGATGAATGATCAGGCTCTGGGATTTGTTATGACCTGATGGTCGGTCTAGGCTATGTTCCTGATGTGTTTGCAGACGAGTACAACCACGTCTGGTTGGTCAAGTTTGTCAGTTATGTTACTCCAAGCCTTTGATTTCCTTTTATTTTCCATATGAGCCTCAAAATATTAAGATGTAACTATTTTAAGGCCCACTTATTGGGTGATTATAGGTTTAGAATGATATCTCTTCTTATTATTTATTTCATTGAGCAGTACCAGGGTTTGAACTTTAAGGACTCATGGTTGCTTAACTTTCTGGCTCAACTGGTTCCCTGCCACTTGAACCCTACCTCCAGTTCACTTTTTGCTGGCAATTTGGAGATGAAGTCTTTTGACCCTTCCTTCCCAAGCTGGCTTCATAATGTGAACCTCTGGGCCTCAAAAAAACTGGTATTATCACTGGGAGTGAGCCAGTGGCACATAGCTGTACCTCCTCCTGAACCAAGCGTTTCATCAATTCCTAGCAGCCTGTCTACCCGGAGTGGTTCTTTAGGCTTTACAATCTATTTTTGATAATTATCATTGTTTCCGTATCTTTTGCTTCAAATTTGTCCTTCTATTTTAGTTTTGCCAGCTTAAATCACATACAGCAAAATGTTGTTTTTAATCAGTTCTAATGTCTTCTTTTGAGGCTTAAATCTACGTGATTGGCTGTGACTATTGACCTAGTCATTGTTGGCATCTGGTCCTTTCCATTTGCTCTGGGGGAAGTGTCTGTGTGTCTGTGTGTGTGTGTGTGTGTGTGTGTGTGTGTGTGTGTGTGTGTGTGTGTGTGTGTGTGTGTGCATGTATGCATGTGTGTCTTTTTTCTCTCCTTGCCACATTTTCAGTTGACTGAGCTTCATGTTTTTCTTTTTTTATTGTAAAGTGTTTTGGTGTAGAAGTTGTATCTTTTAGTTCTGTTTTTCAATGCTTATCCTAGAAATCCTAACATAGACATATAACTATACTGTTTAAGGTTCATCAATAGTTTGATCATTCTCTTAAACAACACAGGAAACCACACAGTTAAACCACATCCGGGCCCTCACCCCTAGCACAGTCTTTTGTTGTACAGCTGTTGATTATACCTCGATTTTTTTTCTACTCCATAAAAAGACCTAATACCATTTTACACACGAATATTCCTATTCTTTCCTTCAACAGATATTTGTTGAACTCTGTGTGCCAGACTCCATTCTAGGAATACACAATGCATAGAACAGACAAAAACCCTGGACTTTACCTGCTAGCTCGCGTGAACAATTCTAAACAGTCCCACAACCTGAGCAAATTATACATGTTGGGAATAGGCGATGCATGGGGTGGAGGGGCCGGGGATGCAGGCGTGGCTTTCCACAGGAGTCGGGCTGGCCTCTGGGGTGGTGTGATGGGAATAAAGGCTGGTGGAGGGAGAGAGGGAGGAGTGGGGCCCTGAAGGGTCAGTCTGTGCAGAATGCAGGTGGGAGCCTGTTTGTCTGTGCAAAGGATTCCGGTGTGGCCGGACAAGGGGGAGAGGACATGAGGTTGAGGCCAGGACTCAGGGCCCAGCAGGGACTTACTGCAAGGGCCTTGGCCTCCACCCTGAGTGAACAAGGAGCCCCCACAGGCCCCAAGGGTGGGAGTGGCAGGGTCTGCCTCCCTTCCGTGTGAAGAGGCTCTGGCTCCCACAGTGCTGAGAACAGACTGAGGGCAGAGGAAGAAGGTAGACCAGGCCAGCGGGGAGACTGCAGACAGAGCCAGGTGAGGGATGAGGGGCCCTGGCACCAGGGTGTGGACCCCTGGACAGCATGCTGCCTCCAGGCCATGTGCAGGGAAGACTGAGGTTTTGATGCAGCAGAGATCACTGATCATCAGTTTGTTGATGGGGACAAAAGTCTGATTGGGGCTGGTGTAGGAGAAGTTAGGAGGGAAGCATAGAAGATAGGAAGTAGGGAAGATCATCAGGGAGACCACCAAGGAAGTCAAGGAGGGCAGAGGTGGGGGAGGCAGGAGGAGGCTTTGTTTACACTGGAAGGAACCAAGGGCATGCCAGCGTGCAGATGGATGGATCTGGTGGGTATCGATGACACTGAAGACAGGAAAGGTGAGCTGCAGGAGGGGTGATGGAGATCCTGCCAAAGGACACAGCCTGTGTGGGTGGAGGAGGGGTGCTCTCCCGTCTCAGACCCTACTCTGCAACCACACTCCTCCTCCTCCCTCAGACATGACCTTGGGACAGCTCCAGCTAGCAGTCTTCTGGACCTTCACAGCTCTGGTTTTGTTGCTGAAAACATCTCCATTTTTTCTTCCCTCTCAAAAGGCTGCTTAGTTGAGTTTATTTAGGATTTTTGGCTGGCAGGTTTTCTGTTGTATTTCCTCCTTCTGATCTTAGACACATCCGTGCCATGGTCTCCCGAAACTCATAGTTTGCACTGTGAAGTCAGCCGTCGCTCTCACAGTGGGCCAGATGGCTTCTCTCTCATTTCTTGGTGAGGCATTAGGTCAGGGTTAGAACCCTCTGGGCTTCTTGTGTTTTACTAGCCAGGTGGCTTTCAGAAATGCTAAATCTCAGATGGTGCCACCACCTTGCTTTTTCCTTCACGACCTCAGCTCTTGCCCATGGTACCCACCTTGCTCACTCTGCTTCATGTTTTCCAGCATTTTCTCTCTGTCTTGGCTTTGCTAGTAATCGTTTTTGATTAATCTTTCCATTTGCCAATTTTCTATGACTGTCTAATACTTTCTTTACATCCAGCTTCCAGCTTGTACTTACTGTATTTCTGGTTCTACAAGTTCTGTTCATCTCCTCCCACCACACTAACTCTGCTTCATTGGATCTGAGGCGCTCTAGTTCCCTTGTCACATTTTTATTTCCCCTTTTTATTTCTTTAAACAGATCCAACAAGCTGATTAATATTCTGTTTCTGATCATTCCAGTGTGTGGATCTGCAAATCGAATTCTTTTTTTTTAAATTATCTTCAAGTAGTTATACAAAGGGAGTTTAATTCAACAAATCAGTGTATAAGTACAATGCCACTTTTGCTTTTTTTGCATTATCTTTACCTAGTTGCACAAAGGGGTCTCAAGCCAATGTGTCAGTTTATGAGCACACTGCATCTGGAGCCACGCCAACCCTCTCATTGTTCTCCCTCAGCTCTCCAGCCCCCACCCATCCTCTCAAGTTATGTGGTTCCATTTTGACATATGTACATTGAATATTATGACTGCATTCGCCCACCCTTCTCTTCATTTGTCTGACCCCTTCCCTTGACCTCACCTCCTAAGTCTGATGCTTAGCAGTGTTGTGGGGGACTGGCCCTTCTTGTGTTTGGTGATTTTTTTCCTTATGACCTTGAGTTCCAAAAGCTGCCCTGGAGATCATATCAAAGCACCTTAACTGCACCTTTGCATCTCCTTCCTCTCTGAATCCACCTTAAAACAGAGTGTCTGCTCACCTTCCCATTGCTTCCATGGGAAAGAAGTATTACCTCAGAGGACTTGCAGCAACATCTTGGGAAGAAGGTCTGGAGTAACAAATTAATGGCTAAATGTCATTTCTAAGTATGTTGGGGTTTTAAAAGGTCTCCCACCATAGGTGAACATTAACTGTGACTAGATGTTTCTAAATAATTGAAGTTCATATTTCTTTAGCAATTGGGAAGATAGCACAATGGTGTTCAAAATTAATCATTTCTTCTTCATGTAAAGACTTTTTTTGTTTGTTTAGCTAGGGGAAAGAATTTTGCCACTGGTGAAGAATGAGTCTACCTTTGAGCCCTCAAGCTTTATTTTTTCTGGAGTTATAAAGTCACTTGATGTTTCTCCATGGAGAAGCCAGGCCTGGTAGCTGAGAGACTTAGAGGTTCATTCCTCCCTGAGAGCTAACCACTGGCTGCTTAGAAACAGAGTTTCTCATGAGCTCCTGGGGGAGAGACCTAGCTTGCCCCCTGCCTCGAACTCCCCTCTGAGGACTCTGTGGTGGACTTAAGAGAGTCATGAGGGGCCAGCGGTATCCCAGGCCCAATGTAAACCCCCATGAGGTCAGGATGCATTGCCCCATCATTCATGCAAATTCCAGATGGTTCCAGGGTCATCCACTGGTTTTATAAATGAAGATGCTACTCAGGACAAGGGAACATGCGCTAGAAAATAGAAAGCAAGTACTTAATCCTGCTCATTTGCACTAACTGACTAAGGTATAAGAGAAGAGAAAAATACTGAAAGTATCAGGATGGGGCCTATATGTATCCTCCCTCTCTCTCTCTCTCTCTCTCTCTCTTCTCTCTCTCTCTCTTCTCTCTCTCTCTTCTCTCTCTCTCTCTCTTCTCTCTCTCTCTCTCTCTTCTCTCTCTCCTCTCTCTCTCTCTCTCTTGTCTCTGTCTCTCTCTTCTCTCTCTCTCTCGTCTCTGTCTCTGTCTCTCTCTCTCTCTCTCTCTCTCTCTCTCTCTCTCTCTCTCTCTCTCTCTCTCTCTCTCTCTCTCTCTCTCTCTCTCTCTCTCTCTCTCTCTCTCTCTCTCTCTCTCTCTCTCTCATGAAAGGACTGGCTGTAGCAGAAATGGTAGGGCCAGTGGCAGGAGCTGTGATCGTATTGTCAGCCAGAAGCTGAGGGAAGACAGGGGAGCAATCTCTTTGTCATAGCAACAAGAACCCACAGCATCTGGCTGAGGCTGCATCACAAGGGGTTGTGGGCCGGGAGTTAGAGTTAAGCAAGGGCCCTGTGCAGGGATTGCTGGGAAGCAGGGACAGCTGGGCCATGGTCGGCTTAGCAGCTGCCCCGAGGCACCACCGGCCGTCCCCAAATGGGTTCAGAGCAATTTATATACTCTCAAAAATAGACTGGGCTTTCACAGAGCTTTAAATCGTGGGGCTGTGTCATCAATATGCACTCTGCTCAGGTTATAATCGAGTAGATTTCAAGATGCAAAAACTCACAAGTGTTATCCAAGTATTGGCGGTTCACATCTGTAATCCCAGCTACTCAAGAAGGCTGAGATCTGAAGGATCAAGATTCAAAGCAAGCCCAGGAAGAAGAGTCTCATGAGAGTCTAACTCAAATCTAATCAGCAAAAACCTGGGTTGGAAGTGTGGCTTACATGGTAGAGCACCAGCCTATGAACAAGCCAAGGAAGTGCAAGACCTCGAGTTCAAACCTGGTACCACAAACAAACAAACACACAAAGAATACACACGAATTACATGGGCTGCGAGTCTTCAAAGTGACACAGTCACCTTGTCCCGTGGCCTGGGGAAGATGCTGCTGCTTGCTCAGGTCAGACCTTAGCATTGTTCCGAGGAGCATGCGTCTGTCCCCCCCATATGTGGCACCCCAGGAGAGCTGACCCCAAGGGAGCTCTGGCTCATGGGTGACTCCACGCTGAGCTCTGCAGCTTCTCTTGGCCACTGGCCTCTCTGACCTTCTTGTATTGGAGTGAGGGAAGCTGAGCCTTGGCGAGCACGCCTCTCCCAGCAGCCCACCCGGCCCTCATCCTTTCCCCTGTCTTGAGTGAGTTGGTCTATGAAGCTCTTCTCTGTGCGCTGCGGGCTTCCTTCTTGGCGTGGGTGCCTTAGATGCATCTCCTGACCCACCTTGTGGGTCGTATCCATGTCCCCCGAGTCCCGTATCTCCATCCCTACTCCACGATCAGGACGGGCTCCAGCAGGAGGCTCGGCGGTGCTGTGCTGAGCGCAGGCCTGGCCCGGAGCTGCCGGTTAGGGGCCCCCGGGGACCAGCTCTGCCTGGCACTCCTGGTCCACTGTCCCCACACCCCATAAAGGAGTCCAGTCAGGATGGGAAACACATGTTTATTTTATGAACGACTTCAGGGAAAGAGTAAAAAAAAAAAAAAAGCCATCTGGAATGTCATCCAGGAGCCTGTGCTCTTTTTATTATGTTTTGTCGGTAAACAAAAAAAAAATTGCCACATTTAATACTTACGCGGGTCCTGTGGGATTTCTCTGACTAATGTAAAATGACAGTTGTCGCAGCATCCTATATAAATACAAGTCTGTTTGCGGGAGCCTGTTCTATTTTTAATGTAAACCCCACCTAACTCTCTCTGAAGGATGGCACCCTAGGAATTTACAGTCCTGCCTGGTGTCTGTGCGTGGTTCTCAATTGTCTTCGGGGAGGGGGGGAGCTCAGAAGAAACCAAAAGCATCCCCAAGTTTTTAGTTTAATGGGAGAATTATTCACCTAATTCCCCCGTAGCCATTGTGTTACTGAATTTATTGTGGTGCAGAGCTGCGGGGCGGTATGGCTAATGAGTGACACAGCGTACTTGGTGAGCAGATCCATAATTTAGAGGCTGCTGATGGGCTTAGAGACAGACGTCTGTAGCCTGAGCAGAGCAGGCAGTAAAAATAAGGGAGATACTCCCAGATTATATAAGAATGCACAGATGCATGGGCACGTGCATGCGCGCACACGTGCGCGTGCGTGCGCGCGCACACACACACACACACACACACACACCCTCCATAGGCTCCTAACCCCCTCTGATTCTGCAGAGCAGGAATTTACCCAGCTAAAGAAAGCTGTGCGTCGCAGGTTTTCAATAGAGCCAAGTTACTGGTGGCTCACACCTGTCATCCTAGCTACTCAGGAGGCTGAGATCTGAGGATCGTGGTTCAAAGCCCAGCCAGCCAGCCCAAGCAGGAAAATCTGAGCGACTCTTAGCTCCAATTAAGCAGCAGGAAAAAGCTAGACATGGAGCTGTGCCTGAAATGGTAGAGCGCTAGCCTTGAGTAGGGGCGGGGAGGAAACTAAGGGATACTTCCAGGCCCTGAGTTCAAGTTCTAGTATTGGCTCACAAGAGAAGTTTACAATAGACCCCTCTCCTCCTGGACCCCTTTAGGGCCCTGACCTGGTAGAGAGCTGTGGAATAAGGACCAGACAAGTGTGGAAACCCCTGTGTTCCGTTTCCCCTTGCTTCTCCTGGCATCCATTCCCCACAGCATGAGCCAAGGGACCCCTTACGACCCAGCGACGGGTCACCCATGACTGCCGGCGTTGAGGACCTGCACGGGTAGGGCCCGGATGGCGCTCCATTCCCAGGTGTTCTACAGGGGTGGCAAACGTGACAGGGAACCCCTCTTCCTGGTGATGCTGCTTGCTGCCGACCTCAGTGCCAGGGCATCACCTCCAAGCCCTGGAGTGGACACACACGGATCAGGGGACATGGGGGCAGTGGGACCCAGCCCCAGAGCCCTCATCAAATGATAACAAGGACCTAGATGCACCTTCGCACACCCGGAAAAGCCCTGGTGGGTGGGCCCCAAGGGAGCCCAATGGTCTTCCTGCTCTTCTTCCAGAAGAATCCCCAAGTCCTGGCAGAGAGACATGTCCTGGGCTCCTGCCACACACTTCCAGGGACATTGAGATCTTTATATGTGATTCAGGTAGACAACTAACTTCTATAATAGAAAGAGAACAAAAAGCAGGTCTGTGCACGCACGTGCGTGTGCGTGTGTGTGTGTGTGTGTGTGTGTGTCTGTGTGTGTGTTGTTCTTGCAAGGGTCTTAGCAGTTCTACATCATCTTGCAGACCTTGTCTTCAATGCATGGATTTCCAGGTACCTCTCCCGAACAGGGAGCTGGCATATTTACACACCATGGAGAAGGCTTCAAATCCATCTTGAGATTTCTTTTGCCTTTTTTCAGTCTCTTGAATAAAGCATTTTTGTAGCCCACTCAAAAATCCCCCCTCTCTCTTTCTCTGTTTACATTTTAATGGGCATTCCAGTGGAATAGAGGATTTTTTAAAAAATGTTATTGTTATTACTTACATGTATCAAAGGAGGGTAGGAAGACCAAGCGATGTGAATACCTCCCTGTGTGTCTGTGTGTCTGTGTGTGTGCACACATGCTCTGGCCAACTTGAGATAAAGCATACTCTTCAGCTGGGCAAGCATTAAGAACAGAGAGAGAGAGAAAGAGAGGGGGTGGGGAAGGACATTTTTATTTGGGTTTTAAATATACACCCCTGCAAGTTTATGGAGTTTTAAATAGTGCTTTAGATCTTCACCATCACTGGAAGCCAGGTAGAATTCTAAGGTGCATATTGCATGCACCTCATTGCTTTATGTGGAGAGTGAAATCTTGTTTTCTATCATAATAAGATGCCATTCAAGGACTGTCCCTACAGAAAAAAGAAAAAGAAGCAGAAGACAGGAGGTAGTCAGCCTCCCGGGCAGGACAGGGAAGCTGTGGCTGGCCTTGGGTCACAAATGCACCTGACAAGACAGTGCCAAGGTGACCCCGGCTTTTCGGCAATGGTCTGTGGGAACTTTGGTTCCTGGAAACACTGGTTGGATCCTGGGCATGGGCCACGCAGCTTTCCAGAGGTGACAGGCTCGTTGTGGTATGGAAGGAAATGGAAGGAAGTTTCTGCCTAGCCCAGCATGCAGTCGATATTAATATTCTTTGGCCTGGTTGCTTACGCGTGTGATGAAATCAGGACCAGGCAGGGCCTAGGCCTGGTACCATGGCCTGTGTCCCTAGGAGATGTCCTGTGGATTCTTCTTCTGACATTTCTGGGCGATCTCTGAGTGGACCTACAGATATGGCTTAAAAATCCCCTGGCCAACCCAAGCTCTGGTCGCTCACACCTGTCATCCTAGCTACTCAGGAGGCTGAGATCTGAGGATCAAGGTTCAAAGCCAGCCCAAGCAGGAAAGTCGGTGAGACTTTCAGTGAACCACCAGAACACCAGAAGTGGCACTGTGGCTCAAGTGAGCACTTGCCTTGAGCTGAACAGCTGAAGGACAGACCCAGGCTCAGAGATCAAGCCCCACAATCATCGATAACAACAAAAAATCTCCTGGCCAGGTGTTACACACATGTGCACATGTTCATGGAGGAGTCCGAGCATCGAAGCCTCTTCCAGTCATCTTTTCCACACTGTCATTCTGGATCGGATCAGGGGACGTCGGGCAGAATCAGAGCTGGCCCCCCAAATGGTAAATGGAGTGATGCCCATAGAAGCCCCCTCCCAGGCCCCTGGGGCAGCGCGGGGAGCCTGACTAGCACACCTGGGTATGAGCAGGGCAGGGGGCGCCTCCCTCCCGACTCTGAAAGCCAAAAATTCCACTCATAGAAGTCACTGCAGTGCCTTGGGGACAAATTGTTCTCTCAGGCGGAATCCAAGCTCTATGACGCCTAGCAGTGCTTTGACCAGAGCTAGATCCAAGGGTCAGGCCTTTGGAGGCCCCTTGCTGGGTCCTTTGGGTTTTCGGGTAAAGCTGGGGGGGGGGGGAGCCCTGTGATGCCTAGACACAAAAAGAGTCGTTATTTCCCCAAGGCCTGAGACGAACGAGACAGCGCTTTCTTATCAGTGCATTTGCCGAGGTAAACACGTAGGTCAAATGACCTACCTGTCACTGCCTCGTGAGCAGCCTGGAGACGCCCAATAGAACAGCTATGCATTCTGTGTGTGTGGCGGGGGGTACCAGTACTAGGACTTGAACTCAAGGCCTAGGTGCTGTCCCTTAGCTTTTTCAGTCAATGCTGGTGTTGTACTGCTTGAATCACAGCTCCACCTCTGGCTTTTTGCTAGTTAATTGGAGATAAGAACCTTACAGACTCTCCTGCCTTAGGATAACCTCAAATCTTGAGCCTTAAACTTCAGTCTTTTGAGTAGCTGAGATTACAGGTATAAGCCGTATGGCCGGCCAGTTAAGAATTCTGGGCTCTGTATATCACCCGCCTCTGTGTCTGCTTGCCCTGGGGCCCTGGCTCAAGGGTTCTTGATGTTTGGGATTTTTTTTTTTTTAAGTGGAGGCCGGGCATCAGTGGCTCACGCCTATCATCCTAGCTAGTCAGGAAGCTGAGATCTGAGGATCATGGTTCAAAGCCAGCCTGGGTATGAAAGTCCATGATACTCTTATTTCCAATAAAAACCACCAGAAAACCAGAAGTGGCGCTGTGGCTCAACTAGTAGAGCACTAGCCTTGAGCTGAAGAGCTGAGTGACAGAGCCCAGGCTTAGAATTCAAGCCCCATGACCACCATCAACAACAACAACAAAATGGATCTGTCCAGTTGCTGGTGGCAGTACACCTAGCTACTCAAGAGGCTGAGCTCTGAAGATCACAATTCAAAGCAGAAAACTCCATGGGACTCTTATCTCCAATTAACCACTAGAAAACCAGAAGTGGAGCTGTGGCTTAAAGTGGCAGAGCTCTCACCTTGAGCTCAAGGACAGCACCCAGGCCCTGAGTTCAAACCCCATGACTGACCAAAAAAATAAATAAAAAGTTAGAGCTGGTCCTGAGTGTACTGTACGTCCGTTTTGGGGAGAGAGGCAAGGAGGGCTTTCTGGCAGAGGCAGGATTTAGATTTGGAGAAAATGGGAAGATGGCACTCCAGCACTGGCTTCCCCGGCTGCCTTGGAGGGAGGGAATTTTGAAGTCAAGTATAGGGAGATGCATCTATAGATAATGCTATAAACAAGACCTCCGTGACCGTGGGCCCGGAACTCTGGGCCTGGGCTCTGTCCCTCAGCTCTTCAGCTCAAGGCAAGCGCTCTACCACTTGAGCCACAGCGCCACTTCCAACTTTTTCTGCTTATGTGGTGCTGAGGACTTGAACCCAAGGCCTTATGCATGCAAGGCAAGCGCTGTACCACTGAGCCACCTTCCTAGCCCCTGTGACCTTGGCCTTTAAAGACAGCACACAGGTTTGTAGAAGGAGTGAAATGTGTTCAATCAGACAAATCTAACCGTGTGGGGTGGAAGGCAAGACTGGGTGTCGCCGAGGTATAATAATTTATTGAACTAATTAAAACACAGTTATAGGCGGGGTACCTCCAGCACTGGGGTTTCCTGGGATGAGGATGCAAAGCAACAGCAGGGCTGGGCACTGTGGCCCATGCCTGTAATCATACCCATAATCCTAGCTACTCAGGGGACTCAGCTCTGAGAGCCCTGGATTGAAGGCAACCCAGGCGGGAAAGTCTGTGAGACTCTTAACTCCAATGAACTACCGAAACACACACGCGCACACACATATACCCACAAGTGGACCTGCGATTCAAATGATAGAGTACTTACCTTGAGCAGAAAGAGCTCAGAGGCAGTGCCCAGGCCCCGAGTTCAAGCTCCAGGACTGGCGCGCGCGCGCGCACACACACACACACACACACACACACACACACACACACACACATGTTCTTTTCTTCAAATCCTACAACTTAAGTCTGGAGCCATGTCTGGGAGTAATTTAGCCCTAGCATTGGAAAGTAAGACTCAGGGAAGGCGGCAGAAGCGAAGGTGTGCATGTCTCCCAGCGGGCCGTGGTGAGGGGAGGTTCGAGGTGCAGGTGGCTGAGGCCGGAGCCCTCTTGGGTGGGGGAGCTGAGCGTGTGCGTGCCTGGAAGGCCGTGGGCCCCTCCTCCACTGTCTTTCAGAGGCCTCCCCCCCCACCCCCTTTCCCCAGACCGCGAATCGCACTCGGCACAGACAGGTGCCCTCTGCGCTCGTGGGCGTGGGAGCGGAAGCATGTGCCACCACAGCGGGGCCAGCCCTGGCTCCTCCTCCCTGCCCCCACACACTGCTAAAATATCGCCCCGCGGATCAGAAATGAAAAGGGTACAACCTTTATTTCTTCCAAGATCGCCCAATCTAGCCCAGAGGTATAATAAAACCCCAAACTTCCCTTCCAGGAATCATCTTTTGTAAGTAATGTCTTCCCACGTTAAGTGGTAGGCGCGTCGTGGTGCAATCAAACACGGGGCTCTGTGACTCACGGGGGCCCGGGGATGCGGGAGGGAAGCCTGCCTTTGAGGGGGACCAGTTTCCTACGGATTGTGGGGTGCGTGGCACAAAGCGGTGGCTGATGACATCACACAGTTATCCAAAGCTAGAGGTCCCTACGCGGGCAGTCTTGGCCATCCTTCTACAGCCGTTTTAGGCCTGGAGCCTGGGCTAGCTATCCAGCGAGGAATTTGTAAAACAAATGAAGAACTAGAACCGTGCGCTGTCAATCTAGACACACTGTTATTATTTACCCTAGAGTATTGTTTAAAGTATTTTAACAATATATGTCAGCCAATCCAGGAGCCAGAGTGTCCCCATTGGCCACTTTCAGTCCTCTCCTGGTCTATCTGGGGTGACACCTGGGGTGTGACCCAGCTCCCGGCAGACACTGTAAGTTGGGGTTCTGATGATTGACTCAGAATGTCTGGCCATATTCTATCCGTGACACCAGGAGAGATAGCGAGGGTCTGAGGGCCTCCAGTGTCTGATTCTGCAGTGTGGATCATCAGGGGTCCATTCAAAGGCCACATTGCCAGCTCACTGCCAGTTTTATCCCTTTTTTTGTGGGGGGGAGAGCCTGGAAGAAAAGCAACCAAGAAACGCTGCTTAGCACCACAGCCTCCCATGAGGCCCATCCAGCCCAGAGGTCTAGAACCATGAATTTCAGGGTCACCTCAAGCCTTGTGGCATTGAAGAAAGATGACTTCGCCCGGGCTCAGAGTATTACGAGCTCCATCAGGCAGAGAGGAAGGTGTGTGCTGGGGACGGGCAGTCCCCCCTGCTCCCCCTGATCTCCCGGGTTCTCTGGGGTCTTCCTGCCTGTTTTCACCTTGATCTTGGCGATCTGGCCCCAGCCAGTCATTTCTTCTTGCCCCGTTGTGGAATCTGGCCATGTGTCTGGGGGAAGGAGATAGGTGTCCCTGTGTGGGTTTAAGGTGACAAATCCGCGCTGTGAGAGAAATGCAGAAATCATTTCCATCCTCGTGTGTGCGCGCATGCATGCGCGCGTGTGTATGCGGCTAACCACACCGCCGAATGGTGATGATTAGATGAACCATCATTTCACACCTTCACCCCGAGCTCTTTACATGTATTTATCACCACGCTTTTTCTCCAAAGTCGGCAGAATGGCACCGGGTTCTGAGACCGCCGATGCCTCCCTTCCCGGCCCCGAGCCCATGGCCACCACAGCGTTTTTCTGGGCATCTGAAGGGACTGTCCGCTCTCTGCCTGTCTTTCTCAGTCCCTCCCCGTCCCCAGGCCTGCGGACATTGCCCACCCTTGGAGGGGTCATCCCCGCTGATGCTCCATGTACCTGATGCTCCGTGGCCGAGCGTTCTTGTGTCCTGGGTGTGAGCCGATGACCGTGGCTGCACCGAGATCAGAGTCTCATGGAATTTCCTTGCCTGGGCTGGCTTTGAACCATGATCCTCAGATCTCAGTCTCCTGAGTAGTTAGGATGACAGGTGTGAGCCACCAGCACCCACCCCTAACCCCATCTTTAAAGACACGTCGGATGCAATCAGGGGCTGGTATCTTGGAGGCTGCGTCTTCCACAGGTCTTCTTGGTGTGCACAACTTGGCCCAGATGCCCACTGAGTTCCCGCAGGCCCGTGGCAGCCTCTGCTGGGCACGAGCAGTGCTGTGGGGCTCGCTGGTCAGGGGCCGCTCTGTCCAGCTGGCCCTGGCCCCTGTGCAGTACCAGGGAATCAGTCCAGGGGCCATTGGCTTTGGACATGACCCCTCCCCCAAGAGGGCGGGGCCTATTCTTTCTGCTTGGGACGGTCCCTAAACACCTCTGCAGATTCCGGGAGCACAGGCCCCGCCCCAGGAGCCTGTGAGTGCCAGGGCCGCCTGGTGAGCCAGAAGCAGTGGCTTGGGCTGGGGTCTTATTCATAAGGCACTGCATTGCAAGTGTCTCACTCTTGGACCCTCCCAAGACCAGCCTTTGAGATGGGGGTTCTTCATGCACCTCCTGAGCTCCCAGGGTCTCAGCCTGGTCGCTCCTGTCTGCTGCCCACATCCCCACATCAGGTGTTCTTCAGAGGCAGAAAGGACGATGCCCTGGAGCCCTCTCCATCCCAGAGCCCAGGGACGGGTTCAGCCGAGGGGACCATGCGTCCTCTGGAGCCCCCCAAGGCCCAGCCCCTGCAAGCCAACGTCACACAGCCGCGTATGCGTATGAACCGAAGCGCTACCTTTTACTTGGTTGCCTTTGCTGGGGTTTGCAGCGGGCGTGGTGGGGCCGAGAAACCGCCCAAGGCCCAGTCCTGGTCACAGTGGTTTATTGAAACAGGCTACTAGCTTCATGTCAGACTGTTGGTATAGAAAAGTGGGTGTTTTGTTGGGTGCCGGTGGCTCACACCTGTCATCCTAGCTACTCAGGAGGCTGAGATCTGAGGATCATGGTTCAAAGCCAGCCCAGGCAGGAAAAGTCTGTGAGACTCTTATCACCAATAAACCACCAAAAAACTGGAAGTGGCGCTGTGGCTCAAGTGGTAGAGTGCTAGCCTTGAGCTGAAGACTGAAGGGACAGCGCCCAGGCCCAGAGTTCAAGACCCATGACCGACCAAAAAAAAAAAAAAAAAAGAAAGAAAGAAAAGAAAAGTGGGGTGTTTTGAATATTAAGGAAATCTCAAGATGTGTGTGTGTGTCCACTTGTGTGTGTGAAAGGATCAGTGGGAGGATCCAGCACATGCCAGGGGACCACGCAGAGGCAGACAGGCCCAGGAGAAAGATTATTAGGTTTATTAGAGGAGAGCACATGGCAGCCTCCTCTATAGGTAGCAGCAGGGCCTGGGGGTTAGGAAGTGAGGGAGATGGGAGCTCAGGTGGGTCTGGGCGGAGAGAGGGAGGGGCCGGCTGTATGGCTGAAGACCAAAGGTGGGCATAATGCTTGCAGTGTGCACATTGTATGAGTGTGTGTGTGTGTGTGTGTCCACACGGGTGTGCAGGCGTGGTGACATGTGGGATTTGGGTCTGTGTTCCGTTAAGTCCCCCAGGCCCTTGGCTCCCCTGGGCGATGAGGATGGAGTGCGTCTATTTAAAAACACACATCCGTTTTGTAGGATCGTGTCCCCCGCCGTGCCGGCCGCAGGGACGCCTCACGGGCCTCTGCTCTGTCCCCTGCCCTGCACAGGGAGTCTTCCAGGCCCCCTCCGGAGTCCCCTCCGCTCTGAGGTCTCCTTTGGGTGGCAGAGGACTCAGCGTCGTAGGAAGCGAGCCCTGTGGGGGCTGGGCAGCGCTCCCCCCGCACCCCCACACCACTGCCTCGGTCCACGTGTGCTCGGGGAGCTTGGGGCAGGAGCTGCAGCGTGGCGCTGGGCACTCGGAGCTGGCCACAGCCCCGTCCCGTGCTTCGCGCCTGCCAGGGGCAGAGTGGAGACGCAAGCTATGGAACAGGGAAGCAGAGCATCCCGGGGAGTACAGGAGGGAGGCAGATCCATGACAGCCAGCAGTGAACTTGGACCCAGACAGGGACCAGAGAGACGCATCCCGTTTCTACATGGAACCCCTCCCTCGTGCCCACCTCCCTTGTGCCCACCTGTGTTCCCAGGGTGGGAGCGGCCAGGATCCTCTGGGGCGAGGGGGGGTAGGGGGTCACAGGAAGCCTGAGCGTGGCATTCAGAGCCGAGTGCAGACCCCTGCGCTGTAGGACAGGAAGTGAGGCCACTCCATTACTGAGGCCTGACATTTATGGCAAGTATCAACAGAACACGATTATTACCAAATCATGAGCTCCGTCTGACCACGAGGAAGGCAGCGCTGAACACGCATGTGCGAGGGAGGACCTTTGCTACGGGGGAAAAAAAAAAAAAACCAAAAGGAGAAAGAAAAAGAACAAAGTGTCATGATCCCACTTCTAACGCTGTGGCTATAAAACAGGAAAGCGAAGAGCAGAAAATTGAAACCATCAGGAGAGGGCCGGGTCCAGCGGCCAAGATGCAGTCATCACGGGTGACGGGAGACACGCACGCGGGACTGCCCGAGGTGGACAGTGGACAGATGGACACCTGAATTCCAGTGGGAAGGGAGGGGAGGGAGTCATGGGAGGACAGGGGCTGGAGAGAGGAAGCGGGGAGGGAGGGAGCCCCGCCACCATCCTATCCTCCTCTGGATAGGAGATATTCAGGACATCCATTTTGTCACCTTGGAAACCCTTGTGCCCTAGCTGGCCTCCCAAGTAACTAGGATTACACATGCCCACAGCTCTGTTCTTGGTGGACATTTTAGGGCTCGGATGCAGATCTCACAGGCCGTGGACTCTGACAGACAGGCGGACGGGATTTCAGCGTGTGTGTGGCTCTGGCGTCTGCACAAAGGTTGGGTTAGGAACGGGGACGCGGGCTGAGTTCATGGCTTCAGGTGCAGGTTGTGGGTGACGCTTGCTGCAGACGCCCACCGCGGCTTCCTCCCTCCCAGGCGCCTCCTCCACTCACCCGGGTCCCCTTCTCTGAGAGAGATTAGGAAGTAACTCTTTACTTTAGAGCTCCATGCTTCTACCCTAGCCCTCACCCCACGGAGGACCTGTGCCAGGGCCCTGGGTTGAAAGAAATGCAGAGAGGGTCTCAGCCTGGGCTCAAGTGAGGGTCTTTCTAAGGTCTTACCTGGAATCTCCAGCTCCTCCTTGGCTGGGCCCAGGAGGCTGAACAAGAATGAGGAAGAAGCAGAGAGCATTGAAATAACACTAAGAACCCCTGCCCCCCCCCCCCCACGAAGCCACCCTGGGCAGATCTGGGGGTAGGAGGTGGGGGGGGGGCATCGGGGCCCAAGAAGGGCTTTGAGAGCACTAAGCTCTTCTGTCCTCAGCCCCCTTCCCTGCCTGGGGAGGGGTGAGTGCACCTCCATGCCTTCTCCATGGAGCTTTGGGCTGGGGCTCCAGTGCGCCTGGCAAGCAGGCTGGTGTCTGGCGTCTGAGCACACAGTGGCCAGTATCCTCACCTCCAGGTTTGGGTTTTTTTTTTTTTTTCTGATATCCTGATAGTCAACCCGTGACCTTGAGCAAGACTGCTGGGTCTGCAGAACACCCCTACTTTTCTTTCATTTGCTGCAAAGGGGTCATCCACGCGGAGGCTGTGGTCTGAGGACAGAGGGAAAAGCCCACACACGTTGTGTTTTCCTTTTGCCTGTAGGGTCTTCCCTTGCTTCTGAATCTGTAGCAAAAAACAAAACAGAACGAAAACCCCCAAGCCCCAAAAGCTTGACTTGATCAACGAGACATGACCTTGAGGGGAATCTGCTGTGACCTTGAAGGAAATCCGTGGGTTTTCTGGAAGTCGTGGAGGCTGGGCAGCTCAAGCTTCCCACGCTGAGCAGTAAGCCCACCTGGGCTCGACGACTCTTCCTTTTGCACTATTTGTGTTTTCCACTCGTGTCTCCACACCCCGGGGCCCGGGCAGGCATTTGTTCTCCCTCCACGCCCCAGCGGTCCCTCCACGTCCCCTGGAGCCTGCACCACCCCTGCGCGGTGAGCGGACACGCATTCTCAGTTACCATCGTGTACCAGCCGCCACATGACTGGGCAGCACATGGTTGGGGAAGAACGGCCAAATGAGCCCAAAGGAGACCTCGGGGCTTTGGTTAACGGGGCTGCCAGGCATTGTTTATGGACGACAGGCAGGGGCCTTGGCTCTGTGTCTTCGCCCCATTGGAAAGGGAGTGTCTCCCACTGGCAGAGCAAATGGAGGAGACGCGGGAGCAGCCAGTCCCCGGGGCCCTGCAGCCCAGCGTCTCTGGTTGTGAAATATCGCCCTCTGGCAATCCGGGGTCTGGCCGAGGGCTTTGTGTTGAGACTCTTGGGGACTCCAGGGTTCGTGGGCAGCCACCCTGCCCCCATTGCTGCCCACGGGCAGAGGCCAGGGAGGCGCGGGAGAGCGAGCTGAGGGTGCAGCAGGCGGCACCGAAGGCCCCTTTCCTGTTCTCCTATGAGGGGTCCAATAGTCCAGGGTGCAGCAGACTCAAGCTACCGCCCTTTCCCCCGAGCCCCCAACTCACAGCTCCTCCGGCCCCATGGCCCCGTGGGACCAGGGTCCACGCTAAGACCTCATTGGAACTCGATGACCCCTGAAAAGGTCAAGGTCACTGCCAAACTCAGGTGAAGACTTCCATGTAGGACCCTGGAGACCCCCTTAGGGACAGGTCACCGGGCCAGCCTTTTGGGGCGCAGTCCCAGGATGGGGTGCGCCGAGAGGAGAGGCATGCAGAGCAGGTTCAAACCTCAGGTCTTCCACTGTCCCCACGTGATCTTGTCCAGGGGATCTCTCCTCTCCCAGGCCCAGCTTCCTGTTTATAAAGCGGGAAGAGCATCCCTCCCAACCTTCCCCACCCCCTCCCCGGACGGATCTGAGCTCGGGTGATGCAGCAGGTGCCCAGCCCAGCCTCCCCTTCCCCCACAGCCGTGCCAGGAGCGTGGTGGGCGATCATGGCTCCTGTATATTTCCTCTGTTCCAAGGCTCTTTCTGTGCATCTCCCCCCGCCCCCGCCCGCCCCCGAGCCTCGTGCTCATGCCCTGGCCAAATGGTCAGGCCAGCTCAGGCTCAAGGATTTTTTTCTTTTTGAGCAAGGGATGAAGGCTGATAAAAAAAAAAAAAAGAAGAAGAAGAAGCAGCAACAGAGGCCTTCCCTCACAGGGTTTGTCCGCAGCCTCTTGGCAGGCAGGGCACACGCGGCCCGGCTGAAGGGACTTTACGGCTGAGCTTAATGGGGTCGTTTTCTCCAGCACATAAATCTGTCTGTGCTCAGCCGAGGTTCCCGGGTGGCTGGCACACCAGCCTCCGTTAATGGTACTTGCCCAGGGAAGACGGGCCTGTGGGCGCTAGATGCTATTCTGGATGCTTCTTCCTTCAGAAGGAATACAGCTTCCAGAGGTTTCCATGACAGAGGCTCAGTTTGGCTCTTTCACAACAATCCACCGAATGTGAGAGACGCTATTCCTTTAGAACACGGGCTCCTCCTCAACACAAGCCCAGAAGTCTGACAGAGGTACGCAATGTATGTGTATTCATTTGTTCAGTGCTCTTAGCCGGGCGTCAGTGGCTCACGCCTGTCAGCCTAGCTACTCAGCAAGCTGAGCTCGGAGGATCATGGTTCAGAGTTAGTCCAGGCAGGAAACTCCAGGAGACTCTGATCTCCAATGAATCACCAAAAAGCTGGAAATGCAGCTGTGGCTCAAGTGGTAGAGCATTAGTCTTGAGTGACAAATCTCAGGGACAGAGCTCAGGCACTGAGTTCAAGCCTCATTACACACACACACACACACACACACACACACACACACACACACACACACACACACACACGATTATTTATATCTGCTGAACTTTTAGTTTGGGCCAGAATATGAAGACAAATGAGTTTTGGTCCCCAGACTCAGAGAAGTGAGAGCCAAGCAGAACATCTTCAGGAGAAGGGATGGTGTCCAAGAACATCTCCTCTGGTAGGTGGCTTTCCAAATGACACTTGATGGATGAGTCGGTGCCGGCCAGACCCCAGGGCCAGCCAGGGACACATGGGACACGGGGATGGAACCCTCTTCCTTTAAGGCCTTCTGTAGCTGTCCTGATTCTCCACGGGGAAGGAGTCCAAACCCATGGGGCCTGCGTCTCCAGTCACCTCGTGACTTTTCTTCAGCGTGACTTTTTAAAAAGTCAAGGTGAATTTCATTTCATGCAATAAATATTAACCTAGAAGGTTGGGGGGTGCATTAAACTTTTATGGCATGGCAATCAATTTCTTATGCAAGCGAGGACTTGCTTCGAGTGAAAGGAATTTGGGGGCGAAGGCTCCCCTCATGGGGCATCGGCCCACCTCATCTGCCGTTTGCTCGGAACCAGGTCCATGTATATTAATCATCTTCGACTCTGTTCCCTTTCCTCTCTGTCTGCACCTCTCACTTCATTCCCCAAACCCTGTGCTCTTTTGCCTTACCTCCTCTTTGAGGAAGACCCTCTGACATTCTTCCCCTAGGAGCTGAATACTCCTCAGACGCAGAGCTAGAATATCCATGCCTCAGAAATCTAACCAGAAACTTCCTTTTATGCCTGCCATTTGCAGTTAGCCATCACTCCCTGCAGTAACCCAGTCCCCTACCCACTCCACAGCACCTCTTCAGGTCCTATTTGTGACTTTCGCCTATCTGACTTCTCGGCATTTCTCTTGTGGTTGGTGGGCTTGTGTAGAGTTGGGCACACTAATTCGATGGGTATGGGAGGAGCTGGTGGTCTTGGGTGGGGCAGATGGGTTTAAAGCAAAGACAGTTGCAGCTGAAAGAACATGACAACTGTCCATCTATGAGGAGCTCTGTGTGAGAACGGGTGTGAGGTCGCCATTTAATGCAGCCATGGTGCCAAGTTCCATGTGAATCTAGAACGTATGTTGCCCTTGTCTGACCCAAGTGCTCAATTGGTGGATGTGGTACTGCTCATGGTATCACTCAGGGCATGGACCTGACTCTCGTGCATTCATTTCACTTGGTGATTAATAACTTTTTTTTTTTAATGCTCGGCTACAGTGAATTCTGAATAAATTATTTTGTAACACACTGAAATCACTTTGTAAGCTTTTGGTTAACACCTTTAAGAGGCCTCCAGCTATAAAATATTACTTTATCATCTTCCCGACGCTGGACATTTGATGTAACACTCATGTCTCGGAGGTTGTTAATAAATAATGAATGGTGAAATGATCCGGCGGTGACCTTTTGTAGAACATCATCCGTCAGCCGAACTTCACTTCAGCCTTCATTTTGCACTGTCTTCTGCCTTTTGGAGTACAGCGGTTTGCAAATCAGGTGGTTTGACTCCTGCCTGGGCTTGATAGCTCACGGGATGGGGGATACCGGAAGGATGGGCCCTGCAGGGACCTCTGGGACTAGCAGGCCTATCTTGGGCTTGGTGTGTATGTCTCCCCCTGGTGGTAGCGGTGAGGCCCAGCTGACCCCAGTGGGGGCTGAGTAGAAAGTCTAGCAGTGCTGTGGCCAGCCAGGCAAGTAGAGGTCATCTCTCAAGGGAGCTTTTATGGACGGTCCCTTTGCAAAAAAGCATTTCTATCTGGACCCTGTCTCAAAGTCACAGCAAGGAACAAGGCCTAGAAACACCTGGGAACAAATGCCTGGCCAGGAGCCAAAGAACCACAGAGCCACTGAAGGTCAAAGCCAGAAAAGAAAAATGTGTGTCTAGTCCCCACCCCCCACCCCACCCCCCACCCCCAGGCTTCCAGATTGTCTGGGGTTCTGGAGAGCCCAGCTCATGGTCAAGGTGGCTGTTGCTTACAGAGGATTTTCCACTTGAAGCCAGATTCTGCCATGGAGGTGTGACTTTGGATCCCTTCCATCTGTTCATAACAAAGGCCCGTGCGGTGCTGGTGACGGTATAGGCATGGCGGCCCGGTCTTCATGGGTCCTGTGTGTTCAGCTAGGTGACCATTGCACCTGCTCCTATCTGTGCAGGACCTGGCAGGATGGTTGGGGGGGGGGAGGGGAGAAAGGGGGAGGAGGAGAAACAGGGAGGGGATGGAGGCCCAGGGGGAGGCCATGGCAGGAGGCTGAGAAGGAAAGCAGAGCAGTGTGCTGGGCTGTGGGGTTACAAAGACCAGGTCTGCCGTTGGGACCCCTTACGGCAAGTCTGGCAGAAACATGGCTACTGGGATGTGTCCGAGTCTGTGGTAGGATGCAAAGTAGATAGATGTCCAGTGAATGAATGAATGAATGAGCCATGGGTCGCGCTGATTCCAGGGAAATGGCCTCCCTACATTGAAGGGAGGAGAGGGGGCTGTGATGTCCGGCCATCCGAGCGCCTGGCTTCAAGGCGGGGCGCCGTGAGTCAGGAGGTGAGGCTCGTGGGTTGCGCCCTGGGCTTGGGGCTCTCTCAGGAAACCTCGGAGCAAGGACGTGGCTGCCACCCCCGGCGGTTGGACTTAATGCTCTGAACCTGTACCAGCAAGGCAGGCATCCGAAAATCGCCCTAAAATTATCTCTGGAGTTTTATTTCCTCAAATCCTGAATAGATCACATTTTATTGTCGAACACTGAGATCTCATTACTCTAGGAAGTGCCATTACTGGGCTATTACTGGGAAGAAATTCCTCTCTCCTGTTCTGATTAAAACCTCCTGTTCATATTAAAAAAAAATAATTTCAGCCTCTTCCCCTCCCCACCTTTTTTCTTTTCTTAAATGCTTCCGAGAGTACAGGCGTGGAGCCCAGTGTCTTCACCCCCAGAGCCTCGTGCCTGGCTGTGGGCCTGCCTGGGCCGTGGGGGCAAAGGTCTGCTTTGCCCCGGCCAAGTTGCCTGCTCTCCCACAACCATCTTCTTGGTGAGGATGCCCCTTTTTTTCTCCCTCAGGTTGCTTCCTGAGCTTCTAATTGTAGTTCTGGCCTGAATAGAGTTCGGTTTGAGGTCTATTCACCAGGCAAGATGGCCTTGGGAACAGCATGTGTAGGGTCCACAGTGTGGCTTTTCTGTGGGTAGATGGAGCTGTCTTGGTCCCGGGGATAGGGGTGGCAGATGTGTAGAGCAACTGGATTGTCCCTGTGTCCCACGCAGCTTGCCCAGCCCCCCCCCCCCCCCACGGACTCAGTTGCCGGCCATGCTGAGCCTTGTCCTTGCTCCTCCAGGGTGGCTCTTGTTCTCTGTGATCTGGTGTGCACTCCTCTCCTGCCCCGGTCCCCGCCATACACACTGAGAAAGAGCTTTCCAGATGGGTGGGTGGCTGACTCCACACCAGCATCCAGAAGACTCGGTGAGCTGGGAGTCTCCACGTGACTCTTGGAGGCAGAGACCGAGATCGCAGCGTCTCCTCTGTTCTTCCTACCTCGCACCACGAGGTCAATCCAAGTATCCGAATTCCTCCACTCCCTCCGTTCTTGCCCACCTCTGCCTTGACCTACGTTTCCTGGTGGATGCAAAGCCCTTGTAAGAGACCCCAGTGGACCGGGTCCTGGTAGGCGGGATCTGCAGGTGCTTGGCTGGAAGTCTCTTCCTCTCCCAGGCTTGCAACTCCACGGCAGGCCTTGAGTGCCTTACAGAAAGCTTAGCGCCTCCCTGTGGCTCCCACAGAGGGGCAGCTGGGCGTGCTTGTGACTAGAATTCCCTTCTGGCTTTCAGCAGATAGAATCATTCGCAGGCAGCAGGCCCAGAATTCCCCCGCTGGCCGGCCACCATGGCAGGGGGGATGGATGCTCTCCTCGCAGAGAGCTCTTCATCCACCCCAGCCGACGTCTTCGGTGCTGAGGCTGCGGGTCTTTTTTCTTTCTCCATCCAAGTCACCAAATAAGCAAGCGCATGGACAGCAAGGCTCTTGGGCCGGAAACTCTACAGCATACCAGGAGTGGCTTGGCGCAGGCGGGAGAGGCTCTGAATCGGGCACGAGGCCGCAGGGCCCCGCTGGGCCCGCCCCTGCCGCTCCCCTGCAGTGGACGGCAGGGTGGCGCTCCATTCTGATGGGGTCCCCATGCCCTGGCATCATCTTTGGGCCAACTTCTCCTCGCTCCACAGTGCGGCCATCTTCATCTGGACTATTCTCCTTCACCCAGTTCCCCTCCCCCCCCCCAAAAAAAATCCTGCTGACAGGAGCCTTCTAACTTGTCATTTTGGAGATCATCAACAAATTCTATAGAGAGGTGACCTCCATTATGAGAAAGAGACTGGGAGTTGGACCGGCCCCAAGCTGAGGCTCTGGAGCCTCCTCTGGCTGGCAAGGTGACATTGCGTGTCACATCAGCATTCATGGCCAGCTCTCTTCTCCTCGGAGAGTAATTATTTCTTTCAGAGCGAAAGGTCCAATTTGCTGTAAAGAACAGAGCCCCAGGTAAAAGGAAAGAGCTGGCTGTGAGCTCTCCTGACACAAAGGAGACCCCACTGCCCCGTCCCCAGCTCCCCGGCTTCAGACTCTACATCATCACCACCATTCCACCAGATTTATTATGTTTATTTGTACTTCCTTCCTGTCATAAGGCATTAGGGGGGCACACGCTCCCTTGGCGAGGTTGTTCTGGAGGGAGACCTGAATGTCTTGCAGCAATGCTGGCGCTGGCATCTTGGGCCCAGGCCTATCTCTGGGTGGGGGCCAAGATGGCGGCACTGGGGAAATAACACAGGGCAATCTGAGCCATCCCAGGAATAAGAGACGCGAGTCTGTGGCCTTGAATGCCAACACATGATCACAATTCCCCTGGTCTCCTGTCCTCTCTCCAGGGCCTCTCTGCGGCGTGGGAAGCTTCCCCATGTAGGAATGAACAAAGGGAGGGGGCTCCAGTTCCAGGACTCCTGTGCTGTCACCGGGGCCAGCGCTTGTCCTTTGGGGGCCATCTGCTCCTTCGTTTGTCTTCCTTCCGTGGAGCTATGGCTCTGTTTCTGTCTTGCATCATGGGGCCTCAGCACCCAACATGGCATCTTTCCCGGGGTGGGGGTGGGGGTCCACACATCCGGACCAGATGGGAGTGGAGGAGAGCCGCTGCTGCCTGCCCAGAGTTGTGCAGCTGGTCGGCCATAGAGCCTGGTTTGGGCCCCAGGCTGTATTTTCCTTGTTTCCTAATACATCGTGACCATCACACTGCATTTTATATCATTTTATATGCTCTACCTGCTCCCCCCCTTCTCTCCTCCTGCTTACTTCTGGGGCTCTGTCAACACTGCAACCTTACCTGAGCCTGAAGGGGAGAATTGCAGCGCACAGGTGGTCCAGGGATCTCAGCAGCCTTGGGGGGTGGAGGGGAGGGTGGAGAAGCACGGAGACCTTGAAGAAGGGAGCTGTGCATGCTGGGAAATTCCTGAGCTGGGCCTTCACGCAGGACCAGGAGGAAGGGGAGGACTTCCGTTTGCCATCTGGTGTTGGTTGGAAGCCAGGACGGCTGAGCCAGTCCTCACGGAAAGGTGGTGGTGTCTACCATAGCTGGCTTGTTATGTAGCAAGATGCCTGGAGGTCAGGAGGTCAAATGACCTACAAAGGTTATTGAGCTAGTTTGGAGGCGGGAGCAGAACAGAGTTTAGACTTGAACTTGGGGCTTTCTGATGAGTGTATGAGTGTGCATATGGCAGGGAGGGGGTGGGGGGTCACTATTCACAAAGCTGAGCGTCTTCAGCTCCGAACGTTCACAGGGACCCTCACAGAAGGCCCTGGGTTTGTTAGACCTTGGTTGGGGGTCGTGGGGAAGGTCACAGGGAAGGGAAGCGGGGTTGGAGTCCTGGGGGACCCCTCTGTGGGCGTCCTGTCTGTGTGGGGTAGGGTCCAGTGTCCAGTGTCCAGTGCTAACTTCCCCAGTATTTGTGGGGGGCAGCAGAGCCAGCCAGGGCAGCTGGTGGGGTCTCGATGCCTGAATCTTCATCAGGCCTCAGTCACACTGAGCTGGTTGAGCGCCGATGGGGCTGACCTCAGGTCCCAGCCCTTGGAGGCCAGGCCGACATCGTGCTATTATTATTCCTCATTAGGCTCTTCTCTCCTGAGCTTCAAGCACCCTGTCCCGCCTGGGAGCACTGGGAATATCAGTCCTTCTGCACGTGGGCACGGGCTGGCGTCCACATCCTGGTCCTTCTTGTTCCCAAACTTGAAGCACCGGTAGCCGTCCACCATTGCATTGTGTCTACCTCGGACAGCAGCTCCTCTGAAAATAAGACTTCTTTCTTCCTTTTGTTGGATGTGTCAGGGTTTGAACTCAGGGACCCCTGATTACCGCACAGGCACCCTGCCATTGAGCCACACTGCCAGCCCCTGGGCCCACAGCGTCTCCACAGGGACAGCTGAGCCGGTCCAGACCAGACTGGCATCCATGTTTCTCACTTCAAACTGCGGCAACAACTTTATTTGATTTGATGTATATGAAGAAATAAAACTCTGAAGTCAATTGACTTAAACAAGGAACAAATGCAGCTTGGTTATTATGGTGTATGGTAAATTTTAATGGCATTTAGAAAGCGTTTTGTGGGGTAGAAAATAGAAGCAAACCCATCAAACCTCAACTATGTTCCATGTTTTATAGTGCAGAACATTTTTCTGCTACAACCCGAAGACTTTAAAATGTAATAAGGTACGTTTGAACCCAGGGGTTTTAAAATATACGTAAGGAAACACGTATCCAGAAATGGAGAAAAATAATCCATTACTATCCGAGTTGAGTAAGAAGGGAAACACACATTACTGGGAGTGTTTTTTAACATCTCATGTTCTACAGACTGTTATTTATTAGCACGTATTGTTGTTCAAGGATTAATATATTGCTTAGTGGGAAGAAGGGATGACTGAGAGGCATCTCAGACTCAGACATCGTTGAGGGTTTTTTTTTAATTGTTGTTTGTGAATATGTTTGCTCATCTATCTTTAAAATCACATAACACACAAATTAATACATCAGTTGAAAAATCATACAAATCTTCCATTCTTCCATTTCATTAAATATGCATTCAGATTTTCACATGAACCTTCTATACAGTGCTCTCCTGCCTTGGTTCTGAGTGCTTTTGCTTGGATTCCACTGTGTGGTTTTGTTGATGTGTGTGTGTACGTGTGTGCGTATGTGCGTGTGTGGGGGTAGGTGTGCACACCCACACATGCTGGTATTATGGCTTTTACTCAGGGCCTTGTTTGCCTGCTCAGCTCTTTCCACTCCAAGCTGATGCCCTGCCACGTCCGCCACACCTCCACTTCCAGCTTTTTGCTGGTTAATTGGAGACAAGAGTCTCTTGGCTTTGCTACCTGGACTGGCTTCAAACTGTGATCCTCAAGATCTAAGCCTTTTAAGTAGCTAGGATTACAGGCATGAGCCTCCAGTGCCTGGCTCACTCTGTATTTTTAACCAAGGTCTTTGCAGACTTTCTAGTCACCCTTACTAAATCTGCTCTATTGTTTCTGTGGTGCAAAAGCAGTCTGAGAATCCTCTAGAAGCCCTCCCCCGCTTGCTGGCAGCTAAGTAGTGACCTGCAGAAATCTGTTTCTGTCCCCACTGTTTGATTTAGAGTCGGGAGCCAATGGAAGGCTCCCACACTCTTCAGGTTTGCGGGGTGCTGAGGAGGTCCTGGGGTCGGTCAGTTCAGAGAGTCCCGCAGGTGTGGCTGGGGTCCCATCCCAGGGCCATTTGCTGTGGGCAGAAGTCTAGGTGGCGCTTGTCACGTAGGGCGGGGGTGGCATCTGAGTGCCTGGGGGTTCTGTGCCAGCGTCTGCGGTGGAGATGAGTCCCACCCTCCGGAGTCCAGACCCTGTCAGCCACCATGAGCCTGTCTTCCCTCCGTCCAGCGCCCACTGGGGGACCTGTTCCCAGATTCCCACCCCCATCTGTGTAGTGGGGGCCCACAGCTTCCCGGAGAGCATGGCGTGGCCAGCCTGGGGCTGCAGGGTGGGCGCCCCGTTTCCAGTCCCTCCCCGCCTCCCCTCCCCTCTGCCCCGCCCTCCCATCCGTCACTGGCGAATGAGCTGATGGTGAATAGGCGGGATGTTTGGGGTGAGGCTTCCTGCTGGGTGAGTTCTGCGTTCGTTGGTTCTGTGAAAGTAGCGGTTAAGTGCTTTTCAAAAGGTAGAAATAATAGCCAGGCGTCTGCGTCCTCATCTTCCCCGCAGAGGAGCCACCGTCCTCCCTGGTCCTCCCTGGTCCTCCCTGATCCTCCCTGGTCCTCCCTGGTCCTCCCTGATCCTCCCTGGTCCTCCCTGGTCCTCCCTGATCCTCCCTGGTCCTCCCTGGTCCTCCCTGGTCCTCCCTGATCCTCCCTGGTCCTCCCTGGTCCTCCCTGGTCCTCCCTGATCCTCCCTGGTCCTCCCTGGTCCTCCCCAGCGCGGCCTGTGGCAGGCTCATCGCCGCCGAGATGCTGAGATGTAATTAATGGGCTCGCGCTCCAGGGTCGCGGTGCCTTCCTCACGGACTCCTCCCCATGCTCCTCCATCGGCCCCGTCCTCCCGTCCCCGTCGGTGCTCAGAATTGCAGTAGCCTCTGGCCACGGCTGCTCACTCGAGCCAGTGTGGCCTGAGTGCTTCACACAGTGGAGCTCGCTTAATACCCACATCCAGATGCAGGACAGGGATCTGAACCACAGGCCACCACCGGGCTGCCCCCCGCCGCCCCCTGTACAGCCTCTTGCTCCAGCAGGCCCACTGTGGAGTGGTGGGCACCAGGGCTGGACCCCGGGTCGCTGCCCCACGGCCCGGGGCTGGCCTGCAGGGCTCCCGTCCACCTTCACACAGGTGTCACGGGCAGAGGCCCCCCGCGGTGGGGTGAGCGCCCTCCACCCCCGTGTGCCAGCAGAAGCACAGAGCCAGGGGCAGAAGCTTCCAGGGCTTGACACTGTTCATGTGTGGCACAGAGTGAGCCTTTTGTTTGCGGGGGGGGGGGGGAAGGAAGGGCGTCATGGGGCTTGAACTCAGGGCCTGGGCACTGTTCCTGAGCTCTTTCACTCAAGGCTCTATCTTGGTTCTGGAGCTCTACCACTTTGAGCCACTTCCAGTTTTCTGGAGATAAGAGTCTCACAGATTTTCATGCCTAGGCTGGCCTCAAACCTCAATCCTCAGACCTCAGCCTCCTAAGTAGCTAGGATGATAGACATGAGCCACTGGCGCCCAGCTCACCGGAGTGTTTCTACCCGCTTCTCCCTTGGCCCTGCCCCCATTCCCTCTGCTTGTGACTGCCAAGGGTGTCCCCATAGTTTCCAGAAGTCCCCTGGCGGGGGAGTAAGGAAGTTCTGGAAACTTCCCGTCTGTTTCAGGTCTCCCCGCCCCCATCTCCCAGGAACCCCCAGCTGGCTATGGTTGAACAAGGCCCAGCCCCAGATGGACACTGCACCCAGGCAGGTGAGCTGCTCTGCCTCTGCCCCCAAACTGCACCCCTCCTGCACCTGTGGGTCAGAGGTCATGGAGACCGGGTCACATTGTACCCACAGTTAACTAGAGCCCATGGAGCAGAGACAAGAGACAGTAGGAAACACCCAACAGTGACCGCCAGCGTGCAGACAACTTTGCTTCTTTTTTGGGGGGGGGGGAAATGACTTGTGTGGAAACATAAATTATTTGGAGGGTGATATCAGTCTTTTTTTTTCTTTTTTGCTTCTGAAAAGTGTTCTGCATCTTTAATAGAGCCTGAGTTTTTGAAACATAACTCACAGGGTTGTACAAATACCCCATCAATAGTGCGGTGGCTCATTTCATTGTTCCCAGTGCATGGAATTTTCATTATTTGCACTGTTGATGAAAGGCGGCATTTCCAGCAGATCCGCACTACCCCATTTAGCCCAGAACAATGATTTATTCCTCCCTCACTATTGGACATCCTCAATTTCCTTGGGTAATAAAGAATTCTCCCACGGTTCGGATGAGCGGGGCCGGCCGGCTGTTCTGAGCTCGGCAAAGTCCAGCAGAGCCAAGTGGGGTCGTGACTGATGTCCCCCGGCTGAGGGCCGAACCTCAGAGCCGGCCGCCAGCCTGCTGCAAGCGCTGCCTCTGGAGCCAGCCCAGAATTAGCACATGGCAGTGATAAATTGCTCGGGAAGCAGCCGAGTCTCTGATGGAAAACCGCCCATCTCAGCACAGACAGTGAACTAGCGGCACGCCGGGCCCGGGCCTCCCCTCCCTCCCTTCCTACGCAGCGCTTCTTACACACGATGCAATTATGAGAGGAGCTTTCATCCCATCCCCAGCCCGATCCGGGGAACCGACAAAGTTGGAGCACGTGTGCGTGTGCCCGTGTGTTGTGTTCTCCATATTAGAAAAGTCACGGACTGCTGGGAGAGAAGAAATAAGAGAAATAGCCTCCAACTGGAAATGCAAGGACTTACACATTCAACACCAAAGGGGATTGTTGCAATCTTAGGGCAAACAGGCTTCGGTACAGGGAGAGGAGGAGCCGCAGACAATGACAGAAAACCCGCACTCGCTTCTCCCCGGAACACAGAAGCAATTTACTCCATGGCAGCCCGGCCTGGGCGGAGGGGAAGACGGTTTGGGAGATCTTTGATTCTTCGCTTCTCCGCCTCCTGGTGAAATGGTCTCTGGGTGAAGATTTAGAAAGAGCTGGAAGCAGGGAGGAGGTGTCGGGGGCCCTGAGAAGTGGGTCCCCTGTCTGTCAGATGCAGAGCTCCTGTTGTTAGAGCAGCCCTTGGGACTTCTGGAAGCTTCCAGGTCACTGTTCTGGTTACAGGGCCAGTGACAGCCACCAGTCTGGCCTGTGGGCCCCAGGCGGGAACCCTCTTTCCTTTCTTCTCTGAGCCTTATCGGTGAGAATCCTAGGCAGAGCCGTGCTATTCTAGAAGGTGCTAGAAGCAGAGAATGAAAGACTTGTGGCCTGAAGGGACATTAAGAGAACCAGGAAAAAAGGATGCTTTGGGCTAGTTTATACAGGGGACAAAAGACCAGTCTCCAGTCACCCAAAGAGTCCAGTTCACCCCAGATCCTGTTGCCCCACCATTGGCCAAACCCAGAGACTAACACAGGTCTAAGATCACCTCACCAGCCGGAAGCAAGATCCTGCTTCAAAGCCATTGTTGCCATAGCAACATAGCCTCCCACGCTACCTGCTTGTCGTTGGGGGGTCCCAGGTGGATGTGCGTAGGTGTGCTGGCAGAGAAAGGAATGACACCAGACAGGGGACCAGGACCCCACGGGGACCAGGGTGCTGGCCGAGGTGTTAAATAGACCCTCTCACTTCCTGTCCTGAGCCTCAAGTCCCCAAGGATGGCAGTCAATAAATAAATACATGTCAAGGCCCCACCCAGTTCCAGGAGAGAGATTTAGGTTGGTTTGTGAATTTGAGAAGCTACTGTTTCTACATACCAGCCTTGCTATTGATTCATGCAAATATAGAGTGAGCTTTATATAGTCCATCTCTCAAGCCACCCCATCAGCAAAGACAGGGTGGAGGAGGTAGGCAAGGAGGGGTTCCCGGATGGATGGGACAGGGGGACCCACATCTTCTGTCCTGTCGGGGGGGGGGGTTCCTACAAGGACCCAGCCTAGGGAGGGGTCCCCAGCTGCCTGATTCCTCTACCCACCTCCATCCAGTTGCTGAGTCCCCAGCTTTTCAACCACTAATGGGGAGGCTAAATAAATATTTCAAGGTCACCTAAGGGCTCCCTTGGGCCTTGTTTACTCCCAGCATCCCGGCCACCTCAGCCTAGAAATGCTTCAAATTGCAGCCGTAGGAATAGTGAGAAAGCAGCTCTTTATTTATTTATTTGATTATGAATTTATTTATCTCCAGTGCCTTCACCGGCCAGATGGATGGGAAGCATCTATTTGCCTCTGTGTGTGTGTGTGTGTGTGTGTGTGTGTGTGTGTGTGTGTGTGTGTGTGTGTGTGTGTGTGTATGAGAGAGACAGAGACAGAGACAGAGACAGAGGGAGACAGAGAGAGACAGAGAGAAAGAGAGAGAGAGAGAGTGTGTGTGTGTGTATGTGGAGGGGTTGGAGGGATATTGCCAGGTTTATAAAGTCAGGGCCTAGGCAGAGACTGACCTCGAGGCCTAGCATGCCAGGTGACCCACTGTTGGAGAAGATACTGCCCCTCAGTGGTTGAGGCTCTTATGGCCCGAAGAGAAAGCAAGTGCCCGGCTGGCAGGTGATCTGGGGATGGTAGGCCTTTCTGTGGACCTGGGTGTGTCTCGCCGTAGCTCTACCCTAGTCCTGACCCTGGTTCCCCTTCAGGTCTGCAGATGGAAGTCCATGGTCAGTCTACCTGGTGACCATTTGTCCACAACCTCTGTCCACACACACAAAGGTGTCTGAGCTGCTCCCTGGGCCGCCTTCTTCTTGGCCTGGGACCTGGGGCTGTAATGCAGGAGCTCGTGGGCCAGATCACAGGATGTTCGTCTTGCGAGTGCTGGACCTGCCACACGTCCATTCTGGAGAGGCTCTGCTGAGGCCAGCCAATGTGCCTGTGATCCCACCGCCCAACCCCAGCCTGGCAAGAGAGCGAGGGCGGGGGCTGGGAGAAAGCTAGCTATCTCTGAGACGTCACTCACCTCAGCAAATGTTTACTAAGGACTTCCAGAGCACCAGGCACTGGAGCCCAGCAGTTACCGTCCTTCCGATGCGGGAGAGAGATGTGAATGTGGGGGACCCTGCGTGGGGCAGCCAGGGAAAAGTCTAACAGAGAGGGCCTCAGGGACTGCTTAATCCAAGTGTGGGCACTATCTGTGCTCCTCAAGTTAGCAACATGGCTGCAGGCACTTCAGACCTCACAGACACCAAATCCACACTCCCAAAGGGAAGAGAGCCTGTCTTTTCCCAATTACTGAGCGAAGTCCGCTGTCTCACCCTCTGGTCCTCAAACCCATCACGGGCGAGGAGTCTTAGACAGAAGTTTGACAATCCATGGTCCATGGCCCAAATCCACTCCACCATCTGTTTATGTACATAAAGTTTTATTGGCACACAGCCATGCTCGTTTGTCATACTGAGCACAAGTATTCTGCAAGACAGCAGCAGCGCTGAGAAGGTCTGACAGATACTGTGGGGTCTACAATACCAAACACAAAGTACAGCGACGTTCCCCACCCCTGGCTTACTTCTGGATCCGTCCTGGGAGATGGAGAGGGTTACAAAAACTCCTCCAGCTTCTTCCAATATGCACACACACACACACACACACACACACACACGTGTGCATGCACATGGGCACAAAATGCTGAACAAATGCTGGGCAGGCCATCAGCCTAGCCTCAACAGCACCTCCTGTTCGTTGGTTCATTCATACATTCATCAAATGAAGCTTGCAGCCTGCTACATAACCAACCAGCTACATAACCAACCAGCCCCTGTGCCTTTTGGGAGAGACTGACTTCAGAGAGAAAGGCGGGGGGGAGGGAACATAAAACCATGTTAAATCATCATCAGAGCTGAGGAAAAGATAAAGCGTGGTCTAACACATGCACTAGAAGAATATTCTCCCTCCAGGAAGGATCCCCAAAATGCGGTGCCCCCCAAAAGTCAGTCCCTAATAGCTGTGGATTTCCTTGGTATGATGTCGGAGCAGGCAGGTCCCCAGGGGCAGGAAGCAGGTGGATGGTTTGGAGGCTGGGGGCGGAGGGATGGATTGAGACTGAAGTCTGCCAAGATGTTCCTGTGTGTGTGTGTGTGTGTGTGTGTGTGTGTGTGTGTGTGTGTGTGTGTGTGTGTGTGTGTGTGTGTGTGTGTGTGTGTACACATGCCCACATTGGTCCTGGGCTTGAACTCACTGCCTGGGCGCTGTCTCTGAGCTTTGTTGCTTAAAGCTAGCATTCTACCACTCTGAGCCACAGTGCTACTTCTAATCTTTTTGGTCCTTAATTGGAGTTAAGAGTCTCATAGCTTTCTTCCCCTGCTGGCTTTGAACCAAGATGCTCAGCTCTCAGCCTCCTGAGTAGCTAGGATTATAGGCATGAGCCACTGGTGCCCAAAGGTGATTTAAAATAAAATCATCTAGGAAGTAGATGATGGTGACTGTACAACTCTGAATTTCAAAAAAAAAAAAACAAACCACTGAATTATATACTTGGAAAGGCTGGATTTTATGCTCAATCCACACAATTAAAAAAAAAATCAGATCTGGAGTTAGAACTAGACCTAGGGGAGACCCAGGCTTGGCTTGGCTCTCAATGGGTCCCTGGATGCCCGGCCCCCTGTACTGTGGCATGTGGGGGGGTCTGGTAAGCTGGGGTTCCCCTGTGAGTCCCGCACTCTTGAACCTCCATGGTAATTGATAGCATCTATCCATTTGCCTGTAGGTTTGGCATTTGTGCTCACCACCTTTGTAAAAATATTATTTCCCATTGCTCCCCTGTTTTTATAATGTCAATATACTAAGATCTAGCTCTCAGTATTACATTTTAAACACAATGCCGCTTTCTTTATACCCCAGAGCGCATGTGTTTTTCTAACTTGGCTTTCAAAAAAATAGTTGGTTTTCAAAGAGATATCGCAAGAGAGTTGCTCTTGGCGGTGAAGTACTTTTTCCTTTTCTTTCTTTTTTTTAAAATTGTGGTCTGGAGCAAAATACATGATGAAATCCTTAATTGAAATTCACCTTTAACATTCAAAGTTGTATTTTTATTACAATTTGAGATCCGTGGTGGGTGATCATTATTGCTGAGGTTCGTTTTCCTTCGGGAAGTTTCTTCTTTGGTGGTGTCATTTAAATGCAAGGGACTGAGATAATACGCCAGTGTCTCCTATTTTGAACTGTTGGCAGCAAAGAGGGCGATGGTGGTGCTGGGGAAAATGTAAAAGCAAAGCATTTTGTCTTTCTGTGGCTCATCTTCCTGTTGGCTCTGAGCGGAGTTCCTCTGAGCCGCTCAGACAGTACATTTCCTGGAAGTCAAAGGCAAGTTCAACTTCGCCCTTTTCGTTTTTGACTTCTGGCTTTGATCTCGCTTCCTGATTGAATCTGGGCTCTCCTCAGGAAAGGTTTCCTCTTGTTTTCGTTTTTCAAATTGTACATCCTCAGCGAGCTGAAAGAGCCTGTCTGCCCACATCTGCCTTGAACCATACAGAAGAGACAAAAACAAAACTTGACAAGGCTGTGGCCAGGCAGACAGAGAGCCGCCCAGTGAGCAGCCCGGAAGAGGCAATTCTTAATCAGCAGTCATTATTTCCGGAAATACAGTGACAGCCTAATTAATTATCCATGGCCAGTGCCAAAGACGGGGTCTGCAGAAATGTCTCCAGAATTTTGAGGAAATTATTACAAATTGTGCGTTCTCACCTCTTCTGATGAATACCAAATCCAAATGTGGTGCCTTTCGACATGTCTATTATATGTGTTGACGTGTCTATTAAGTATATGCAAATCTGACTCTTTGGGAAAGATTTCCCTGAGAGCCCGCTGGGCTAGTTCAGAAAGTGACTACCCATGTGCAGAGCACACCCCCCTCCACCCCCCTCCTGTGGGCAGCCCTGATAAAGTTGTCCAGTTGGATTTTGTCCTGTTCTCAGCCACCCGTTAGCCTGGGCGGATGAACCACTGCAGCTGTTCCTGGGAGAAGCTTAAATCCACTCTGTCTGACCCAGACCTGGCCCAAATGCAGGCTTGGTGCAGGGAGTCTGAAGGAAGGCTCTGGGCACACAAGGGGTGCCCTTTGGGCTCAGGAAAGCGCCTTGCCCACCCTTGCCCACCTGCCCAGTCTCTGTCTGCTCATTGTAGGCTGCTTGGCTCAGCCTCTGGGGTACATATGTTTGCAAACAGCAGCAGCAGCCACAGGACCACACTGGCGGCTCACGGGCATGGGCGGAGCTCAGGCTCTCCTGGACACTGTGCAGAAGCTTTACCCAAGCATTCCAGGGCCCTGGAAGGGTGAGAGAGATGAGCCACATTCTAAATAAAGTGCATTGCGTGGGAAGGATTACGCTCGTAATCCTAGCTACTCAGGAGGCTGCCATCTAAGGATCATAGTTCAAAGCCAGAGCAGGAAAGAAGGTCTGTAAGACTTCTCAGAAGTGGAGCTGTGGCTCAAGTGGGAGAGCACCAGCCTTCAGAGAAAAAGCTCAGGTATAGCACCCAGGCCCTGAGTTCAAGCCCCTGTACTGGCACGTGTATACGTGCGCACACACACACACACACACACACACACACACACACACACACACACACACAGACAGGATGAGGAAGAGAGGATAGTTAAGGATAAAGATGGTGGTGATAGTGATGATAATGATGAGGGTGAGGAGGAGGAGGAGAGGATTGTAAGGATGAGGATGAAGTGGTGATGGTGGTGGTAATAATGAGAATGAGGAGGAGCAGGAGAGGAGGAGGAGGTTAAAGATGGTGATGGTGGTGGTGATGATGATGGTGATGGTGGTGGTGATGATGATGGTGGAGATAGGATGATGACGTGGTGGTGGTGATAATGTCCCCCTCTGTCCACTGCACACCTAACGTCACTGGGCTGTGACCAGTGAGCTGCATGGCTGCTCGTCAGGGTGGCAGGTCTCTAACTCTGGGGACCAGCAAGGAGGTGTCCAAGGTGGGAAGGTGACCAGGGACAGACTGGCCACCAACTGCGCTGCTGGGTGTGTCTGCCTCACTTGCCACTCAGCCCCAATGCCCTGCGATGGTTCGGCTGGACCTCCCCCTCCTCAGCCTCCTCCTCCTCTGCCTCCTCCTCCTCTGCCTCCCCCTCCTCTGCCTCCTCTTCCTCCTCCTCTGCCTCCTCCTCCCACTCTGGGCTCCCAGCACGAGATGTCTTAGAGGAAGACAGACTCAGGACACCCGGAAACGCCCTCCTCCCGTCCCCCGTGCCTCTCGGTCTGTTTGCTATTAACAGGACACTTGATTTTTGCCAGACAGCAACAAGCAATATTTCCAGAACAAATAAAGCTGCGTAGACATTTGCCTTAGGCGTTTTCGATTTCAACTTGAATATGTTTATCTCTGTTTGAATAACATCTCTGCGGGGATATCTGGGCATTTAAATTTCCTGCTCTCAGGCCAGCACTTGAGATGAAGGGAAGGAGACAACCCAGGGAAAGGCCCTGGGAGGGGAGGGGCACAGCCGCTCCACAGAAAGAAACTGAAACCCCAGAGCGAGGGGTCCCGGCAGCCCCCAGGGCCTCGCCAGGGCTGGGCTCAGGCACCATGCTCCCTGGGTTCCGACGTGAGCTTGGGGTGCCCTTTCTACTCTCCCCACTGGAACTCGGCCTTAAGTCCTGCACGCTGAGCAGTGTGCCATCCTGACAATGTCAAGGTCACCACAAGGACCCAAGGTCACTCACCTGAGCGGCACCATGCAGGGAGGAATGGGAGGTCCTGAAGACCTCCCCACAGGTGGGGGGCTGCGAGAGGGGGCAGGGTCAACCGGCCCATGATGGGGTCCGGCCAGGCTGAAGCCTGACCTCCGCTGATCTCCGCCCTCACAGTCGATGTCCTCAGCCTCCTGGAGCCTTCTAAAGGCCCTCAGGACACCACGTGGTGAAGGCCTCCTTCCCTCCGTGGAGGCGTGTGCACCTGGGTGACGGGGAAACGGCATCTGAACCCAGCCGTGTGGTCCACGGCGGACAGCCGGACCTCGCCTCCCTGCCCCTCACGTTCATCACTGGACTAATGTGTGACACATACTCTGCCAGACAGTTTGCTCCTTCCTCCTACACCCCACACCTGTGCAGACCGCTGGAGCGGAGGTCCCCGGGCCCAGTCCTCGGCGTGACCACCCATGCCCGCCCGGAGGCTGTGTTGCCATGGTTACCATACACCTGTCTCCCCATCTCCCTGATCTTCCCCATCTCCCCCACCCTTCCTTCTCCCCTTCCCCCTCCCACCACTCACCTGTCCAAGTCATGACAATCCCTATAGTTGCCCCAGACAAAAGACACCAGCCTTCTCTTTGCCTTTCATGTTTGAAATCCAGCCCCTGAATCAGAAGCCTCTGGTGCCTCCTCCCCTCTGTTCTGTGGTCCTGTCCAAGCCTGACCCTGGGGTCTCAGACCTACAGCTGCAGCTGCCCCTCTCCCCCTCTGCTGTCCCAGCCTGGGGCAGTGGGCGATCTGATCCCAGCATCCGTCTCCACTATTCTAGAAGCTGCAGGCTTCCATGGAGGCCTGGAGGCCTGGAGAGACTTTTTTTGTGTAAAAATTATAGTGGGAGATTGGACACAGGAGGAAGCTATGGTGGAAACAGATTGTGCTTAATCTTTGGCTTAAAAAAAATAATACCCTGATCTAGTCAGAAAGAATTCCCAGTGGGATCGGACTTCTTGCCACATGGTCTGTGACACGATTGATCTTTGCTCTGTTCCTCGCTCTTCCCCTGCCCTCGCTTGGCTTTTTTCCTCTTTATTTTTTATATAGCTAGTGTCCCAACAGCTCTTCTTTGGCCAGTTACTGGGGGAGGCCTGCGGGTCGGCCTCTATCTCCTCTCCCAGGTCACTTGGTGATCGCTCTCAAATCCCTCTCACCAGCCTTGGGCAGATTTCTACTCTGAGATCAATTGTTTTCTCATCTGGAAGTGGGGGACCCCGGTCCTTTCCCTGTAGGGTCACTGTGAGAATTAAGCGAAGTGACACAGAGCTGTTGAGCCAAGCTGCCACTGGTGTCCCTGCCTCCTGTTGTCATGGTCACGGAGAGCCAGCACCCGGGCTGCCGCTCTCTGCGACTGCTCCTCAGGGTGCCCAGCCTAGCTACTGTCCTGCAGGTAGAGGGGCGGAGGACGCCCATCTGCTGTCTCTGGCCCCCACACGAGGAACATCTTGCCTTTGGGTGCTCCTGACTCGAACTACAACTCACCCACACCCCTGGCTGACTTCTGTCCAACTGGGACTCGGGGTCAGGGGCACGTGGTTTGGTTTTGCCCCCTGACAGTCTGTCCCATGGTTGGCCTCCAGCCTCTGACCCTCCGGCCAGGCCCAGCGGGACTTTGTGTGCCTCCACGATTCCTGCCTTGACTTTTCTCCCTGCTCTACTGCATGGGGCAAGAGCAGAGACCACACCCACCGTTGTGTGCTGCCCCATGCCCGCCCCACACCATCCTCAGTGCTCTCAGGACACTGAGCTGGGAGGAGCGGACAGAGGGAGGCAGAATGGCCCCCCCCCGTGGCTGCCTGGATGGCCAGGCTCCCGGGCTCAGCGAGTCCGCGGTCACTGAGATGGCCCTCGGGTGTGGAGGGTGTGTCCCCGTCCTCACTGCCCCCATCTTCCACATCCCTGTCCTCCATACCCCCATCCTCCGTGCCCCCGTCCTCCATACCCCCGTCCTCCGTGCCCTGGGCCTCCCCTGCCGTGTCGCCGTTCTCTGGGCTCTGCAGCCACACCAGCTCTCCCTGGGGGCCCTCACCCCTGCCCCGGGCTCTGGTTGTGCAGGCATGATCCGTCACGTGTGCCAGTGTGCCCCTCGTGCTGCTTGAGAGCTGCCCCGTGCCCTGGGGGTGTGATTTGTGGGCAGGACCATGCGTGCCGGAGCCCTGGGGCAGGGCCAGGGGTCCCAGCTTCCCTGTTGATTTTTCTTGGACTCTCAGAAGCAGCTGAGTGGGCGGGTGCTGCTCTCCCAGTCCTCCCCACCCAGCGCACACCCCTCTCGCTCCAGCCCCCTCCAGATGGCCGTGTCTGGGCGGCCACTGGACGGCGTGGCCCCTGGGGCTGCGGTGGTCCCAGTGTCTTGAGACCCTTGATCTTCGTGGGCTCCTTGATGCCGTGCACACGCGCATGTGCAGACGTCTTTAGCTCAGCCCTCCAGGCTGCTGCTCAGAGACGGGGCCCAGGGCCCAACCCTGCCGCTGGAGGGACTCAGGCTCCAGGGGTTCTGCCGACACAGTTAACAGGCCGTCAGACAGACCCCACCTTCGGTGTCTAGCTCCTGAGCTTGATAGCTGCCCATAGTCCCTGCCGCAGTGGAGACACAGGGCAGTCCCCGGGCGCCCGTGACTCACACCTGTCATCCTAGCTACTCAGGAGGCAGAGATCTGGAGGGTGGGGGTTCAAAGTCCAGGAAGAAAATAACCAGCAAAAAAGTGGACTGTCAGGTAGAGCCACTTGAGGCCCTGAGTTCAAACCCTGGTGTCTAAAAAGAAAACAACAAAAGGAGCTAAGCCAGGGCCATCATCTCAGAAACTCTGACCGTCTGCTAGCGGGGCCCTCGACAACCAAGCCCTGTTGTCTGTGATTTCAGTCCACGAGGCCCTGCCACATTCGAGGCCTCTGTGGGCAGCTTTGGCATCTGGCTCCTTTCCCAGACAGTAACAGATGCAGCCACGGCGCTGCCTGTGTCCATGGCTCATAGACCCCGGGGTTCCTTTGTGTTACCCGCATGTTCCTTTTTCCTAGTGTGTAGTGTTCCATTTGTGGATATGCTGTATTAGCCGTTCACCCTTGAAGAACATCTGGACCATCAGCATTTGCACATGGGTTTTAGTGCAATCATACATTCTTATCTCTTAGGTAAACAGCTAGGTCAGATGGCAAACACGTTGGACTTTATTTTAAATAAACTGACAAACTGCGGTCCAAAGAGATGGCTTTTCTGTGTGAGTTCTATGTGCTCCACACCCTTTCCCAACAATAGACAAGAAGCTTCTCATTTGTTCCCCTGTGGGGCTGAGGATCAAACCCAGGTATGCCTGAGTGCATACCAGGCAAGCACTCTGCCCCTGAGCTACATCCCCAGCCCTTACAGACAGCTAGTGGAATCGTTGTGAAAGCCGTCCTAATAGGCACATAGTAGTATTATATTGAGGCTGTGATTTGCATTTCCCTGATGATAAACGACCCTTCATTGGGTGCTTGTCTGTATGCCATCTGTATATCTGCTTCAAAGAGGAGAGTCCACACTTTTATGACCCATTTTGCATGAGTTGTTTTTCTTATTATTGACTTTTAAGAGTCCTTTGTATATTCTAAACCCAAGTCCTTTTATGGTGTCTGTGGCTTGTACATATTCTCTCAGCATCTTATTTTTACCACTTTTCATATCACTGTTTTTCAGAGGATATACATTCTTCATGTATAAGTCAAATTTACCAATTTATCCTTTTGCCATTTGTGCACTAATGCAAGATCACGAAGATTTTGTATAGACTTTGACAGTTCTAGCTTTTCTGTTGTGTTATATTTTATGTTGGGTTCTCATTTGCTTATGGTGTAAGGTATAGATTAAGGATTCCTTTTTCGTTTGGGGGGCCGGGCACTGCCATGAACCTTTAATTTCTCCAGCACTGTTTGTTGAAAGGAGTTCTCTTTGCACTTTCGTTTGTCTTTCGTTGTTTGCTCGCACTGTGGTACTGAGTCTTGAACTCAGGGCTTCATGCTCTTGCTTTGCTTCTTCACTCAAGTCTGGCACTTTACCACTTGAGTCATAGGGCTACTTCTGGCTTTTGAGTGATTAATCAGAGATAAGAGTCTCAAGGACTTTCCTGCCTGGCCTGGCTTTGAACCATAATCCTCAGGTCTCAGCCTCCTGAGTAGCTGGGGTTACAGGCATGAGCTACAAGCTCCTGGCTTTCCCTCTGCATTTTTGTTGAAAATAGATGGACTATATAATGTGATTCTATTTCTGGTCTCTACCTTATCACTGTTTATCCCTGTGCCAAGTCTTGATTACTGCAGTTGTACAGTCAGAGTGTGAGTCATCCAACTTTGTTCTTTTCCAAATTGTTTGCACAATTCTACCTCCTTTCCTTTCTACATACACATTTTAGAATCCATTTGTTGATTTCTACCAAAAAAAAAAAAAAAAAGCTGGGTCTTTGATTAGAACTGTGTCGACTCTATAGAACTGAAGTTCAGGAAATACCAGCCTTGGTTCTTCACTAGAGCACATCTCTCTCCATTTCCTTAGGTCTTTTATTTCTTTGAGCACACAGCAATTTTCAGTGTACGAGTATTACCCACATTTGGTTAGAACGCTGTGTTTTTCTGTGTTGCTGTAGTACATGAGACCTCCCCCTCCCCATTGCTCTGATAGAGAAAGGCCATTGATTTTGCAGTTGCTGTGTATGGCCCCGTGCGTGGGTCTTTTGGCCTTCCATCTTTCCTGCCCTCCTCCACCCACAGGCTGTGTCCTTGGCCCCTGGTGCTAGGCCTCAAAACTGGGTTACTGGGCTATGGTCTGGCATGCAGGGATGGGGCTGGGCTGAGTCGGAGTCACCTTGAAGGAGTGAGTCACCAGCCCTCACCGGAACCGGGGCAGTGCCACCTGCTCCCTGTGCGCCCAGCCGCCGCCGACTGTGACGAAGGCGGCACAGGCCGCGGAGCCCCTACCAGGGAGGTTGGGTTGACCCTTCGCATCCAGGTGCTTTTCCCAGACGAGGCGAGGGGGGTGGTGGGCGGGGAGGGGTGAGTCAGGAGGCAGCTGCCCGCTCCCGCCCCCGGGACCTTTCCTCCCGGTCTGTGCATTTCACCCAGCTGCCATCTGTCCCTGCCTTGTCTCAGAGTCCACGACAGATGGCAGCCTGTCCTCATACAGGGTCACTTGTCCATCCCACCCCCCAGACTTCACTGCAACCCTGAGACCTGCCATGGGGCCATCAGATGACCAGGTGGGGAGAAAGGGGACGGGGGGGGGCTCTCCTCACCCCCTCTCCCTCCAGGTTCACGGTCGGTAAGGTGAGCTGGGGCCGTGGCGAGCAGGGGGTGGGGGTGGGGGGCTGCACAGGCCTCGTCTCAAACCTGGAAGAGGAATGAAGTCCCAGGGATATCACAGGAGCCTCCAGAACAGCCTTCCTTTCAGACAAGTGACCCTGCCCAGACCCTGCCAGTAGGAAATGCTCTCAAAGACTGTTCCAGAACTGGCATCCATTATTCATTACTCTTTCATTCACAGTGCAGCCCCCACCCCAGAGGAGTGCTGAGCGTACTGGACGAATGAATGACTGTGTGTCTTGTGCCAGGCCCAGTGCTAGCTAATTGGGAGCCTAAGATAAATAGGAAATAATGCAAAGTCCCCAGACACAGCCCAGTGAGGTGGCAGACGCAGAAGTTAAAATAATGTTTTGTGGGGGAGTCCAGTGTACGATGTCTCCCCGGGAGTATGTGGTGAGACCAAGGACGGGGAAGGAGTAGGTGGGCTTCCTGGAGGCGGCGATTCTGGGCCTCCTTGGGTACGTAAGAGCTCGTCATGGCTGGGTACCAGGGTAGGAAACAGCAGAGGGAAGGGGTGCTGTCAGTAGACCCCTGCGTTCTGTCCTTCTGCGCCCGCCCAGGGCCGCGCCTCGTGGGGCATCCACGCTTGCTGTCAACGTGGTTGTTCTGTGTGGGTCATGGCGCCCTTCTGAGCTGTGCTCAAGAAGCTCAGCGCCAACCTGCCCCGGCCATCGGCCGTGTAAATACAAGCGTGTGAGTCCTCCACGGCCCCTGAAACAAATGAACAGAAGCTCGGCATTCTTCAATGACATGACTTTGTCATCTTAACAGTTCTTTGTTGGTGGTGGTGGTCGTGGGACTTGAACTCTGGGCCTGGGCGCTGTCCCTCAGCTCTTCAGTTCAAGGCAAGTGCTCTATCACTTGAGCCACAGCGCCACGTCTGGTTTTCTGGTGGTTACTTGGAGATAAGAGTCTCATAGACTCTCCTGCCCGGGCTGGCTTTGAACTGCAATCCTCAGCTCTCAGCCTCATGTAGCTAGGATTACAGGCGTGAGCCACCAGCGCCTGGCTCATCCGAGCAGCTATGAAGGCTGGAAGTCCCACACCAGTGTCACTGTGCTGGGCAGAGCTGGTTGCTTTGGAGACTGTGAAACAGGGAGGAGCCATTTCCTTCTCTTCCCCAGCTTCTGGGTCACCTGTGTCCCTTGGCTCACGGCCCCATCCCACATCTCCAAAGGCAGCAAGTCTGCATGGCTCTGGCCTTCCGACGTCACGGGTCCCTCTCACCACAGCCTGGAGAGGCTCTCTGTGTCTCTCCATAGGACAGGCGTCCCGGCTGCCATCTTCATCTCTGATCACCACCCCAAAGTCCTTTTTGCTGAGCAGTGTCACCTATTTGTGGGGTCCAGAGATCAGAGCACGGATACTCGTGCATAGCCAGTGTCCGTGTTCATAGATCGACAGGGATCAAATAGAAATGATATTGCAAGAGGAAGAGGTGTTCATTGAGAGCCTGCATTGATTCCATTTAGCGTATTTAAGTGTTGGTGTAAACGCACACATCTGTTCTACGTTCCCCTTCGCTCACACGCCTTTCCTGTGTGTTCATGAGCTGTCTGCTGTCATTTACTAGTTGCCCACACTTGCAGAGAACATCCTTGTTTTCTTTTCCCCTTTTCATCCTTTTCCCAAACTGCGTAATAGTCCATTGTGTAGGAGGGCCATAGGTTTCCCAGTATTTCCCTATGAGAAATATGACTGTGAGAATTCTGTGCCCTTGATATTGTTTCATTTGAATAAAGGCAACTGTTGAGGAAATTTCTAGAAATGGACTTGTTGAATGATCTTTCTATCCCTTGGTTATGACTCCGTTTTTTAACCCTTATACATCGTGTTTACTTTATCTTGGTCTGGGAGGGTGGCTTAAAGTCTCTTATCCTCTTTCTTCTTGCTTTTAATGCAATTTTCCTTAATTTCTACTTTTGGATACTTGTCCTTTTATTTTGAAAATCTGCTGCCTAACAGTTGGACATTCGGCGGAAACTGTAATTCTTTAACAACACTGAGTAACTTTTTGCCGTTTTCTTCCTCTTTGGGCTCCGCGCTGCCTTATCCCAGGCTGCGGTTTTGACTTCTGTCCTCTCCTCCTGCGCTCCACTCCCTTCTGCCCCTGACTGAACCCCACTCTCAGAAACACGCTTACCCTCACCGCACCTGCACGAACCCAACCCTGCTCGCAGAGCCCAAGTCCCTCCTCCACACCCCACTGGTGTGATTCTGCATGCACTTGGACACTACATTTTGGGGTCCCCTTCCACCATAGTGCCCAAGGAAATGATGAGCCCTTGAGGCAGAAACTGTCAGGAGCCAGCTTCCTAGGGAGGTCAGAGGTCAGAGGTCAGAGATCAACCTGCTATACTTCCTTCAGCACAAAGGTGCACAAGCTCTTGAGTGACAGGTTGCATTCTCCATGTTGTCCCCTTCGTGAAGACCCGTCAGCCCCAAGGTCTGGAGTCCCTCTCAGCTGGGGGCCCCTGGGGGCCCCTCACATCCCCCCCCCACAGCAGCTTTCCTGGGAGTTCCCTGCAGGGATCCCAGCTCTGAGCCCACCCCCGCCCCCAGGGAGGGGGGAGGGAGCCCACTTCCCTTTGGGATACAGGAAGGTGATTTGCAGCACATGCTGAGGAAATGGAAATAAGCAATTTCAGGTTTCTAATAGAACGAATCTGGAATGTGAAGCCTCTCCAGTTAATGAGCGGCGTAAAATAAAGGTCTTTTTAGTATAACAGTAAGTTATCCATTACTTTTAAAGTTGAGCTGAAGCGAAAATCCTGCCGGGATGGGCGGCATTAAGCTTTATACCTGGCGTCCTGGCCAGCCCTGCAGGTGAAAGGAAAGGCCCAAACTCAGGAGGCGAGGAGAGAGCATGGCCTTGCAAACCTCCGCCTCTCCTGACCCCTTAGGTATCTACCTCATACTCTGGCCCTAGCGTGGGGGGCGCGCAGGGGACGCTGGGAGGGGCAGCGGGGAGCCCAGAGCTGGCTTTGACCTTGGACGGACACACAGGTTGTTTCTGCAGGACCACGTGTCCCTGTGTCCTCGTTTGTGAATGCAGATGACACCATGCTGGTGCTGTGGGAACTCACTGGGAGATCAGCACCCTCTTGGTCAGCACCCTCTCGGTCTCTCGGGAGTCACTGGGTATTGACTGAGGAATTGGTTGTGGGCTGGAGTTGTTGGGGATGGGGAGGGAGAGGGGAAGGAGAGAGAGGGAAGGCTCTGAACAGTTGTGTTGCTGCCTGCTGGGGGCGGGGGCGGGGGTCTTCAAGGGGGAGGTATGGTTCTCACTCCTTGTCTAGAATGAACCACCAAACCACCACAGGTAGTGTGAGGATCAAAGTCTACAGGACAGAGGTTAACACATAAGGAACGAGGGTGCCCCCTACTGGCAGAGCTGGGGCTTCTGAGAAGTGGAGCCAGCTGCACTCAGGACCAGGGTGAGAGGAAGGAGTACAGCCAGGAAGGAGCCCTGCCAGGCCTTCCAGAGAGGCAGGGGCGGGGAGGGGAGGGTCAGAGTTCACAGCCTCAAACCAGACCCTGAGCAGGAAGAAGACCATGTCGAAGCTCTAGTCTTCATCACTGTGGGCCCTGAGGGCCCAGCGGCCTGAGCTGTATGGTGGGAGTTTTTAAAAAGCTGCTTCTTATACTAGGCTCTTGGATCACCATCAAGTGCTAACATATGTGTGTGTGGCAGATACACACATACACTCACCACACAAACACACTCAGTGCACACATGCCGAGAGGCCCCATCCGGAGCGTCCTGGCCCCAGCTCCGCCCGCTCTGCCTGGCAGTGGCTGTGTCACCATCCCCAAACAGCTTGCTGCCACACCAGCAGTGAATGCAGGCCTTGAGACGCCTCAACCAACCTCATGGCGCTGTCCCCCGAGGCTTGGTGGCTCGTAAAGAGCCCCTAGTCCAACAGGGGGGTGATCTGTACCTTGTGAGAGAGCTATTCTACGTTTGCTGACCTCCACTGAATGAAGACGAGGCAGACGGGCCACGCAAACATTGACGTGGGTTTTGGTGGCACTGCGGTGCATGGCCGTGCACGGGCCGTGGTTGCACGTGGTCGGCTGCTTGGTTGCCCGTGATGATGACTTGGGGTTCTCGGATGCCGGGGCTGGGGTGCCACAGCCCATCTAGGGGGGTCACAGATGCCCGCCATCTGGGTTTGGACAGACCAGTGTGGTCCTGCAAGGCGGGCCTGCTCTGTCCACTCTCTGACCTCTAATGTCCCTGGGTCCAGAGGAAGCCACTATGGGGTAAAGGAAGCCATCACATCCCCGCCAGCTAAATGATCTTGAGCCTGAGGGACCCGTGTCTCCGTGTTAAACTTGGCGTTCCCAGCCCCACGTAGAAAAGGCACAGCCTTCACCTTGTCCGCAGAGGACCCATGCTGACACAGGGCTGTAAGCCCTAGAGGGGCAAAGGTCAGGTTCGTGTCCTGACCGAGGCTGCAGGACCACCCTTGCCACCTTTCCCGTCCAGGAAGGCTGGGCTTGCTTGGGGGGGGGGGTCGGGTCTGGAGCTGGTTTCCATTTGCCCAGGGAAACCAGGGCTGGGCGCCAGGTGCGGTATGATAATTGGTGGGGATGATGCCCGTGAATAGAGTCTGCGTGCATCCGGCTTAGCTTTGCTCCCCATTTCCTAGCTGGGGGCTGGACCCAGAGCAGCTGCTCAGGCTCCCTGCTGCTGGGTGGGAGGTGGGGGTCAGCTGCAGCTCTCCCTGTGTCCTGGGCCCTACATTCCCTCTTGGGGACACCTGGGGGGCCGCAGGCACCCTGGCAGGGGCTCAGCAGTGAGCAGACCCTGCAGGCCACTCTTCCTTCCATGACACACCTGGACAGGGAGGCGGATCAAATGGCTTCTGGGTGGCTGGTGACCTCCTGCCCTCCACCCATGGCACAGTCACCGCCAGCATCAGAGCCGGGGGGGATTCACGGGGATTCCCCAAGTTGACCATCTGTCCAGACTGGAATTGGGGAAACTGAGGCCCCAAGGCGTGCTGTTTTGCTGACAGGGCTCTGGTCATGCTCACTCAACCCAATCTCAGCAGTCGGTAATTCGGAGCTCCTTCCCGTCCCCGCGGTGACTGGCCTTCTCTCCATGGTCTGGACAGGGAGGCCTAGCAGGGGCAGTGCCCCTGGTGTCCTGCTGGAAAGGCCGCTAGCCCGACCCCAAAGCCACAGTTTCCTGGTCCCTCAGCCCTATGGCTGACCTGGGACAGTGTTCATGACACCCTGCCAAGCTGCCCTGGAAGGCAAGACAGAAACAGGGGGGCCTCGTCGACCAGCACCCCTCCCCCATCCTCCCATGCCTCCTGGGTGGCAGCAGTCCTGACAGTCACCTGAGCCTGGTACTGCACTCGGCACGGCCTACCCAGCTGCTCCCGGGCCCCAGGCCACCCCATGGGGCGGGGAGGTCACGGCCTCCCTGGGAGGGAAGGGACTGGCTGCCTGCCCAAGGTCACCCGCTCCCTCCACCCAAGGTCACGTCCTGGTACAGGTAGAAGTCTAGCCTTCTGTCCAAATCAAAGAGGCTTTGCTTCACTTTTAAGTACAAAATATTTTTTCTTCTCCAAGGGGAAACGCCAAACTCCCTACCCCATCCCTTAAGAGATGTCTCAGGGAAGTGACCTCCTTATTTTATTCTGTTTTATTTTTAAGACTATTGGTGGTGTTCTGAGCTTAAGGAGCCCGCCTTGTGGACCTGAGAGCTGAGGACCAGATTTAGCGGAGACTTAACAGTCCAGGTGAGCAGGAAGGAGCAACTTCCAGCCACTGCCTCAGGACAAGGAGCCTGGAGGGGGTGGGGCTGTCATCTCCAGCTCTGGGCCGCTGACAGGAGCAGAAGGTGTGGCCGGTCCTTGGCTTCTCACCTGCAAGGAAGGCAGTGAGGATCCGTTACAGCTGACTCGCAGGAAGCCTTGGGATGATGGAAGGCACTGGTAGCAGGGGAGAGGCAGGCTGCTCGCTGCAGTAAAGCCCGGCTCTGGCAGAACGGCAGCAGGAGGAGGAAGAGCTGAGGCTGAGGGGCAGGGGGACCCTGGGAAATCCAGAGAATGGATGGTCCCAAGCGTGCAGTAGCGCCCCATCCCCACCCCCGCGCCACCCATGGCTGCTGAGCCAGGCTCCCGGTCACCGACTGTCACTGTGTAGGAAGAAGCCAGCCTGTGATCCCAGACTCAGCAATATCTTCCGGAGCTGATGACTGTGAGCGCAGTGACACTTCGGAAAGAAAGGGAAAAGGCAGTGTCATAGAAAGACCTTAGTGAACATTCATGACAAGAGGCTGTCACTGCAGAGCCTGGTCATTGCAGCTTGAGGGGTGGGTCTCAAGACCCCAGAGCCCTAGAGCATGGACCACTGGGTCACGTGGCCATAGCCAACCATTACAGAGCCTGAGGGCTCTGGGCATCCTGATGCCATCCAAGCATGGTGAACTCCACCCTCAAAGCGCCCTGCGGAGGACATTTGCCAGGTGTCACACAGGGGACTAGAACGGGGAGCTCTCCAGGGTCCTGAATGACGTGGCCACATGTCTTCCTGGAGAATTCTCATCGCTGTGAGCCTGGCTTCCGAGGTGACCTTGCTCTGTTCATGGGGAGGAAGCAACCGGTAGATCCTCCTCATGCTTTCTGGAGTAGGGGTTGGAAGGGGCTGTGTCAGACCCCAGGGCCAGTCCTTCAGGGCATTTTACAGCTGCCTTGATCCTTATCACCCTGGCATATTTGGGCAGAGCAGATAGATGGATAGATAGATAGATAGATAGATAGATAGATAGATAGATAGATAGATAGATAGATAGATAGATAGATAGATGCATATATACATACATACATACATATAAATACACACATAATCTTTGAGGCAGAAACTGGTAGGATACCAGGATGATGCAATCTGTCTGTCTGTCTGGCTGTCCGTCCTACCACCTTTAAGAAGTCTAGTCAAGGCCCTGCCTCTGGTCAGCAGTGCCACCCGCATGCCTGGCCATGGCTTTCCGTCACAGAGGCAGCTGGCTGATTGTATGAAAATCACTGGTAGCTACAGAATGAGAGGTGGACGGAATGAACCGCGGCTGGAAGGGGACCCTTGCTCTTTTCTGCAAGGGTTCTGCAGGCGGAGGCCACCTGACGGGCATGCGTTTCGTGGGCTCTATGAACGAGGATGGAGTGGGGAGGAGCTGGGTGAGTGAGGACTCTGCAGTAAACCGCGAGCGAGCAGCGAGCGAGCCGTGGCGTGCGTACAGAGGCAATCCTACCTGAGGCCCCTGCTGCCCTTGGCTGTCTCAGCCCATGCTGGCAGCCTTCTGGTCTTTTCCTCTGCCACCCAACCTTCAAGGCCCTCTGCTCCCTCCTCCACTGCGCCCTCCTCAGGTCCCCGGCTTGTGATGCGATTGCACCGTCCTTCTCATCCTCCTCCTGCCTCCGGGCTTTCCTCCTGTCTCTCCCTCCCCTTTCGCAAAAATCCCTTCTCCTCACTTTAGCCTGCTTCCTCCTCCGTCTGGCCACTTCCTGATGACCTCCTCCAGCCCCGTGACCCCTAACACCATCCTGGGGGCTCTGTCTCCCACACACCGGTCACTTGCTTAGACCTTCCACTCGAATCTCCCATTTGACAGCCCAGCTCTGCATCCACACCTTCCTGTAAATGTCCTCAGTGTTCAGCGTCCTCCTTCAGCTAGCCGGAGTCAAAGGCCAGCCTAATTGGCTGGAGCTTCCGGGGCTCCTGGAGTACCCTTGACCCCTCCCTTCGACCCATCTCCTAGCCCACGTTATGATCCATCAGCCAGTGTGTGTGTGTGTGTGTGTGTGTGTGTGTGTGTGTGTGTGTGTGTGTGTGTACCCTTGACCCCTCCCTTCGACCCATCTCCTAGCCCACGTTATGATCCATCAGCCTGTGTGTGTGTGTGTGTGTGTGTGTGTGTGTGTGTGTGTGTGTGTGTTTGTGTGTGTACACGCATGCACAGAGATACTGGAACTCAAAGCCTGGGCACTGTCCTCAGCTTTTTCACCCAAAGCTGGCACTCTGCCATTTGAGTCACAGCTTCATTCTGGTTTTGGGGGTTTTTTTGCTGGCTAATTTGTAGACTACCTGCCCAAGCTGGCTTCGTACTGCCCACCCTCTTCTCAATCTCCACCCCTGCTGGTGACGCCTGGATGTCGGAATCCACAGCTCTCTCCTGGGCGACCCCTAGACCTGCACCCAGTCCAGCTCGTGCCTTTAAATGTCTCTTTAAACTGAAGACTCCCCAGTGGACGCGGGGCCTCGGCCTCGCCAGAGGCCTCCAGGGGCCCTGACCTCCCTGCTCGGACGCTGCGCTCCGTACTCCCCGTTGTCACAATAGCCAGGGCCCATGGTTGGCCCGTCCTGTAGGACCGTACATGTCAGCTCGCATCTCTCCTCAACAGGCCCCTGGAGCTTGACAGTTTGAGCGGTGACCCCAGCTTCCCCCTGCCGGCAGGGCCCTCCCCAGAGCCTTGCGGGCGCGATGGCATCTGCCCAGAGTGCCCACCGTCCTTTTCACTTAGCTTGGCTCACGGTCCTCTTCCTCTTCCGGTGTCTGCTCAGATCTGTCAGCCCGGCCAAGGCCTCCCTGACTGCTGCTCAGCACCCCCCCCCCCGTTTCCTTTTCTCCATCGCATTTGCAGACATCTGGTCTGCTCTGGCTGTGCTTGCTGGCCGGCTGGCGGGCTCTGTGCTGCAGTGAAACCACGGCACAGTGGCTGCTGTAGCCTCCATGTTTACAACGACCTCTGACTCCTGGCGGGACCGGGTGGGACCAGGATATGTCATCTAAGGAGAGATCGGGAGGACCAAGGGGTCCCTTTCATGAAACCTGCCCCGTTCCGGGAGCCTTTGCTCTGTCCATCCGTCTGCTTTGTGCTTGGCCACCTGCCCATCCTCATACCTAACCACAGTCCAAATGTTTACAGCATTAGGGTCAACTCATGCATGCTCTTGGAGCCTCTGAGCCTGTGGAGAAGCAGGCGGCACCACTCCAGTGTGGATGGGAGGGACGGGCGCTCAGCGGGCAGGCAGAGGGGAGGAGGGACTCAGCTGCATCTCAGGGTGTGCCCCTGGGTTTGGGATCGGAGCAGCGTCCTGGGCTTGAGCACCCTGAGATCCGGGGGCAGGTTCTCTGAGGGCTGCAGGCCCCACAGCCCTTGGGAGCGCTGCCAGGGGAGGCCGCCGAGAGGCGGACCCTAGACCGTCTGGACAAGGAACCCAGCTATTCCTTTTTGTTTCCTGGCTGCCTTCCGCCCCCTCCCACTCCCCGCCCCCCCGGTACCCCTCGAATAGCAAGTAGGTAGTCTGCGTGTTCAATGGGACTGGTTAGACATAATTAAACAGAGCACACGCCATGGGCTGGCCAAGCACGCAGACAATAGCCAGAGGGCATCCTGGCCTATTTTGCGGACACCTGGACTAGTTACAGAGCTTCTCCTTGCCTCAGTTTCCTCATCTATGAAGTAGAGCAGCAGCAACTGCCTCCTGGCCTCCGTGGAGATTCATTGAGGTGATGTGGTCCCTAAGGGAGGGTCACACACACACACACACATGCACACACATGTGCACACACACACATGCACACACATGTGCACACACACGCACATGCACACACACACACACGCACATGCACACACACACACACACACGCACATGCACGCACACACACAGAGCTAATGACTATCATCCCCTTGGAGGCATGGAGCAGGTACTTGGGTGGCAGATGGAGAGGGAAAGGCCAGCCGGGCAGGGGCCTGTGTTCCCAGGGTTAGGCACCGATGGGCAAGGGGACAAAGCAGCCACAAGGCTCAGCATCCATCCACACAGGCCCGAGGAGCCCCGCCTCCCTCCTCGGGCCTGTGTACAACACATGCTGGTGCTGTGCCAGCGCCCCCACGGTGAACCGTGAATGCCCAAGCCTGCCCGGCACCTCAAGGTCCCCTAGACATTCACAATCAGCCTCTCAGAGAAAAGTGGGAGAAAAGCATCCAAACCCACCAGGGCCGAAAAATGTGTCTCACGGGGGAGGATTGGTGGGTGAGCCCATCAAAGTGGGGTGAGGTCTGTGTCCTCCTGGCACTACAAGGTGCACACTTGGGCCTGGTCCTTGTTCTCCAGGGCCACTGCGGATGTGCACATGTGAACAGAGCCAGGAAAGATGAGGGGAAAGCAGAAAAGTTTGCATGTATGTGCCCTAGTGGGCAGGGCCGGGGTGAGGGCTTCAGTGCCCCCCTCTAGAGGCCAGCAGCAGGGCTGCTGGCCTCCAGGGACAGGTGGGGGGCATTCGAGGCCAAGGGGGTACATGGTGGATGAAACAACTAGAAACCCTGGCCCTGCGGTTCGTGACACCTTGGCATGGCACGGAGGGAACGTCGTGTAAGCCATTAGACACAAATGAAAAAGAAACACTTTCTATCCTGTCTTTCATAGGTCAGGAAAGGGAAATCAGAGAGGTCAAGACCAAGGCCAGGCAGTTCAGGAGCACTGGGGCCAGGCTGTCTACACTGCCTGTCAGATCCTAGGCCCTCAGCCCTCTCCTCCTCAGAGCATGGGCCTCCCTGTGTCCCCACAGGAGCAGCCAGCGTGAGGGGCCCCAACCCAGAGCCGCCCTCCTACTTGGCTCTCCGCGGCTGGTGTGGTGGCAGTGGATAGCTGCTGGATTGGTTGGAACTGCAGAGAACACCTTCTTCAGGTAGTCCCACAAGGAATATTTTTCCGGACACAGATTAATGGAAGTGTGTATTGCTGTGTTTTGAAAATCTTTCCTCTATTCATCTTGATCAGGAGATGATTACTACCAATCAGGCTTACAAAGACAAAGCAAGAATCAGGTATAGTCTTGGGATGGAGGGCCTGGGGCAGTGGCTCAGAGCCCGCCCCCCCATCACTTCCTGTTGGCTCTAGCTCCGCCCACTTTCCCCGGTGAGCTGTGAGAGTCCTGCTGCTGCTCTGCCCTTCATCCTTATTGCTGTGCCGGCTCTGCAGCTATGCTCCCGAACTCTGGGGCATCTCTTTCCTGTCTTCAGGGGGGCAGTGCCTGGGCTTCCTCCGTCCATATACAAGCAGTTTCTTCCCTCTTGTCTCCACCAGAACCCTTTTAAAATCATTTATCACGTAAACCTGAATAGACACTTGTAAAGAGAAACTAAATTAAAAGTTCCCACCTCTGCCTTACGTCCTCGGCTCTCTGAATTGAGGGAATGGCTTTGATAATTTTTTTTTCCTTCTTCTTCTTCCTGTGTCAGATCTTGAAAAACCTCATTTTGCAGAGTGTCCTGGTGAAGGGGTCTTTCCACAGAGCATCAGCGTTCCCTCCTTGGGAGGCTGGGGGAATGAGGAGGGGCTGCGTGGGGCAGGGTCCCGGCTGGACACTGAGCCTGTGTGTGATGTGCAGGAAGGACTGGGAGTGAACGAACCCACCTGCTGCCGCTGCCGCTGCCCCTGTCTGATGGTCTGAACCTTCTCCTTCGTCCCCCTGAGTCTTGGATGGCTCCTGGGGAAACAGAAAGTGGCTGCAGAGAAACAAGACTCCAAAGCGTCATGTTGCCAGACACCCATAGCTCATGCCTGCAATCCTTGCTACTCAGGGGAGATCTGAAGTCACAGTTTGAAACCAGCCCAGGCTAGAAAGTCCATGAGACTCTTCTGAACCAGCAAAAAGTCCAAAGCCAGAAGTGGAGCTGTGGCTCAAGTGATAAGCAATGAAAAAGCAAAGAATAGCACCCAGGCCCTGAGTTCAAGGCCCAGGGCATACTCTGCCCCCACCCCCCGCCCCCACCCCATTGCTGTGGCTCCTAAGGCAATGGCAATCCCCAGCCACGTTGGATCTCCGGTCATCGCCAGCTGTGGGGCTCAGTGCGTGCTAGGCAGGGGGGTGCGTGTAGAAGCATGCTCCAGTAGTGGTCTCTCCTGCGGGAGGGCATGGAGATTTGGGCACCATGCACAGGAGGAGGTGAAGCAGCCAGGAGTGCCCCAGGAGTGGAATGCACACCCTTGCGCTTGAGAGCTCTGTGTAGTGATGCGACTCTGGGAGAAAATACAAAATGCCATAGGCCCTCTACACGTGTGTTTGAAGGGTCTCACGTGGTCCCTGGACCCAAGGCTTTGATGGGGGTGTGGCCTTTTGCTGTTGGATGACACCCCCACTCCACCTTCCACACACACTTGGAAGGGAGAGCCTGAGAGAGAGAGAGAGAGAGAGAGAGAGAGAGAGAGAGAGAGAGAGAGAGAGAGAGAGAGGGAGAGGGAGAGGGAGAAAGGGAGAGAGAGGGGGGGAGAGGGAGAGAGAGAGAGAGAGACACTCCAGGAGACAAGTACTTCTGCTTGCTGCTGGACTCTGGGAAGGCAGGTGCTTGACTTTGTCTAGAGGCTCAGGCCTCTCAGGCCTCTGTGAATCCTGGAGGGGGAGAGAGAGGGAGAGAGAGAGAGAGAGAGATGTTCCTCAAGGAGCCAACTCTTGAGCAGCAGCCAAGTGCTGTGCTTCTGGCCAGGGAGGGAGGCTGGGAGCCTATCCCACGAAGCAAGGCAGATGAGGCCACATCCACCTTGTGTCCCCAGGCCTCCCCTGGGACAGCCAGGGCCCCTCCCCTTCACTCTAGCAGAGACTGGGTAGCTGGGTGTATCCAGGAGCCTATCCACATCCTGGAGAAGAGGATAGCCCCCCCTCCCCACCCCCCTCCCAAACTCCATTCCCAGGTCTTTCTGGAACCTTGGCCTTGGGTCTTTCTTTCTAGGGAAAGGTGCCAGGAGGGAGTTCCAGAAGCCCCCTTCTCTGTCCCCACCCCCAGGATTCCCACTGGGCCGATGGCCATAGTGCAGCTTTGAGCTTTCATTCCTTCATTTACTGTGAATGTATTGACCAGGTTGCCCGGGGCTGAGAAGGCACGCCGAGCCTGTGGCGTTCCTCACACTCTCAAGAGCTGGTGTGCGGTGGGGAGAGGGGACGGAGGAGGGGCACTCTAGCACAGGACAGCTCTACTCCTCCGGCCCCAGCTCCTACCTTCCCTAAGTCCTCATGGCTGGGACATTTTCTAGCCTAGCAACGAGACAGGGGCACCGGGCCTGGGCTTTGCTTTTTAACCATAGATCAGATGCCTGGGGCAGAGAGAGTGCCGCACAGCTCAACTCAGGGCCACCCCAGCTGCTCCCTCCCTGCTTAGTGTCCCTGGCTGCTCTCTCTGGTGGAGATCTGAGTACAGAGCAGGTATGAGTGGGCTGCAGGCAGCACTGACGCCGCCTGTCCTGGCTGCTGGCGTCAGAGGAGCAGGAGTGATGACCCCCCAAAACTGCCGACGTCGGGTTTCCAGCGCCGAGCCCATTATCTCCTAAATAACCATATCGACTGGATTGATAACTATTCGTTAGATAACACCGAGGGCCCTGGACCCGGCTGAGCCAGGCTGAATTTACACGGAGATCGTTTAAAAGATTAACTTTAGTGAAAGCTCCGAGGTTTGGTGAATCCATAATTAATCAGTCTGGCTCAGAGCTCCGGCGTCTGGGGGCTGGTGACAGTTGCAGACGGGCTGACCGCACATGGGGGTGAGGAGGCTGACATGGGAAGAGTTGGGGTATGGACAGAATCATTTCTGTGCTTAGCTTCCCCATATTTACTTATATGTGGCAGAGATAGATAGGCGTCTAAAAAAACAACAACTATTTTTTGTGCTGGTGCTGGGGCTTGAACCCAGGGCCCGGATGCTGTCCCTGAGCTTTTATGCTGTACCACTCAAGCCACAGCTCCACTTCCAACTTTGCTGGTTTACTAGAGATAAGTGTCTCATAGACTTTGCCGCCAGGGCTGGCTTTGAACCACGACCCTCAGAGCTCAGCCTTCCTTGTCACTAGGATTTCAGGTGTGAGCCACCGGCCACCAGCAAGAGGAGCTTTTGTGGAATTGCAAAATCAGAGTTAAAAAGACCTGAGTGGCGTTCTCCTGGGAGGCAAAGCGAAATTAAATTTGGTCCTTACATCTGGCCTGTGCTTCTAGCAATTTATCAGGACACTGCTAGGGCCTCTTTGCACCGTGGTGGCATTTAGACTCGTGTTTTCCTTACTCGACATCCTAAGGTGTCATCCCCTCTTAAACTGTCCAGAGTGAATTTTCAAGGGACAGAGCAGCAACTTGGCAGTGGGAAGAGGCTGTGTCCCCGTCTTCAAGGTCAGCCGAGGGCTCCAGCCTGGGAAGGACAGAGTCTGTCTGAGGCAGGAAGAGCTGTTTATTACAACCCTGAAAGTGAGCTTGGCCCCATTTGATAAAAAATTAATACTGCGAAGATGTCAACCTTTTAGATGCTTCCTAAGTGGCCACAAATGTCAGAAAAGTTCCATTCCTATTTGTGTATAGTGAACTTCAGCACATTCAGGCACCAGTCTTAAGAGATTAATCTTCAGCTGTTTGGGTCTGGGGAACTCGAATGTAATATTTATAAGTTGATGGTAAGCAATCCAAACTTAGTATCTCTCCAGCAATAGGTTTGGAAAAACCTTCTCGAACACTGATTGTCATTTTTGCCAACATAGCCAAGCTCTGGGAAGGTCTGCAGAGTCAGAAGGAAAAAAAGAAAAAGAAAAACTCAGAGTGTAAAGATTTAGCACGGGGCGACACAATAATTTGCTTTAAGCTGAATAAATAGTATTTTATTTGGAAATTCATTGAAAGGAAGTTTTGAAGGTCAACCCTTTCCCCACACTGAGTGCCTATGTATTTAATTTTCCATCTCTGGTCTCCTTTATAATCCTGAGTGGCTTGGCTTCAGAAGTATTTTTAGCGATAGCAAATTGAATGTCAATTTGAGCAAGTCTTCCCCTGGGACAGCCTCCTACCCTCGGCACACATTGTTCAGCCCAGAACAGAGTCATAATCCTGGCTGTTCCTTTGGGAAGAGCGGGTTGCTGCTGGCCATTTAGCATCCCCTCCCTCCCTGCCTTCCTCCCACTCCTGGCACATTGCGGGTCCGCTAGGATCAGCCTAGAGAAGACCATGAGCTCTGGATTCTAGAAGCTTCTCCAACCCCCTTTGCCATTCCATTTCTTCCTCTGGGATTAGAGATGGTAGCCTTGAGAGGGTCCTGGCTGGGCACTGGGCAGGTGGTATTATCACCTGGGGGGGGGGCTTCCTAGTGGGCGGGACTTGTCGGACTCTCACAATGCCCTAAGCCAGTGCCCAGAGCAAGGTTCTGGAGGAGGAGGCCCAGTAAGCACTTGTTCTACTAGCAGGATCCTTGGTATGAGGGCCCAGAAAGGGCGGGGGGGGGGGAGGGAAGGGGGTGTGTGTCTATGGCATGTTCCGCTGCCTCTTGGATCTGTTCCAGGTCAGAGCACTAAATACGGGTCCTGTGGCTCCTGTCAGAGGCCCGCAGACACATGGACTCCATTCCCAGTCCCTCCCCATGGTCCTTCCCCCCCCCCCCCCCCCCGCCCAGAGGCCCAGCCTCACTTCCCAACAGCAAGCCCCACTCCCAAGCCACCCCACATTCTTCGGCTGGCTGCTCTCTCCACCCCCACCACGCTGTCACCACTGCAGGGGCCTCCTGTCCCCTAAGGGCTGTGCCAAACACAGACGATTGCTGCCAGCCCCTGCCTGGTGCTCCGTGCTGTGCATCTTCTTTCAGAGCCGGTTAAGCCAAGGTCCTGTGTGGCTCAGTGGGCGCTTTGTGAATGGAAGGCGGCCTGGCGTGCTACCTCCCGGGCCTGGGGCCCCCGCGCCGGGGCGGGGCCTCTGGGGGAGGAGACACCACCACCCCAGCACAAGCAGGGCGCCTCGGGTACCACGAAAGTCTCTGCTCTCCTCGGAGACCTGGTGCGGTCAGAATGAAGGTTTCTGGACCTGGGTCCAGCTCTTTGTCTGTTTGTTTTTTGGTCCGTGGTGGGGCTTGAACTCTAGGCCTGGGCGCTGTCCCTCAGCTCTTTAGCTCAAGGCGAGCGCTCTACCTCTTGAGCCACAGCGCCACTTCCGGTTTTGTAGTGGTTTATTGGAGATAGGAGTCTCACAGACTTTCCTGCCTGGGCTGGCTTTGAACAGTGATCCTCAGATCTCAGCCTCCTGGGTAGCCGGGATTTCAAGAGTGAGCCACCCTGGCTTGGGCTATATTCTTAAGTCTCAGCTCCTTTGGAAATTGTATGTGATCAACGCGAGCATAGTAGCACACTTGCTGTTTGTTGAAATATGGATTTATGTAATGCCCTTCCATAAGTGTTCAGTAAATGGAAACCATTATGGGGGGGTGGTTGTCATGGGAGCATAGATGATGGTGATGATGACTGTTGGGGTGGGGATGATGGGGATGGAGGTGGGTGACAGTGGCATTGGTGGTGATGATGGTGGAGATGATGGTGGTGGCGATGATGATGATGATGATGGTGGTGAGAGGAATGGAGAGGTGATAATGGGAATCACGGTGGCATTGGTGGTGATGGCAATGATGATGATTATGGAGAAGATGGAGGAGGGGGTGATGCTGGTGGGGTGGTGAGGATGCTGATGGTGGTGATATGGATGATGGCAAAGATGCTGAGATGCTGATGGAGGTGAGGATGGTCATAGGAAGGCAATCGGGATGGCGGTAAGAGGAATGTGGATGTTCCTGCCATTGGGAGGCCTGGGAGGCCCTGGGCCTCTTGATATCTGACTGGTTTCAGGCTTCAATCAGATTGAGAGGTCCTCCCTCCCTCCCTCCCTGCCTCCCTCCCTCCCTCCCTCCCTCCCTGCCTCCCTCCCTCCCATTGTGGGAACATTCGCCCACAGGAAAGCCAGCTCTAGACACCAGCGCTCTGCCCTGTGGGCCTGTGAAGGCACGAAGTAAAATCTTTGCTAAATCTCTGCACTTCCAGGGCCATTGGCTGCTACCTATTAGACGTTCACGCATCCCTCTGACATATTTTTATTGTCAGGTTAGAAGAAAATATTCCACTCGTTTGCAACATTCTCATTATATTCCCTTTATAACAATTTCTAAAAGAGAATAAATATAAAATATTTCTCTGTATTGTGGCAATATTTCAGCCTGACTTTAATACGCTGCATAGTTTTCAACATCACAATTCTTCTAACCTTGTGATGACAGTTAAGAAATCTTCGGGCCGAGGAAAACATGTGGATCAATGAGTTAGTGGAGACGCAGGGCGCTTTACGGGGGCTCGGGGAGAGCAGCTTTCTGCCGACTCAGAGGTACCTCCCTAGCTGTCTGGGAGTAAACCTTCCCCGAGTCCAGACTCCTTCCCCAGGCAATTTCTGAGCACTCAGAGGTGTCTCCTCCTGGTCTAGCGGCGGCTGAGTCTCCCCACCCAAGCCCAGCTGCGGGGAGGGAGGGCAGGCTTGGTCAGGAAGTACAGCAGGAGAGCCATGCTGGGGTCTCTGACTGCCCCATAGATGGCTCCACCCCTCGGAGGCTCCGGGCACCTGGGCCTGCAGACTTCCAGTGTCTGCATGGAGCGCAGCACCTGCGTGTCTTCAGCCTGAAGCCCAGATCTCTGCCTGCCGTTCACTTGGCCGCATGCTGATACCCTGTAGGCAAATAGGGGAAGGAGCTCCCTGACTGCTCCTCCTGGGTGGACAGCCGCTCTGGTGACGGGGCTGGGCGGTGTAGCCTGCAGTCCTCTCCCACCCCCCCTCCCCAGGAAGGGGCCTCTCATTACCCCCCCCCCCACATCCCGAATGCAGATGCAGCCCCTGAGGAGAATTCCTGCCCTCTTACTGGGCATCCTCCCCCACCACACACACACACACACACACACACACACACACACACACACACACACACACACACACACACACACACACACACACACGCACGCACACACACACACACACACACACACACACACACCCCTGCTCCTCCCCAGACTGCCCGGTGCCTCCTGGGCTTTGAACCTAGGACTCAGTCTCCTTGCACTGTGCCCACCAGAGAGCTTCCCGGCATGGTGCACGCAGACATCCTCTCAGAGGGCTCCCGAAGGCTGATGCTCCCCCCAAGTGGTGCGATGGGGCGTGCCCAGCTGGCATGGGCACCCAGGGGCTGTGCTCATGAAGGTTCCCCAGGGAACGGCGACACAGCAAGCCTGGTCTGCTGGACAACGCAATCCACCCAGGAGGAGCACTGAACGGCCGTCTGGGGCCAGCTAGAAGCAGGCCTGGGGAAGCTGGCCACCAGGACTGGTGTGTGTGCGTGTGTGTGATAGGTTCTTTGTGATCCAGACAGGCAAGCAAGAGCACAGAGTGGGACAGGGAAGTCCCCAAGGTCACACAGCCTAGATGTTTGAAACTCAAGGCTTGAACCCAAGTCCAATGACAAACTGGCATCCCAGGGAGTCCGGTCTGTGGGTTTGGGGAATCCGTGGGGATGAGAGAGGCAGGTTCCAGGGGCATTGGGGCGTCCCCTGCCGCCCCGCCCCGTCACAGCTCCGGGTGTGCCTATGCGGCCATGCCAGCTCTTCCCGGACACAGCCTGGGAGCACAGCTGGTTCCCGCCCGTCCCCAGCCGCCTGTCTGATGTCTGAGCTCCACTCAGCGGAACAGAATTTGCTGGCCCCCTCGTGGCCCTGCGTCTGCAGTTATCTCTATCCAGGGCCCTTCTGTCTTTCAGCTGCACCCGGAGAGAATTATTTATGGCCTTGTTTATTTCACTCTCTGCAGGAAAGGCCCAGGCTGAGCCCCGCTGGGAAACAGGTGTGGGGGGGTGCCGGGGCCCAGCGAGGGCCTATGGAAGAAGGGGCTGGCACCTATGGCCCCAGAGGGGTCTCCAGCCCCACGAGGCCCCCAGCCTTGGGGAACCAGCTCCCCAGAACGAGGCAGACAGCTTTCCCCTCGGCCGCCAGGCTTGTGCCGGCCCCGCTGGCCAGGTCCCAGGGAGCCCAGGCTGCCCGCCGCCTCCTCCGGCGAGGCCGCTGCGGGAATGAACCCCAGGAAACAGGCTAGACCACGGTACACGGCTCTACCGCAGCGGGGGTGCATGTCAGGAAAGGAAAGGCCGTGCTGCCACCGCTTCTCCCCGGCACCCTGTAGGGAGGACGCAGAGGCCTCCTCGGCAGGCCAGGGCTGGCTGCCACCCTTCCCTGCTGCCCAGCCGCCATCACGCGCACAGCTGGAAGTTTCCGAGAGCCACAGGGCCTTGGCACGAGCCTCACCTTGACCTCTGAGGGTCCCGTGGCCCCCTGGTCCGGCTTCCTGTCCCATGCTTTCCCAGAGCCTCTGGCACAGCCAGGGACAAGGACAGGGCCTTGGGGACTGAGGATAGGAAAAAAAAAAAAAAGAAAACGCAAGGAGCTGCCGATGCACCTCACAAGCGCCGTCTCCAGAGAATACTTCCGAGTGCACAGACACAATCCCCAAAGGCTACATTGCGGAGGATTCCATCTAGATGATACTGTGGCAACGACCAAACTTCTAGAAATGGAAAGCAGATGAGTGGCTTTCCATGGGGAGCAGAGGGGGGTGCTGGTGCTGGAAATATTCTGTCCCTCGATGGTCTGGGTGTCAACACCCAGAGACGCAGGGAAGGATGGGCGGGACAGCAGGAAGTCCAGTTCTGCCCACCCCAAGTAGCCCTAGTGGGAGAAAAGTCAGTGGGCTCCAGATAGATCCCTGCCCCCCCCCACAGCCTCAGGCCCCTCTTCCCCTCCCTCCTCCTGGGAGCCCTTCCCCAGATCCCTGCCTCTCCTCTTCCCCTCCCCCTCCCCCATAGGTGCTCCTGTCACAGCCTCCCATACAGACAGAGCTCTGCTGCTCCCCACCCCCACCCCCGGGGTGGGCTCAGGGGCCTCATTCACAGGACCAGGTGGGGCCCCAGCTTCTGGGCTGGTTCCACTCACAGTTACCGTGGGTCCCAGAGCCCCTGGGCCCACCCAGAAGAGCTCTCCCGGCATTCCTGCGGTGTTTGGGAAGAGCAAGTTCCCGGGTGGGACTTGGCCCTCCCAGGCCTGTGACATCCTGTATGCCTCACCACCTCCGCTTTGACTGCTTCCTTTAATGACAGCTCCCCACCTTTCAGACCCTGGAGGGCACTGGGGCTCTGGGACTCGGGGGAGGGGAGGCAGGCAGAGAGGTAAAATGCAGGACATAGGGAGAACTGGGGGTCCTGCTGTGGGGTGTTGGCCAAGCATGCTGCAGGGACAGGATGCCCCTGCTCTGTAGGAAGATCTTTCTAGGGTCTCAGTACTTGAGGCACAGGTGGCAGGCTTGGCCAGAATGGGCCAAGAGCAGAAAGCTGGAGTAGGTGGTTTCTTGTGGCTAGAACGAGGCCTGACGGGAGCCCCTCCAGACACAGGCAGGCTGGATCCCTTGTCCCCGGCACACGGTGGCTTTTAGTATCCAAGGTACAGGGACCTTGAGCCCCTGGTGTGGGTACGAAGTTGAAGGAAGAGCAGCTCAGCCTCTGGAGGCCCAGACCGCAGGGCTCTCTGGGGTCTCTGTGGACAAAGCGCCTGTATCTCGTACCTTGGTTTTCTTATTTGTAATGAAGGGGAGTCGGGGTGTCAGCACACTCTGACACTCATCTCTAGAATTTCCCGAGGCCTTACAGAGCCCCGGCAGGCCTGTCTCAGTGGCAATCGAGGAGGATTCGGGAAAGCAGGTGTCGTGGGGCAGATACCTGGGCTGGGCTCGCACACCTGTGCACATCAGCCCACAAGCACGTGTCACCTTTCCCATTGTGCAGATGAGAGCCAGGCTCAGGACACTGGTGCTGTTGGGAAAATGGAGGAGAATGGAAAGGGAATAGGCCGGACTCGATCATCAACAGGAGAGGACTGTTTACTGAGGAACAGCGAGAGGCAAAGACCTTCCCCTGGGTCAGGAGGTTATGCAAGGGACTGGATTTGGGGTCAGGCTCATAGGGGGTCTGAGCAAGGAGGAGGCAGAGGTTCCTGAGAAAGCCAGGAGGTCTAGGGAGTCGGGGCTCTGGCCTCTACCAGACTGGTCAGCACACAGATCCTGGCCTGCTCTCCACCATCTCTGGAGCCGGGCAGACTAGGGTGCTGCCCCAGCAGGGGAGAGGCTGGGCCAGGCTGTCTGTGGTTGAGGAGGAGCCCCCCAGCTGCCAGGGAGGCTCAGAGCCCTCATCTTCAGGGCTTGATGGATTGCACCCTTCAGAGAGGATGTATTTTTTAATAATCTGTTTCCAGAATTAGCCTTCCTCTGTACAGCAGCTGTCACAAACAGCATGAGACACACTCTTCTCTACCTGTCAGTGCAAGATGGTTGTTTGCCCTCAGGAGAGCAGCAGACAGAGGTGTGTGTTCTCCCTCTCCCCCCCCACCCCTGCACCCTGGGAGCTGGAGTCTGCCTCCGTTTTCTTGGGGTTGGGGACCAGGGACAAAGGAGACAGAGTGAGCGGCCGCAGCCGCTTGGCTGGATTTCCTCTCCTTTCCTGCTTTGTATAGCTTAGAAGTCACATGGCCCCGCCCCTCCACACTTCAGTTCCCTCTGCCCTCAAAGTGCCTGCTATTCTAGCTATTTTGTGCAGCTATTAGGTGGTTAAAATAGATGATGAAGGTAATGCAATGCTAGTAGATGCCTGGTAATTGGTGTCCCTGTGGCCCTCTGTCCTTCCACCCTTCTGGCGGCCTGGCTGGTGTAGGGTTTTAGACCCTCTCTTTGCCCACACTCCCTTGGATGAGCAGCGGTGGACCTCAGACCATCCCTAGAAGCCTGTCTTCTGTGGGCCAAGTCTTCCACACAATGGAGTTTTCTCTCTGTGGTGTTTGTCATTCAAAACAACTGTTTCCTGCTTTGAAAGCGATCTTGTGGTACAGGGTTGAATACACCTGCTCAAACCACGCCTCATTCCAGCATCCTGGTGTGTCCCCAGGGGACAGGCTTCCTGGCCCTTCATTGAAAAATGAGTGAAGACTTGGCTGGAGAAGTAGAGGCTGGTCCCTAAGTGCCTTCCATTTGCGTTGCCGTGCCAACCCATTCCTGAGGTGCAGAAAGAGCCGTCTCAGCCATCAGAGGGCTGTGTAGACTGGGGTCCAAGTAGGAGAGCATGGGGAAGTGGGCAGAGCCTAAATTAGCTTCCTAGAAGAGGTCCTGAGCCGAGTTTCAACATGTGTTGTATGTGGACCAACCGCGCTTAGAAATTCACCACTCTGAGCCAGGCTTGTAGCCAGAGGGAGGAGCTAGGAGGAAAGAGCTCCGATTGGTCCTGCTCACTAATTGGACTTGAATGAGCAGCAAATCTCAGCCTATCCTGAGATTCTGCCCTGGGGCCTTATCCCCACTCTCTCCTACTGTTCCACTATGGCCAAATCTGACCCTATTGCCTGCCTACTCCCAAGGGGAGACTACACTGAGCTGAGTCAGGTCCAGGGGAGCCTGTGACACCCCAAGTTTCAGAGAGCTGCTCCCTGCCTCGGTCATCCATCCATCCTCCCACAGGAACCCCCACTGTAGCTTCTGGGGACCCCTAGGACTTCCCTAGCACCAGGTCCCCTCCCCCCGCCCCCCGTGTTTCCATGGAGAAGTGCTGACTATCATGTTTCTTCTCCCCCATTTCTTTCTGAAATTCATCTCCATCAAAGTGAGATCCCTTACGCTCAGCTCTCCACAAGGCTGTGGTGATTAAGCACTTAAATTGATTAATCAAATTTCCTGTGATGAGAACTACTGTCATTCATTAATCTGAGCGAGATTATAAATAAGAGGTGGCAGATACAGGAGACAAACGTGTTGACAGATGGAGGCAAGGGCCTGAATCACAAGCAGGCGTTTGCTTCCCGAGGGCTCGAGCCGCAGGCAGCCTGGGGACAGAGCTCCCCTGAAGACAAAATTAGACTGAGATTAAAGTTTCCCCATTTTAATAAGAAAATATGCATAGAGGAACAGCAGCTGGGCAGGGGAGGGGGTGCACGGTGCATACCAATAGCTAGGCTCCGGGCATGCAGGTGGCTTCCCCCAGGGACCCCCGTTGGCCAAAGTAACTTGCCCTCCAGGCTGCACCTGAGTTGAGAATACAGGGTTTGAGGTCAGATCAGCCCCTGGTTCAAACCCTGCCTCTGCTGTTCCCCTGCTGTGACTTGCTACCATTCTCATATTCTCAGAGCCTTCATTTCCAATGGGGTGAAACGTGGTAGATGGCGTAGCTCCAGCAGATTAAGTTGTTGATCAATTAAGTGCAGTGATATCTGTGAGGCACTCCCTAAAAACCTGTTCTAGAGAGATTTAGTGAGCACCTGCTACATTCCAGTGCTGAACTGGTTCTTGGAAACTGACAAGGAATAAGCAAGTGTGGTCCCTGCCCCATGGACCATGACTTTAGGACTCAAATGTTGGGATCAGGGGTGGTGAGGAGCTACTGCCCCAGCCATCCCAGGGACATGTTTTTAGCTGACTTTCTAGAGCCATCTACCATCTGCGCAGAACTCTCCTCTCTCCACGCTCTTCACACACTTCTCGGCACCAATTGCTCCCACCTCGGGACACTCACTGCCTGACCTCTAGCCCTCATAGATTGACGGAATGATTGCTCCCATGCTCATCCAAGTGCCTCTTCCCACACGCCAGCCCTGCAGCCCAGGCACATGCAGGGATGAAGCCTTCGGCCCAGAAGATCTGCCTGGAAGGCACGCAGCAAGCTGGGTGCCAGAGGGCTCACGCCTGGCATCCTGGCTCCTCAGGAGGCTGAGATCTGAGGACCAAGATCTGAAGCCAGCCTAGGCGGAAAAATCCAAGACTTTTGCCTCTTGCCAGAAGGGAAGGTGTAGCCCGCGTAGTAGGGTGCTGGCCTTGAGGATAAAAGCCAAACCAGGCTGCGAGGCCCTGAGTTCAAGCCCCAGTGCCAATATTCATTTTTAAAGGCCCATAGCAAGCCTCAGCAAATGCTCGGGAAGCAGCAGAGAGGCTGGCAGTCATGCCAGAAAGGAACAGGTAGGGGGGAGGGAGGGAGGGATTGGGGAGACACCCAGCCTGGATAGCTCTGTCAGCAACTAGAAATGGCCGCTGCAGAGGAAGGACCTCTGGACAGGGCTCCTCGGGTTCTGTGGCCATGTATCGCTCGTTCCTCACATGGCATCCCCTGCTGGGTCCTGCTGCAGCCCCTGTAGTGGGTTCCCCACTACGCCCGCCAGAACGGGGAGGGAGGCCCTGCCTTACACCCGGACCTCCGCAGGGACACAGGGCCAGGAAATGCCCTCCTGGGCTCGGGCATGGTGATGAGTCAGGAAGCTGGGGAAGCCAGCCCAGCTTCAGGCCCCCCAGAGAGCCTGCTTGCCTTGATGGGAGTGGGCAGAGGCGAGCTAAGAGCAGAGGAGAGGATCCCACACTTGGAGGAAGCCCACTGGTGCTCGGCGAGATTAAAACGATCACTCCTTGTTGAATTGGCCTCTTCTACTCGCTTGCTAAATATTTAAAGACTCCTTATTAAAAGAGTTACCATCTTTAAAATGTCAGCTTGTCATCTGTCATGCGGGTCCGCTGGAGTATGGTCCCTGGGCTGTGTCCTAGCTCCTCAGTCTCAAGATCGCTTCGAGTTGTTTCAGAGGATTTACTTGTGACCTACACTCCAGAGGCTTCGGGCATATGGCAGCTCAGCCTGAAGCTGGGGAGAGAGGGCTACAGGTGGCCAAGAAAGACATCTTATTCTGCCATAGAAGCGTAGAGCTGCTTTGGAGGAAAAGCCAGGGTTGGGTTGGGTTAAGTGAGTTTAGGGGCTGGAGCTTATGGGGTTTAGTGCCCCAAGGATGAACACTAAGACAGAGCTCTCACAGAATTCTGTCAGCACAAAATGGAGCTCTAGAAGAATGTCTTCAAGTATTCATTCAACAAACAATGAAGTACCTGTTTTTTTTTTTTGGCCAGAAGCCATACCAGGCCTTGAAAATTATGGAACTGAGTATAACATATCCATAGCCACCTCATACAATGTGAAGACTAGCAGGAGAGACCTATCAGGAGGAGCCCATGGTGCTAGGAGGATGGAGTCCAGCCAATGGCAGAGCAGGATGGTCTCTTCTGCACATCCATGGGAGGTTCCAGCCAATGGCAGAGCAGGATGGTCTCTTCTGCAAATCCATGGGAGGTTTCTGCCAATGGCAGAATAGGATGAGCTCTTCTGCACATCCATGGGAGGTTCCAGCCAATGGCAGAGCAGGATGGTCTCTTCTGCACATCCATGGGAGGTTCCAGCCAATGGCAGAGCAGGATGGTCTCTTCTGCAAATCCATGGGAGGTTTCTGCCAATGGCAGAATAGGATGAGCTCTTCTGCACATCCGTGAGAGGCTGCCTGTGACTCTCATACAGGATGGACCATGGCTCATTCCCAGCCTGTTCGATGCTGGAGACAGAGCAGAGCAAAGATGAGGATGCTGGGGCAGGACAAGAACACAACCTGACCTTCCATCACCTCTACCTTGAGTTAGCGTAGACCAGCACTCAGTCTGAATTTCTTATGTCTTTTGAAGTCTGCAACTACCTCCTATGCAATCTTGTTTTCTTTATTGTTGGTCATGAGACTTGAACACAGATCCTGGCCACTGTCCCTGAGTTCCTTCTCTTAGGCTGGCACTCTACCACTTTGAGCCACAGAGTCACTTCTGGTTTTCTGGTGGTTACTTGAGGTAAGAGTCTCACGGACTTTCTCGCCCAGGCTGGCTTTGAACTGCGATCCTTGGATCTCAGCCTCCTCAGTATTTAGAATGACAGGTGTAAGCCATCACACCCCCTATGCTCTCCTATGCAATTTTAAATGGTCCATTTGCTGTAGCCCCTGGTGGTTCAGGGGGGGGGGACTTCAGTGCAAAGGAGGCACTGAGGTCAGCTTCCCATGGAAGCCAGAGCTCAGAAGTGTACCCCCTCTCACACAGGTCACTTGCAGCCTCCCATGGCAGCCTGGGTCTCTTCAGGGCGCGGCCACCAACACCTGGCTGGCCCTTGGATGAGACTGAGCTCACTCAAGTATGCCTTGTCTGCATCTGAAGCATGAAGAAATCAGATTAGTGGGCAGATACTCCCCACCATCCTGTTTGGCTCCAAACATTGCCACCTTCCACCCACCCACTCACCTTGCTGTCGGCAAGAGTTAAGTTTTAATGAGAAAAGAATTACTCTCCAGAATATTGAGTATAATTAAAACTCTACTGTGGAATATATATATATATATATATATATATATATATATATATATATATATATATATATATACACATAGCCAACACTGAGTATTAAAGGAAGTAAAAAAATGTTAAAACACAACCCCCGCTCTGCTCTCCCCCACGACATGGATTATTAAGGCAGGTTTGAAAAAAAATAAAAGTTCCTATTAAATATTTAAATATTTCATTAAATATTCATCCTCTCAAAAATTGCTTCCTAACAGATCCTTAGGTAAATATAACAATATTTGATCACAAAAGCAGCTGGGCCTGGGAGAGGCAATGGTGGGGTGAGAGATTGTCTGGGTCTGGGCTCTCACAAGCACAGAGTCATGCTCAGCAAGACGCAGCAAGGGCTACACTGTGGCCGTACGAAAGGACCCTGGTGATTGCAGGGCTTCCCTTGGAGTGAATGAGCTGCAGAAAGGAGGAGTGATCTATGGAGGTGCAGCTGAGGGCCGAGCCCTCATTGGCTGGCTCCTTCTTAGGGGGGCTATCTACAGGGCTACAGAAGGGACCACCAAGTGCCATGGGTGTGGGAGACAGTGAAAGGGCTCTCCTGTCCACACAGGGGCTGGGATGGATGCCCTGGGTTCTCTGCTAGTGGTGATGAAAGAGAATCTCTCTTAAGTTCTATTGAGATCTGCATTCCTTGTTTGGACATCTGGTCTACCAAATAGATGTCATCCAGCTTTCTGTAGGCTGCAGTGCACCCACCCCTGTTTTTCTCCCTCCCAGATCCAGTGCTAATATCTGCAGAGGACTTTCCACCTCCAAGCTAGTGACATATGGGACCAGGTGATCCTCAGGGACTGGGCTGTCCTGTGTACTGTAAGATGTCCAGCAGGGTCTCTAGCCTCAACCCCCACGACAGCACTCACACCACCAGCCATGCCCACCTCAAATGGCCCAGACGTGGCCCAGTGCCCTTGAGAGTAGCAGTGTTCCAGGAAGGGCTCTGCTCTACAAGAAAGCATGCTGGTGAGCCCTTGATGTACGCAGGAGGGGTCCCTGGCAGGTGGATGGTGCAGGGTGGGTCTTGGCCTAAAGAGCTTTCAATGGGTGGGCACAGGAGTGAATGAGGTGGGTGGCATGGTCAAGGTAATGCTGGACTGAGCAGCCACAGGGACAGGGGTGCACAGTTCCCTCCTGCCTCTTCCCTAGGGGCTTCAGTCCCCTGGCACCCGTCCCCCCACTCTCCACCCCTGCAGGTTCACACTGCATCTCCCCCTGCCCCCAGCCACCTTTTATCCCTGCCTTCCCTCAGCCCTGCTCCATGCTGACCTCAGATGCTGGGTGAGTGCCAGGCCCCTAGGCAGATACCTGCCATCTGCTCACTTCCTCATGGCACCTCTGGGACATGGAACAGGTCCTGTCCTGCCCAGGTCTCAGTCCTCAGCCAGAGGGCAAGGACCAGACTTTGCTTGTGCCACGGCCCGCCCAGGCTCCCATCTGAGGTCTCTTCTCCATCTCAGCGGTTTGGTTGTTCTCTGAAGCAGCCCAGGGAGGGGAGAGGCCCCCAGCTCCTTGGAAGAGCGATAGAGCCCCCAGAATCGCTCTGGTTTGTTTGTCCTTGTTGTTTATGCCAGTACTGGGGCTTGAACTCAGAGCCCGGGAGCTGTCCCTTAGCTTTTATACTCAAGGCTGATGTTCTACCTCTTGAGCCAGAAGCTCTACGTCTGGCTTTTTGATGATAAATTAGAGAACAGATTTTTCTACTCATGCTAGCTTTGAACCAAGTCTTCAGATCTCAGCCTCCTGGGTAGCTAAGATTATAGCGGGGAGCGGCTGGCGCCGGCTCTTGTTGGTTTTGAATTCTCACTGCATCCTAGGGCACTATCTGCCCTTTCACATGACAGAATCTATTTTCTACTTCCCACAGCGCCCAGACTTAGGTACAGAGAAACCAAGCTATGCATCCAAGCTCACGGCAGGAGTGAATCGAGGCTTACACTGAGGACCCCAGAGTCCATGCTCTGAAGCCGAAGTTCCTCAACACCCCCTCCCCCACATAATTTATGCTTGTCATGAGCCCTCCCCACAAGAGAGCCCCTCCCCATCTCTCCACAGGTCCTGGGTGCTGGCACAGCAGACAGAGAGCCTTGGTGCCCAAGCCAAGTTTCTCCTCCTGCCTGCTTGCCTTCCCTTGGCAAATTCATGGGTGAGGAGGAGGCCACAAAGCTTGATGGGCTCCCCTTGCCAGCAGCAGGCACCAGCAGGGGGGGCAGGGGGGGCACTGGAGCCCAACTCTGATAAATGACACCTGCTATCATGGCTGCATCTTGGTCTCCTGGGCTGACAGAAGGCATGAAAAGCAATGCTTCAGTGGACCAGGAGCTTGTTGTGGAGCTTTGTGTCCTGGGGGAAGGCCCATCTGCTGTGGAGAGTCTGGTCCCTAGGCGGGCAGTCCCCTGAGGACCCCAGTGGAAGCTTCGTTTGGTGGCCAGGCTGGGCAGCAGGGGCAGGAGCAGAGCCTAAGCCAGCCCTGTGGGGCATGGGGGAAATATCACTACCTGGGTGCTTTATAAGAACAGACAGGGAAGCCAAATGCTGGCGGTTCAGGCCTGCAATCCAGCCAACTCCCAAAAAGCTAGAAGTAGAAGTGTGGCTCAAGTGGTAAAGCACCGATCTTGATCAAAAAATGTCATCGGACAGTGCCCAGACTCTAAGCTGAAGCCCCAGTACTAACCAAAAATGGGGGGGAAATGTATTTCTCACTGTTCCAGCCAAGACTGGAAGAGGCAGTGTCGGGTGAGGGCCTGGGCACTGGTTCCTCCGTGACACCTTTCTGCTACGGCCTCACAGTTGTGCGGTGGCCGACATCTCTTTGATAAGATCACGAATCCCATTCTTGAGCTAAACCTCCAAGAGCTTCCCATGGGCATCTCCTCCTTGCCCCATCCTTTTGGGGGGTGGCAGAATCTGGGGGGCACCGGCATCCTGAGCATGGCAGCACCCGTGGGCAGAGCTCAGCTGTCTTGCTGGTTCTGTGGCAGCCGTCCAGGCTGTTTTCAAACCCAGATAGGAAACCGCTCCAAGGACAGAGGCAAAGTGTTCCCCCACAACAAACAGTCACCTGGCATGCCAACACACCCAGGCTGGGCACCACGGGGAAGCCGGGACAGGACTAAAGGAAGCTTCTGGAAGCCACACTGAGAAGGAAATGTGGTATTTTGTGCCCGTTTTTAAGGAAAAGAGGCTGGCATTGCATGCATGGGCTGTGTCTGCATTTCTAGACAAGCTGAGGCTGTGGAGGTGAGGGAGGGGTACAGGCCAGGACCCTGGCCGGGGGGAGGGGGCTCCAGTGTCTTAGCACCTAACAAGCATGCACGGGGGGGGGGGGGAAGTGGCCATTTCTCTAACCTGACTCTCATTCAAGAAGTCAGAAGTAGATAAGACAGGCAGGCCTCAGGGCCAGGAGACGGGGATACATCCATGCGCCCCCACTCTGTGCACATGTTCACACGCGAAGCAGCTCCTGCAGAGAAAAGACTTTTGACACACCACACTGAGGCGGCCAGGGGTGGGAGGGAGCAGCAGGTGTTTGAGCTGAGTTCAGATCCTGCCTTCCTTTTCCCCCTTGAGACACATCAGGGGCCGGCCCAGCAGGAAGCAGCCCCTCAGGGGAACCACAGTCACCGGCTTGGAGGCTCCCACTCAGCCTTCCCATGAGTCCCTGATGAGGGTGGGAAAGTCCTGAGCCTCTGCATGACCTGGTGACTGTGTATCTGTAAAGTCACTGCGCTAACCCTCTCTGGAAGGACCAAGACTCAGGAGGGACACTGAGCAACCAGCACTCTGGATGACACTTTCAGACACAGCAAGCAGGACACACAGTACTCAACATGCCAGGGATTTCTGCTATCAATAGAGAGAAGACAGAGCCCCTGTAGTTGCATCTCCCAAAGTGACAGGGGCTGGACAGGGCCTCCTGCAGCTCGGAGCATCTCAGAAGCAGTCCAGCTGCAGGGTTCAGGCAGGTGAGATTAGCTTATCCAGGTTCCCTTTGGGGGTGGGGCAGAGCTCTACCATGCATAATCCCCACCCCTAAAGATTCAAGACCACCCCGTGCAGGTTAGCCTCGGATTGGATTCCAACGAGTCATATTTTAACATTGCCGAGTAGTTGCGGGCGATGGGGAACCTGTTTCTTGCTCATCTTTATACATCCAGGAAATCTGTACCACATGCAGCCTGCTTGTCATTACACATGTTAAAATATTACATTCTCTCTTCCTTAGCTAGGTCTGCAGGTTCTGCGGAGCCATCCCGGGCAGATAAAACGCAGGAACCAGAAGGGGCGCTCTCCAAGGGAGGGGATGGGAGGGGGGAACTGGAGGGAGAGAGGGGGGGACCCAGGCATAGGGTGCCTGTGTCCCACCGTTAGGAACTGGGCCTGCCACCCCGGGCCGGGAAGGCTCATCATCCTGGAGGTTGTTGGACAATCTCTTATTTCCCCAGGGAGGCTGCTGAAGATGGTGTTGCTCTGGAGAAACAGGTGTAATTACAGAGGCTCAGGCAGGGCACCGCTTTCATAGCTGTAGGACCTGCAGCTAGACCTCAGTGCTGAGACCCAGGGCCCCATCCCCACAGCTGGGGTCTCCCCAGGAGACCGACACCCCCACCGCCGCCACCTTGCAGCTTTGTGTCCTGTTATCACCTGCACCTTTGGGGGGTGGGGGAGAACTTGGGGAAAGGGTGATCAGTCTCAGTATGTGGGACCTCTGGGGGCCGCCGAGTTCCGCCCCTGCCCACTGGGACAACAGGCCCCCTTCACCCTTAGACACACCAAGGGAGGGTCTTCGCTCTGCCCCCAGGGTGAGGCACAAGGGAAGGCCCTCGTCTCGCCTGAGGTATGTTTGCTTGGCCCCAGAGCTCTTCCAGAACATTCATTGTGCGTTGTATGCTGCATCTGGATGGTGGCCAGAGACTAGCAGAGATCGAGCCTTCCTGGCAGAGGACATGACAGGGAGGAGGGAGAACTCCATTTCTCCCTCCGCAAACCCACCCCGGACACGTTCCATATGGCAGATCCTCACTCTACCCGAGGCCTGGGCCAGGGCTGCGTTCAGCACACAGAGCTTCAGATGGCACCGGTTGGCCTAGCCAGGCCCGTGGGGTTGTAGATGGGGTCATAGATCTCCACCCTCTGCGATTCCTCCCAGCTGGGCTCCAGCAGCGGCGGTGAGCCTGTCGCTCCTTCATTGTGGGGATATGGACAAGGGGGTCTGGATAGACACAGGCGCAGACAGGGGACCCAAGGAGGTGAGTAGAGGGTCCCAGAGAGGAAATGACTGGAAGGCTACGGCCACAGCTGCGGGACACTGACGTTGTCGCTGGGGGGTCTGGGGAGCGTGAGCAGTACCCAGAGGACGCAAGCTCTCCCCCAAAGGAGGTCTGTGCTCATCCCTTGGAAGAAGATTCCAGAACTCGGGGTCAAGGGTGTGTCTGACTTGGTATACATGTTGGCAGGAGCCAGGAGCCTGGTGGATTTGAAGCCAGTTCTGGCCACTTGGGCAGCTGGGCAGAAGGACAGACTCTCCCTGCTATGGAGCCTGGGCGGATGTGTCCAGGGGCCCCATCCAGACCCGATGGGGCAGTCAGTAGTGCTCTAGTTACAGAGGTGAAGTGGCAGGGGGTGGGGAGGGGACCCGGCACCCTGTGTCCTGTGTTTACTGAATGGACAGCTCCTCCTGGTCGCCGGGCAGGTGGTGAATGGGAGCCTCTTCCTTTATGTAGCCGTTATTCTCAAAGCTTCGCTATGGTCTCCACAGATGTGAACATGGAGGCTCCGTGATGGCGGGTGAGCTGAGGTTTAGTCCCCTCCCTGCTTGGAGCCACGGAGGAAGTGAGGAGCAAACGTGCTCTCCACTCTGGAGCCCCAGGGCGGGCCTGGCTGACTTGGGCGGGATCTGCAGATGTGCAAAGAAGCAGCAATGGGGTCTTCCTTCCTTCCTTCCTTCCTTCCTTCCTTCCTTCCTTCCTTCCTTCCTTCCTTCCTTCCTGCCTTCCTGCCTTCCTTCCTTCCTTCATGCCTTCCTTCATGCCTTCCTTTCCTTCTTTCTTTCTTCCTTCCTTTCTTTCTTTCTTTCTTTCTTTCTTTCTTTCTTTCTTTCTTTCTTTCTTTCTTTCTTTCTTTCTTTCTTTCTTTCTTTCTTTCTTTCTGTTTGTTTTGTGTTGGTCCAGCAGCTTGAATTCAGGGCCTGGGCATGATCCCTGAGCTTTCTTTGCTCAAGGCGAGCACTCTACCACTTGAGCCACGGCACCACTTCCGGGCTTTTGGTAGATAATTGGACAGAAGAGTCTCACAGACTTTTCTACCCAGGCTGGCGTTGAACCTCGATCCTCAGACCTCAGCCTCCTGAGTGGCTAGGATGGCAGTGCCCGGCTGTGCCAGGCCTATCTCAGCACCCAGGAGCTGTGACCACCCCCCCCCCCAGGAAGAGCCTGGCCGCCCACCCTGTTCCTGGCGTGTGTCTGCCTGTGTGCGTTTCTGACAGGCTCCCAGATCAATAACCCCGAGCCCAGGTCCTCCCTTCCAAGGGCCCTGTCCTGCTGCTTGGTCTCTTTTGTAGAGATGGCTTTTTTGTGTGAACCTAAGAAAAATTCAGAAAAAGGCCAATTCCCTCTGTCCAGCCCATTAATTCTGCATGCTCAGGCCCGAATTAACCTTGGCAAGCCTTAGAGAGGAGAGAGTAATTCTAACCTTAAAAATCTGCTGATTAAAGCTGGTTTCAGGAATTCGACTTCCCTTAATGTCTTGGCAGCCCGCCCAGTCTCCCATTAACATAGCCACAGATCCGCCTGGCATTTCTCTCCCCTTCTTCATAAACAAAACCCCATGGCCTGCTTTAAATAAGAATTCCTTCCTGGACTCCTTTGCTGGGCGTAGCTGCACATTGGCAGCGTGCCGCGGGTGCCCCAGAGGTGCCGCAGGTGTCCGCGTGGAGTGGCATGGAGGGCTATATTCTAGCAGATTCCAGAACAGGGCAATCATTACAGCCAGAAACCCTGGGCTGCAGCCTGCCCACCCGCCTACAGAAGGGAGCGAGCTGAGAGCCCTGAGCCCTTGTTCACTCTCTCTGCTTGTTAGAACGGCCACCAGGGCCTTCGAGGGCAAGCTCCCGGCGTCGGTGGAGAGGAGGCCAGGCCCGGAGCACAGGGAAGAGGGAGCTGCCAGCCAAGGGCACGGCAGAGGTCACTGCTCATTCTGATCCCATCCTGGCCAAGAGCACCAGACTAAGCGGGACTGTGCTTGGCACCGAGTGCTAGCACAGAGCCAGAAAAAGGATGGAGGGCTTAATAATATAAGGAGAGGGGAGAAGAAGGGGCAAGATGGAGAGAGGAAAGGAAGGAGGGAGGGAGGGAGCGAAGGAGAAAGACTGTGATCAGTGCAAACTGCTGGCAAGATCAGTTCCAGACACTTGAGGAGGCTCCGAGAAATAGGCCTGAGCAACGTGCTTTGATGGGAGGAAGGAAACTTCACTTCTTTATTTATTATTTATGTCCTGAACCTTTAGGAAGTAGCTGAGCTAGAAGGCACAGCACAGCTGTATTGAAATGGGCTGAAGGAATAAGACCTGTGGGCTAGAGACAGTTTGAATACACACACACACACACACACACACACCACATGTACTATACATGTCACATGCCATGCGTCTATGTACACACACATATGCACACCACACATATATACCACATAGTGCATGTGCACACACACACCACACACCACAACATATGCACATGCATGCCATACCCATGTGCTGACATATCATATGTCTGTGTACCCATGCCACATGCTACACACTCCACATGTATGTTCATTGCCACACATACACACCACGCATGTTTGTGTGCACATACACATGGCATGCCAGATGCAAGCACATCCACACACATACAAGAGTGCTACATGTACACACCAGACAGAGATACCACACGTGGTAGCTACATGCATGCTATAGAACATGCATAAACACCACACACTTGCATGCCACACATTCACTACACACAGATGCTCCCAGAACACAGACACACAGACACACGCGCACGTGCACACACGCGCGCGCACACACACACACACACACACACATACACACACTGGGAGCAGCTGCTATGGCTGTAGGCCTGAGCTGCCTGGCCACTATGGAGAGAAGGGTCTGTGCTCCTTGTGGGGTCCGGAGAGACTGAGGCAGGGAGCTCTCAGATCGCCAGCATCTGCTTGGCTAACAGTCTGTCTTGTTCCCCAAAGCAGGCTGGCCAGGGCCAGGACGTGACAGGGGCAGGGGGACAAGGGGTGGGGTGGGGAGATGTCCCAAGAGGGTCCCAGGAGGACAGGAAACTAGGGAGGTGAGGGTCGCCAGTGCCTGGGCTTGAGCCCAAGCAGGGGGAACCAGAGCTTCAAAGAGAGCAGCCCTGGGGGTAGGGGCGGCAGTAAAGCACCTCAGCCTTCCCATCCTGAGATTCATAGCTGCTCTCAGCCCCGCTCTAAATCTCAATTTACCTTGTTATCAATTTTGAGCCATTCTTCCCTTTTATACCCACTAATTTATTAATCTTGGAACCCCCCAAAAACAATAAAACGGAAGCTCTGGGGATCTTATTTATATCCTTAAGCATGATTTTTATGCCTTTTTATCTAAAAATTCATTTAATTTTTATTGCCTTCCTCAGTCATGTCGTGGTTAGGCCGGCCGCGGCTTCATTCGGGGGGTTTCCCCCATGTGGGCTGCGGCTCCCCGCGGGAGGCAGGTGGTGGGACGGGGGGCTGCAGAACCCCAAAACATCCGCTCCACCATGCTCACCCCTCCTCACACTCAACCCAGCCCCCCGTTTCCTTCTGGGGTTCCTGCTAGCCACGTGATCTAGAACTTTCCATGGCTTGGAGTGTGCCCCTTTCCTTAGGGCACCTACAGAGCTGCTCCCTGCCCAAACCCGAGGGCTGGGCGTCCAGGGGGACACCTGTGTCCTTCTCACCAGACCAACGCCCATTGCTTCCTCTCTGGGCAGAATCTTGGGGTCCCCCCATGCCATATCCACTCCCTGGCTGCTTCGGCCTCTCTGCTTACACATCATGCCTGCCTTCTCTAAGCATCTGTCCGTTCAGGTGCCCGGGAGCCAATCCTATCCATCCACACAACCAGGGACCCACAGGCCTTGCTGCAGTGCAGGGGGGGCTGCCCGGTCCCCTGGCATGCGCGCTCTCTTCCTCCCTTCTGCCCCAAGAGGAGAGTGCTAAATTCTCCAAGGTCTAGTTCCGGTTCCAGGGTGGCGTCCTATGGGGCTGTGGCCAGGGGTTCCCATTCCAGATGTGGCGTCCGGTAGAACCTCTCCAAGGAAGGCCCTACGCATCCCCGAGCCTCAGCTCCCGTGTCTGCAGGAAGGAATTCTCACTTCTTAGAGGGCAGGGCAGACCCCTGACAGAGCGACTCTGCCCTGTCCTGGGTCCCTTTTAGCACCAAGCACAGGGACATACAATTAGTTGGCCAAAAGGCCAGCTTTAATTCATGGAAAGGCAGGGCCACCTCTGACGTCGGGCAAGGACAAAGCCACTGTTTGAGAAAGGAGTCAAAGCCGGGTGCTGGTGGCTCACACCTGCAATCCTAGCTACTCAGGAGGCTGAGATCTGAGGATCACAGACAGAGCGGGAAAGTGTGTGAGACTCTTGTCTCCAATGAACCTCCGAAAAGCTGCAAGTGGGGCACTGTGGCTCACGTGGTAAAGCACCAGTCTTGAGTGAGACAGCTAAGGGTCAGTGCCCAGACCCTGAATTTAAGCCCTCGTATCAGCTCCTGAAAGAGAGAGGGGGAGAGAAGGAAGAGGTGAGGTTCTCTACGTGGTAGAGAATGGGTCTTGTGCAGCAGACTCTGCCCATCCCTGTCCAGGGAACCTCTCCAAAGCTGCAGTGCACAGAGGCTATTTCCAGGCAAGGCCCCTGGCCTGCTGGGCAGCCCACCTTCTGCCTGTACAATCCCAGAGCCTCAGGATTGGGGGTCCCCCGGGGGTCCCCCCGGGCTGCCCCGGCTTCTTCCTCCAGCATGGCAGGGCCGCAGAGAGGGCGGATCTGTCTCAGGGAGCGAGGCTGGGCGGGAGCCTCCGTCAGTGATGATCGAATATTCCAAATCTCTGCTGTCACCCAACCCCAGAGGCTGAATCAGACTGCAATCCATTTAGCTCAGACTCATTTTAAAGCAATTCACTATTTAACAAGTTCTGAGGCCCCGCGCGGTGCGGGCAGCATGTGAATTGAATCATCTGGGCTAATCTTAGATTAATACAAGCCAAATCCTTCAGCGAGGACAGTCCTAGGAGCTTCGTCCCTCTGTCTGCGTCCCGGCTAGGCCCCTACAAAAGACCTGACTGTCAGCCAGTGGCATGGACGTCTGAGCACTGACAAGGGACCGCTTGGGAGGAAGTAGCAAAGAGGCAGAGGCTCGGCAAGGCTGGCTCGGGGGCTTCCTTCCTCCCAGGCTAGCCGTGTGACCTTGGATACGTCATTGAGCCTGCCCTGGCCTGCTTGAAGAGACCCCTGTACCAGCCACTTGTGAAACTGGAGGAGGAGAGGCTGGGGGCTCCACATCAGCCTCCACCTGCCCAGCGCCCCTCAAGATCTTTTCTTAGCTTTCAGTGCGCCGCAGGAGCACACCCTTTCTGTGCTTTGGTACGGTTGCTGTGGTTGGGGAGACCTGGGAGCTGCTGGCATGGTGAAGATTTGCAACAAAGGACCTACCTACACCCCGGCCCGGGGTCCCCGCCGCGCTGTGCCTGGCCCCTGAGTCTGTCTGAGATGGACTCTCCTGTTAGGCCCCAGGGGAGCTGCCCAGGTTCCCTCCTCCGCCCCTCCTCTGTCAGGCCCAGGGTCAGGCTTGCCTCCCAGGGCCGTCACAGGTCTGTCCTTAATGCCAGCCCCCAAGTTGGAAGGGAGAGGCACCCTGCCTCCTGGGGTACAGCTGAAGTGGTGGCCGCTTCCTCCTGCCCCTCCTGCAGGAAAGAAGGAAGATATGCCGAGGTGAGGAATGCAGATGATGGGGGAGAGAGGGAGGGAGAGGAGGAGGGACTCAAGCCACGGCTCTAATCCTGAGCCTGTCCTCCACCTTCAGGCTCTGAGAGCTGCCCACAGTGCTTCCCAGAAATCTGCTCCAGAGTCTGAATCAGGGGAGAGGACAAAAGCCATAAGAGCCACAGGGCCTTTGCTTCACCACAAGGCTATCTGCCAACCAGCTTCTTGTGCTGGGTCCCCAGGGAGGATTGTGCAGAGGTCTGGAGTCACAGACTCAGTGCCCCAATCAAGCCATCTCTTACTTTTTTTTGGGGGGGGGTGGTTCTGGCCACCACGGTTTGAACTCAAGGCCTAGGCACTGTCATTTAGCTAATTTGCTCAAGGCTGGCACTCTACCACTTGAGCCACAGCTCCACGGGCAGCTTTTTGATGGTTAATGGGAGACTTTTCTACTCAGGCTGTCTTTGAACCATGATCCTCAAATCTCAGCCTCCTAAATAGCTAGGATCGCAGGCATGAGGCACTGGTGGACCGGCTTCCTGCTCATTCCTTTTACCTCTGCACACACATCCCTTCCTCTCGAGGGATTTGCTGACCTCCAAGAGGAAAGGATGGCACGGAGCCCCCTCCGGGTACTTTGTGCTGGGCATCCAGACTCTCTGGTGTGGTCTGAGTCATTTGAGCTAGGGAGACGCTGGAGGGCCGGCTCAGGACAGGAACGGAGCAGACAACAGCTCAGGCTCCCAGGCCTCAGCCAGCCAGAGAACCCCGTCTGCCTCTTTCTCATTTAAAGGCAGGATTAAGTCCTTCTCTTGGAGGTGGGTTTTCCTTCCATTCCCCCCCCCCTCGCTCCTCTATCACCTTTATACCCGAGCCACGTTTTAAACCGATTCATCTTGATCATGTGTCCATCAAATATAAGCGAGGGAGATAAACTAAGCACCAAAAATCGATGCTCACTCTGACTGCTTTTGTGGGAGACAGGCACTGGCCCAGAGGGAGGCTGGAGACCCCAGCCGGGTCTGAGGGAAGGCTGGCTGGTGGCGTGGCTGCCCGGAGCTAACACAGGCGTGGTGGCAGAGGGACCCGTGCTGGTAAGCCCCGGGCTGAGGACACGCAAGGTATCATCCTGCACTAGAAAAGGCACTCAGGGGTGTGGGATGGTGGTGGAAGTGAGGTCTTCCAGTACAGGCACAGAAGGCTCTAGAACCCTCACAGATTGGGTCGTGCTGGTTGTGATTCCAACCTTCAAATATTTCAACTCTGAGCGGGGCACCGGTGGCTCATGCCTATAATCCTACCTACTCAGGAGGCTGTGATCTGAGGATCACAGTTCAAAGCCATCCTGGGCAGAAAAGTCTCTGTGAGACCCTTATCTCCCATTAACCACAAAAAGCCAGGAGTAGCACTGTGGCTTCAGTGGTAAAGTGCTAGCCATGAGCACAAGCAGCTCAGGGACATGAGTTCACACTTCAGGACCAGCATCAAAACTGTTTCAGCCCTCCCTGTTCTCTTCCCCAAATGCCCCAACTTCCCCCAAACCACCGTGGCCCCTTGCATCACATTCTACAAAGATCTTGGCCCCACGCCTCTGAACTGAACCCAGCTGGCGATGTGCAGTTCCACTTCCGTGTTGACAGAATGTTCCACGCTCTCCCTGACGGTGGACTCTGGCTTGTGTGGCTGCTCACCCTGCCCTGAGGTGGGCTAGTGCCACGGGAGAGCTGAAGCGTTTGCTTCCCTCCATTTCTGCTTCTACCACAGGAGGTTGGTGGACACCATGGTAGATAGCTCAGCTCTGAGGTACATAAGACAGGGGTGTTTTTCTCGCCATCCATGGAAGACGACACAACTCTAGGGGCGTCCCTTGCCCCCCGTGTGGGAGCGGACCCGGGTCAGGAAGCAGTAAGAGGTGACTCCGCCCCTCCAGGGGGAAACATCAGGGAGGCCACACCTGCAGGGACATTTCGCTACTCCAGGGGAGAAGGACCCTGTGTGCCCACCTCCACTAGTGCTCTACTGCTGGAGCCACAGCTCCACGTCCAACTTTTTGGTGGTTCATTGGAGATAACAGTCTCATGGGCTTTTCCTGCCTAGGCTGGCTTCAGACTACAATCTTCAGATCTGAGTAGCTAGGATGACAGGTTTGAGCCACTGGTGAGCAGCTGTTGAACATCTTCTCAAGTAGACAGAGCAAGCTAGGTGTGCACTTAGTCATGGCAGAGCCTAGCAGAGGATGGGGGAGAAGACCAAGCGTGGTTGGGTCACACTGCGTCCCTGCTCACATTCCCCCCCCCCCGTCATTCTGTACACAGACACTCTCCCCAGTCCCTGCCCCATCCCAGCCCTCCCACCTGCTACCCCCACCCCAGGTGCCCATTTTGCCCTCTTTCCTCTGCCTTCCAGCTGGGTGACACTGTCATTCCCAAGCCAATTGGGGATTCATTGCACAATATTTCACAAGGCAGGGTTTCAAATCCATTCCCTTTACTCGCTAATCAAAAAAGCAATCAAGTTTGTCGGTAGTGATTTGTGGCATACAGACTCTGGGTGCTCTTTGACCAGGTTTGGGGGGACATTCCTTGGGGGGGAGGGCTCCCTGGGCTGGGTTTTCCCTTGGGGGCTGTGCAGCGATGGAGGAAGAGCGCGGGCCTGTGGGAAAGCCATTAGGAAGATGTGCGTGGCACGCGGCGGGGAGGTACACGGGCACACGGGAGGGGTGCATCGAGTCTCCTGGTTTACGTGTCCACAGCTGTGATGGAGGAGGCAGCTAGATGTTTCCAGGAAATCGGGAGAATGTCATCTGTCTCTCCGAAAGCCGCCTTCAGATGAATCACACTGGGGCACGAAGCTCCCAACACCCCCCCCCAACCCCCGCAACAGCGAAAGGGAGGCCTTCGTCTTCAACGCTCACCATTGCTTCCCTGTCATGACCGAACTTTCATTTGGGTAAAAATTAGAAAGGAGCTGGGCACTGAAGGCTCATAGCCTGCCATCCTAGCAACTCAGGAGGCTGAGGCCTGAGGATCGTGGTTTGAAGCCAGCCTAGGCAGGAAAGTCTGTGAGACTCTTACCTCCCAATTCACCCGCAGAAAGTCACAAGGGGAGCTGTGGCTCAAGCGAGATAGATCACAAGCCTTGAACAAAGTTGCTAAGGGTCAGTGCCCAGGCCCTGAGTTCAAGCCCTAGTACCCACCCAAAACAAGAAAAAAAGCAAAGGTGCTCCAAAGGCAATCAGCCTCAGCATGCGGTCCATCCCCAAGTGGGTGCCTTGGACATCTGAGTCAGCCCCTCCCCCCGCCCCCACCAGCTTCCTGCGTCAAGAGCAAGGCCCCTGTGGACTCACCTACCCACAGAAATGAGGGGGCCCCCCTTGCGCTGGCCAAGCACATTCATTTCTCTCTACCCTCTCTGCCATCCTGGCCCAGTACGCGCCCTGGAGCCTCTTGACCAGTCCTCAGGGCCCTGGCCTGCCTCTGCTCTGGTCATCATGGCCCCATAGCAAGGTTCAAAGACACAAATGTGGCTGCCACATTCCTCCCTTGCCCACTACGTCAGGGCGGGGGGCAGGTCCCCTCCTCCCCATGGTCTTTTGTGATCAGTTGCACCCACCCTCCAGCCCGGGCTCGATGAGGCCCTGCCTCATCCTTCCCTCTCTCCACTTCTTCACCCCTTGCCGAACATCTACTGAGAGACGGGGGACATCAGATCGCCGGGGTGTGGTTAGAGTTACAGAGTGACATCTAAAAATAGTCTCTCCGGGCCCCCTGATTAAAATGTATGAGGCTTGAAGTGGACCACGACCATTCATCTTTTCCACTTAGTTTTGTTTCTTGGATAGTTCTGCACAGCCCTGTCTAGGGCCAAGCGGGGGGCCAGAGAGGGCTTTGGGGGTGTTCAGGAAGGAGCTACCCTGCTTGCTGCTACTTTTGTGCTAATTCTCAGCCCTGGGCAGGGCAGAGGTTTAGCAAATTCTCGCTGATCTCCGAGTCTCGGAGGAGACTGAGGCCTGAGCTAGACAGATAGGCCAGGAATGGTGGCAAGAAGATGTCAAGAATCAGTGGTGTTCGTTTCAAGTCTGGAGAGGAATAAACAGAGAGAAGGAGCAGGTGGGAGCCTTCTATTACCAAGGGACAGGAGAAACTTGTCTTAGCCGTTCATGTTGCTTTCATTGGCTTATGGCATGGGTCAAAGTGAAGGAACTGCCTGGGAAAACAAGCAGATTCCACTGGGAAAGAGCAGATTGAAGTAATACAGGCAGCCGCTCGGTCATTGTGACCAAATGCTTCTAAGCAACATCTGCACAGGAGTCAGCTTTGGCAAGAGAGAATGAGTTATTAAAAAAAAAAAAATCCCAAACCAGCAAAATGAAACACAGTGTCTTACAAACCAGAAAAGTCGTGGAAGAATATTGCCTTCTTAATAATAAATACATTTCGTGGGTAAGGATTGCAAGGGAATCGTTTAAATTAATTTCCTCTTTGTTTGTTTGGTTTGTACAGGGCTTAAATCCCAGCTGGCAGTGATCTGTTAAAAAAGTTCTAACATATTGGAAATCTGATTTTCTTATAGCAGAATTCCAGAGTCTAAAATGAGCTGATCTCTCTCTCTCTCTCTCTCTCTCTCTCTCTCTCTCTCTCTCTCTCTCTCTCTCTCTCTCTCTCTCTCTCTCTCTCTATCTATCTATCTATCTATCTTCTCCACTAATCAGACAAGCAAGGCTCAAATAAGACTCTTGAGTTGAGCCAAACTGTACTCAAGTAATCTGGGGGATGTAAATAAATATATACCATATTGCATATCATATATATGTAATATCTAGCTGATGAAAGCTTTCCAGACTGAACTGCCAGACGTTGTTCACAGGGAGCTGCTACTGGGGTGTTGGGGGTATGGGGGGAGGGGCGCCAGGAATAGGGGCCTGGGACAGAAAGCCTTTCCCACTGAGGTTGGATCTGCCAACCCTTCCTCCTCTTCCATCCTGAATCCAAGCCCTGGAACAATCGGGGCGCTAACTTAGAGCCAAGTGGAAGGCAATCACCCCAAGTGAGATTTGAATGCTCTAAAGGAAAGGGTGTTGGCCTTGGTTTCGGTGTGGACCTCCACCCGTGGGTGCCTGGGGGGAGGGGGGCCTGTCCACACCTGGTGAGCCGCTTGGGAGGCTGAACCCTACCCCACGCAGATTCGCTACAAGGTCCTTGTCCCCCTTGGGCCCCTCCATCTCACTGGTGCCCAGCTCTGTGTGCATGGGAAGCCCATCCATGGGCCACCTTCACCTGTCAGACCCCAGGTGAGTGCTGAGCCAAGGACGGTCCCCTGTGCCAGCCTGCCTCGTGTGTCCTTCTTGAATCTGAATCCCCACCCCAATCCCCCTTATTCTCCGACCTGGCTCTTTCCCCAAATTGAATCCATCTGCAAGAGATGCAGTTTTGTATTGAAACAAATCCTTCAATAAACAACCCCTCATTCAAAAACTACAATGGACACCCACACGGGTGGCTGGTGCCCAGAATCCTAGCTACTCAGGAGGCTGAGGTCTGAGGTTCACGGTTTGAAGTCTGCCCCGGCAGAAACATCCGTGAAACTTTCATCTCTCCCATTAACCAGCAAGAAGCCACAAGTGGAGGTGTGGCTCACGTAGTAGAGTGTCAGCCCTGAGTGTCGGGAAGGCCAGGTAAGAGAAGCCTTGCGTTCAAGCTCCAGTGTCGGCACTAAAACAAAATAAACTCTACAGAAGGGTCTCCCTGAGCATATCCCAAGCACCTTGTCCTACCCAGCCAGCAATGTTCGGCCCTGTGTGTCCTGTGTGTTTTACCCCCTTCTGAAACACTCAGCCCTGCCCACACACCTCGGCTGGCCTGTACGCTTGGATACCTCCAGGTCCCCAAAGGGGAACGCTCCAGCTGCCCCTTCCCGTGTGTCCCAGCTGTCATATCCCACGTGCTCCTCGGATCCTGTCCCTGCAGCAAGCCTTCACGCGGGAGCGGGCAATGCGCGCCTCGGTCTCCGCCGGGTCTGCTGCAGGCAGTGTGGCCTTCTCGCTCCTTCTCTGTTGCCTGTCTCCCTCTCTCCTTCCCTCTTTCCAACTGAATTCTCGTTTTTCCTCTCTCCCTAGTGCTTGTACGGCTGCTATGTCCATTCCTCCATCATCCCCACCTTCCACCGGAGGTGCTACTGGCTCCTTCAGGTAGGTGGCTGGGACTGCGTTCTTCTTGCGTCACGGGTTAGTGCCCGGGAAGGGCCTGTGGAGGGCATCGAGGGGACGCGGGACTGTGGAGTGTGGCGTGGCTGTGGGCTGGCAGCCTTGGTGAGTCCTTCTAGGCTTGGGCTGTGTGTGTGTGTGTGTGTGTGTGTGTGTGTGTGTGTATGTGTGCTGAGGCCAGCTACTTGGCTTGGCCTGATTGTCAGGAGCGAGGAAGGGGAGAGAGCTGGTGTAAGGAGGCTCCCGGGTGCCTCCGTTTCCTTCTGAGGTGGACAAGAAACAAGGCTCAGCCTCCCATCTCCGACTGTGAAATGCATCTGGGCTGAAAGCCACACGTCTGTTCGCTCTGTGGGTTGGTCACAAAGCATGTGTGGGAAGCAGGCTTCCAGAGGCATGATGGATGGATGGATAGATGGATGGATGGATTGTTGATGGACTAAATGAGTGGGCTGACAGCTGGGGAGGAGGAGCCACTGGCTCCATGGGAAGGCGCTCTGTGATCAGCTGGCCATGTCTGCCTGTGGAGTGCGCTGGCAGCGCCCCCCAGCCGGCCTCTGGCCATGGTGCTTGTGTGGAACTATGTAGAGACTGGAGAGACTTTGTGTGGAGCCCAGCGGCCTCTTGCTTGTCGGGGTTGCTCTTGCCTTCTGGGAAGGAAGGCTCAGGCCTTCACCCAGTGGCAAGGATGGACTGGCTCCCTTTGCGTACATGACCCCTGCTCCTCCCCGCGTCCATCCCCAGGAGCCTGGCACCTCGCCCTCCAGGCCTCCATCTCTGCTGCGGCCTCTCTCCTGCGGTCCTGCTCTCTGTGTTCCCCTGGTGGTGTGGGCAGCCTGTCCAGCCCCGCAGCATGAAGCACCGGGAGGACAGAGGCCTGGGAGGTGTGCCACAGCCCAGGGCGATCTGCGTGGGGAGGCCCAGGTTCCAGCCCAGCGTCCCCCACCAGTCCACCCAGGCAGCCTGCTCTCCCTCCCTCCCTCCCTCTGCGTCCAGGGTGCATCGTGCACGCGATGGGTTCATTAGTGAGACAGTCTGAGGATGTGCTGGTTTGTAAACGGACAGACACCGTGTCCGCCGTGGCCCGTGCCCGCAGCCCTCGGGGGCTGGGCCGGGAAGCCTGGTTCTCCGATCACGCCGACCTTCATCTTGGGGAGGGGTGACGGGATCGGGGTGCTGCTTTGGGTGGTCCTGCAGGTGCCCCCCCGGGGAGGGGCTTTTCTCACTGCCAGTGCAGGAGTGGGTCGTGAACCCCGCCTCACATCCCCACTTTCCAAGTCTAGCTTCTGGAAGCACCGTTTCTCCCATGCGGGCTGCGGGCCGTGGAGATTCCGGCTCCGGCTTTGGCTTTTTTCCTTTCTGGCCAGAACACATCTTTGGCCAAGCCAGCTCTGGCCTGGAAACCCCCAGCTTCCTGCCAGAACCCCACCCCCACCCCCTGGTCTGTGGGCACCACCCCTCCCCCAGGCCACCCTGCGCCCCACCTCTGCCTGCCCCACCCCCACCCGCTTCCATCATGGTCTCGTGGCTTTTTTAATTTCACTACATTTGCTTTGCCGGGTGAGGACCGAGCTCATTACGCCATAACTGCTTTCGGCTGGGCTCCCACACACTGGGGCGGGTGTGGAGGAGAGGTGCGCTCCCCACCCCTCCAGCCTGCTCCCCCGAGACCTGACTGCCGGCACACTCGGGGGGCGATTCACCTGCACCAGGCTCCTCACCTTCCAGCTAGCAGAGCCTCAGTCTCCCCAAAGATCACCAAACCAGGGTTTTGATGGCCGGCCTGGGACGTCCTCATTTTCCTGTCCCCAGGTCCCAGGGAGCCATCCCTCCTCTCGGTCTCCGTCATGCCCTTCAGCAATGCTCCTGCTCCTCTTCTGTGTTCGGGTGATAGAGAAGGAGCGTGCACAGGTGCGGGGCGCGCCACCCCTCCAGCCTGGCCAGGCAACGGGAGGTTAAGGAGCTTCCGGCCAAAGCAATTAGCGCAACGCACGTCCTGCTCGGAGCCAGGCGCTCAGCGGCGGCAGCCGGTGCCGCTCAGGGCAATTTGTTCTGGTGCTAATTACAACACCAGGATAATGACGGTGTGGTCAGGTTTAATTTCTCTGATCTTAAGCAGGAAAGAAGCTATGAGATGCTAGCCCAGATGGAAATTGGCGCAAGTTTGTCTCTGATATCAATCAATTACCAGGGAAAAGGGCTGCTGAACACAAAGATGGCAGGACAGTCTCTCAGGGAGGACTGAAAAACAGACATCACGGTGGAGGGGGCCAGGATCGGGCCTGGACCGACCATGCTTCGGCAGAGTCCCCTGAGCAAGGGAGTGAGTGACAAGGCCATGTAGACTGTGGACAGGATGCTGGGACGCGGGAGGGTGTGGACAGAGCCATGGGACCCTTGGTATCCCAGCCACGTGAGGTTTTTCCCAGGTGTGTGTGTGTTGGGGGGGGAAGGATCCCGCCTCTCTGTCTGCCTCTGGGTCTGTCTGTCCCTCTGTGTGTGTCATTTTCTCCCCCTTCTCTCTTCAGTACTAATAAATACCCTGTAAGGATGTGAGCCAGAAGCCTCTAGAATGTAGGGTACTGAGGACTGCTTAGGCCACTTGGGTCAGTGCTAAGACTGTGGGGACCAAACGTGCCAGGGACAGTTCAGAGGCGGCAGGACGGCCCCTGCTCAGGACAGCACTTTAGGTCACAGGCCGCTTTGGGCTCGGAGGGCTGAGCCTGGATCACTTCTCAGCTGCTCAGGCCCTGAGCCTGCAGTGAGCTCAGCAATGACAGCTCCTCCCCGGCTCCAGAGCCCTGAAAAAGGCCACCACTGCCGGTGCCACTCCCCCCCATTGTCTTGGTTCCATTGTCAGCCTCACTGGAGGCTCTACCACACCGGCAGGGCCCCTAGACTCTACCACTCTTCTTAGAGATGGGTCGGTGTGGCCCAGAGAGCAGAGCCAGGCCTGGGGTCACGTGAGCGGCAGTGATGGGCAGGGCAGGGCAGCGTGTGGCCTCCGCGCTCCTCAGGCCTCTGCCAGGGCCTCTGCCTGAGCTCTGCCGGGCTCCAATCAGGGGGAGTGGGCATCAGAACGCAGGCTCCCTGCCCTGCCTGTCCGCCCCCAGGGGAGCCTCCCGCACCCCCTGACAGCCTCTCATTTCAGGCCACCCTTCCCGCATAGTCTGCAAGGCTTATTTGGAAACCATCTCTGCTTCTAATGAGTGTTTTTTCCTCTCTGCCCTTGTCCTCTAAAATGCTTAATGAATGTTTTCTGCGCGAGTGAGGCAGGGGGTGTTCCCATGTATTTGCTGTGGCTGCCGTCTGGGCTGCTTGGCTGCTCGTTCCAGCCTGCTGGTGCCGAGGCCAGAGGACGCCTGCCCAGCCCAGCCCAGCTCAGCAGCATGCACAGAGGCCTGTGGGAAAATTGCCAGGCCTGGGGCTCAGTGGAGACCTCAGTGCAGGGTAAGGGAGACTCCAATTCACAGAAGCATGGCAGACATTTGAATTTCAAGATCTAAGACATTTGAGTAATGAGAGGAGCGCTGGATTTGGAGTCTGAGGACTGGGTTTTAATCCTGCCCAGTGCACCTGAGCAGTAGCAGCTCTGGCCACTGCTGAGCACCACCTCCTGGCTGAGAACTGAAGCACCAGGTTCTCCATGTCACCAGAGACAAGTTCCAGTCACCTGGACTGGACTCCGAGGTCACCCACAGCAGTGTTCTCTGTCTCTTTATGAGGTGCCACCATCATTCCTTCATGTAGATGAGGCACTTGGGAGAGGGTGGAGGGGTGGACACTTGGTCCTGGGTCATAAAACCAGCCAGAAAGCTGGGGACAGCTGGGCCTTCACTTCCCACTTCCTGCTGTCGGTGAGCTCTGCTAGAAACGGCAGGTGCAGGGTGCTGTGGTAGGCGGCCTCCTGTCTCTCACAGAATACCTGAGACACTCGTCTGGTCAGGAGGAAAGACTTGTTTTAGCTCAGTGTCAGAGATGGCAGCTCCGTCACTTTGGGCCTGTGGCTGTCCTCTCTGCCTCTGTTTACCCCGGCGTCCCGCACAGAGCCTCAGCGTGGCAGAACAGATGCCAGAACCTCTGAGAAGGTTGTGGCTCTGCTTCGGCAGAGTCCCCTGAGCAAGGGAGTGAGTGACAAGGCCATGTAGACTGCGGACAGGATGCTGGGACGCGGGAGGGTGTGGACAGAGCCATGGGACCCTTGGTATCCCAGCCACGTGAGGTTTTTCCCAGGTGTGTGTGTGTTGGGGGGGGAAGGATCCCGCCTCTCTGTCTGCCTCTGGGTCTGTCTGTCCCTCTGTGTGTGTCATTTTCATGGCGGGAGCACAGAGACAGGGCAAGCCTGCTCACCTCAGAGAGGCCTGGAAGCAGAGACCGAGGGGCGGGACTTCCCTTATCCACTCCAAGGGCGGGTCCCAGTGACCTGGCTTCCTCCTATGGCCTCTACCCCCTTTCAGCAGCACCAGGACTCAGGGACCCAGTCTTTAACCAAGGCCTTCAGGGGTCATTTCTGATCCAAACCAGGTCAGGTACCATTGCTTCCCACCAGGTACCACAAGGCCAAGAACCAGAGCACATTGTAGGGGCACAAGGCCCATGGGCCACACATAGGCCCCGACTGGCAGGCCTGCAGTCCCCCCCAGAACCTCTGGTAGCTTCTGTGACCTCAGACGGGTTTGTGGGTTTTCTCTGAGCTCATTCGGCATCAGGACCACGGGGACAGCAGTAGCCCGGGCGGCACAGGGCTGCAGCGGCGGCGGAGGTTGATGTACATTAACACGGTGCACACGACATTGTTAACGCAGCTCCTGGCACAAGGCGTGAGTTTACTCAGTAAATCCTAGCTGGGCACTATCGACACCCGGCCGGGCTAGGCTGACTGCCTGACATCCCAGAGAACATTCCTGACACCCCCCCCCATCCCATCCCCCTTTAGCTCCCACAGTGAGGGCGAAATATATGGAGACCGCCCCTCCCTGAGCGAGGCCATTGTATCAGGGAGGGGGTTGTCCCGGCTGGACTGCTCAAGGGGGGGAGGGGGGGCAGGAGGGAAGCCGGCGGGGGAGGGGCTTCTGTCCTCTGCGGCCATTCTTAGCAAGAGGACAGATGTGAAGACTCATCCAGCTCTTTTGGGAGCACAGTGCCCTCTGCTGCTTACCCCAGTCAGTCTGGAATAGAGCCCCCCCCCCCGGGACCCTGTCCCTGGGCCCTGGGGACAGGCTACTCTGCTGTGCTCTAGGCAGGAAGAGGCCAGAGGGAGCATCCGCGTGCCCAGCAAGCCTTCCCCAGGTGCACAAAATACTTTAGCCTGACATAGTCCAGTGATTTCTGGTCCCCACAGCGAGGACAGGAGGGCACAGGAGGAGGAGGAGGATCTTCCCAGTGTCCCACAGGCCGCAGTGGCTGACCCCTCAGATACACCCGTGGAGTGAGAGGGACGCAGGTCTAGGGTAACAATCTCTTGGTTGGCACAAAGGTTTGACAGTCCTTGGCCACAACTTGGTGCTTCTGGTCCCCTGTGTCCCTACCACGCCCAAGCTGACTGTGAGTACTGCGCAGAGTGATTGAGTCTCAGCAAGACCCTGGGGGTAGCACAGGGGCAGGAGTGGGTCAGCCCTGGGCATCAGAGGCGCAAGGCCCCGGGCAGGCCAGGGAGGGCCAGCCCTAGCATCAAAGTCCTCTCTGCTCCTAGACTTAGATGCCTAGTAGGTGGCACCTGAAGCCAGGCTGCGCGATGAGTTCCCAGGCAGCGTGGAAAGGGGACCAGAGCAGAGGTGCAGGCTCAGAGCTGCTCCATCGAGCCAGCCAGATGCCATGGTGTGTGCGTGTAGTCCTCGCATTCTGGAGGCTGAGGCCAGAGGATCTCCTGAGCCCAGGAGTCCCCGGCCAGTGTAGGCGATACAGCAAGACTGCCTCTGGAAACAAGAAACCAGCGAGCTGCTTTGAGCGCCGTGGTGACCACCCACACCACCGCCATTGTTGTCGCGTCATCAGTGACGGCTAGCAGCAGCGTCAGCCTTGGCCGCCGGCTTCGCCGTGCTTTGCGGCCCTGTGAGGCCTCTGCTTTGTCGTTTTGTCTCTGGGTAGAGATAGGCTGGGAGCGCTTAGGACGGAGCTGGGGCAGCCATCACAGCCCTCCATCCCCAAGACACCACCTTCACCAAACACCTGTCACCCTGGAGAGAGAAAGGCCTGGTCCTGCAGGAAGAGCAGGGGGTTGTGGGTAAGAGGGCAGGGCTCCAGGAGAGCATGCTCACTGCAAGGGGGGAGGGGCGTGCAGGGGTAGGCTCGGGAAGGGCTCGGGGGGAAAGGGGGTGCTCCAGATAGAAGAGACTACTAAGTAAGTAGCTGGTACCCCCAGTCACTAAACCCAAGCCCCGTGGGCCAGGGCACAGGATGGCCACTGGCACTTGGCAAAGCTCCCCGCCCCTCCACAGCTGGGGAAGAAGACAGTTGGGGGACAAATGGTGGTCTCTGACAGATAATTCTCCCGCTGCCTTCTTGTTCCGGCTGTATCCTAACTAGCTGCACCCCCATCTTTCTCCATTTAATGCCCCTTGAATAACGTGATGAGGAGATAAGGCAGACACCAGGAATTTATGGTGCTATGCAAAAAAAGAAAAGAAAAGAAAAAAGAACAATGCACTCCATTCCATTAAGATTGCGGGACCCCTGCCAAGGCTGGTCCACATCACGGGTAGTATTTCCTCCGCAGACATCTTTGCTTGGTTGCAATTTACGATGCCAAGGCCACCGCCGTACTCACCTAAAGCCTCCAGGAAATATGGCAGGCACCCCCCAAAATGGCTATTATCCTCCGTGAGGAGCGGCACTGGGAATTTTCCAGAAGATTCCCTCGCGCCAATCCTTTGCTTGACCTTGCTCTACGCATGAGGGGATGAGGGATGTTTGGTTGGCATTTTCAGCAGAATGTGTATTGGGGGCCCAGGGAGATGTTCGGGGGCGGGGGGGGGGTCTCCTGTGCTCAGGTGCCTGAGGCCTGACCTTCAACCTAGTTGGATATTGCTGGGGGCCAATCTGGCTGCCTCTTTGGGGCAGAAGGACCCTCTGCTTCCACCTAGTGGACAGGGGGGGTACTGAGCCTAGGAGTGGCGGGGCTGGGGAAAGGGGTGCAGTCTCCCTCCTGGCTCTCTGTTGCGAGAAGCATGGTTCCAATTCAGCTAGCAGAGGTACTCTGGCCTGGTAAATTAACTTCTTTGAATGTTCTTCCTTTTGGGGGGGCGAGGGGGGAAATCAGGTCATTTGAAGGACAAACTGAGGTCAGATATGGGGTTACACCCCCAACGGCAAAATGCAACTCCCAAACTCCACAGCATCGTTTGTTCCAAAGCCTTAGGCAGGACTTAGAGGCAGCGTGAGATCAGCCTCTGCCTTCTGCCAGTTCATCTCCCACCTCCCCCGGCACCCTGGGCCTCCGGGGCTCCTCAGCCCGCTGCGGAGCTCCACCGGTCTCTAAACCCTCCTTTGTGTCTCAGCCCTGAGCGGACCTGGCCACCCAGGCCGGGCTGCCAGGCTTGGGAGCCGGAAGCTGCCTGAGCTGCAGTTCCTCGGAGATGCGAATTATTAATTAGTCTTATTATCCAGATTTGTCAGACGCTTAATCCTTTGGTCTGGGTCTGTGGCGGGGCCCGTGCCCCATGGTGGGTGTCAGCCTGGGCAAGCAATTGCTTCTAATATCAAAGCAGAACAAAGGGCCATCGGATTTGGTTGCTATCTTTATCTATCAAGCCAAATAATTCCTGGTCCCCTTCATAGAGCACGCGTCGGAGATGAGAAGGATCCAGAAAGCGGCTTCGTTTCCCTTCTAGTTGGCTTCTAATGTGGGTCTTTTGTTTAATTATCCATCTCGTGTAATCCAGCCAACGCGTTCTGTCATTAATACCCTAATCTTCTTTGGAGCAAAGGGGTAACCGCGCCTTCTAAAGACAAAGACAGAAGTTTGCCTGGAGGAAACACTCTCTGTGTTGCCTCTGAAGGAACTCAAAAGGCCAAGAATGAAATTCAGATGTAATTTGATAAAGCGAAATGCAACAGAGAGGCGCTGGGTGGCCGGCGCGGTGCGTGAACATCAGCAGCTCCTTCGGGCCTCCAGCTGTGCCCCAGCTGGTGACCGGGGCTGTGCTGGCGCGTTAGAGACCCCAGCCCCGCAGGGCGATCCTCATCGTGGCCTGGTGACATCATCCCTGCCTCTTCCTCCGTTGATGTCTTGGTGGCTGTCAGCATGCAGGTGAGACACCTGTGGTGCGATCCAGGCTCCTGGCAAGTGGTTTTCAGTGGAGACACGTACTCAGATGTACCCAAGTACATGTGTGTGTGCACTTGTGTGCAAGCACTGGTATGCACAGGTGTGTGCAGGTGTGCACAAGCATATGTAGGTGTGCACAGGTGTGCCCGTTAGGAGCGCTCAGTATGCAGGTATGTGTTGGTGTGCATGGGTATGTACACACAGGTGTTCACAAGGGCACAGGAGCGTGACTCCTCCCACCTTCCCTCCCGGGAAGTCCTGCCAAGTCTAGCCTTGCCTCTCACCAGTGCTCACTGAGTTAGATGCAGGCTGGTGGGCCTCAGACATGGCCATTCACTTTGGGTCTGGACAAGCCAGAGATGAAACCCAGCCACCTGCGGGCCATGCTCACAGTGTCCCAGACCAGCCGCAGCTCGCCCAGGGCGGGCAGTGCCGAGGCCCACACAGCCCCGAGCTCCAGCCTGGGTTCCACCCTGGGGGGAGGGGTCTCCAGGCCTCCCCCAAGCTGGCAGGGCCTCTGCTTCAGGGAGGCCCAGAAGGCTTTCTTTTTCCTCACAAATTATTTTCTTTGTTTAAAAAACAAGTTATTTTTTCATCTATAAATGGTTGTACAAGGGGACGGCCGTGTCACACACCCACATCTTGATCCGAGCCACCCCTCCACCAACCACCCCCTACCCCCCCACCCCCACCGCTGTCACATCGAGTTTCCCACTTCCGTGTGAACAGCCAGTGTGTTGATGTTTGATGTGGCTACAAAGGCTGAGTTCTTGGCCATCATCCAGGCCAGCAGCGGAGCTCACGTGGAGCTGGGACACTTGGGCAAGTGCCCCCCAAACCGGGGCTCTGTTTCTTCACCCACAAAATGGGACTTGAGGTGGGAAGGATTCACGGAGACTTTCAGAGCGCTTTGCCCGGGATCAGACACAGGCAACGGCTTGGGTCACAACCAAGGCTGCTGCTGTCCGGATGGTTCTGTTGCCATGACTCAGGCTGCTGGCCCCAGCCGGGCCCCGCTGGGCCCAGGCCCCCGGCCTGGCCCTCTTCACCTACCACCAGAATGCCACAGTCGGCCCTGCCAGACTCTGCGGCCAGAATTCACAGCTGAAGCTGTGGGCCGCGCCTGGGTGCTGGCTCACCACGCACCTGCTCAGCTAATCTTAGGGCTGTCCCCAGAGCAGCCCGGCTCTTTCTGAAAAAGCCAGGATTCTGAAATTCTGCCAGCAATCCCCTTGGACTGCCAGCCTCCTGACCCCCCCCCCCAACTGTCTCCACTGTGTGTGGACGGCCATCTCCATGCGGCCTACGGCTCCTGGGTACCAGGGAAGCCCCACCCACCCTCCCAGCTAGGCAAGGCGAGCCCCAGCCCCTCCCCTCGTGCCAGGCTGGGCCTCAAGCTAGGCAGCAATTCCCCACCCCCCCCCATGCATGGAATGGGGTGACTTCGTGACAGAACAAAATCACAGCCATTCCCTTCAACTACGCCTTCCCCGGCACCAAGCCAGGCAGGTGGCCCTTCATGGTTCCAGAAGTTTCTGCGCTGTTGACAGTACCAGCAGGACCTCAGGCGCCAGCTGTCCAGCCCTGAGCCATCACTCACTGGGGTACCCAGTGAGCCAGCAGGAGCTGGGCTTGAACGCTTGCTTCCTGGGGCCGGGGGGCCAGGCCTCTTTCTGGGCGGCCCCTTTGCATGGAGGCTGGGAAGGCGTCTTTGCCGTTCCCGGCTGGCTTCAGACGGCGCTGGCGTGCAGCTCTGCCGCCAGCCCTCCGTGTCCGATCAGAGAGCGCACGCTCGCCACAGCACACCAAGTCGGGCTTAATTAGGTAGAAGACTGTTCTGCTGCAGGGATGATGTGGGGATGGCCGTGCCGCTCTGGAGGGCGACCACCTCTTTCAGGAGCAGGTGAGTGCCTGTCCCTGGGTGGCCAGAGCGGATGGAGAGACAGCCAGGTTTTCGTGCCCCCAAGCAGCAGCCTGATTGGTGGTTCTCCCGGAGAAAGCCACCACAAATGCCTAATTTGGGGGGTTGCCCGTTTCAGTGCTGCCAGCTCGCAGCTACCGAGGTGGTCTGCATTGGCTGGCAGAACTCATCTTCAGCGGGCAGCAGCTGTCCCAAGCCAGCGGAAGCCCAGCACCCGCCCACCACCAACCACAGACAGGAGTCCACGCCAGGCCTTCCAGGATTGCTTGGGCCTCTCCGCTCCTTGTTTGTGACTGATAAGACTTTGGGGTTGGAAAATGGAAGGCAGGGCCTCTGGCTTGAGTCTCCGCCAGTGTAAACGGTCTGTCCCAGGCAGACGCCTGACGTCTAAGGTGGTTTGATCCCTTGCTCCTGCAACAGCTTCCTGAGGCCTGGGGACTTGTCCCAGCCACAGAGCAATAGTCCCCCGTCCCTCTAGATCCTTCTCCCCCATGCTGGGGATGACCCCAAGGCCCCCTTTGCAGAGTCCATGGTGACACGGCCAAGGCTTCACCTGGCTCTCGGAGCTGCTGTCCAGGTGAGCCTGGCCTCTCCTCCCAGGGCAGGTGAAGGGCGGGCGATGCTGTCCCTCACGAGGGCAGGCGCTGAGGCCAAGGCCTGTCCCCCAGGACCCCCTGTGGGGGCCCCCAGCCTACCTTCTTAAGTCCCTTCCTTCCTTAGGAAAGTTGCAGAGCTTTCTGAGGTCCAGCTTCATGTCACACACAGTAGCGATGATCAGAGTATGGAGGGAACACCGTGACACATGCAGAGTACTTAGCATGGTGTCTGATGCAAACCTAGTAAGTGCTCACTAAATGCAAGCTCAGAATAGCCACGGCATAGGCATACACACACCATGCAAGTACATATATGGATACATGGGCACACAGTGAGCATACATGTGCATAACACACATACCCTACATGTATGTACCACGTATGTGTGTGCATAGCTAGCACATGTGTGAACCTGTCTATACTGTGATGTTGTAAACTTGTGCTGTACACATGATCACATGCATGCATATGTGTACACATAACACATGTGTGCCTATATTGTACACATATACACGTGAGCAGGCATAATACATGTTTATGCCCGTGTGCACCATGCCATTTGTGTACATACATGGGATAGCGCATAGATACATGCATGCATACAGCATATAGATGGATGCATGGGTTCACTACACATATATATGTACACACAGACACATGCACATGCACATATACACACTGAATATACACATCATGTACATGTGTGTCTGCATGTGCTGTACATATATGCATGCCTTTGGTGCATGTGTGCATGCAAACACAGACACCCTTGGCAAACCCATAATACACATCTCCTTGTATAATACACACATGTTACGCACACATGCGCACATATAACATGCACGTGTGGGCATGCCTGTCACGCCACACGCAGTGCCCGTGAGCTCAGACCCTTCTGCAAGGAGGCGCTCTGGGGACAGGAGGCCCAGAGCCTCCCCCTTCCAAGACAAAATGGCCCAGAGCCTCTTCCGAGAATTCTGTACGTTATCGCACCGCACATGGGCTTTGTCTTTCTGGAGAGTCCTGTGCTCACAGAGAGCTCGGGGGTCTGAGGTTGGAGGGCAGGGATGCCCCACTCCTTCTGGATTCAGGCGGCCCCCTCCCTCTGCTGAGTCCCTGCCGCTCCCCGGCTTGGTCAGCTGCCTGCTTCTCTAAGGAGGATGGGTGTGAATGCGGGCAGGCCTGGGGCCGGCTGCGGGCAGGCTGTAGGCAGGCTGGGTTAGGGGAGCTGTACACTTGGCAAAGGGCTTGCAACGATGGGCATTTCTAAAGGATGGGACCCAGAGGCTTGCCTGGCCAAGCAGATGGAAAAAGAGTGAGGATTTGTGCCAGAAGACAGGGTTCGATCAGCTGGGTGGGAGCAGGAAGCTGGTTGCGGCTTCCTCTCACACAGGGCCTGACATGGCTGCCTTCTGCCCAGGGTTGGAAGGCCTCCCGAGCTGGTGTGGCATCCATCAGACCACCTGCCTTAGCTGATCCTGGTGGCTGCCAGAGGGTCGTGTGAAGGCCTTCAGGGCCTCCTCTCTGGGAGAAGACAGGACAGGAAGATAGCGGCTTAAACTAGGCCCTGGGCAGGGCCTGGACTAGGCCTCCACCCTGGGCGCCAGATTCCTTGATTCTTGCACGGTTGTCTGCTTTATTGACCCTGCCACAAGCGGCTCAGGCCCTGCTCTGTAGGTCCCTTTAGAGACATCAGAAAACATTCCTGGAGCGTCCCCAAACCGGAAGAGGCCCATGCTTGCAGCGAGGTCGATCCCGCCCGGAGAGCCTCCGCTCTCCCTGGCCTTCCGCACAGCCCCAAAGCCAAACCACTGGCGTTCAGACATAACGTTCCCAAAGAGGCACACTGGCCCAAGGCACGGGGCCTCCCCGGGGCCCTGTGACACCCCTGTTCCGCTCTTCCAGAACTGTGTGTCGTGGCCACTGCCAATCTGGTTAGAGCCTGTCCAAAGGACAAAGGGACCCCAGGAAAGCATCAGCCTGGAGACACCCCGCTGTAATTGCTGTTTCTCAGGACTCTCAAGGGGGCTTGGAAACACTGTATGCAAAGATCCCAACGTAAGGAATAAAATCACCAGGCAAGCAATGGAAGGCTCAGAACACGCTCCCCCAGAGGCTCTGGGCTGCCGCTCCTCTGTTCTCATTCATTCATTCATTCATTCATTCATTCATTCATTTGTTCACTTATTCAATGAGAGTGCCAATTCATGCAGCTTCCTCCAGCACATGCATCCTGGGCCACGGGCCCAGAGCAGGCGGCCTGCCGAGGGGCCGCGGTCCGGTTTAGGAGCTGCCCTTGGCGTCACCTGACTGTTCCGTCACACATTTCCCCTTGGCTCCAGTCCTTGACCCTGGGTGGGTTTCTGAGTCTCTAGGACCTTTGGCTGTTCTGTCGATGTTTCTGAGATGTTTTCCGGCACACAGGAAGTGTCTTGTTTGATTCTCCCCTCCCCCCCCCATATGAGCTTGTGGAGGTCCCTCCCTTTCTTTAGGCCTCAGTTTCCTCACCTGGGGAAAAAAAAAAAAAAAGATTTGGATCCGAACTAGTCAGAGCCTTCTCAGATCTGGCAACGTAAAGGCCCGTGGTCTCAGGGTGTTTCTTCTGCCTTTCTTCTCCTCTCCCTTGTGGCCACCCCCGCCCCATTTTCTTCTCCTTGGTCATGTCAGGTCAGTGCCTCCTGCAGCTACAGCCCCAGCCCTGTGGCCCCGGTGCACACGGGAAAACCAGGGTGGTTGTAAGCTGAGGCTCACATCCTGGGAGTGGGAAATGGCTGCTGTCCCATACTCTCCTATTTGTCTGTGCACCCCGATTCAAGGATGCTGATGGTGTACTGCATAGAATGTTCCAGAAGGGATCAGATAAATCCACAGCCAAGAGATCCTTCAGGGGGGGTCTTTGTGAGGAAAGGAAAGAGCTGTTGGGCGCCGATGGCTGATGACTGGCAATTCTTCCAAAAGAGCCCATGCATCGTGAGCGTATGCACCAGTCCCGTGGAGTGGGGAAAGCCACCGGCCTCCTTCTGGGCCCCGGGCTCTTGTTTCTGGTGTGTGTCTCTGGGGGCCTTGCTCTGTAGGCAGCACCGTGGGGTCTGAGGGTCAGGTGTCAGGGACAAAGCTCTGGACATCACCAGCTGCTGCCCCTGGGCAGTGGGGTGACAGTGAATACGGGGGGGGGACTTGGGTCCATGCTGGGATATCGGGGTCCCCAGGGGAGACTCCAGGCCTCCTGTAGGTGGTACCCTCCCTGCTCAGGCAACCTTCCTCTGAGGAGCAACCCGCGCGCCCTGGCTGAGAGCACAGCATTGTCCTTGGAAGCAGCCCCGTGGCCTGTCAGAGGCCAGGTGTCCCCTGCTGTGTATGGCCCCGGCTTCTTGTGTTTCTGCCCAAGTAAACAGCACTTAGCCCTCAACGGAGGCCAAGCTGGAATTGCCAGGGACATGCAGAGCCTACCCTCCACCCAGAGAGCGGCTGGCACGCTGGGGCCCTGGCGCAGAGGCGGCACAGCCTGTTTCCCCTGGGGCGTGGGCTGGGAGGGGCAGGTTAACTTAGACAGGGTCTCTGGACACTGAAGCTTCCCCTCCCTCTGACAGCCTCCTCGGGGAGAGCTGAGTCTCCACGGCAAGGGCAGCCTAGGACCTGCGGTTTGGCCAGCCAAGGCGCCCGCATGCCCTCTCGGCTGGAGCCCCTGACCCAGACAAGACAAAGCCCTGCACCCAGCCCCATTCCAGCACTGCTCGGCCCTAGTTCCGTGGACGTCACTTCTCCTCCCTGGGCTGGCTTTTGCTTAGGCTTTTTTGTTGGCAAATAACCTAATGGCAATCCCTTTCTTCATTCCAGAACACAAAGGAAGCTGTAGCATGCACCCTCCATACCCCCACCTCCCCCCAATCTGTGATTCTCCAGCTGTTGCCCCATGTGGGGGTCTGGGCTGGGCTGCAAGATTGCTCTGCTCACTCCACCTTTGCTCTAGGCCCCAGATTGGTTCTCTGGTCCTCCGTCCCATTCAGAACCACCACCCTGCTGGGCACCTTAAGAGCCAGATGAGCTCTCCCACAGTCCCCACGCTTTCTGGGAATCTCCGAGCCCCGAGTTCAGACACAGAGGGAGATGGTTTCCACGTGTGCCGTGGGTACCCCCCAATGCTCGGCCGTGTCCAACGGGACTCGGAGAACATTGCTGTGGTCATTAGTTAACATATCAGGGAGAGGGAGGAAGGGGAGAGCTGAATAATTACAAGCAGTTCGGCGATTTTTTTTCTCCTAGTGACTAAGGTTAAAATGAATAGGGTTGAACCGCTGCCCAGGCAGTAGGCTTGTTAAAGGAAATGGTATTTAAAATGATTTTTGAGCCAAAGCAATTTGGCTGCTTGGAGGCGTCCTTTATCTTTTGCTTTCAAGAGGATAATAATGTTTAAAAACGAAGTCACTCATACCATTTCCTGTCGGAAAGCCGGGTGGTGATGGGCGGCCGGTCCCCGTTTGTTTACGCGCTCGGTGATGGCAAATGCGCTCTTAATGGGCCCGTCCCACAGAGCCCGTTTGGTGGTGGCTCTCACCAAACAAAGCCCAGTGCTGTGCTTGCATTTGTGCCTGGCTCCAATCTGACAGCTCTGGTGCCCACGTTGCCACTGTTGCGGGGGGGGGGGGGTATTCTACCCAGCATGACCCGACAGGGGTTCAGGGGTGGAGAAGAGAGGCCGAAAGAGGATGGGATGGGTTTGCTTAAGGGGTCTCCTCCCTGCAGAGCACATAAAGAAAGCTAGGAAGGTTCTAGGCAAATCCTCTTGGGGAGGCCTGTCCCCTGCCATGAAGGCACAGACTCACCCTCAGGCTGACAGAAGCGGCAGAGCAACCCCACCCCACTCCAGGGAGAGATGGAAGCCACTGGAAGGTCTGCAGGCCTGACCCACCCTGGTGGGGCCACTCAGGGGTTATGAGGTGACATGGATCAAGGCTGGGGGGAGCTGGCTCCCGCCTTTGCAGCCCCCATACGCTCTGCCCAGAGGTGCTTTAACCAACTAACGGCGAGCAGTGTCCACCTCCTGCCGTCGGCTCCCAGAATTCCCTCAGCAGCACTAGGGGATGGGTAGAACTTTCTGCAGCAGTAAAAGAGAGTTGGAGATATGTCCTCCTGTATTAGGACTTGAACACACACACACGCACGCACACACACACACACACACACACGCATGCATGCATGTAGACGGGCACTGCGTGGAAGTGCTGAGCACCGCTCCTGGCCTACAGCAGCTCCCCCACACACCCCGGAGCCTTGTCGGAGCTCACCTTCCATCAGTCACTCACATGCAGAGTCTCCCTGTGCTGGAGCCTGGCACTCCAGACCTCTGCCTCTCAGCAGACCCAGGGCACTGTCTTGAGGTTTCCCTCCCCTTGAGTCACTTCCTGCCCAAGTCTGACCACAGGAGGCTCAGAAAAGTGAGGAACCATGAGATGGAGCCTCGGGGGAGGCTTTCTGGTGCTTTTTACTTGGTGTTGGGGTCACATGACACCTAGCAGGAATGGAGTGCTGCTGGAGATGGTGGGGACTCAGGCCTGGCCTATACTTGTCCTTTCTCACTGGGGATGCCAGCAGCTCTCTCTCTCTCTCTCTCTCTCTCTCTCTCTCTCTCTCTCTCTCTCTCTCTCTCTCTCTCTCTCTCTCTCTCTCTCTCTCTCTCTCTCTCTCTCTCACACACACACACACACACACACACACACACACACACACACCATTATAGGCTGAGCAGAGGGATCTAGGGGCTCCTGCTCCCTGGATACATTTTAAACACACTTCTGAAGGCTTCGATGGGGAGGTGGGTTTTGCTCTTCACAGGATGCAAATTTAATGGACTGTGATTTTTCTCCAGATCTGCTGTTTCAAAAAAAAAAAAAAAGACAGCATTAAAAAAGCAACTCAGAATTTCTTTTTGCTCAGGGAAAAAAAAAAGGAAGAAAGAAAGAAAGCAATCTGCTTGCTATTCAGGCCCAAGATTTTCCTGAGAGATTACTGTACTTGCTTGCCAAGATGTTAGCTAAAGGAAAACACATTTGCTATAGATCAGAAATATTTATCCTGTTCTGGGCAGGAGATCTGAGGAGCCTCATCAGAATGTATAGCACCTGGAAATGTGATGGGACACCGTCTCCTGAGCCACTGAGAGGGACTCATGAGTCTCTGGGGAGGGAGGGAGAGCCTGGAGACAGAGTCGGGCCAGGCCCCATGGTTTAGACTTCGGTCACACTAATTCAGCAGAAAGGGAACACCTGCCCGAGGTGTCAGCTGTCAGCTGACCTCTCACATATGCTCTGAGGTGGGAGGGGGCACCCAGTCAGGGACCAGTTCAGGGGTGAGTAGAGACGGTCACACATCAGCTTCCTGGCAGGGAGGAAGGGGCCTGACCTCCACTGAGCACCAAACTATGACCTTGAAAGATCCTTCTCCACCTTTTACAAGTTCCTCTCAAACAGCAGGTTCTTTTGTTTGTTTGTTTTGTGGTGCCAGTCCCAGAGCTTGAACTCAGGGCCTGGGTGCTGTTCCTTAGCTCTTTTACGCAAGGCTAGCACTCTACCACCTGAGCCACAGCTCCACTTCCGGACTTTTGCTGGTTAACTTGGAAATGAGAGTCTTACGGACTTTCTTGCCCGGGCTGGCTTTGAACCACCATCTTCAGCTCTCAGCCTCCTGAGTAGCTAGGATGACAGGCATGAGCCTCCAGTGCCTGGCAGACTTACCAGACCCCAGTGTGGTCCCTGCAGAAGAGGGAGAGATATACTTGTAACTATGGGGAGCTTATAACTAATGGGGAGTCCTAATAATTATTTCCACCTTGCTGCAGGCCTGTGTCCTTGGGCCTTGGGAGAGACACAAGACCCAGTGTGTGGTCCGGGAAGTGTTTTCTCATTGTACCTCCCTAGTCTTCTGTCGCTGTAAGGGGGTTTATTTGGTGTCGCCAGTGGCCTTCCTAGTTCTTTTCAGGGAAGATGGGGTTGAGGATGGGGATTGGGATGGAGGAAGGTCTGGCAGGCCGGGACAGACCTGCTCCGTCATTTCTACTGACCCAACCAGGTGCGTGTGGGGCGAGGCCTTCCTCCAGTCCCATGCCTGTCAGGGAAGTCTCTAACGAGGGTTTTGTTGGCCCGGGAGGCTGCACCCTTTTGCTTGGAGCTCCTAGATCTTGTTCAAACAGAATTACTCCCAGGGCTTCTCAGGGAGAAACCCGTCCAGGGAAGACTGAAAATCCTGGGATTTATGGTAGGGTGCTTTTTTCACTTTTCTATTTTGGTCTTGTTCAGAGTGCCGGGGGCTGTAAGTCCATGGCAGGTGGATCACTGCTCGTTTCTTCCCCATTCCTCTCTCACCTGGCCCAGGGCCAGCCCTCTGAGCTCCTGGGGTTCCAACCCCCCCCCCCAGGCCATCCTCCCCCTGGGCCCTCTCTGTCTAGGGTCAGATGAGTAAAGTGGTAGTGTGTTGTGCTTGAAAACCTCATAGAAGACAGCACCGGTGGCTCAGCCTGTCATCCTAGCTACTCAGGAGGCTGAGATCTGAGGATCTCGGCTCAAAGCCAGCCCTGGCAGGAAAGTCTGTGAGACTCTTATCTCTGATGATCCACCAGAAAACCAGAAGTGGTGCTGTGGCTCAAGTGGTAGAGCAGTCACCTTGAGCTGAAGAGCTAAGGGACAGCACCCAGGCCCAGAGTTCAAGCCCTAGGACTGACCCCCCAAAAAAAACCAACCTCCTAGAGGAGGCTGGAGGCTGATCAGGAGGGAGAGAGAAGGTTTGCAAGCCTGCATCAGGCTCTCTGGAAGGTGGGCATGTGTAGGGCCTGCATATGACTTTCTGGGTGCAGGAGCAGCCTAGAGATGGGGTGCTGCGACAGGTTAAGGGCGTTAGTGCAGTAGATGGGAGAAGGTGAAGGGGGGTCTGCGCTGCTGCCGATGTCCACATGCACGGACCCTTACCTCGGGAGCCTCCCAGGGGAGCAAGCCACCACACGCACGGACCCCGGCCTCAGGAGCCCCCCGGGGGAGCAAGCCACCACACGCATGAACCCCGGCCTCGGGAGCCCCCCGAGGGAGCAAGCCACCAGTGTGGAAGTCGGGCCTCGCTTGTCCCCTGTCGGTAGTTCAGGAAGTAAAAGCAGGGCAGGAAGATGACCCCCCTGGTACAGTCCTGTTGTCCCTTCAGAAGGGAGGCCGGTGGCTCATCCCTGGAGAGCCAGGGCCGGCCGCCTGCCCAGCCCCACTCCAGCCTCCACTGTGGAGCCTCTGCCCAGAGAACTCACAGAAACAGCTCCCTTCCTCCATCATGTGGAGACAGACACCAAAGCCACGCCAGCCTCTCCCCACCTCACCCCCCTCTCCAACCCAGGACCTGGGACCAAGCCAAATGACCAAGCCCATCTAGGTCTCTATCCTGTAGTTTCTCTGCACGGTTAGAGTCTGCACAGTTGAAGGCTATAGCCTCCAAGGATGCTGGCAAAGGCCTCTTCCAGGCCAGTGCCCCACCCTGAGACTCTGAGCCCTCACCCCCACCCCGAGACTCAGAGTCCCCATTCCCACCCCCACTCCCCCCTCCCCCCCCCGCGCCTCATCCCTACCTACCCGCCCTGCGGCTGGGCAGGCACTGCTGAGTCCCCGGGCAGATCTAAGCTAGAACCAGCCACCGCAGAAGCCCAGCCCAGCCTTCCCACCTCTGAACCAAGCTGTCTAGTAGGGAAAGGGGGGATGATGTCCCTGCTGGGGTGGGTCTGGCTCCACGCCCCTGGGCATGGTGGGCCTGGGGAGGAGGCGGTGGCCAGGCCCGGCCTTCTGGCCATGCTTGTGTTACACCGGGTTTTCACTCCTAGGAACCCTTCACGAGTCTAGCTTGTTCTTGGTGAGCCTTCTGCTGATGCCCCGACACTTTCAGGAACTTTCTGGCTCCTGCTTTCCCTCGGTGCTCTGTCTTAGAGACTTGCCTGGTTAAGGACACACCCTGGGGGTCGGAGCTCAGAGAGCATGCTGACGGAGTCCATCCCCGGGAGAGAGGGGAGGCCGCAGGGCTGAACTGAAAGGACTGTGCCCCTGGGAGGCGTGGCCTGGGCTGTGGGTCCCTGGGAGGCGTGGCCTGGGCTGTGGGCCCCTGGGAGGCGTGGCCTGGGCTGTGGGTCCCTGGGAGGCGTGGCCTGGGCTGTGGGTCCCTGGGAGGCGTGGCCTGGGCTGTGGGCCCCTGGGAGGCATGGCCTGGGCTGTGGGTCCCTGGGAGGTGTGGCCTGGGCTGTGGGCCCCTGGGAGGCGTGGCCTGGGCTGTGGGTCCCAGTAGAGCCCGACCTCGCCTTTGTGTGGAATGAATCCATTCATCCTGGAGTGGGAGCAGGAAAGGGCACCGAGCTCCCTGCTTGTCAGGATTGCTCAGGACCCTGGGGATTCATGAGTACATTCGTGTGTCCATGAGTGTGTGCATGTGTGTTGCCTCTGGTATGTTCATGTGTCCGCGTGTGCATGTGCGGTTCTGGGTGTGTGCTGTGTATGTGCGAGTGAGCGTGGGAATGCGTCAGTGTGCGCTGACTGTGAAAGTGTAGGCGTGCAAGCCTGGTGTGTGTGAGAAGGTGTGGGCGTGAAGATCTGGTGGTAGCTTAGCCTTGGATGCTTGCAGGGCTTAGCAGTGCCCAGCTTCTGTGTCACCTGCCACCTTCTATTATTGCTCTGATTTTTTTTCCCACTCCTGGGGCTTGAACTCAGGGCCTGGGCACTATCTCTGAGCTCTTCAGCTCAAGGCTCACACTCTACCACTTGAGCCACAGTACTATGTCTGGCTTTTTCTGTGTATGTGGTACTGAGGAGTTGAACCCAGGGCTTCATGTGTGCCAGTCAAGCACTCTATCACTGAGCCACCTTCCCAGCCCCCACCTGCCACCTTCTCAAGCAAAGCTGAGGCTCCGTGGGCTCTGGTCCTGAGGTGGAGGGTCTGCCTCCCTGGGCAGCCTGATGCCAGGAACTGCCCTTGGTCAGCAGCGGTGGTCCCAGAGACCTCCCAACCACATTCACACTCATGCTGGCCTGGCCGCGAATACGACAGCTCAGCATCAGAGCTGCAGGCTGCAGCAAAGATGGAGGCCAGTGTTTGTCTCCTTTCTCTACAACCGGCTTCGGAGGGAAGAGCAGATGCCTGTGTTCTTTGCCATCTTGGAGCTCTGAGTCTTGGTGGTGCTGAGCAGACCCAGCACCACGGCTGTGGCCTCCTTGGGCTGCAGACCGGGTACCCAGTGAGCAGGCTTGCCACTGCCCTCCTGTGAAAAGGCCTATTTCATTGCGGCCAGCAACGTGAGCCACGCGAGGGAGATGAGTAAGCAGATTCTAGAACCTTCTCCTGAGACCCTTAGGGGAGGAATTTCAAGGAGGCTCTGACCCTCCAGGCAGCAGCAACATGTGGCTGAGAAAAAAAAAAACTAATGGTGAGAGTGGTTCGAAGCAGGAGTGCGGGGTCTGCTTGTGAAACCACAGAGGACCGAGGATCAGCTGAGCACACCCCAGCTGCCAGCCCGCGGTGTCACTGTTGCAGATTTCTGTCTTCTTGAGCCTCCTGTGGGACTCGCTGGAGACACCTCTGTCCTGCTCTGCGTCTGTGGGCTGTAGGTGGTGGGTCGGGGGTAAGGAAACGGGAGGCTGGCCTGCAGAGTTGCCAGGTCTAGCAAAGCAGAAGTCTGGATACCCTGTTACACTTGAATTCCAGATAAACAGTGCATCTCTGAAAACATAATAGAAGTATGTCCCCAACAAAATGTGAGATATCCTTTATAGAATCGATGCGTCGCTTGTGCGAGATTCCAATCCATACTGCAGCCTCTGTCTCACCTGGGACCCTTCTGCTATGGGCTTCTCCCTTTGGAGAGAAGCCTGTTCTTGCATCTGAACACAAACTTAGGGATGTGATGATGGATGGAGGGACAGAGGGAAAGAAGGAAGGGAGGAAGGGAGGGAGGGAGAATTAGAAGGAGGGAGGGTTAACAGTGAGTAGATGGATGGATGAAGATATGGATAGATGGATGGATGAATGGATGGACAGATGGACAAATGGATGGATGGATGGATGGATGGGCATATAGCTGCTGGAACCCAAATCCTTGGCTGCTTGTGGCTGTTGATGGGTGACTGTGAGCTAGAGTCCCTAGGTCTCCAGCTGTGAACATCTGACCCCCTGGTTTGGCAGTGATCCCTGGCTGTGGAGCCTGCCAGGGGGATGGGAGGGAGCCAAGGGCTTCCTTGGCCCCAGCCGTGGTCCATGCCCCGGGGCGGGGGGGGGGGCCCACAGAGAGGCTGGTGGCTTTCTGGTTTGAGGCAGACGGCAGTGAGGAGACTGCCAATGGCTGGGACAGGTCCCAGGTCGGCAGAAGCATTGTGCAGGGCCTGCTTAGATCTCACAGTGTGGCCTGTCCCCCATACATCAGCCTCCGGGCCCCCAATCCCAGCTCCCCGAGTCCTCGGCCAAGGGCACATGCACAGCCAGCCTCTGTGCAGAGACGTGGCTTTTGAGAAAGTGTGTCCTTTCTCAGGCAGGAACATTTGCAGTCGGAGTCTGTGTGCAGGGTTTTTATCCCTCTAACGCAGGCCTGCAGGATTTAGTGCACAACCTCTCCAGAGGAAATGCATGCAATAAAAATTTGATGGGCTCCGGCAGTTCAGCAGTCTCCTTACGAATTCCAAGCGTTTGTTTGGTCCCCGGCTTGAGCAGGAACTTGGTGATTTTCTGCAAATGGCCCTGCAATGTCACCCCAGCCCCCTGCTCTCCAGGAAAGGGCAGGGCCCCCTCCAGGCTAGGACAGGGAGGCTCTGACCCTCTCCCTAGAGCTCTGAGGATTCAGGGACCCCCCCCATTACCCCATGACACGGTGAGGACACTGGAAACACAGATGCCTGCCAGGACACAACGCCAGTTAAGGAGCAGAAATTAATTCACGGTGGTTGGTGGGAAGTGGATGCATTGTCGGTGGGACCGCTCTGGTGGTCTCCTTGCTCTGTGTGCGTCCTTCAGGGGCTGGAACAGCGCACATGTCCCCTGTCCTAGGCCCCTGTCTCACCCTGAGTTCAGGCTGGGCATGGACAGGCATGCCTGAAATGAAGGCGGCCCCGTGAGCCCCCGGCTGTCTGCTCTCACCCCTTAGCCAAGCCTGGGTCAGAGGGGGAGCCGGGGGCCCGTGGAAGGCTGGTTGGGGAGGGCTGAGCCCCATGACCTAAAAGATCCCGTGGGTAATCCATTAGGAGTTGGGCCAGCCCCTGTCCACCCAAGCCCTCTGCCTGGTGGTGCAGAGCCAGCATGCCGGGAAGTGATCCTAGGCCTCCACCCCAACCGAAAGGCAGAGCTGGGGACCAAAACAGACATCCACAGCCTGGAGGGCCAGGCCGCACAGCCTTCGATTGCAGTCACCGAAGGTGGAGAGGGGACGGAGGAAGCCACAGGGTCTGCTCACAGATGCCCAGAGCACAGGAGCATCCCCCGGTCCCCAGCCACATGTCCCTAAGACACAGCCAGCCCAGGGGTTCCACTGAGGTGGCCCAGATCTCCCTGCGGCCCAGTTCATGCACAGACGCCACCTTCATGGCGAGGAGAGGGCCGGGTAGCCATCCTTCCCACACTTACCCCGAGGCCAGCTCAGAAGTGGACACTGACCGAAGCTCTGGCGGGCATTCGTTGGCCATTTATGTGCCTATAAAATATGTACTAAAGTAAGACCATGGCTCACGCCTGTAATCTCAACTACTCAGGAGGCTAAGATCTGAGGATTGTGGTTCAAAGCCAACCTGGGCAGGAAAGCCCATGAGTCTCTTATCTCCAGTGGGTCACCAAAATGTAGGAAGTGGAGGTGTGTCTCAAATGGTAGAGCGCTAGCCTGGAGCACAAAAGCTCAGGGTCAGCAGGGAGGCCCAGAGTTCAAATCAGCACACACACACACACACACACACACACACACACACACACACACACACACACACACACACACACATACATACACACACACACACACACACACACACACACACACACACACACACACACACACACACACGGGCAAGGTGGCCTTCCCACCCAGGTGTGGCAGGTGTAAGCACTTGGCCTGCAGGGCGCACAGCCTGGGCTGGGCTGGGCTGTGTAGTAAGTGAAGCCCAGAGAGGGGCCCCCCAGGCTCACCTTCACCCCAGCACCATCCTGACCCCTGGGGCCCTGAGAACGTGGGGCGGTGCCGTTCACCCCCAACAACCCACAGTGAGGCTCATGTGACCCGGCTGTGACAAGGCCCGCGCCGTGGGGGAGAGACAAGGGGCGGAGGGCTGCGAGGGAGCAGCAGCGGGCACCGCAGGGCTGCGAGGGAGCGGCAGCGGGCACCGCAGGACTGCACGGCGCAGGAGCTCCGGTCGTGTCTGGTGCCTCGGCCTCAATAGTTACCCACGGCCAAGGCGGCTCTGTGGGCAAGGGACGGGGCCAGGAGGCGGCCCACCCAGAGCTGAAATATGGAAGCACGTCTGGGCCTGACATGGGCATGGACGGACAACCTTGGAGTGTCCTTGGACTGTAGAAGGGGAGACTGCAGCTGTGAGCCGGGCCCCGCCGGACAGTCCTGTCCACCAGGCCTTGCCACTGCTCCCTGGAGACCGCCCGGAGTCCTGCCTTGGCTCCTCCTGAGTCCACCCCCGTATTCAGCATCAGGGCCTGGATTCCCCTGGGCACAGCAAGATGGCTGAGGGTCTGTGGTAGGCAGACCAGGCCCTCTAGGTGCTTCTATGTGACCACCCATTGCATCCCCCAGCCAAAAGGAGCCTCTCTCCCTCTCTCTCCCTCCCTCCTTTCCCCCTTCCTCCCTTCCCCGCCCTTCTCTCCCCTCTGATGGGCTTCCTGGGGAGGAGTTCAAGGTGGCGGAGGGGAGGCAAGCCGGGTTCCATTGGTGGGAAGAGAAGGGGGAGGTGGTTGGTTGGAGGGGAAGGGGCCTCCTGGGTCCTCACACACAACTCACGCACACTCACATTGAAGCACTATGCTCCTCACACGCTCCATGCCTCCCATGCACATTTGTGTTTAGGGCTCAGCACCGCAGCTGGACTGTGCTCACAGCGTCTGCGGGGAGCGCCTGCAGTCCCTGGCTGGTGGGGTCTGGAGAGCCTTCACAGGACTTCACTCCCTCTTCCTCTTGCTCACCTCCTCTCTCGGTTGGCTTGGCGCCTGGAAAGCCCGCCCACCCCCAGGAGGACGCAGGCCCTTTATTACCCCACTGGCTCGAATACCACATCACAGTAATTGAAAGTGGCTTGACTCAAATTGCATTTTCCGAAGCGTCTGGGAAGCTGGGGGTAGGGGGAGGAGGGTTCAGGGAGGGGAGCGGTGGGGAGCTGGGGCCAGACCCTGGTGGACAGCTCTGGAGAGGCTCCAAGGCCTCCTGGAGGAGGAGGGGCAGTGTCCCAAGCAGCGCCCCTGTTCTGGATGGCTTTTGTTGTCCTCCAAGCCCATCAGTGTACCTGTCCACCCAGGGCAGGCCTAGCCACGTTTGTTGACTGGATGCTGGTTGCGCCCTGGGCCTTTGCTCAGGTGGCACGGGCTTCCTGGTGTGACTTGTCCCTCGCACAAACCTTCACCATCCTGGTGAGGTTTGCGGAGCCCTCAGCTGTGTTCCAGCCAGGGGGCTGGGCACTTCAGTTAGTATCTCATTAAATCTGCCCAGATGCTTACGAAGCAGAGATTATCCTTGCTGCTTTTAAGCGGGGAGCTAGAGCCCAAGGGTACAGACCCCCACAAAGAGGAGGCCTGGCCGCATCTGGGATCTCCACCTTGGGGCTTGTACTCCAAGCAAGGCAGGACTGGCTCCCGGCTTCCAGGCCCTGGCAGACCTCTCTGTACTGCGCACACAGCCCCTCCAGCATGCCTGTCGTGGGGAGGGACCCTGCCCCCCCTTCCAGGTGTTTGGGAAGCTGGGGTGGGGGCGTGGCTTGAGAAATACCCTGTGAGTTTCAGAGACTGACTTGGTGACCGTGTCTGTGAAGTCCTGAGGGGGGGACTTCAGGTCACTGGGTCTCTGGCACTGAGCCTGGAGCATGGCAAGCGTGCAGAAGATGTTTGTTAAATGGAATTGTGAAGGAGAAAAGGAGAGAAGGAGGAAGGGTGGGAGAGAAGAAGGAAGGAGGGAGGGGAGAAGGGAGGGAAGAGAGGGAAGGATGGAAGGCAGGGAGGAGAAGGAAGGAAGGAAGGGAGGGAGGGAGGAAGGAAGGAAGGAAGGAAGGAAGGGAGAGAGAGAGGGAGGACAGGATGGAGTAGGCAGGGCAGATAGGAGGATAGGACACAGAGTTCAGCCCTTGACAACAGACATCAGAACTCAATTACCTGCTGCAAAAATAAGCATCTGCAAAGCTGGGTCCTTGTGGCTCACGCCTGTGATCCTAGCTTCTCAGGAGGCTGAGATCTGAGGACCAGGGTTTGAAGCCACAAGATGCTTATCTCCAATTAACCATCAAACAACAACAACAACAACAGGAAGTGGAAATAGGGCTCAAGTGGTAGAGTGTCAACCCATCGACCTTGAATAAAAAGCCTAAAGAAGAGTGTGAGGTCCTGAGTTCACACCCCAGTACTGGCAGGCGTGCATGTACACGCACACACATACACACGCACACACACAATTATCCTCCAGTTCCCTCCCTGCCCTCCTCCATCCCGATTTCTCCAGCACACCCAGCTAAGGGGTGGACGGGTAAGCAGAAGGCTGGGAACATGCCAAGGCGCCCATCACTGTGACATAAAGACTGTGAGCCACAGTCCCTCCCGGGCCGGGCAGGGTGCTGGCCCTGTGCATGAGGCTGTCCTGAGCCAGCCAGATAGAGGACAGGAGGCAAGAGTAAACCAGGCCCTTCCCACCAGCATTTGCTCAAAGCCTTGGGTCCCATGACCATGGAGGGTTTTTCCTTCCTCCTGTCCCAACCAAGAGGGGAACGCACAGGAGTTGTCTTGTAATCACATCTGTTCCGTGCGAAGGCCAGGCCAGGCCAGGCCCTCTTGCCCGGTCCCTGGAGTTGAGGCTACACAGCAGGAGGGAAGCCAGCAGAATGAAGCAGGATGAGGGAGCCCGAGCCCCCGCCGGGGCGGGCCACCCTCGGAGCTGGTGAGGGAAGATGAGGATTCAGGACACAGATCCTGCGTAGCGACACCGATTTGATTTCTGAACCCTCAGTGCCGCACACTTTATTGTCCGCGGACACTTGTGCCATTTTTTCCCCCTGGTTTACTCTATTTCTGGATTATTGTCTATAAGTTTCAGAACAGGCCAGGGTCCCTGAGTGGTTTATAAATTAGGGCTGTATTCTGGGAGCACCCAGCAGTGTTGCAATATTTTAGGTGGTGTCAGAGTTTCCATTATAAACCCCATTTCTCAGAGGTTTATAACTCAGCCATAAAAATGCACCAAGGCCCGAGGCTTGGGCTACACCCTGGGTTGCTGTGGGTCCTTCCAGGTCTCTGGTGGGTACCCGGCAGGCATGCAGGAAAGCAAGAGGCTGGGATGCACTCTGTGTCCTGGTATGAGAGGCGTGCCTTGTAAGGAAATCACTCTTAAGTCATCTTGAGAAGAAGAAGAAACTTCTTCTAAGGCCGTATAGATCCCTTTCTGCTAGTTACTGCTCCAATGATAGATGCCTTCCACATCAATTTTTGTGTGTGTTTGTTTTGCTGTATGTTTTTGAGACAAGGTTTCACTGTCTAGCCTGTGCTAGCCTCAAAGTCTCCATCCTCCTGTCTCTTCCTCCTGAGTGCTGGGATTATAGGCATGTACCACCACACCTGGCTTACAGATTGTTTTTCGTGCCAGGAAGAGATCTCAGACTTGGTACAGTGGGTCTTGAAATCACACCTGCCATTTTCCCTGCCTAGTTGGAAGAGTCAGAGTCAGGATAAGCAGAGCTCAGGGCTGAGAAGCTTGTGAGATAAAAACCAAGGCCCAGCGCCCCTGCGTCCTCACGGGAATTCTGATTGGCCCGGGGACCAGAGCAGATTCCTTGTTCTGTAATTCCCAAGCTGATGCTGGCGAAGGAAATAGTTCTAGACAGACTGGAGTTGGACCGGTGAGGGGAGGGAGGCACAGAGGCTCCTTCTCCCCCATTAGGATCGCAGAATGGCAGGTCACGGCCAGAGCTGAGGAGGGAGGAGGACTTAGCATCCAGGGCCTTGGGATCCCTCCGCAAGCTATCAGAACTCAGGCAGAGAACCCTTCGTGTGACCCCTGAAGTCTTTGGGGCAAGAAAGTGCAGTACTGCAGGTGGCTTTCCTCCTGGCCATACCAGAGCCTCACCCACACAGGAAGTGGGTCCCTGCTAGGTTGATCCTGTGGAGGGGCGGTGGGGGTGCTGGACTGAGTCCCTCCACTGAAGAGCACATCCCTCCTTCCCGTGCATCCTGGTCCATAACTCCCTGGTTCCTAATCTGACTTGAAGATGCTGCTTCTGGTCCCTGTGTCATCTTTGCCAGGTTGGCCTCACCACCAGTCCCTGGCCAAACCCTCCACAGTGTCCGCCACCTTCCCACCCCACCCGACCCCCGCCTCGTGGTCCCCCAACAGCTGCCTCTGTGGGAACTTCCTGTCTCCTCCCTGCGCTTTCTCCCTGCTTCTCCTTCCATATCTCCTTGTCGCTCCCCTCGGCCTCCCATAGCCAGGCACTGAGCCCTGCCTGTGATTGGCCCTGATGCCCCTCATCCCCATCATTAGTTAGGGAACACCTGTCCCCTAGGAGACATCTCTCTTCTCTCAAGTAAACTCGGATTCGGAGGTGCTGGGGGCTTCCACATAGACTCCGGGAGGGAGTTCCACCTTTAGCAGCATCCCAGTGAAGGGAGCCACATGACCTGGGGAAGGGTGGGACCCCCATATCTGGCTGAGATTCTGCAGGGCTCAGAGCCCCTCCCAGCAACCTGATCTAGGAGAGAAGGTCAGGATTCTCCTTCGATCTCCTGTCCTTCCCAGCCAGCCCCTAGATCCCAGCCTGAGACACAGCCAGGCTGCCCAGGGCTGCATGAGTGGAGAAAGGCCTATGTTCCCTTCCATGCCTTGGCCTGCTATGAGCACTTACTATGTGCTAGCGGTGGCAATCTGAAGGGTTGGAACTGCATCAGGGAAGAGTATCAGGGCCAGGAAGGAGCTGGGGTGGTGCCAGGAAAGACTTTGACAAATAAGAGAGATTTGTCCCTTTTGCATAGAAACAACATGACCTGTGAGCAGGGCAGGAAGAGTCTTGTACTGGGGTTCCAGCCCTAAATGGGCAGAGGGCTGTGAACAGAGAGTCCTGACCAGCCTGCCACAGTGTGAGTGCATAGCAGGGAAAGAGTCATCCTTGATGGAAAGACCTGGAAAAAAATTATATTAAACGAAGTAAACCAGGCCCAAAGAAAAGTTGGTTGCATGGCTTCCCTAACTTGTGATAATTAGAATGTGTCTATGATATTCCTGACAGGGGATCTCAACAGCCCAACTGTTAAGTGCATAGGACTTTATATAATGAAATTTATCAACATGAACTCCAAGAATTGGAAACAAAAGGTTCTTATTTTGCCCTGTATGCAGTTATTTTTTTTTCTGTTTTAGTTTTCCATACACTTTGTCTTGTATATAAGTTCATCTGATCCGTGGAAGGAAAAGGGAATCACGGAAACAGCAAAGGATGATCTAATGCCACCGTGACACTCACTTGACACTATGTGGGAAATGAACTATACAACTTGGGGGTCGGGGAGTAGGGAGGGGTAAGCGGGAGAAAATGAGGAAGGGGGTAACAGTGTTTAAAAAGAACTGTACTCATTACCTTACTTCTGTAACTGTAACCCCGCTGTTCATCCCCTTTACAATGGAGCACCTGGCTGCGGTGGATCCTGGGGTCCAGGGAGGTCTCACGGGAGCTCCCCTAGCTGTTACTGCAGCAGTGGCATGTGTGTGGAGTTCCAAACCGTGTCGCGAGCCATACCGTCCTTGCCGGCTCCCTAACACCTCCACCGGGTGGCCCTGGCATCCTCTGATTGGCACCACTCACACACCAGCTCTGTCCAGGCCTGGGCATCCTTTGCTCAGTGGTCTTCGGGGGTTCCATGGGGAGCAGCCACTAAATGGCAGACCGCAGTCCTCATCTGAGTGCCTCTGCTGTGTGACTTGGGGTGAGCCTGTCAACCTCACTGTGCCCGTTTTCTCCTGGTCTGAAATATGGATGGATAGAGCCCAGAGCTCATGGCCTCCTAGGAAGGCACAGGTGGCCAGGGCATTAGCACTCAGGCTTAAATCCAGATGGGGGTTCTTGCCAGACACAGAGGGATCTCCCACATGCCCCCCCACATTCACCCCTGCTCATCTAGAAGAGAGAAGCATCTAGAGCAATGGTGACCCCAGGCCAAAGGTTCTGGGTCCCCCGAGTGCCTCCCTCACCTCCTAGAGCTGGCCGCATGAGAGCCCCAGACAGACCCCACGTGACTTTTTTCCCACAAGACCTGGTGGCGCTTTCTTCATTTGGGGTACTGAACAGGCCCCGAGGGTCAGCCCACTGAGTGGGAATGTCTGTGGGGCCTCCTGGAGGCCGGGGGCTCGGGCGCCTGGGTCCTGCCCCCCCCCCGTCACTCCCTCCCACACCCTGTGGAGATGCGCCAGCCCACCCGCAGCCAGGCCCCTCTCTCCCCCTTTTTCTCTCCTCTGTGCAGTCTCCGCTCCTCCACACAAAGTCACAGGCCCCACCACAGAGGGGTTGGGTTTGGAACTTAAAACACTTGCTCAAATTAATGACCAAAAATGTCAGATGTGTCCACAGCTAATTATTCATTAGATGCTTAATTAGTGCGGGATGATCATGACATTTTAATGTTATTAATTTTTATACTGTAATAGGAATTAAATTGTTCTGCTGTCCCAAAGCCTCCTGTTGGAGACACACTGTGGAACTGGGGGCTGGGAGGAGGCGGAGGCCGCGAGGGAAACAGAGCTGGGCAACATTTGGGGGGGCTCAGGGTGCAGCACCCCCTCCCCATGTGAAAGGCGCTGCCTCCAGGCTGAGGTGCAGCCTCCTCCATGCTGGGCCCTCCGGGTGCCAGGCTGATAGCAGAAGAGGGTAGACCAGATGTCTCTCCAAGGCTCCCCTTGCTTACATGGCTCAGGGTTTTACTTTGTTCTTTCCCTTTCCCCAAGATAGGAGAGAACATCCTGAAAACTCACATGGAGGAAGAGGGGGACCTGGGTTGTCCCATCCTGCAGGCCATGGAGAGCCTCTTCCCTCCTCCCTGTGGTGATGGGACAACCAGTCTCCTACTGTAGATTTTGGACTAAGAGAAATCCAGCCCTGTTTTCAGGGACAGGGAGGTCACGGATGAGCCCTGAATTGTCTGTCTGCATAAAATGGACATGGCCCTATCATGATTTTCTAGTGAAGAAAATAACCCATGCGTATGTTTGGGAATCCAATGAGACAAAAAAAGGGGTGGGGAAGTAATGGGAAATCGCATGAAATCTTGCCATCCACAATGAATATCTGTTAATACTTTAGTCTATGAACATCTAAGCTAGCTTTAGGCACAGAACTCTGTGGGCTTGTGTATGATATGCCCGCATTAGACCCTGCTAGCTTCTCATCTGTGTTGTTCACCTAACAACATCTCATGAGCATCTTCTCGGACTAACGGGTACTCCCTCTTAATGGCCACATTATATTCCATTCTGCAAACAAACCACCACTCACCATAGCAGTCTCTGAGTATTGGACATTTGACTATGCCTAATTATTCACAAGTAATAATCCAGGACCCCCCAATCATCCTTGATGTCCATCCGCTGACTCCCTCAGGATAAATTTCCTAGAGACAGTGCTGTCAAGTCACAAGGGATTTGCTTTGAATCCAAGTCTACCTATGACCATGACCTGTGTGTGTGTGTGTGTGTGTGTGTGTGTGTGTGTGTGGTATGTGTGTGTGCATGCATGTGCATGTGTGTGAGCATGTGTGCACATGCATACGCTGCTATTGGGCCTTGAACTCAGGGCCTTACACTCTCCCTTGGCTTTTTTTTTTCTTCTGCTCAAGGCTGGCGCTCTACACTTGAGTCACACCTCCACTTCTACTTTTTGATGGTGTACAGAGGTAACAGTCTCACGGGCTTTTCTACCCGAGCTGGCTTCACACTGTGGTTCTCATATCTCAGCCTCCTGAGTGGTTAGGATTCCAGCTGTGTGAGGCACCAGCCCCCAGGCATGGCCAAGAACGTTAGTTTTCCTGAGGCAGGTGTAAGGAACCTATCCTGTGTGAAGGTGAGGATTGCAGGGGCAGCCACAGATCCCGCCCCCTGAGTTCCTTCTCTGCACACAAAGCATTGTGGGGAATACGATCTCCATCCATCTGACCCTGCCATCTTATCCTGGGGAAGAAGTGAACGGGATGTGAAGACTCAGGCTAGCCTGGGTGACTTCCGAGGGGTGGTTCTGGGTGGAAAGAGGGTGCTGTCCAGAGCTTGTCCTTCCATCTTCAAGAGCAGAGCAACTGACCTTGCAAAAATCAAACAAAAATGCTTTTGTACGCCACATCTTGTCACACTCCCTCAGAGATATGGGCATGGGGTTCCATTCTAGGAATGAGGCCCATCCCAAAATAGATAGAGGAGTCCAGGAAGAGGTTTGAGCAGAGGTCCTATAAAAAGAGGTTGCAGCCAGGTGCTGTTGGCTCATGCCTGTAATCCTAGCTACTCAGGAGGCTGAGATCTGAGGATCACAGTTGGAAGCCAGCCTGGGTGGGAAAATCCCTAAAGACTCTTATCTCCAATAAACCACTCAAAAACCAGAAGTGGCGCTGGGGCTCAAGTGGTAGAGCACTAACCTTGAGTACGAAGAGGCTCGGAGACAGCACCCTGGCCCTGAGTTCAAGCCCCACAATTGACCCCCCATAAAAGAGCTCACCCCATGTTAGGTGGTGGTCCCCAAAGAGGATCTTCCCCCTGCCCTAAGCCTCTATGGCCCAAGGCCCCTTTCTTTCTTTTGTTGTGATAGTACTGGGGCTTGAACTCACGACCTTGCACCCTCCTTTAACTTTTTTCTCAAAGCTAGTGCTCTACCACTTGAATCACACATTTTTGCTGGTTAATTGGAGATAAGAGTCTCTCAGATTTGTCTGCCAAGGCTGGCTTTGAACCTTGATCCTGAGATCTCAGCCTCCTGAGTAGCTAAGACAACAGGCGTGAGCCACCAGCGTGCCACAGGCCCCTTTCTAAGACTGAGTCCCTTCTTTGCTCCCCAGGCTGGAGCCATTGGAGACTCTGGGGTGTCTAGACCACAGAATAAGATCAAGAGCTCAGCTTCTTGGCGTGGGGGGAGGGGGGAGTGCCGAGAGGGCATCTAGATCACTCACTCTGCATCTGCCCAAGCCTGATAGGAAACGGGACAGAAGCCACCGAGAGTCAAAATCAAGGTCAGCTTAGAAAGATCACAGCAGGGGCTGGGTCCCTCCAGCTAGTCCCAGGGCTGGGTATAGGTGCTCCTTCTTGCCATTTGAAAAAAGAAAGGGGTCAGGGAGGGAGGTGGGAAGGAGGGAGGGAGGGAGGAAGGAAGGAAGGAAGGAAGGAAGGAAGGAAAGAAGGAAGGAAGGAAGGAAGGAGGGAAGGAGGGATGGCGGGAGGGAGGGAGGGAGGGAGGGAGGGAGGAAGGCACTCTGTAGAAGCCCCTTGGTGAGGCATGGCTGAACTTCCTGGCGCTGAGCCACTCCCGTGCTCCCTGCTCTTCTCCCTTCTCCCCAGGCCTGGCCATTCTGGGGCTCTCACCATGCTGGGCCCCAGCAATGGGTCTCCACACTATGACAAGTCCCAAGATTAGAGGATCCATTCATGAGGGCTGAGCACAGACTCCCGAGTCCTGCACAGGGCAGCTTCCATGGGAGGGACACCCTTGCTCTGTAGAAGTCAGCTGATGCACAGAACATAAAGTTGGGTAGTGCGGCCTGCTCACCCCCCACTGGGGACAGAGGTGCCTGTGTCCACCCAGAGCTGACCCTAGGAGAAGGGCCAGGTCATGACCTGTATCACAGTTCCATTTAGTCTCCTCTTCCTGAATGCAACAAAGCGGAAACACCCAGTGTTAAGTGGCTTTCCTGAAGTCCCAGGTTATCAGTAATGGAACTGGGTTTAGAACCCACTCAGTCTAGTTCTAGAGTCTGAACTCATAGTCATTCTGATAGATGCCGCCTAGTGCTCAGGACATAGTTGTTAAGTGTGTGACTGGAGAGTGAATGGATGGATAAGTGAACTAGTACATAAATGAATGAATGAATGGATAGATGGATGGATGGATGGATGGATGGATGGATGAACTAGTATATGAGCATGGACTAAAGAATGGATGAATGAGCAAATGAACTGGTACATGAATACATGAATGAGTGAATAGATGAACTAGTATATGAGTATGTGACTGAAGGATGGATGGATGGATGGACTGATGGACTGACTGACGGATGGATGGATGGATGAATGGATGGAGGCACTAAAAGGCCACTTGCTTAGACAGCTTGCTCAGCTTCAGCTCGGGTCCAGAGCTCTGGACCACACTCCAAAGAATTCTCATTTCCTCCAAGATGGTTTCTCACATGGTAGCAGGGAGGCGGGCCTTGTGCTGGCTCCGCCCCCACCATTGGGCCTGCCTGTCAATCCACCTGAGGAAGCAAGCTCCTGGCCCTGCCCCTCAAGCCACACCACGGTTTACCCAAGGAAAGGGATAGCAAGGCCATGCCCCATGCTCCCAGCAGGCCAGACCCACGTGTGGGACTACCGTCTGCCTGTGCACCTACCCATAGGTCATGGCCTCCACCCCTGCTGGGGACCTTTGTCAATAAAGTTCAGCCTCAATAGTGCCTGACTGAAACTGGCTTAGCACAGTCTAACTCCTGACTGTGAGAAAAGATGGAGACTCCAGTTAGCTGCCGGGCACTGGGGTGAGGTCCCTCATAAACATCGCAAGGGAGTCTCTTATCCAGAAGGGGTGCTGCCAGGCACAGCGTGGGCTTGTACACTCACTGACCATGGTGGCACAGGCCAGGAGGGGGCCTGCCGGGAAAGTGTACACACACACACACACACACACACACACACACACACACACACACACACACACACACACACACACACACACACACCTGCCAGGAGGGGGCCTGCTGGGAAAGTGTACCCTGCCAGGAGGGGGCCTGCTGGGAAAGTGTACACACACACACACACACACACACACACACACACACACACACACACACACACACACACACCGCCTTCCCAACAGCGATACCTCACTAGCCTGTACTTGTTATCAGTACCTCTCAAATACTGAAATTCAATCCTGCAATCATGTGTGAAGACGTGCTCATCAGTCTATGGGGAAAGGGGGATTTTTTTTTTTTTAATGCTGCGAGCTTCATCATAAGCCAAGTGTTCATTTCAAAAGGGCCATCCTTCATTCTGTGACCCTCCGGCTTCCCTTACACTTTACACACCCTCTCTTTTATAAAAGCATGGTGACAAGATGAGATCATGGCTTGTAATGATTTATTTGGCAAAATTCAACAGCAACACCTCAATCAGATTCTCCACTGTAACCGGATTTCTTTTTATTAAGATAACTTACAATTGTAAAAAGTAATACACTTTCCCCCAGTGGTAATGTTTTGGGAAATGCTAATATAATATCACAGCCAGCTTGTGGCATGAATTGATATAATTCACCAATCTTACCCAGGTTTGCCTATTTATTGTATAGACATGTGTGTATACACGTGTGTGCTTGCCTCTATAGAATTTTATCTCATCTGTGAACTTGTGTATCTGCCAACCAAAATCAAGATAGAGGGATGGGTGGATGGATGCATGGATGGGTGGATGGATGGATTGAGTACTGGGGTTTGAACTTAGGTCTTCACACTTGAGACATGCATTCTATAGCTTGTGCCATACTTCTAGGCCTTTTTTGCTCTGGTTATTTGTGGGTATGTGGAGGGTGTGTGTGTGTGTGTGTGTGTGTGTGCGCGCATGCGTGCTAGTCCTGCAGCTTGAACTCAGGGCCTAGACACTGAGCATTTTTGCTCAAGGATAGTGCTCTACCACTTGAGCCATAGCTCCACTTCCAATCTTTTTTTTTTTTTTTAAATAGTTAATTGTAGATAATAGTCTCACAGACTTTCCTGCCCAGGCTGGCTTTGAACCACAATCCTCAGATCTCCCCGGGTGCTTATTTCCCATCTATATATCGTCTCTGGTCCTCCATTGGCTTCTGCTGCCCATTCTGTAACTGAGTTGCATGATTGTTTTTACTGTTGATTTGTTAGTGTTCTTTATATGTTCTCAATACTAGTCCTTCCTTGCATGTGTGCTTTGCAAGTTTCTTCTCCCAGTCTATAGCTTGCCTTCACACCCTTTTCACACTAGCTCTTAAAAAGAAGAAGAAGTTTTCATTGTATTCGGGTACCAGTGGCTCATGCTATAATCCTAGCTATTCAGAAGCTCTGAGGATCATGGTTCAAAGTCAGCCCTAGCAGAAAAGCCCATGAGACTCTTACTTCCAGTTAATCACCAAAAAGACAGAGGTGGAGCTGTGGCTCACGTGGAAGCATGTCAGACCTGAGTGAAAAGTCCAAGCAAGGACACAAGCCCAGTTTGGCATCAACAGCAAAAAATAAAATGAAAATAAAAGTTTTCATTGTGATGAGATCTAATGCATCAATTTTTCCTTTAATGTAGATCATGCTTTTAGTTTTGTCTAGGGATGGACCCCAAATATGTTCCCTTATGTTTTTACCAAAAAGTTTATAATTTTTAAGTCCGTGACTCAGTCCCATGTAATTCTTACATGAGGTCTGAGGTTTACATTAAGGTAGCTTCTTTTGAGTATTGTTTGCATGTTTTTGTCTATGAATGTCTATAAATGCTATAGCAACATTTGTTGAAAAGATTGCCCTTCGTCCTTTTAACTGGCTTTTGTTTCTCAAAAAAAAGACCTTGAGCCTGTTTGTGTGGGGCCGTTTCCGATTCTGCCTCCTGCTCCTTCGATCTGCGTCCAGCCTTCTCCCTGCATTTCAGTCTTGATTGCCATCAATCACTCTACAGCAGCCCCTGTATTGAGCCAAGCGAGTTTCCCTTTGTTCTTCTTTGTCAATATGGTCAAGACAGTTCGAGCTATGAGGAGGCCTGTGCTTCTTCCATATAAATTACAGGACACATTTGTTTATCAAAAAGATTACTTTGTTAGTGCATCGAGTAGTCTTGACACTCAGGAGACAAAGGCAGGGGCAGGGGTAGAAGGGGTTGTGAGTTCAAGACTAGCCTGAGCACAGTGAGACGTTGTCTCCTTTGTTTTGATAGGAAATTCATTAAGCTTATTGATAAATTTGGGCAGCATTGAACATGTGTGACGGACTCTCCATTTACTTGTTTTCTTGGATGGCACTCATTGGCCATCTGTAATTTCAGCATTCAGCACACTGTACATATTTTGTGAAGCATATTTTTTCTGGAATTTCATTTTCTTTGAAGCAGTTATAAACAAAATAGTGTGTTTCATGTCATCGTTTTGCATGCCTGTGATCTGTGTGTGGTCATGGGTCAATTTTTCCATGTTGTCCTTGTCCCCAGTGACTTGACTAAACGCAAGTCTTAGTTCTAGGGTTTTCTTGGTGGTTCCTGGGGCTTTCCTGTGTGAGCCAGTACATCCTCTGTAGAGCAGGTTATATTTCTCCCTTGCCAACCCATATGCCTCTTACTCCTTCCTCTGGCCTGTTTGCCTTAAAACTCCCTCCATTGTGTGGGATGCAGGTGGGAAAAGCAGATCTGGGGCAAAAGCATTCAGCCTTTCTCATTCTATTCGTGGTCGCTTCTAGGTGTTTCCGTGGCCGCTGGTTACCAAGTTAAGTTTGCTCTATCCCAAACTTGCAGACCAGGGGCCCTCATTTGTTAAACTTGGAGCACAGCAGGCTTCTACCCTACACGTGCGGCCTCACGGGAACTCCACAGGCCCCCACGGTCACGGGAACTCCACAGGCCCCCACGTTGGGCTCTGGGGCCTCCCAGCTCTCAGCCCTCTCCCATCCACACCCCACCAGTTTCCTTAGCTGGGTCCCCAGCAGTCAGGGGAGGGAGCCATTCCAAGCCAGGGCTGACCTAAGTTCCCAGATACATTCACTCTGCAAGCCCCAACTCCAGGCCATGCCCTGCAGCCCACACCTGGGAGAATCCACACCGCATTTAGCACGGCCGTGTCTGCTGCTGTCCCTGAAGCTGGCCAGGGCCAGCATGGCTCCAGGATTGCCTGCACCTACCACCTTCTTCTTACAAGAAGCATCTCCTGGCTTCCTGGAAGCGAAGAAAAGCAGCCCCCAGGCCTTGGGGGGAGAGGGAGTCCCCAGAGAGCTTCCAGCCACAACAGGTGGAGTTAGAACTCCTCATCCCAGCCCTTCTCTGGCTCTGGTGCTGGAAACTTCCATAACCACAGGTTGCCTGCTCTCCATAACCACTGGGTGACAAGCTGTGGGCATTGTCCTAGGTTTTTGGGGGGTGGAGTTCTTGTTGTTCTTATAATCAAGGGAACAATCTCTGTCTGTGCAAATCTCCTTCATCATAATCGTGTTATCAATTGTCATCAGTGCGGCCTCGGCAGGGTCTCTCTCGATCGCAGAGCAGCGTGTTTACGGTTTTCCATACGGTCAGGCCGGCTCCGGGAGAACAGGAAGGCTCATATTTCCCTGAGCAATCTGAGCCAGGGGCCAAGCGGGCAGGAAAGGATACCTGGCCCCTGCAGTCTCCCCTGCTCCCTGGACCACTCAGTTCCCTTCCTCTGCCCCAGGCCACATTCACAGCCCCGACCAGGGCCAGGCCTCCCGAGCACTGTCTGCATACCCTTTGATCATACCCTTCTTCCCTGGGTCCAGAGTCAGCCACAGACATTCGAGGGTCAGGGACAGGATGGGGGCAGCACCTGCGTGCGTGCGTGGTGAGCGCTCCCGGGAGTGGTAGTTCCCAACAGTGAGGGAAGCCTTCTTTCCAGCATGGCAGAAGTATGGGTGGGCTGCTCGCTTGGGAACGCCGTCAGGGCTCTGGGGAAGGCAGTCCGGGCCTCCTCAGGGGACCCAGCTCTAATGGGAAAGCTCTTCCTCTCCCGTAGCTGTCAGGGCTGGACTGCAGCCCTGCCCGAGCTTCCTCTGAATAATTGACTCTTGTGTGTCTGCGGGCACTGGGCCACTTTCTTCCTCGCTCAGCTGCTGCGCCTGCACTTCCCAGTAACTGGCCTTTACAAACCGGGGCTTTGAGACCCAAGAGTGCCCGCCGCCCCAGGGCTGTCCCCGGCCTGCTGCCACCCCCAGCCCGCCTGCAGGTCTGCCTGACTCTTCCACCCAAAGTTCCAGGCTGTCACTGGAGCCGGCTTTGATCCGGCTCAAGCCTTCTAGATGCGCTGTGAGGAAGGTGACAGCTTTCAGAGGACAAAAGGGAGCCTTGGAAAGCGAAGCTAACTTGCCAGTTCTGAATCTGAATGGAGTCTCAGGGCGGGGGCATGCGTGGTGGTTAGCACTTGCTCCAAGTTCAACCCTCAGTGCCACCCACCAAAACCATAGATGATGACGGTGATGATGATGATGATGATGATGACAATGATGAAGCCAACAATGGCAATGATTATGACAATGATGATAAAGACAATGACGATGATAATAACAGCAATGATGATGATCATCATGATGATGATGATGATGAAGAAGATAATGATGTTGACCAAGACAACGATGATAACAGTGATGATGATGAAGATAATGATGATGATGATGACAATGATGATGATGATGATGATGATGAAGACAATGACGATGATAATAACAGCAATGATGATGATCATGATGATGATGATGATGATGAAGAAGATAATGATGTTGACCAAGACAACGATGATAACAGTGATGATGATGAAGATAATGATGATGATGATGACAATGATGATGATGATGATGATGAAGACAATGATGACAATGATGATAACAACAGCGATGATGATGATGATGATGATGAAGATGATGGTGATGATGATGATGAAGACAACAATGACAATGATGATAACAGCGGTGGTGATGATGGTGATGATGATGATGATGATGAAGACAACAATAACGATGATAGCAACAGCAATGAGAATGATGATGATGATGGTGATGATGACGATGATAATGATGATGATGATGACATTAGACGATGATGATGATATCTTGATGATGATGATGAAGATGATGATGATGATGGTGGTGGTGGTGGTGGTGATAATATTCTGCTCTTAGTCATAATACAATATTGGTCCCAGCCCCAGACCATATAGCTTTAGAGAGTCTTTCTCTGCCCCGAAGGCCAAGTCTGGAAGATAGATGGCTCTGGGTCAAACCTCTAGCCTCGAAACACAGAGCAGCCCCCAGTCACCTTGGCAGGACTGAACGCTGCTGGACTCCTCCATCATGGGACAGGAAGGCAGTGAGGATCTGAGACACTAGCCACTCACACGCACAGCGTCTGAACTTGACAGGGTCAGGTGGGGCATCAGGGAAAATGATACCGTTGACTTGGGGCCATGTGTCCTGAGAAAAAAACAAAACGACAATACTTACCCAGCACGGCCCAGTCCCATCCTCTTAGAAGTTATCAGAAGAAGTTACCTTGATCCAGAGCCACAGAGCTGGGAGGAAACAGACTTCAGAGCTCCCCACGAGGGGCTATGGTCCCCAGAATCACACACCGCAGCCTGTGATGGCCCAGCCCACCTTCCAGCCCCTTCTTTCCCCAAACAGGGACAGTGGTTGGTGACAACGTTACACTAATATCACCTCCAGGATGCTAGAGCAAGGGGGAGGACAAGGGGGTCAGGGACTGCCATGAGGAACAGAGTGCTGGGGACTGGGTTCGAGAAAGGCTTCCTGGAAATGGCATACGTGAATGGGAAGCCCAGAGCATAGGAGGTGTCAGTTAAATGACAGCCATGATTCACTCAGAGCATAATCCAAGGCATGAAGTTGCCGACATGTCTACCCAGGCTGGGCTGGAACCCCTCCCCCCCCCTCCCGCTCCCGGCAGAGGTGTCTCGAGCACGCTCCCTCTCGGCACTGTGGGTCGCACGGGCTCTCTATGGACCACAGAGAGCGGGCTTGCTGCACAAGCCAGCTCTGCAGGGCAGCCATTGATCTTCCTCCCTCCCCTGGGGGCTCACGGTCCCGCCGGCCCCCACGCCTGCCAGTGGCTGCCACCTGAAGAAAGTACCAGAATGTGCTGCCGTTGCCCCTCCTGGCCATCGTGGTGGCTCAAGCTGCCGCCGCCACCGACAGATTCTCCTCCACATTACACACATAGCCAGGGCTTCGTGGAAGGGACCACAGCTAATAATTTAAGAAGTAATTTGTTATTAGTGTGGCACTGGTGCGTTGAGCTGACCAAAGTGCCTTTCAGAAGATTATTATTAAATATTAAGCCTATTGATTGGATGCAGAGCAGTAAGCCGGTCGGTCCCTAGCAGCCGGGACGTTCATTTGGTTCTGTGATTTATGGAAGCCGCACTTCCCAGGGAGCCTCACAAATGCTAGCATCCAGTGTCACACAGGTTCCTCCCAGCCACCCCCAGAGTGTGTTCCGTGGACGTGGACCTGTGTGCCAGGCACACAGTAGAGACTCATTAAAGATGTGATACATTCCCTTTCAGACATAAGCTCCATAGTGATGAGAACATGGATTTTCTTTATTTACTAAAATATTTCTAGAATAAGAAACTCCTTGATATACTCTGTAAATATTAAGATAGTTGAATGGATGGACAGATGGATAAAAGATGGATAGATGGATGGATGGATGGATGGATAAAAAGTAGGTGAGTGGACAGGTGGAAGGATGAATAGATGGATAAAAAGATGGGGGAACAGATAGAATGATGGAGGGAGGCGGGGAGGAAGGAAGGAAGGAAGGAAGGAAGGGAGGAAGGAAGGAAGGAAGGAAGGAAGGAAGAAGGAAGGAAGGGTAGATGAGGGGCTGGGAAGGTGGCTCAGTGGTAGAGTGTTTGCCTTGCATGCATGAGGCCCTGGGTTCGATTCCTCAGCACCACATAAGCAAAAAGAAAAAAAGCCGGAAATGGCGCTGTGGCTCAAGTGGTAGAGCACTTGCCCTGAGCTGAAGAGCTGAGGGACAGCGCCCAGGCCCAGAATTCAGGCCCGATGACCAGACCCAAAGAAAGAAAGACAGAAAGACAGAAAGACAGAAAGAAAGAAAGAAAGAAAGAAAGAAAGAAAGAAAGAAAGAAGGAAAGAAGGAAAGAAGGAAAGAAAGAAAGAAAGAAAGAAAGAAAGAAAGAAAGAAAGAAAGAAAGAAAGAAAGGATAGATGAAAGGATGGAAGGATAGAAGGATGGATTGATGGATGGATGGATAAAAGTAGGTGAGTGGATGGGCAGGATAGATAGATGGATAAAAAGATGGGGAGCAGATAGAATGATGGAGGAAAGAAGGAAGGAAAGAAGGAAGGAGGGAGGAAGGAAGGAAAGGTAAATGGAAGGATGAAGGATGGATGGATGGATGAATGGTTGGATGGATGGATGTCAGGATGGATGGATGGATAAAAAATGGGAGAGCAGATAGAAAAATGGAGGACGGGGCGAAGAATGTGGCTTAGTGGTAGAGTGCTTGCCTAGCATGCATGAAGCCCTGGGTTCAATTCCTCAGTACCACATAAACATAAAAAGCTGGAAGTGGCACTTTGGCCCAAGTGGTAGAGTGTTAGCCCTAAGCAAAACAAGCTTAGGGACTGTGCCCAGGCCCTATGTTCAAGCCCAAGGACTGGCAATAAAGAAAAAAGAAAGATGGAAGGAGGAAGGATAGATGAATGGAAGGATGGATGGATGGATAGACGGATGGGTGGGAAGGAACAGGGATAGGAAGAAAGGAGAAAAGAGTGGAGGACTATCAATGTCCTAAAGCCAGGACTGTCCTGCTATAAGAGAATCATAATGTTTCTGCCTTGGTGTTCCCGTGGGTCTTCCACAGGCTCGGTGTATGTTGGTTCTTAGCCCTTCTGGGTGCCGTGCCTCCTCTGTAAATGACTCCCTAGCCACAGCACCTGCTTTGCAGGCTGTGCATGAGATGAGCCAAGCACTTAGCCCCGTGCCCGTGAGGCGGCGTTCCATCCATGTCATCCAGAACCCCTACACTGCAGGGTGCCCTGAGCGCAGCCACGGCTCCAGGCAGGAGATGAGAGCCCGCCCTCCAGGGCTCTCAGGGCAGGAGTGGCCTGGGGAGCCGCATGCCCCGGGGCACTGAGCTGACTCTGACCTTGGCTGGCCAGACCCAGAGGCTTGGGCCCTGCTCCCAGCCCCTCCCTGCCTCTGTGGGCCCGAAAACCTGCCTGCGGAATCACGGGATTAACGAAGCCCTTGCCTGCCTGACTCTGGTCCCCGTCCCCTGAGCCCAGAGGCTGCAGACACGATGACGGCTCCGTGCTCCCTCGGCTGCTCGGGCCATCTGTCCCTTCCCCGCCTCTCTGAGCGTCCATCTGGGGCAGTCACGGGAGCGCTGTGCTCGCCGTAGGCTTCAGTGCATGAGGACTCTTTAAACACCGTCCACAAATGCCTCCGACCGCTGGCACTCCTGACACTTCAGATCTTGCTTGTCTTTTAGATGTTGGAGGTCATGAAATCAACAAGAGCAGTCAAAAGAGGGGAGAGGCACCAGGAGTGAAGAGAAAGGACTCAGTCCCGTCCGGAGGCACCCAGGGACCCTGGTTGAGCCAGCAGATGGGGCATCTGGGCTCTGAGTGCCCCCATCCCAGGGCCGGGGGGAGGGCAGTATTTCCCTCTGTCCACTCCTGACCTCATGGCCTTCGGAATCTTCTCACCCACTAGTGCCCAGTTGTGACTGCCTCACACCCATGTTAACCCAGGGTCTCTCTGCGTCTTCCTTTAATCCCCTACTTCGTCAATCGTATTTCCCATTAGGTAGTGAAAATGGTGGGAAGTGGAGGCTTCTAGAAGCCTTGGAGAATGGGGGGGGGGGGGGTGGGAGACTCTGGGTCCGCCTGACTACAGTGGGTGCTCCAAGCTAACAGGTGCATGGGTGAGGGAACATATGGATGGTAAATACCCGTTGCAGAAGAAGGTAAGGAAGGACAGGATGAGGAAGCAGTGGGCGGGGCCACGCCGGAGCTAGGGTGTCTGAGAGGCCCAGAAGGTAGAGTGAGGCTCCAGGGTGTCCTTGGAGACCGGGCGGCACAGGCTGGAGTCACGGGGAGCAATACAAGGGCTGCACTCCTGCCTGCACCGGGACCCCAGGCAGGAAGGGCCCGGGCCACACCCTCTTCCCCGGGGGTGTGGCTAGGTGTGTGGGAGGTGTGGACTGACCACTGGTGTGAACACTGGGCCTGGGGCTCCCCAGAGGCCCTCCCACCCCCCAGGCCTGGCTCGGCTGAGCTCCCCCCCCCCCCCGCCCCCCGGGGATCAGAGCACCTGAGACCCCACTGCGCCTCCCCGCTGCCAATACAAAGCCATACATCTTGGTGTGTGACAAATCACTTTTTAATTGCCTCAAGGAAGAAATCCATTAGTCTTCCCTTACGTGAGAACCATCTTAATCCTGGCACAGCCCCAGCTGGCTGGAGGCCGAGGCTGGGGGCCGCCAGCTATTTTTAGTGTGTGTGCCCTGAGCAGCCCCCTCCGAGCCTCCGGGGTGGAAAGGGAGGGTTAAATCTTCCTGACACACCAGCGCCCTCTTCGCCGTCAGGAGAGCTCACCCCGGGCTGCAGGAGATTCATTGTCTACACGAATTTGTGTCACGTCTCAGGGAAAATCCACTTCCCCTGAATCAAGTGGCTGCTAAGCAGTGGAGGGGTCCAAGGGCGCCCCCAGGGGGCAGCACTGCGCGCCCACATCCCTACTCCATCTTCACCATGTCCTGTGCTGTCTGTCTGTCCGGCAGTCCCATGCAGGACAGGCTTCTGCTGGCCACAGACATCCCCAACCACCCGGGCTTCTGCAGGGTTGTCATTGTAGAGAGGGGGTGCGTCCCAGAGAGCCTCCTGCCTGAGACCGGGAAACACCACGCGCAGCCGCACAGGGGCTGGGAGGACTTCCAAGGAGTCCCTGATCCCCGCCCATCCCTGATGATCTGAGGGCCGGCTGGCCTCTTCCCGTTAGGAATGATTCTGCCTCTGTTCGGGAAAGATGTAGAACATTGAGTAGTGGGGCGGTGGGGAGAGACAAGGGGAGAGATGGAGAAGGGAGACAATTCCATCCAAGAAAGGGGAATCTGTTACCCAGGAAGGATTTGGGATGGGGAATCCACAGGTTCACCCCCCCCTTCCCCAGGAGGGAGCTGAGTACCCACAAGCCATTGAAGCAGGGCTGTCCGTCCACCCTGCCGTGCAGTGAATGAAGCAGGGGTGGGTGATGACCGGCTTGGAATGGCGGGCCTGTGACTGGGCGGGGCCCAGCCCCCTCTGGCCTCCTCTGGCAGCTGCCTCCGGAGCCCCAAGGCCTCCTCTGAGGCCACTTTTCTCCTCTGGAGAAACCTGGCTCACCGGGCAGAGGGTGGGCTCAGCTCAGCCACCTGCTGGAGACCTGGAGGCTTTGCCCCAGGGCTCTCTAGGAAGGAGGAGTTCCTGCTGCAAGCTGAAGAAAGTCTCCAGATGTGGAGGCCTGCAACCCGACGAGGGCTGGGTCAGAGAGAGCCTGGTGAGGCCCCCGTAGGGCAGGTGAGGGCAGTCGCCACCTCTGCCCTCTCCCCTACAGTCCCGGCCCTGCAGGTGGTGAGAATCCTTTGAGTCCTGTAGGCATCTTTCAAAAGAGGTAGGACTCAAGACACCACCATGTGTGGAACAGCACCTCTTAACAAGGGCGGCTTCCAGAGTTCAAGCCCCACGACCGACAAAAAATAAAAAATAAATAAATAAAAACAAGGGCGGCTGGCCTTCTGGGGAGCTCTGGTTTTCTCTTTCTTCTTCTTCTTCTTCTTCTTCTTCTTCTTCTTCTTCTTCTTCTTCTTCTTCTTCTTCTTCTTCTTCTTCTTCTTCTTCTTCTTCCTCCTCCTCCTCCTCCTCCTCCTCCTCCTCCTCCTCCTCCTCCTCCTCCTCCTCCTCCTCCTCCTCCTCCTCCTCCTCCTCTTCTTCTTCTTCCTCCTCCTCCTCCTCCTCTTCTTCTTCTTCTTCCTCCTCCCCCTCCTCCCCCTCCTTCCCCTCCTCTTCCTTCTCCTCCATCAGAATGAAATACACTACAGAATTACTTTTGTACATGGAACTTGAGGATACCAAGTTGAGGTTCTACCTGATGTTAATAGCCTTCATTGTAGATCCTCTATTGATAGACCGGGGCTATTCCACACCTTGGTGGTATCAAAGTAAGCGCTGGCAAGGGCAGAGCCAGGCTCGGCAGCCCCCTTCATCTGACACGGAGTGACAGCCTCATAAAACCCCCACAGCTCGCTCCCGCCCAGCCTGCTCCCAGGGGCTCAGCGGGTTGAAGATTCTCATGCAAAATAAATTGCATTGCATTCTCCTCCCGCAGCAACTGCTGCACTGCCTGACTCAGCACTTTGGGGTGAGCAGAGCGGAGGCTTTGGGGCTGCTCGTGGGGTCACACCGACCTGTCACCGCAGAGCGTCCAGGGCTCTGCTCTGGGTCTGCTTGCTTTGCTTTGATTCACGTTTTGTGAGTGTGGGAAGCAATTGTGTGTCCCAACAGGCTGATTCTGGATGTCCCCCGAACTGGGTCTGTATTTGCTGGAGGGGGGCTCTAGGCCGGTGCTCCCCTCTCCGGGAAGAGGGCAGAGCCGGGGCAGGGCGCAGCCCCGTGGGCCCCTCTGTGCTGCTCTCTTCATGCCTGGTGTCTCTGTGAGCACATGTCGTGGGCACATTCTGCTCTGGACAGAGGACGGACCAAGGCTTCCCTCTGGCTTTTCCCCTGGTGCTGCCACTGGCTTCAGCCTCTACAGAGTGCCAGGATCGATCCTGCACCCCAGGCCTCAGCGCCTACGCTTTCTGCCCTGCCCATCTCTCTCTCCTCCTCCCCCCCCACACCCATCCTCCCCCTTGTCATCCTCTGTCCTCCCAGATGCCACCTCCTCTAGGGAGCTGTCCAGACCTGGGTTGAGGGGGTGAAGGTGGAGGGGTTTCACTTCCCCCCTCTTCCTCTCGTGGAAGGGGGTGACCCCTAGCAGCAGCTGCGGCCTGCAGCAGACCCCCCTCCCCGCTCCAGGCTGGCAAATGCAGTACTCATTAAGCAGGATGCATATGGCCCAAACAGAAGGACACATCGCCCCATGATTTATGGGGTGAAGCGTGATCAGGCAGAAGGGACTTTGGGGCTGTCTCTGTAGAGGACACTTTTGTCTGTGACCCTTTGTCAGTGAGCAGACCAGCAAACAGAGCCCCGGTTCCAGATGCTCAGCAAAGTGGGTCCCTCGACCTACCATCACCCTGACAGGTTCTTTGAACCCTGCCTGAACCCTTCTGGCCTGAGAGCCGCGGTCATCACCACAGCCCCTTTGGCTTCAGGGACCAGAGAGACCGCTCTCTGCTCAACGTGCAACTCAGCCCAGCCACAGCAAGCCAAGCAGCCCCTCCCCACAGGCAGGGCTGCAGCCCTGCTAACCCCCTCCCCTGCCCCAGTCTCAGGCCTCCACCTTCTTGACCAGGCTCAGGGTTGGTGGTTGGGAGGTGGAGGCCAGGCCTGTAGGGTTTACTGGCCTCCGTTCCCCAAGCAGGAACCTTCTACTGCCCAAGAGCATCTAGTGCACGAGCTGTGGGCTCCACACCAAGCTTCTCAGCCTGTCTCTGCTGATGATTAGAATATATTTAAACCCTTTAGTCCCAGACAAATAGAGACACTCTAGCCTCGAGGAAGAAAGGAGATTTTAAATGAGGCTGGTTTAATTCAACACATGCCCCCAAACCAGGCACTTATCAGAAGGAAACTCCCAGGACAGTCTAAGCCTTTGGGGCAGAGGAAAGACCTATTTTCAGTTCCAGGTTAGACAAGGGCAAACTTCTTCCCCTAGGAAGGCAGGGTCTGTCCCAGTGTTCTCTTTCTGAAACAAGTCCCGCCCACTCCCCTCCCCTTCTTTTGATAGCCCGACTCCACAGTCTGGAGGATCCTGCCTAATTTTACCTTGAAAGCTCCTTCCTCTAGTGGTGATGTGGCTCAAGTGCTTGCCTTGAGCTGAAGAGCTCAAGGGACAGCGCCCAGGCCCAGAGTTCAAGCCCCATGACCAATCAAAAAAAAAAAACAAACCTCCTTCCTCTGATTTAGATGCACTCCAGTAAATGTTTAAGCTGGGGGAGGGGCGAGGTGGGGGGGAACAGCAGGGCTTGTGGCATTTATCAGTATTTCAAGCTACACTCTGAGTAACCCTTGTCCAAAACCTCTCAGGACCAGAAGGCTTTGGGATATGGGGTCGTTTCTGTAAGGTAAATTAAATAGGTAGGTTTAATTAAGTGGCGATAAAGGGAACACCATGCATGTGGTATTCGGGCAGGAAGAGAAGTTTATTTTACCAAACTACTTGCCCCCCCCCTTCCCTTGCCAAGCATGGTGGAGAAGCATGGCCAAAATGGGGCAGGCTGAGGTCTGACCTAGGTTTAAGCAGGGAAGGGGCGGGGGGAGAAGGTGTGGCCAGGTGAGGGAAGATGTGGCCACACTGGATGCGGATGTGACCTCGGGGCCTGGGACCCTCCCACTGTCCAATGGGAGGCATGAGGGGGCGGGGCCCAGGATGTGACCTCGGAGGAGGGGGAGGTGACTACCTCCAGATGTGCCAGTTACCGAGGTGACACAGGTGGGGGAAGAGGAGGGAGGAGTCAGTCCTGCCTTCACAGGGCGGACCTTACAGTTTCCAATTGGGGAATATTTGCATAGATAAAATTTACATATATGTTAGGGATGGGACTGAAGTTGAGATCTGAAACATGTTTTATGTGTCACCTCTACCTTACACTCGCTACCTGGAAGTCGTTTTACATAATACATTCAATAAGTTTGTGCATGAAACCGTTTCATGGCACGGAATGTTTTTCTACTTTGGTGTTATATGGTGTAATATAACACTTTTAGATGTTGGAACGTTCTGAAGTTTGGAGTTTGGGATTAAAGATACTCAGTACAATGCCACTGACCAAAAAGTGGAGACCAAAGGCCTTTGTGAGTTTAATCAAGGCCGTGTGCCATTGTTAGAGGCTCTCTCAGACCCAGTGCCTGACTGCATCCTAAGTTACTTCAGCTTTATGAAAGACTCTGAGAAGGTGGCTCAGTGGTAGAGTGCTTGCCTTGCATGCGTGAGGCCCTGGGTTTGATTCCTCAGCACTACATAAGCAGAAAAAGCCAGAAGTGGCACTGTGGCTCAAGTGATAGAGTGCTAGCCTTGAGCTGAAGAGCTGAGGGACAGCACCCAGGCCCAGAGTTCAGGCCCCACAACTGACAAAAATAAAAAAAATTAAAAATTTTTTTAAAAAGACTCTCCCACTGGGTGGTCCAAGCCCACGCGGTGCCCCCTGCTCATGGTTCACGCCTGTAACCCCACCTACTCAGCAGGCTGAGATCTGAGGATTGCAGCTCAAAGCCAGCTAGGCAGACAAATCAGAGACACATCTCCAATTAACCACCAAAAAACCAGAAGTGGAGGTATGACCCAAGTGGTAGAGCACCAGTCTTGGTTTTATAAAAAAAAAAAAAAAAAGGGTTGGGGTTAGTTAAGGAAGAGTATGGGGCTCAGAGTTCAAGACCCAGTAATGGCACACACACACAAAAAAAGACTTCAGGCCCTAGTACACGGAGTCAGCCTCTGTACAAGATGCAGGGACAGGGTTCCTTGGAGAGGCCACATGCACCAGGCTGTGCTCAGCCCAAGCAGCACAGAACTGGCAGAGCAAATGAACCCCAACTCCCAAACCCAACACTGGAAGAGAACAGAGCTCCTATCTAGTCTATTGAACTTTTAAATTAAATACCCAAGAGCTGGATGCTGATTGTCATGCCTGTAATCCCAGCTTCTCAGGAAGCTGACATCCAGAGGCTCATCATTCAAATCCATCCCAGATAGAAAAGAGTCTGATACTCTGTCTCCAAAAGAAACAGAAAAAAAAAAAAAAGCCACACTAGAGGCATGGCACAAGTGACACACACACACACACACACACACACACACACACACACACACACACACACACAGCTTAAAACCCTGGGTCCAGGGCTGTTCCATGACACTATCTAATCTCCAGTGTCCAAAGCTCCTCTTGGGAATGGCAGCTTCCGCACGGGCATAGCCTGTGACCCCCAGGGCCAAGGTCGCAGCTATGGCACCCTTGGGCTTTCCAGCGTGTTTGATTACACACTGCCACATAAACATTTGAGCCGATGTATTGTTAAAAATGTAAATCTCACACAAAACCCCAGATCTATCACTTAAAAAAAAAAAAAAAGATCAGAAGACAAGCTCATAGACCTAAATCCCTCTGTGGCTTCGGCACAGAGCCCCAGACATCAGTGCCCTGGCCAGCGGGGCCATCCGACCGCCCAGCCACCCAGCACTCTCTCCCCAGTGCTCAGGCCAGTGAGCTGCTGCTCTTCCCATACTTCCTGCTCTGTGGTTTTTCTTAAGAGAAATATTTCCCCTTCCCTGGGTTTCTTGTCAAGAGCAGACAATGAAAGATGGAGTGAGCAGGCCATGTATCTGCAGAGAAGGCACACAGTGCATTTCCTTATTTCCTTGTGGGAGTGAAGGATATTCCCGTGTGTGTGTGTGCGCGCACATGTGCGCGTGCGCACCATTCTAGGAGACTCATCACACTGGTTGGTGGGATGGTACCTTCTGGAGTGATGCCTGGTGGCCAGCTGGGCACTGTGATGTCCACAGTGAGCTCTGTCTGAAGAACTCCACATGAGATGCTCGTTGTTGGCCTACTCTGGGCCTGCCTGAGACTACACAGCTCAGAGTGCTTCCCTCAGGCTCTCAGAAATTCTGTCAAGATATCAGGGCAGCCATGGGAAGACAGGGCCCATAGATGCCAGTCAGACAGCACAGACAGCATGAGAAGAGCCTAAGGGGCCAGTCACGTGTTAGAGCAGCAGCCAATGACAGCGTGAGGAGAGCCTAACGGGCCAGTCACATGTTAGAGCAGCAGCCAATGACAGCATGAGGAGAGCCTAAAGGCCAGTCATGTGTTAGAGCAGCAGCCAAAGGCTGGGCACAAGGCTAGCCCAGAGTGAAGGTGCCAGGCAGAGTACTAAGCACCTCTCTGGTAGGCTCACCCATGCTACTGCACACACCACCTGGCCAGCTTCTGCTCCCCTTTTAAATCCCAGTCAGGATGCTGCCTCCTCCAGGAAGTCCTCCAGAAAACTAGTCATGCCCTCTTCTGGGCTTCCTTGGAAGCCTATTCCTACCCAGTGTTGCAAATACCATTCCACATGTTGTGATACTATAGACATGACCCAGTCTCACTGTAATGGCGGTGTCTAGTTCATGATCACCTGTCTGCTGTTTGGGACCATGCTGATACATAATTGGGTTACAACGAATAATTAAATAAGTAAATGGATGGATGAATGGTGAGTGGATGGATGATGGATGGACAGATGGGTGGATTGATAGCTAGATAGATGATGGATAGATGGATGAATTGAGAGATGATAGATGTTGGATGGATAGCAGGATGGATGGATGGATGGATGGAAGTTGGATGGTCAGACTGATGTATTGATGGATAGATGATGGATAGATGGATGGATGGAAGATGTTGAATGGATGGATGTTGGATGGACAGATAGGTGGGTTGATAGCTAGATGGATGAATTGAGAGGTGATAGATGTTGGATGGATAATGAGATGGATGGATGAACGTTGGATGGACAGATTAGGTGGAATGATGGCTGGGTAGGTGATGGAGGGATGGAGAAATGGAGTATCAGAAGCATGGCCCCCTCTCTCCTGCCTCTGTTTCTCAGAAGCACGGATCTGGATCTGTGTGTCTGGCTCTTTCCAGAGTGGAAAGCCATTCACAAGTTGAAAATGGAAATGGGAATGAGTTAAAGGTGTCTTAGGGATAGTTAAATAGTTTGTTTGTTTGTTTAAGGCAAAATTAAAAAAAAACTATTCCTAATATTCAAACAACAAGTGTAAGTCTGGACCCCGATTGACTTCTCTAAGTCAGATGAGTCCTTTGATTAGTTTCTTGAGGCTGCTTTGTCATCCCGAGGAAAGAGTGGGCCATTGGTCTTTGCCTAGTGGCACAGTCCAGTAAGTCATCCCCCAGCCGGCCCTGGGTGCCTTGACATGAAAAGCTGAGGGACACAGGTCCCCTGCACACTGGCCCTTGCCCTGAGCAGGACAAAGTGAACTGTCCAGTTTCTCCAGCTGTGTATGGCCCAGATTTTTCCATTCTGCTCCCAGATTCCTTCTTTTCTTGCTGACTCTCTTTCTCCCCTGCCTCCTTCCCTTTCCTGATCCTTGCTCACATTTAGAATTTGCTTTCTGGTCTTCACCTCTTAGCCTGGGCAAGCCCCTTACTAGTGGCCCCAACCATGGAGATGGGAGACGCAGAATGTCATGTCTCTAGACAGACCTAGTCAATGTTTTCTTGGCCTCAAGGGGGAAAAAAATCACCACCCTTGTCATAATTATTGATAGGAACTGGAGCGGCTGAGTTAGACAGTAGGAGAAGGGTTGATAGGATGACCACAAGACTTGATTTGGTCAATAAAGCAAATTGGTTTAAGTGAAACTAAAGGCTTGTTCACATGTATATTAGAAGAATAAAGTAATTGCTGTCCGAGGTGCATGGAATATAAATCTCCATTGGCTGGAAATTATTACAACGTGGTATTGATTACTTACAACTTGCCATTACCATTTAAGTTATAGTTTATTAAAAGGTAATATATTTCACAAATATCTTCCCAGGTGTGTCCGGCACCTGAGAGATTCCAGGCCCAGGTAGGGGCCCCCTCGGGGTTCTACTAGACTCAGGGTCTTTCCAGATTCCAAGGAGGGACTGTGGAAGGCCTGTTCCGCCTGCTAACCACGCCGCTGGGCGATGTTTTTGCTTACTCTCCATCCTCAGGACAAGCGCATGCAGGAGACACCATCTCCACACTTCCCTGGACTTGCTCTGTATCTCACTGTTGCCAGCATCACGCCCACACACCGGAGGGGGCCCATAAATATTCACCATGCCCTTTGCTTTGTGCTCCGCCTTTTTCTTTATTAAAAAAAAGTTTAATTACAAAGGCAGGTGAGCTCGTTATAACAAATGAGTACATTTGTAAATGTTTTAAAATATTTCTCTAATTAGAAAAATTAGATCTACTCACAGTAGAACATTTAGGAGTTCTAAGAAAGTATTAAAAAGATAATAATAAAAGTCACCTATAATCTCATCAGAATGGAAACTCCTGTTTCTATTTCAGTATACTTTTTGCCAGTCCTTCTGCTACACTCGGGAAAAAGAATATTATTTTTTTTACAAAGTCGATAATATGTGTGTAACCTAGTATTTTGTATATTTTTCACTTATCATTAAATAGCAGTCATTTCTCCCTGACATTTAATAATCCTTAAAAGAAGGTTTTTAATGGCTGTATAATATCATTTCTTATAGATAAATCATAGCTTATTTAGCCACCCCCTGATGATGGACATTTATTTTGCCTCCAGTATTAAGCCTTAGAAATAATTGTCTAATGAACATTCTGGTACTTCCATCTATCAATTCATCTGAGCCTGACAAAGGGACAGCCAAGGGCGGAGGTGTATGGAAGGGCCAGGTAGGTTCTGCAGCCTGTGTGGTCACACTGGGTCCTGCTTCGCCTCGGTATCTTAGTCTTCAAACAGGGGATCTCATGCTTGCATTTTACATGAGACCCCCAAATGACTCTGTCAGCCCTGATGGAGGAAGGTGGCAGGTGGGCCAATACAGAGCCAGCCCAGACAGCCCTGTGTTGTGAGTGGCTGAGCAGGGTGGGCTGTGTGCAGGCCCCGCCTCCTGTCCTGCCCTCCCCCAGACAGCAGTGTGTTGTCAGTGGCTGAGCAGGGAGGCTGTGGGCAGACCCCGCCCCCTGTCCCCACCCTCCCCCAGGTGGTGCTGTGTTGTGAGTGGCTGAGCAGGGAGGGCTATGAGCAGGGGGGCTCTACCCCATGTCCCACCCTCCCCCGACCACATTGTGTTGTGAGTGGCTAATCAGGGAGGGCTATATGCAGGCCCCACCCCCTACCCCGCCCTCCCCCAGACAGTGCTGTGTTGTGAGTGGCTGAGCAGGGAGGGCTGTATACAGGCCCCACCCCCTACCCCGCCCTCCCCCAGACAGTGCTGTGTTGTGAGTGGCTGAGCAGGGAGGGCTGTATACAGGCCCCACCCCCTGTCCTCGCTCTCCCCCCCCCCCCCCCCCCCCAGCCTGCCAGGAAAGCAACGGCCCCCGGTGGGAATGAGAACGGAGATGTCTGACCTTGCTGGAGAGAAAGAGGCCCAGCGTGCAGGAAGTGTCCCGAGTGAGTCAGTGAGTGGGAGAGAGAGAACAAGTGGGGAGCGAGGGAGGACGAGCTGTGTGCCGGTGGCGAGCGAGGGCACCTGTGCGCAGCCGCCACCCGGGATGGCTGAGGCAGGACCGGCCCGGCCCAGCCGCGCGGACGTGGGAACGGCGCCACCGCGCCCTGGCCACCTGCAGGGGCCCTGGCTCAGCTGGTTCTGGACATACCCCTTGGGTCCATGCGGTGGGCAGGGACCACTGGGAGAAGCATGCTGCTTCCCGATTTCATCCCAGGAAATGGGAGGCAGCTCCCAGATCCTGGGGCCAAGCTCTGGAGCCGGGGCAGCGCCCTGCAGGATGGCCCCCTGCCCTCCCCTCCTCCGTGCCCTCCTCTCCTTCTCTCTGTGGAGGTCATTTGTGCACCAGATCCTTTCCTTCGTGCTAATACCACATGGCCTGGCCTTGCTCGGCCCAGAAATCAAGAGAATGTTAAGAATAAACACAGAGCAAGACATCCCTTCACATGCCCCCCCTCCCCATTGTTTCAGTAGGAAATCTCTGGAAGACAGCAACTCGCTCTTCTTCCATCTGAGTTCTCAATCCTTGTCTTAAACTCAGGGACAGCAAATTCACCAGCTGACACATTCCTCTCCTGTGCCTGGGGCAGGCATTACTAATAGATCACAGCTCACGTGGCTGCTGAACCTGCACCTCAGACCTCCTCAGCCTGACCCCATAGCTATGGGCTGTCAGTCGACAAGATGGAAGCACTTTGCTATCCCTTCTGTCACCCCTGCTGCGCAAGCCCCAGCCTGATTGCCTCTGACCTCTCTGCGCTTCCATTTCCAGCTTCGCACAGAGACTGGGCATGTGCCTCTCCACCATCCTTGGCATCCACCTCTGACCACAAGTTGGGAATCTTCTTTCCCCACCAGGATTTGGGCTTCAAGGAGCTTTCAGGGTTGGCTTGGTTCCTGGAGCTCCTTGCCTTGGCATGTTCTATCCCCAGAGTGGGAGCCAGATCTCTGCAGGGCAGAAATAAATACAGCTGGTTCCTCAAGCCCCGTCTCCAAATCTGAGCACTGAATGTTTCTAGGTTTTGGTGGATTTTTTTTTTCGTCATCTGCTAATGGAGGCGAGAATGGGATTCCCAGTTATCAGCTGCCTCTGCCAACTCTGGGTAATGATGTGAGAAGCTGGCACCTCCCAGGAACTCGTGCACCTCAGGGCATTCCTGGTGCGGGTACAGTATGGAGGCAGGTGGCTGCCCTCCAGCACTGGGACTTGCCTCAGTTGCCCTGCAAGGCCATAGCAGGCTCTGGCGCTTCAGAAACCTATTTATAGGACCGCAATTCTTCTTATTTAGAACCCAAGGAACTGGCAGCTTCAAGTGACAAAAAGCTGTGTGTAAAAGCAAAGGAACATTTGCTTCCATTTTTAACATGGGTCCACATGGGTAAGACCCAGGGGGCCAGCAGGGACCAGAACACCCAAATGACCTCACCTGTCTGTTCTCATTCTTAGTCAGTGGGAGTTCCTGGTCCTCTGCCAACCTGCGCATTGACACCAAGTCTTTCTCTTCTTCTTTTCCTTTCTTTCCTGTGATGCAGGACTGTAGCACAAAGCTACTCTGTCCTCCTTCCCAAGGGTGGACAGGGCCAGGCTCTGGGTCCCTGGAGAGCCACAAGCAGGGGCCTTTGGAGAACTGCCCTTGGCAGCTGACAGGAAAGGTCCTGGCCCCATGGAGAAGGTTATTTACCTTCTGTCTTTGCAAACTGACTTCCTTTGCAGGCCCCCTAGGGTGCTGTGGTTCCTCCCTGTGCCCAGTGTATCCATCCAGCATCCACACGTGGTTCTCCAAACCAGGCCTCCCCGGAGCCCTCCAGTGCCACCCTCCCCCGTGTCCATCACCAGCTCACCACCAGATCCGTCCAGCCCACCAGATCTGTCCAGGAGCCCACTCCCTCCTCCCTCTGCTAGCAGCTCAGCCCGAGCACCACGGCTGCTCAGGCTGCAGGTGCAGATTGCTTTTGAAAAGATGGCTGTCACTCAGAGTCCCCTCGAGGAGGGCCAGTCATACCACACAGGGAAGCACCACAGGGAAGGCTCAGTCAGAGACAGAGAAGGCAGGAAGAGAAAATGGGCAGAGCCTCCATTTGCAGTTTCCAAGGACAGAAGCTGGTGAAGCAGGCGAACAGGCTGAGGACCGGCTCTGGGGCAGAGGACCTCGCCCTGGTTGTCTACACAGGACCCTACAGAGACTGTTGCATGAGGATGGGGCCCTGGCGTGAAGGCCCCATGGAAGGGTGGAGGAGGATGGGCTCTGGGCTGGGCACTTTGTATATGAGGGACACGTTTCCAGGCACATCTCTAGCAATTGGCCACCCTGGAAGGAGCAGTCCCAAGGGTCAGCTCAGCTCCAAATGTTCCAAGAAACTGGAACAAGTAATATTCCTATCCCACAGCCTAGCCTAGGCTTCCTGGAAGCCTGTTCCAAATCTTCTCCACACAGCAGCCATTGCAGCCTGGGTATTTTACAGAGGCACAAGGTGAACTACTCGAAACGCTCCCTCTGTCTGAGCCTGAAGACCATCATGGCTCTCAGGACTGCAGCTCTGTCTCAAACCATGTGTCCCTGTCCCTATCGCTGTCCTGTCTGCCTGGGCTGTCCACCCCCACCTGCCCAGCCTGCCCCCCACCTGCCCAGCCTTCCAATCTTTCCTAAGGCTTAGTAGATCAGGCCGCTCCCACAGGCCGAGGGCTGGGGTGAGTTCACACCTACGAGGGTCTCTCTTTCAGATTCGGCATCCTTGCCAGCACACACACACACACACACACACACACACACACACACACACACACACACACACACACACACACACACACACACACACACACACACACACACACACGCACACACACACACACACAGTGTCTAGCACCACAAGCTCAGCTCAAAGGGAGCTCCACAGATAGAAAGGGCAGGGCCAGGATTCAAGCTAGATTGTAGTTTCTAGAAAGTCCCAGGTGGCTCTATGTGATTCTCATGATGCTTTCACCCAACAGTGGTCATTTAGGGGACAACCCCCACCGCTGAACCTTGGCTGTCGGGAGGGCCTTAGGGGCAGGTTCATTTTCTCTACCCATTAAAGAATTAAAAGGTGGAAAAAACTGAGTGAGTTTATTTGAAAGGAAAGGAAGGCCATGGAAGAAAGTAGCAGAAATTCCCCATCAAGAGGGGGACCCAGAGAGAAGCTGGTCCTCTGGGAAGGCCATTTTATAATATGAGACTCCCCCGTGTCTCCTCCCCCTGAGCTGTGCTGATTGGTCAATGGCTTGTGCATGCACCACCCTAGCTGTTTTCATTGGCTGAGCAAGCAGCCACGGTATCATGGGAACAAGAAAGGACATTTTATCAGCACATGTTATGTCAGCCACTGTTTATCTCTTATCTACCAATGGTATCAACAACCTTGGGGTGCAACAACATAGAACTGGGTGACTTAAGCCGCATATGTGATCTCACAGGTCAGGAGGCTGAACACTGGGGTGGAGTGCGGACCTATCTGGGCTGGCTGAGGGCGCTCGTGGCCTTCCTGCTCCTTCCAGTTCTGGTGGCTGCCAGCAGTGACCCCCGCTTGCAGATGCATCACTTAATCTCTGTGCCGTCACTGCATATCTGTATCTGGTCCAATTTCCCTTCATTTATAAGGACACTAATCATATTAGATTCAGGGCCTACCCTCATCTGGAATGATGTCATCTTAATTAATTAGATCTGTCAAGATCCGTTTGCCCAATAAAGTCACATTCTGAGGCTTGGGGTGGACGTGAACTTTGGAGAGACCCTATTCCACCCACCACAAAACCTCCTGTGTGAGCCTAGGGCTCTTCTCAAACCCTTGTCAGCCATGCTGTCTCAAGGCCAAGGCCTGAGACCTTTTCACTACCCCAGGTTGGAGGTCCCCAGCACCTGCCCTCACCCAGGCTCAGCCCCAGCTGCATTTCCCCAGCCAGAGCATGCTCTCTCTCTCTCTCCCCCCCCCCAAGCCATCAGATCCTCAGTGGCACGATGAGGACCTGAATAGAATGTTCCATAATTTCTCTCTTCACAGTAGATAAGATGATTTTAAATATAATTTCATTGTTTAAAAGCAGTTATTGATGGGATGGAAGGCGTGGTTCAGTTGATAGAATGCCAGTCAATGAGCTAAAGGGTCAAGTTCCAAGTTGGAGTCCCAGTCTCAGACCTAAAATAATAATAATAATAATCAGGAGTCAGTCTGGGTAGAAAAGCCTGCAAGATTCTATATCCAAAATAACCAGCAAAAAAAACAGGACTAGAGGTGTGACTCAAGTGATAGAGCATCAGCAAGCAAACAAGCCAAAAAAGCCATAACCCTGAGTTCAAACCCTGGTACCATTAAGATGGGCAGATAGATAGATAGACAGACAGACAGACAGACAGACAGACAGACAGACAGACAGACAGACAGACAGACAGACAGACAGATAGATCAGGTAATTCACATTCTTGGCAAGGTGGTAAAACCCAGTGGGAAAATCTAATCTGTCTTTCCACTGACTGTCAATCAGTTCCCAAGTACTTACTGAGTACTTGACTCAAGCCCAGACTCAGGGCTGCAGACACAGTCTCTGCCCTCAGGGAAGAACAGCCACGGATCCCATGCATGCTGGTGGGAATGTCAGCAGAACTAAATGGTAGGCTCTTGGTTTGCTAGAAAAAGGATACAGACAGATGTATTGGGGAAACTTTACAGTTTCCTGAGAAAGCATGGTGGCTCATGACTGTAATCTTAGCTACTCAGGAGGCTGAGATCTGAGGACTGAGGTTCCAAGCCAGACCAGACAGGGAAGTCTATAAGACTCTTAGCTCCATTTAACCAGCAAGAAGCCAGAAGTGGAGCTGAGGCCCAACTGGCAGAGCCTTGAGAGAAAGGGCCAGAGCCTAGGCCCTGAGTTCAAGCCCCAGTACCCACACAAAGAGAGGGGGGAGGGAAGTAGGGGAGGAAGGAAGGAAAGGAAAGAGAGGAGAGGAGAGGAGAAGAGAGAAGAGAGAAGAGGAGAGGGAAGGGAAGGGAAGGAAAGGAAGGAAGGAAGGAAGGAAGGAAGGAAGGAAGGAAAGAAGGAAAGAAGGAACGAAGGAAAAGAGAGGAAGGAAGAGAGAAAAAGATAAGGGCAGGCAATTGAACCAATAGCCAAATGTGGCCAGAGTTCTTGAATCCTAGGCACTTTATGGGCTGTAGAAAGTATAGTGTTTTCTTTTAATTAACTGCCCAGGCTTTTCCAGGAACTTGGGTAGGACAGAAGAAGGGGAGACAGGGAATAGTTTTACCTAATAAGGTACCCTCAGAGCCCAGATGGCGTTTACAATGGACTGTAGACAATACCTTGGAGCAGCCTTTCTTTGGGGGCCAGGGGGTCCTTGCCCCTGCTGGGCACCATGGTGGCCACGGCAGCCTCGGCAGCGGTCTCCAGGCGGAGGTCACTCACAGTAAGAAGTGGGCAGCATATAAGACCAGGATGGTATGCAGAGCTGATGCCTAGCTGTGGTTCTGCACCTGTTCTTCAGCCCCTTTTGATTCTTCTTTCTCTTTCCTGCCTTCCCCATCTCAGGAAGCCACACTGGAGGGTTTCTGGGGAAGGAATGGGGTGTCTGTGAGGATGGAGATGAAACCCAGGGAGAACTATCCAGGGCTCGGAGGAGGGGGAGGTAGTTTTCTATCAGCCTGATTTCTCTGTCTGTCTGTCTGTCTGTCTGTCTGTCTGTTTCTCTCTCTCTCTCTCTCTCTCTCTCTCTCTCTCTCTCTCTCTCTCCCTCTCTCTCTCTCTCTCTCACACATACACACACACACACACACACACACACACACACACACACTCAATTGTACTTATGGTTATGAGGGTCTCTCTGCCTTTTGATGGAGTCCCGAGGCTGATACCCAGAAGCCTTCCATGGTTGGCCTCTGCCTCCTCAGCCTCCCTCCTGTGATCCCTGAGGGCGGCTGGGCCGGGGCAGCCCAGTGTCTGCCTCCTACACCTTGTCCTCCCTCATCCTGCTCTGCTCGGCCATGTATGACCTGCCCCACACAATGCCTGACCGCTGGCCCTCAGATCAAAGGACTGGATTCCGGCCTCCCCAGCCGGTGCCGCATGGGATTGGTCAGGGGGCAGAAGCCGTGCTGTGGGCCAAGGTGCCCTGACCCACATTCCATGCCCCCTCCACCCATCTAGGGCAGGGGATCCAGTGGGCCCTGGGCAGCTATTCCCCTGGCTCCAAGGCAGAGAAAGAGCCCTGGTCCCTTCTCCAGGGAGGATCCTTAAAGAGCATGTCAGTAGCCATGTGCCTTGCATGTCGCCATCTACCCACCAGGACAATGGGTAGCAAACAGTTCCTAACCCGAGGCTCCAGCCAGCACATGTGCACGCACACACACACATGCACGTGCATGCGCGCGCACACACACACACACACACACACACACACACACACACACACACACACACACACACGGTCTGCAGAGCCCAGCAACCATCCCCAGAAAGCCTGTGACAGGAGGCCGCAAAATTGAAGAAGGATTTCAGCAGCTGTAGCCATTAAGATAAAAGTCACACTAATGACTCAAGCGTTATTTAGCTCTGATATCTTAATTTAATTGGATTTTTTTTAATTAAGCAAAAGACCCATAATCCTGCGAGCACTAAGCTGCTGCTCTTTTCTGTGGGCAGGCTTACAAAAGTGAGCCTCGGAGCTGGCCCTCACTGGAAAGCAGGGGGATCTGAGGGAGAGACAGCAGTGTCAGGACAGGGCCTGGGAGGGTGGGGGTGGGAAAGAGCCACCCTGAGAGAAAGCCCGGGGTCCATGCCTGGGAAGGAGGCTTCCCGAGGCCCAGGCTGGGTGCAATCTCCCCGCACTGCAGCAGTCTCCAGCAGCCCTCCGGGGACCAAAGGCCCTCCCCACAGCTACCCGCTCCCTGTCCTCCCTCCCCAGCACCAGGCTCTGTTCCTCTACCTAGCAGCTTTGTCCTCCTAAAGGGCCCAGAGCCATCTAAGCCCGCCTGCTCTGCCAGGGAGAGGAGATGCACTGGGGTCCCCTGTCTCTGGTCTCTGCTGGTTGCCAGTTGGTACCAGACTCTCACGGCCAAGGCCGCTTTGCAAGGGTGAAGGATGGTAGAATGAAGTTGGAATAGTCCCGGATTAAAGGATCTGGGAGCAGAGGGAAGCAGGTAGCCTGGCTGCTGGCTGGCTTCCTGCTTTCATACCCAGCAAAGCTTGCCACTTAGCACACAGACCCATCCAAGTCACGCATCGGTTTGGGGAGATGGGGACCCGGCAAGAGACTGCCCCTCTCACTCCCATCTCCTTGGGGACTGGGGACCGGACCCAGCTCCAGGATGCACACAGTGTGACAGCCTGCTGCCCCATGAACACCTCTTCCCTAGGCCTCAGTTGAACTTCCAGCCCTGGGGAGGTCAGAGAAAGATAGGACTCTAGCTCTGGCTAGAAGAGAATTCTAGAAAGGATCACAAACCACACCCAGAGCGTGTCTGGGGGGATTTGAATGAGAGATTGGCTCTGTGCTCTTCTTAGGAAAACCTGATCTTTCTATCTTGATGGATTTTTATAGAATAAATGCATTCTTCCTCCAAAACTATCTGTAGCTGTGGGAGCCTGAGGCCTCGTCTGAAGAGAGCTCGAAATGAGGGCTTGAGGTCCTGCCATGGCAGTACAATAACTCCCCTCCCATTGTCCCTGGAGGGAGGGGGAGAGCAGAGCCTGGGACACATGCCTCCCTTGGGTCCTCAGCCTCTTTCCTGCCCACACTCGCCTTTCTGTGGCCTTTCATCTCCCTGGCATCCCGTGGGATATGTTGCTCATTCTGCCGCACCCCAGTGCTAGGAGCTGCACAGATTAACACTGGCCTGCAGGACGCCTGTAGTGCGTCAGCAAGGGCGGGAGGGGTGGGGGAGGGAGGAGGGGGGGAGTTTCCCTGTCTCCTCTGGACTCTGCTTGCTCCTTTGTGAAATGAGTCAGGGAAGATGAGGTGTGTCCTCCTCAGGCCCAGGGGATGCACAGCCATCTGCATGCATCCAGAACCAGCCACAAGGGCCTCCAGATGGGCAGGGCAGGCAGAGATGGCCGAGCAGAGAGGGGTCGGCAGGGGGTGGTCGCCAGGGGTTGTGTTTTAAGATCACCAGGGCCAACGCACGGTTCAACCGGTGGAAGACCCAGTATCTCTAGACTCAGTGACCCACTGGCTTGATAATGGGATTCTCCAGGGTCATTTCCTCCTGTCAGCCAGTTGGTGCTACCAGGGAAGTGTTGTGAACATGTGGTGCCTGGGTTGGCAGGTCAATGGGAAGAGAGGACAAAGAGAGGCTGGGAGCAGGGGTCCTGGAGGAGCAGACCCCGTAAGCCAGAGGTGACTAGAAGAAGATGGGTATCCAACCCACTGTACCTTGGGTGGATCGAGGAGGCCAGGGAAGCCGGAGCCCCTCTGTGGTGATGGGTTCAGACTACGGAGGCCAGGGGAGGCTGATGGAGCCCTGGCCATCCACGTCCAGGATAGATATGGCTGGGACATGCTGTTGCAACATGCTTATTTTCCAAACACATTTCAGGCTGAGGGACAGCTAGGTGGAGTAGGTAGATGAAGATGCACCCTCCCCACCCTCCTCTAGCCAGAGCAGGGGATAACCAGTGGGTGCCTACCAGCCACTTCTAGACCTCATCCTGGGTCCCCATCCAGGTTCCCACAAGGCTGGGAGCCTCTGGGGGTCAAGCTGGCATGACAGGATGATGGACAGGTGGATGATATAATGGGATAATGGATGGATGGATTGATTGATTATGGGATGGATGAATGGGTGGATGGATTAATGGATAGATGATGGAATGGGATGGCTGAATGATGAAATGGGATGGATGATGGATGGAATGGGATGATGGGTGGATGGATGGATGGATGGATGGATGGATGGATGGATGGATGGATGGATGGTGGGATGTATGGATGTCTGAATGATGGAATGGGATGGCTGGATGATGGAATGGGATAATGGGTGGATGGATGGATGGATGGATGGATGGATGGATGGATGATGGAATGGGATAATGGATGAATGGATGAATGAATGGATGGATAGATGGATGGATGGATTGATAGATGGATGAATGGATGATGGAATGGGATGGATGAATGATGGAATGGGATAATGGATGGATGGATACATGGATGAATGGATGTATGATGGAATGGGATGATGGATGGATGGATGGATGGATGATGGAATGGAATGGAATGATGGATGGATGGATGGATAGATGGATGGATGGATGATGGAATGGGATAATGGATGGATGAATGTGTGGATGAATGGATGTATGATGGAATGAGATGATGGATAGATGATGGATGGGTTGGATGGATGAATGGATAATGGAATGGGATGGATGGATGGATGAATGGATGGATGGATGGATAGATGAATTGGCAGAGAAGCAGATAGGCAGATGGGTTGGGCAAGGCAGACAGGAGCAGATCTTCTCTCCCGGGGAGGACTCAGAGCGCTCAGCACCCACACACATACTTCTAGGATAAGCCAAAACAGAGGCGCAAGGAACGCCTGGCTCTACAACCCACGGAGACTCAGCCGTGAGCTGGCTCCCAGGGAAGAAGGGAGAGCTGTCAGCCGGACTCTCGCGAAGCACTGCTGCAAACAGAGAGGCTCCAAGCTTGCTGGTTCAGCAAACAGGGCCCCAGGGACCCACTGCCCTTCCATGATGCCTTCCACCTGACTCCCAGGCCACAGTGCTAGCTAGAGAGGCCCTCCATGTCACTTCCCAGAGGCAAAACGAGCTCTGGGATAGAGGAAAATAATCTTTCCCCTGCCTGTAGCATGCTGACTAGAGCAGAAACTGTGGACAGCCAGCATTTGTCACCAGCTGCTGCCCAACTGACCTGCTGCTCCTATGTTCTGGTTCAGAGTTTCAGATGCCCAGTGTCTTGGGCGGGAGCCCTGAGGGGCATGCTTGACCTCCTCTTCTGAGGGTCATGGCCGAGTAGGTGATTCAGAGGAAGGGGTGGTCAGAGGATGTATTTTGCTCTAGAAAGATCCAAGCCAGATACCACCCCACCCATACTGACTGCCTCCCAGCCCAGTCTCCCCTCTGCCCAAAATGAGAGTTCATGCTGCCCACCCGGGCCGGAGACCCTGCACACCAGGCACTTTCCGCCCCTCTAAAATCTGCTATTGTATCAACCAGCAAAACAACAGCTAAGGAATGTTCATTAGATGCCGTTTCTCAGCATAGTTTATGGTGTTTTGCCTTGGCTTGAATATGTAAAGGCGCTAAACTGTTTAATTCAGCGCTTTCCTGCCTGGTTCAGGGGCATAACTCAGTTTGTTATCAGCAGCTGTAGCCAGAGCCGGGAAGGACCAGGCAGTGGGTAATTTAAGCTTCTCTCACCAACCGGAACTTCTACCTGGCTCACTGTGCTCACCCACTAAGCTGGCAGCACGGCTCTGCTGTGACCTGCTCTTACCCCCTCTGCCCTTGACAGCTTTCTGTTCCCTGACAGGCTGCAGGGGCATTGTATTACCTGCACTTGCCCAAAATTGTATCTCCTCTGTCTGGAAAATGTCACTCATCACTGAAAGAGATACCCAAGTTATGGTACAACATTGCTCTCGGATGTCTCATCTCACTCCTCCAGCTAGCAGAGAAGAGCTGGGTGCAGAGAGGCTGGTGGATTTTGTAACTGCCATTAACCCTCACCAGACCTTGTAGCCTGCCATAACCTCTTACCTCTGAGCAAGGTGGCCCTGGACCTTGGGTAACATAGCCCAAGCACCTGGGACATCTGACCGTTTTGTGGGCTCCCAGCTTGTGTCTAATCAGAGCCCCACCTCAGCGGTCCTTCAGTCTGGATTTGTCTGAGGCTCTCAGGTCATTGCTAAAATGCTTTCTAGAAGCTTCTCCCTACCTCCTAGAGAGCTCCCCACAAACTCAAACACATACACACATTCGTGTGTGACCAGTGCCCAAGACACAGGGTCCCCTGTCAGCTCCTGGATGCTGTGTCCTCCCAGGCCAGCATCCCCTGCTTCTATGTGTCCCCCCACAGGGAGAAAATAGCCACAGAGTAGCACCTTGAGTACCCCCAGCCTGCAGAGCCCTTCTGTGATAGAAGCAATCCCATATGCAGCCTGGCCCCATGCTCCACCCAGGAGCAAGGATGAAGCTGCTTCTTGCATGGCTGCCACTTGAGGAGCTGGCTTGAGCATAGAGTCAGGACTGAGGTCTGCAGCACAGTGGAATCCAGAAGGGGCCAGGCTCTGTGAAGCTGATGGGCCTCTCCCCAAGCCTCTCCCCGGGCCTCTCCCTAGGCCTTTCCCTGGGCCTCTCCCCAGGCCTGTCATCCCCACCAAGGCCCAGCTGGAAAGCACACATGGGACTACAGCTCATGGTCAGCACTGCTAGGGCGGGTAACTTGGGGATGGAGGCTGCAGTTCTAGACATTGAGTCTCGCTCCTCTTTAGAATTCAAATGTGGAGAACAAAATGGAAGTTGAATAATCCTGAGAAGCGTCATTCTGTATGATGGGCTCGTGGCTGGGGTTGCTCTAGGGAAGCCTAGCTCCAACTCCCTCCTGGGACACCCTCTCCTTGCCTCCCTCACCCCAGCCTGCAGCTGGACAGGGACAACTTTGTCACTCCCCCAGGAGGCCACCTGTTCCTGGGATGGAACCGCTCACCTCCCTCTAATCCTCTGCTTCCTGGAGGTGGCATAATGCCGGATTAGCATGGCCCCTGTGATTTGTAAAGGCCTGCGGCAGGGCTGCAGGGGGATTTTGTGTGCCATGGTTCCTACTGAGCTCTGAGAATTAATTAGAGAGGGCTGTGTCTCCATGCATACCCCCAAGTGCTTTGGAGTGCACGCATCCTGGAGCTCGCAAACTCCTGCTGCCCTGGCTAGGAGTAGAGCTCAGTGGTGGACTGGGCAGTGGAATGTGTGCTTAGTGGTAGAGCATGCAGTACCAGCACCAGGCTCTGAGTTCAAGAATAAAAAAGAAAGGGAGAGACAGAGACAGAGACAGGAAGGGAAGGAGGGAAGAGAGAGGCAAGATAGGAAGGAAGGAAGGAAGGAAGGAAGGAAGGAAGGAAGGAAGGAAGGAAGGAAGGAAGGAAGGAAGGAGAGGCTGGCTCTGCAGTGAACTGGGCTAGGTGAACTCCATTTATAAGCTGCAGCATCGACCCCGATCTGGAGGACATTGGGAGCGATGATTAAGGTTATTTTTAAGTATGTAAAGTGGTCTTTGGAGACAGGTCTAGTGTAAATAAGGTTGGTTTTATTACCCATAATAAACATTTATTAAGCGCCCACCGAGTTCCAGGCATAGCACAGAATACCAAAGAGACCCCAGCTCAGCCTCTGCCAAACTTCCCTGCAGCTACTGTCTTCCCTCCTTTCCTCCCTCCCTCTTTCCCTCCCTCCCTCCTTCCCTCCATCCTTTCCTCCTTCCTTCTCCCCCTTCCTCCTTCTTTCCCTCCCTTCCTCCAATGTGAGCAGCCTTGAAGAAAATCTTACAGTTGTAGCTTCAAAGCCTGATCACCTTGATATGAGGCAGCCCTTAGCCTAGCTGCACCGGGACGTAGGGGCCTCTATCTGCTCTGGGAGCAGAGGGCTGGAGAAGGGAAGGGAAGGGAGGGCCTCAGACACCCAGATGCGTGAGCTCTGTGCTGGGGGAGAGATGGGGGGGGGGGAGACAGGTGCACCAGTCAAAGCTCCTCATTGCATAGTTGGTACAGGAAGCACTTGGGCAGTCCGGTCATTTGCCAGAGAGGCTCCTGAATGGTCCTGCACAAACACGGTGTAAAATAAAGTGAACTTCATGAACCTGCCGCCTGGAAAGATGGGAGATGAGTGAGCAAGGCTGATCTGTGCAGACGGGGGGGGCCTGTGTGGCTCTCTTCATATTCCGGAAGCGCTAAATCAGTGCGGCTGAGTGGCCAAGGGTGGAGAAGAATGAAGGTGGGAACCCATGCCTCTCCTGCAGCCCTGGAGGGCAGTCTGAGGAGGGGACCCCTCCCGGGGCCTGATGAGATCCGAGGAGCTCATGCCTCCCAGGTCCCGGACAGTCACCACCCCAGGGGAACGGGGCCAGGGAAGATGATGGTGGGCCGAGCCTGGCCAGACCACGGAGACCCCACAGGGCAAGGCCTCGGCTCTGTGGCCCAGGATAGTGAGGCTGGCATGGGCTGGAGACAGAGCCACAACCCTTGACCCTGTGCTGGCCGGAGGGCCCTTGACTGGAGCTTCTCTCTCATGGAGGGAAGGGGAGCGTGAACCACACAGGGCCTGGCAGACACTGCAGCCTAGTCCTCACTGAACACAATGCCAGCTCTGGGACCTGTGCTGATCCCACGGACACTGGAGCCCCCAGTCTGTGCCAGGCTCCTTGTCCTGAGTTCCCCCACCACCCACCCAGGGGGGTGAAGAGGACGCTGGTCCAAACACATTCTCCAGGGCTCCACCAGGCACGGTCATCAACACCTATATAGATGCAGGTGTAGACCCAGGCCTCTCAAGCCTCATTTCCCCACCCGTGAGAGGTAATGATACTGCTGTCAGCCTGAGTGAATGGACGGCAATCTCATAGACAGCCTGACAGATGGAAGGTGATGGAGACATGTGTATCATCACCTTCACCATTGTCACCATCATCTCCACCACCACCAGCATCATTTCCCCATCATCATCACCACAATCACCATCACCATCATCATCATCACTATCGCCTCCAGCAACACCACCATCATCATCACCACAATCACCATCACCATACTGGCCAGGTGTCCACAATAGCTCCTGGATCTTGCCCCGCCCAACCCTCTATACCCTGCCCCAGGTCTAGGTTGGCAGCCCTCAGGCTGAGTTCTGCTTGGCCAATGGCTCTGCCTAGTCTTCTTGACTCTCTGTGGAAATGTTCCTAAAACCTTGTGTCTATTTTCTTGCCTCATTAAGATAGCCCATTGGATTAAAATACCCTGTGCTTTGGTGATCTGGGACCCCGCGGGGGCCTGCAGGTGGAGGCTGTCCTTGGTGAATCCGGCTGGAACCTTGGGCAGTGGATGGGTTTCCCTGCTGGGCACCATGGGAAACTCCAAGCTCTCTGCAGGTGCACATCCTTTCCCTCTGTCTCCTTCCTGACCTAATCCCAAATATTCCATCAGGAGGTATCCAGGCATGTGATTCCTGTTGTAGATTGCTCACACTGTGGGAGGAATGAAGGCCCTTTTGGAGAGGTTTGAGAACTCAGAGCTTAGAGGATAAGAAGGAGGAAAAGGGGGAAGAGTGGAGGAGGCCAGTCCGCTGTGTTAAGGGCTGGCCCACGGTCTCATTAGCCACAGCGGAGCGGGAGTGAGGCTGCCCGTGTCCTCAGCCAGGGCCTCGAAGCTGTTCCAAGACGGGATTTGAATTGAAGAAACCCCTTTATGCCATTAAACTTTGTCCTGAAAGTGAAAGGCAGAGGGGCCTTGCTGACCGGTCATTCTACTTTGTGCCTTGACCAGAGACCGCCCTCCCCTCCCCCCAGGCCATGGTCCTGGTGAGCTCCTGTTGGGGCAGGTCTGACCCTGCCCAGGCCCCCACCTGCCCGGGGTGGGTTAGATGGCCTCTCCTCTGCCCCCCCCCACTCCTCATGGGGGAGGAAAGTCAGCATGACCAAGGTGGACAGAGCTGAGAGTCCGAAAGAACTCTGTCCCAGCCTCCCTGCAACCTGACTGGGTGATGTGGGTCAGGCCCTTAACCTCTCTGAGCCTCCAACTCCTCCACCGTGAAGCAGGGCGGCCATTGGTGATTTGCGAGGGTTAAATGGGGCCTGGCTAGCCGGTGGGATAGAGCCAGGCCAAGTTCTGCACAAGCAGAGACTGCTTCCTACTTTGCTGGAGCCCAAGGCTCACAGATCAGTGTCCGCTGAGGGCGCACAAAGCATGGCGGACAACCCTCATCTACCAGTGTCCCCCAGGGGTGGACAAAAGGAGGCCAGTTCTGTAAGGACGCCCAGTCCATAAACTGGGGATACTTCCTGGCTAGCCAAGTGGAGACATAAATTACTCACGCCTGTCCTTTGCCAGTGAAGCTCTGGTAGCTGGTGCTGGCACAGCCTGAGGTTGATGGGTGGCTATTTTAAACTCGCAGCTCAGCAGGTCATCTTGCAAAGAGGGCTGTTCATTCTGCTTCCTCTCGGCTCACTCTGCACCAGGAGATCTCCCAGGCCAGCTCTGCACCCACATACACACACACACACACACACACACACACACACACACACACCCCTACACCCCCACCCCGGCCCTGTCAGCCCTCTCTGCTTTTAATTTTGGCCAGTCGTGGAACTGGAACTCTAGGCCTGGGCGTAGTCCCTGAGCTTTTTGGCTCAAGCCTAGCCCACTACCAGTTGAGCCACAGCTCCCCTGCTGGCTTTCGGGCAGTTTCTTAGAGACAAGAGTCTCACAAGCTTTCCTGTCCAAGCTGGCATCAAACTGCGATCCGCAGAGCTCATCCTCCTGAGTAGTGAGGCCTACAGAGCCAGCCAGCAGCGCCCCCCGAGCCCCCTCTGCTTCTCCAGGAGGGTTGCTGCCCCTAGAGGGGCAGGTGGAGGGAGGCCACTGGGGCAGGATGGCCGGACAGGGCTAGGGGAGGGCGCCTGTGACTCCCGCCAACATGGTGGCTAGTAGCCGGCCTTCTCTCTCAAGCCCCAGACTTTCCAAGCTCAGCTCCTCCGAGCCTCACACCACTAACGGTACTCAGCTCAGCCTCAATCCGTGTCTTGAGCTCTGGGCTCTTGATTCACAAAGCTTCTGTGCCTGGAACCCGGCAAGATCTGCTCCTCCGAGGCTCTTTGGCTGTGAAATGGCCGCCGCTATTTCTACCTCACACAGGAGTGCGGAACACATACGTATGACCTGGTCCCTGCTCTGCTCCGCCCCAGCCGATGGTCCATGGTCGGTCATGTCAGCTGACATCTTCGGGGTGATTTTTTTGCTACATCTCCCATCCCCGATACATGGAGTCAAGTCCAAATGACCCTGGCACAGGAGGCCCTGGCCAAGCCCCGCACCTCACCCCTCTGCCCTGCCCAGCCCACCCTCTGCCTCCCTGGCTTGGTGCTGCAGCTTACAGGGATATGGGGCCTGACAGGTGTGCTTTATGGAGAAGGTCTGGCATGGGGAGCAGGGCCCCCCCAGAGTGGGGCAGCGCCGGGTGGGGAGGGGTTGTCAACTGAGATCTTGTCCTCCGCTGCTCAGCTCTGAACGTGGCAGCCTGGTGGTCCCAGAAGGGTGGTGGCCATGCCAAGAATCCAGGAGGCCCAGCATCCCGCCCCCCCGCCCCCCACTCACAGCAGGGCTGGGGGGGGAGAGGCCCCTGGGGGTGGTCCTCCGAGCGTCACCTCCTCCTGCCAGGACTGGGACAGCCCCAGTTCCCCAGAAGTAAACCTGGTGTGTGGACTGAGGAGTGTGGCGGCTCAGAGGTGCTCCCCGGGGCTTGCTTGCTCTGCTCTCAGCAGCCCTGGAGAAGCCCCTGACCTTCCCCTGCTCACCTGCCCCACAGGCAGCCCTGATTGGAAGCCACTGCATCCCAGGTCTGTGACCGGCACAGAAAGGAGCCCCCTAATGGTTGGATGAGGTGCATCAGGAATCAAACCCGCTGCCAGGAATCTGCCCTCTGTACAGACACAACCCTACACCCCTACAATCCTACAACCCCTACCCCAGTGCAGTCCTGCAATCCTACAACAGTATGCCATATAGCCTACAACCCCAGAATCATACAACCCTGCACCCCTACAATCCTACAACCCCTACCCCAGTGCAGTCCTGCAATCCTACAACAGTATGCCATATAGCCTACAACCCCAGAATCATACAACCCTACACCCCTACAATCCTACAACCCCTACCCCAATGTAGTCCTGGAATCCTACAACAGTATGCCATGCAACCTACAACCCCAGAAGCATATAACCCTGCACCCCTCCAATCCTACAACCCCTACAGTCCTGCAATTGCAGTCCTGCAATCCTACAATACTACACCATGCAACCTACAACCCCAGAAGCGTATAACCTACACCACTATAATCCTACAACCCCTACACCAGTACAGTCCTGCAATCCTACAACAGTATACCATATAGCCTACAACCTTAGAATTCTACATCCCTACACCCCTACAATCCTACAATCCTATAACCCCTACACCAATGCAGTCCTATAATCCTACAACACTACAACCTTAGAATCCTACAACCCTACACCCTTACAACCCTACAAACATACAACCCTATACCCCTACAACCCTACACTCTTATACCCCTAAATCCTCAACCCTATACCCATAGAACCCTACAATCTGACAATACTTATACCCCTATAATCCCATGTCTCTATACCCCTACACCACTAAACCCTACAACCCCACACCCATGCAACCAGCAATCCTAGACTCCTACAACCCTACAATCCTATACCCCCACACCACTAAACCCTACAACCCCATACCCATACAAGCAGCAATCCTAGACTCCTACAATCCTATACCCCTATACCCCAAAACTTCTACAACCCTACAGTCCTATACCCCTAAACCCTATAGCCCTACACCCGTACAACCTTATACTCATGCAACCCTATAACCCCACATCCCTACAATCTACACCTATTCACTAGACCACTACAACCCTACACCTCTACAACCCTACATTCCTATAACCTTATAACACTATATGCCTACAACTCTACAACCCTATAGCCCTCCAACTCTATAACACTACACCCCTGCAACCCTACAATTCTATGGGTTTGGTGTGAACTATAAACACACTTTTTTAAAAATCAGATTTCCTCCCTAACTGGAAATGATCACTGCAAAGCTGGGTTGAGACCCTTAACACCCATCAGCCTGCACCTCTCCAAAATGGTCTCCCAGCGGGGCGCCCCCCCCCAGTTGCTGGTACTGAGAAGCCGCTGCTGCCCTCTGCCATCACACAGCCGGGGAAGATGAGATGGGAAAGCGCAGGGCTCCCGCAGATCTCAGGGCGGAGGCCCAGGCCCCATTCTGGTGGCTCTCACTTCCTTTCCTGTCTGGAGGCTCCCCGTTGCTGCTGGGCTGCATGGCCGCCTTCTTAGTCAGGGGTGCAGGGTGCAGTCAGGCGCAGACCCTGCCCCGCCCCCTCCTCTGGGCAGGCCCGGATCCGCCGGGGAAGCCCAGGTAGGGGAGAGGCTGTGTGTCCACATCGGTGCTTTGTTCGTGTGCCCAGTGGCCTCCACAATGCCTCCAGGACCCAGCCACGGGCTTAACGCTTGGTAGAGTGGCAGAGGCGGCTCATGGCTGTGGATGCTGGGAGCCCAGGGCCCAGAGAAGGCAGAAACGGAGAAGGCAGCAAGGTGGAGAGGAGAGAAGGGCAGCTGGCAGGGCTGGGCAGGCCTGGCCCATGGAGGCAGACACCGCACTGCCCAGGGCAGCCCAGAGGGCACAGGGAGACTCACGGAGGGGTCTGGGCACCATTGTTGGTGCCAGGAGGGCCCTGGCGCGGCCTCCGGCCTGCCCAGGCTGGAGCCTCAGCCTGGGGGATCCAGGGGGGAGAGGAGGACCACTTCCAGCTGCTCTGAGCAGCGCTGTGGCCCTGACCAGCGGCGGCCGCTGGTCATTCGGGCACAGCTCAGGCCCCGGCGACTCTCCGCCTTCATGGCAGCCTGGGAAAGGCTGCGGTCATGTTCTTGGAATTGCTAAGCAACAGTGGCCGGTTCTGGCACAGGGAGAAAATTGAAACATTGATTTATCTATTTGTTTTGCAACTTAGCACTAGCGGCTTCATTACTCTGGTCCCTGGGGGGGACCCCCTCCCACCCACGGAATTGAAAATGAACTCTTTTTACCTAGGAGAGGGGCAGCCACAGGTTTTTAATTGGGAGAAAGTGCAGAAACAATGGTCCCAGTGGGGCACCAGAAATCAGGGGGTGATCACTGGGAGGGGGGGGGGGGGGTGGGAGGGGGTCCCCTGCTCTGTGGGAGCCTGTGAAGGCCAGCCCTCGGGGGTCGGGACTAGCCTCTGGCAGCACGCACACCTCCTGGGTCCTTGGATTGCTGCTCCCTGCGGGGGACTGGAGCTCCGGCCCCAGGCTGGACAGCGTCCTCCCACAGGGGCCCCTCTGATGGGAAAAGGCTCTGCTTCTGGGGTTCACATGACTCAGTTCCAGTTTGCAGCCTTGTCCCAGGGTCTGGGAGCACCCCTATAAGCCGTGCCTCAGTTTCCTCAACTGTCACAGGAGATGCCCAGGTGGAAGTCTGATGAGTATAGGAGTTAGCAAGCTCCTCTGAGCTGCCTGTCACTTTTGGCTGTGTGTGTGTGTGTGTGTGTGTGTGTGTATGCGCGCACACGCGCGTGCGCGTGCGTATACGTGTGCTGGTGTGTGCACGTGCATGTGTGCATGTACATATGACAGTCCTGGGGCTTGAACTCAGGGCCTGGGCACTGTCCGTGAGATTTTTGGGCTCAAAGCTAGTGTTCTACGGTTTGAGCCACAACCCCACTTTCAGCTTCCTGGTGGCTCATTGGAGATAAGAGTCTCGAGAACTTTCTTGCCTGGACTGGCTTTGAACCGTGGTCCTCAGTTCTCGGCCTCCTGAGTAGCTAGGATGGCAGGCGTGAGCCACCGGCGCCTGGCATTGTTGGCCGTGTTGGGGGCTGATTGACCCCCCGGCCCCCGCATTGCGGCTCACTAGCCTGGGAGGGCTGCCTGGGACCCGGCCGTGGGAGCCTCTCCTGCAGGGAGCAGCGTATGGGGTTCACAGCACCCCTCCCCGGGTGCAGGGCCTCCTGGGAAGATCTCCACACGCCAGACACAGGCCCAGGAGACCGCTGTGCAGGTCCGCTGACTGCACCCCGGGGCTCTGCCCTCGGCTCCCTGCGGCTCTCCCCATCAGCCTTGCCGCCTGCCCTCCGTCCAGCCCTGCCGGCCCTCAGCGTCCCCTGTGAGTTACGCCCCAGAGGGTCCCCAGCGGGGGCTGCCTGGGCCCTCCACCACGCGGGAGGGGCTCCGTTCAGAGAGTGGTCAGATACTAAGGCCAGCAGTGAGGGCCCTGCAGACAGCAGGATTCTTCCAGAAATGGAGGATCAGGTCCGGCGGGAGGCTCAGGAGAGCCTCGGTCAAAGGGAAGAGACTTTGTCACCACCAGGCCCCAAGCCTGTGATTGACGCGGCTGCCAGGTGGTGGGGACACCTTGGGGAACAGCGCAGATGGGAGCTGCATCTGTGCCAGAGACAGGACAGGAAGGGCCGGCCTGCAGCCCCGCCCTCGTCTGGAACCCGGGCCTGACGGACGGCTTGGACCGAGCGTGGACGGGTCCTCACCGGGGCTGTCTGACCTGTCTCCCCGCCTGTCCGGCCGCGGGGAGGGGATGATGCTGGCATCTCCTGTCCTGCTGAGAACATCCTAGGATGTGAAAGCAGCCCTCCCCGCCGCCCCCCTGCCAGGAGCCACCTGCCCCGGATGCTGGCCACGCCCCAGGTCTGCAAAGCAGGTCGGGGCATTCAGACTTTGCATTTTAGAACTTCATATGGCACGCAGACCTTCCTACGGCGCAGAGGCCATATATTATAAACATGGCCCCAGCGGGGTGTGGAGTAGCGCCCCGTAATCAAACGCATTAATATTTCTGCAGGGGAAAAATGTATGAATATTCACGGGAAGAGGGATGAACCGCGACTATAAATAGCCTCACATCCGTTCAGGTCACGTTTTGCCACCAAATGAGTTATGAACGAGCTTTTGGTTTTCAGAGCTTTATGGATTTTGGAATTGGATTGTGGGCCTGTAATATAATTTCAAATCTTGATAAATGCTGCGGCCATCACAAAGGAGCAGTGGAGGGGATTTAGACAGAGTGGCCACAAAGGCTCCTGTCTGAGGACATGGAAGCAGAGTGCCGGGAGGAAATGGGACATGAAGATCTCTAGGGAAGAGCGTGTGCAAAGGGCCTGGGGTAGGAGCATGCGTAGTGCATCGGAGAAAGGGCTGAGGAGACAAGAAGGGCAGATAGAGCCATCCCGCAGGCGGGTCTTGAAGGACTTGAGGTTTTCTGTGAGGGGTTTGGAGCCAATGGAGAGACAGCAGGCTACGGGAAGACAGAAGTAGCCTCATGGGACAAAGGGAGAATGACCAGAAGTCCAGCTCCCCTCCTCTTTCCCGGGGGGGGGGGGCGAGGTGGGCTAAGTCCCAGCAGCATGGCAGGGTCTGGGTCTGCTCAGCCAGGCTCACAGCAAGCGACCAGCCCAGGCCAGACACTTAGAAAACCTTCAGCGGCCAGGGCAGAGCAGGGCATAGCCAGGCGATTCCCAGGGAGAGGAGATGCCCAGGCCCAGCAGGACAGGCGGGGATCTTGGCTGAGAGAAGGCGGCTCTGCCTCCAGCCAGGCACCAGGATCCCAAGCACAGATGATTCTCTCTGCCAGTACTGGGGCTTGAACTCAGGGCCTGGGAGCTATCCCTGAGCTTTTGTTTTTTTTCTTTACTCAAAGCTGGCACTCTACCGATTGAGCCACAGTTCCACTTCCGGCATTTTGCTATTCAATGGGAAATAAGAGTCTCACAGATTCTCCTGCCCTGAGCCGGCTTCGAACCCTGGTTCTCAGGTCTCAGCTTCCTGAGTGGCTAGGATGACAGGCGTGAGCCTCCAGCGCCTGGCTGCTCCACTTCTAGAAAGGATGGGGTGCTCCTTCCCAGCGGGCTGCGTCACCGAGCATGGGGTATGCATCTGCCGTGAGATCTCAGCACCCAAGGTGCCCCAGGACCTTGTCACCGACTGCCTGGCAGAGATTCTCTCCTCCTCTCTGATGGTTTCTTACACTTATCAAGACAAGTGATGCCTCCCTTCCCCCCCTCCCCTGCCCCCCTCCCCTCCCCATCCAGTGTCACCGCTGACATCACTGACTTGCCTGCCATGCAGTGTTGAGGGAGACCGGGCCCACAGACTCAGTTTCTCCAAGACCTGGTTCCCACAGCCAGGATGGCTGAGACCAGAATACCACCTCCATTTTACAATGGAGGACACTGAGAGGCTGGTGGATCCAAGGCCATCCCACAGCACCAAGATTGGAATCCAGACCTGCCCTTGTAGTGTCGTTGGTTGTTCGGAGCCCCGGATCTGGGAGACTGAGCTGCCCTGCCCATAGCGTAAAATAACCCCAGGGTCGCAGTGGGAGGACGGCCAGATGGATGCAGAGGGCACAGCCCTGCCAGCGGTGCCAGCCTCTCTCCACGGCCTCCATCAGGAAGATTGGCTCCCGGGGAGGTGAGGGGCAGTTTATCATATCAATAAGCGCGTGCAACACGCACTCTGTCTTCCTGTAATGAAAGGGGGGTATGGTGTCCCCCCCCCCGCGTTATTGGGCACCAGGGCAACCCTGCATCGGGCGCGTATTATTTTCTGCCACCATCAGGGAAGACTGATCGAGCCTGGATAAGTGCAGCTTAAAATTGAAAACCAAGCAATTTACCTTCAATCGCTTCTCCGAATTTTGTGCAGCCAGAGACAGTTAAGGAGAAATAGACTCCCTCTGCCGTTTTAAGGCCTTTCCATTTCCTCCTCTAGATTCAGGTCTGGCGGGTGGTTGGGGGGCGCGCGGGGGGCGGGGGGGGAGGAAGGAGGGGCGGGGGGAGGGGGCCACCTCCCACCCCTCTTCCAGGACTGGGACAGGCAATGCTGGCACCCTTCCACCCTTCCATCTTCCTGGCTGAGCTGCAGGGCTCTGGGCCCGTGGAAGCCACTGGGAGGGTGGGGAGTGTTCTTCCTTGTCCCCACCCCTAGCTCCTGCCTTCCATGAGAACCTGTTCTCAGGCCGGATCTCCTGATGGGAGATAAACAGGAACATGACACTGGCAAAGGGTTTTGGTTTTTCTGTGTGTTTGGCTTTGTTTTTGGGGGGGTGTATATGTGTGTGTGTGTGGGTGTGGGTGTGTGTGCACACGCACACTAGTCTTGGGGCTTGAACTCAGGGCCTGGGCACTGTCCCTGAGCTTCTTTTGCTCAAGGCTAGCACTCTACCACTTGAGTGACAGCTCTACTTCCAGCTCTTGGGTCATTTATTGGAAATAGGACTTTCACAGACTTTCCCTCCCCAGGCTGGCTTCAAACTGGGATCCTCAGATCTCAGCCTCCAGAAGGGCTAGGTTTGCAGGTGCGAGCCAGGCACCCAACTGTGTCAAAGAGCATGGAAGAGAGCAATCAAAGGTCCAGGCTCCCTAGCGCACCTCTCATTCCTGGCTGGTGCTTTGGGTGCTGATGGCTCCCTCTTTTCCCCCTCCCAGACTCCTCCCTTCTCCCCCCTCCCCCACCACCCAGCCCTGAAGCTTTGCTCTAATCCTGAACTCTCTGCTCTAACGGCACTGACTGTCTACAGGTCGGGAAAGGCCTCAGACACCCCAAAGCCCTTGCCTCTACTTTTCTGTTATCTCTAGAGCAAGAGGAACATGTGCTGAACTGTAATCACCGCCCATCTTGGACATTGGGCAGTTACCGCCCGACGCCTCTCCCGTTGTTCTCCTACCATAAACCCTTGGGACATCTCAAGCCTCAGCCACCCCACACACACACACAGCTGTGTGAGTTCTTCCCTGGCCTCTGACCTCTGTGGTAGACTCCTGTCCTTCTGCAGGGAGGAGAGGACATTGGGTGCCTCAGGCAGGACTGGGAACAGATGGCATTTTCCAGCCCTTTCTAAGACCCAGCTCAGCAGGATCAAAGGAAGCATGCTCTTGAGATAGGAACTTGAGGGCTGAGCTTGAGCTTTACCCTTGTCACGAACCCCAGTACCCACAGTGTTCCCAGGGTCCCACCTCCTCTGGACGGGATGAGAGATCCGTGGTGCGTCTGTCACCATCATTACCCTGAACACCCAGGCACCTGGGGGGGAGGGGGAGGGACTGATGCTCCCCTCAGCCCCCCAAGGCCTGGCTGCCCTCAGGTCAGGCTGGGCCCGGCCTGAGCCTCTACGCAGAGGCAGCAAAAGATCATCCAGGAGAGACCCGGGCTGGAGGTGGAGCCTGGGCTCCGTCTAGTGTAGTTGGGATGAACGCTAGACCCTCCCACCCCTACCACACTTTGGAATAGCAGGGGGAGCTAGCGCCGGAGAAGGAAGTGTGTGAGACCCAGGAACCTGGAGCCACGCGGCGATGCCACGATCTGGGACACCCGTCTTTCCTGTTAGCACCTTGTGGCGGTGGAAGCTGGAGGTCCGTGCCACCCACAGGCCACGGTCTGGGGGGACCATTGCCCGGCCACCCCGCCCTGCCTCCCCCCTCAACCAGCCAGGGCCGCTCATCCAGTGAGCAGCACCTCTGCTCCCCTCCAAGTGGCCAGCAGGAGCTGGTGACGAACCCACAGCTCGTGAACCTGGGCCTCAGCACTGTCTCTGAGCTCTTCTTGTACTCAAGGTGAGTACTCTACCACTGGAGCCACATCTCCACTTCCAACTTTTGGGGTGGTGAATTGGAGAGGACGGTCTTGTGGATTTTTTTCTTGCCCGGGCTGGCTTTGATTGTCGATCCTTAGATCTCAGCTTCCTGAGTAGCTGGGATTACAGGCATGAGGTACAGGGCTGGGAATGTGGCTTCGTGGTAGAGTGCTTGCCTAGCATGCATGAAGCCCTGGGTTCGATTCCTCAGTACCACAAAGACAGAAAAAGCCAGAAGTGGTGCTGTGGCTCAAGTGGTAGAGCACTAGCCTTAAGCAAAAGAAGCTCAGGAACAGTGCCCAGGCCCTGAGTTCAAGCCCTAGAACTGGCAAAAAAAACACATAACAAACCTGAGTCTGTGGATAAATAATGGAAAAGCCTGCCTCTACATACCAGCACACGTGACCACATGCCAGGACATGGAGTCCCATGCAGACACGAGAGAGACATTACACAGGGGACCCCACTTTGTTTCTGTATGTCTCTAGGCCCTCTTCCCACCATTAATCTTTTTCTCTTCCTGGGCTCCTGCTCCAAAGATGACAGGATTCAAGAGAGATTAATTTGTTATTTTAGACCTTTAGAAAGTACAGCTGCACAGAGACGGAGTCCCTGGGTCGTAACGAAGTTCAGATCAATTAAAACAATTTAGTTGGCTGCTAATGATTTCAGACCATTGTAATTTATTGGTAAGTAAATGACTTCAAAAGCACATTCCTTTGGTGGCTATTTAGGGGAATTTTAACAAGTTCTTGGATAAATTAAGTCTGGAATTTGTTAACGGCCCATTGTTATTGTAAAACAGTTAAAGGAGGTCTTTTCAGGAGGCTTCAAGGCCTCAAAGTTTCCAGAAACAATTAAAACTTCTAATCAGTTCTCCATGGCTTCAGCCAATCGGATGGCAAGAAAGGGCTCCTGGTAACAAGTTCAAGTCCAAGGCCAGAGTCTATGGGGATATTTCCCATGATTCCCCTCTCGGGGTAAAGTTCAGACATGCCCTGCCCAGTTCAGCCTCTGCCTACTCTGCATCTCGTTCTTTATCTCTCTGCCTTGTCTATGGTCAGGCCACACTTCCTCCTTGAACTTCCAGAGAAACAGCCAAGCCCCAGGCTTCTGCTTCCGTTCTTTCTTTTCCTACAACGTCCTCTCTGATCTTCTGCACTGACTCTTCTCCCGGGTTCTGGGCTGAGCTCCACAGCCTCTCCCCCCGTGGCTCTTCCTGCTGCCCTTTGGCCGGCCTGCGTCCTCGTCCGCGCTGGCTCATGCCTCCAGCCTGTGCACTTTCCCTGTGGCACATGTGCCAGGCTGGGGCTCCAGCGGCAGCGTGACCGGATGCAACAGACATTGGCTGAGTGGTTCGAAGGGCTGCAGCTCAGGTGCAGGACGCGGCCAGTGCCTGTGGGAACAGGCCAGGGCCCCCCCACCCCCCCCCACCCCCGGTCTCGTCAGTAACTGTCCAATGGCTGTGCTCATTAGTTCCATAGTCAGGCTAAGATGTCAAGACATGCAGTATCAGATCTGGATTTTTTCTTCTCCCACGATGTAGGTCAAATGCAGGGCCTCCCTAAGCGAGAGCCCCCGTGCCCTCTGCCTGAGGCTTCGCAAGGCTGTGAGGTAGGGGTTCCTGCCCTGAGGGGCAATGTTTACAGCGTCAGTGAGGGCTAGGCCGAGGCGGCCTGCCTTCTAAAACCCATCACGGTCCCTTCTTGCTGGCCAACTCAGGAGGGCCGGGTGGCTTCTAAGCTAGGCCTTGATCGGCCGGATGCGGCTCGGCCAGGCCCCAGGCTCCGGTGGTCATGACGCCGTATGTGAGGTGTAATGGGGGATTCAGATGGACCGTGTGGGCCTGCCCCCAGCCCTCATTCACTCAGCCATCTACATCTATTGACTAAGAGCTCATTGCAGACAGGATTCCCTGTCCTGGGCATGCTGAGTCCTGTGGTCCCTGCTCTCCCGGAGTCCAGCAATCCAAGAGAACAAATAAGGAAAGGAGCCAATCTGTGAGCTCTGGGGTCTTTCCTGACTGAGGTTCAGATGAGGCAGTACCACTGCAGAGTGACACTGAGGCACTGGAAGAATCTGAGGGAGAACGCGCCAGAGCTCAGAACCAGTGTGTGCAGAGGCATCCAGACTGGAGGGAAGGGGAGGGAGAACACGGGTGCAAGCTGGCAAGCAAGGAGAGAGCAGGATGGGGAGCCGCCGTGGCCTGGGGAGGCTGGAGAGGGAGCTGGATTTGATCCCAGGGCACTGGGAATCGGGTTGGGGGGGGCGCAATGCGGTCCTCAGACTGATGCACTTGCAAGGCTTCCTCTGAGCGGTGCCAGTGCCTCACACCTGTAATCCTGGTTACTGGAGAGACTGAGATCTGAGGACTGTGGTTCTAAGGCAGATCAGGCAGGAAAGTCTGTGGAACTCTTATCTCCAATGAACCACCAAAGATCCAAGTGGACTCACGTGGTAGAGTGCCAACCTTGAGCAAATAAAGCTCAGGGACAGCACCCAGGCCCTGAGTTCAAGCCCCAATATTGGTACCAAAAAACAAAAAAAAAAGCTTCCTCTGGCTGCTATTGGAGAAGTGGAGAAGTGGAAAAGTGGATATTTGGAAGGAGGTCGGGATCCCAGCCGAGAGAGCAGCTAGGCGGCCCTGCGGGGTGAAGAAGGAAAGACAGCAGAACTGCAGGACAGCATGGGGAGGGAGCAAAGGGCAGAGGTCAAGGTGCATTTTGAGGTGACGTTGATGGTTGATGCACGTTGCTAATGGTTTGGGTGTGGAGTTGCGGTGATCGGAGGGATCCAGAAGGATGCTTCAAGCGACGTCCTCAGGAGAAAGAACAGGGAAAGGTACCACGGGTCCTTTTCCATCTTGTGTTGTTAGACCTCTGGGTAGATACATCAGCTGACCTGTGCGCGCTCACACTCGATGGACCTGGAGTCGGGTAGAGCAGCCAGGACCTGACGCAGAGCCCACGGCATCACGGGCAGGGCTGGGAGAGGCAAGGACAGGAGGAAGAAGAATAGAGAATTCAAAACCAAGTACAGCAGAGCCAGTGCAGAGTCATAAACCAAGAGGATGGAGCCTGAGGGTTGGAGGTGTGGCCCAGTTGGTGGAGCACCAGCCAAGGAGCAAAAGCATCAGGTACTGAATTCGAGTCCTGGTCTCAGGCTAAAACAAAGAAGAGTATCCTTGGAGTACCCACGGCAGACCTGCCTTCCCTGAGCCTCCCCTTGCCCCCCGCCCCCGCCCCATTTATCCTCTCCATCAAAACGAGCACCTGCGTCTCAGATCAAATTAGCTTTCTAACTATTTGGAGCAAGTTGGCAAACCCTTTTAGAGCCAACGCCGACTGCATTTTAGCAATTTTCCTTGTATTTCGGGCAGCTTCAAAGATTCCACAGCAAGGCAGAGAGCCTCTTAATGGAGCATTGCAAAGCAGTTTTTAAAAATACCTTTTAGAAAGCTATTTAAATTCCTCCATCTGTAGCAAAATTAATGTATAAACTTAGCGCCTCCATTTGGTCCTTCGCTCGGCGGAGGAGGTGGGGGACTGTTTCCCTCCTGAGGCTCTGCTGGAGGCAGAGGTTGGATCCCATCCAGCGTCACAGAGCCAGGACTTCACCAGGAGCCCCTGTGTGGACTGGCGCGGTTCCAGCCCCTCGGCCTGCCCCAGCGCCTCCATCTTCCCAGCCCTCTTAGGAGGCTGTTGATACCAAGCCAGGGGTGGGCTTCCCCATTTTAGAGATGGGGAAATTGAGGCCCAAGCTAAAGGAGAGACACCAAACTCATCCCAAACCGCAGAGCTCGGAGTAGCCTGAATGTGATACTCGTGACGCCTGAGCTTTGCGTCCTGGTGCAGTGCCTCTCTGTGCCCTGGCATGCAATGATGAGGTAGCAGCTCCAGGGACATCTGAGATTCTCAGTGCGATGAGGCCTAAACCCACCATAGTCCCTTGCTGTACAGAGTCTCTGCCTGCCCCCACTCCCTCTAGAGTTTTGGGGGAGCCCTGGGGGGGGATTCTTTACTCCCTGGAGCTTCAGGTGCCTGCCATCCTAGCTCCTAAATGCAGCCATCCGTGAGACTCTGGATCCAGAATCAGATGGTATGGATGCCCACGGGGCCTTTGCAATCACATACACCTCAAAAGTGGAGACAGTGGAGGCCCAGACAGAGCAAGCTCCACCCTCCGTGCCCTGCAGCAGCCAGGCGCCACACAGGCCCCTTTCCCTGCTGTTGCCACCCCATCCGCTAGAGAGACAAGGGTCAGAGAGGGGTCATTTGTAAAGACCCCAGGAGGAACACGGGCTCCGCTTGCCGTCTCCCGCTGTCTGGGTTGGAGGGACGGCTTCCTGTGGCATTCCCAGGGCCCGGCTCAGGCCCGGCTCCAGCCCAGCCCAGCCCAAAGGAGGATGGGTTGTACAGCGTGCATTGTGTGTGAACTGTGCACACACCCACCTTCCCGCCCCACCTGCAACACAGCTGTCCACAGCCACTCGCCGCCGCCACCACCGCCGCCACCGCTCTGCGCCAGGGGCCACTCATAGTCTGAGGTTGATGCACGAACAGAGAGGAAATGAGTGGGCAGGGTCACTAACGCCCTGGACCTCCCCCCCCCCAACTTCCATTTCCCTCCCCATCATCGGCCAGGGAGAGCCAGATCCATCAAGCCCTGTGCCACTTGCTTTTATTGGCTCACTGGCTTTATGGCCTTCTTCTGGAGCAGTGAGGGCCAGCCAGCTGTGGGGGGCTCGCTCAAGTAGATGCGGCCTTTTTAGATTTTATTTTCCCCCTGCCAGCCCCCACCCATGTTTCCCTCTGTGAGAGACAGTGGCAAAGCGACCGGTACTCGGTGAGCCCCAGCACGCATGTGCAATCGATGCCCTTGAGACAGGCTGCGGTTCTCCAGCATGCCGGTGGAAGGCCTGGCCTGGCCCTGGCGCCAGGCTCTCCATCTCGCATCCCCTCTTATTTTAGGTGTTGGCTTCTTTGTTTATTACTGGGGGTGGGAGGCACTGTTTCTTCTCTGGGGCCTCTTTTCTCCTGCCTCACTGACCCGCTCTCTCCCCAGGGTGCCCAGTGGGCACCAGGACAGGACTTCGACCCCTGAGCATGTGTCTCAAGGATGGGCTCCATTGACTACTAGCCTTGGTTGAACCTTGGACAAGTCATTGGCTTCTACTCACGCCCAGGCTGGTGATTAGATGAGGCGTGGGGTGCATCCACTCAGTAGCCTGCATGCGACAAGCGCTCGATCAGTAGCCGGGAGCACTGTGGGGTTTTCTTACCATTGACTGGTTGATTGATTGTTGACTCTGGCTGCAAAATCTGCACTGGAAGGAAAAGAGAACATGGTGGTGAGCTGGCTGGGTCCAGACTGTCCCCTGAGGTCGGCGGGGCCTGGAGGCTCCCTCAAGGTGGGGGGTGGCATGAGTCAGGAGTCTCTGAGAAAACAGAACCCAGAGAGACAGAGGCAGGGCCAGAGACTGAGGGACAGAGGCGAATGGGAGCCGAGTTTCCTTTGAAGGATTTGGCTTGCAGGACTGTGAAGTTGACAAGTGAATTCTGCGGGTCTGGCCAAGCCGCTGGAGCAGTAGGAAGGAGCTGGTGACACAGCCAGCCGAAAGCCGCCTGCTGGCCGGTCTTCCGTCCTCTGAGACCTGGCCTTTGTCTCTTTAGACCTCCCATTAGTTACCACACCTGCTCACATCTGCTTACCTGCCGTCTACTGACTTCAATGTTAATCTTATCTTAAAAAAAAAAAAAAAAGATAACACCAGCTAGACTGGTGTTTGATCAAATCTCTGGATTCCAGACCTACTCAAATAGGCATCCTTGTTGAGCACCGGTGGCTCACACCTACCTACTCAAGAGGCTAAAATCTGAGGACCCTGGTTCAAAGCTAACCCAGGCAGGAAAGTTTCTGATGCTCTGATCTCCAGTTTAACCAGCAAAAAGCTGGAAGTGGATCTGTGACTCAAGTGGTAGAGCACTAGCCTTGAGCAAAAATAGATCAGGGACAGAGCCCAGGCCCTGAGCTCAAGCCCCAGTATTGCCCCCCCCAAAAAAGACATCTAGCCATCCCATCAAAGGATATTCGTGGCCCCCCTCTGCTGACAACACTGTGGGCTGTGGGCCCTGGGGGCTTCTGACCCCCATCTGGGGACTCAGCTTCGGCCAAGGAGGCCCTACCCAGGAGAGGAGGCCTGAGTCCAGCAAGGCACCTGGTCAGCGGGAGGAGGTCACCTGGTGGCTCTGAGATCAGGAGTTTGATGTAGTCATTGAAACAGGTTCTGGAGCGAGACCCCCAACACTCCCATACCCCCAGCTCCTCCCAGTCAGACTGAAGCTGACCAGCACCTCCATCAGACACTATGAAGCAGCCAGGAGATGGCAGAGGTCAAAGGCCACTGTGTCCCATCCCCGCCCCAAGAGTAGTATGTGAAGAGCCGGAGGCCACAGCACAGGTCTGATCACGGCTCCTTTAAGACACACTTGGTTGCCAGTAATATGGGACACTCCCGGGAGAGGCTCCGATCAATTCTCTTGCTTTTATCTTTTCCTTGAGGCTCAGCATGACGAAAAGTGGCCTAAATCTATGGCTGATAACCAGAAACTTGCTGTATCTGCTTTCATTTGATTTTCTTGAACAATTACCATCAGTATACCTTGACTTCAGAGGCTGAGATTTGTTTGTTTTTTTTTTAAGTGGCCAAAAGAATTTCCTCACTGAGGCCAACAGGGACCTGTGTGAACTGGGATTTGCTGCACTGAAAAGCTCCAGCATGATCTATGAGAGCCTGGAGGAAATGTTTTCCTGTTCCAGGCGTGTGAATTTCCTCCTCTCCTGACAGTTAGAGTGGGGGGCGGGGGTAGAGGGAGGGCTGGGAAGGTGGCTCAGTGGTAGAGTGCTTGCCTTGCATGCATGAGGCCCTGGGCTCAATTCCTCAGCACCACATAAGCAGAAAAACCTGGAAGTGGCGCTATGGCTCAAGTGGTAGAGCGCTAGCCTTGAGCTAAAGAGTTGAGGGACAGCCCCCAGGCTGAAAGTCAGGCTTCATGACCGACAAAAAAAAAAATAAAGAATATGGGAGGGGGGTCCCTGCCCCCAGCCTCAGACCCTGAGGAAAACTCCTCGCCAGCCCCTAAATACCAAAGAACAACTCTGGTAGGCCAGCCAGGGAGAGTTCTATCCAGACCTGGCACTGCCTATGAAATGCAGGCATTGAGCTCCTAAAGGAGCAGCTGGGACAGAGGGGATCAGGTGAGGATGGCCTGAATTCCTTGGGACCACTGGATAGGAAATTGGGGTTGTTAAACCGCAGAGGCCTGGGATGTGGACTGCATTCCTCTCAGGAGCACTCAGCTTGCTGGGTGAGACTGGTACCTCACTTAGCCCTAAGAACACACAGAGTGACCTCAGCTCCTAAGAGCCCTCCATACATGCTAAAAGGAAGAGAGCATGGGTGTGTGGGTGGCTGGTTGAGTGGATAGATGGGAGGAGCAGTGAATGAGTAGGTGGCTGAATGGGTAGGCAGATAGAGAGAGGACAGGTGGGTCAGCAGGTAGATGATGGAAGGATGAGGCAATGAGGGGGTAGATTCATGAGAGGCTAATAGGCAAAGTGTTTGTACGACTACGTGAGTAGATGGATGGATGGATGATGGGTGGATGGATGGGTGGGTGGGTGGATGGATGACAAATGAGTAGCTGGATGACTTGATCAATGAGTGAATGGATGGATAGAAGATGGGTAGATGTATAGATGGATGGACAAAGGAGTAGGTGGATCAATGGATGGATGGGTAGGTGGATGGTTGGATGGATGGATGGATGGATGGATGATGGGTAGATGGATGGGTAGATGGATGGATAGATGGACAAACAACTAGGTGGATCAATGGATGGTGGGTGGATGGATGGATGGATGAATGATGGGTAGATGGATGGGTAGATGGATAGATGGACTAATGAGTAGGTGGATCAATGGATGGATGGATGGATGGATGGAGGGTGGGTGGATGGATGGATGGGTAGATAGATGGATAGATGGACAGATTAATAGGTAGATCAATGGATGGATGGGTGGATGGATGGATGAATGGATAGAATCAGTAGATGAGTGGGTAGGTCAATGGACAGAGGTTTAGATAGATATGTAAATTGATGAGTTCATAAATTTTTCTTTGAATCTTCAAAGGGCTATCCTATCCTCTGTGGAACCCAGAAAACAAAATCACAGTAGATTCCCTAAAGGATCAAATTTGGGTTCAGTTGTTAAGCAACAACTCTGTAGTAGTCTGGTTTGATGATGGGCGGTATTTCAGGGGAGAGCAAGACCTCAATCCCTTGAAGGGTTCAGGAAGAAGAGCACATGGAGTGCGCTTGAAGTGTGGTGGGTCTGCAGAGGGCAAGGCTGGACAGCCTCAGAGGGTCTCTCCATTTCTGGGTTGTGGTGCTTCCTCTCAGGCCCCCCCACAGCTGGCTGAAGGGGCTGGGTTTCCCCGGTTCAGCCTGGGCTGCTGCGGGACCCCTGCTCTGCCTTTGCTGACCACCTGTGACGCACGCATCTCTGACCCCAAATGCTGATTTAGCTCTCAGGATCTCCCCTTGCACACACCTGATGGAGGGCACCCAACAGAGGGTAACCAACAGGGGAGCAAGAAGGTGGCGCTAGCATCCCTGCAGGAATTGGTCAGAGCCAGGACAGGGCCTCCTGGACCTAGTTCAGGGGAGGGGAGGAGGGGCTGCTCAGCCCAGGGCCTCCTCTGAAAGCAGGGACAGGTCCTGGGCACCCAGCTCTTCCACAGAGAGCCAGGACTCAAGGGGGCAAGACAAGGCCTGAGAGAGAAGCCGAGGCTCCAGACCGATGAGCGTCAAGCCCATCGTCCCGCAGGGAAGGGAGCGAGGCCCCTCTGCCAGCAAGGCCTGCCCTGGGCTATCACGGTTCCCTTGCTGTTTCTTTCTCTTTGGAAAATCTAATTGCTTGTAGCTTCCACACTGGCCATCAATTTGATCCGAGCTCAAGGGCGCAGCCAAGGCTCACCTTGTTCTGCTTAAATAATGCAGGTAGTGAGGCTATCGACAACCTGTCATCTGCTGGAAAGTGGCTTCGACATCGCCAGAAGTCCTGAAGGGCCTTGGGGCTGCGGCCAGCCACAGGTCCTGCCTACGGCCGGGACATGAAGGCCCCCGGCAAAGAGGCCACGACTCAGGGTGTCCAGGGGGAATGATGGGGGCTTTGGTCCTGCCGGGCTTTTCCAGAATGACCTTCTACTGGCGGGTTCCAAGACACAGGGAGGGCAGGAGCTGTTGGACGGACAGGCCCACATTGGGGATTGCAGAGGCAGTGTCCCACAGGGCTGGGGGTGGCACTGAGTCACGTCCCTTAGGAGGACAGACCTCCAGGCTCCCGGGACATTCTCTCTCCTCCCCGCTCCTCCCCCTCCCTCCCACACCCGTCCCCCACACACCTGCGCTTCACCCCCCACAGGGATTTGTGATGAGCAGCTGCTCTTCCCCAAGCCTGGGGTGGGTTGGATCTTATTTTTTCTCAATGTTTAAAAATTCCCAGCAGCGTGGCAGGTGCCCGGCAGCTGGGTCGGCCCATCGGCTGTTCTGTCATCAGACATCATGTTTACCCGTCAGACACTGTTTTCTTGACACTCAACGCTCAAAATAATGATCTCCTTGCCGCACCTTGGTGAATGATTCATGAGGCTCCGCTCGGGTTTGGGTTAACAGCAAATCAAAGCCCCTCGGAAGGGCGAGCAGAGCAGCAGCGGGAAGGTGGCGAACTCAGGCCCAGCCTGGTGGTCCCTTGAGGATGCTCAGGGCCACTGGCCCTCCCCAGGGACCCAGCCTCGCTCTGCAGAGCCACAGCTAGCTGGTTCAGCCAGGCTGCCGCACAGATGGCCAGGGCACCAAGAACTCGGCTGTCACCACATGTCCTGGTAACCTTGGCAAAGCCATGAGAACTTAGAGCCGGAGTCAGATCTCCTGGATTTCAGCCTGATGTTCACCTTGGCTTGACCTTGAGCAGGTTGCCATGCAGTACTGAAGCTCCCCTTCCTGTCCACAACATTCATTCACGCTCTTTCTTTTTTTGTGGGTTGTGGGGCTTGAACTCTGGGCCTGAGCACTGTCCCTGAGCTCTTTAGTTCAAGGCTAGCGCTCTACCAGTTGAGCCAAGTGGCCACTTCTGGTTTTCTAGTGGTTTATTGGAGATAAGAATCTCACACACCTTCCTGCCTGGGCTGGCTTTGATCCTCAGATCTCAGCCTCCCAAGTAGCTAGGATTACAGGTGTGAGCCACCGGTGCCTAGCAGGCATTACTTTTTTTTTTACTAGGGTTTTCTTACCCTCTTAAATGTTGTGCCTATGGCAAACGCCTCCCTTGCCCACCTGCAGTCAGGGTCTGGGGCCCTGGCTGAATGCGCTAAGCAGGGCCTCAGAGTCCAGGGACAGGGCTGGGTCAGAGGAACGAGTTGCCAGAGGCACACAGCAGTCCACCACCGAGTTGGGTCTCCCCCCCCCCTCCCCAAGCCTGAGCCCACCTGAAGCAGGCGTGAAGAGCCGGGTGCTTTCCCCACTCCTTGGAGACGGCTCTGGGCCGAGCTGACAGGAAGCAGGGCGGCATGGCTGATGAGAAGATTCAGCCAGGCATGATAGACATACCTTAGAGAGCCCCCATGCCAGCCCAGCTGGTCCCTGTGGGTGGAAGCCAGGGCTGGGGTCTAGAGCAGCATTGGGGGTTCAGCCAGGTCCAGAAGCGTGGGGCTCAGGAGTCACGGATGCTCGGTGGGCAGAGAGCAATGTGTGCTGGGGCAGGCTGGACCCAAAGCAGTGGGGGACATGGGATCGGAGGAGGAGGATTCCAGTAAAGGTCCGGGCTGTGTCCAGGGAAGTTTGATTGAACAGCTGGTTGAGGTCAGAGGGGCAGTGTTCAGAGCCGGTCCCCCTGCCCCTGTCCCCACAGAGGGCCCCAGGGGCTCGCGCCTGGTGTCCCAAACCCCTTCTGTCACAGCTTTGGAGTGGAGTGTCCCAGGACACTGAGTCACCTATTTCTGGCTGTCTTTTTGCTGCACGTACAAAAAGAGACTCCAGAGAAGAGATGAAGATTCATCGATGCCAGAACCAACTCTCTTCGAGAAAATTGAAAGAGTTTGTACATAATGACAATCGAGTCACCGTGCGACCTTCCGGAATAACTTCCCAGATAGATGACGGTGACCAGAGCCAGCCTACTGGCACTGGGGTGCTGAAGGCCCCACAGAGCCACCAGTCATAAAATGTCTCCCACTCCCCCAACCCACTTGAGGGTGTTTATGGTTCCTCGGGGTAACACATTGCAGGAACCTGTGAATGGCATCGCCTCCAGAGTCAGATCCCAGAGCGATCCACCGCTGCCCAGCCGGGCTAGACATGGGCATCAAATCAACTCCTCTGGCGAGCCACCAGCCTCCCTGCACTCCCCCCTCCCACCTTGACCCCCGGAAGCTCTCCGGCGGATCCAGCCTTGCTGTGTGGGGTTGTTAGTGCTGCTCGGGGGCCGGGGCTCTGGGCCAGAGCAGGGGTTACAAGCTCTTGACTGCTGCTGTCTCTTACTGCTTCACCCCGCCCTTCACCTCTGCCAAGCCAGGCCCTTTTCCTCATCCATTCCTCCCCCATTGATCACGTCCACTCACTCATTCACCCGCAGCGCAGCCCGTTGGCTGTGGTGGTTGTCCTGCGGTGTGAAGGTCTGAGCCAGGCACAATGAGCAAAGCCAATACCAGGCTGAGGAGGAAAGCCCCGGGACCCGGATGTCAGGCCCACATCCCCAGAGCAGTCAACGGAGGGAAGAATCTGACCGCTGACAAGAAGGGAAGGGCAGGCCTCACCCCACCTGATGCTGAAAACTGTCAGGTGACAGGAAGCTCAGGAGCTGGCTGCTTGCACGTGGGAGCAGGCCCAATGTTGACTCTAGACTCATCTGAACATCAGTTTGCTTACCTGTAGAATGGGACTGAAAACATCCTCAGAGATGTGGAGAGATAATGCACTTCGAAGAGCCTGCACATTTTGTGGCACAAAAATCAGCCCTCCATAAGGACAGTTACCACCCCAGGGGGATCCCCCCTTGTCTTTTGGACCCATGAGAAGTTCTCATGGCCATTTGGTCATGGGAAGGGATGAAGGCCACAGTGTGGACATGAGGAGGGGAGGACGGGAAAAGAGGCGGGGGCGTGGCCAGCATCGCCACCGCCTGGCCAGCCCCGCCCATCACAGAGGGTCCCTGATCCAGTCACTTCCGCCTCCTCAGCCTCAGTTTCTCCCTCTGCCAAAAAGGCTGCCTGAGACCTGCCCTATATTCCTATCCAGCCCTTCTAATAGCTGTTTGTGGGATGTTCTGGATGGGATTTCTGGGGAGATCTAACAAGATAATGAATGTGAGAAGGCTTGGAAAATACCCAGTGTTTTGTAAATGCAAGAGATTATTATTCCCATTCACCACCCTTTTAAAAAGAACACATTTCCATCCATTCAGCCAAATTTAAGTTGGAAGATGAAGAACTAACTGAGGCCGGGCTTCCCAGCTATAATTTTCTTGCTTCCTTGTGCCTCTGAATATTAAAAACACAAAGGCTCACGTTGCTGGGAGAAACTAGAACAGCAGCCTATTAGCAGCACAATCGCACGCACAGAATTCAAAGTGATATTGCAAGCAGGGCGTTCTGTTTATGTAAACCTTGAGAACACGGGGTGAATGTCGACAGAACTTGGAAATTAAAATCGCTCTCTTTTTTCTTCTTCTTCTTCTCTCCCACACGGCTTGCTCTGTTACTGAGCCTGAGTCTTGGGTAGTTGTGGAGGCTAGAAACCCTTTGGGAGTTCACATCGTAAGACTGGGAACACTGAGACGAAGCAGGAAGACACAGGCTCCGAATGGCTCTGCGTGGGGCAGTCTGGTTCTGAGACCAAATGTGTTCAAGGGAAAGCTGGGTGCTGTCCAGAGTGCTGAAAAACAGAGCTGTAGGCCAGGAAGGGGTCAGAGCAGACCTGGACAGAGGTCCTTCTCCAGGGGCTCTTTCCTGTTGCTTCCTAAAATATGGGAGGGGGCCAGCCATGGGTGGGTCATAATCCTAGCTATTCAGGAAGCTGAGATCTGAGGATCATGGTTCAAAGTCAGCCCAAGCAGGAAAATCTGTGGGACTCTTATCTCCACTAAACTCCACCCCCGCCCCTGAATAAAAAATAAAAGCCAGAAGAGGTGCTGTGGCTCAAGTGATAGAGTGCCAGTCTTCAGCAAAAGAAGCTCAGGGACAGTGCCCAGGCTTTGAGTTCAATCACCAAGACTGGCAAAAAAAAAAAAATTTAAACTACAGGAAGGGAGAGAAGAGTAGCCCAAGGAGGCCAGGTTTGCATGGGTTGAGGATGGGGCACTAGCAGAAAAGGGTGAAGGAGATGAGAGACGAGACACGGCCCACAGGGTGACAACTGCGGTAGAAATGGGGAGAGGTGAACTTGGGAGCAACTAGAAAATAAAGCAATAAAACAGGACGATACACTCTGTGGCAGCGGAGAGACAAGTGGAGCAGGTTATAAGCAAGCTTGCTGTTGATACAAGTATTTGGGGCTCCATAAAGTAAGACGGCTTATTATAAATCTGTCTTTTTGTGCGTATGTGTGTGCCGGTGCAGGGCTTGAACTTGGAGCCTGGGCTATGTCCATTTAGCATTTATACTCAAAGGTAGCACTCAACCCCGTGAGCCACAGCTCTGCTCCTGACTCTTTTGTGCTTAATTGGAGAGTCTTACAGACTTTCCTGCCCAGACAGGTTTTGAACTGTGATCCTCATATTTCGGCCTCCTGAGTTGCTGAGATTACAGGTGGCGTGAGACACTGGCATCCGGCTCTGTTTGTCTTCTGACTCAGTCTTGCCAGGATACAGGTGTCACCCACAGTGGGGCACCCCCAAGTCGTGGAGGGTTGGGCTCTCAGGTAGAGGTGGCCACAGCTGCTCCTTTCATTGTAATAGCCCTTCCTCTGTGGGAAATGTGGTTACTGGGAGCCACTGGCTGCTGTGGTGACCTTGAACTTCATCTCTAGCCCCGCAGCATCCTGATTCATGCACTTGGTCAGAGCTGAAGAACCCCTTGAGTCTGCCCTTAAACATCCCAGGTTCCTCCACCACTCCCCCTGTCCAACACTAATGGGATATGAGAGAAAAGAGCACCAAAACCTGAAAGAATCAGGTGGGAATGGAGGAAAAGTCCAGGAGCTCAGCAGCCCTTCCAGGAAGACTGTGAAAGTATCCTCACCCCCCTGCTGGAACTGGCTCTGGACCTTCTTTCTGGGGAATTCTGAAGGAATCGCAGCCATGCTGCTCCATTCCATCCAGGACAGAAGTCCCCTACTGTCCGCTCATCCATGCTCCACAATAGGTGTCTAGGAGCCACCCAGAGCCCTTGTCTATCTTGCTGTGTTGGTGGTTGTGGTGGTGCTGTGTTTGGATCGTGCTTATTTTCTTAGATTACTGAGGGTCCAAACGTAGCCCGGCAAAGGAGGCACCAGGCAGTAACTATGAAGGGATGGAATCCCCTGGGCTGTGTGGCAATGCCTGGGACACGGGGCGGGGGGGGGGGGGGCACGGGACAGGGTTCAGCACACACACAGGGTCCTGCACAACTAGCTGAACTAGCTGTCATTTCAGGCATTAACTGGGGTCTCGCACGTCCTCCCCTGAAGATTAGAGGACCTCTGCACGTGTCATGTCAGCAGAGCAGATAAGGCCTCAAAGCTGATGAGGTTCTCAAATCTTAGAGCAGCATCTTTCCTTGATAATCCCTCCCTCGGCCCCCCAGGAGGGGACCCACGAGGGGACTGTCTTACTGGGGAGGTCACCTTGAGAACTTTGAATCCCAGGGTTTGTGCTTCTCAGCAGAATTCTCTCTGTAGTCTCGCGCCTAAATCTTCTTGATCGGGAAATAGACAATCCAGCCAACGCAGAAGTCAAGTATCTGAGCCATGGCTGGGTCTGGTATGGGAGCCCGGCTAACGGAGCAGAAGGAGATCGTTCTGAGTTCAGGGACTGGCACTATCGTGTGGAACCATGATCAGAGCAAGTCTCCTGGCTTCTCTGAGTCCTTTTCCTCTGCCCTCAAGCAGAGCTCATCATTATGGGTTTCTTGGGAGATCTGAGGGCGGGGAGCCACCTGTGGCCCAAGTCCAGCCGGCCCATGCCTGCAGAAGACTCAGGGATGGACTGGAGTCTGCTCCCGGCACGTCCCCTCGGTGGCTCCTGGTGTTGCACGGTCCTCATCCTTTGTGTGGCCTCGGGGCCCTTGATCACATTCTCTCTCTTCTCCACAAAGACCATGAGGAAAGGACTCTTCGTCCACTACCCCAGCTCCAGACTCTGGGACATAGCAGCTCAAGGAAGTGTCAGCTGTGTTGCCAATGAAGTGGGCATCTCGGCCAAGGCAGCTCCCAAGCCAGCACAGACTCCTCCCGGCCTGGCCCGGCCTCCGGGGCTCCCCACCCAAGAAAGGGTGGGGCTCTATGCAGGAAAGCCCTCCACTCCAATTCCGTCTCTCTGTTCTTCTTGCTGTGAGTGTCATTCTCTTCTTTCGGATGAGTCATCTACTTTCTCCCCGCCAGAAGCCTTGAACCCCAGAAGACTCTAGCTCTTGGCTGTTTATCCCTCCCTCATGTTTACAGCTTTGGCTGGAAACCTGCCTCCTTGTGGTTGATCCTAGCCAGTTCTGATGATGTTTTTACAGCCCCTTCGTAATTTACTGCCTTTTTTTATGACTCTAGTAAAAGGCCACACATCGGGGGACCCCGTGAAGCAGGAAGATGTGTCCCTGCTCCTTGTCAGCTCAAGTTGAGCGTTGTAATTTACATGAAAACCTGGTGGCTCGGGGTGTTTACCTCCCATGGTACTAGTTTCTTCTCCCATTATGAGAATGAGATAATTAAAATACTTCCTTGTTGCTTTGATATCGAATTAGGTTAACTCGGCCCAACTGCAGGTGCCACTTTGAACGCTGTTACGTTATTTGGCTTTGCAATTTAGAGTCATCCTTTTTTTTCCCCCCCAGGAAAAAAATATTTGTTTGTTTGTTTAGTCTTAAGATCAGCTGATCCTGGATTAGACCTAGAGAAGGAAAAGGAAGAGTCTTTTCCAGTGTGCCCAGGACATGTTGCATCCCCAGCAAGGATTTTAGGGAAGCAGTCCACCGGACTCCCCACACATAGCAGGAAAAGCAGAGGCAATGGTGAGACCCAGAGCTAGGAGAAGGTATATAGGCCACCTGCTCTCCCGCCCGCCATCCTTACTGAGCAATGCCTTGTGAGATTTCTGCTCCTAGGAAGAGAATTTCCAGCGATAACAGGCTCAAAGTCCCCGCAATTCCAGGGACAGAAAGCTGCAGAGGCTCCTCCATGTCCCCAGTGACCCAGGTTCTTCCGACTCTTAGCTCTGCCATCTTGAGCAGTAGCTTCACGCTCCCATTGGGTGCCAGCTGGTGACAGCACGGTTTACATCACATGCATCACCGTCACAAGGAAGAAGGGGTGAAGGTCAAGCACCCCTGCGGTGGAAGCAAGTGCTCCTGGGAGCCCTGGCCGCCTCTTGCCTCAGTAGCTAAAACTGGAGCATGTACCCATTCCTCAACAACGCTCAGCCAGGGGAGGCATGAGAATACTTGGCCAGGCCTCTCCCTTCAGGTCACTTGCCCAGCCCCTGGGGTCATGGCTGCACAGGCAGGAATAGATGTTCTTAAGGACTAAACACTGCAGACAGTGTGACCACATCCGCCGTGCTGCCCACATGATAAATGTGGATACATGTTGGATACATTCAAAGAAATGTATATGTAGGAAGGTAAAAGGAACCAGAAATGAACCCCTGAATAGACCAAGCTAGACAGCCCCCTTAATTTCCCCTGACCCAACCTTTCTCCCCCCCCCACTCCCCCCCACACACACACACTCACACCTTTTGGAGTCTTAAAAGTTAAGCAACATAGTACCAAGGAGGTAAAGCGGGGGTTGGGACCACTGTGGAGCCCAGTGGGTCTCAACCATGGGTGATTTAGTACCCCATGTTCAGTTGTTGGTGGAGACTTTCTGTCATCACCCTTTGAGCCTGTCATCAGCCTCTAATGTCAGAGGTCAGGGCTGAAGCTAAACATATCTGCACAGGACAGGCCTCCAGAACAAAGAATTAATTAGGCAGCCCAAAAGTCTCTAGAGTTGTGAGGCTGAGAACCCTTGTTTGGGACTGGCATATAATCAGGGTACGTCCATAATGCCTTGCATTATGGAAGATGGCTTTCCAGCTACATGTGCTGGAAACTGGAGAACTCAGAGCCTGGCCTCTCCTTCTCTTCCCTTCCCAGCTCTCCTTTCCTTCCTACAACTAGGTAGAGAGATATAAAGAGATCCATTTGCCCATGGGACCCCCAGCATTAGAGAATAGAGCCAAGGTTCAGCATCCTAGAACCTAAACCAGAACTTGCAGAATGGGTCTCTGTAAAATGTGGGTTGGAAGGAGGCAGAAGGGGGGGCTAGAGGAAAGGGATGGGCCTGATCGTCCAAGGTCCGGTTCAGGGGCCAGGGCCTCCCGGGAAACCTTGGCTGAGGCTGGGAGATCGGCTCAGCTGAGGAACAAGCACCACCCAGGAGGAAGTCAGCGAGAGTTTGCTTGAAAAAAATAATGAAGCTTGAGACCAAGACAAAGGGTCCCTTGACAAGAGCCAGTGGAAAGAAATGTCAGCCCTGAAGACAGGTGCAGAGGTGGAGCTGAGAGAGGATGGGAGGCAGACAGACACACAGACACACAGAGAGAGCCAGAGATAGAGACACAGAGAGAATCAAAGGGTGGCATGGGGCAGGGTTTGTTAAAATGCCATCTAATGATTTGAGGAGCAGAGGGTCCCCGCAAAGAGTGGTCAGGAGCACGGGAGGGAAGGGACAGTTCCGAGCGCTGGACAATGCCTCTCCCAAGGGGGTGGCCAGAGGGGTCTGCCATTGTGACAGAGGCTGCTGGTCCCGCACGGCCAAGGGCTCTGGGAAGGCCCAACATCTTCCTGTTTCACAATGACAGACTACAGCAGGACTTTTTTTTTTGTTTTAATCTTGTCAGTGTCACCTGTCAGCCTCAGCAGAATTTTTCACCAGGGGCGGCAGCCTCTGGGATGTCAGGAATTTTCTGTGGACTCCTGAGACATTTGCTAAGCCAGGCACCAGGTGAGGGTGGCCGAGCATCATGCTTCAGTGCCGATCTCCAATATTCGAATTGCCAGGAGTCCTGGTGAACCCTGTCCAGGCAGTGCTGCTCCGTGGAGATATTCCCCTCAACGTTAATAAGAAATTAATTTCCTGCCAGGGGCCTCTGCCCAGCAGTGCCAGCCAGCGCCCTCCATCCCCAGCATGCATTTAAATAAAGAGCAAGTGGGGGGGGGGGGGATGAGTAACATCTTTCTGGAAGTTTCCCAGATAAGGGATGGGTAAGTGTGTACCCCCCTGTGCACAGCAGGGGGCAGCACCAGCCCAGGAACCAGCCATTCTAGAAAGGTCACTTTGTCTCTGAGCTGTGGTTGATGCCAAGTCCCGCTCACTAGCTCCTCTCTGCCACATCTTGTCTCCCTTCAGCCTGCGGAGACATTGCGCCAAGAAGAGAGTCGGGCGTCTTCACTGGGTGACCTCATGTGACTTTGTAGCCTCAGCCAACCTTCGCTTTTACAGAACAAGCGTCAAACAGCGTTAGGAGCCTCTAAAGACAAAATCCAAAGCTGGGCTCTGGTGGCTCACGCCTGTAATCCTAGCTACTCAGGAGGCTGAGAGCTGAGGATCATGGTTGCAAAACCAGCCTGGGGAGGGAAGTCCAGGAGACTCTGATCTCCAATTAAGCATCAAAGAGCCAGAAGTAGAGCTGTGGCTCCGGTGGTAGAATCCCAACTTTGAGAGAAAAAGCTAAGGGACAATGCCTAGGCCCTGAGTTTAAGCCCCAATACACACACACACACACACACACACACACACACACACACACACACACACACACACATATCAAGGACAAATTTTGTAAAATGCTCTGTAAAGCTCAGCTTGCTCATTTAGTGTGTGAACCCAGAGGCAGTCAGGGATTGGTTTCTCCTCACATTCATTAATCAGTGACTTGTTCTGCTGAGTACCAGCCATAATCTCTCTCTTAATCCTCACCACGTGGCCAGTTGCTGTTAAGTCACTGGCCCAAGAGCACACACAGCAGTTCAAGAGGCTGGGGTGAGTGGGGAGGGGAGGGAGGAGGGTGAGTCTGACTCCACAGGCAAGGTCTTTATATCATCTAGCTTCAGGCAAGATGACACATCTTTCTTATTTGCATTCCAGAACTAGGATCTGTTACTGAAAACAGCAGACTTGATCACAACCCCTTCCTTTCTTCCCTCATCCAACAAATAACCACCACCACCAACAACAACAACAACAAAAAGATTGTTCTCCCAAAATACCAGGACCTCAGGTGGCTTCCTCTCTGATGGGTGAGATGGTGTGTCTTCAGTGCAGCTTCTTGGCGGTGGTGTTGGAGCTTCCCAGCGATTGGTTCTCCCATGCTAAGATGCTCTTTCCAAGGAGAGATTGAATCTTCAGTTCAATGGGGAGGCTCATTCAACATTAACGTGTTCCTAGACCATTCCACTTATTCCACAAATATTTACTGAGCTCTGCTCCGGGCCTCATGCCAGCCAGATGCTGAGGGAGCAAGATAGACATCGCGTTGTCATGCTGCAATTCAGGCCCAATCGGCCCTTCCTCTCCCCGCCAGACCACGGCCCCGGGTTTTGCTCTGTTTTGTTTTCATTTCTCATCTGTTTTCCTGAGGATTTGCGCTGTTTTGTTTGTGCTGGTACTGGGGTTGGAACTCAGGGCCTGAGCCTTGACCCAGAGCTTTGTTTATATATATATTGTTGGTTGTAGGGCTTACACTCTAGGCTTGGGCCCTGTCCCTCAGCTCTTCAGCTCAAGGCAAGCACTCTACCACTTGGGCCACAGCGCCACTTCCAGTTTTCTGGTGGTTTCTTAGAGATAAGAGTTTCATGGACTTATCTGCCCGGGCTGGCTTTGAACCCTGAGCCTCAGAGGCCAGCTTTGTGAGTAGCTAGGATTACAGTTGTGAGCCACCACTTCCAGCCTTCTACCCTAGTTCTTTGTCCCCGCTCTCTGTGCCTGGGCCTTTTGCTCCTGAATTCACACCCCCTCCCTGCCCCCCCCATCCTCTCTCCCCCCCATACCTTTTTCCCTTCCCCCCCATAACTTCTCACTTTTGCTTCAGTCAGCTCCAGCTCCTTCCCCAGGACCTTCCCCAAACTCACCAGAAGACCTGGCCTCTGCCTCACCCTCCACCCCATCATGATACCTAACACTGCCCCAGACCACCTTCTGCGGGTCATCATAGTTTGTCTCTTTGCGGGCTGAGCTTTAGTTTTATTCATGGCAGACTCCAAACCTAGACCAGTCCCTGGCACCCTGTGGCTCTTGAAAGATAGCTGTTGAATGAATGAGTGAATGAGTGAATGAATTGCAGGTGATAGATGAATGAACAGCCTATGAAGTTAGTGGAAGAGGAACCTCGCTCTCTGATTGGTTGTGTCCCACTCAAGGCAACCACTGGTAAGTGGCTAAGCCCGAGCCCCTACCATCACCCCAGCCTCCTGCTTGCTCTCAGACATTGCAGAAAGCAGAAGAGCAGCTGAGAGAGGCACCGCCTCCCTGGACCCCGAGAAGCACTTTGTCAGCGCTGCCTTTTCGCGTCTCTTTCCCGTCGGCAGAGGAGGCATCCTGACGCGCGGCAGAATGAAGTGCCTGCCATTCTGGGCAGCTCCATGGCAACCGGGTTTGCAAATACCAAGTGAGTGTTTCTTCCAAAGGGACTCCGCCGCCCCCACGCTAAACAGAACATTCTCTGTGAAGTTTAAACACAGTTTTTGAGCGGCACTGTTCAGATTCCTTCACACTTCACAAACGCTTGCTTTGCAAACACGGATGTCCCAGTTACCCTGGGCCTGTGCCAAGGCCCTCAGCCCAGCGTCTGCTTTCTCAGCTTCAAGGCGGTTACAGGGAGACTGCAAAACAAACAGGGCCACAGAGCTGTGGGTCTCCCGGCCAAAGTGTGTGTGGTGTGTGTGTGTGTGTGTGTGTGCATCATGTACATGTGCAGACATGAGGACTAAGGACTGGGAATGGGGTTTTTGCTGCAGAACACTTGCCAAGCAAGCTGAAGGCTTTGAGTTCAATCCCTAGTACTGACAAAAAAATGCTTTTAAGAGAAGAGAGAGAGATAGGAGAAGACAAAGGCTGAGCACTGGTGATTCAAGCCTGTAATCCTAGCTATTCAAGAGGCTGAGATCAGAGGATTGAGTCTTGAAGCCAGCCTGGGGAGAAAAGTCCACAAGAACCCCATCTCCAAAATAAACAGCAAAAAACAGGCTGGAAGCATGGCTCAAGTGGCAGAGTGCCAACCCAGCCTTTTGTGAGAAATCATCTTGGTACACAGCTCCTTTCTACAGGATGCAACACCAGAAATTAGGTTTAAGCGAGGTCTGTGAAAGTGCCTCCAGGTTTGTGAAGTTTCCCTCTAATCGTAGGGACTCTTCACTTAGGGTCCTCAACTTCAATCGTGGAATAAGAGTTTCTGGACATGTCACAATGGTCAGGAAATTTGGCAACACTTTATTGAATAAGCAAGCAGGCAGATAGCAGAAAGGAGGAGACATATGCTAACAGAATGTGGGTGCTCTCAAAGGGAGAGACACAGAGTTCTTTGACATCTGGGGGTCTTTATCTGATCAAGGAGGGGGTCTGGCTTCAAGTTATAGGAAGATAGGTGTTTCTCTTTGCTCTCAATCACTGGGTGCCATTACACTAAGTTCCTGGCTCTGTTATGTTTTGAGTGGACCCTTTAATTTAGGGGAGCATTTCTCTCAGGCAGGGATGTACCTGCCGCCAAGCAGATGCTAATTCTTGAGGTGGGAATGCATCCTGTTCTCTCTTTAAAGCAAGGCTGGTGCTTCTGTGTTTCGAATACCTTGTTTCTGATGGGGCAGAGCCGGCAAAGTGGCTGTGATGTCAGAGGCAAGGGGCTTGTGACGGGCCCCTGGGAGGGGTCGATGGGCGGCGGACTGGGCCCCTCACGGAGGCTCTGGCATCAGGGCTGAGGCTGGGTCACAGGAAACGAAGGACCCCGAAAGGCCCATGAGCTGGACTCACAAGGTGGCTCTGAGAGTCTGGTGGGAGGGCCTGGCCTAAAGTCTGGGAACCAGTCAGGAGGCTGGGGTCAGGGGTGAGGCACAAAAGCCAGCTTAGGGCAGTGGCCTTCAGGACAGAGAGAAAATCCTTCCTCCTCTCTGGCTGCCTCTGCCTCCTTCAGCTCTGCGTGTGTCAGCGTCCCGAATGAGTGGCTGGAGTCCCATCGGCTCGGAGGCTCCGTGCTGCCCCCACTGGAGAATGTGGGTCTTGTGCTGTGAGCACAATGCCCTGAGGCAGCTGAGAAGCAGGGCTCACATCACAAGAGAGGCTGAGGCCGGCTCCCTGCGGGGCATAAGCTCCTGCCCCACCAGTGTCCCCAGCGTCTGACCAGGACAGGGCGGACCTGGGGACTCACTCTTGGCAGCCTGCAGTGGCTGGCATCAGAGCAGCCCCACTGCTGGCTCCGGGCAGTGGGATTAGAATGCAGCCATGAAGGTGTTCTGGGGAGGGGCTTCTTTGTTGCTGTTCTGGGGACTGAACCCAGGGCCTCACACCTGGTAGGTAAACAGTGTGTGTGAGGAGCCATTTTTTTTCTGAGACAGGGTCTTACCAAGGTGTCCAAGCTAGCCAGCACTTGCTGTCGCCCAGCTTCGGCCTCCTGGATAGCTGGGATTGTGCGTGTACACCACCAAGATGGGTTTTCATCTGTGTTGGTGTTTGGGGTACGGAGGCCCGCGAGCAGGGAGGAGCTATCACTGCATTCCCAGCGTGGGCTCCGGGGAAGGGCAGGCCTGCAGCCTATGACTCCATTACTACTCAAGGTTACAGGTTATCAGCAGATCCCAGAAGCTACTGGAGACAGGAAGACTGTACGGTGGGGTTTTGAAAGAAAGTAACAGAAAAAAAAATAGCATTTTCTAATCCAAACCTCACCTGCCATGACTTTATTAACTACCTCCTCTTTTGGTTACTCAAGACATAAACTAGGAAAGGCCATGATTATTTCTGTGATTACATGTTATCTTGTCCTGGCAAGGTATTAACAAAGGAATGAGGGCCGGGTGCCCATGGCTCACGCCTGTAATCCTAGCTACTCAGGAGGCTGAGATCTGAGGATCATGGTTCAAAGCCAGTCTGGGCAGGAAAGTCCATGAGACTCTTACCTCCAGTAAACCACTAGAAAACCGGAAGTGGCACTGTGGCTCAAGTGGTACAGCACTGGCCTTGAGCCGAAGAGGTCAGGGACAGCGCCCAGGCCCAGAGTTCAAGCCCCACGACTGACAAAAATAAATAAATAAATAGGAACGGGGGAATGCATTTGTAAAAATCAAACAAACAAACACCACAAAGCCCAATTTAATCCTGACTCCACCTAAAACAATGGTCGGCACCCACCGTTCCAGTTGCCAGTGCATAGGAATGGTAAAACAGTTGAGGCACTGAGCGCAGGGTTCATCCCCGGCTGACTCCATCCACACACCCATCTGTCAGTCAGGGGGAGCTTGGGGCTCTGTGTCTTTAATTTGATTTAGTGGAGGGGCCCCCAGTCCCTCCCACCCCCGCAGATGCTCCTCTAGAGCAATGGAAGGCAGCCCCGGCCTCCCAGCCTGCTCAGAACACCTATTCTGGCTTCCTCCCTCCAGGAAGATGCTAGACAGAAAGGAGGGTCTCCCACCAAGAAGCCCCGTGCCAAGTCAGGCTGCACAGGAGGACACTGGCTGGGGAACCAGCCCTGCGCACTCCAGACAGGTGCCAGTGAGCTCCGTCCGTCTGCATAGCTGCCCAGGACGCAGGCAGTGGTGCCTAACCGTCAGGAGGGAGAGGGTAGCAAGGCTGCAGCAGGAGGGCCAAGTAGGGTAGCCAGACCTCTTCCTCTTTATGCTATGCAATGTGGGACCAGCCACGGCTTCCAGTGTCAGGCAGGAAGTGGGAGGGAGAGGGGGCTGGGCCTAGCATTCCCTCTGTTTCCCCCTTGTTTTATTACCCTTAGTTTTAAGAGGTAGAGGCCCCGTGATTTGCAAGATTCTTGAGGGCCTTTCATGTACAAGTGAAAACGCATAAAGTATCCAGGCAAGGGGATGCATTATAAACACTAAAAACAAAAAGGCTTTGGAGGCCTGGGGTCCATTTGCTGCCTGTGCCGTCCAGATGCAGGCTGGAAGGGCCCCCGAGGGCCCCAAAGAACTCCACAGTGAGGGCCAGGATGGGACAGGAGGTTCGGTTTCCTTCCAGCACTTCAAAGATAACCAGGGTCTCAAAGACCCTGTTTGCACAGTTGGACAAGAATCTCTGGTGTCAGCTCATCAGACAGCCACAGCCTTTGGAGATAGCATTGTTTTCCCTGTGTGGTGAAGAATTTTGTAATTTGGCCCATGAGATCTAAAGTCATACACACACACACACACACACACACACACACACACACACATATGTGTGTGTGTGTGTGTATATGTGTATATATGTGTGTGTGTATATATATACGTGTGTGTCTGTGTGTATATATATATATATAAATATATATATATATAAAATATATATATATATATATATATATATATATATATATCCCATGTAAGCAATGTCTAGCTCAGCACCAGTGGCTCACACTTGTAATCTTAGCTACTCAGGAGACTGAGATCTGAGGATCACAATTAGAAGCCGGCTTGGGCAGACAAATCCAAGAGACTCCTATGTCCAATTGACCGGCAAAAAGCCAGAAGTGGCTCCAGTAGTAGAGCACCAGCCTTGATTTTAAAGCCAAGTAATAGAGGCCCTGAGTTCAAGCTCCAGTACAGGCATGCATGCATGCATGTGTGCACGCACACACATACACACACACACATTTTTTGTTTAGATTTGGGCTCTTGTGACTGCCACAGAACACTCAGCTAGAACAGACTGCAAAGCAAAAGGAGGGATTTGGGAGCTCAAGTCACTGCTCTTGCACGGTTCTGGCTTCAGGTGTGACTGGATCCAGGGACTGGGGGTTCAGTCCATGGCCTCTAGGTATAGCGCCTCCCTCCCTCCACCTGCCTCCCCTGGGCCAGCTCCCTCCTTGGACTTCATGTCCTTCTGGAGACATTTCGTTTCCTTTCCCCAGGTTCACATCCAGAGGAAAAGAGCTTTCCTGGCCTGCCTGTGGCTCAGCCCACATCCAGGGCTCCACTCTGACTGCCTCTGGGAGGCCAGGATTCTGTTCCTGACCCAGTCGCTCTGGCCCAAAGACCGCTGGCTCTGGTTGGCCAGCCTGAGCCCTGGGCGGCCCCTGGACTGTGGGGAGAGTGGTGGTTGCCAGAGCCTTGATCCCCAGGGCACTGTCCGGCTCAGCCTCCTCGGCCTTGTGGCCACGGTGGGATCAGGTGGTACGGCAGGGATGCGGCACATGCAGCCTCTTCCGTTGCTACTTTGGGAGCAGATGCACAGCAAGGCAGGAGGGCATTCCCGTCCTCCAGAGGCAAGCATGCTGGCTCTTGCATACCACCATCATCAGATGGGGTTGACTCGGTGCTTAACGGGGCCCAGTTCTGGGCAGACTCGCCAGCCCAGGTGCAGAAGGAGAGGGGACCTCCTCAGAGAAAGGGAGGTCACGGTCAAGTATAACTGCACGCAGGGCTTCTTTGAGGCCGGGGAGAAGGCCGTGCGGCCCGTGGGGTTTGCTGCAGGAGGTCGGAAGGCTAGAGGCTGCAGTCCTCCAGATCTGGCCACTGGGCTGTGTTGTCCTCTGCTTGGCTGGCCGTCGGCATCCCCGAGAAACAGCTTCTTATCCCAGGGCTGGCTCAAATGACTCTGGTGGTGATCGCTAATAAATCAAAAGTTAGCTCAAGGTGAGAGCAAGAGACAAAGCAGATACACACCAGCAACTGCAGCCAAATCCTGGCTCCACCAGCTGCAGGATGCACATGAGCCGCCTCTATCCCTGGAAAGTTAAGCCCCTAGCAATGGAGAGATGGACATGTAGATGCCCAGCCCCCAGCTGTGCCTCTGGGCCTGGATGCCCCCTCTGGGAGCACTGAACACCACAGCTGCAGACACAGCCATAGACACAGCCACAGCTACAGCCACAACTACAACCACAACTACAGCCATAGACACAGCCACAACTACAGCCATAGACACAGCCACAGCTACAGCCACAGACACAGCCATAGACACAGACACAGCCATAGACACAGCCACAACTACAGCCATAGACACAGCCACAACTACAGCCATAGACACAGCCACAACTACAGCCACAACTACAACCATAGACACAGTTACAGCCACAACTACAGCCATAGACACAGCCATAGACCAGCCACAACTACAGCCACAACTACAACCATAGACACAGTTACAGCCACAACTACAGCCATAGACACAGCCATAGACCAGCCACAGCTACAGCCACAACTACAACCATAGACACAGCTACAGCCACAACTACAGCCATAGACACAGCCACAACTACAGCCATAGACACAGCCACAGCTACAACTACAGCCATAGACACAGCCACAACTACAGCCATAGACACAGCCACACTACAGCCATAGACACAGCCATAGACACAGCCACACTACAGCCATAGATACAGCCACAGCTATAGTCACAACTACAGCCATAGATACAGCCACAACTACAGCCCTAGACACAGACACAGACACAGCTGCAGACACAGCCACAACCACAGCCCTAGACACAGACACAGCCATAGACACAGACACAGCCATAGACACAGCCACAGACACAGACACAACTACAGCCCTAGACACAGACACAGACACAGACACATCCATAGACACAGACACAGACACAGACACAACTACAGCCATAGACACAGCCACAACTACAGCCATAGACACAGACACAGCCATTGACACAGACACAACTATAGCCCTAGACACAGACATAGACACAGACACAGACACAGACAGACACAACTACAGCCATAGACACAGCCACAACTACAGCCATAGACAGACATAACTACAGCCATAGACACAGGCATAACTACAGCCATAGACACAGCCACAGCCATAGACATAGACACAGCCATAGATACAGACACAGACACAGATACAATCACAGACACAGACACAGACACAGACACAGACATAGATACAATCACAGACACAGACATAGACAAAACCACAGCCGCAGCCATAGACACAGACACAAACACAGCCACAGCCACAACTACCACCATAGACACAGACACAGACACAGACACAACTACCACCATAGACACAGACACAGCCACAGCCACAACTACAGCCACAGCCATAGACATAGACACAACCACAGCCACAACTACAGCCACAGCTGCAGCCACAGCCATAACCATAATCACAGCCATAACCACAGCCACAGCCATAGACACAACCACAGAAACAGACATAGACACAGACACAACCACAGACACAGACACAGCCATAAACACAGACACAGCCATAACCATAGACACAGCCACAGCCTCAGCCACAGCCACACCACAGCCACAGCCACAACCAGACACAGACAGACACAGACACAGACACAGACACTGTCATAGCCATAGACACAGACATAGCCACAGACACAGACACAGACACAGCCATAGACACAGACACAACTATAGCCATAGACACAGACACAGACACAGACACAGACACAGACACAGACATAGACACAGCCATTGACACAGACACAGCCACAGACATAGACACAGACACAGACACAGACACAGACACAGCCATAGACACAGACACAGACACAGACATAGACACAGCCACAGACACAGACCCATAGACACAGACACAGACACAGACATAGACACAGACACAGACACAGACACAGACACAGCCATAGACACAGACACAGACACAGACATAGACACAGACACAGACACAGACACAGACACAGACACAGACACAGACACAGACACAGCCATAGACACAGACACAGACACAGACACAACCATAGACACAGACACAGACACAGACACAGACACAACCACAGCCATAGACACAGACACAGACACAGACACAACCACAGCCATAGACACAGACACAGACACAGACACAGCCATAGACACAGACATAGCCACAGACACAGCCATAGACACAGACACAGACACAGACACAGACACAGCCATAGACACAGACACAGACACAGACACAGACACAGCCATAGACACAGACACAGCCACAGACACAGACACAGACACAACCACAGCCATAGACACAGACACAGACACAACCACAGCCATAGACACAGACACAGACACAGACACAACTATAGCCATAGACACAGACACAGCCACAGACACAGACACAGACACAGACACAGCCATAGACACAGCCACAGACACAGACACAACCACAGCCATAGACACAGACACAGACACAGACACAACCACAGCCATAGACACAGACACAGACACAGCCATAGACACAGACACAGACACAGACACAGACACAGACACAACCACAGCCATAGACACAGACATAGCCACAGACACAGACACAGACACAGACACAGACACAACCACAGCCATAGACACAGACATAGCCACAGACACAGCCATAGACACAGACATAGCCACAGACACAACTATAGCCATAGACACAGACACAGACACAGCCATAGACACAGACACAGACACAGACACAGACACAACCACAGCCATAGACACAGACACAGACACAACCACAGCCATAGACACAGACACAGACACAGACACAGCCATAGACACAGACATAGCCACAGACACAGACACAGACACAGACACAGACATAGACACAGCCACAACTATAGCCATAGACACAGACACAGCCACAGACACAGACACAGACACAGACATAGACACAGCCATAGACACAGACACAGACACAGACACAGACACAGACACAGCCATAGACACAGCCATAGACACAGACACAGCCATAGACACAGACATAGACACAGACACAGCCATAGACACAGACACAGACACAGACACAGACACAGCCATAGACACAGACATAGACACAGCCATAGACACAGACACAGACACAGCCATAGACACAGACATAGACACAGCTACAGCCACAGACATAGCCAGAGACACAGCCAGAGACACAGACATAGACACAGCTACAGCCACAGACATAGCCAGAGACACAGCCAGAGACACAGCCATAGACAGACACAGACATAGACACAGCTACAGCCACAGACACAGCCACAGACACAGACACAGCCACAAACACAGCCATAGACACAGACACAGCCATAGACACAGACACAGCCACAGACACAGCCATAGACACAGACACAGCCATAGACACAGACACAGACACAGACACAGACACAGCCACAGACACAGACACAGCCATAGACACAGACATAGCCACAGACACAGCCATAGACACAGCCACAAACACAGCCACAAACACAGCCACAACTACAGCCATAGACACAGCCGCAGCCCCGCCAGCCACCGGCCTGGCTGACAGGCCCCCACATCAGGTGGAATTTGTTTAATAGATTCCCACGACGGGCCAATGCTGGTGACTGTGGAATAACAGCAGCGGCAGCACTCAGCAATTACCCAGGCTTTCCACTCCGGCCGCTTTCCCCGCACTGACTCATTACCTCCCCGCAAGGCGGGCAGGCAGCAGCCCAGGCTCCCGCCCCTGCGCTGGCTTGCCAAGGGGGCTCCCGAGGGGCGGCCAGCCTCCGCCCCACCCAGGCCTCCAGTCAGGCATCGCTCTGAGCCCCTCCCGCTACGGAGGGTTCTCTGTGCCCTTGCCACCTAGGCTTCCGGGTGACCCTAGGCCTGGTACGTGGGTGGGCCAGACCCCCAGGAAGAGCAGCTGACTACTGGCTGCTCCCCACCTCTCTCTCTCCCCCTCCCCCTCTCATCTTCTTCAGTTGTCCTCAGACTTGAGGACCTAAGAGTACTGCTCAGCCCCCAGGTGCTGCTCCTAAAGCTGCCCCAGCTCCGCCGCGTGGCCCTTCCCGACCACACAGTGTCCCTTAACCCTTAGACTCTCCACATGAGTACAGGCACGTCTGGGCCCTGGCCCTGCCCTAGGAACACACAGACCAGCACACAAGGCTCCAGCCGGGCTTTACCCCTGTACTGATGCCATTCAGGCTGCCACTGTCCCGGACATTGCACCTGCATACACTGCCCTCCCTCCCGCCATCCGGCAAGTCTCAGGCCCTGCGGACGCCTCTCCCGTCTGTGGCAGGGAGGAGGGATCCAAGATGGCCGCACTAGCTTCCGAGGGGGGCTGGCAGACCCCAGGGGACCTGAGCAGCAGGTGCCACCTGCTCAGGAAACCAGAGTTCTGGCCTTTCCTCTCACCCTCTGAGGCTCAGCGCGGGCCCCTTGGGCTAGCCCCTCCCTCTTACCTAGCAGCCCTCTGTGCCCTTCCTGCCAAGTGAGCCTCGGCCTTTCCAGAGGGACCAGCAGTGCCCACCCCAGGCCTTCACCCAGAGAAAAGAGGACAGGAAGCAGGCCGCCCGGGAAGGGGGTGGGCAGCGGCCAGAGGATGGCTGTCGGCTGGCATGGTGATGACACAGCCCTGAGCTGTCGGGGGGTATCACTTGTTCATTCCCCGACAAATCCTGCCCTTCTCCCTGCCAGGCCTGCATGGCTGTGCGCTGGCCCCCAGCCGAGGGGTGCTAAGCTGTCATCCTCCAATTACGCGCACGGGGCAGTGGACTCCGCACACATGGTGCGAGTGTGATCAGTGCGATCCTAGATGGGGCCCGTGGCTCAGACAATGCAGATGTACAGGTTCACTCCCTCCTCCCGGCACAGAGCCCCTCCCCCCACGGCCCCCAGCGGCAAGTGAGGAGGTGGGTGGCATTATTACATGTTATTATGACTTTCTGGGTAATGTATACATTTCCACGATCACACGGCCCCTCTCCTTCATTTTTCATGAGAACTGGCACGAGATTAATGACCGAGCCACAGAAGAAACGGAACACCACGCCAGGCTGATTTATTGACCACTTAGCGTTGATGAAGCTGCAAACAAGAGTCAAACAGATGTTGCAGCTGCATTTTTCTTTATCAAAACCTACGGCTTTTTGCATTTTTAACAGTTCCTCCTGTCGGTGTCCTGCCGGCTCTGCAGAGAGGGGTCTGGCTCCGAGCAAGGACAGAGGAGCCCAGGCCAGGTGAGGGGACCATCTGCCATCCGGCCATGGTACATTATCCTCTGAGAGTGGCCAGCACAAGGATGTGTGCCAGGGGCCAGTGGCTCCTGCCTGTAATCCCAGCTACTCAGGAAGCATGAAACCTGAAGGTCTGGGTTCAAAGCCAACTTGGGTAGAAAAGTCCGTGGGATTTCAATTGACCACCAAAAAGCTGGAAGTGGAGATGTGGCTCAAGTGGTAGAGCACCAGCCTTGAACACAAAAGCCAAACGAAAGCACAAGACCCTGAGTTCAAGCTCCAGTACCGGCACACACACACACATACACACACATGCACACGCACACGCACACACACACACACACACACACATAAGCATACATGTGTAAGCATTCAGGCTGGAGAGATCTGCTACTTGCCAGCTGTTTCTAGCTCTTCCCTGCTCCTTGTAGCCTTCTCTCCCCTCTCAGAAACCAGAACCTGCAGGTACCCTGGGAGGTTGCTCCAGGTGTGAACCCAGGTGCTTGGAATTCTGGGAGAGCTGATGGCAGACCCTCCAGTCTCTATGGCACCCATATTCACCTGTGCCGCCACTGGCTTGGGCATCCCTTGTCTCTACTGCCCTTCCCCGCTCTGAATCTGTCTGCCCCTAGCCGGGCCTGCAGCACAACCCTACCGGCCCAGGTTCCAGCCTGCTTGGCTGGGGAGGGCTCTGCTCAGGCCCGGCAGCCATCCCAGACGAACAAGGGCTTGGCAGAGAGAAGCTGGCCAGGCTCTCCCCTCCACCTGCTGTTCTTCCTTGCCAGGCTGCGGCCCCCGGGCCCACCCCGGCAGGAGGGTCTATAAATCTGGTGTATTTGTGCCAGGAGCTACTGCATATTCATCCCTCATCCAAGACACCGCTGCTGGCGGTGTCCCAGCCTGCTGGCCCGGGCCCTAGCCTCTACTGGAGCTGGGAACATTGGCTCAAAGCAGTCTTCCCCTTCCAGTCTCAAACCTAAGCCCCACCTTCGGAAAGAGGGACAGCACTGGCTCAAAGAAGGGCGAAGAGGAAAGCCGTGGGGACAGTGCAGTGGCAGAGACAGGGGCTTTCCCAGAGACCGAGGGGCAGACTCAAGGCAACCCGGTGAGAGGCTGTCCAGAGCTTCCGGTCAGCCATGTGTGGGGCCTGGGGTGAATCCTTGGGGAGCTGAACCAGCTCTCCAGAGGCTCTGGGATCTGGTGAGAAGTTCCCTGCTCCAGGCACAGCCAAGGCTGATAAGGGTTCCAGACCGCGTTGCAAGAAGGTCAGGTTCATGGCCAAATGCGCTTACAGCACTGGCCGGTGCTGACCCTACTGAGAAACCCTCCCACAGACGGAGCTGCCCAGGCCCTAGTGAGGCCTGCTCTGGGGAGTCCCTTTAGCTCTTTTTAAATCTTATTTTATTGTAAAGAGGGGTTACGGTTACTTAAGGAAGGTAATGAGTGCATTTCTTGTCGAACATAGTGACCCTCCCACTTTCCCTCCTCTGCACCAACTCTCCTTCCCCACCCCAGCTCCCCTCCCCCCAAGCTGTAAAATCTCCTTTAACTCTTTAGCTTTGGTCTCACTTCCTCTTTAGAACTGTGTGTGTGTGTGTGTGTGTGCGCGCGCACGCACGTGTGCATGCCACCACTATCCAGTCTTGAACTCTAGGCCTGGGCACTGTCCCTGAGCTTTTTCACTCAAGGTTGTAGCTCCACCATTTGAGCCACAGCCCCATTTCCAGCATTTTTTAGTGGTTAATTGGAAATAAGAGTCTCATGGACTTTCTTGCCCGGGCTGGTTTTGAACCGTGATCCTCAGATCTCAGCCTCCTGAGTCGCTAGGATTACAGGCGTGAGCCACCGGGGCCTGGCTTCGCATTTTTTTAATTTAATTTTTATTGTTGTTGGAAGGATGATGTACAGGGGGGTTACAGTTACATTTCAGCCAGTCATTTCTTTGTGCACAGTGTCACACCTTCCATCACTTTCTCCCAGTGTTTCCCTCCCAGCCCCACCCACAGGTTGTAGAGCTCATTTCCCACACAGTGTCCAGTGATGTGTCTGTTTTTGCTAGATTGTTTTGGAAGCTGTCCATAGGCACGCAGATGGGTGGGCCAGAATGAAGCAGAGGCGGCCAGACACAGAGCCCTCACATCTACCTATCTAGGTCTATGGGCCGGCAGAGGAGATCACCAAGGAAGCTGGGGGGGGGGGAACCCCGCTAAGTGCCCACCAAGGAAGGGGGCCCCACAGTGGGGGTCATGACAGGGAGCTGTGGCAGGTCCCTGGTGGACTGGTGGACTGCCTGCTAGGAGCTGAACTCTGTCCCTTAGGGAACACCTCCAGGCTTCGTTTGGGTTTGGTTTGGTGGTGAGAATGGCAGGGCTTCCGGGCACTTGTGCCTTTCAAGAGCCAGGCTACTGCTCCCGAGAACAGGCAGCCTGCTGAGCAAGCTGGGCCCGCTTCCCTTCCCAGAGGAAGAGGCGGGACGGGGGTCTCCAAGCCCACATCTCTCTTCAGGATTTGAACTCTGACACTGAGTTCCTTGCCTTCCTTAACCATAGAACCCCAGATCTTCTTTTTTCTTTTTTCTTTTTCTTTTCTTTTTTTTTTTTTCCTTTTTATTTGTCATTTGTGAGGCTTGAACTCAGGGCCTGGATGCTATCTCTGAGTCTCTTTGTGCTCAAGCTAACATTCTTATCACTCGAGCCATGGCTCCACTTCCAGTTTTTGAATGGTTAATTGGAGATCAGAGTCTCACGGGTACTTTTCTGCCTGGGCTGGCTTTGAACTGCGATCCTCAGATCTCAGCCTCCTTTGTAGCTAGATCACAGGCGTGATCACCGGCACCCAACTAGGAACCCCACCCCCACTAGAACTCCAGGTCATTTGGGGGTTTATCCTCAAGAAGGCCATGCTCACCTGAGGGGCTATTCTCTAGCATCTTCCATCACCCAGTGTCCTACTGTCCACCCCCCCCCAAGCCCAGCCCCTCTCCCTGCTGCCAGAGCAGCTCTGCTCAGCTGGCATGGTATGAGGCCCTGGCGTGGTCAGCCGCCCTCCACAAACCTGTTCATCAAGACTCTGATGAGCACTTTTTCCTACCAAGCCTAAATACCCTGCACAATGTACAACTAATGAGTGAAATTACAGCGCTGCCAGAAACTAACACACATCCCACAGCTCCGAAAATACCTCAGTCTGTCAGTGTCTCAAAGCCTGGAGGGACGCACTATAGTGTAGCAGGGGTCCCCAGACTAGGGCTCCCCAAGACTGTAATCTGGGTTAAAGACAGAAATCAGGGCCACCACAATGCCTGCTTCCACCCCTCCTAATCCCAAACCCAGGTGGTCAGGGGCCACACTTCCTGTGAGGGGGGGTACACTTCCTGTGATTTATGTCTAAGCCATGAATGAGAAAGGCCGGCTGGAGGGGCCCCGGGCAGCACGCACACTAGTGGAAAGCCGCAGATCTAGGATCCCCAAATTCAGAGTGACCGTGCGGAGGCTACCCACAGTTGAATCTGTGAACGTCTGACAGGGAATGTTGGGGTGTCTTGGGGTGTTTCTCGGAAACAGGGATGGGGCACCCACTCCTTCATCAGATTCCCAGACGCCAGAGACCCAGAGGAGGTTTAGGACCAGCTTCAGCCGCCACTCTCCAGGGCATAGCCTGTGCTCAGCAGTACCCCTGGCCCCCCCAACCTGCTCCCCACGGGAGGGGAAGGGCCACAGGCCATAATTCAACCTGTTTACTTCTACCAGTCTGATGTGAGCACGGTTCTGCCAGATGTGGTACTGTCCCAGGGCCTGTCCCTGAGGCACAGGAGATAAGGCAGAGTCAGTGAAGCTCCCTCCCCACCATCAGATGCCCCCCCTGCCCAGAGGCACGCGACCAGGCCAGGGAAGGCTTCCTGGAAGAAGGGGAGAGGATGCTGGTACCATCCTCAACGAATAGGTGGGAACTGGTGCTGCAGATGGGAAATGAGCCTGGCAGACAGACCTCAGAGATTCCAGAAATAGGACCCCCCCACCCCCACCAGGCTGTGGGGCTCAAGTTCTTCATCTCCATGCACCTGGACCTGTACCACCTCGTGTCCTGGAGCAGTCCCGGGCTCTGCTCAGCCGGGCTGGGGGAGGGGGCTGGGGGAGGAGGCTAGCAGGAACAGTCTTTCATCTCCCTCCTGCAGGGCTGGCCTCCTGCTCCAGAGGCTGGATCAGAGGATTCCCCAGGTAGCTTGCTGGTCCCTGAAGCCCTTTGATCCTTGCTGGGCTTGCTCAGCAGCAGCTAGCACCCCCCTGGCCAGGCAGGAGCCCTGAGTCCCAGCCCATGGGTCCGATGGCACACAGGGCTAGGACTTGGGGGGGTGGCGCGTTCCTTCTGTCTCCCCTGGTTTACTCTATGCCAGGCTGCCCTCCCCACCGCCCTCCTGGGCGTATTGCAAGGTTGAAGTGGGGTGGGAGATAGCCAGGCAAAAAGAGCACACCAGCTGTTTTGGCAGGACCCAAACCTGGACTCGGAGCCTGGGCATGCAGCACAGGCCCGCCAGGCAGGCAGCTCCGGCAAGCCAGATGAGGTGCCCTGCCCCACCCCACCCCCCACCCCTCCCACCCGCCTCCCTGGCTGGCTCCGGGACCAAACAAGGTAATGGCCAGAAAGTGGTCTGAAAAGAATAAAGTGTCATGCTCAAGTTAGGGATTATCGTCATTATTAAAGAGCTTGATTACCACAATCCAGAAAAGCTGCCATGAACGAGAAGGCTCCTGTTTGTGTTGATTTAATTTCCTGGTTAACTGAGTGTTGGCAAGTGGGGGGGAAAAAGCCAATTATGTTTCAAGTCTTACTGGAAATCTTGTGGAATTATGCCAGTCCACCCCTCACTCGAGTCATGGTGCAGTCTTGAGTCTTTATTTATTAATGGGCCGGTCGATTCCTATATTCATTTATGACTCTTGTTCTTGTTCTGACCACATCCAAAAAAGCAGCTGGGGATCAGCTTCCCCACGCTGAGGGTGCCCTGTCCCAGAATTCAAGCTCAGGAGAAGGAGAGGAGCTGAGACACACAAGATCCCTTTACCTGTACCTCGCCACCCCCCCCACCCCCCCCAACTATGGACTTCTTCCCTAGTTCCTTATAATGTCTTGATGTGTTGCATTTGATTTCCTCATAAAGAGACAAAAAAAAAGGTACCATGGCTTATGCCTGTAACTCTAGAGGCAGAGATCAGGAGGATAATGGTTCAAGGCCAGCCTGAGCAGCAAAGTCAGCAAGAGAGAGAGAGAGAGAGAGAGAGAGAGAGAGAGAGAGAGAGTAAGGAAGGAAGGAAAGAAGGAAGGAGAGAGAGAAAGAGAGAGAAAGAAAGAAAGAAAGAAAGAAAGAAAGAAAGAAAGAAAGAAAGAAAGAAAGAAAGAAAGAAAGAAAGAAGGAAGGAAGGAAGGAAGGAAAGAAAGAAAGAAAGAAAGAAAGACAAGCAAGCTAGCTAGCTCGCTAGGGAGATGATGGTGTGCACCTGTCATCCTGGCTTATGCAGGAAGTATGAAGTAGGAGGATCACTGTTCAGGTCATCCTGGGCAAGAAAACTAAGATCCTCCATGAAAAATAACGAAAGCACAAAGGGCTGAGTTCAGACCTCAGTACTGCAATAAGCAAGTAAGGAAAATAAATATAGAGGGCAAGAGAAATAGTTTAAGAAGTTCTGCTCAGAAACAGCGTTAAGCAGATTTATCGTTGTGGGTCTGTGGCACAGCATGACTGTTTTTAATGAACTCATCGGACCTGATGCCACCATACAAAGAGCCGGGCCTTCCAGAGGGCCGTGGGAGACCCCGGGGAGCCAGGCTCACTGCCCCCAAGCCACTGCTCCTTGGCTCCTCACCACCACAGCCTGGCGGCAGGCAGGAAGGAGCCCAGGGCCTTCTGGACTGAGTCAGATGGGAAGAGGCCCTGCTAGTGAGATGGAGCCGCTTGAGTGTTGTTCTTGTTCTTGTGTTGAGGCTGGTACTTGGGCTTAAACTCGGGTCCTGGGCATAGATGCCTTGGCTTTTGTGTTCAAGGCCGGTGCTCTACCATTCGAGCCACACCTCCACTTCTGGCTTTATGGTGATTCGTTGGAGATAAGAATCTCAAAGGCTTTCCTGCCCAGGCTGGCTTCAAACTGTGACCCTCAGAGCTCAGCCTCCTGTGTAGCTTGGATTACAGGCGTGAGCTACCAGCGTCCGGCTCCCTTCCCATAGAGGCTTGCAGCTTGCTGTCCTGCAGGCCGCCTCCCGGCTTCTGTCTGTGCAGTGTGAGGCCTGGACTGCAGGCGGAGGCCCTGGTGCCCCCTAGGGAAGAAGGGGGTGAGATGCAGCCTGTGTCGGAAGCCGTAGACCGTGGGGAGTAGGATGTGTTCAGAAAGCACAAGGCCTTGGAGAGGGACAGGGTGGCTGTGGATGGCATGTGCATCTCTGGGCAGAAAATACAATTCTGCCCCGTGGATGGAAGGGGTGTTGGTGTTCCACCTGTTGGCTGGGGGGGGTGACTTGGTCCCCAGGGAGCATGTTAGTGTCTGGGGTCTTCCCCCAGTTGTCCTGGTGCAGGGAGAGGACCCTTGGTGAGGGAGACCAGACACTTGCTGTCCCAGAGGGCACAGGTCTACCTCACCGGGTCGCCGGCTTCCTGGGGTCCCGAGTGACCAGGCTGGGGCAGCCCTGTGTCTACACACAGGCTCTGCCTGCTCCTGGGGAGGGGAGGGGAGGGGGGGTCCCTGCCCTCCACCATCCCCCAGGCCTCACGCTGCCTGGCATTTCTCTCCCCCACAGAACCCCGACATCGTGCTGGTCCACTACCTGAACGTGCCAGCCATCGAAGACTGCGGCAAGCCTTGCGGGCCCATCCTCTGCTCCATCAACACCGACAAGAAGGAGTGGGCGAAATGGACGAAGGAGGAGCTTATCGGACAGCTGAAGCCCATGTGTGAGTAGCTTCGCGGGGGCGGGGCCACCGCCATCCCCACGGGCCTTCGGGATTCGGCCGCAGAGTCCCATTTGGCTCAGACAATCAATCATGGCACTGACTCCTGCTTTTCTCATGCTCACACCCGTCCCCGTCTCCCCCTCCATCCTCATAAGCCAGGGCACAGGTGCGTGAGTCCGTGTGACCCAGGAGGAGAATGAGGCTCAGCATCAGCTCGGCCAGAACTGGCCCAGCGCCTGTGTGTGCCAGCCACAGGCAGGAGGGGCAGCGGGATGGAGGCCATGCTGGCCAGGCTGGCCCTGCCTCCAGTCCTCAGCCGCCTGTGCTGGCGGCCTCCTGCTGGCCCCAGGACTGCCACCGCTCCCCACTGAGTGGCAGCGCTTCATGGTCCTTGGGCTGGGTTTCATTTTGTCAGCGAAGCATCTGTCAGGTGCAAATCCTGGGCTGCAGAGCTGAGCCAAGGGAGCGCCAGGAGGTCAGGGAGTTTCCCCACTGCCAGGGGGAATCATGGGAGCTTCTCCTGCTCTTCTGTACGTTAGCTGGGCTCGGGAAGGACAAACCCAGCTCTCATAAAGGAGAAGAGCATGAGGCTGGTCAGTGCTGGCTGGCTGGTCGTCATGGCGCCCGGATGTTGATGGTGCTGACTCGGCAAGGATGTGTGCTAGCTGTTCCTGCGAGGCCTTGAGGTCCTCCATTCAAGGGTTTGCCCCCAGCATCAGGGGTGGGGAGACAAGGCAGAGGAGACGAAGAAGAATCAAAAGGCTACAGCGCTGGGCGCGGGTAGCTCAGGCCTGTAATCCTAGCGACGCAGGAAGCTGATAGCTGAGGATCGTGGTGAGAAGCCAACCTGGGCTAGAAAGTCCATGAGTCTCTTTATCTGCAATGAACCAGCAAAAAGCCAAGGTAGATCTGTGATTCACATGGTAGAGCACCAGCTGTGAGTGAAAAAGCTATAGGATAGAGATGAGTCCTGAGTTCAAGCTCCAGGACTGGTACGTGAGAGACAGAGACAGACAGACAGAGACAGAGAGCAGGCTAGCCCACTCAAAGGCTAGACCTCAAGACAGAGCAGCGCACTCCCAAGCAGCCCAGAGTGGCTTAGAACTGCTAGAACCCGGAACTATGCAACCCACGGCTTTCCTGTGGCCATCAGACCTTTCCTGTTTCTCCACCTGAGTGGAAATCTCGAGTCCCTCGGCCCAGCACGCTGCATCTATGCGTGCTCACCACTGCAGCATCCTGGACCCACTTTCCTATGTGACCTTCACACCCCAAGTCCCCCTGCAAACCCCAAGGGAGGCATCAGATAGACTCAGCCCTGCATGGTTGACCGGAAGAGCCTCCTGAGCCTTTCCCCAGCTCTATACATGCTGTGTAACCCCAGGAGCCTCTGCTGCTCTGTGGGGAGGTGGGGGGCCTCTGGAAACTGGAGACTGGCTGGCCCAGGGTCTGAGACACAGAATCTAGTCCAGGAGCTGAGGCCATCCACAGCCAGGCATTGGGCCTGGTGCTAGGGGTCATGTGTCCACATGTGCCAGCCAAGAGGCATCAAGGGCAATGCACCTGCACGGGTCAGTGGTTCTGCCCCACTCCCGCCCTAGCCTGCTCCCCCTCTCCCAGGCAGGGTGTCCCCAGGGGAACAGTAGCTCTGTCCCCACTGCGTTCTGATGATATGCGTCCAGGGAGCAAGAGAGAGCTAGAGCCAGGGAGGCAAGAGGAGAAGAATCCAAGACCAGCAGCCTCTAGCCACCTTGGCAGGGCAAACCTGGTTCCATGGCCTCTGTATCTGGCGTCCCAGGGGGAGAGGATGCTACCGAACCCATTTTCTAGAGATGGAGTCCCTCTGGAACTCCAGGATCATTCTGGAGAAACCGCCTGTGCATGGGACGGAGGCCTGAGGTCCTCTTCCTGACTCTTAGTCACTGCTTCCAAAATAACCATCATGGGAGGTCTCTTTGTCCTGAAAGGGTGGCAACTTGTGCCCACTGTGGGGAGAGCTGTGTGTACACAGTGCGCCTGGTTAGGAGAGAGGCTTGGCTTCTGGCTTCTCTGCACCTGTCCTCTTTTCCCTCGTGGAAAAGAGTTACCAGAAAGAGCAAGCTGGGGTCCCCTGCAGGTGCTAGGCTCCGTCCACACAGCCAGGAGCCACAGAGAAACCAGAGACCGGCCCTGGAGACTGGAGATGCTCCTACAGGATGCCACAGCTTTCAAGGCGGGCCCCGGGGCCAGGGGCTCAGCATGGTGTAGGACCTGCCCATCCATTAGGATGGGGCGGCTGCTCTGAGGAGGGCAGGGCGAACTCTTGGGGAGAAAAAGCAGACTGGAGCTGCCTGGAGGCAGCTGTGAATGCTCTTCTGATCCATCACTGCATCAAGGAAACTCCCTGCAAATCTGAGATCTGAGGACCATGGTTGGAAGCAAACTCCCCACAAGCCTAATAACTCTTCACTTCCCGGAGTCTGGGGTGGCAGGAGAAGCAGAGCAGCAAACACCCCTCAGAGCATGCACCACCTTGGCTACACAGGCTCTGCCCAGGAGCCCAGCCCTGGGAACATAGCTCCACAAAGCACCCCAGACGCAACCAGGCTTGGAACACACAGCCCAGCTAGCTGTGTTCACAGAAAGAGAGGGGGTGCCGAGAGCCAAAAAGCCATCAGATCATGTTCCAGAATAAGGCATGCACCCAGTACAGGAGCCAAACACATTAACTTCATCTCACTATTCCCATAAATCACTTTCCTTCAAACACTTCACAGTTTGATTTCCTGATGTTTCCAAATTTCTCTGCCCTACAGCACAGTTGTCAGTAGTTGAATGAAAAACAAAAGGCTGTGGCATGTGGGTAGGGAAGGGGGTCTGCCCCTCCACCTTTGGCCTCGCCTGGGAGACGGGGGTTCGTTGTTCTTGGGCCTTGTGACTCCTAAATGCTGGGGAAATTTTCTTTTGCAGCCAGATGAATCTTGAAATGCCAACTTGATTCTTTAAGCTGTGCCCCCGCAAGTGGGCGGCCTCCCTTCAATTGTGATCTGAGGGTTGCCTCTTCCTGATTACAAACAGAGGAAACAAACACACACAGAGGAAAGTAAGATGTCTGGTGGGAATTCTTCCCCGCGTTTCCACAGACTGACACTGTCTTTGGTAATCCCTTCTGTGGGAGTTGGACGATGGTTCTGCTGCTATGACATAAACTAGGATGGAAGCATAGTTCTCTTTCGTGTATTCTGTAGTTCAGAGTGGATATTTCGGGTCCCGCTCCAAGGCAAAGCCACTGACCCTCCTTACAGATGGTCACTCCATGCTTCTTAGGACTTGGCCCCATTCTCATGGTTCATTTGGCTGCTCCCACGCCTACCATCACAGCTGCATTGCAGTCACTGGGGAGAGAAGGAACCGTGGAAGGCAAGCTGCTTCTCCTGATGACTAGTGTCCATAAAAGGCACACATCGTTTCTACTCCTGTCACTGAGCAGAATGTTTTCATGCCCTCGCCCCTACTTCCAAAGCGATCTGCGCCACCTAGCCGTGTGCTGAGCACTCCTCCACGTGTGTGGTTCAGGGTGCAAAGCACTTCTGGCCTCGGAAGGCCATGAGCCGCCTGCAGTCCCCTGTAGGCCTCATCTCAGCCCGAGGCCTGAGGGTGACTGTCCAGGCGTCTGTCTCAGATGAACATCCGGGGTCTGTCTTACAGCTAGAGTCTCAGGAATTCAAATCAACCCGATCCTTAGGTCAGGGCATCTCATCCTGGGTCTGTTCCAAAGCAGCTGGTGTACAAGCCCTAACTTTGTGTCCAGCCAGACCCCACACACACACTCGGAGTGCACAAGGCCCTGGACAGGGAGAGCCCCCTCCATTCAGATCAGCCACTGAGACTATTACTTGGTGCTGACTTGCTCGGTTGTTCGAATCATCCTTAGGAAGCCAGATGGAACCCGTTCCTTCTGCATTGCACATGCGCCAAGCATGTGTGCACTGCACATGCTCGCTTTCCGAGCACCCGTGCACTGCACATGATCATTATCTGAACATCTGTGTATGGCACCAGCTCTGTGAAGTGCGCATGCTCACCGCCCAGGCATCTGTGTGCTGTGCGCGCTCACAGGCTAAGTCCCTGTGCACTGCGCATGCTCACCTTCTGAACGCCATTGCACAGCACTGAGCCCCTGTGCAATGCGCATGCTCAATGGCTGAGCTCCCCTGCACTGTGCCTGTCACCAACTGAGCCCCTGTGTATTATGACCGCTGTCTGAGCCCCTGTGCACTGCGCATGCTCACTGACTGAGCCCCTGTGCACTACGCATGCTCACTGGCTGAGCCCCTGTGCACTGCGCATGCTCACTGGCTGAGCTCCCGTGCACTGCACATGCTCACTGACTGAGCCCCGTACACTGCGCGTAGTCACTGCCTGAGCCCTGTGCACTGCGCATGCTCACTGCCTGAGCCCTGCGCACTGAGCATGCTCACTTTCCGAGCCCCGGTGTCTCAGGGCCGTGAGACAAGCATGTGGCGGCCACCCCACAGCCGGCACTCAGTGAGGGCATACCAGCCACCTTGCGGACAAGGCATAGCTTCTACGATATGTTCACGCCCTTCGCCAAGGGCTGAATGTGCCAGCGGCCCCCTCCTGGAGGCTCTCTTGGAGGAGCCTGCCTAGACAATGGCCAGACATAACCAGGCCAAGGCCGCGCCTTCTGCTGGCCTCCGCCTCCCAGAGCTCATGTGGCAGCCCTTCAGGCCGGCAGCCTCCATTCTGATCCTCCCTGGAGACCAGCTGTGTCATTGTAAGGACCTGAGACCTCACTGCCCTCCCCAGCACAGGGAGAGTGGATGGGGGAGCCAGCCTGGTCCTGGAGCTCACACACCCCCACACCACGGCCCACTCGTGCTCACACACATGTGTACATGGTGTCCTCACATCCATGACTATGCAGAGCGGACACAAAGAGACACACGAAGACACGTGTGTGCTCCGTCAGGTCCCTTGTTCTCTAGACCCTAAAGGCCATGGAAAGTGTAAAGATATGACAGGCATGTGAGTGTGAGGGGATGGAGGTCATGAGTGTGAGGGGACGGAGGTCATGAGTGTGAGGGGATGGAGGTCATGCGTGTGAGGGGATGGAGGTCATGAGTGTGAGGGGATGGAGGTCATGTGAGTGTGAGGGGATGGAGGTCATGAGTGTGAGGGGATGGAGGTTATGTGAGTGTGAGGGGATGGAGATCATGAGTGTGAGGGGATGGAGGTCATGAGTGTGAGGGGATGGAGGTCATGAGTGTGAGGGGATGGAGGTCATGAGTGTGAGGGGATGGAGGTTATGTGAGTGTGAGGGGATGGAGATCATGAGTGTGAGGGATGGAGGTCATGAGTGTGAGGAGATGGAGGTCATGAGTGTGAGGGGATGGAGATCATAAGTGTGAGGAGATGGAGGTCATGAGTGTGAGGGGATGGAGGTCATGAGTGTGAGGAGATGGAGGTCATGAGTGTGAGGGGATGGAGGTCGTGTGAGTGTGAGGGGATGAAGGTCATGTGAGTGTGAGGGGATGGAGATCATGAGTGTGAGGGGATGGAGGTCATGAGTGTGAGGGGATGGAGGTCATGAGTGTGAGGGGATGGAGGTCATGAGTGTGAGGGGATGGAGGTCATGAGTGTGAGGGGATGGAGGTCATGAGTGTGAGGGGATGGAGGTCGTGTGAGTGTGAGGGGATGGAGGTCGTGTGAGTGTGAGGGGATGGAGGTCATGAGTGTGAGGGGATAGAGGTCATGAGTGTGAGGGGATGGAGGTCGTGAGTGTGAGGGGATGGAGGTCATGAGTGTGAGGGGATGGAGGTCGTGAGTGTGAGGGGATGGAGGTCGTGAGTGTGAGGGGATGGAGGTCGTGAGTGTGAGGGGATGGAGGTCGTGAGTGTGAGGGGATGGAGGTCGTGAGTGTGAGGGGATGGAGGTCGTGAGTGTGAGGGGATGGAGGTCGTGAGTGTGAGGAGATGGAGGTCGTGAGTGTGAGGGGATGGAGGTCATGAGTGTGAGGGGATGGAGGTCATGAGTGTGAGGGGATGGAGGTCATGAGTGTGAGGGGATGGAGGTCGTGAGTGTGAGGGGATGGAGGTCATGAGTGTGAGGGGATGGAGGTCGTGAGTGTGAGGGGATGGAGGTCGTGAGTGTGAGGGGATGGAGGTCATGAGTGTGAGGGGATGGAGGTCGTGAGTGTGAGGGGATGGAGGTCGTGAGTGTGAGGGGATGGAGGTCGTGAGTGTGAGGGGATGGAGGACATGTTGACCTTAATATAAATGAGCTGTATTCAATTTAGTTGCAGGGATGTTGACTGTGGTAGAACAGGAGGTGAGTGTTCCATTCTTGAGTGTGTGAGGTGTAGATGGAGTCATGGGGTGGGTGTGAGGTGGAGTCATGGTGGGTGTGAGGTGGAGTCATGGTTGGTGTGAGGTGGTCATGGGGTGGGTGTGAATTGGCGGTATAGTCATGGGGATGAGTGTGGTGGAGGCTGAGATTTGGAGGTGATGTGTTGAAGGTTAGGGGAGAGAAGGATGTGTGTGGTGTGGAGTGTGAGTTGCAGGTGTGTGTGATGTGTGGTGTGGAGCCGTGTGGAGTGTGAGTTGCAGGTGTGTGTGGTGTGGTGTGGAACACCGTGTGGAGTGTGAGTTGCAGGTGTGTGTGGTGTGGAGCCGTGTGGAGTGTGAGTTGCAGGTGTGTGTGGTGTGTGGTGTGGAGTGTGAGTTGCAGGTGTGTGTGGTGTGGAGCCGTGTGGAGTGTGAGTTGCAGGTGTGTGTGGTGTGGAGCCGTGTGGAGTGTGAGTTGCAGGTGTGTGTGGTGTGGAGCCGTGTGGAGTGTGAGTTGCAGGTGTGTGTGGTGGGTTTGATCCGCTGTTGCGGTGCCCCCTTGCCTTCTGTCTGCCCCTTGGGTCTGTTCTGGTCTGCTGTGTGCCCACACGGTCTCAGCCCCGTGTGCTGGTCTGCTGTGTGCCCACACGGTCTCAGCCCCGTGTGCTGGTCTGCTGTGTGCCCTCAGGGTCTCAGCCCCGTGTGCTGGTCTGCGGTCTGCCCACACGGTCTCAGCCCCAGGAGAGGCTGGGGAATCCACCACAGGCTGGGCCGGGCCCAAGGCCAGGGTGCAGCAGACTGGGACCTGGCCTTGCTGCGCAGTGGTGGCTCAGACTGAAGCAGAAAAGGCGGCCTTGGGGCCCGGCCTCTGCAGGAATCCTCTCCCTACCCTGGCCCTAGGCGGGCTGAGCCCAGGCTGGGGGTCCGGGGATCCCCGCTTGTTCAGGGCCCTCGGGGCTGGCACTCAGCCCTTGGAGTGTATGCAAGGCTTCTTGTCTTCTTTGTGATTTGTTTCAGACAAAGACCAAAGAGTCAGCGGGGGGGGGGGTGCTGTGTTTATTTGTTTTGCTTTTTTGCTTAGATTGTAATCCTGGTGATTATAGAATATCAAGAAGGAAAATCAACAAAAGGCTCTCCCAGCCCTGCCTCCCGCTCCCCGTTCCTGGTCCGCCGGCGCCACCTGGTGGCCCATGGCCGCAGACCAGCTCCAAGAGGGCCCGGCCCTCCCCCTGGACCTGGCCGGTGGGAATAGGCCAGCCCTGGGGTCTGCCCTGAGCTTCTAGAGGGGGGCTGAGGAGGGGCGGGGGGCTTGAGCACCGGGAGATGCCGCTCAGAGGAGGCAGCTCTGCGCTTCCCCTCCATTCAGTCCATCCTGATCAGACACTACTTGGCTGGCTATAGGATGCCCGTTTTAGTCTGGATCTGGGGGTAGAAGGGCTACTGACCAAATAGGGGGCTGCAGGTGTGGCTCATGGATTGTGGGGGGGCTGTGACTAGAAACTCCGAGGGTTCCCACACAGGCATTCTTATCTAGAATTAGCGTCTGAGAGCAAGAGTGAGTTTGGGCATCCCAGGCTGCCCTGTCTCTGGGTCCTAGGGGAGCTAGCTGTAGTTTGACCCAAATGCAGCCTGTCATAGCAAAGGCTGGGTAGAGGGTTGGCTGCCTGACAGGAATCACCTAGGTGATTCTAGAAGAGGTAGGTCCCCGGGCCTCTCCTGGCAGCTGATTCTGCAGATTAGAGCCATCCACTGTGCGTTGGTATTGGTTGTTGTTTTAGTTTTATTATTAAGTATCTGTACAAAGAGGTTGCAGTTCCTAAGTCAGGCTGCGAGTACAGCACATCTTGATCGCGGTCCCTGAGTAGAACTTTTTTTTTCTTTCAGTTTTCTTGTTTGTTCTTATGCCAGTGCTAGGCTTGAACTCAGGGACTTGCACTCCTCCTTGGTTTTTCTCTACCACTTGAGCCACCTCTCCATTTCTGGCTCTTGCAGGTTGTTTGGAGATGTAAGTGTCTCAGATCTGGCTTCTTGGGCTAACTTTAAACCCCCATCTTCGGCTCTCACCTCCCAAGTAATTAGAATTACAGGCGTGAGCGAGCAAAGCCCTGCAAGAATGATCTCTTTTGATGACCTGTCTCTCCCTGTTTGTGAGCCACTCGGGTCTGCGTACCCCCTCACAGAATTCCTCCACTTCCTCCTCCCCCCCAGCTGTCCCCTGGCAGCCATCTAGGGCTGACTCTGAGCCGTGCCCAGCACCAAGGGAAGGCTTGGTTTCATTTAAAATTCACAGTTAACATTTAAATCTGTATATTTTAAGCCTCTTGAAGACTCGAAAGCTCTGGGCCACTAATTAGGGGCAGCCATCTCTTAGAAGGAGCCAGCCTTCCTGTGGGCATGACCCCTGACCTCTGACCTCTGACAGCATCAAGGCCAGGGACCCAGAGCAGCAAGAAGGGAAGGATCTGGACTGACACTCAGTCTCTTGTCCCCACCCCCCACCCCCCCAGTTCCAAATGGCCTGGAGAGGTTAGACAGAGAGCTGGCCGCTCCCACACCCGTCCCTGCCTTCTCGGTCAGGCCCCAGGGCTGGGAGAAGAGGCCGCCATTATGCTGTGGAGAGTTGCTGTCAAGACTCCTTCTGCCAAATTGTGCTTTCAGCCTCCCAGACAATCAGAGCTGGGAGCAGTCACACTGTGTGAAGCAGCCCCGTGTCATAACAGAGCCACTCAGCAAATCAGGGGGTGTTTCCGAGGGGGGAGGGGAGACACTCTTGGCCATGCGCTTGGCTGGGTATTGTTTTTTATCTCCTTCCTTACTGGAAAGCCATGGGCAGAGCCAAGGGAGGCCCATCCTGGCGTCGTCTGAATCTTCTGGCCTTAGGGTCTTTGGCCCCCTGCCCCGCCTCTCACCTGTGAGGTCCCCTCCCCCAGACTCAGATGACCAGACTTTGGCCTCTGCCTTTTGCTGGGGGGGAGGGGCATGGAGACTTGGGGGGGGTGACCTTGAATGGAGCCTGTACCTCCTGGGAGCAAGTGGGGAGCCCTAGGCCCCACATCCTAACTGCGAGCACCAACCCTGAAGCTCACGGAGGGCCAGCCACGCAGGGAGCCCGCTCCATCCGGACCCCCCTCCGCTTCCATGGTCCTTGAAATGAGGTTTCTGGAAACGTTGTCCTGTGGACCAGTGGGAGAAAGCGAGCCGAGCCCTGAGCTCGGGGGAAATTGAATAGTCCGTGGGTGTCTGGATCTGAGAAGTTAAATCTAATGAAAATTTCATCCAGTTGAACCAAGAAATCAGAAGCAGGCCCTTAATGCCTGTCAACAAGAATACAGTGAAAATTAAACCCACGCCGCTGCCATTTCCCAGTGACCTTGTTGCCATGACAACGGCCCACTCGCGTCAACAACTTGTAGGGTGCCGAGGGGCTCCGTTCACTTCCAGCAGCCGGAGCCAGGGCCCCCTCCCGCAGCCGCCTCCCCCCAGCCTGTGACTGGCTCCTAAGTTGGGCGGCACCACGTCTGGGATTGCTTGGGAACCTCCCAGTTTGGACCATTACCTGGGCACATGGCCAGTGCACCCCCTTTTCTGGGTCCCAGGGGCCCGATCTAAACGGCCGCCCTCCGCATGGGTCTTCCTCACACGGCAGAGACTTGGGTGGCAGCAACCTATAGAAAAGAAGGAAAGGAACGTTCCCTGCCTCGCCCGGCACCCCTCACCCCTGCCCCCGGCACTTGGGACACAGATGCCACTGGGTGGCCTTGGCACCTGCCGCCACCATGCCGGGAAATCTCTTCCCCAGCCAAGAAAGGCCTCGTGTCCGTTCTAGCAGGCAGGGTTGCCATGGTAACGCGACCTCTGGCTGGACCTGTCCTTTCATCCTTCCAGAAGTGACTGCCCCATGGAGCAAACAGGGCAGGAGGCTGGCTGTCACCAGCTCTGGGGATGGACTGCCCGGGCTGAGGGTCTCCCAGGGTTCCCCCCCCCGCCCGCGCCCTGGTCCCCTCCAGACGTGACTGTGCACCGCAGAGACCATCTGGCCCACGTGCCACCGAGTCTCTGTGCCCTCAGTGTCCCTCGGGGAATGATGGTCTGCAGTCAGATGGACGGGGGCGCCATCCTCACCTTGGCATGTGAAGACACAGCTGCCATCTCTGGTCCGTGGCACGCTGGGGACCACAGTGTCTAATTCATTGAGTGTAGGCAGGAACTGGGAATATGAATATTTTTGTAGGTACTGGGGTTTGAACTCAGGGCTTCTGTTACCACTGCAGCTATGCCCTGGCCCCTTTTAAAAGCCTTAGCTTGTTTATCAGATAGGGTCCCTTGCTTGCGCCCTCCTCTCAAGTAGTTGGGATTATAGGAATGCATCATAGCACCTGACCCTGACCTGACCTTCAGCCAAGGGGTGAAGCCGCTTTGGAGACACCCGAAGAGCCCTGACTCTACCTGGGGGTGCCGGGCGCAGGGTACTGCCAGGGGCTGGTTCCACCTGGCTGTGGGGGCTTATTTCTTTTGGTAATCTCTCAGCACTTTCATTGTTAGTGTTAAGAGCCATGAGCTCCAGTTATGGCATCACCAGAACCAACAAAAGGAAGAGGGATGAACGATGGTGAATGTGATTGAAAAGCTGTCTCCTCCTTGTCCCCTCCAACCTTTATCAAGCACAGAGGACAGCGTGGTAATGGGCCCTGCCCTCCTCAGATTCTAGCTCCAGTGAAGACCAGAATGGGAGCTAGCCCAGCAGGGGAACTTCCAGGAGCAGGCGATGCATTGAGCTGGGGTATATTGGGAAGAAGATGGGATTTAAGGTGGTATAGGAGGGTACCTCGAAAGTCCCTTATGTCATGGCTGTGTGTGTGTATATGCATGTGCGTGCATGTGTGCACACCCGAGGAGTGGAGCCTGAATTCTGGGCCTCACATGCTCATTGGGCTTTTTGGCTTGCTACCCAGTTCCGGCTTCTGGCTTAATTGGAGATGAGTCTAGCTAGGGTGGCAGGCATGTGCCTCAGGCCCCGCCCACATCAATGACTGAGCTTCTGGGAATGGGCTATTCGCCGTCTGACCACCCGGTGGCGACCTCAGGGGGGCCCTGCCAGGCGCTTGCACGTGGTGGACATAGCCATCTCCAGCACGGTGAGGAAGGACTCTCCACGGGTAAATCACCCAGACCCGGGGATGTGAGGACAGTAGTGCAAACCAGACCCAGGCACTGCTGCAGAGGGACCATGGGGTGCAGCTAACAACAGAACCTGTCACCTCACGGCTCCAGAGGCCGGAAGTCCAGGATCAAGGTCACTTTGGGGTGGGCTCTGAGGGGGCCTCCCTTCCTGGCTTGCAGAGATCCGCCACGTGGCTGTGCCCGATGCCTGATGCCCGGGCGTCTCTGCCTCTCCTCCTAAGAGTGCCAGGCCTGTCAGATAGAGACTCTATCATGTCACCTTGCTTATTGATGTCCTCCTTAAAGATCTGCCCCAAGGACAGTCACCTGGGGGTCGGGGCGCTGTCTCCACCTCTTCCTGAGCCCTGGGCGTGGAGCAGCCAAGATACCCTTGGCTGGCAGCTGCCGGGTGCTGGTGAAGCCCTCCCCTCCGCCCCTCTGCATCTCCAGATCCCTTTCTCCCCGCAGCTGGCCACCTCTTAGAGAAATTGGTCTTCAGAAGGTAGCATGAGCCACATGCTGCCGTGGTTGATTTCAGTGTCATTATTCATCTTAGAAGAAGCCGGCTGGCTGCGGGTTGTAATTAGAGTAAACATCTTGAACAGGCTCTGGAGTGCGCTGGTGGGTCACTGACACACACACACGCACACGCGCACGCACGCACGCACGCACGCACACACACACACACGCACGCGCACGCACGCACTCACGCACGCACACACACGCACACACACACACACACACACACACACCCAGCTGGTCCTTATCACAGCCATGTCATGGGCAGCCTGTGGCGCTGGAGCAGCCACAAGAGGGCGCTCGTGAGGCCTGTTCTTGGTGGCGGCTGCAGCCCTTCCAGATGTTTCTGTCTATACACATCTGGCTGGACAGCTTCTCCCCCCACCCCCATCCCCTCAGTCTCTGGCCCGTTCATTGTCCCAGCCCCCCTGGGATACAGATCCCCGTCCAGTCTGGGCATCACCGAGGAGAGGAGTGGAGGGTGGCCCTCTGTCTGGGATTGGGCTCCCTCGGGGCCTCAGCACTGAGGCTGGGGGGACTCCCAGCCTAGAACCAGACACCGTGAGCAGAGGGGACGGGGAGACTTCTCTTCCGGGGAGTCCCCGCCCCTTCCTGCGGTGCCTCGCGGGTCACGTCTGATCCTAGCACTTGGTCGAGTGTACCTGCCCAGTTCCCTTTGACTGCTCTTACAAAGAGCAAGAGGCCAGAGCCGGGCAGCCTGTGCGCGCGTTTATTAACCTTCCTTTCCTAACGTGATTTTTCCCCCTATTGAAATCTCCTTTCCCGCTGATTCATTACATGTGGGGAAGCCGAGCGTGACATGTTAAAAGCTGTCTTGATGGGTTTTGATATTCAGTACTAACCGCTCACCACCTGGGGGGGGGGACTCTCTCCCTCCCCCAGAGGGGGAGAGAGGCAATCTGCATATTGGATGTGCCAAGACAGTAGGTAATTTGCATTAAGCATCCAGAAATTCTCTGCCTGCAATCTGTCATCCTTCGCTGGGTTTTCGTTTTATAACCTTCAAAACATAAGCAAGGGAGCAAGAGCACACAGAGGTAGCCACGACACTCGGGCAGGGGCTGGACGGCAAATAGACCTAAGCCACAGAGGCCAGCACAGAGGTGGCCAGACAGACGTGCCAGAAGGTTCTTCCTGCCCACCGGACCCCAGATGAGAGCCCCGACTGCGATCTGAGGTGTTGGCAGAAGCCGGCAGTGGGGGTCCCTGAGGACAGCATTGCCCTCCGGATGGCCAAGTGACAGCCTGTCATCCCAGCTTCTCAGGAGGCTGAGATCGGAGGACCACGGTTCAAAGCCAGCCCAGGCAGAAAAGGCCATGAGACTCTTATCTCCAACGAACCACCAAAAAGGCAGAAGTATGTGGGGGGGGGGGCGAGTATAGCTCAAGTGGTAGAGCGCTATCCCCAGCTGGGTTCAGGTTCAGGATAGAGCTGTATACTCCCATCCTGGTGGCTTGTGAAGCCCTTCCCCCAGGAGTCTGGGACTCATTAGTCTGGAACATTCCAGACCAGTGGTGTGGAGCTTCTGGATTGGGGTCTTCGGGTGACAGCAGGGCTGGGGTGGACGGCTGGGCCAGGCCCCCGCAGCGCCATCCAGTCCTGTCCTCTGTCCTCCCATGTGGAAAATGAGTCTGGAGAGGTCCTGGGTGAGGGAGAGCCCCGGGAGCAGGGCCGGGCCAGGAAGCGCAGACCCCTCATCCCGGCCAAGCCCCTCATGCTTGGCCGTGTCTTCTCGGTGGATTGCTGGGCAGTGGATTCTTTGAGACAAGGGTCCTGTGGGGATGACGAGACTGCCAGACAAGGAGCTGAGGGTGGAAAACTGAGATGGGCCAGACCCACAGCCTCCAGGGCTCCCTGGGAATGGTGGAGAAATGGAGCTGGCGCTCCCCTGTACCTGAAGGGAGAGCCATAAATACCGTCGCCACTGTCCCCACCCCACCCCCACCCCCCACCCCCGCCACAGGCACCCTTAGCTCACAGGTGCCACACAGCCCCACGGCTTGCCGACTCATCAGAACGCAAGACCCACTGGGGACAGACGAGGGGCAGAAGCAAGGGCCTGCAGGCCTCCAGAGGAGCAGAGAACAAAGCAGGTGCATGCACCACACCAGTGGTCAGCACCAGCCAAGGGGAGGACCCGGGAGAGAATGCCCACCCAAGCACATGGCACACCAGGCTCCTTCGCTATGAAAACCCATCAAGTTCTGGGTGTCGTTGGGATGTGGGACAGACCACACCTTCTCCCCAAGGCTGTGGAATTCTCAGCACCAGGCTCCCTTCTCAAGCCCAGCCTGCGGCTTCAGAGCAGGGCCAGCGCTTTGTGTCCTGACCATCACCACTAACACTGGTGACAAGCTGGGTTCGGCGGCTCACACCTGTCATCTTAGCTACTCAGGAGGTTGAGATCTGAGGATCACAGTTTGAAGCCAGCCCAGGCAGGGAAGTCCGTGAGACTCTTACCTCCAACCAACTAGCAAAACGCTGAAGGACTATGTGGAAAATAAGCTATACAACTGTGGATGGGGCTAGGAGGGAAAACAGAGTGCAAGGGAAGGGGTAACGCTGTCCAATAAGAAATATACTCTTTACCTGGCTTATGTACCTGTCACCTTTCTGTGCATCCCCTTAGAATGACAATTTAATACAATGTAGTAGAGTAACCGTTTGAGTGTGGCTCAAGTGGTAGAGCACCAGCCTTGAGCAAAGAAAACATTGAAGGACAGTGCCATGCGTTGAGTTCAAGCCTCAGTAGCTGCACCAATATTTTGTTTTGTGTTTTTTTTAAACGCTATGTCAGGGCCCTTGGGGAAAACAAAAAGCAGACTCTATGCAGATTACTCACTGTGCACAGCACCGTGAAGAAAGGGGAGGGGAGAGGAAGGGAGAGCTCCAGGCAGGGAAGCAGCCTCCACCTCCTCCAAACACTTAGCAAATTACCTGGAGTCAGCCAGCAGAGGGCGCTCAGCAGTACGAGGGCCTGAGTCCACCAATGTGCCCTGCCAAGCCCATGGCCTCTGACCTCTGTCCCACCTCTGACCTCTGACTCACACCCTCCCCCCCACCTCTCTCTCTCTCTCTCTCTCCACAGTCCATGGCATCAAGTGGACCTGTAGCAACGGGAACAGCAGCTCGGGTTTCTCGGTGGAACAGCTGGTCCAGCAGATCCTCGACAGCCACCAGACCAAGCCCCAGCCTCGGACCCACAACTGCCTCTGCACGGGCAGCCTGGGTGAGCCGGGGCCCCGGGGGGCAGGCAGCGCCGGGGTATGGGGGGGTCTGCTGTGATGGCTGGGGCCACTGAACACTGAACACTGGGTGAGGTCATAGAACCCAGGATGTTCAGTACTGGACACCCAGCTGGCCCTTCTCCCTGGTCTTCTTCCACCGTCCACCCCAGTCCTGTCCCACAATCCACCCCGGTCCGAAGCTGACTACGTAGCCCACTTTGGTCAAGAGAGAGCAGCTTCCAGAGCCGCAGATGTCATGGCCCCATCCTCGGGTGTGGAGAGGAAGGGGGCTCGAGGCCTAGTCCACCCAACACCTCAGGAACCCTCGGTAGGGTTCTAGGGTTTTTCTAGAACATCTGCCTGAGGCATTGGGACCACTCAAGCGAAACCTCTCTCTTTAACCTCCGTCTCCTCCGGGCACGGAAGGCCTCCCACACGCTCCAGTCTAAACGTGCTTGCTTTTCCAGTGATGGCATCTGCTCTTTGAAATGCGCTTCTACACACACACACACATACACACACACACACACACACACACACACACACACACATACACACACACACACACACAGCTGCAGTAATTAGATAATCCCCATCCAAGGGCCAGGCCACTGCTCAGCCACGTCTTGCACATCGAAGAGATACGGCCGTGAGGCCGTAACAGGATCAGGGAGATTTCACTCATATGTCAAAAGCCAGGTGACCTCTAGTGAGTAGAACAGAAATAACGACAGTCCCAGAGGTCAGGGGAGAGGAGCTGCGGTGTGGGCCAGAAATGCTTCATTTCTGGATGATTCTCTTCCCTGCCTCTGGCCTCTGAGGCTGGAGTTCTGCACTTGCTGTGGACTTTGAGGCTTTCTGTCCCTTCAGTGAGCTGAGGGCAGGTCCAGCCTCAGATTCTGGCCCTGAGCAGAATCTAGAACATTCTTTGATCCTGGAGTCTGAGAGCTGAGGTATCACCATCTCCCATCAACTGCTGGCTCCCGGTCTCTGCAGGTCAGGAGCTCCCAGAGTTACTGCACAAGTGGCCAGAAGCAGGTGCAGGAATCTGGGCTGGGTGTGGACCAGTCACTAGCCATGGGCCCACTCCCTCTAGCCAGTCAGAACTTCCCAGTGAGGGCTGCATGGTGGAGGTTCTTCCCCGGGAGGCCTGGCCCCACCCCAGCATGCCAAATGACATTATTTGAAAAGTGTTGTCAAAGCCAGTGCCAGTGGCTCACACCTGTCACCCTAGCTACTCAGGAGGCTGGGGTCTGAGGATCACAATTCAAAGCCAGCCTAGACAGGAAAGTCTAAGAGACTCTTATTTCCAATTAACCACCAAAACAAAAAGCTAGAAGGAAAGCTATGGCTCAAATGGTAAGAGTGCTAGCCATGAGCAAAAAGCTTAGGGACAGCACCTGGGCCTTGAGTTCAAGCCCTAGGACCACCCCCCCCACACACACACACACAGAAGAGTGCCAAGGATCAAGGTCCCTGGTCACTGGTATAAGAATAAGTGGGTCCAAGACCCCCTATGTCTGAGACCATACTGGAGTGTCTGGGGGTGGGGACTGTGGTCTCCCCGGGGCCATGGCTGCTCAGGGTCAGGGTTGTTGGGAGTCCCAGCTCTGACCCTGTCTGTGTGTGTCTGTGTGTGTCTGTGTCTGTGTGTGTGCATGTGTGTGCGTGCTGTGCTCTGATCTCTGCAGGAGCGGGCAGCAGTGTGCACCACAAGTGTAACAGTGCCAAACACCGCATCATCTCGCCAAAAGTGGAGCCCCGGAGCGGGGGCTACGGGGGCCACGCGGAGGTGCAGCACAACGATGTGTCCGAGGGCAAGCACGAGCCGGGCCACGGCAAGAGCGCCGGCCGGGAGAAGCGGAATGGCAAGGTGGCCAAGCCGGCGCTGCTGCACCAGAACAGCACCGAGGTGTCCTCCACCAACCAGGTGGAGGTCCCGGACACCACCCAGAGCTCCCCGGTGTCCATCAGCAGCGGCCTCAACAGCGACCCGGACATGGTGGACAGCCCCGTGGTCACGGGTGTGTCCAGCATGGCGGTGGCCTCCGTGATGGGCGGCCTGTCCCAGAGCGCCACCGTGTTCATGTCCGAGGTCACCAGCGAGGCTGTGTACACCATGTCCCCCACGGCCGGCCCCAACCACCACCTCCTCTCGCCTGATGCTTCTCAGGGCCTGGTCCTGGCCGTGAGCTCCGACGGCCACAAGTTTGCCTTCCCTACCACGGGCAGCTCGGAGAGCCTGTCCATGCTGCCCAGCAACGTGTCCGAAGAGCTGGTCCTCTCCACCACCCTCGACGGTGGCCGGAAGATTCCAGAAACCACCATGAACTTTGACCCTGACTGTTTCCTCAATAACCCAAAGCAGGGCCAGACCTACGGGGGCGGGGGCCTGAAGGTGGAGATGGTCAGCGCCAACATCCGGCACTCACCGCCCGCCGAGCGGAGCTTCGGCTTCACCAGCGTGCTCACCAAGGAGATAAAGACGGAGGACACGTCCTTCGAGCAGCAGATGGCCAAGGAGGCCTACTCGTCGGCGGCGGCCAGCGCGGGGTCCGGCGCCCTCACGCTGACCGCCGGCTCCAGCCTGCTGCCGTCGGGCGGCGGCCTGAGCCCCAGCACCACCCTGGAGCAGATGGACTTCAGCGCCATCGACTCCAACAAGGACTACGCGTCCAGCTTCAGCCAGGCTGGCCACAGCCCCCACATCCACCAGACCCCGTCCCCCAGCTTCTTCCTGCAGGACACCGGCAAGCCCCTGCCCCTCGAGCAGAACGCCCACGGCGGCCTGAGCGAGTCCGGGGGCGCCTTCGTGATGCCCACGGTGAAGACCGAGGCCTCCTCGCAGACCAGCTCCTGCAGCGGCCACGTGGAGCCCCGCATGGGCTCCGCCTCCTCGCTGCACCTCATGCAGTTCCAGGCCAACTTCCAAGCCATGACGGCCGACGGCGAGGTCACCATGGAAACCTCGCAGGCCGCCGAGGGGGGCGAGGTGCTCCTCAAGTCCGGGGAGCTGCAGGCCTGCGGCTCCGAGCACTACCTGCAGCCCGAGAGCAACGGGGTGATCCGCACCGCGGGCGGGGTCCCCATCCTCCAGAGCAACGTGGTCCAGGGGCTCTACCCCGTGGCCCAGCCCAGCCTGGGCCACGCCTCCAACATGGAGCTCAGCCTGGACCACTTCGACATCTCCTTCAGCAACCAGTTCTCCGACCTGATCAACGACTTCATCTCGGTGGAGGGGGGCAGCAGCACCATCTACGGGCACCAGCTGGTGTCCGGGGACAGCGCGGCCCTCTCGCAGTCGGAAGACGGGGCGCGCGCCCCCTTCGCCCAGGCCGAGATGTGCGTTCCTTGCTGCAGCCCCCAGCAGGGCAGTCTGCAGCTGAGCAGCGCGGAGGGGGGGGCCGGCACCATGGCCTACATGCACGTGGCCGAGGTGGTCTCGGCCGCCTCCGCCCAGGGCACCCTGGGGATTCTCCAGCAGAGCGGACGGCTGTTCATGGTGACCGACTACTCCCCAGAGTGGTCCTACCCCGAGGTAAGCCCCGCCCCCGCCTGTCCCAAGAGAACCCCATTGGGTGGTCTACTCCCCAGAGTGGGCCTACCCCGAGGTAAGCCCCGCCCCCGCCTGTCCCAAGAGAACCCCATTGGGTGGTCTACTCCCCAGGGTGGGCCTACCCCGAGGTAAGCTCCACCCTCCGCCTGCCTCAAGAGAACCCCATTGGGTGATGGGCGAGCTAGCTCTCCCTTGGGCAGAAGGCCTGAGGGCGACGCTTTCTCCCTCCCTCCCACCTGCCCCAGGGCTAGCCGCCTTTCCCGGCTCCATCTGGACACCGCTGCTTCTTGGCTGGGCTGAGTGCACCTAGGTTTTGCCTTGCCTTCCTTTTCTGTTCTTTATTTTCCTTCTTTTTTCCCTTTCTTTGTATTGTTTTTTTGTTTGTTTGTTTGGCCTTTTTTTTCTGGTGTGTGTGTGTGTGTGTGTGTGTGTGTGTGTGTGTGTGTGTGTGTGTGTGTGTGTGTGTGTTTGGAAAAAGGAGTCCTAGAGCTGCTTGAAAAGCCATCAGAAATCACTGTCCCAGCCCAAGGTTGGGCCATCCATCCTCCAGGCTGGCCTGCAGTGAACCTAACCAAAACCAGTGAACCCTTTCCCCCACAGTGAAGGGGAGGCGGGATGGTTCCGAATCTCATCCAGGAGATTCTGACCACCCTCTGCAAAGAAAGGCAGATCACACGACCCAGCTTCCAAGCTGACCCCACAATACCCTCCCAGGGCCAGCTCACTTGCCCAGGGCACTGACTTTGGGAAGGGAGGTGTCTAAACAGACCACGCTGTCCAAACACCGGGTCTTCCCACAGAGCATAGATTAACAATGGAGGGGCGCAGGTGCCCCATGTGGACACTCAGGAATGTGAGGCTGGGGCTGGACGGTCTGGATTCAAATCCTGGAATGGAGTATCCACCGTATCTGTTTAGAGCTAGAGCGGCCGTACTTCACTTTGGATGGGTGTGAAGGAGGGACTAAGTGAAGGACTGACCCAGCACATTCTGCTCCCCTCCCCTCCACTTGGTCCCCATTCCTTGGGAAGACTCCAGAATGCCCCCCCACCCCACTTCCTGTTAGAGGGCTCAACACCAGCCTTGCCCTTGTCAGTGCATGAAGCCCAGAAGTGCTGTCAGCGCTTGCCAAAGTTCCAGAGGCCCCTGCGGCAGGGATTCAGAGGCGGGGAGGTGAGGGGGGGAGGCGGAGGTGCCCTCTGATCTTACTCATTGACACCTGACTCTCTAGGCCTCAGTTTCTCTATTGGTGCATAGCTGAGAGAGACTGGACTTGGGCACCCAAGCCCAGGGTTGGAACCCCCAGAATGCACAGAAGCCCACTGCCGGCCCCATGTGCAGGAGCTGGGAGCTGGGAGTCCTGGGCTATCAGCATAGGTCCTGGCTGACTCTGGGTCCTCACTTGGCCACTTGGGGCCTTTGGGGGCTCTGGTCAAAGGGCCCTAAGCCGGCCTAGCCCCCTCTAGTCCTTTTCCAGCTTGACCATCCCTAAATTTCATCTCAGAGGCAGTCAGTGCAGTGGCTCACCACGAGAGGGCGGCACGGGCACGGCAAACCAAGGCAGTGGAGAGGCTCCCGCCCCTTTCCCAGAAGCCCCTGAGGTTTCCAGACACTGGGGAACAAAAGCAGCCCAGCCATCTTGATGTGGGAAATGTCCACCCGGGCCTCCGAGGCCCTGGCAGTGCTGAGGACCACCTTCCTCCTCGCCCACCCTCCGGCTCTGCAGTGACGCCTGTTCCCCGTGCATCCTCATAGCTCGCCATCCTGGCCTCTTCCAAGACAAGCAGGAGGCTTACGAGGAGCCCTGTGGTAGCCGGACTAGAGGGGGCCTCTGTGGCCAGCCAGGTGGTTAGGGCCTCTCTTCTGGTCATTCAGAACCCCAGTGCTACACACACACACACACACACACACACACACACACACACACACACACACACACACACACACACACACACACACACACACTATTCCCGCATCCCCAGCATGTGCCCTGGCACTCGGAGCCCTCCATCGCAGAGACCTCAGATGGCATCTGCTGCTCCCTTCCTGTCCCCCCTCCTCCCTCCCTCCCTCCCCTCCTGCATCACCTCCCACCCCCGGCTCCCGCTGCACCACCAGGCAGACCAGACTGCAATTACAGCTCTCAGGCGTGCGTGCACGTCATAAGCGACTCGGCATGGCCCCAGGGGAGTGGTTGCCATGGGAACAGTCTTCTGAACTGATGGGTGCTGGGGCTTCCTGCAGCGGTTTCCATGGAGAAGGTCCTGATGCTCTCCAGCAATTTCCGCAGTTCTTTGTCCTCTCCCCGCCCCCCCTGTGCACTGCAGGCCCAGCATCAGCTGCGGATTGGGGTCATTATTTCCCCCTCACATGGTCATTGTTTGTTAGTGGCCTTTTGAAGTCTCCCACATCCCAGGGTCCAGGAAGGACAGTGCCCCAAGCCCGCCTCTGGGTGTTCTGGCCATCTCAGCCCAGCACCCCCTCCCAGACCCCTAACATGATACTTAGCCTCTCTGAGCAAACATATGTCAGGACCAAAGGCCCTGGAGGTCAGAGGGACCCTCAGTGCCACCCAGAGGGACTGGGCCACTTGTCTGAGGACACAATCCTGAGCTCTGGCCACTGTCCCCACACTTTGGCTGCCCCAAAGGGACTTCTCTCTTAAGCCCTCCTAGCTCACCAAGAGTGCTGGGGTACACCTGGGAGAACAGGCCTTTTCATGCTCAATCCTGGTGAAGAATGAGGTCCCTTCCAGGGCAGGGATAAGCCAGGACCACGGGGACACCAAGCAAGAATGAGGGACTGACCGGAAGAGAGGCTCTTGGCTGGCCTGGGGTAGCGGCCAGGGAGCTGGGCCAGGCCCGCAGTGGCCAGCCACCCCCACAGCCGCTGGACACCTCAGTCTCCAGAAGAGACTCACGGCCTTCTCCGGCCTGGTCGCCAGATGGCGCTCTCCACCCTGACCAGCGCTGCTGCTCTCCATGGCCCCCCTCCCCCCTGCAGGGAAAGGTGTTTACTTGTTTGGGGGTGGGGTGGATGAGCCTCTGGGGTGGGTCCACCCGAGGTTAGCCAGGAGAGCCAGAGGCCAGCACCTCACACTCTGCATCCTGGGGAGAGACTCCCCTCTCCGAGTGACCAGCCCCTCTTCTTGGCTCAGCTGTAAGTAGGGGACCTACAATGCCTGGCCTGGCTGGGGCTCCATGGTGCCTGCCAGCAATCACCAGCGGGAACAAAGGCTTTGAATCAGGACTGCCAGAGTCTGGGACACAAGGCTACTCTCCCAGCTCTGCGCCCCGCCCCCCCCTTCCAGGCTATCCCAAGAGGAAGCTAGGGAAGAAGCACCCAGCTTCTGGGATGCTCTGCCACCCTGGGGATTTGGGGGTCCTGGGGCGAGGACGGTCATGCCTCCCTGCTGGGCTGCAGGGTCTGGTACCTGCATGTGCAGGCCTGGAGAGGACCCTGCCCAGCACCTCACACAGGCAATCCCAAGACTCAGTCCCTTCTCCAAGCCATACCTCGGATTCCCAGGACAGTCTCTGATGCCCTCCACCTCTGAGCCCCTCACCCCATCTTTCTGTTGCTATAATCTTGACCCTCGCTTCTTGGGCCCCTCCCCTGACCTTATCCCACAATGCCCTAGGGGCCTAAGGGCTACTGGCCCCCAGGTGACCCTAAGATGCTCAGACTTGTTTTCAAACCTTAGAATTTCTAGCTCTTTCCACAAGGCTATGACAAAGTCTTTTCTGTCCTGAGGTCTGGCTGGCCGGTTTTTTCCTCAGGTTCATCTTGGCTGAAAACCTCACCCACCCACCCCTGCCCCCACCTGGTTACTGTCTGGGACTTTAAGTTGTGCTGGGCTGTTTTGGGGACCACCTCTCGAGGTTAGGGGAGTCCGGCAGCAGGCCTGGAAGAGATGCTTGCACAAGTCTGGCCTCCTTGGAAGGTTCGGGTGTGGCCCAGGAATCTGTATCTTTCACCAGCAGCCCCACCTCCTGAGCAAGTGGCAGCAGGGTTCTTCCCTGGGCTGCATCGGGGCCTCCCTGCTCCATCTCTGTCCCCCTCTGTCCCCTCCAGGGAGGCGTGAAGGTCCTCATCACAGGCCCGTGGCAAGAAGCCAGCAATAACTACAGCTGCCTGTTCGACCAGATCTCAGTGCCTGCATCCTTGATCCAGCCCGGGGTGCTGCGCTGCTACTGCCCAGGTGAGCAAGGGCCCCACCCACAACCGAGAGCGGGCGGTGGGGGCATGGCCCGGCCCGGGCTCAGCAGGCCTTGAACAAGTCGGGTCATTGCTCTGGTTCTTTGTCTGTTACCATGTCATTCATCATCTGGGGCCATGGATGCCATATTGGATAGGACACACAGGCAGGCTCAGCTGGGAATAGACAGGGACACTAAGCTAGGCAGAGGATGAAGGCTGGGGGAGGGGATGGGGGGAGGGGGCAAGGCAGGGAGATCCCCCAGGGAGTGATCCAGGGGTCACTGGCTTTTCTTGGACATCATTAAGGCTTGAACTCAAAATTTGGTGCTCTCGCTCATTTGTTTTTATTTTTCACTCAAGGCCAGCACTCTGCCACTTGAGCCAGAGTTCCACTTCTGATGTTTTGCTGGCAAACGGTAGATCAGAGTCTCATGGATTTTCCTGTCCAGGCTGGCTGGATCCTTCCATCACATCCTCTCGAATAGCTAGGATTACAGGGGGAAGCCACCAGTGCCTGGCTTCAGCTGGGATGGCTTTGTAAAACATAATTTAGAGAGCGGCGCTCAGGACCGCCCCGCCGTGGTCGGAAGCTGAGGGGTGAATGGGACACGGGGGCCGGCGGCCGCCTCCACAGCAGAGCACCCCTCTCTCCCCCAGGCCTTTAACACCTTGCCTGGTTTGGCGTCCCTGTCTAGTCCTGTCCTTGGCCTCCGGCTGTCACTGCCCCCCAGTGGCCTCTGTGAGGGTTGGGCTGGCATCTTTTCTAGGTGGCCATTATGTCCCCAGGGCTATCAAAGCACCTGGCATGACCAGAGGGTCCTGGGGGGGGAGTAGAGGGGGTGGTCTGTGAAGCTCCCCAGGAGCTCTCTGCTCCCCGGGGTAGAGTTGGAGGAACCCCACTGCATGGCTTGTCTCCTGCACTGGTCAGCTGCTGGGTGAAGATCAGGAGAGGCAGAAAGCAGCAGCGAGGAGGAAAGCGTGGCTAAGGGAAGAGGGACCGACCTCATGTTAGCCAGGAGAGGGGCAGGAGGGAGGAAGAGGAATCAAGGCTGCAGAGCATGAGCAGAAATGGCCTCCAAGTTCCATGTGGGCCTCTCCACCGTGCGCAGCCCCTGCCCCGGTGTCTTCCTATCATGCTCCGCCCCCAGCATGAAAGCCAGAGCCCACAGCAAGCCTCCCCTTTCGGCCTCGCTCCAAAGCCTGGCCTCCCCAGCTCAGCCTCTTCCAGCTCCAGCGACCTCCCCCAGCAGGCCCTGTCCACACCAGCCACAAGGCCCTCCCAGGCCCCTGTGCCCCGGGAGGCCCCGCCGGGCCTGGGTGGCTGCCAGCCTAGATGCCAGCCCAGGCTGGGTCGGTCACCACAGCATGGCAAAAAGGGCAGCGTGTTATTAAACTGTCTGCTTATCGCCTGCCGTTGGAAGGGGACTCGCCCGGCCTATAAATAGATGCCACTTCCTGTGCCCGCTTCTGGCTGGCTGGAGACCCAGACCCTGAGTCAGTTACCTGACAAAGGGCTGCCTCTGTGCATTCTGCACACACGCCTGCAGGTCAGGGCCTGGAGGATTCTGGGAGCTGGAGCTGCCCACTCCCAGGGAACCCCCAGTTAGCCAGGTCCCACCTTTGTGACTTTAGCTTGAAGGTTGGCCTCTATGGCCCTCGGCTTCTGCTTTTCTATATACCTCCTTCCAGATGCATGAGAGAATGAATGAATGAATGAATGGAGAAGGCTCAGGGAACATCTGGCTCTGTGCTGGGTGAATGAGGCTTCGCGCTTGCTTCCTCAGGGGAGGGTGAGGAGTGGGAAGCAGGGCTGTTGGAACTCAGGAGGCCGTGGGCTGGTCCCGCCACACTTCTGCTCCCCTAAGTAGACAAAGCAGTAGAGCAGTAGGCAATGCAGAGCCTCGGCTTGGCCACCTTCTCCCCCAGGCATCCATCCTCCTCCGTGTCACTGAGGTGGGGTCCTCTGAGTGTCCTTTTTTTTTTGTCGGCCGTGGGGCTTGAACTCTGGGCCTGGATGCTGTCCCTCAGCTCTTCAGCTCAAGGCGAGCGCTCTACCACTTGAGCTACAGCACCACTTCCGGTTTTCTGGTGGTTTATTGGAGCTAGGAGTCTCATGGTCTCTCCTGCCCGGGCTGGCTTTGAACCATGATCCTCAGATCTCAGCCTCCTGAGTAGCTAGGATTACAGGCGTGAGCCACCAGCGCCCGGCCTCTGAGTGTCCTTAACTCCATTCATTTGAGACCAGCGTTTCAGGCCCCAGGCTGCAACTCCAGGAGTTCCACATGCTAGGGCTGGCCCCTCGCCCCCTACCTAGAGAGACATGGGGAAGGGCAGAGAAAGGAAATTCAGTACATAGTGTCCACAGGAAGACAGCATTTCGTACATCGTCAGCCGTCTTCCGCGAGCAGGGGGGTGCCGTAAGTGAAATGCAGAGATTAGAGGTGCGCAGTCACAGCCCCAGTCACTAATGCCGTGCTGGTAGCCAGAGGGGGCTTCAGCCATGCTCTGACTGGCCAAGCTGGGAAGGCCTTGTTACGGTGCATCTGGAATTGTCACTGGCATCCGGCAGGTTGCCCACTTTCCACGTCTTTGTGTCATTCTCTCTTGCAAGAGGGAATGGTTGGGGCACTCCAAATGGAGGCTGGGAGGCCTTGTATTTATCCTGCCTTTAGTTCATTTGGGGGCCCAAGTAAGTAGTCAGTGCTTCTCAGAAAAAAAGGAGCTCTTAAGCACCTGTGACTTCATTCATTCATTCATTCCTTTCCTCACTTTCCAAACCCTTTTTTTTAGTATTTTCTGCTCGCCACATTCTGGCAAGTGCCTTGAATGAGGCAAAGAATAAGATTCAGCCCCTAACTGGGGTTCCTGAACCCTAAGATCTCTCAACTCCAGACAGATGGGGCTGTGGAAAGCAACTCCTGTCCTTCAAGTTGATTGCCGCCTGCCAGACACTTCATCTTTGTTCTGGTTCTTGAAGGAAAGCTTGAAGGCAGAGCCAGACGGGTCTCAGCAAGAGGCAGGGCTCAGAGACTGTTGCGTGGAAGCCAGGCCAGGCATGATGCAGGAAGACGGGGCACAAATGGTCATTGCCTGCCAGCCTGGCCACCTGACCCACCTGACTGGGCAAAATGGCCTCTGCTGATGCCCAGGCAGTTCCTGCACCGTCACTGGTAGGAGGAGACATATGTGCAGAGTGTCTGGCTCCTACAGGACTCCTTGGTTGCTCCAGGGTCCACCGAGAGCCTGCCAAGCTGGGGCACTGAAAGCAGGAGAAGATAGAGAAATCTATGGGGGGAAGATGGCTGACCAGCAAGCTCCATCCTGGCTTCCTGGGAGAACCCCAAAGGCCAATAACAAAAGACACTCAAAATGTGTTAAAGCGGCTCACTCAACCAAGACTTATTGGGCTGGGAATGTGGCTTAGCAGTCGAGTGCTTGCCTAGCATGCATGAAGCCTTAGGTTCAATTCCTCAGTACCATATAAACAGAAAAAGCTGGAAGTGGTGCTGTGGCTCAAGTAGTAGAGTGCTAGCCTTGAGCACAGAGAGGCTCATGGACAGTGCCCAGACCCTAAGTTCAAGTTCCACAACTGGCCAAAAAAAAGACTTATTGAAGGGTCAGAACCCAACTCACAGCAGTGACCTTGACAACCAGACAGGAAGAGCTAGCCTGACTCAGTTCCCACAAAACCAGGGGCTAACAGTGTATTCCATTGATTCATGGTAGAAGAAGGGAAGCGAGAGTTTCCTTCAGATAGATGCTGAGACGTGCCACCAACAGGGCTGATGAATGGTGGGATGGGCTGCCAGTCATAGGAAGGGTGGGAGAAAGCCTCCACTCCAAGCAGAGGACAAAGGAAATGGGAAGGCCTTGAGGCAGGAAGAGGTTTGGTGCTTTGGAGGAGATCAAAGTCAGCTGACTGACTGCTGGATGCTTGGTAGAACAGGAACCTTTGAACTCGGTGAGGTTGGAGGAGATGGTAGGGACTACAACAAATCAGGCCCCACCTCCTCAGTGATGGGAAGGAATCTGGTTTACTTTTATTCACAATGAGAAGCCATGCATGTGAAACAAGAGAGTGACCTCTTCTAAACTATGAATCTACAGAGGTGATGTTGGGAGAAGAGCAAGAAAGCCATGGGAAGAGGGCAGAAGGGCAATCTTTAGTGAGTTAAGGAAGGTGGCACCTTGGGCAACTTGCTGCACTGGTTCCCCATGAGAGGTGTTTCACGATGGTCTCCATCCCATCCCGGTAGGAATGGTACCAGGTGTTACATGAGTCCAGGAGAGAGATGGCCACAGCGTGGGCAAGGGCAGAAGCAGAAGAGACAGAGAACACATGGAGTCAGACTCTGATGGGTGGAACAACTAGAATGCCAGTTAAAGAAGCCTGAGGGGGTAGGGCTGGTACCCAGGACACCACGACAGCCCCTTGCACTGCATCCTGGGAAGACAGGAATTCTGGGAGTATCTGGGATTGTGCTGATGCTGGCATGTAGTGGAATGTCTGCTGTGGGCCGGGTCCTGAGCTGGGCCGGAACACCTGGCTTCCAGGGGAGGCGGCGGGGGGCGGGGGAGCTCCCCTATGCCAGCTGAGATGCAGCCATGGTGGGAACCCATGGGGAGTGAGCTGCCAGCCCTTCCTTCCTGTGGGTAGTGCAGGCAGACCTCCAGGGGAGGCGAGTAACCACGAGCTTGGCTGTCTGCCTGGGGACACGAGCAGAGCCACGGGAGGCTCTGAACTCAGAGTGTGTGTGTGTGTGTGTGTGTGTGTGTGTGTGTGTGTGTGTGTGTGTCCCCAGAGAGGCACCGCAGGAGGCCCTGTCACCAGAGCCACAGGCCCTGTGGGTTCGGGCTGTGTCCAGGATGGGATGTGCAGGAGAAAACTGGCAGGTCCCCAGGGCCAACACAAAGTGACTACTGGCTGCCGACATCCTACCTGGCTGGACAGAGGCCATGAGCCAGTGAGTGAGATTTCCCACCGGCAGTGAGATAGAGCTGCAGAAGTCCTCCGAGGGAGGCCAGCGCTGGGCCCAGTCCCCAGGAGCAGCTGACTTGGATGGCTTCCCTATGCTCGTAAACATCTGAAAGCCAGGAGCCCAAACAGTAACGTGATCCCCGTGTGTCCTCCCTGGAAATCCGGCCTGGGAGGCCCTGGGCGTGGGTTCCAGAAAAGTAGCGGAGAGAACACATAATCTGGTGCCTACCAGGGGAGGAGGGCTGGTGGCTTGGGGCAGCGGGTATGCTCACCTAGGATAGTTCATGGGTCATCTTTTTTTGGGGGGGAGAGGGGGCACAGGCGAGTCCCAAGATCCTAACAGAGGTGGTGGAGTGGCAGCCACCACCCCAGAGCTAAAGCACACCTCTGCCACTGCCGGCTGGCTTTCCTAGAGCAACAAATGAGCTCTGCAAGGGTCTTGCTTCTAAAATGCCACCTGGGCATTGGAGGGAGGTGCAGACTCCACGCTGGCATCCTCAGCTCAAGTGCCCAGGGTCCATGGCCTTCTGAGATAGTACATCAAGTGAGTCAGAACAGAAATGAGTGCCACCAAAGTTGAGTGGGGTGGGACTAGAGCCGTCAGTCAGATGGGGTGGGGGGATTGTTCATTCCCTCCTTCAGCCCTTCTAGACTGAGCCCTGATCATGCCCTCCCAGGGAGATCACACGTTCCTGCTAAGTCGAGGAAGGGTGGCGGGCAGAGAACTTGCTGGAAATTGTTAACAAATGGGCCTTGAGGAAGGAGTGGGCCAGGAGGGGGTTAAGGAGAGCTGGAGGCTGTCGGGTCTCACTCACCCCTTATCTGACTTCTTTCTTTTTTCCCTTTCAGCCCACGACACGGGTCTGGTGACCCTACAAGTTGCCTTCAACAACCAGATCATCTCCAACTCGGTGGTGTTTGAGTACAAAGCTCGGGCTCTGCCCACACTCCCTTCCTCCCAGCACGACTGGCTGTCCTTGGACGGTAAGGACCACATCTGGTCACCTGGCCAGGCATGGAGGGACGGGGACACCTGGCACACACAAGATAGGAACTGAAAAGAAGCTCTGAGAGAGAGCGGGAGAGGGTGTTAGCGTTGGCCATGGGAGCCAGCACACATCAGGCTGTGCGCACAGACATTGTGGTCTGGCCAGCCAATGGTCAGACTCCAGCGAGGCCTTTCCCTGGGACAGAATGCAGCGTGTAGGCCTGACTAGCACTGTCACTCACAGAGGTATGAGATGGTTAGATAAACTGAGAGTCCCTTTATGGACCAACCCCAAGTGGCAAGGTCCAGGGGGGGCATCTGTGTATTTCCACCAGGGGGCAAGGACTCCTGGAAGCATCAGCAAGCTCCAGGGGTCTTCCTGACAGCCATGTGTGAGGCTGGGAACTCCCGGGGGGGGTTCAGAGACTCAGACAGCCAGGCTGTGTCCAGGGCATCGGCCTTTTCCAGGGTCTCGCTAGTCAGATTGTCTCTCATAAGACCCTGCCCACCACAGCCTCTGAGACAAAGCCAGGCTGATGACTGTGGCTGAGTGCACCTCAGAGGGGGCTGACAGGGTGGGTCTTCAGGGAGAGAGCGGCCAGCATTGGCTGTGGGGTTGAGTGGCAACCGTGTTCAGACACTGCAGCGTCACAGCGTGTCCCCCAGGCTGTGTGGACACTAGGGTCAGAGGCTGTCTTCCTCCAGCTGGGTGTGTCTCACGATGCCCCAGAGCTGGTGAGACCTGGGGGAGGGGGGCAGAAGCCAGCCTGGCTATGCTTAGGGAACACAGTGGGAGGAGGGCTGACCATGACCTTGGTATGGGGGACCATCGAGGTGACCGTGGGGAGTCTGCGGAGTCTGGCTGAGCTGGGCCTGGGCCTGGGTAAGGTCAGTGCCCCTCCACCAGCCACAGCGGCCCTCCTGTTGAACGTCGTCCGCTGGGCAGCTTTCCACAGCCTCAGCTTTCTGCCGGACTCGGCCACGATGACAACAGGGTGCCTGGCACCCGTCCTGGCCGGTGCACCCACAGGAGCGATCCCAGAGGTGGTACGGGGTCAGCAGGCTCTGCACCCTGGCAGTGCCGCCTTGGCAGTGTCCCTGGCCCAGGCCGCGGCCAGCCAGAGCTTGGGGCGCTGACCCGGGGGATGTAACGGAGAAGGGCAGGGTGGCCAAGGGCTCCTGTTGAGGAAATCCGGTTTCAATATTGCAGAACCAGCGAGGAAGGGAGCAGGGAGCTCCGCGGGGCCCGGGTTGGCCCTGGGTGACCCAGTGGGCCCGGGGAGGTCGCGGGGACGCGTGCCGGACCCGCCTCGGGGATGGGGCGGCTGCAGAACGCAGAGGCCCAGCCCGGCAGCCCGTTGGCACACCGGACACAGGAAATACACCTCGGGAGCCAGCTGCACTCAGGGGTGCTGCGGGGACGCCCCGCCCGCCGCCAGGGCCCCCGCAGGACCCCTGCGCGCCCCGGGGGGGGGGGCGCCGAGCGCACCTGGCGGGGAGCAGCGCCGAGCTCCCGACGGATGCTCGGGATTTACCCACCCCGGCCCGGGCGGCTGCAGCGCCGGGCGCGGGGGTCCCCGCCCCGACCGGCTGCGAACTCGGGGTCCGGGCCGGTGCTGGGGTGAGCCCCTCCCGCCGTCCCTCTCCCCCCCCCCCGCCCGCCCTCCGCAGCTCGGAGGCCCAGGCGCGTTCTCCTTCCCAGCTCGCCGACTCGCTGCGCGCGCAGCTGTGGGGGGAGGGGCGCGCGGGGGAGGGGACTGCGGCGCTGGGGGGGGGTGCGCGCGCACACTCACACGCGCGCCCACGCGAGCGCGCACGCGCCCAGCCGGCGCGCAGCCGCAATGCGGGGCTCTTAGCGCAAAGCGGGCGGCCCAGGCTCCCGCGGGGCTGCGGGGCGACGCGCCGCCCGGTGCCGCAGCACGGCGGGGGGTTGGAGGAGCGTGTCCCCCGCCCCCGGCTTGCAGAGGCACCGCGAGGCCCTGGAACCGGGGTCCCCACCTCGGGGTCCGGGGGCGCCGTCTGCCGCTCCCTCGCCCGGCGCGGGAAGTCCTGTCTCCGGGGTTCAACCCTGGATCTGTGTGCGGGGGCCCGGGCTGGGGGGCTGGGGCCGCCGCCTCCGCGACCGCGACCGGGCCTGGGTCCCTCCCGAGTCCCAGTCCGGATCCCCGCGTCTCAGCCCCGATCCCCGCATCCCAGCCCGCGTCCCAGCGTCTCAGTCCCCGCGTCTCAGCCCCGATCCCCGCGTCTCAGCCCCGATCCCCGCGTCCCAGCCCGCGTCCCTGCATCTCAGCCCCGATCCCCGAGTCTCAGCCCGTGTCCCAGCCCGCGTCCCTGCATCTCAGCCCGCGTCCCCGCGTCCCTTTCCCGCAGGCAGCTTCTGTCTGTCCACCGGGAGGGGTGGGATGGGCGGGCATCGGTGGACGGTCACGACACTGACACCGGCACCCCCAGTTCCCGGAGCCTTAGCTGGGGAGGCCGGGAACGGCCTTGGCCCCGCTCAGGCCTCCAGCCGGGGCTCCCGGCTCCCCGGGGGCCCCCATGCACAGGGTGGGGGCTGTCTGTGGAGACCTCCGCTGCCTGGGGCACTTGTGGGTAGTGGTGGCATGAATGCAGGTGTGAGTGAGAGTGCACCCCGGACACTAGGGCGGGAAGCCCCCCGGGAAGACAGGCCCTGCCCTGAGACCCGAGCCCCTGCAGGCCAAGAGGCGTTCAGGGAGGCCGGGAAAGGCAGCTGGCTTTGGCCAGGGCTGACTGGGAACTGCCATTTTCACCATTTCTTCCCCAGAGATCCAGACGCAGTATAGATTTTCCCAGGACCTTCCCCCAGGTCGTTTGCACAGGATCCTAGTGGTGGTCTGAGTGGGCTAGCTGTTCACATGTTCTTGCATAGAGACCCTCCTCCTCCAGGCCGGAAGTAGGCAGGCAAGGAGGCAGACTGGGGAGACCATCTGAGAGATGCCCCCAAATCCCAAGCCTACAAGATGCCTTTGCTCAGAGGGGTGAACTGTTGGTTTATTTAGACTGTTGTGCTGGGCCAGTGTTTGAGATGAGAATAGACCCAGGCTGGGCCACACTGCATCACTGGCACTCTGGCCAAGGGCACTGGGACACCTCTAGGTGACCTTGTCCCTGAAAGAGAAGATGAGTGGACTCTGCAGCCCATTCTTGCTCCTAGCCTTCGATTCTCCCCGGGGCCAGGCTGAGAAGAGTGCAGGCCCCTTGTTCCCACCTCCACCCTCTTTGCCCCTTTCTCAGAACCTCAATAAGCTTCTCTGATGACCGAGTCTCCTGCCAGGGTGAGAAGATTGGAGTGAGAGATGCAGTTTTTTTCTGGGCTGGTTCCCCAGGGCAGACCTCACACCTCAGAGGAAAGCAGGAACCCCATTATGGAGAAGTTTGCTTCCTGCAGCAGCCTGAGGACAGGCTGTTTTCCAGGCCCAGACCTCTGACCTCAGGGGGGCAGCCTGGCTCTGGGCTCAGGTTTGGGGGAAGACAAAACCTTTCCATGTCTGATGAGGTGAGCTCAGGTGAAAGGCGGAACGTGAAGCTGGGGTGGGTCCTGGCTCAGCCCTGCTCTCTGGGTCGCCTGACATCTCTCCTGTGGTCTCGTGGTACATGCAAGGGGGTGTTAGCAACACACTGGGAGACCTCCACACTGATTGAGGGCCCTGGACTCTAGGGATGCCTCCGATCTGAGGACTTGGAGATCCTGGATGGAGTCCAGCTGTGACACTGGCCCCAGGAGGCCTCTAGACCCTTCTTTCTCCCTGGGTGCCATTCCAGGGCTCTCTGACGAGGGGACCTGTGGCAGGCTTCCAGACTCTGTGCACTCATCCCTACCAGAGCCTGTTGTGAGACCCCAGCATGGGAAAGCGGGGTCCAAGGACCGTATGCTTTCCCCAGATGTTGCCAAGGGAGTTACGGTTTTTGTGCAATTACTGGTATGTTCTCCGCGCTGGGCACAGATGCAGGGAAGGCGAGCGCTCACAGGACGCTGCGTGTTCGAGAACGACCGGGGACTGCCAGAGCAGGTGCCGGCACCAGCTTCCAGAGCCTCACATCCACCCACCGGGGACACCCTGTGTCATCATGACCTTGGCAAGGTCACAGAGCATCCTGGTTGACCCCTTCCGAAGCCCCCTGCCTCAGGCTCTGCAATTGTATACTTTCATCCAACCGCTCCCAACTCCCTTGATGGTTCCCGTTCCTTCTCAGTAGAACAGCTCCTCCTTCTGGAAAGTTCTGCAAGTGTCCACAGGCTGGCTCTCTTGTCCCTTTGCCTACTCTATCCCCACCCAGGGCTCTGTGCCTGCTACCAGGACACACACAGAGGGCTGCTTCTTGGTCTCTTCCTATCCAGAACTTTCCAACTGCTCACAAGACAGCACGGCCCCGGCTCTCAGGCAACCAGCCTGCCCCAGCACTGCTCTTGATTGCCCTCCGCCCTCTCAGCCCTCCTCCTACAACCTTCCTGACCTGTGTGGATAGCCCCATCCCGGAGTCATCAGGAAACCCCCAGCTACCTCCCTTCCCCACACACCAGCACCAGCCTGCTGCTTTCTCTCCTTAACTTCTCTCATGTTCTTTATTTCTCCCCATCTTCTGCCAGCACCCACACTAACGGCATCCTAACCTGGCTCCTGAACTCCTTCCCCGCGGTTGTTCGTTCTTCCTCTATCCAGGGACTTTGTACCAGGCCTCTGCCATGTGCCAGGGACTGGTGTAGACCCTGGGGAGTCTTGGCCCTTGTGGGGTTTCTATTCCAGTAGGGAGAAAGATAACAATTACACGCATGTAAAAATACCAGAGGCTGCCTGGTGATGATGATGATTCACACCTGTCATCCTAGCTACTCAGGAGGCTGAGATCTGAGGATTGTGGTTCCAAGCCAGCTTGGGCAGGAAGGTCCATGAGATTCTGGTGTCCAATTAATCACCAGAAAACCGGAAGTGGTAGAGCACTAGCCTTGAGCAAAATTGCTCAGGGACAGTGCCTGGCCCAGAGTTCAAGACTTACCAGGAAAAAAAAAAACCTAGAGTGAAAAATTCAGACAGAGACCATGACCCAGATGGTGTGGGAGAGACGAATGTTTTCCCTGGGTTGTCAGTGAGCCCCACGAGAAGGTGACTGACAGTGAAGCTGGGGCTGGGTGACAGGAAGAGCATGCCCGGTCCAAGCATTCATGAGGAAAAAGCGCCCAAGAGGAGGACAAGCCAGGCTGGAGGCAGCCAGGGAGGCCAGAACAGAACACAGCAGAGGGAGGCAGAGGGGGAAGAGAAGGAAATGGAGGCCAGTGGTCACCAGGCTGATAGGGGTCTGACATTCCTAATCCCACATGGGAACTGAGTCAATGCGCCTGGGTGTATTCTGAGCAGGTGCAGTGACTCTCGGTTGCATGTTTGAGCAGGTGTAATGTCATGCTCAGAATGAATGCTTATGTCACTTGTGAGGTGATTTCTGGCCCTTGCCCCATACTCTTGCATCAATTTAGGTAAGAAATTTTAGTGGCTCTGATGAAACCGGTAACATCGTGGGAGACTCTGGCTCTTAGAGACATGGAAAACTAAATCTAGGGGATCTGCTGCTGATTTGAATGTGGAGGAGGAGAAAGAGGGCAGAATGGGTTGATACATAGATTTAGACTTTTGAACAACTAGCAGGATGGTGATCCATTTCCTGCTGAGGAGGAGGAGGAAGAGGAAGAGGAGGAAGAAGAAAAGAAGGTATGTCATGGGAGCTTGTAGCTATATTCCACAATTGTGGACCAGTTACAGTAGAACTGAGGTCTCCATTGCCTTCGCAAATCTGGAGACCAAGGAGCAAGCAATCTGGAATGGGGGTCATCTAGAAGGATCCATCACCCAGAAATCCAGAATGAAACCCTCAGTTTTGGGATCTCATTAAAGTCATGGGTCTACCTGGAAAGAACTCCATGAGGGGGTGTGGATAAAGAAGGGACTGCATGGCATACCATGGACCAGTTCACTGTTGGTGTGTCAAGCTGAAGAGCCGCTGGCAGAGGGGCTGATGGACCAACAAGATAGAAAGACCCCGAGGAAGGGCTCCCATGGAGGCTAAGAGGAGAGATGTTTTAAGGACAAGAACTTTGCCAGCCCTGCCCTATGCCAAGAAGAGGGTTGGCCAGAGGAATCACATGCAGGAAGACTGGAAGGGAAGACAAAGCCCCGTGACTGAAGAACTCGGAGAAGCAGCTGCAGAACCCAGACACAGTAATGCAAGGCCATTTCACACAGGCCCGCCATCTGAGGAGCCACCTGGAAATCCTGCTCACACACTTTGCTTATACAGCAGGCTGAAAGGACCCAGGTCCTACTTCTCTACCTCGTGTCTCTAATGCTAGTATGGCAGACTGCAAGATCTTCTGGAGCAAAGAAAGTGCCTTCGGCTGCCCTGAGTGCCAAAGACCCAGGAAGACAGCTCTGGAACCGCTGGATGCTAGCCCTGCTGTCCAACCTCATTCTCAGTCCTAGAGACCATAAATTCTGAGAGGTGATAGACCAGGCCTGTGTTTGGCTGGCATTCTTGGCCCCTCCTAGAATCAGGATCTGGAACTTTATCTTTCTGCAGAAGGGAGATGATGATCTGTTGAAAAGGTCCTGAGAGTGAGATCAACAAAAGCATCAGCAGCAGGGAAAGGAAAGAGGCAGAGATGGGAGGAGGCCTGGCCTGTGGGTCTCTGGAAGGAAGAGTGTCCAGGCACGTCCACGAACAAGATTGAACAGGCACTACCCACACAGGCCTTCTCCCTGCAGGACTCAAGAGGCAATGTTTGGCCTCTGGCTGGGGCCAGGAGCAAAAGGCCTCTCCTTTAAAAAAAAAAAAAAAAAAGTCCTAAAAATACACGTGTCTCTGATGTCTTCTGCACAGCCCAGTGACTTGGGTACCTCTGCAACACCAGAATGTTCTAAATGGCCTTTGGTAGGCACAAGATCAGCTTCCTCCACAGCAGTAGCCTGCCCACGCTGCCCACCCATTGTGAGTGCGGAGTTCTTTGAGGCAGAAAGCGAGCGTGGGGATGCCTCATATGCACCACACTTCAGCCAATCACAGGAGGCACTTGTAAAACTCAGCTCAGGGTTGAAATCTTCAGCACACCAAGAAAGCAACTGGAGCTTGAATTCAGGACCTGGGCACTATCCCTGAGCTGTTTCACTCAAGGCTGGCACTCTACCACTTGAGCCACAGCTCTACTTCTGGCTTTTTGATGGTTTATTGGAGATAAACATCTCATGGACTTTCCTTCCAGACTGGCTTTGAACTGCAGTTCTCAGATCTCGGTCTCCTGAGCAGCTAGGATTCTAGGCATGAGCTACTAGTGCCCTAGTTCCCTTCCTCTTTCTTTTGAAAGGAACCTGGGCTTCAGAAGAGAAACCACTTGCTTCAGACCATGAATCAAGGTAGACATCTCATCCCTTCCAGAAGCTTCCTTCTTTATCCTATAGCCAAACTCACTTGAGCTCTGGAAACCAAGACATAAAGGCAGATGAGAAAGGGCCATGTGGTGTGTTGACTGTCTCTCTACTGAGATGCCCAGGCCACAGCAGTTGGCATTCAAAAGCTCACCATCCACCAGACCCTGTCCCAAAGCATTCATGTTCAAGGACTCAGACTTCTAACAACCTCTGAGGTTCTTATTGGGTGGGTGAGGACACTCAGACACATGCCGGTGGCACAGAGACCATCATACCTGCGGCCCTGTCCCCACTCTCTATCCTTGGCCTCAGTGCCACCAGAGTTCTTGCTTCAGTGCTGCTGCCTTGGAGGGGCCCTGGGGCTAGGAGCATGCTCTGTTCCCCTCCCTCTGTCCCAAGAGGAGAGGTGTTTTCCTCCTCCTCCTTCCCCTCCTCCCTCTCTCCTTCCTTCCTTCTTTCTCTCTCTTTCTTCACCTTAGTCCTTCTCTCCTCCTCCTCCTCCTCCTCCTCCTCCTCCTCCTCCTCCTCCTCCTCCTCCTCCTCCTCCTCCTCCTCCTCCTCCTCCTCCTCCTCCTCCTTCTCCTCCTCCTCCTTGTTTTCCCATCACACTTGTGTACTCCTCCACCAGCAAGTCTGCCTTTGCAGTCACATCCTCAGTAACCTTAAGTGGAGGGCATTCCTATTAGGCTCCGGGCACCATGCCAGGTCCTGGGAATCAGTGCAGGTGAGGAGGGGCATCTGAGGCCACTGCCTTCACCAAACTCATTGTCTAGTGGAGGAAGACTCTGACCTGACCCCAGCATTTGCAGGGGGCGGGGTGGGGTGTGCTTCTTGGGGAGGTCTAGGAGAAACTTCCTGAGTTTCCTCTGGAAGATCTATGGTGAGAGCAGTTCATTTCACGATAGGTGAGAGGCGAGAACAGGCCAGTGGAGGGGTCTGTACATATTGGAACTGTGCTGTGTGAGGGAGTCTCGTGAACATGGAGCCAGGGAAGGCAGGGAGGTGAGTGGAACCAGTAGTTCCTGCTGGAGAAGGATGGCAGGGCTTTTAGGCAGGGCCAGATGGGCAGGTCTAGAAGTGCTGGCTTTATCTCCAAGAACAGAGATGCCACTGAGGACATGAGGTTTGCTTCTTGAGAAATATACCTGGCTTCTATGTGAAGAACAGACAGACTGACAGCGAGCCATAGTTGATGTGGGTAGACCAGTTGTCCAGCTGCAAGGAGATGGTGAGTCTGGTGGTTCTAGGGGGAAAGGCAGAATTAAGAGATGCTGAGGCAGCAACATCACTAGCCCTTGTGTAGCTCTGTGTTATTCACCTTGGAGGAAAGTCAGTGATGGGTCAGGCTGGGCTTAAGAAGTGATTGAGGGCATCCACAAAAGTCTATAACTAAGGAGGAGGCTACAATGCTTGATAGGAAATGTACTCATTATCTTGCCCATGTAATTGTAACCCCTCTGTACAGTATGTTCACAATAATAAAAAAAAATTTTAAAGTCTATAGCTACAGAGTGTAGCGAAGCAAATGGGCAAGTAAAAGAAGTATGAAAATATCTGCATAGATAGAGGTAGCATTGGATGAAGTGAGTCTGTGGGTGTGGATGAGAGGATAGCTATGCCCTAAGGATTTTTGTCTTTAGTGCTCACTGTGCACCAACGTCTGACATGGAGGGGCGGGGGGCAGAAACACAGGTTCTCGATAACTGTTTCTTCAAGAGATGGATGGATGGATGGATGGATGGATGGATGGATGGATGGATAAACAAATGGCTAAGTGGGCAGGTAAATTAATGTGTGGATAGATGGATGGACAGAGGGATGGATGAAAGGTCTTTGTGACCACTCTCTTCACTGCCCAAGGTTTTAGGCAGCAGCAGTTGATGTACAACTTTACATCAGAAGTGGGCCAAGGAGGTTGTCTAGAACTCACTAGAAACCATTTCTACTGAGGCTTGAACTCAGGGCCTTGTGCTCTGGCTTAGCTTTTACCTTCAAGGCTGGCACTTTGCCACTTGGGCCATACTTCTCCCTGTGGTTTTTTGCTGGTTAGTTGTAGATAAGAATTTCTCAGCTGGCCGGGCGCTGGTGGCTCACGCCTGTAATCCTAGCTACTCAGGAGGCTGAGATCTGAGGATCACGGTTCAAAGCCAGCCCGGGCAGGAAAGACCGTGAGACTCCTATCTCCAATAAACCACCAGAAAACTGGAAGTGGCGCTGTAGCTCAAGTGGTAGAGCGCTCACCTTGAGCTGAAGAGCTGAGGGACAGCGCCCAGGCCCAGAGTTCAAGCCCCACGACCGACAAAAAAAAAAAAAAAGAATTTCTCAGCTGTATTTGCCCAGCTGGCTTTGGACCACAATCCTCAGATCTCAGCCTCCTGCGTAGCTAGGATGACAGGAATGAGCCACTGGTGCCCAGGTTGACTCACACTTTGTTGACTGCGTCCTGTGGCTGCTGTCAGAGCTTTCCAGGGGCCACCAGTGAGGACAGAACATTTTCCCCTTCACTCCCTGCAGTTAGAAGCAGAAGAGAAAGGCGTTCTCTTTACTGTGACTCAGACCTAGCCATTTCCCAGCATCAGAGAAGAAGGACGCTCCCTAGCCAAGTCCTTGGCAAATGGCTGCCTGGTTAATGAATGAATGAGTGAATAAATGGGTGGGGTGGGGGTAGAAAAGTCAGTGGCCATGAACACCTCTCCCCCCAGGGAATACTGTGGCAACAAAATGCAGTAGCATGATGGTCACAGTAACAAGTACCAGCAGGCCTCGTGCTCAGTACTTCCCATTCATGCCTCGTGCTCAGTACTACTTCCCATTCATGATCCTGTTGGAGCCTCAGAACAGCTACGTCCTTGGGCATGTGTGGCCGCAGTCATCGATCTTAGACAGATGCCTATTGGTTATAAACCGTTATGTTAGAAGCAGCCATAGTCGAAGGCAGCCTGTCAATCCACCCATCATTCAGTGGTGACTACCTATTGGAGCCCCAACCATTTTGAGGAGCACTCTGTTGGAACTGAGGCTTTATTTGCCACATGAGTTTATTTCCTGTGACCATGGCAAAATGCCTGAGGCTTGATACTTCATAAGAAAGAAGCTTATTTAGCTCACAGTTCTAGGGGTTCAAGGGCATGGCGCCAGCATTGGCTCAGCGTTGTCAATCAGAGGAGCTCAGAGTCCAGTTTATATTGCTGTTCCATTGTGTGGGCTCAAATGCATCCAGAGTCAACTGAGTCATGTGTGAGACACAGTCCTCACTCAAAATCGTGTGGTTGGTCTTTCTGTCATGATCAGGCCTCACCCTAACCATATCCAGTATAGTTAGCCACTTCCCTAGATTGTATTGTTGGACAGCGCTGTGACACAAGACCCTCAAGAGAGGAAAGACATTCTGGTCAGACCAGACAAGCTGAGATTTTGCTGTTTTTTTGTTTTTCTGGTGCTGGGGCTTGAACTTTGGGCCTAGGCACTGTCCCTAAGCTTCTTTTGCTCAAGGCTAGCACTATACCATTTGAGCCACAGCACCACTTCTGGGTTTTTGTTTTTAGTAGTTTACTGGAGATAGCCAGCCAAGGTAGGCTTCTAACCGTGATTATCAGATCTCAGCCTCCTGAGTAGTGAGGACCACAGGCATGAGCCACCAATGCCAGACCTGTTTACGGCACAGAAGGACCCTTCTTTCTTGTCCTTCCTTCCTTCCTTCCTTCCTTCCTTCCTTCCTTCCTTCTTTCCTTCCTTCCTTCCTTCCTTTCTACCTTTCTTCCTTTCCTCCTTCCTTCCTTCCTGCCTTCGCCACCTCTCTACCTCATCCTAGAAACCAGATTTGGTGTTTTATGTGTGTGTGTGTGTGTGAGTGTGTGTGTGTGTATGTGTGTTGTGTATGTGTTCAGATGTTGCCTATATTTTTTTTCTGATCTTGAATTCAGGGCTTTTTGGCTCAAGGCTGGTGCTCTACCACTTCAGCCACAGCTCTACTTCCAAGTTGCCATCGCTGTTGATTTAAAAAGCACTGCCCCCCCCCACCATGCCGGGCGCTGGTGGCTCACGCCTGTAATCCTAGCTACTCAGGAGGCTGAGATCTGAGGATCGCGGTTCAAAGCCAGCCCGGGCAGGAAAGTCCATGAGACTCTTATCTCCAATAAACCACTAGAAAACTGGAAGTGGGGCTGTGGCTCAAGTGGTAGAGCGCTCTCCTTGAGCTGAAGAGCTGAGGGACAGTGCCCAGGTCCAGAGTTCAAGCCCCACAACTGACAGTCTTGCCTAGCACCCAGCACTTCTTTGATCACGAAGCATGGTTTGGGTGAATTCCTTGGCTTCTACAGAGAATATCATACGTGGCTTCTGAGTTCCTGGGGTGGAGGTGTGAAATGAACTAGATTACAGGTCAGTCTACCTATGTGGAAGATGAAATGAGAAATTCCAGGAGCCCTGACAGCTGAGGCTATTATTCTAATATATTATTTCGATTACTTCTTTAAACTACTCCTATGTGCTGTGGCCCAACACGAGGCCTGTCTCCACTGCGCATACAGCACCCCTGGCTGGAGCAATGTTCCCTTCAATGTAGTACTCTCTCTTAGCTGCAGCAGGCTGGTGAACAGTTTCTCCTCCCCTCTGCCCTCCCTCCCTCTCTCCCTCCCCTAGGCTAGGGGAGGCTGGGAGCCTTGGGAAGGCCCCAGAACCAGTGTCCCCTCATCTGTGACAACTTCTTCTCCTAATGCTGAGGGGGAAGGAGATCATTTGACCTTGAAGATAGAACCCCACTGGTATAGACAGGGAAAGAGCCTTCCAGCTCAGTCATTCAGTCATTTTCCTTCAGAGAAGCACAGGTGCCACCTTCAGCCATCTTTTAAGATAGTCATTGTTCAGGGAGCTTTTTGCTTTTTTATTTTTGTTTGTTCTGGGTTTTGGGTGGGGAGGGGAGAGTGCTGGGGTTTGAACTCAAGGCCTTGAACTTGCTAGGCAAGTGCTCTACCATTTGAGTCACACAGCAGCCTTTTTGGCTTTAGATATGTTTAGGACAGGATCTTGAGGCACATAGAAAGAGAAAGGAAGGAAGGAAGGAAAGAAGGAAGGAAGGAAGGAAGGAAAGAAGGAAGGAAGGAAGGAAGGAAGAAAGCTCTCTCTCCTTTCCCCCAACAGCTTATTTTTACTCAGTAGTTGCACACAGATATTCCAATTCCAGAAGTCAGGTTCTGAGTTCAGTGCACCTTGGCCAACGTCACCCTTCCGCCATCCTCCCTCATCTTTCCCCATCCCATTCCTATCCTCAAGATGCTCTCCTTTTATGTGTGTGACCAAGTTTATCGTGGCCTTGAAAGAATCGGCCTAGGTCACCCAACAATAGCTAAAGGTAATAAAAGCAGGTCGCTGCCGCTAATGGCCTGTGTGGCTATGGCACCAGCCTAGAAATGCTGCAGACATGGCCCAAGAGTCAAACTGGATGCATCTGGTCTTTAGAAATGACTGATGCTCTGTGTGTATGTGTAAGTGTGGTAGTGGAGCTTGAACTCAGGGCACTGCCCCATAGCTTTTCCACTCAAGGCTGGCACTGTACCACTTGAGCCACAGCTCTACCTCTGGCTTTTGTTTTTTCTGTCAGTTATGGGGCTTGAACTCTGGGCCTGGATGCTGTCCTTCAGCTCTTTAGCTCAAGCCAAGTGCTCTACCACCACTTGAGCCACAGCGCCACTGGTGATTAATTGGAGATAAGAGTCTCATGGATTTTCCTGCCCAAGCTGGCTTTGAACCTCCATCCTCAGATCTCAGCCTCCTAAGTAGCTAGGATTATAGGCATGAGCCACCAGCCCAGGGCATCGATGCATTTTGATGACTGCTCTCCCCCCCTCCCCCAGTCCCTTGGAAAGCAGCAGGGGAGAGCAAGCTCTAAGTAGAGGGTGGAGGGTACAGCTGAGCATCTGAACTCCAAGGCCGCCTACTGCACCAAAGCAGCCTGCCTCCAGGATGGAGCCCAGGGCCTCGTGGATGCTGGGCGATGCTATCCTCTCAGGCCTCCATTTGCAGTGTTTCTTCCTAGTCTGAAAGTGAGTGGGTGCTTGTTCACTTGATATTTGATAAAAGTCCACCATTATTCCAAGTCACTCAAAGGCCAGTTAACACAGGAAGATTTTGATCTCCTTCTCAAGACAGAACTGTCCAAGAGACCAGGGTCTCCGTGGTAGATGAACCCCTGGCTGGAGCAGGCCTGTCCTCTAGATTACATATCAGTGCCCCCAAAGGGTAGAGTTCAGTGAGAAAGAGAAAAGGGCCATTTTCTCTGGCCCAGGAGGCATCAGTGTCAAGCAAGGGGCTGACTCCACAGCCAGGGAGCCTATGTACAGAGAGGTTATAGAAAAGTCGACCGGCGTGTCGGAGAGAAAGCAGGGCAGGGTGGGGTGGCTCCTGTGCGTAACACATTTGTGCTTTCCCCAGCCACCTTTTAGCTTTTCTCAGTAATGGCATTTAGCACCTAAAGTGTCTGTGGCAGTCCTGAACTCAATCTGCCAGCTGTGCTCCGTCCCCCTCTCCTCCCCTCCTTCTGCCTTGAACGCTTGCTGAGATAGCTCGCATTTACAATGCACTTGTGCATAATGGGCCTCCCTTTCCCAGTGCTCTTTTGCCTTTGGCAAGGGGCATTACTGCTCCCCTCAAACCCTGTCGTGGCGATTCTGAGGCCAGATGCTCGCTTCTTCCCCCAAAGCTGGGGACCAGCCACCCAGCTCTCGTGTTTGTGGCTGGGAGGACAGTCATTTCAAAGCAGTTTTCACCTTCAGTGATAAAAGTCTCCTGACTCTAGTCAGATCCCAAGTGAAAAGAAAACATGGTGTCCATTTCGTGAGAAAGCCCACCCCCCCATTTTCATATGGGCATTTCAGGGTGTGTTTTTGTGATGACAAAGCCTGTTTTCGGTGGTGACTGAATGAGGTTGACACCCGAACCCTCTCTGAAGGCCCAGCTGCTGCCAAGATCACTGCATCCCCTGGGGACCTGGATGCTCTCAGACCTCAAACCTGAGGCTCTCTAAACAACACCCCCAAAGGACTGGGAGGCTGGGGGGGGGGAAGAGGGGAAGAGGGTGGCGCTGGTTTGAAGTAAAAGCCAAGAGCCTGGCCGCAAAGGCTACAGGCTTTGCACAGAAGGGCCTGCTAGCCAGCTAAAAGAGATGCCTGAGCTGTAGGAGGTGTGCAGTTTGGGAGTGGTGAGGGTGGGTCTGGTATGCTTAGCGTGTGCTGAAGAGTCTGGGCCTGGGCCTTCTCGCCCCAGCTTCTGAGGAACTAGAGTAGGATTTGGTGAAGCACCTGTCTTCTCTCTGCATGATATTACTGTCCATGGCTGAGCTACCCATCAGCAGCTCCCACAGCTGCCCAGATGTGCTAGAGAAGGCAAGCTCCTTTTAACAGCACAAGAACTAAACCATGGCAGGAAAGGCCCCCACAGAACTGTCGCGAAGGCAGCGGGACTCCAGCGACGCTGACATCCCACTTCTGTCTCCTTTGCCCTCACCGAGCACCTGCTGGTCTCCCTGGGCTACGCAATGATGTCCACTGCCCTTTCATTCTAGCTGCATCTCCAGATGTTCCCATCCACTTCCTCCTGTGAGGACCCTGCACCTTGGAGAGGTCGAGCACTGTACCTTCGTGGGGTCCGTGCAGGGCTGCCTGGCTCTCAAGCCCATGGGGTTCTCCGTCCCTACCACGCACTGACCCCGGAGAGCCAGGCATTTCTCTGCATGTCCTCCAGTTGGATGACACTATTACTTGTATGACACATGATAGCCACACATTTGATGATCCAACCTGTGTGTAAAACTATGGCCCAAAATGGCAGGGGACAGATGAGTGTGCATAAGCCACTAGGGAGAGCAAGTGGAAGGTGGTTGCACCCACTTCTTTGTATCTCTTTCTGCATTTTGTTCATGAAGGGAAGTCTGCACATTGTCAGGCTGGTGGCCAATACATCTCTTTTTTTCTCCAGATCAGGGGTAATGGCTGATTCCTCCCCACCCCCGTCATGTGTGGTACCAGCTATCTATCTAGTGCTGCATACCAAACCAACCCATTCTTTTTCTTAGTGTTATGGACTTGCTGGGTTCATGCAGCTGCTGTCCTGGGGACGATTCATGAGGAATCTAGAATCTTCACACCGAGGCCCAGGGCTCCTGCGGTGTCAGGTCAGGCTGAACGCACACTCTGACTACTTCTATGTGGCCTCAGACTTGGATTGTATAGGACCTTTAAAAGTTATGTTGAGGGCTGGGAAGGTGGCTCAGTGGTAGAGTGCTTGTCTCACATGCATGAGGCCCTGAGTTCGATTCCTCAGCATCACATAAATAGAAAAAGTCAGAAGTGGCGCTGTGGCTTAAACTGGTAAAGAGTTAGCCTTCAGCTGAAGAGCTGAGAGACAGTGCCCAGGCGCAGAGTTCAAGCCCCACAACCGACAAAATAAATAAATAAATAAATGTTATGCTGAGGGCTGGGGGGGCCAGCAGCTCATGCCTGTAATCCTAGCTACTCAGGAGCTGAGACCTGAGGGTCCTGGTTCAAAGTGAGCTGAGGCTATGAGACTCTTATCTTCAATTAACCAGGAAAAAAAAAAAGCCTGAAGCAGAGCTGTAGCCCAAGTGTAGAGGGCTAGCCTTGGGTGCAAAAGCGAAGGAACAATGCTCAGGCCCTGAGTTCAAGCCCCAATCCTGGCATCGGCAGGCATGCGCATGTGCATGCGTGTGCATGCGTGCACGCGCGCGTGTGCGCGCACACACACACACACACACACACACACACACACACAGAGTTATGTTCAGGTTCTAATCCACCTTCATTTTCCAGGGGAGGCTCCTGAAGCACAAGAAGGAAAAGGAGCCTGCCACACAGGTAGTTAGTGTTGGAAATAGACGGCGCTGAGCCCTGGGCAGCTGGAGGCCCAGAGTAAGGACGGAGACAATACAGCTGGGACTTTGTGAGGCTGTCAACAGTGTTCACCTCTGCCCCTCTGCCGGTCAGTCACTGTGATCTTGAAGGAGAACTCCAAATTCAGGAGGCTGCTCTCCAGGACCCCTACCTTCAAGGAAACAGTAGAACAAGCCAGTCTCACCCCCCCCCCACCCCCCGTGTTTCACAGTCCTAGAAGCACTAAGCAGAAATATAGCCTTCTGACCTCTGCTCTGGGAGCCACTGTCATGTGACTCAGGGCCTCCTTTGTGCCAGTCTTGACTCCTCAGCAAGCACTCTGGGGTAGAGCTCTGCTCATCCTGATTCTCCCTGGCTCCTCTCCATACCCCACAGAGGGCTGGACAGGAGGACTCGGTGAACAAAGACAGTCCAGTCATTGAGGATTGGCCATGAGGTGCTCCTGACTCCTCCCTAGGCAGCTGTCAATCTTCTCTCTAAACATGTCTCTATTGGACACTTCCTGGAAATGGAATCATGCCATTGTGTGTGGTCTGCTGGCTAGCATCTTTGATTTCCCATGATGCTTTCTGGGTTTACCTGAATGTGGCGTGTACTTTATCCCTTTGTATGACCAAACAAATATCCGTATGTGCGGATCTCTGTCTACATCTCTCTTGGGGATGAAGTAGGAGGGGGACAGCTGTATCATGTGATAGCTGTATGATTCTCTTCTGAGGGACTGCTAGGTTGTTCTTGAAAGGAGCTATTTTACATTCCCACCAGTGGTGTCTGAGGTTTATACCTTGTCTCCATTCTTGACAGCTCTAATAACTGCCCGTCGCTTTGGTAATCGTCACTTTGTGAGTGTGGTGTCTTGTTGTGGTTTTGATGTCCATTTCCACAGTGGCTTCAACAGCTCACTTTTTCTCATGCCTTTATTGGTCATTTATAGAAAAATTCTATTTAGGTCCATTGTTCATTGAAAAAGTGGAGTTATTTGCTTTTTTATTTATTTTTATTGGAACTCTAGAGACTCCTTTTATATTCTAGTGGTTCACAAGTTTTTTCTCTCTTTTAAGGAATGATGTTCTCACTTCCTGGCGGTGTTTGTTCCTTGAAGCACCGTTGATGAAGTCTAGTTTCTCTACTGTTTCTTTGGCGGGCTGTGCTTTTGATACTGTATTTAAGAAACCAGTGGCATCCAGTGTCATAGAGGTTTACTTTTTTTTCTAAGATTTTTTTTCTGTTTTAATTATTATACTTAGATCTTTGCTGCATCGTGAGTTAATTTTTATTTATGGTGTGAGGTAGGGATTCATTTTTCACTCTTTTGCGTGGGCATAGCCAGTGATCCCTGTTCCATTTATTGAAAAGACTATGCTTTCTCCATGTATTACCTTGTCACTTCTTAATCATGTTTTTTTAATGACACCTACTTCACGGTGCCTTAAATATAAATTGTATATTCACCTTGCACTTATTTTAAAATCGTCATTTGTTGGAGCAGAATTCAGTTTATTGTTCTATTATTGGAAGCTTTTATTGGAAGATGGTTGATACGTGCAGAAACATGCTTAATTTCTTATCGGTCAAGTGAGGTTAAACTGTGCTGCAGGCTCAATCTCAGTGATTTGTGACTTATGCTACAAGTCCAGTGCTTCTCGGAAGGGATGGATTTGCCCATGATTTTCTTTCAGTGATATGGGCTAGTAGAACTCATTACATAAACAAGCTTTCATTATCACCACAGCTGAGGAAAAGACCTTGGTGGGCGGGTCATTGGCTCTTTAAGTTTCTCCATTAATGCATTGTTTCTCTGGCCGGAAGAAAATCATGTGGTCGCATCTAACTTCAGAATGTTCAGGTCGTGCTGGGCTTGGTGGCTCATGCCTGTAATGAGAGGTAGAGTGAGACACCATCTTAACCAATAGCTGGGCATAATGGCATGCGCCTGTTATCCCAGTTATGTGGGAAGCAATAAATAGAAAGATCACTGTTCAGGCTAGCTCAGGAATAAGTGCCGGACCCTGTTACGAAAATGACTAGTGGCTAGGAATGTGGCCTAGTGGTAGAGTGCTTGCCCGTAGCATGCATGAAGCCCTGGGTTCCATTCCTCAGTACCACATAAACAGAAAGAGCTGGAAGTGGTGCTGAGGCTCATGTGGTAGAGTGCTAGCCTTGGGCAAATGAAGCTCAGGGACAGTGCCCAGGCCTGGAGTTCAAGCCCTAGAACTGGCAAAAATAAAAAAGAAAGAAAAATGACTAAAGCAAAATGGGTTAGTGCATGGCTCAAATGGTAGAGTACCTGCCTGGACCAAGTGCAAGGCCCTGAGTTCAAACTCCAGTATTGAAAAATAGAGAGAGGGTCTAGGCTACTGCAAAATACTCCCATAAGGATGACTAACATAGACATTACCACCTATTTCCTTTGAAGGATCTGAATGAAATCAGCTAATTGAGCCTTTCTGTTGTGCATTTCAAATTTTAAATAATTGTTGTATGAAGGTTTCATTGTAGACATTTCCAGATTATTCTATTAAACAGGTGGTTTCTAAAAAATGGTAAAAAGTTAGCCAGGTGGGGCTGGGAAGGTGGCTCAGTGGTAGCGTGCTTGCCTTGCATGCATGAGGCCCTGGGTTCGATTTCTTAGCACCACATAAGCAAAAAGAAAAAAAAGCTGCAAGTGGTGTTGTGGCTCAAGTGGTAGAGTGCTAGCCTTGAGCTGAAAAGCTGAAGGACAGCGCCCAGGCCCAGAGTTCAGGACCTACAACTGGACACCCCCCTCCCCCTGCCAAAAAAAAAAAAGTTAGCCAGGTGCTAGTGGCTCATGCCTGTAATCCTAGTTATACAGGAGGCTGAGATCTGAGGATCTCAATTCCAAACCAGCCCAGGCAGGAATGTCTGTGGAAGTCTTATCTCCAGTTAACCACCAAAAAGCTGGAAGAGGAGCTCAAGTGGTAGAGCGCTAGAGTGCCAGGTTTAAATAAAAAAGCTAGGGGAAAGTTCCCAGTTCCTGAGTTCAAATTCTAGGACTGGTGCATGTACTTATGTGTACACATGCACACACACCTATACACCCACCGTGTAGGTGCTTGGAATGGGCTGGATTGAGTGCAGGTTTGAAACTAGAAATCCAAAGCTGCTACTTACTGGCTGGATTGCATGGAGCAAGTTGTCTGACATCTTGAAGCCTTTGGATTATCCTCCCTACAATGTCCTGCTTGCAGGAGAACAGCAGCCATAAATGGCAGCCGCAGCATGCCCAGTGGGCCTCCAACAGGCATTCAAAAAACCATAGTTGCCTCCTTTTACCGCTGCAACACAACCTACCCTCGTGGCCGAGACAAAACACTGGATCTACTTTAAAGGAGGACAACTGCACTTCTTCTGGGTCCTGCCAAGTGGAATCATGACTGAGGAAAACATTTTTTTCTCTACTAAAAAAAAAATAAGCCAGGCGCCGGTGGCTCATGCCTGTAATCCTGGCTACTCAGGAGGCTGAGATCTGAGGATCACAGTTCAACGCCAGCCCAAGCAGGAAAGACCATGAGACTCTCCTCTCCAGTAAACCATCAGAAAACCAGAAGTGGCGCTCTGGCTCAAGTGGTAGAGCGCTCTCCTTGAACTGAAGAGCTAAGGGACAGCACCCAGGCCCAGAGTTCAAGCCCCACAACCAACACACAAACAACAAAAAAAGCCACAGGTATACTTAAAGTCTCATAAGACTCAGTGTAACCATTTGCTGGGTTCACACACGTGCCTTACCTTTTCATCTTCTAACTTTGAAGAGAGGAACACACACAAATACACACCTGCAAAGAACAACCACCAGCAGGAGTTCCATTCTAGCGTGTCGTAAGAACTCTGAGCTGGCCGCCGAAGTGTCCAGCTCACTCCGCTGTGGCCCCAGCCAGCTTTTTGCAAGAACCAAGGAGGGCTCTTGCTCCACAGATGCTGGGGACCCAAGAAGTACCTTCCAGAAGGAGAATCATCCCAGCTGAGGACATTCTCATAGATGACAGTACAGGCTGCTGAGCCCAGCCCCAGACAAGAAGCTTAAGCCGATGCCTCCTGTGCTGTAGCAGCCATCTGTCTGCATGCCCAGAAGCCATGGGGCTGCTGGGAGAAGGGGAGGGTGCCCTGGGTTTCTGCTGGGAGATGCCCAGGGCTGACCTCTGCCTCGGAAAAACAACACAAGACGATAAAACAAGCTTTCCCACCAGAGAGAAAGAAAAGACCAGAGGGTCCAGGAACCTGCCTGAACCTGGATCATCCTGAGTTCCCTGGCACTTGAGGGTGATAGGGTCAAGCGCTGTCCCTCAGGTGTTCCCTGTTAGTCTCTACTGCTTGCAATCCATCCAGCAACCATGAGCTGAGTGCGCATGTGCCAGGGCAAGTCAGATTTTATTCCTCTTCTTAAGAAAAAAATCAGGCTGAGCTTGGAACCGGTGGCTCATGCCTGTAATGTATTGAGGTCTAAGGATTGTGATTCAAAGACAGTCCAGGCAGGAAAATGAGACTCTTCTAATTAGCTATTAAAAAAAAAAAAAAGCCAGAAGTAGAGCTGTGGCTGCTTAAGTGGCAGAGCACTAGCCTTGAGCACAAAAGCTCAGGGACGGTGCCCAGGGCCTGAGATCAAGCTCAAATACACACACACACACACACACACACACACACACACACACACACACACACACACACACACACACACACACAATTCAGGCTTTCTCTTAACTATTAACAACTTTCTTCTTTAAGACACTTATGATTGTGTGATACTGATAGGGAAAATTGCATGGGTCCTGATATGCCTCTCAATGAGTTCTTATAAATGAAAAGCAATGCTCAGTTCAAGACCAGAACATTACCAGAAGCCCAGAAGGCCCCTGCTTCCTGACCTGTTGGCACTCACCACCACCAACCCGTCCCAAAGCAGCCTGACTTAGTGAAGACAGCAACCCCAGTTAGCTTTTATCGAGTGTTCATTATGGCACTGGGCAAGCAGTATGAGCACTTTGTCTCTATCCATTGGTTGATTTAATTCTCCCCACCAAAGGCAGGCATGGAGAGTAGAGCACACAGAAGCAGAACCTTACTTCAAACGTGCAATATCCTCCAAAGTCAGTGTGTCCTTGACTATCACTCCTGCTCTGCTTCCCCCGGAAACGATGTCTAGGGAAATTGTGTGCTGTAACTCCAGTACCAACTCTGCTCCCCACTCATTGCCCAGAGTGTTAGGGGAGGCCACAGAGGGTCTCAGTAAGTGGATAGGAGTTCTCCTTGCACGTGAAGGGGAGGAGGTGTACAAGCTGAACTGGGAAGTGGCAGGGGGCTGGTGTGACTACAGGTTAGCAGGCGCATGCAGGTCAGAGTGTGAATTATATCCAGGTCTTCTGACTTTGCCAGAGCAGGCTTTGGGCCAGAAGGCCTTGCTCATGTGCAGAGGGGGTGGGGGGTGTGGCCAGCCCCCAAGTGATGACCTACTTGTTTCCCTTCCTGGTGTGGGCACAGGTGTCCTTCACTTGGCCTCTAACCAATGATTATCAGTTATATGGCTATTTGTGTTTGGGTTGAGTCAGAAGCTCCCACCCCATCTTTTTGTTTTGTGTTTTTGTACTGATCTTAGGGCTTGAACTCAGGGCCTCGGCACTGTCCCTGAGATATCTGTCTGTTTGTCAGTCTGTCTTCTCTGTCTCTCTCTTTCTCGGCTGGCACTCTACCACTCCAGACACAGATCCACTGTGTTTAATTGGAAATAAGAGTCACAATTTCCTGCCACGATCCTCACATCTCAGCCTCCTGAGCAGCTAAGTTTGCAGGCATGAAACACCAGCGCCTAGCCTCATCTTCATCATCGAGACTAACTTTAATCCAGGTGGCAGAAAGGAGACAGCTTTTTTTCATCTGCTCCTTTTTCTAAATGTGTGTGCCAGTACTGGGGCTTGAACTCAGGGCCTGGGTCTAATGGCCCTCCCTGCCCCCATTGAAAGCTAGTGCTCTACCATTTAAGTCACAGTTCCATTTCCAGCTTTATTTTGAAAGGTAATAGGAGGTGAGAGTCTCATGGACTTTCCTGCCCAGACTGGCTTTGATCCTCAGATTTCAGCCTCTTGAGTAGCTAGGATTACAGGCGGAAGCCTCCAGTGCCCGGCTAGAGACGATCCTTTTTGAAGATAGCTGACAATAGGAAGCGGAAAGACAAAAGATGACCTCGTGGGAAGTCTTGGGGAGTAACTTGGCGGTAGCGATCTCTTGGGGGGCCCGGGCCGGCTGCGGCGAGCCTGGTGGAGAGCCCTGACCCGCATTCTTGGCAGGAGGCAAGGGGGCCCTGCGCGAACGCACCCAAGGGCGCAAAGCCTGCGCAGCAGCAACTTTCGGACGCCCAGGTTCGATGGGGGGGGGGGGGAGAGGGGCCGGAGGCTCTCTTGCTCCAGCCTGCGCCGCCGAAATGGGGAATCCTGCACGCGCCCCAATTCCCAGCGTTCCTCTGTCCACAGTCCCAGCCCGGCCACCCTCAGCTCCACCCTGGCCGACGCCCGGGCGGAACCCCGTGACGGCTCGGGGCCCCGAGCGCTGCTCGCGCCCCCGCATCCCCGGCGCCCCGCGCCCCTCCCCGCCGTCCTCCAGCCCCGCGCGCGGCGCAGCGCCGGCCCCTCCCGCGGCTGCAATGCAGACGCCGCCGCCGCAGGGCGCGCCGGGCTGCGCAGGGAGCTGAGCCGGGGTACGCGGGGCCCTAGGGCGGGCTCCAGCGCGGCCCCGACGGCGCCGCGGGGCTGGGAGCGATCGGGGGTCCCCGCGGCCCCCGGCGGGTCCCCGCGGCCGTCCGCACCGAGCAGCTGGCGCGGCCGTCGGCTGGGAGCCGCCCCTGCCCTCGGGTGGACCGTGACCGCCCCTTGAGCGCGTCTCCCTTTATCTCGGTGGAGGCGAGCGAGAGGAGCGCAAAGACGGGGCGTCGTGGTGGTGAGGGCGGGGGTCCGCGGCCCGCCGGGCCTGGCGCAGCGGGCGCGGGCCGCGCCCCCTCCGCCCGCGCCCTCCGGGCCGGGCCCACACCACCGTCCAGCGCGGCCCGGGCGCAGTTCCGGCGCAGTCCCCGCGCCGAGCTGCTCCGCGCCCCACACCTGCTTCTGCCCGGCTCCGGGTGACGTCTCGCCTCCCGATTGGCCTGCGCGGCTCTGGGGGTGGGGCTCGGGCCGGTGAGCTCACCGCCGCGCCCCGCCATTGGCCGGCGCAGCGCACCCGGGCTGTGGCGGGGAGACAGCGGTACCCGGAGCGCCGCGAGTCGCTCCAGTTGCGGCGGGTGGAGTTCCACGGCTCCCGTCCGGGCCGCGCGGGGCGGACGAGCGCGGGGAGACGCGGCTTGGTTCCGAGCCAGACGCAGCGGGAGCGGTGCGGTCCTAGTCTGAGTGAGGGTGCGTGTGGCGGCCGGGCGCGTGCGGGGCGAGGGCGGAGGCCCGCGGGCGCGCGCGTGCGGGGCGGGGTCGGGGGCGTGGGGAGCACGCGTGCTCGCGGCGCGGGCGCGCGCGTGTTTATGAGGGGTGGGCGACGGGGAAGCGGGGCGCGCGGGACGGGGGGCGCGGCGGGGAGGGAGCGCGCGTCCCCGGCGCGCGGGGGGCTTTGTGTTCAGCCGCGTGAGTGCGCGCGGGGACGAGCGTCGGGGGGCGTCGGGGGCGCGTTTGCGTGGCAAGCGCGTCGGAGGACTGCGCCGCAGACGCGTGTTCCTGGAGCGAGCGGGAAGTGGGTAGATGGCGGGGCGTGCGTGGGAGCCCGGGCGGTGTTTCTGTGGCGAGGGCGGAGGTGCGTGTTTGCTGGACGGTGTGCGGGAGGGAGGGTGTGTTTGGGTGAGCGGGCGTGGAGCGGGCGTGCGCCACGGGGGGACGGGCGTTGGGCGTGTTTGGGGAGCGCGCGTGTTTATGTGCAGCCGCGAGGCGGGCGGCGCGGGGGCGCGCGCGGGCGGGCGCGGCGCGCGGGCCTCGGGCGGTGGGCTGGGGCCGGGGCCGGGGCGCGGGGTCTTGCTCGCTCTCCTCCCCCTCGCGGGACCCCTCTGGGTCCCCCGGGCCGGCGCGGGGAGTCTAGGCGTCTGGACATTGTCGCTGCCATCCGTCCCGTGGAACAGACGGAGAGGCATTGGGTTTGCGTGCGCAGAATGCAGTTGGGAAAGTTGGAGCAGAGGATTGGAGGAACTTCGCGGACGCTTGCGAGTCTGCAGCCCAGAGGCCCAGCAGGACGGGAGCCCCAGGCCCCGCGGCCGGGCTCGCCCCGGTACCCTGTCCCTCTGCCGCCCTGGTCCCCCGCTGCCCCGGTCCTCCGGTCCCCCGCTGCCCAGGCCCCCAGCAGGAGGACGGCCCGAGGGGCGGCCATCCCGGTGGTCCTCCCACTCTTGAGGACCTCCCGGGGTTTGCACGTCGGAGCCACCCTAGCTGTAGATGGCTGCAGACATCAAGACCAGGCACCGCCACCGAGTGGTACGGTTCGGGGCAGATGACATCGAGCGTGGCGTCTCCATCGGTTGCCTCCCCAGAGAATGACAGTTCTAAAGCCCATTTCCCATTTGTCGTCTATGTCGATCAGTTTTCTATTGGCTAATGGGAAGTCTCTGATCTGGAAAGCAGACAGTAAACAGCCTGGAAGGGCTCTCGGATACCCACCAAGTGCCTCCTGCGTTTGTTCTTTGAACGCTGTTCTACTATTTCTTCTACCTGCAAGACCAGACTGTGACATCTTAAAATGGTATTCCCAACAAGTTTTGTCTTGTATTGGAAAAATGTCTGGCTGTACACACAGGAACCTTCTCTTACTGCCCCCAAAGAATGATTGCAAGTTTCCCTCCAGAGTCTGTGCCGTAAACAGGAGCTGGATAAAAAGAAAGCAGCTCAGAATCCTTTTCCTCTGTGTGTGTGTGTGTTGTGTGTGTGTGTGTTGTGTAAGTAAATAGTTATGTGAAGAACAGAGCTAGTCCATAACAAATAAGGTTATGTTTGTAGTAGTTTTATGGGGCAATAATGTTTAATGTTTTAGAAAATCATGTTTACTTCCAAGGATATATATTTCTCCAGAAATTTAACTTTGTAGTGAAAACAATAGAGAAACTGCAGTGAATTTCTAAGAAACCGTGATCAGGTCATTCTCATTAATGACTTGCTGGATAATCCATCTGGAAATAAATGTTTCCTTTGTTTTAAGGATTTTTTAAAAAATCAGAATACTTCAGGCTTTTTCCTTGCTCTCCTGTCAGGACTGAGCTCCATCCTGTCTAGAATAGCCATCACTGCTGTAATATTCCAGTTGGACTGTTCTAGAATACAAGGATAACAGGTGGAAGCAAGAGTTCTTCATTCACATGAGAAACGTTGAGGTGAAGGATTGTTGACATTAAGAATATCCAAATGTAAAAAGGATGAGGCAGTTAGAACTAAAAGATTGATGGCTCAGCTCAAGAACACTTATCTTCTGGCCTTGAAAGAAATGTAAATTTAGGGGACCTAGGGGATCCTTTTGAACTTATCATAATTATTCTAATGTGTTCATCATTGCTCATGTTAATTTGTATTGGCGTTTGTGTTTGTACTGGGGTTTGAACTTAGGGCTTCATGTTTGATAAGCGTTCACTCTACCACTTGAGCCACACCCCAGCCCTTCTAGTGAACTTCTGAGGCTACAAAACTGTGCTGTAAGCTGCCTTTTTAAAATAGTTGATGAAAAGTTGTTATTATATCTATATAAAGCACTGAGGTATCACATAAACTTCAAGTGAAGATGGCTTGTTAAAAACTGGCACATCTTTGGCCCGGGCAGTAGCTTTCTGGGGGTCTCTGATTCTCAGCCCCACATTCTCTCCTCCCTGCTGCCTCTTCCTTGTGTGTGTGCTGTGTCTTCACACATTGAGAGGCCTTGCTTTCTCCGATTTAAAGTGGTTTAATATTTGTATTCCATCGATCTCTCAAAAGAGGAAGGCTTTCTGAGTGGTGCCTGGTCTTCATTATTAAATATCAACGGAGCATCCTGTCACAGCACATAAGCTGAATATTTGGGAGCTTATTTCAGATACGAATTCCTTTGCCAAAAAGCTTGTCAGCCATACACAGTATGGTTTGTGTACACCTCACCTTTTTTTTTTTTTTTTTTTTGGGTCCGGTCGTGGGGCCTGAACTCTGGGCCTGAGCGCTGTCCCTCAGCTCTTCAGCTCAAGGCTAGCGCTCTACCACTTGAGCCACAGCGCCACTTCCGGCTTTTTTCTTTTTGCTTATGTGGTGCTGAGGAATCGAACCCAGGGCCTTGAGCATGCAAGGCAAGCGCTCTACCACTGAGCCACCTTCCCAGCCCACCTTTTTTTTTTTTTAAGTCATCTAAGGGTGCTTAATGAGATACAGATTTCACAGTGAAGCAAGATAAAAATATGAAAGGAGGATTTGATGAAAGAGAAACTACAGGACTTCAAAGTGGGCATACTCATGGAGTTAGTAAGCAACCCTGTGTACAGTCCTCGGGGTAGGCTATGAAGTGCATTCGAAGCTGCTCGGCCGTTGTAAGTAGTGTGTCTCGTCTCTTCCCCTTCACCTGGAGGCACTTCCTGTAGTCCATGTACTACAGACAGCCATGAACTCTTGAGTGGTGATGGGAGAATTCTAGATGAGACTTACTGAATTACAGCAAAGACCACACGCTAACTTTAGTCATGCTTAACATTCAGGAAGTGCTTAATAGTCTGGGGGTGACCCCACTCACCTCATGAGGACATTGGTACTCCTGATTATAAAGACCGGCAGGGATAGTCTTACCCCCTGGGTGAAGCGGCCATTTCTTCTTTGCTGTTCTCGGATGTGCCTACATACGGGTTAGCACCCAGCAGGAGGCCAGGAGATGCCTGTGCCGACAGATAGGGCTGTTCCTTGCTGTCCAAGCAGTATGGGGAGTGAGTTAACACCAAGGGAGACGTTTGTAGAGAGGAGCTTTTAAGAAATTGGAGGGAGCTAGTACAGTTGTTTTGGATGCTTCGTTTCAGTAAAGATCCTTTTTATGCACTAACAGACACATGGGTCTTATGAGCTGCTTAATTTACATTGTCAGCCTCAAAAAATAGAACATAGCCATTGATGACACAATACGGAACAGTCTGTCAACACCTACCGCATAAGAGTTGTTAAATTATAACAAGTTATAAATACTGACTTGGAGAAGGTAAAGGGATTTTAACTGGAGTAAATACAGGAGTTAAACCATCGATGATACACTTATCCACTATTTTTTTGTAATGGAGAAAAGTGATGGCAAGTCAGTTTCCCTGTCATTTTAAACTAGAATGTGTCAACGCCGAGATGAACCACGTGGTCTCTCCCTGTCTTCTTGGCTGTCTTCTACCAGATTTTCACCATCTTCATCATCCCATCTCTTCGCTGGCCTCTAGTCTAGTTGACTGCTACCCTGGCTTATACTATGGCTGAGTTCTGCCTCCCTGTTCTCTGAGCTGCACTCATCTCACCACATTAACTAAGCCTTTTTCCTCATCAGGATAAGATTAGAGGCTCCTGGGAGTGTGATGGGGGTAGCATCTAAGCCGAATCTTCCCCTCGGGTATCTGGTGTAATAAGATCTGGGAGTTAGAACTAACATAGGAACTGTTAGTTGATAAAGAACTTAACACCGGACAGGGCTGCTCATGGGTAGTGAGCTGCCTGAGGTTGGAGTGTTTCTTCACTTAAAACAAACCAGATTCTTCTTTGTACATTCAGTTGATTGGTCTGTGGATAATTTAGGCACAGCTGTCACATAATCTTCCATTCAGGTCAGTTCAAGGTCACTAGTAGATTTGACCTTTCACTTAAGGGGCCTTGAGGGTGGTCCTAAAAAACCTGGACATTGTACCAATATAAAATGGCTTCGGTCAGACCAGACCCCTGGGTCATGCTCCCATATTGTGTAAGATTGGCTGGGAGCTCACTGTGGAGGAACGTGTACAGGTGCCAGCTTTTTTCTCTCCTGTTCTACAGCAGAAGGTCTGTGTGTCAGCTCTGCTGCTAATAAACTCAATGAAACTCTTAGCACTAGTTCCTTTTATCTCTAGGTCTCAGTCCCTTAACTGTTTTCTAAAACAATTAGTGCTTCAGGAAGTCAGTTTAGCGGGTTAGCATTGCATGTGGTGGGGGGTAAGCATTGGTTGATGAGAGACAGGCAGAGACAGAGGGAGCATGAATGAATATACGTCTTTCTGGTTATTTCTGTAGGCCACAGTCAAAAGTTAAAAGCCATCACACTAGCTAATTCCCATGTTGTATAATGATCGTATTTCATGCACTGTGTCTGTCCCAGTGCTGCATTTGGTGATGACCTTGGCCTGAAGGAGTTAAGATTCTTTCATACATATCTAATTCAGTAACAAAGGCTCATCAGCTAGACTGGAGGGTAGTAGCCTTTTTCTGCCCTTCTGATTTCTTGGGGTAATCAACATTGAATTGGGTTTCAAATAAGCACCACAGCTTGTTTCTGCCATAATTTTATCCCATGTTTTCTAGATAAATTCTAATGATAATTAGTATAATACTACTAATGTATTATTGGAATAACATTTTTACTGGTAAGCCAAGGCAGAACTTTCCTAATGTTTATCAAAAGTATCAACACTTCAGTTAGTAGATTTGCTTTACCTTGCTGAGCTGCAAATGACAACTACAGTTCAAATGGCTTACACACAAAAAGGGATTTGTTGATGCTTAGGTGTTTTCTTCAGGTACCACTGGTTCTAGGTGCTCAGGTGATATCATTAGGAATCTCTCCCTTTCTTGGCTCTCTCTGCTCTTTATGTTATCTCGGGCAGGTATTCCTAAGGTGGAACAAAGCTAGGCTTGCAGGCTGCCAATTTAACAAATGTCTGGGAAAAGTTTTTCTCGTTAGTTTCAGAAAATCTTCTCTCTTTTACTGGCCCAATTGGAGTCTTGAGATCAACCACTTGAGTAGGTAGGTGCGATCATAAGCAAGGCTGGACACACACACGTGTAGGTGAGGGAAGAAAAGCAATAGAGAGGGTTGTTCAGAGCAAAACTTAATATAGGCACATCTGAAATACTATAGTGAAACCCCTTGGTGTAATTCACACAAAGAAGAAGAAGAAGGAGAAGGAAGAAGAAAGAAGAAGAAATTGCCAGTGCCAGAAGAAGAAGGAGGAGGAGGAAGGAGGAAGGAAGGATGGAAGGAAGGAAGGAAGGAGAAATTGCCAGCGCCCAAACAGCATAAGATGAGGATAGTTCCCTGTTTTGTTCTGTCTGTTGTATTATTGAGAGGTAGCTTGTAAACATCCAGTAGTTGTTACACGTCTGGAGGCTGGTAGTCTTAAGATGAGGGTACCAGCATTGCTCGAGTGGGGGGGGCACACTGCAGCCTTTTATATCCTCACCTGCAGTAGAAGATAAGATTGTTCTCCCGGGTCGTCTTGATGAGGGCGTTGATCCTCTTCGGAAGCACTCCACTGCCCTTACCTTCTCGCCAGCAGCTTAGGATTTCAGCATGTGAACCTGAGGGGACAGACATTCAGTCCTTGGATTCCCCAAAGAGCAGCAATGAGCCAAGTCAGCGAAGGGAACAGGCAGGTGCGCTGGACCTCCATACTTGTCTTATTCCTTAAGAAAAGAAAGTCTTTTTTATGTCAAAACCACAGAATAAGACTGCATCCCGTGTTCTAATTCTCCTTTTTCAGTGTGCAGACACCACAGTCTCTTCAGTGAATCTTCCAGTGATTGCTGCCTAACAGCTTCTAGGGCCACATTCAGAAAATATGATGCAATTCCTTAATATTACACACTGTGGTTTGGACTGAGAAACAAAGAACTTAATTAAATATCCTTTGTCTTTTCTAGAAAAAGAAACCATTCCATACTAGCCAGAATCAATGCCTCTACCTTTCATGTGTTTAAAAATGTAAAAAATAGGAAGTGCCCAGCTTATAACGGACTATTCTAAAAACTTGTAAGTTCAGTAATGTCTCTCAGGTAAACAGTGAAGTGAATTCTGCGTAAGTTCTGGATCAGCCTGAAAACAGTCTTTTGAAATCACAATAGATACTCTGCATTTGTAGGAGAAAAATAATAAGATAGTGTGTGTGCATGCTTAAATAATACATTTTTTGGGGGGTCCAGTCATGGGGCCTGAACTCTGGGGCTGGGCTCTGTCCCTCAACTCTTCAGCTCAAAGCTAGCACTCTACCACTTGAGCCACAGTGCCACTTCTGGCTTTTTTTCTTTTTGCTTATGTGGTGCTGAGGAATCGAACCCAGGGCCTCATGTATGCAAGGCAAGCACTCTACCACTGAGCCACCTTCCCAGCCCTTATATAGAATACATTTTAACCTATATAATTTATTAATATGTAACATACCACTTACATCTTTCAAAACAAAGCACATTTGTTATATGTTCCCTGTTTGTTAAATGTGCCCTGGGCAGCAATTTGCAGAGAGAATAATTCCAGCAAATGGTAATATTTTTAGTCAAGATTTTTAATTCCCAGAGTCCTTTGAAAACTTGAAGCTGTTATTCTAACATTTTAGCATAAAGCCAGAGAGTAAGCAATTTTAAGTTTCTTGATGGTATAGCCTTACTATTAGTCTTATTGTCTGTTACATTGCTATTTTTGCTTTTTGAGACAGGGCTTCTCTAACCCGAGCTGGCCTTGAACTTGATATCCTCCTGCCTCCACCTCCAAAATGCTACAATTACAGGGGCGCATCACCATGTTTGGCTTACAATCTTACTTTTATCCCCAGTGGAATGACGAAAACATGATAAAGATCTTTCTGTGATATCTTACAAAGATAGAACTACAAAAGTGATGGAGGACAAGGGTTAAAGAGGTTTCTGCCTGTCCACACTTTTCGGAAGTGGAGGGAACTCGGGGACTCTCCAGAGGTGGAAGACGGGACCACAGGGAAGGGACGTTAAGTTCTTCTACAGTGTCCTGTGCCAGCTCCTGGGTGTCACAGTCTGTTTTCTGTTGCTGATAATACTGCAGACTGGATTTTGGCTCAATGTCTGGCCTGAGGTTGAGGTACTGTGTCCGGTGATGGCCACCTTGTGTGGCAGAGTCTTCTCTGGAGATACCCATTAACTGCATGAATGAATGAATCCACTCGCAAGGGCAGGGCCATGATCACTTGTGCCCTCCCATGAGGGGATCAAATGTCACTGTGATTTCTTGTTCACACACTGATTCACATAACCTTGCTGGGTTCCCAAGTGGCGCCTGGGCCTAGCCTGGTGAATGAAGGAGAAAGAGAAGATATGAACCAAGAATTCCTGAACTCAGAGGTAGTCTGTATCCAGAAATGCCTCTTTAGACTGATTTGTATTCTAGAATCTTCTATGTGAATATTCCTTGAGTAAATGCTTAAAAGAGTTCCTCATACAAAACATTTAGAAAACACCTCTAATTAGCTCTATGTAAGCAGTTTTTTCAGTATACATTAGCATTTTTAGGTTTCCAAAACGTCTTACCTAACACACTTGTCAACATACTTGTATTTAACCAAAGCCATCTTTGATGGGACATTCTGAGGGAAATGCTCCATACAAGGCCATTGGGAATGCTTAAGCTGAACATCCCCCAGAAGATGGGTTTGAACCTGGGGCCCACCACTTTCTCAGAGTCTCCTGAATTGAATAATTTGACTTTTGGGTCCCTAGTGGCCAAAACAACCTGAGCAGCTTTGTGGCCTTTGTACCCTGAGAGTCCCAGCACAGTCTCAGTCGTGGCTATTGAGTAAACATGTAGTGTGAATCTCTTCTGGTCCTCATTTCCCAAAGGACTTTGAGTGTCTTTTGGTAATTCTGCATCACAGAACAACCTGCTAAGTGCTTAATTACTAAATTTATACCTCTTGACAATTCGAGGTGTCTTGTAGTTCTAATCTTTCCATTCTTAAGTCTCAGGATTTTTTTGCTTGCATTTTTGTTTATGCAAACATTTAACTTTCATTCCATTTCACATCCCTCCAGGTTAGATTAGATTATTACACGTGTCCAAGTCCCATCTTTTTTTTGTTGTTGTTGTTGGTCATGGGGCCTGAACTCTGGGCCTGGGTGCTGTCCCTCAGCTCTTCAGCTCAAGGTTAGGGCTCTACCACTTGAGCCACAGGACCACTTCCAGCTTTTTTTTTTTCTGCGTATGGTGCTGAGGAATGGAAACCAGGGCTTCATGCATACAAAGCAAGCACTCTACCTTTGAGCCGCCTTCCCAGCCCCCATGTCTCATCTTTTAGAGACCTCCTGAGTCTTGATGGTAATGTGCTTGCCCCATTCTCTGCATATATTTCACTTCTACTACCTTAGATGTCTCAGTTCACAAGTGTCATGTTTGTGTTCCCTGTGCATTACAACAAATGTGTAGGCACTGCCCTTGAAGATAGCAGGCTTAAGGTGTTCTGCTCTTCAGTACACTGGTGGGTACCGAATCTGTGCCAGAGCTCCTGTTCTCTGCACTCATTAGTTAGCTGCAGTTTTGTTATCATTATTTCCAGTTGGATTTTTTTCTTACTGATGGTAAAACTGGCTCCTGCATCATCTAGGGATGATGGCTGAGCTCCGTGGACATCCCTCAGGCTTGCCTAGGGTCCTGGGGGGCACAGGTTCAGTATTTTTGCCCTTATTCACCTCTAGCTGCAAAGACTAAAGGAAGACTTTGGAGGAGAGATGATTGTGAGCTTGCTCTGCTGCCCTTGGAACATTTTGTCTCCTAAGGGCTATTAGTTATTTTAGCAGATCCTAAGTGAGTTTTCTGGACATGTCTGAGGCTCTGAATTTGTGAATACTACAAAACAGACCAAGGAGGAGAAATTTTGAGTCCCAAGTCCCTCCAAATGAAGAGATCCCAAGGAGGACTGCTAATCCCCCTTTCTAGTGTTTGGTACATAGAGTTGGAGGGGTTTTAAAACGTGGAGTATGGCAGTTTTTGCAAAGGCTAAATTTAGCCATTGCTTTGGAAAATCAGAGTGGTACAGCTTGTGCCTTATCTGAGTCTGGCCCTTACACTTACCCTTGCACTTGGACATCTTAAGTGGCTTGCCTCCATGGGAGGAGCAGCTTAATGGACTCCAGCGGCCCCATTTATTCTGGGAAGGAATGGAGTGACTTCATTTTCCCTGTCTTTCTGAGCTTCCTGAAAAATTCAGGAGCCTTCCTAAGCAGCAATTCCAGTCCTCTACAGAAATAGTTCAAGTCATGCCTCCTCCCGCTTCATCAGCTCTTCCTGCCAGTGCAGCCAAGGGCTGGAAAGGGAATGAGAGATGGCCTCTCATTCCAGGTCCAAATAGCAACAGGAGGCACATGTGCACTTGAGCTACAAATAACGTGTTCTAAAATAGCAGATGGTATTTGATGATTGTGCCTTCATTCATTTACCTGCCAAGGCAAAACTTTTTCTTCTGCTCTGGCAGCAGGATCTGAGGTGGCTCAGCTCACACAACTGTAATAACAAGATACTGTGCATTAAATCAATTCACAGGTATGCAGGCCCATGCATGCTTTCTCTACCTGTTCTAGAAAATGTTCATTTTGCTTAACACAAATTTTCATGTTTATCCTGCCACTTAACCTGACAGACTTGTTGAGCACGTATGTAATTCAGTATAGGTACTCCTTCCCCGAAGGCAGGCCACCAGTCATTTGCATCCTAAATATTCCATCTGCCTAAAACGTTAGGAGTTATTGCTTTTGTTTTGTAGGAGTTCTGTTGTTGGATTTTTTTATGGTTGATTGTTAACAGAGTTTAAATTCGTCACTTCCCTGCTCACAGCTGGTGCTCTACCTTGTCTCCAGTCTCCAGCCTGACTTTTTTTTCCTATCAGTCCTTGGGTTTGAACTGAGGGTCTCAGTGCTGTCCCTGAGCTTTTTTTTTTTTTTTCTCAAGGCTATCACTTGAACTGCAGCTCCACTACCAGCTTTTTAAAGGTGATTAATTGGAGTCTCAAGGACTTTCCTGCCAGGGTTGGCTTCAAACCTCATCCTCAGATCTCGGCCTCCTGAGTAGCTTGGATTATGGGCGTGAGCCACCGATGTTGGGCCTGGAGTCCTATTTTTAATGTGAAGCTCAGTGGCCTCAGAAAAGTGGCATTGCTGGGAAATTCCAGTTTGTGAAGAAGTCATATGGTCCTCAGTTTTGCTGCCAGGCTCTTAGGCCAACTTACTGTAGTGACATCATTTTTTTTTTTACCTGTGTTGAAACAAAGTGGCAACCAGCCAACAAAACTCATAGAGCTTCCTGTCTTGCTTTCCAAGCCAGCTCCATTGCATTTTCGCCATTTCCACCAATCTCTTTCCACTGGAGCAAGTAATAAAACTTGCTGATTGGTGCATACATCACCCCGGGTACATTGTGGATAGGGAAATTAGCTCAGAGTCCTTGACCCAACAGTATATGACCTCATCAATAGTTGGCTTCTAGATGCTTAAATTAGTGGGGCAAGAACGTGCCTGTAGTCTCAGAGTTTTGAGAAACAGGCAGGAGAATCTGGGCTAGCCTGGCTACAGCAAGACCCTCTTATGGAGGCAAGCAAACACAAAAGGCAGCATTCCTTTCCACGAACTCTCCACGCGGCAGACATACAGGACAAGAGCGCACTCTTCAAGGCCCCCAGTCCAGCCTCTGCGAGAGTGACAAGCACCGTTAGCACCGAGGGAAGCCGGGCACGGTGGGAAGATCAGTACCCTGAAACTGGCCAGGGGCATGACCCTGGCTAAAACATTCTCCGAGCCTCAGCTTCCCCCCCCCCCCGAAGGAAGAGGAAGGGGGTTCTTTTAGCTGTTTTAAAGATCGGGAATAATATCCCGGAGGATGGCCTGGGCCACCGTGAGAATGGGAAGTTCACCAGGTAGACTCGGGAAGGTCGGGGCCCAAGGGCATGGACAACCCCCGTGGGCCCGAGAACCCCAAAAACAGGGCCGGGGGCAGGTGCCTTAGCGCCTCCCATGGCAAGTGGATGCGTCTCGTTCAGGTTCACAGGGAGAGAGTGTTTTGAGCTAAATTATCCGATATAATGTCAGGAAGGCCCTCAGGTCATCCTGCAACACAGCCGCCATCACGGATTCAATTGCAATACACTGGAGGAGCAGGAGGGGCCGGGCGCTGCTCGAAGCCTGCTGGATGCCCAGGCGCATGCTCCATGCGGGTCATCTCGCCTGCGGCAGAGGACGCGTGCTCCGTGCGGACGTCATCTCGCCTCTTGCTCCTGTGGATGCCATCTCGCTGCGGCAGAGGACGCATGCTCCGTGCGGACGTCATCTCGCCTGCGGCAGAGGACGCATGCGCCGTGCGGACGCCATTTTGTCCCTGGCAGAGGATGCATGCTCCCTGCAGGCGCCGTCTTGCTCTTGATGCATGCTGCGGTCGTGTGCTCCGTGTGATGCCGTCTCGCTCGCGGCCTGCGGGCGCCATCTTGCCATGTCGGAGGCCCAGCTCGCAGGATTTTCCACAGCAGCAGATCCCGCTCTTCCTACTGTGGCGTCGGGTTGCCTGACATTGCTTGTTTTTAACAATTGCTTCTGAACCGTTGGGCTGACTGAATGAACGGATGTCTTGAAGCTCAGGGACCCCGTGCAGGAGGCCCCCTGCTCCCTCCCTTGGCGTCTGTGCACTGCCCCCCCCAGCCCGCACGTCCCCTTCCCCCCAGCCTACACAGCCCGCTGAGCCCGCACGCCCCCTTCCCCCTCTCCCCAGCCTGTGCGGCTCCAAACCTCCACCTGCAGCACGGCCTGGATGCGGAGACGGTGGAGCCCCAGAGCCGCGGTGTGGCCGTGCACTGGGGGACTGCCGTGCCCTTCCCCACACCTGCCCTCCCCACACCCCTCAATAAGATTTGTTTGCGGAATATTCTCGCTGGCTTTCCATGTGTAGATATCTTGCAGTTACTTTTATTTTTTTCTCCTAGTGCCGGGATCAAACAAGGCTTTGTACATGCCAGGCAAGTGCTCTGCCCCTTAGCTCCATCCTCAGCCCTCATTTTGTCTACATTTAAAGCACTCCCAGGGGCTGGGAAAGTGGCTCAGTAGTAGAGTGCTTGCCTAGCATGCATGAGGCCCTGGATTCGATTCCTTAGGACCACATAAGCAGAAAAAACCGGAAGTGACGCTGGGGCTCAAGTAGTAAAGTGCTAGCCTTGAGCTGAAGAGTTCAGGCCCCACAACTGACAAAGTAATAATAAATTAAATAAATAAAGTGCTCCCAGAAGGCTAGAATGGGCGCTGCAGGGCTATACTAGGGTCAGAGATATCAGTGTGACTCCTGTTGATACATATGCACATCATACAGATAGACACGCATATATGCACACACATATGCAAGCATACCCAGATAAGTTACAGATGTGCATAGGCCATATGTGTAGGTAAATGTGTTACATAGGTTATTATATATGTTATATATAATGTATATTTCCCCCCAGTTTTGTCCACTGAGATATTCTTTTTCTGAGTTAAAAAAAATGATTACTATTAAAGGTGTTGTAGAGAGGGGTTATAGTTACAGAAGTCAGTCAGGTAGAGAGTACATTTTAAAGCCGGGCGCCAGTGGCTCACGCCTATAATCCTAGCTATTCAGGAGGCTGAGTTCTGAGGATCTTGGTTCAAAGCCAGCCCCGGCAGGAAAAGTCCGTGAAACTCTTATCTCTAATAAATCACCAGAAAACCGGAAGTGGTGCTGTAGCTCAAGTGGTAGAGAGCTAGCCTTGAGCTGAAGAGCTGAGGGACAGTGCTCAGGCTGAGCACACGACCAACAAAAACAAACGAACAAAAACGAAGAGTACATTTTATTTTGGACAATGTCACCCCTTCTTTCTCCTAGCTTTTCCCTCTCATCCTCACCCACAAGTTGTATAGTTCTTTTTCAACATAGTGTTTTAGTGAGTACCACTGCTGCATTATTCACCCTTTGTCCCTTCTTAACCCTCTCAAAGACAGATACCACTGAGATATTTTTAAAACTAGCAACACCCTAGTAATGGTGAGCATATTTAGCACCCAGATCTTGATTCTAAAATACCCATCTCCAGTGAGAGAAACTAGGGCTCTTGGAGTGTCTTATAATACCAGAACGTAAGGAACTGCTCAGAAAGAAGACAAAGGGGCGGGGTCAATAGCTCACATCTGTAATTCTAGCTTCTCAAGGGTTGAAGGGCAGAAAATTCCATGAGACTCTCTTCCAATTAATCAGCAAAAAGCTGCAAGTGGAACTGTGGTGGCTCAAGTGTTAGAATGCCAACTTTGAGGAAAAAGTTAAGGGATGCCACTCAGACCCTGAGTTCAAGCCCTAGTACTGACACCCCCAAATATGCAAGGGGGCAAGTATAGACATACTCCTGGTATCCCATCTATTTAGTCATCTGAATGAAGAGAGGCACAGAGGTAAATCCAGTGGCAATGGCAGAGTAATGCTTGATTGGAGAACAGTACAGGGGAGAGTGTGAACTGCCTGTGTACTTGAGAAGAAAATGTGCATCCTATCTGGAGGCATATCAGTGGTAGAGTGCCAGCCTAGCAAGTACAAGGTCTTGAGTTCTAACCTACTCCCCCCCCTCCAAAAATAGGTGCATCCTAAGCCAGAAGTGGAACTAGCTCAAGTGGTAGTGCCTTGAGCAAAAAAGCTAAGGAACAATGCCCTGAGTTCAAGAATCAGGAGCAGTTCATACACACGCACACACACACACACACACACACACACACACACACACACACACACACACACACACACACACCCTAGTTCTTGCCAACAGAGTGTGGACACACACACACACACACACACACACACACACACACACACACACACACACACACACACACACACACACACACACACACACACACACACACACACACACACACACACACACACACACCCTAGTTCTTGCCAACAGAGTGTGGACAGGCCTGGAAGGATTTGCAGGAGGCAGAATCTCCTGTCAGTGTTGAGTGGGAGTCTATGCTTCTATGGAAGCTGGTGGTCCTTGGGTTATCCTTTGACAAGCACTGGGTAGGAAAGAAGAGTTGATCGTTCATGGTGGTAGAGGCCAGCTCTTAGCTCTGGGGTTCTTGAAATGTGCTCCTGGCCAGCAATCCTGGCATCACCTGAGAACTTGTAGAAATGTAACTCTTGGATTTGCCCAGACCTCCTGTTTCAAAACCTCTGAGATTCGGGTCTGAAAGTATGCTTTTAGAAGCCCTCCTTAGGTCTAAGTACTTTTGTTCAAGTCTATTTTCTGTTGCGTTACCAACATTCTGTGGTCCCTTTGTATCTGTAGGGGATGGTTTCCAGCATGCCCTGAAGTTAGCAAAATCTGAGAATGCTCAAGTCCCTCACATTAGCATAGAACCTCCCTGGAGCCTGTTCCCAGCAAACTTTAGAGGATCTCAAATGGCTTGCAACACTCAGTACAATGTAAGTGCTTTGTAAATAAATACTCATTACACTGTGTTATCTAGGACATCCTGACTAGAGAGAAATACACACTGAGAGTGGATACAGTTCTTTTACAAGTACTTTCTGCGTTGGTTGAATCTGTGGCTTCTGAATCCATGACACAGAGGACCGGCTGTGTAAAGTGGAGAGGGTGAGACCTGGTGAGATAGCAAGCCACTAATGACATCTTGGAGCCCCACCCCCTGGTGGCTGCATCTAACACTAGAGACCTCCAAATGCCATCCACATAGGAGCTTTGGAATTTGGTTTCTAACACATGAACACTTGAGGAGCACGTTCAAAGTGTGGCAGCTGTCTAGTAGCACAGCACCTGGGGTGAGTGGACTCTGCCAGTCCAGGACAGCAGGAGGCCTGCAGTGGAGCTGAGCATAATGACCACCAGGCCACTGGAAGGGATGGATGCTTGCCGTCACCTCTAGAGCTTTGGGCCAGGAGGAACAAGTTATTTGGACTGTACCGTGTCCTAGGCTTTTATTTATTTATGGCAGTACTTCGGCTTGAATTTTGGGTGCCTTGCACTTGCTGGGCAGGTGATCTACCACTTAGCCATATCCTCTTTTTTCTTCTTTTCATAGAATCCTTTTCAGGTATGGTCTTGTGGGTTTTGTTCTGGGCCCACTACCTCTGACTGTGATCCATCCTCCTATTTAGCAGCCTCCCCTGTAGCTAGTTAGTATCGCTACCCAGCTTCTTAATTGAGGTCTTGTTAAGGTTTGAATCAGGCTGGTCTGAAACCTCAATTTTCCTGATGTCTGCATTCTGAATTCCTGAGACTACAGGTATAAGCCACCATCCTCATCTTTAAGAGTATGGGGTTATCATGTGATTTATTCAGAGGATGTTAAGAATGATAGAACCTCAGCGCCCAAGAAGTTGATCATTCTCTTTCCAGTCAATCCTTTCTGCCGTTGTTGGGTTTGCTTTTCCTACGTTCTGTTTATCCTACTCTCCACAGGTTTATACACAACCTCTTCCCCAATGTAAACTGCAGGGACATTCACAGCCTTTCATGTGGTCATTTTTTTCACTTGAAGCCAGGGTATCATTGTATCTAAGTTTTGTGACCTTCGTGTTGATTATAGGAATCTAGGCTGCTCCTTCTATTACTTCTCTAGCATAGTGCGTTGTAACCGTATTAGCTGCTCTTTGATTTGTCTGTGTGTGTGTGTGTGTGTGTGTGTGTGCGCGCGCGCACACGTGCCCGCACAAAATACTCAGTATAGAACTGTGTGCTTCTCTTTGTGATTCCCTTGTCTTTTGTAATGAGTGGCAGCTTGTTTGTCTGTTAGTACTTGGCCTTATACTTTTGGTAAGAACTGAAATTTCAGGATGAGGTAGGCAAAAGGTAGAGTGAGAAGCACTGGCCTTCTTTGCTGGGCCCTCTAGGATCTCATGTTGCTTTCACCTACTCTTTCTCATTCTCATGAGTAGTTCAGATTGTCCTGAAGGATATGTGACTTGGAAGCTCTCAAAGCTGAGTTACTGTTGGCTCAGTTTGAGAACCACGGGTGAGAACCAGGGCCAAATTCCTCCCCCCTTCCCCGGAGTCTACACAGTACTACCTGCCCCCCCCAGATTAACTTAAAACTCCAGGTTCATCCCAGCTGCAGAGATGATTTGCTGGTGAGCACATGAGGGTGTTTATACTATTTAGGCACTCCCTGATGCCTATACTTGTGCACGAAAGAATGAATCTTAAGATGAGCTTTTTTTTACTCTAATAAGAATGTTTTAATTTTTGCATCTAAGTAATTATCCTCCCTTTTTCCTATAATCACACACAGTGTGCAGTGAAAGCAACACATAGCTCTGAGTTTGCCAAGTAGTTTCCAGGAATGTTTTAATGATCATCATAAAGTTGTAAGAGCCAAACAAGTACCCTTTAAGTGCCAGTGAGAGAGAAAGAAAGATCTTCATTTTATCCATGCCGCCAAGGGAGCCTTGCCAATTGGGGGGCTGAGCCCAGGCCTGGCCAGAGGAGACAAGGTGTGATCAGCCTCTGGGCTGTTTTAGTGCTCTCTGTGGGCGGGCACCTGGGGTGCCACACGATCACCTCCTGTTACAGCTGTCACTCTTCCCCTATGGGAATTGAGAGGCCCAGAGATGCTGTTGTGCCTCCTGTGATAGTGCTCAGATGCAAATCATTGCTTCACAGTATCTTCATGAAGTGTGACTCAGAGCAGCATGATAACATGCCAGTGCTCCCTGCCTAGCAACAGCAAGTACAGGTGGGAAGGGAGCAGAGGCCAGGTGTGATGCGCAGAGGGTTAGATCTGGCAAGTCAGGGAGGGTCTGTTTGTGCAGGATCTGGGCGGGAGGAGTGGGGACAGGACCCTCCTAGAGCGGGTCTGAGGCTCTGGTCTGAGGCTCTGCAGAACTGGTAGAACAAAGCCACCTCCACAGAGACAGGCTGTCTCTGAGAACAGGGTGTGACCAGGAGCTTTTAGTGCCTCTGCCATTTTGTCTGCCTTGGGGTGTGACACTTGGCCAGCAGGCTTCCAGGCTCTGAAAAAAAGTGCTCTGTGTCCCAAGAATTCATGTAATGGCTGCAAGATGTGTAAATGTAGCCAGCTGAGGGCTTCAGAGGCTTAGAGTTAAGTCAAGACACTTCAGCAGGGCTCGTGAGCATCTCTGTAGGTCCGGAGATGAGAGGTGTTTGAGAGGCACTGTGAGGGAAGATGAGGGGGAGTGCTGACCATGCACCAAGGACCGTGATCCCTGCTGCTTTGAATTGAGCGCTCACTGAAGAGTTGCCTTCCAGTCTTCAGCTGGCTGCAGATGGAGAAGACCTCCAGCTGCAGGATTTCAGCTCCCAAGGACAGTGTAGGGCCAGGAGGGAGGTGGCTGCTGCCACCTTTGCTGTCATCCATCCTGCAGTTTCTGCTAGCAGCCACCAGCTGAAAATGGCCACATGCAGTTACCCCAGTGTGTCACCCAGTTACCAGCCTGCTGGCAGTTGCCATAGGCAATCATAGACAAGATCCTCCACCTTTATCATATTTCTCTGTATATATGAAACTGGAGCAAAGGCACTCATTTTTTGTCTCCATGAGGAACAATTGTTTCCTTGATGGTTATTCATAGAAATAGCAGCAGTTGAGCCGGGCGCTGGTGGCTCACGCCTGTAATCCTAGCTACTCAGGAGGCTGAGATCTGAGGATCACGGTTCAAAGCCAGCCCGGTCAGGAAAGACCATGAGACTCCTATCTCCAATAAACCACCAGAAAACCGGAAGTGGCGCTGTAGCTCAAGTGGTAGAGCGCTCGCCTTGAGCTGAAGAGCTGAGGGACAGCACCCAAGCCCAGAGTTCAAGCCCCACGACCGACAAAAAAAAAAAAAAAATAGCAGTCTTCTCCTGGTTTTAGTGGTATAGTAATGGAAAATCAAATGGATATCAGTACTGAAATTCTCTGTGTAAAACAGGCCTTTTCTGTTTGCTTCTGGAGAGTGAGCGCAGCCTTCCCCTGGCACGGGCTGCTCATGCACGAGCCTCTTCTTTTCCTGTAGTTGTTCCTTCTGTGGTCAGAGAGAGGAGCAGGCACAGGAGTTACTGCCTCGGGACTCTGTCCGCTTGTCTGTAAGGAAACAGCATCCCTGCCTCACTTGATGATGAGGAACCAGGCAGGGCAGTGGTCCTTGTACACGGCATGTGGGAAGTACCTGCAGGTGCCTGGCACATGAAAGGGTCTGGGAAGGACAATTCCCTTTTGTTTACTCTCTGCAGCCAATCAGCTATGTCCACTGGTCTTAGGACTTCCCTTCCCTCCCCTCTCTTCCCCTCCCCTCCCATCCCACCCTTTCGTTTGAACTCAGCACTTGTGTATTATCCCTTAGCTTTGAGCCACAATTCCATTTCCAGATTTTTGGTGGTTCATTGGAGATAAGTGTGTCAAGGACTTTCCTGCTTGAGATGGCTTCAAACCTTAATCCTCAGATCTCAGCCTCCTGAATAGCTAGGATTACAGGTGTGGGCCATTTCTGCCTGGCTTGACAATGTCTTTCTTTTCCAGTAGGATAGCAAGGAATATTGACAGTCTTTCTTTTCCAGCTTGTTCCTTTTCAGGATTCAGATAGCCATGGTTTTGTTGTTTTTGTTTTTGTTTTTGTCGGTTGTAGAGCCTGAACTCTGGGCCTGGGCACTGTTCCTCAGCTCTTCAGCTCAAGGCTAGCACTCTACCACTTGAGTCACAGTACCACCTCTGGCTTTTTCTGCTTATGTGGTGTTGAGGAATCGAGCCCAGGGCTTCATGCATGCAAGGCAAGCATTCTACCACTGAGCTAACTTCCCAGCCCCAGATAGCCATGTGTTGAGAGTAGTTCTTTTGCAATTTGAGGGGAAATCTGCTGTCCTGCCTCTGAAGTCTGTTCCTAAAGACCTTCTGGAGATGATGGTGGCTGGCACGCTTTAGCTAGAAGGCAGCATGTTGTGAGCATGGATGTATATTCACAGTGGGAGGCCTGAAGCCCTTGGAGGGTCTCCTCACGAGGAGGCTGAGGCCCCAGAGGTTTTGTTTTATTTGTGGCAGAGTCAGGGTTCTCTGCAATGTACTGTTCTCTGTACTGTAGGGTCCTTGGTCACTCCAGTGCCACGCTCCCTCTTTTGTGGGGTAGGGCCTATGCGTTCGCTCTTACCTCAACCTTCTTTCTGCTCTGGGCAAACTCAAATGTCCCCATCCCTGGCTTATCTTAGTTCTTCTCCTTCTCACAGTCTCCTGCCTTCTTTGCTTCTCACAGTCTGTGTTCAGTAGGAAGAGGCCCGTCTGCTCTGTTTGCTGACAGCCTCCTGGCACAGCACTGTGGATACATGTCCAATGGCTATAGGTACCGATGCTCCCATTTACATAGTAGATAACCTGTTTGAGTGTGCGTCCTCATGTTTGTGCACACATGGAGTGTAAGTGTGTAGTGGTTGACCCTGGCTCAGAGGAACAGAACCATAACACTATCCTTGTTACAATCATAGTTCCCCGTGTAATGTCCTGTTGTTGTTGTTTTCTTGGGTGGGGACAAAGCACCTGTGGTGTTGTCTCTGATTTGGGGCATGAGTCAAGTATACATAGAAGCTAGATCCTGGGTCAGGACATAAAACTAAATTTGGTTTAGTCTCTTCTTATAAAAGCTCATCTAATAACAAAAAACCCCTCCTTTCCATAGTAATTACCTTCTTCTACTAGCTTATATTAAGGTGCGTTCATGCTGTAACTTTGCTCACGGGCCTCTATCAGATCTCTCCATGGTTTCTGTTGGGGATTCAGCAAAGATGGGATGGCAGAAACCCAAAAGGGGACTTGCAATGTCATAGTGTCATGCCAGAGGACAGCCCCCTGCGGTTCTGGGGAAGTCTGGCCTGGCTGCGGTCCTGGGCTTGCTGAAGTCTCTGGCAGTCCTTTGGACGTCAGTCCCACAGCTGGCAGAGGCCACAGGTCAAGTGCTGTTCTTCCGGAACGAAACCTCACTCGTCCTACTCTGCCCTAGATAACCAGTTCAGGATGTCCATCCTGGAGCGACTGGAGCAGATGGAGAGGAGAATGGCTGAGATGACGGGCTCCCAGCAGCACAAACAGGCGGGTGGAGGAGGCAGCAGTGGAGGCGGCAGTGGGAGCGGGAACGGAGCAAGCCAAGCTCAGGTACGTGCAGACGATTCGCTTCATTTGTGTGGCATGAGGCAGCTGCTTCCAGGTCCCTTCCCTGCCACCAAGGTCATTCCTAGACTTGGGCAAAAAGCCCCGGGGTGTCTTTATATTCTCTTGTGTTCTGAGCATCAAGTGTACACTATAAAAGACACTGTAAAATTCCCTTGTTTACTCCCTCATCTTTATGCCATTTTTACTGATCTCAGGAATCTTTAGTCTACCTAGCACTTGTTAGGGGGCAGAGGGCATTGGAAGCCAGTTAAAACAGACCAAAACAAAAAACGGACTCAGATCTGTGGGGCTCAGACATAAATTTGTCTTTCTACTTCACATTTTAAATCTTAAGGATAAATTCAGAACATAATTGAATGCAGAAATTTATAAGCCTTAAAACCTCAAGAAGATCAGGACAAAAAGGGCCTAGGAAACGATTTAGGGAGCTGGTATTGAGTGTAGAACAGCATGTGCATTGTGTTTGCATTCTCTGCATGAAGGGTGCATGACATTGCCAAGCACACGGAAATTAGCAAGAATGGTTTTGGTCTTTTGGGACTTGAAGCTCTTGTATATGTTTTGTGTAGGAGCTTTTATTGTAAAAAAAAGTTTATTAGGCAAACATTATTCCTCCAGAGACCTCCATGGAGAAAGTTAAAGGCTTTGGTGGTATTTCTCTCCTCCACTACTTAGTCAGTGCCCAGAAATCAAAAGCAATCCCCTCTTTCTCTTCAGGATGAATGCTGATTTCCTTTGCAGGGTTCCCTTTTGAAGTAAACATACTTGTTTTATGATCCATGTCAGTATCAAGTGGTAGCAATCCTTAATAATAGTAAGAAAATGAGTCTTCTACACCCAAAAAGCTAACCTCCTCAAGTTTTCTTCTAATTTCTCCCCTGTCTTCAGAAATCAAAGGAGAGCTCTGAAATACAATAAATTGTTATTAAGGCTAAAATAGTTTTTTTCCATCTGATCAATTCAGTTTTATAAAAGAAGAAATATTTAATGTACTTCATGGCTGAAAGAAGAGGTTCCCAGAAAATCCTTACACCCACAAAGCATGTGTGAGGAGTTATGTGTACTACATCTCAAAGCACAAACATTCTGCAGCTGGCCTGTTACCATCTGCCCGCAGAGTAACCGCTTGGATGTGCTTATCAGTTCAACTTGGCTCCAGTAGACGACCTTATCTTCAATCTATGGTAGAGATAGGGCTATTTTTAAGACTTTAGAAATCTGTGTTTTGTTTGCCAGCTTGTGGTTTCCTGCCCTCTTGAGTATGTCTGTCTGATTTGTATACAGCAGCCCTGTGTGGCCTTCTGAGTCAAGGTCAGCATGTGGTGTGTTGGGCCAGCTGGGCTGACAGGCATGACGGCACATCCGCTTATCTGCCTGTTACTTCTGGAGCCACTTTTTCTAATTTAATAATAATGAGCAATGTGGAGCAATGGTATTTCTCTACTAATTAGGGTTTTGTTGTTGTTGTTGTTTTTGTTTTGTTTTTGGTTGTGGGCCTTAAACTTAGGGCCTAGGTGCTGTCCCTGAGCTCTTTTGCCCAAGACTAGCCCTCTACCTCTTTGAGCCAGTGACACTTTCGGTTTTCTGGTGGTTAAGTGGAGATGAGTCTCATAGGGATTTTCCTGCCTAGGCTGGCTTTGAACCATGATCTTCAGATCTTAGCATCCTAAGTAGTTAGGATTACAGGCGTGAGACACCTGCACAACTATTAATTAGATTTTATGGAACTTACTGTTAAAAAAAAACTTACTAAAATCAGCTGGGCACTGGTGGCTCACACCTGTAATCCTAGCTACTCAGGAGGCTGAGAGCTGAGGATCATGGTTCAAAGCCAGCCTAGGCAGGAAAGTCTGTGAGACTCTTATCTCCAGTTAACCAACAGAAAACCAGAAGTGGTGCTGTGGCTGGAGTGGTAAGAGCACTCACCTTGAGCTGAAGAGCTCAGGGGCAGCACCCAGGCCCAGAGTTCAAGCCCCATGACTAGGTTAAAAAAGAAATCCAAAAACTTACTAAAGTAATACCAGAGACATGGATTAAGCTAATAATGACATTCATGAGGGAGAATGCTAAACAGAAAATTGCTGTCACAGAGACTCAAGCTGTTGCAATTGCCAATTTTGATTTTCTTCTTTTAACAACAGCCATGTTAAAAGTAATGATGTTCCCTTTCCTATATGTTCTTCTTGATAATAATAATCCTTAGATTCAATATTTCATGTTTTCCTCAGTTTTATATTCACTTTGTAAAAGGGTAAACTGGAAAGTTACAAGTGCTTCCTTTAGGGAAAAAGAAAAAAGCCATATTTAAGAACTTGACTTTCTTTCTTTCAGAAGTGCAGACATTAAATCCCCACATTCTAGATGGAGACAATCACAGTTTCTTGCCCACAATGTTTGCTTCATCTGGGAGGCTGGAGCCTTGTTCTCTTGTTGGCAGTGTACACTTCCCCCAGACCCGTCAGCGTGGTGTCCCAGGGCGGAAGCTCTGACACACTGCTGGTCATTGACTTATTGGAAATTTCCTTGAACCAACACTTACGTCCTGAGCTGAAATGATGTCCATTCTGTTCTCTTTTTCATGATGTCTCTTGTGTTCAGTGTTTTGTCTTTTCCATTTCCAACCCCTGCGTGGTGAAGGGCCTCTGGTTCATGGGTCCTAATGTCTTCCTTCTCACGGTAGTGTGCCTCTGGGACTGGGACCCTGGGGAGCTGCTTTGAGAGTCGTGTGGTTGTTGTCTGTGAGAAGATGATGAGCCGAGCCTGCTGGGCGAAGTCCAAGCATTTGATCCATTCGAAGACTTTCCGTGGGATGACCCTCTTACACCTGGCTGCTGCCCAGGGCTATGCCACCCTGATCCAGACCCTCATCAAGTGGCGGTAAGGCTGGAGTGCAAATAACAGGTCATCTTCGCTCATCAGCTGCATTTCCCCTAATGGAGAGAGCTCTGGCAATTCAGTAAGCTTATGGCCTAGGAACAGAGGACTTTCTCCTCAGCCTTTCCAAGGGAGTTTTATGAGCTTATGCCCAAGAGACTCTGAGTGAAATACTACCTAAATGTGGGCTTTTTATTTCCTTTGGGCTTCCGCCAGGCAGAGTCCAAACTACCTTCAAAAGCCAGCACTTTTTTTTTTTCACATTAGGAAGGTGAAATACCTAATTTGTTTTCACTTTTGTGGGTTTATAATATCCTGGTGTTTCCTTTTACCATGGGCTAGTGGTATGGTAACCTTTGGTGCTATCCCTTACAGCACGAAGCACGCAGATAGCATTGATTTGGAGCTGGAAGTTGACCCTTTGAATGTGGACCACTTCTCTTGTACTCCTCTGGTAAGAAATAGGCTCACTGGTTATTTCCTTGCCATTTTCCCAGTGTGACAGAGGGACATTGGATCCTTAAGAGATCTAAGAATATTACTTATAAATTAGTTGTAAATTGTTTTATTACAATGAATTTAACTCTTTTCCAGACTGGGAACTAAGTAATGAAGTGTTAAGTATGCCCACGATTGTTCCTAATTGACAGGACAAAAAAGAAAAAAAAAAGAACATGTTGGGGTGCTTTTGAGCTTGAGCTTGAGCTTGAGCTTGAGCTTGAGCTCAAGACCAAGGCGCTCTGCCTTAGCTTTTATGCTCAAGACTGGTTCTCTACCACTTGAGCCATACCTGCACTTCTGGCTTTTTGCTGATTAATTAGAGATAAGAATCTAAGACTTTTCTACGCAAGCTGGCTTCAAACTGCAATCTTGGGATCTCAGGCTCCAGGGTAGCCAGGATTACAGGCGTGAGCCACAGGTACCTGGCTAAGAGATGCTTTTTCTTTTTGTCAGTCGTGGAGCTTGAACTCAAGGCCTGAACACTATCCCTGAGCTTTTTTGTTCAAGGCTAGCACTCTACCACTTTGAGCCACAACACCACTTTGGTTTTCTGCCGGTGAATTGAAGATAAGAGTCTACTGCTTAGAGTGGCTTTAAACCCTCAGATCTCAGCATCCTGAGTAACTAAGATTACAGGCGTGAGCCACCGGTGCCCATTAGAGAGATACTTTTTTTTTTTTTTTTTTGTCGGTCATGGGGCTTGAACTCTGGGCCTGGGCGTTGTCCCTCAGCTCTTCAGCTCAAGGCGAGCGCTCTACCACTTGAGCTACAGTGCCACTTCCTAGAGAGATACTTTTTAATGACAGTGTTTTATGGACCCACCAAGTTTATCAGCAAAAACTAGTGTTCTTAATTGGTGGCAGTGACAGAAGTGCAGTAGGGTTCACGTGTTGTTGAGAAAGCCTGCTGTGTCTTCCTGTAGATGTGGGCTTGTGCCCTTGGGCACTTGGAGGCTGCGGTGGTGCTGTACAAGTGGGACCGTCGGGCCATCTCCATTCCGGACTCTCTGGGAAGGCTGCCCTTGGGAATTGCCAGGTCAAGAGGTCATGTGAAATTGGCAGAGTGTCTGGAGCACCTGCAGAGAGATGAGCAGGCCCAGCTTGGACAGAACCCCCGGATCCACTGTCCCCCGAGTGAAGAGCCAAGTACAGAGAGCTGGATGGCCCAGTGGCCCAGTGAGGCCATGAGCTCTCCAGAAATACCCAAAGGAGTCACTGTCATTGCAAGTACCAATCCAGGTAAAAGTTCAGACTTTACATCTGAGAAGTTGGCAGCCCCCAGTTTTTGTTATGCAGTGGCCCTCATTAAAGTCTATGTGATAGTCACAGATGTTTAAAATGTGGGTGTTGTTTTAATGTTTTTTATTTTCCTTTTAAAATGCCTGGTGACCCCTCCCCCCCAGAATATGGAAAGTAACAAAAAAATTTGTGTTCATGCAAGAAATACCCATTTTTGGAGGAATATCTGGTTAAGATATATACTGCTGGGGAATAATTGAACGTGAGGGACATGTCTCGAGCCCCAGCTTTGCACTTTGTGTCCCTCAGATTTAGAAAAAGTATTAATTCTTTAGGATTCCTAGTCTTTTTTTATCGCCTATCCTGACTGTCCTTTCTACTGTACTTTTCAGAGCTGAGAAGACCTCGGTCTGAACCCTCTAATTACTACAGCAGTGAGAGCCACAAAGATTATCCGGCTCCCAAAAAGCATAAATTGAACCCTGAGTACTTCCAGGCAAGGCAGGAGAAGCTGCTTTCCACTGCACTGAGTCTGGAACAGCCAAATATCAGGAAGCAGAGCCCTAGTTCTAAGCAGTCTGCCCCCGAGCCAATGAGCCCCAGTGAAGGAGTGAGGGACTGCAGCCGGGAAACCTCCCCTCCCACTGCTGAGACTGCAGCATTCCAAGCCTCTGGATCTCACCCAGTAGTAAAGTGGAGTTCCAAAGATCTTTACATTGGTGTGTCTACAGTGCAGGTGACTGGAAATCCGAAGGGGACCAGTGTAGGAAAGGACGCAGCACCTTCACAGGTGCGTCCACGGGAACCAATGAGTGTGCTGATGATGGCAAACAGAGAGGTGGTGACTACAGAGACGGGGTCCTACCGAGATGGTGCAGAGCACGTGGGATGCTCTCCACCTGTGGATGACATTCAGGTGAGCGCACGTCAGGTAAGCCTGCAGAGGCCGGGGCCTCAACAGCAGCTGTTCGGTCTTATGTGTGAGACTGTTGGAGTGTCTTCTTTCCTCGGGCTGCATTTTTTTTTGAGTCAATCAGGCGCTGTGAATAGGGCCTGAATGCCAGAGCCCAGGTCTCAGCACAGGCTTTCTTCTGGTACCAGCTCCTCAGAACTCACTTGTGAGCCACAGTTAGTCTTCTGCTTCCTTCTTGCCTCCAGGATGACAACTTCATTGTTATTTTGGGGTTTTTTTTCTTTTCTTTTGTGCTGGTCCTGGAGCTTGAACTCAGGGCCTGGGCACTGTCCCTGAGGCTCAAGGCTAGCACTCTACCACTTGAGCCACAGCTCTACTTCTGGCTATTTTGGGGCTTAAGTGGAGAGGAGTCTCACAGACTTATCTGCCTGGTTGGCTTTGAACCTCCATCCTCTGGTCTCACCCTCCTAAGTAGCTAGGATTACAGGAGTGAGCCACTGATGTCTGACAGCTTCACCACTTTAAGTGCTGGTTATAATAGAGCCAGAGCCCTAAAAATAGCAAGAACACTTGTGGATAGAATTTGGATGGTCTAGGTGATTGACTGAAACAGCCATCACCTGGCCATTTTAAAAGGCATACTGGCAGGTGGCTTGCAGCAGTATTCAGTGAAATATCTCCACAGCTGATGATCGATGAATATTTAAAAATATCTCAAGGCTGATCATTGATACATATTTAGAAATATTTCTAAGGCTGATAATTGGCTGCCTGGACAAGAAATCTATAAAACACAGAATCCTTTGATCATTAAGTTTGTAATAGATTAAGAGAATATGTATTGAAGTAAACTTTATATACTTAGCTAATAAATAAATTGTGTCAATTAAAATATACAGGGGAGTGCCAAAGGTAAGAACTGGGATGGGCATCCTCTCCGCAGTTTTCATTGATATAACCTAAAACAAAAGCAAAAGGAAGAACTGCCTTTTTAGAAATTCAGCAAGGTACTCATGCCCATAGAAGTGACCGACAGAGGCGACCCCACATCCTAGCTAGCAGCCCTCAGAGAAGCCTGACTCCTGATGCGTCCTGTTCACTGCTGGCCCTTACCCACTTAGCACATATGTGCATGATTGCCGTTCCCACCCCTGAAGGATCCCTGTGTGCTCACCCAGGTGCTCCATTCACGAAGGAAGCGTGCTTGCCCATGTGCTGCACTCCTGAAGAATGGGAGACCCCACCGCTGAGTTGCCAACCTCTCCGGTCGTGAGGCTTCCTGCCAAGCTAAATCCAATAATTCCTGTGTGGTTTTTTGGTGCTGGGGATTGAACTGAGACCTGCACATGCTAAATGAGCGTCATACTACTGAACAGAATCCTCAGCTCTTTTTAAAATTTCTGTGACAGGGTCTCACTAGGTTACCTAGGCTGTCCTCAACCTGGGATTGCTCTGCCTCATCCTACCAAGCAGGTAGATATACAGATGTGCACCACCATTCCCAGCCTAAATCAAATAGTGCTTTAAACAAAGGGCTGGCAGATTTCCTCTGTGAAGGACCAGCTAGTGAATACTTTCAGGTTTTACGATCCATGAAGACTTTGTCATAATCATTTAATCTGCCCCTATAACACACACACACACACACACACACACACACACACACACACACACACACACACACACACACACACACACACACACACACACACACACACACACACACACACACACACACACACACACACACACACACACACACAGCTTTAGAGAATATTAAATGCGTGCGTGTGGCTTTATTCCAGTGAAACTTGATTTGCATAACTGGCTTGATTCAGCCTGGTATAACTTGCAGAGCTCTGTTAGCCATTTCTGATGGAACCCATGCCAGATGTAAGTATTAACCAATTTAGAACTACAGTTAGGAACATATAGTAGTAAAGCAGACTATGTTGAAAATGAGCAGTTCAAGGGAAGTCAACTTTGAAGGTCCTAAATTATATTTATTGGGAATATATTTAGGGTAAAAATGCCAGTAACCTAACTGGTTTGATTGGTTTAATTAAATGACATGACAAGAAGTCCAGAGGTATACTTGTGGCTTTCGTCTTCATACCATTGCTTTGCAGTTATAGCTGCTCAGGCTTATCTGTAGTCAAGGAAGGGAGAAGAAGACCCACCAGGTTCCAAGCACATGGATGCCTTTTCATCAGGATAGCACTCCCTCTGCCTGGTTTTATGTGACCAAAAGTAGGTCACATCCCTGCCCTCCAGTGCAGGGGAAGTGGAAGACCAAGAAGAGGATTCCCTTAATTAGCTTAGTGATTGTGATCTGTCCCCTGGGGCTCAGCACATTGCTACCCACCACAAGACTGGGGGTCCCCAGGCAAGGGAATGGGGGTGAGTGAGTATTGATGAGTGAGTATTGGTTAGGCACATTATATTTTCCACTGAAATTCCCAGATATGAGATTGTTAACTGATTAATCCAGCTGAGAATAAACACTAGATATCAGACAGACGTTCTCAAAGACAGGACTAAAGCTTTCTGGCCAAACAATAATTATAAATAACTATGATTTATAGATAATCAGCACTCAGCGTCTCATGTGCTGTTTGAATGTGTGTTTGAATGCACTGAGGTGTGAGCCGGTCTTGTCTTAATTTGCTTGTTTGTTTTCTGTCCAAGATGAGGGGTAGGGGCAGATAGACTGGATAACTTTGAAAGGTTAATTTCTCACTGCGTGTTGGTTGAACTTCTCATTCCAGGTGAACATGATGACCTTGGCAGAACACATTATTGAAGCTACCCCTGACCGAATCAAGCAGGAGAACTTTGTGCCCATGGAGTCCTCAGCAGTGGAAAGGACAGACCCTGCCTCCATTAGCAGTACAATGAGCTGGCTGGCCAGTTACCTAGCTGATGCTGATCGTCTGCCAAGTGCTGCCCAGATCAGGTCAAGAGGATTCTGGGAGTCTTTGCCTGGGATAAACACCCCTGAATGTTACTGCAGAGGCGGGGAGGGCATGTATGGTGAAGTGTATTAGGTAAATGCCAAGTGATATAAGACCTTACCAAGGAAGACAAGAAGGCATTAGGGCCCATTCCATTGCCACCGGAAGGCCTGGCTCTACCCTTGCCTCTTCTATTATTTTCACACTAGATCAGAGTATAGGGGATCATGTGTCTTAAGGTCTCCCTAATTTAACTGAGGTTTCACAGTGGCAAGGGAATTAGTGAGCTTAATGTTGAGCAATAGTATAAATGTATAGTAGGCACTGAGCATGAACCAACTCAATTGAAGAGAACTCAAGTGCTGAGCCTGTTTAGCAAGTCACATGACAGATGAAGCATTTTTCTTAGAGCCCCACAGTGGCTGCAGATGGGTGCCGTCTTTTCTCATCAATTGGTCATGGACAGTGCAAATCAGTCTCAAACCATGTCTCCCTTTTCTTATTTCAGAAGTGCGTATAATGAGCCTCTGACCCCTTCATCTAATACCAGCATGAGCCCTGTAGGCTCTCCAGTCAGTGAAATAGCGTTCGAGAAACCTAACCTTCCCTCTGCAGCAGACTGGTCAGAATTCTTGAGTGCGTCTACAAGTGAGAAGGTAGAGAATGAGTTCGCCCAGCTAACTCTGTCGGACCATGAGCAGAGAGAGCTTTACGAAGCTGCCAGGCTTGTCCAGACAGCTTTCCGGAAGTACAAGGTGAAGTATGAACGTCTTGATGTTGTGATGTTCTCAAGATTGGGGAAGAGAGCTGAGAGGCAGAATCATTCCAGCAAAAACACATCACACTGTTTTTTAGTTTCTCCAGATTCATAGGCTTTGTATTGGAAATTATTAATTTTGACACATTAGGTTATTAATAATTTTCAGAACTTTAATAAATTAACCAATAGTTTGATGACTAGCATTGTCTCGATTTGTTAATAATGGATTTTATTTAGTTAACACAAGTAAATTAACATCTCTGCTACATAGAATTTGTGACATAAACAAAGGTTTTCACCTGGAGACTGGGGACTGACTGTAGGCAACCCACAAGTTCCTGGGAATTAGGTAGCAATTCTGTATATGTTCATTTTGTGGGGAGAAGATCTACAGTCTTTCTTAAAGGGATCACATGTACCTCCCATTCTCTCTACCCCCACCCTGCTTTCCCTTTCCTCTGCCCTGTCCAGGCCTTGAAAGTCATTACTCACCAATTAGAAAGTCAAGTGGTTGGGGTTGTTTTAGGAAAGACTGTTGAGATCTGGTAAGACAAATGGTACAGTATCTATTTGTTACATTATCTTAAAATGAAGATTTTAAGCCTCCTAATATCCAAATATCATCTAGTTTGATTTAAAAAGGAAAACTAAAAGTTTATTCTATAAATTCATTTCTCTTCCTAATTTATATTTGCAATTAATTTACTTTGGTAAACCTAGAGTCTCAGTTCTGAGAAAAATAGCATCACATGAGTAATGGGTCTAAGTTGTAAGGACACTGACAGCTCTTACGTTAGAGCGGCCATCAGCTCACTGCTCATTCTTCTCCTTACTTCCCCCTTAGGGCCGACCCTTGCGGGAACAGCAGGAAGTGGCTGCTGCCGTCATTCAGCGTTGTTACAGGAAATATAAACAGGTAAACTTCAGTTCTAGGTCACAGAAGGAAAATGCACCCTTACAGTGGGCTGATGACCTTGGGGTGCAGTATAGTTGAAGAGGATAAGTTCATAATAACAAAGGCATAGCTTGAATTGCCTTGAGGAAAAGAAAACAAAGGTGTCTCCATGAAGCTTTGTTTAGAAGATGCCAGAACATCCCTGTCCTCTTTGAGACAGGATTGTGTTTCTGAAACAGCTGTCAGCCATAGGAGGGATCTGCCGTCTGTGGGCACATGTGTGGACCACATCTGTCAGGCACACCATAAAGTTAACTCCTTAGCTGCTAGGAGTCAGCAGTTCTGTTTATAGATGAAGAAGCTAATTAAGAAATTAAGTCAGTATTAGACTTTCTCACCATCAGGGTGGTTATAAAATACTAAAAATTGCCTCACTGATCTTTGACTAGCTTGCATATTAAAATTTACTCCTAATACCAGGGGTGATAGCACATACTTGCTGTCATTCCAGCCCTCAGAGACTGAGCATCATGAATCCAAGACCAGCCTGGACCCTGTCTCCAACCTGCCAGGTGCTCCTAGCTGTAATCCTAGCTACTCAGGAGGCTGAGATCTGAGGATCATGGTTCAAAGCCAAGCCTGAGCAGGAAAATCAGTGAGACTCTTACCTACAGTGAACAACCAGAAGACTAGAAGTGGTACAGTGGCTCAGAGTGGTAGAGTGCTAGCCTTGACCAGGGACAGTGCCCAGCCTCTGAGTTCAAGCCCATGGCTGACAAAAAAAAATTATAGAGACTTTATTAGATTGGTTTTTTTTTTCAGTAGGTTCTACATTTTTATTTAAGCAATAATAAGTGCTGACCTATAAGAGTGCATGGAAATTTGGGATTATGCGCTCTTGCTCTGATGTAGGCCTTTGCTTTCTAATGTGGCTTGCTGTTCTCTCAAGTTTCCCTGGGATTAAAACTCATTAATGGGACAGAGAAGGAACATCTCTGGCTTACAGCCAATTGAGTTCATGATCCCAGAAAACGAAGGTTTATTGTGTAAACGCTGACACCACAGTCCCTAGAGCTCTGCAGTAGGGAGCTGGGCTGGCTTGTTTGGTGAGCAAGCTTACTATGAGAATTAAACAAACAGAATCAAGGCTCCTAGTCTGTTTCCAACAGGGATTTTCTGAAAGGTCCCCTCCCAAAGATGCATTGTCCACCGTTAGGAAGATGGGAGGTGTTGCTTTAGGAAGTAGTGATGACAGTATTGGTATTTTGGAAAATGAAAGGCATTGACATAACCAGACTGCCTTTTTTTTTTGGTTGTGAGTTTTATGGGTCTGGATTTTAATTTGATTCTATTCAGCAATCTAACATTAATTTTGTATTTTCTGTTTCTCCCCAAGCTGACATGGATAGCCTTGAAGGTAATGATACACCCAGTCCTCTCACAAACCATTCCACCAGTCACAAACTCCACGCCCATCACCACCTCTGCGGAGGGTCATTATGATGGCACAGTCACTATCACACCCCCTTCCCAGGCACCCGGACCACAGTGCACCTGTACTCTGAGACCTTGTGCTTATTCAGTTGGAGTAGGTTTGGGCATTTATAGTATTGGGCTTTTTCTTAACTAGTGACAATTCATTTAAGCCAAATACTGTGAGCCTAAAGCCACTAGGTGAATCCCCTTTTTCTCTGATGGCCTTCAAGGTGGCCCAGTTGTTTTGAATGTAGTGTGTGGGCCAAGACCGAGAAACCCACAGAAGCCCTGTAGGACCCAGTGCACTTGTTGTGAAAAATTTGGGGATAATGGAAATGGAAAGCAGGTTAGGTGAGACCGAAGAAGGTCCTTGCAGAATCTCCTATTTCTTAAATGCTGTGAAAAGTCCATTTTCTTCCCTCATTCTGTCTCATACATCCAGAGACATCGTCAGTTCTATTCAGGGTTTCCAAGGGATATTTTTCCTAACAATGGTAGGTAGGTTGCCTTCTTTGAAGCTGAGGCATCATGTGACTTCTTGTCTCAGAATCACATTCTGTTTCCTTGGTAATTTGGACATCACATTTTTCAACTCTTGTGAGCCCTGAGTTTCTCGTGCCTGGAAACCGATGCTGAGGTGCCTTCTGGTGCTTCTCCTTTCCCCTTGGTAGCGGACGGTAGCTGGGTAGGGAGCTACTGGCCTTGCTCCTAAGCAACCCTAACTCTCTGATGACCTTCCAAGGTCCATTGTCAGACTGACAAATGTTTATTCTTTTCAGGGTGAAATGGCATAAAGGTGTCAGCGTTTCATGATAAGCTTTGTATTTGGGAACTTGTAACTCAGTCAGAACTTGGTCATACAGAAAGATAGAAATCAGATGCCGGCTGCTAGGAGATCTGTTTATCTTGTCATGGGAACTGGGAGGCATGAAAAGGGTTAAAATGTTTCCAAATGGGGTAGCAAATTCTAGTCTTAAAATAAGCATTTAAAATTGCACTTTCTAAATACATTTTAGACTCATGAACGTCTAACTTGATTGCTATTAAAAGTATTTTGATATTTTGGGGAAGAGCACATTGCAGAACATTATTTTATCTACAAGCTACCCTTAAAGTAACACTTGACATTTTGGGAAGGTAGGTGAGAAGGTTCCTACTTTGCCTCCCTCTTGGTGGCTAAGCCCCAAGCAGAGAACAGCCTAAGAAGGACAGGGCCTTTCTTCCTTTCCCCAAGCTCAGAGCGCTCACAGGCTTTGTGTAGATCCTGTTGTTACTGTCCTGCTCATTCTTGTTTCCCCTGCAGTATGCACTTTATAAAAAGATGACCCAGGCAGCCATCCTTATCCAGAGCAAGTTCCGAAGTTACTATGAGCAGAAGAGGTTCCAGCAGAGCCGGCGTGCTGCCGTCCTAATCCAGAAGTACTACCGGAGTTACAAGAAATGCGGCAAGAGACGGCAGGCTCGTAGGACCGCCGTCATTGTGCAGCAGAAGCTCAGGTGGGCACGGAGGACTGGGGGCAGCAGTTGGCAAAGTCCCTGCCTGCCCCTCAAACTGGCACCCTCTGCTGGGTTGCTGCCAGCCTCTGTGGGACCTACAGCATTTGCAGTGACATTCTTTTCAGAATGTTCTGGGTATTGTCACTTTGTATGGTGATGCCTGTGCTGCCAGTCTCTTTTGTACATTGAACTTCTCTCTACCTCCCACCCATTGGTCTGATGAAGTTCATACTTGGAGCCATTGCTCTATAGTAGAGTAGTAGTCTCAATTGTAACGCTGCCTGCATGACCTTGGAGGAGTAATTTCGCGTTAAGCTATTCCATTCTTGAGAACGTTAATGTCTAGCAGAATATATTGATTTAAAAAACAGAGAATAGCCAAAAGAGAGCAGGTATGGTTATAATTTATAATTCCAGCTCTTCAGAAGGCAGCGATGGGGAAGATTGTGGTTCAAAGCCAGGCCTGGCAAAAAGTTAGCAAGGCCTTATCTCAGTCAGTCAGCTGGGTAGGGTGGCGCTTGCTGGGAGGCCATAAGTGAGAAGACCAGAATCTGACACCAGCCCTGAAAAATAAGCCATAAGGGTGGAGTCATAGCTCCTGTGATGAAATGCCTGCCAAGCAAGTCTGAGGGCCTGAGTTCAAACCCCAGGACTCCCCTCTCCCCCATGGGTCCTATAGAAAATACCAAATTCAGACAGATTAACTTCTAAATTAATGAGTTCTAATGACAAAATGCCTTTAAAAAAGAACAGGGTGAATAATAAAGAGTAGTGAAAGAGCCATGTGTGATGATACACAATTATGATCTCAACACTTGTGAGGCTGAGGCAGGAGAATCACAAGACCATGGCCAGCCTGGACTAAAAAGGAGTAATACGAGAACATTCATGGGACATCTTGTTTTCAGTCTTTATTTTCTCCCTAAAGCTTGGGGTCAGGACTTGTACCCCCTGCTCTCCCAGCAGGCTGGCCATACAGTACTATGACAGTGGCATATGCTATGCCACCAGATTTGCTCCCCACGAAGTGCTCAGGTTTTGCACAGTATGCCTCATGGAACTCTTCATAAGTGGCAATCCTGTTTTCACTTTTCCAGGAGCAGTTTGCTAACCAAAAAGCAGGACCAAGCTGCTCGAAAAATAATGAGGTTTCTACGCCGATGTCGTCACAGGTACCCAACCCTCAGTGTTGACTTTGTTCAGCCCTAATCTCTTAACCATCCTCTGCTTCCGTGTGAGGCCCACATCCCCGCAGCAGGACAGAGCTCGCTAGCTGGGCACCGAGTTGCATCTCTGGGACCCTGAGAATTATTTGAGACCGCTGTGCTTGGTTAGCCATGGAAATTCATCACAGCATTTTTCTGTTTTTATTTGGGAGTGAGTACAATTGAGATGCACTAGCTTTCAATTCAAGGTTTCCTTTAACCCATCATTCATATGTCACTTAGCATTGTGCTGGTCACTGTCCATCCTTACCACATCAAACATGCATCCAGACAAAAAAAATAATAATAATAACAGAAGTGCCTGTTCCCAAGGGAGAAAGGCGGGGTGGGGGTGGGGTGGGGGGCAGTGAGCATCTACTGCCATCCAGGTTTTCTGTGTAGAATTTCCACTAGCAGGTGGTGCCCTCTGCTGGATATAAGAACTACCTCTAGTTCTACAAGAGCTAATCTGTGATGAGCAGGAGAAATGACTGGAATGAGCTGCGTAGGCCAAGGTAGCTGGGGTTAGAACGGTCTTTTCAGCTAGGAGCTGGGCTCCTGGGTGCCTGGATGTTCCTGAGGATGTAGCGCCTCCTCATGATGCTAAGCTCAGCTTTCTCCATGCTGAGCTTCTGTCATGAAGAAGGGGTTTGTTGTTTTTTTTTTAACCTATACTTTTGGGGGCTGTTGAAGAGTCAGCTCAGAATCCGTAATAGGCCATTGATTCTGCCTTTAGAGGACCTTCTGGGTGTCTGTGTTGTTTCTTGGTGCAGGTGCAAGCTGAAGGCCTGAAGCAGGCCCTCCACTGTCTCTCTGCCTCTCCTCTTTCAGTGCGCCCAAAACTTCACATCTGTACTCAGTGGGATCCCTTAGACTGCACATTTTCTTCAGTTCTTCTCTTAAACCATCTGCTTTCTAAGATTGGAAGTCCCTTACCTTTGAGACTTTGTAGGTTTAACTCTTGTGCTTTTACTTCACTCAGCAGGAGGACACATTTGTATGACTGTAGCAGAGAACACATGCAGCCTCTGCATTCACAGACATGAAGTACTCTTAGCCTGAGTGCAGGGAGAGCCGTGCAGGTGCCCTTCTCACTGTGCTAGCAAGCTTGCACGAGAAACCACAAGTCCTACTAGGAAGTGCAGGACTGAGGGTGGCAGGGACACTGAAGTGGGTTCTACATGCCTTACAAGCTCCTTTCCTTACCATTCAGTAATGCCTCTTAGCCATTAGGATTCTTATTCGTGGGTGGATCAGTGCAGTTTCTTCATTGGGCAGACATACACCAAGGCCTTCCCTGCGGCTTCCTGGCGTTCTTAGATGTTCACATTCCCATCTTCCTTTTCCTCTTCTACCTCCAGAATGAAAGACACAGCATAGAGACCCAGTAGGCCCAGAGCACTGAGCAGACTCTTCCTTCGGGAGACTATGCTTCATGTCTTCCACACAGGTTTTATTCGTTTTTTTGTTGTTGGTTGTGGGGCTTGAACTCAGGGCCTGAGCACTGTACTTGAACTCTTTTGCTCAAGGCAAGTGCTATACCACCTTGAGCATAGCTGCACTTCCACGTTTTGAGTAGTTTATTGGAGAGAAGAGTCTCTCAGGGACTTTTCTGCCCAGAAGGGCTTGGAACCATGATCCTCTGTCCTCAGCCTCCTGAGTAGCTAGGATTACACGCATGAGCCACCAGTGCCTCGCACAGACAGGTTTTATTTTTAACAAGATCATCTTGACATTGCTCTTCCTTAGACCACTTCATACAGACCAAAACATTCACAGTTAAATTGTATGGTTCTTCTTCCCTCATTCCTTCTAGTCTGATCCTTAGATGTGGAATATATGGATAGGAAATGCAGTATAACGAATTACATAAAATGCTACATGTGTTTTCCTTTGTGTTTCACATGGCAAGGCTGTGCCCTGTGTTTATAGTGGAGTGTGTGGTGAGAGGAAGACATTTATTTAAACAGACCAACAAATAAAAGGCTGCCTCCAAAGTAGGATGAGCAAAGGACTCCTTCCACTCTTATTTTCAGAGTTCTTTTATGTGTAAGCCTTGTAAAAAAGAATTTCCAGAAGCATTTAATCTTTTCTAGGTTTATATTGAGCTAATCCTCTCATCATAAGAGTGACAAGGAGGTTCATTAAGAACAAAACAGAGGTTGTGGGCTCTGTTTATGCTTTGGAATCAAGTAAAGATACTTATTGGCTCTTTCCTTAACATTTTATAATTCAGATGCTTAAAAATACAGGTAAATGGTAACATCCTTTGACCACTGATTACTTAAGCCCCAATAGTCATTTCCACTCCTGTATTAGCTAATACAGCTGAAGAACTTGAAGAAGTCCTAAGTATCCATCCCACTGAAGACTTATTGCAAATGTGCATTTTCCCCAGGATGTGTGCAGTCCTGCTTCCATTCTTGCTTGTTCAATATTATTCAAGAGGTGCTGTATGTCTGTTGTCCCCTAAGAGCATTAAAGTCTGCATTAAATAGAAGGTGATACCCTCTGGAAGTGGCGCTGTGGCTCAAGTGGTAGAGCGCCGGCCTTGAGCTGAAGAGCTGAGGGACAGCGCCCAGGCCCAGAGTTCAAGCCCCACGACCCCCCCCCACACACACACACAGAAAAGATACCCTCCCGACAAGGTAGGTAGACAGTGGCCTCAGCACTGGAGTCCTCTTCTAAGTCCTATGACCGCAACGTTTTTAAGAGTTGAAAATGGTGAATTTTGTACCTGCTCATTTCACACACCCCACCATCACTCACCTTCTCTTCCTGCCCCCAAAGAAATCACTCCACATTCTTTTTGGTCGAAATAAAGCTATTAATAAGATTTCTGTTGTGACCCTCATGTGCTAATAGCTCTTTGGTGTTGTTTTACTGCCCAAAGCCCCCTGGTGGACCATAGGCTGTACAAAAGGGTGAGTGTAGCTGCCTGCTAGCCAGTCTATCTGTATCTTCCATTTTCAATATTTTGCTTTTTGCTTGCTTGCATGGGGCTGCAGCCTAGGTATGCCAGTAAATTTCACATCCATTTTGAATGACATAAGACAAAATAAAAACTAACCCTAATTACTAACACTGCTGTCGTGTACAACAGGAGGGCCTTCACATACAGCAGGTGTGGACTTGCATGAGTCTGCAGGAGGGAGGGGCCTCTGGGACTACTGCCAGGCAGTAGAGCTGCGAGGCACATGGCTGGCCATTCATGTTAAATGGGCTGCATTGTAAGAACACATGAAGCAATGGGCTTTTGTGACGAGAGCAATTCGCCACAGCAGATCTCTTCAAATACTACTTTGTCAAAATTTCTAAAGCAGAACGGCTCATTGGGCAGCGCTAGGCCCTCTGTATTAAGCCAGTCTATTTCTTGTTTGGAATTGCTGTGATTCTGATCCTATAGTTTTAGTTTCTGAATCTCTTTTCTTGTGCTCTAAGGTAAACCAAGGTATAAAGTTGCCTGTCCCAACCAGCTGAAGCCAATCAGTGTGTGACAGTGAGCAAACCAGCCTTGAGCAGTTAGGTGAGGCTGGCTGAGTAAAGAGGATGTAGTGCAGCCTCTGAAAGCGTGTGTTCTGTTACAGTAGAGATGGAGGGGCTGTTCCAAAAATGCCTGTGCTTTATAGAAAGACAACGTCCATGTGGCTGAGACTTTAGAGCACAGTGCTGGTTTCTGAGTATGCACAGAAGGCCAGAAACCAGCTGGACCCTCTGTGCATCCGAACTTATAGTAGAGGACTTTGTGTCTGTCAGAAAACTTGCTGTTATTGTTGTTGTGATTGCTGGTCCTGAGGTTTGAACTCAAGACCTGGGTGCTGCCCCTGTGATTTTTTTGCCCAAGGCTAGCACTCTACTCTAGCCACAGTGCCATTTCCAGTATTTTTAGGTAGTTAATTGGAGATGAGTCTCACAAACTCTCCTGCTTGGGCTGGCTTTGAACTGGGATCCTCAGATCTCAGCCTGCTGAGTAGCTAGGATTATAGGTATGAGCCACCAATGCCTGGCTTAGAAAACTTTTTTCAAGAGTTATGAAAAGAATTCACCAACATTGGACTTGAGAAGATGAATTTCAAGTAAAACGTGGGAGTTATCTCTGTTAACTACATTCAGTGCACCTGTTAACCTTGTGCTAACACTTTGTTCAGTCATTTTTAAGATTGTTTCCCACCTAACTAGACTTATGCTGATACTAATATTTATTCATTATCTCTTGAAAACAAGAGTTGGCAAATAACTTAGTAAATATCTTTTGCCAATAGGTAAAAGCAGGCTTTTTCTTAAACAGCCAGAGAGTAAGCATCTTAGACTCTGTGGGCCATACTACCTGTTCCAGCCTCGCAGGCTGGAAACAGCCACAGACAATGTGAGGAACAAGGGTCATGGATAGTACTGATAAAACTTTATTGGCCCACAGGCTGTAGTTTGCCAACTTGATGATAGGAGAACCGAGTTTTTGCAAGTTCTTGCTAGGGAATGACATTATCTGTATAAAAGTTTTACCCATTTTGAAACCATGGATAGTTTTTGAAGGAGTTTATTTTGAAGGGGAAACATAGCAGGTGTTAGGAGGTTGTTTATCATTGAAGATTTGTGGGCCCACGGGCCAAAACTGGTACTTAGTTGTCTGTACCAGTATTGGCCTCCATACCTCTTCCTCCTGCCTCTCTGCCTCCTCCTACCCTTCTCTCTCTCTCTTCCTACCCACTTCATACATAGACATTTGTTTCTATTCGAAACACTCCAAAAAAGCAAGTGCATGCCCTGTACCCAGTTGAACTAAAAGTTGTAGTATCTTGCATGCTAAATGCAGTTAATAGAGCCTGCTGCAAGGAACCAACCTTTTTATCAGGAGTTGTTGCTTATGCACTTTTGAAGCTTGTTAGTCCTGGTATGTTAATGATCGTTTTTAAGAGGACATTTTCTAAAGGTGTTTTCCAGTGCCAGCCAGTCCCTTTCATTTCTTCAGTGCTTGCTGCATTTTGTTATGGACTCCTCAGTTCTGCTCATGCATGGAAAGTAGGAATTCCATAGCATCCCTATGCCACGTAGTCTTGAGGGAGTGTGCGAGATGAGCAGAGGCTTCCCTTCTTACAGGTGGGGTGGTGGTGTCTACGGTCCAAGGGGAGGTAGCCGACACAGAGCTGACGATGGGCACCTCCCCAGAAGAGCTCCTCTCCCTCGCTCCCTTAACAAAGTGCCCAAGCTGAAGTTTGCTCTTCTTGGGAGCTGAGCATTCTCTGAGGAGGATGTATATTCCTGGAATGTATTCAGAGATGATCAATGACTAACCCTGTTAACATGTAAAGTATACCATAGAATACTTGAAAGCTTAAATCATGCTTTGGTGGTGCAATGCCAAACACTATCACTGACCCATGCTTTCCAGTCAGCAAGCCAGGACTCTGTCTCTCGTCAGTAGGCTCCTCCCAGCAGTGCCCAGATCGCAGGTGCTTTTCTCTGTCCATGCCTCTGGAAGGCTGGGAAAGCACCACATAGGCCCTATGGCATCCAGCTTATTTCTCTTCAGCCTCTCCTTCAGCCCCTGATGTGCCCAGTAATGGAAAATGAAGTAGCCAGTTCCTAATACTATCAGGAAATTTGTTTTTTTTGTTTGTTTTGAATACACTAGTTGTTTATTCGAAGAGAACTTGCATATACACAGAAAAATATTTAAATAAATTGGTTTACTTATTCTGGTTAATGTAGGTCATGAACTACAGTAAATGACTGAAAGATTTTTTTAAGGTTTAAGACACTTAAAAAGTGTGTATGTTGAAAGTGCCGTTTCCCAGATGGATTTTTAGTGTATCTAGCAGGAAGTTGCTCCATTTTATAAGCAGAAAAGCCAGGAAATGTCATACGTAGAGGAAATAACAAAACAATTCAATTACAAAGGCTTATCCTCTAGGTTCTGGGACTTAATTGGACAAATGAATACATAGCAATATGTGGATAGAAAACGGCCTTCCGTTCCTGTGTTTAGCATGGGCGGTGGAAGCAGTTCTCTTCGATGACAGGGACCATTCTCTGTGAAGTGTTTTCTAGGCAGATCTCCCTATCCCTGCAGAAGAGAAGCTTCCCGTGAAATCGGAGGCTTTGTGGCCCTCAGGGCCACTGTGGGCTGTTATTATCAGCAGTAGAAATTGTGATACTTAAACAACCTGTTTCTTGTACCTTGTTACTCATGTCCAATAAAGGTGGGTGCTGCTGTCTTACTAACGTAAGAGAGCCTTCATTAGAGGGAAGAGAAATAACACACATTGATCACCAATTTTTAGCAAAAGATTGTCCTCCGTAGTTGAGAACTGAGTTTCCAAACCCTTCACTTTGCCGGAAGCTGCCAGGCATTTTGGTAAGTAGTGGTTTCGGCAAAGCAGCTTCTTGTGCCCACAAGAGAAGCCTCATAAAGGACCTCCGTGGGTCATTAGCAAGCCCGGAAGTCACCTCTGCTCTGTGGTGGGACACTTCTCTGGCTGCAGTGTACTAAACAGTGGCCGAGGGTCAGATGCATCGCCGCACGTCTTTAGTTGACTCCAAGCAGCCCGGTGTTGAGTGAGGCATAATAAATGAATGCAGATGTGTCGTCAAGAATTTTTTTTTAAGTCTCCAAAGTAACTTGTCTCACTTCTTTTAGGAAATGAATATTTTTGGAACACAGTGGTGTGTGTTAAGTTGCAGACAACATGCTCTGTGTCATTCTTATTGGGCCTCTTTGTCTTTTTTGTTTTGCAACCCAAATGAGATTTCTGGAAAATGGCGAGATCTCTCTTTTCCTAAATTGCCCACAAGCTATTGAAGCTCTCAGAGCAACAGGTAATAATGAGAAGGTTGCCTTGGGCTTCCTCTCTATTCTTGATGTCCAGCATCGCGAGAGTATTCCTGCTGAAATCCACCGACTCATGAAGCATTCCTCTGGCTGAGCTTTACTGAGTAGATGTAATCAAGCAGCTTTGCCATGTGCTTTTCCCATGGAGCCATTGTTTGCTACCAGTTTCTGAAGCAGGCCTACATCACTTACTCGGGAATGCCTGTCAGATGTCTGATGGGGATAAACCCAGTGGCTTCGGCTGGCTTCCAAGGCTGTTGCTTACTCATCATTTCAGTACATTACGATGCAACTTCTGTTGTCCTTGTTGAGACTGCCCCGGTATCTCAGCACGGTGATTATTTTCAGCCTAGAATGCTTGGGGAAGTCCTGAGCTTGTCTTTCATTTTAATGATTGAATGGTCACAGGTCAAAGTCTTGCTGTACTGATTACCATAATGCTAAGCTGGTCATAAGAGGAGTTATTCTCCAAGTTCCAGGTGGGAGGTTCAGAAATGTGTTCTTTGCCACACTCTGTAGGGAAGCAGTATATATATATATATAGCCTTGTACCTGTAGCAGCCATCATTTCTGGTCTGCACTTAATTGTCTTTAGAACCTAAAAGAAAGAATGTCTTACAGGGTGTGATTTAGGAGTAAGTGCAATTACAGTGGAACTTTCTTTCTTTTTTGACTTCTTGTTTTATTGTTAACATGTTGTACGGAGGGTACAGCTACACGAGTGAGGAGATGAGTACATTACCTGTCCATCATTGTTACCCTTCCCTTCCTTCTTGTTGTTCTACTATCCCTTCCCTCCCCCTCTTTCTTTTTTTTAATGACAACCTGGACAACTTTTTTAGCCCTGTATGAGCCTCACATTTGTAATTCCTTATGAGAATCAAAACTTCAGTAGCCTTTAGCTGAGTTTGTGGTAACATAAGTCAAAATTTTATTGAGTTACCTGTGTTCCAAGTTATAGAGATACACAAACCAAATCACAGGTACGGAATTTTCAAGTATGATTCCAGTTTCAAACTTTTCAAGTCAATATTTATCATGTCTATGTACTGAAAACTCAGTAGTATAAGTGAACTTGTTTAGTCTATTAATGTTGGCTTAAGTTTATAAAAATGACCTTTTGTTCTCCATTGCATTTTTCAGTTTTTGGATGTGAATATTTAAGAGAGATAATAGTAGTAAATGAGTAGAAAAATATCTGATATACTGGGCACTAGTGCACAAACCTGGAAATCCTAGCTACTCAGGAGGCTGATATCTGCGGATAGGGTTCAAAGCTAGCTCACACAGAAAAGTCCAAGAGACTCTCATCTCCAATTTACCAGCAAAATACTGGAAATGGAGACGTGGCTCAAGAGGTAACCATGAACAGAAAAAGCCAAACAAGCATACAAGACCCTGAGTTCAAGGCCCAGTACTGGCCTGAGTTCAAGCTCCAATACTGACAAGAAAAGCAAGAAAAGGAAGGAGGGAGAGAGAGAATAAATACCTCACAAACCATTAGAGAATGACATCGGGAGTGGTTATTGTTATAGAGATATGAAGGAGAATCATTCAGATAAGGTTCTGGCTTTACCCTACTTATTGGAAAGATTTATTAAGTAACAGTCATACTGTAGTAATAGGTCATATCCTTGGCTAATAACAAGGAAAATAATTTTTTTAACTATTTGAAACACCAATTAGTAATATCTGGATCTTAGAATTGGTTGAAAATTCTGGCATAACATTGTGTTACAGATCACTTTAGTAGTAACCATTTTCTGTTCTTTGGAAGTAATATAACTTTAAAATTATTTTATCCAATTGATATTTGATTTAAAACAAAAATTATTCAACCCATCTCATCCAAATTATTAACCCTCAAGTAACATAAAATTCTATTTGTGATTTCAAAAAAGTGAAAGTCTCAATTTCATGGAAACTTGCATACTTTTTATCAACATGATGTGTAAATTGCAAATTGGAGGATCTAAAAATCTTTGTCGATCCTTAAGCACATTTTTATGCATATTTTTCAGATTTGCCCCACAACATTGCAATTAACTATTATATCTTAGAATTGGGGAGATATAATGGTTGTCAGTTTTATTTCAAACTATGGAAAGTTTCCAAATTTATGTTTTCTATAAAAATGTTTTGGAAAAAAACCATTAAGTAAGAATTTAGAACAAGTCTGTGATATTCTGAGAAATAGTCTGCGAGGCAGTGGAGTGGAATAGTAAACTTTGAGACTTGGAAGTCAGACAGTTGTGGGTTCAAATCCTTGCTCTGCCATTTATTAACTATATGATTTGGAGCAGGTTGCTTAGTTCCTGTGACTCTTAGGTCCTGTGTATATATATTGAAGATAATGGCAGTATTGCGAGTTCTACATAAGGCAAAAATACTGAGGATTCTCTCCTGTAATAACTTTATCTATGCCATTTAAGTCATTTTAATGCCTTTCATAATGTTAAGGTACAGTGACAACTTCGTACTGAAAATAAGAATGAATTCTCCACTTTGTCTCAGGAGGTTTGAAAACTCAGAAAATTGGAAAATTCTCATTTTTCCTCTAGAGACAGGCTCTGCATGTGGTCATACGCATACACTCCTCCTTGGAGCTGTGAGAACTTAATTCAATTTGTAGCAGAGAATTTACCTGGTAACTTTAGGCCTTTGTGGAAAACTTGATTGGCTTTTGACTTAGTTCTGACAGAAACAGGAAAAATACAGTAGTATGAAAACCAGATGTGACCATTGTAACTCGCAGAAAGGTGTTTTAAGTTATAGTGCTACTCTATCCAGCTGAGGAAAAATCCTTTGGTATGCAACTGCATAAAACATGTCTGGTTTATATTTCACTCTCTGTTCTTTAAGAATTTCATCTCAACAGTAAGCCTAATATTTTCAAAACTTTTCAGTTTGTTCTGGAAACACTGTGAACAGATATCTTTGTATATATGCTGTCAGCTTTTTGAGTTGAGACTTCTTCAAACTCTAGAAATCTCATCAGCGATGGAGTCACTCTCGCCTCTTTGCAAGTGAGCCCTGTGCTGGTGCAGAGGCTCATGTGCAGCGCCCATGCTTGGGCGACCCGTCTGCACCAGCACAGGGACTGCATGGCCGGACGGGGCCGGCATCCATGCATGCCTTGCATTTCTCCTGGCAGAGGGATGTTAGCATAGATACTGCATGTTTAAAAATTGAACACAGACTAGAGCATGTTTCAATTTTTAAAGAGCTCTTTATTAAGTATGCATGCCCCAAATCAGGGACCTGTAGATTACACAATTCTGAACTATATATAACATGACCCACATTAGCCTACAATCTAATAAGCCACGGTATCCTTAATTATACACTTAAAACTAAGTAAGGTCTAGATCTTGCTAGGACCAGGCAGTGTGTGTGTGAATTGTGGTGGAGGGAACAGAGGATATGCATAGCCACTGCCACGTGTGTATGCACACCAAGACTGAGTGGGGTCTGGTCACGGGCAGCAAGTCAGACCGATAAGCAGGTTTTCACAGAACCATCTTTAGTGTAAACAATGAAATATTTTTCTTCTGAAACAGAGCATCTTCTCCCTGAAGAGATCGTATCACCTTTGCAGAATGCTGAGATATGATTCTTAGAGTAGTAAGTTTTTTAAAAGTTTCCTTAAGTTGCCGTAAGAGTGCGCGTGTCATTGCATCCACTCCCGGTGTGTCAGGCAGCAGTGGCTTCATAGGTTTTTTTCAGAATGTTCTCTTCCTGCCTTCTTAGAAAGTACAGCAGCCTTCATCTTAAGATAATAATTTAACTTGCTAGTATCGCGGAAGCAAACAGGAGAGAGCTTATCTTAAGACGTTCCCTTGTGCCAGTGACACCCTGAGAAACCACGGCCTTTCTGTGGCTGCCGTTATCACCCCCACCCCTGGGAAACAAATGTCACCATGGAACATGCAGAACTACAAAGTGACTTACATCTGATCATTCGACTGTTCAGGCAAACTTGTACTTTCTTGTCAGTATAGAGAGATAAACATATTTCCAACTGTTTTCCTGTCACCCATCTATTCTAGATGCCACATTAAAAGAATATTTTTAAGAGGCAAAGGCTGGGTGGTGCTTGCCTATCACCCCAGTACTTGGGAGGCTGTAGCAAGAAGGCAGTTGAGTTTAAGATCAGCCTGGGCTATGAAGCAAAAGAAACAGATTTGGAACAGAGGAAGATTTTTTTACATTGAAAGGCAGATTGGAAGTGGTGATCGGTACTGGTCAAGTTTGTTTACTGCAGTATATGTGATAAGTAGAGCTAAGTCTATCTTCCCTCGCTGTTGCCTCCTCCTGCTTTCCACGTGGGGCTGGAAGAGGAGCTCGAGTGTGGCTTGAAGTGCTAGTGTGGATCTAGAGGCAAAGAAGGACGTGTATGACCCGCTCAGGATTGCTTGCACCATTGTCTGTGAGCAAAGCAGAAGCTCAGTCTCTTGGTGTAGTCAAGACAAAGCCCATGTGTGTGCAGACCCCTAAGTTTACATCACCGCGGAGGGCAGTAATAATGATCCGCCAGGCAAGAGAGGTTCAGTATGTTTGTTACACTTCAGTGCCACAGACTTTGCCTTAGCTCTCTCTTGTTGCTTGGAGCAGCTAGTGTAGAACCAAGGGCTTATTTCTTTTATATCCCTTTAGGGTCTTGTCTTCCTCTCTGAACATTCTTCCCAACAACTGTTGGGAAGGTGTCTCCTTTGCCATCAGTCCTCAAAGGGTTTGTACTGGCTTCTCACAGAGGAGGGAACAAATGGTGTTAGCTCTATCCAGTGTCACCACAGCCTCGCTCTGTAGTTACCACCTGGTGTTTTGTTTTGTTTCTCTTCCAGAGTGAAAGAATTGAAAAAGGCCAAGGAACTTGAAGACATACAGCAGCATCCCTTAGCAATGTGACATTGCTTTTCAGACTGTTTTCATTTCTGTTTTTAGCAGAGACATGCAACAACTACACACATGCGCACACGCACACACACGCACACACACACACAATCCCTCTGCAGTTCGGGGAGATCAGCTGCAGGATTTTAACGGAATGTTTTGGTCATTGCATTTGCACTTTCATGGACAACTTTTAATTTGATCAGCAAGACATCTTGGAACTCAATCTTCTGTTGGATCATAGGAAAACAAGACACCAGGAGGAATCGAAAGAGGCTTCCTCTTCTTAGGAAGAAGTGGTTTTCCTTCTCATATAGGGCTGTATTCAAACATCGTGTGGAACTGTACAAATATTTATACCAAAAATATAGATAAGAAAAGGTGGGGAAACACTAGCAACAAAAAGGATTGCTGGGCCTGCACCTGCCGGTTATTTCCAAGAAGCTGAACCCTTGGGATTGATTCTCAGTGGAGGGCATAGATCACACAAACGTTTATCGGGTCCGCGTGTTCTCATTTCCTTCACTGTTTTGTTTGTTAGGGGTTTTGTTTGTTTGTTTTAATCTCTACAGCACACTTAATGCAACTTCTAAAATCTGCAGGTTGTTCATGTCTTGTGGAAGTTTGCAGAGGGCGGGTGTGTGGTAAACGGGTAATGCATGGGAGATAGGAGAAACAGCTTTCAGAGTTGACATTTCTTTTCTTGCCCTTGCACCTCCGAAGAACCTGTGAGGAGTCGTCACCTTGTCCCTTTCTCGTGTCCAGCACTTTAATTTTGGGCCTTACTTTCATGTGCAATGAGAATTACTTAAGAATTGGTAAAGCATGTAGCCTTTTTAGTAACCTTGGAAACATTTGTTGTTCCAAGGAATCATAAACTTTGCCTGGACATTTGCCACCTAAACGACCAGTGTGGTGCTGCATTCTGGCCAGTAAATTCCATGTGTTTGGCTCTATCTCATCCAAACCGAGTGGTCTCCATGTATATATAGAAGGTAGAAATGAGAAGTGAGAAAATATTTGAAAGGGATTATATTAATTGCTAAATATTTTATTCACAAAGATCAATAACATGGCAAGATAAAATTATCTGTATAGTTTTGTCTGAATGAGGGAGAAAAAAAGTGGATGTATTGTTTGTATATATTGTATATATTAAAACAAAGAGATATGTGCATGAAATCAAGAAAAAGAAATGAGCAAAAGCAAAGCATTAGTGGCTATGGTCTGTAAAATGAAACAAAAAAAACTTTATTTCACTATAAGAGTACTTTATTTTAAATGTTCTTTAGAAGAACATTTTGCTAACGCATGATTAAACTGCAAAAAATAAAAGAGCTACTGTATTTAGACTTAGGAAAAAAAGGCAGAGTAACATTACTTAAAAAAAGGATATGTTTACATTTAATTTTGGCTACCAGGAGTTTAGTTTATATTATTTAAAATTCTTTTGCCAACGGTGCCAAGTAATGTGAATGCTAATATTGCTTGAGAAAATTAAGTTACTTTTGCAAAACAGATAATCCTAAAATGAATCTGTCTATAACTTAACACACCACCCCCTCACTCCAAAAACAAACACTTAGAATAATCAGAACCTGACGAAAGAAGTAAGTAGTGTGAAGAGTAGAAAATGATCACATTTTCATACCATCTGCTGGAAATCAGAAGATGAAATCAAAAACTGCACAAAAAAGTAACTAGAAGTGAAACATACACGTAGACTGGTCTTGTAGGGATGCCATGTGAATTACTATTTCCACATAATGAGGAGCCAAAGAAATCTATTGCTTTTAAAAATTAAACTACTAATGTCAAATGGAGAGAATAAAGCTTGCCATTTGCTGATGCCAGTTTTAAAATTCCCAGGTGACGTTTGAGGATCAGTTGGTATAAAATGAGATGTTTTGACTTGGTTTGGGTGGCCAACTGTGAGTTGTAAACTCAAGGCTTGTTGTGAAGCCTAAAAATATTCACAGAGAAGCTTTTTTTTTTTTAAACTGGTGTCTTTAGAAGGAAGGCTGATACAAAAAGATTGTGGTAAAAACTGGGGTCAGTACTCTTGGTGCCTTTTCTATAATTGTACTTGTTTTTTAATTCCTTCCTTTCACTGCCAACCTCAAATTACTGTACAGTATATGTCTTTCTGCTTGTGATCAGCTTTGACAATAGTGACAGTCCCACCTCTTGCAGCCACCTGTACACTTGTCAATGGACCTGGCCCGATGTTGTCTTTGTGCGTGGGTTATGCTGCAGCTGTGCTGTCTCCCACATACGATGATTTCCCACAATTTGACCTGTTAGGAAGACACTTGAGTAATCTCAGAAACACACAGTTGCATTCATAACAGGAAAAGAATGTGAGAAGCCAGCTCTTTCAGAATATCCTATATTAATACTGTATTTGGGTACATTTATTCCATTAATTATGGTACAAATAACTAATTTTTGACCTGAGTAATGACCTCAGTGGATTTGCTTCAACCCTCACAATTGATTTTTTTTAATGTTTCACATTGCTCCATTATTAGCCAAATAAGTTAGAAAATTCCAGAACATAGAGACTTACATAGAATTAGGAGGTTCTTATGGAGGAGATAAGAAGTAGGTTCAAAACCTGCCAGTAAAAACTGTGAATCCTAGTGAGGTAAAAATGCACTTCCACTGAAACAAAGCATTTCTGACCGCTTTTTCTTTGGTTGTGAATCTTCCTTTCGAGTATAAGATGATAGATAGGTAAGCGCAGCTTTCTTGGATAATCTGAAATTCCCAAGTGCCAGGAGTAGGAGTTCATTATAAAATTAATAGCTAATCTTATTCTGTCTCCTGAAGATTTAATTGCTATTCTTGTTACCCATTCGAAATCAGCTGTACTGTGTGAACAAAATCAAGACAATAACACGAACCCCTCTGGCTGCACGGTCGCTTATGGCAGTTCCACACAGTAGTTGGCGCCCAATGGGGGTCCCTGAGACTTGCATGTAAAACTAGTCTAGATGTCTTCTTTTTTTGTAAGTTTTATTTTTGTATTTGTGCATGTAAAGCATCATTGAATCAATGGATCTGTTGAAGAACTCAGCTGCTGGAAACCATGCAAAATGTTTTGAATTGCCCTTAAAATATGGAAAATGTTTTCTGAATGCTTTATATTCTTTCTGCTGTAAATTAAAAATGAAGAAAATTTCCCCATAATATCGGTGTGCTTTGCCTTAACTTGATGGGAATTCCAGAACCCAAGATGTTAGGCGTATTTCAAACCAGATGGGGCAATTTTAAGTATTTCCCTCCTGTCCAGATAATGTATTTTCATACTAAATGGAACCACTTCAGGTATATCCCTGGGGGCGGGGGACAAACAACAGAATCACTTTCCCAGAGCTCTCCATCTATCTTCCATCATTTGTTTAATAAGACAATTCAGTTACTTGAAAAATGATACCAAGCTAAATTCATTTTAGATAAAACATTCTTCGATAGCTTTCAATAGCATTCTTTGTGCTCTGTCTGCTTTGTTTGATCCCCTTAATTGCAGACCCTGTCCTTGTCTCACTAGCAGTCAGTGTCCATCTAAATCCATGCCAAATGTTGCATCATGAATCGTCCCAGCTCCAAGTCCTTCAAGGATTTCTCGAGCCCACCGAGTGTAGGTGACATTTGTCTTGTTTGTCTTCACTGGGCTCACTGCACCCCTGCCCGGCCTGCACCTCGGTGCTCGCCACGTCCCTCCACCTCCATGGTTTTTTCCCCGGCCTCTGTTCTTCTCTTGCCTGGAGAGTTCTCTCTGGCTACTGAACTCCGGTTCCACCTCTGTGGCTCTCTTACATTTCCTTTCTCTCCTGCGTTGGAAAAGACACCTTAGTATTTTCTTCTTCCCACCATCTAGAGATCCATTAGTTGACCTTGGAGTGACTTGCTTGATGTAGGAGACTATTGGAAGGCATATTCCTGGTAACAACTTAAATACATTACACAGCGACGCTCTCCCGTGGGCCCGAATTTGAAGACCTACAGGTGCCAGGAGGGCCGGGGAACACGGGTAAGATCACAATCCCTAGCGCCGAGCTCTCTCCAGGTTATAACGATGGGCTGTGCGGTGCAGGTGAGGGGACCTAACGACCCGCCGTGTGACCAGCCACCCTCGGAAGGGAGCAAGTCCTGCCGCGTTAGGCAGGAGCACGTACCCCGGGTGGAACTGTCACGACCACAGAAATGGCCCGCTGTCCAACAGTCCCTTTCCAGAGCCTGGACCTCCGTTGGCTACTTTGGCGGACCGCGCTCCCAACGCAGCCCGCGGCCGTGCGGACCCGAAGCCCGGGCAGACCCCGCCGCGCAGATCCCAGGGGCGCGGAGGCCCCAGCTCGGAGCCCGCCCTCGGCGGGCCACGCCCCCACGCGCCACGCCCACCGGATACCACGCCCCCGAGGCCCCGCCCGCTTCCGGAGCGCCGTCCCTGGCCGGGCGCGCCCCGCCCCGGCCCGCTGGTGACGTCACTGCCGCGCCGCCCATCTTCGCGGCCTCCTGTGCCCACTGCGCAGCTCCGCGGACCCTCGGTCGCCCCCGCCAAAATGTGAGTGACGCAATGCGGCGAGGGGCGGGGCGGGCCCTGGAGGTGGCACGGCTCGCGCCGGGGACCCGCGCCCGGGACCCTCGCCCGCACCCCGGGGGCCGCCGCCGCCGCCACCACCGCCCGCCGCCGGGCCGCGGGCCGCGTCGGCGCGGGCCTGCGCGGGGCGCCCGGGGCCGGGGGGTGGGCGGCGGCGCCCGGGGTGCGGGCCGCGGACCGGCCGGGAGGACCCTCGGGGAGGGTCACCGGCCCCCGGGGCCCCCGCGGCTGTGGGGCGGACGCGGCGGGCGAAGGCGGGGCCGAGGGCTTCCGGGAGGAAGCGACTGCCCCACCCCGCAGCCATGGCTACTTCCCGGAGGTCCCCCCCGAGGCGGGGCGCCTGCCCGGTGCGTCCGCGGGCCCCAGGGGTGCGGGAGAACGGACCCGGGCCTGCGGTGAGGCCTCTGCCGACCGAGGGGACCGCGGTGCCCCCGGGCCAGGGGAGCAGCCGAGCTCGGGAGGTGGACTTCGCACGCAGTCGGCTCCGGCAAGGAAGCAGTCGTTAGTGGCCCTTGAAAGCCGTTTCCTGTGGTAACACACCAAGAATGTTAAGAATCACCAGGACTCACGCCCCCCTCCGGCCTGCCCAAAAATGTACCTGATGAGCCTCCTGTGCCAATAAGTGGATCCATGTCCGAGGACCTCGCTTTGCCCATCTGTAAAATGGGGGCAGCAGGAGGAGGTGATTCCGTGAGACACTGCTTACCCTCGGGCATGACCCTTAGCTACCAGCCCCTCTGCTGCCCTGGCCCCTGGTTGTTGACACATGCAGGTTTAAAAGGATTTAGCTGGACCCTGGTAGGTTATGCCTGAAATCTAGCTACACACAGGTGGAGGATGGTGGTTTGAAGCTAGTCAGGGCAGAAGAGCCTTTGAGACCCTGACCTACAATTAACCACCCCAAAGCTGGAAGTGGAGGTGTAGCTCAAGGGGTAGAAAGCCAGCCAGAGTGGAAAAAAATAGGGACAGTGCTAAGGCCTGAATTCAAGACCCAGTAATAACACGAAATAAATACTGTGCAGGTTGCTAGTGGCTCACCCCTGTAATCCTAGTTACTCAGGAGGCTTAGATAGATCTGAGGATTGCAAACTCTTTATCTCCAGTTAACCACCAGAAAATTGGAGGTGGTGCTGTGGCTCAAAGTGGTAGAGCACTAGCCTTGAGCTGAACTGCTCAGGAATAGCACCCAGGCCTCGACTGACGAAAAAAGAAAACTGAATCAGTCACTATTGTTAGCAAAGTACATGCTGAGTACTGTCTTCGATGCAGACAAAGAATTCTAAGACCCAAGTTATTAGAGAGGCATGATTTCATGTAGTGTCAAAACCTAGCATTCTGTAAGTCTTGGAGGCAAAATAGGACTTCAGAGCCAGAGTGAAGGAAAGAAGGCATTTGATGAAGATTGTGAAAAATGAATACTTTTTTGAGAGGAAGCCTTGCTTGTTAGGAGAAAGTACTTCAGTGAGAATCTAATAGAAGCTAGTAAACCTTCATTTTACATTCTGGTCACTTTATCATGTAATATAGTCTTAGAAATTATGGGGGAATTAAAAGTGGCATTAAGAGCCTTGTTCTTTACTGTGGGACTGTTTAGCTGTTTGTTTTAGTTCTGTGTAGGAAATCACCAGGGCTGAGTCTTGTAATAGCATCTCATAATTAGAGAAGTACATTTGTGGTCATGTTTACTCATACTTGTTCCTTTTCAATTTCAGGTCTGCAAGTGTGCCTTCAGATTCTGGCACTGCCACTGGCAGTAATCGAAGACTACAGCAGACACAAAATCAAGTGGATGAGGTATTATTGCTCCCCTTCTTCTAGTACTGGGGTTTGAACTTAGGGACTCAAACTAAGCTTGGCAGGACTACCACCACTTCAGCCATGCTCCAGGTAATTCAAATAGGATCTGATGGGGTTTTTTGCCTGAGCCAGCCTGACCTGTGATCCTTCTGCTTACCACCTATCCCTCCCACCCCCCATGTAAGTAGGATAAAAAGCACATACCACTGTGACCAACATTTTTGTTGAGATGAAAATTCCCTACCATTTGTCCAATCTGAATCATGATCTTTATGATCTCTGCTTCCTGAGTAGCTAGGTGTACAGAAGTTAGCCACTGCACCCAGCTCTAAAATTCTACAACACGAAGCAGGAAAGTCAGATTTCCTGGTTTCATCCTCATTTTTTCCAAATCACATATCTAGAGTATAGAGACCTTTTTCTAGTAACACTCCCCAAGAAGCACTTTATAAACTAGGGTAATAAAAATTTAAGGATTAGGCCTACAGATTGCTCCAGTGAGGAACAAGGCCTTCTGATCAGGTAACTTTTTCAAAATACTGTGTCATATAGCCTGCTTTACTCGCTGCCTGGCCTGACAGGCTCTCGAGTTCCTCTCTGGTGGTTGCCATGGACACACAGGAGGCAGATGCTGACAAATCGAGATAGCCTGACAAAGCTGTATTTGTAAGGTTTTTGAGCTAGAGGACCTTCACAGCCCTTTTTATTCTACCCTGAATAAGCTGAACTATGCCTAAGACTGAGAAATTCAGACTGGTATTTCTATGTTCCTAAAAACAGTCACTGTCCAAGATTCTTTGGTCTTTTTGCTTATAGCTGCCCTAAAGAAGAGTTGAGACTGTTAAATCATGTTTTGATTGGATGGTTCATTAACTTAATTCTGAAACTTTTGCATCTTCATAATGAAACTCATTCTAATTCTGTCACTTAAAATCAAATTGGAATTGGTCCTTTTTGTTGGGGGGTCAGGTGTACTGGTCCTGGGGCTTGAATTCAGGGCCTGGGTGTCCTAAGCTGCTAGAACCACTTGAACCACAGCTCCATTTCTGACTTTTTAAAAAATAGTTTATTGGAGATAAGAATCTCACAGACTTAGCTTGGGCTGGCTTCAAATAACAATCCTCAAGATTTCAGCTTCTTGAGTAGCTAGGATGACAGGAGTGAACCACTGCCGCCCAGTGGATCTTTTGTTGTTGTTCCTTTTTTTTTTTTTTTTTGGGTCCAGTTGTGGGGCCTGAACTCTGGGCCTGGGCACTGTCCCTCAGCTCTTCAGCTCAAGGCTAGCACTCTACCGCTTGAGCCACAGCGCCACTTCCGGCTTTTTTCTTTTTACTTATGTGGTACTGAGGAATCGAACCCAGGGCCTCATGCATGCAAGGCAAGCGCTCTACCACTGAGCCACCTTCCCAGCCCTGTTGTTGCTTTTTCTTTTATTGAGGTGAAATTCACGTAACATAAAGTGACACCATTTGAAAGTGTACAGCTTAGTGTGTTTATGTATTTTAGGGTACTTAGCATTTGTGCAGCTTTACCTCTTTCTACTTTCAGAACTCTCTTCACCCCACTGAGAAGTACCCTGTACTCACTCAGAAATCACTCCTTCGGGCAGTGCCTTCCTAGTAACCTGTAATCTGCCTCTTTCTCTGCATTTGCTTGTTCTGGGTATACCATAAAAAAAGAGCTGCCCAACATGACCTTTTTGTGTTGGGTTTCATTCACTCAGCATAATGCTTTCAATATTCCTCCAAGCTGTGGCACAAATCTGGACCTCTTTGGTTCTTGTAGCTGAGTCATAGTCCATAGTACATGTCGGCCACAGTGGTGAGCCATGTATCAGTTAGTGGGTATTCAAGCTGCTATGAATAATGCTGCTCAAAAAGCAGCCCAAGACCCCTGTAGCTGGGTCATACTGATGCCATCGTGAGGCACCTGTTTCTCCACATTCACATCAGTATTTGGATGATGGCCATCCTAGTGAACAGGAAGTGGTAGCTCATTGTGGATTTAAATTGCATTGGTGAATGATTAGTGATATTGAATGTATTTCATGTGCTCATTGGCCATTTGCATATCTGAAATAAAAAGAAACTATTCTCGTCTTTTTGCCTTTTTACTCAGTACTGAGGTTTGGACTCAGGGCTTTGCACTTACCAAGCAGGAGCTCTACCACTTGAGCTATACCTCCAGGTGTTTTTGCTTTTGTTATTTTTTAAAATAGAGTCTAGCTTTTTGCCTTTGCTACATTGGACCTTGTTCCTCCTATTTATGCTTCCTATAGTTGGTATGACAGTCATATGCCACCATGCCCAACCATTTATTATATGAGATGGAGTTTGATATACGTTTTACCCAGGAAAGCTGGCCTTGAACAATGATCTCCTAATATCAGCCTCCAGAATGGTTAGAATTATGGTGGGAGCCACCTTGCTCACCCCTTTGACTGCTTTTATTGTTATTGTTTGGCAGTTCTGGGGTTTGAACTGAGGGCCTTGTGCTTGGTAGGCAAGCTCTGCCACTTGAATCATGCCTCCAGCCCTTTTTTTGCTCAGAAGTAGGGTCTTTTTATTGAAAAGCTGAGAACTCAAAGCCCTAAGTTCAAGACTCAGTACCAGCACAAAAATAAAAGCGAGAGAAAATAGATAAATTAGGCTGCATAAAAATTAGAAACTTTGTATCGCATCAAAGTGTATTGTGACCAACATAGAAGTCATCCACAGAATGAGAGAAGACATCCATAAATGACATCTGATAAAAGCTTAATATCCAGAATACATAAAGAACTCTTAGAAGTTAACCAAAAAACAAAAAAAGACAACCTCATTAAAAACCTGGCAGAGGGCCAGGTAGGGTGGTGGCTCACAACTGTAATACCAGCTACTTTAGAGGCAGAGATTAAGAGTGCCATAGCTGAAACATAAGCAAAAATTTAGTGAGACCCCCCTTGTCCCCCATCTCAATCAATCAATCAATCAATAAGCCAGGCCTAGTAGTGTGTGCCAGCCATCCCAGCTAAGCAGGAAGTGTCAGAAGGATTTTGGCCTAAGGCAGGACTTGGATAGCCCACCGGAAAGGGTACCTCCCCCACCCCCCTTTGTTAGGGAAAGCTTGGCTTGAAGTAGTAAGTTGCCAACTGGCAAAAAAAAAAAAAAAAAAAAAATAGGTTTCCTTGGGAATATTGGTTCTTCCCTTCCTGACTTGTCATTTACTGTGGTCGGCCTGTTTAGGTGGTGGACATCATGAGGGTCAATGTGGATAAGGTGCTAGAGAGAGACCAGAAGCTCTCTGAGCTAGACGACCGTGCAGACGCCCTGCAGGCTGGAGCTTCTCAATTCGAAACAAGTGCTGCCAAGTTGAAGAGGAAGTACTGGTGGAAGAACTGCAAGGTGATTCTCCTGTGGCTGCGCACCCCGGGCCCCTGTTCCCAGAGGGCCGGTGGAGGCTCCACACACTGGACGTTTCACGAATCGAGGAGGTGGCTCAGCTTCCTGCATGGGGACACTTGGGCCGGCACTGAGGGCGCCCCACTTTCTGGCCCACCACTAAGAATCCCCATGTTTTGATCACAAGTGGCATGTACAGCAGGAATATCCCAGACCAGTGTCAGACCGCTGCCCCTTCTCAACCCAGACCTCCGCAGTGCCCTGAACAGATGGATAGGAAGACTGCCGTTGATGCTGTTGCAGGCAGTCCTGGGAACAGCTCACAGTTAAGGAAAGCACATGCTAGAAAGTTCCATTGTGCCCAACAGAAAAGACACCAGCTGCAGACAGCCTGGCCCCGTGGATTCTGTAGGTAGACAGTCAGTGTTTCCGGTTCAGATTCCAGTTAGCCTGCCTTCACAAATAAACTCTGAGACACATGGGACCAGCTCAGCAGCCCTCCTGGTGTGGGAAGCGAGGACACATGCAAGCACCTCTCCAGGGCCTCAGATCACTGGGACACACCTAGGAAACCCCTAAAAGCCTTTAGGCCTTGATAGAATTTATTCCAGTAGGTAGTGCACCTCAGTTTCTCCTGAGGTGACTAGAATAGTAGGTGCCCTTTAGTAAGACATCTGTCTCACACGGCGGCTCTTGTTCTATTTCAGATGTGGGCAATAGGGATTGGCGTCCTGGTGATCATCATCATCATCATCATTGGTGAGTCACTGTGTGTGCATAGATGAGCATGTGCGCAAGAACTAAGTATGAAAGTTCTACCACAAAGGGGGGGGGGTTACTTTTTTATTTTGGTCAGTTATGGGACTTGAACTCAGGGCCTGAACCCTGTCCCTGAGCTTTTTTGCTCAAAGCTAGCATAGCACTCCACCACTCCACTCCACCAGCTCCACTTCTGGCTTTCTGGTAGTTAATTGGAGATATGGGTCTCTTGGACTTTCCTGCCCAGCCTGGCTTTACACCACGATCCTCAGATCTCAGCCTCCTGAGTAGCTAAGATTACAGGCGTGAGCCACTGGTACCCAGCTCCCTGTTCTTGTTTGGCAACTGTTTTACAAACTTGATGGGTTTTATTTATTTCTTGGAGAGGACAGGGCTGATGTCGAGACAGGCTCTTGTTATCACTATCCTCTCACCTCTACCTCCTGTGCTGGGATTACAGGTGTGAACCACCACACCCAACTAGAATACTTGAATGTTGTATTATAAATGTCTAACATGTTTATATGAACATAAATCCTTGAGATGATGGAATTTCATATGTGGTAACTAGCCAGTTTTCCTCTCTGAATATTTTTCCGTTTGAACTCTGGCCTTTGCACTCTCAATTGGCTTTCCAGCTCTCAGCTGACACACTACCACTTGACTCACACCTCCAGCCTTGTTTTTTGTTGTTGTTCTGTTTTGTTTTGTTTTTTACTGATTAATTGGAGATGGGTTGACTTGAACTTGTCTTCTCAGGCTGGCTTTAAGCCATGATCCTATAGATCTCAGCCTCCCGTGTAGCTAGGGTTATAGGCCTGAGCCAGCTCTGAATGATTTCGTTGTTTTTGTTAATATTTTTATTTAATGACTTTGTTGTTGTTATGTGGTATTTTTGGAATTGAACCCAGGGCCTCATTCATGCTTGGCAAACACACTTACCACTAAGCCACAATCCCAGTCCTTCTGTTTTTAATATCTCTTATGAGAGAGAGAGAGAGAGAGAGAGAGAGAGAGAGAGAGAGAGAGAGAGAGAGAGAGAGAGTGTGTGTGTGTGTGTGTGTGTGTGTGTGTACACACTGAGGATTAAATTCAGGATCTCAAGCTTGCCAGGCAGAGGTGCTCTACCACTTGAGCCAGGCCCTCAGCACTTTCTTTTTTTTGGTCATGGGGCCTGAACTCTGGGCCTGGACACTGTCCCTCAGCTCTTTTAGCTCAAGGCTAGCGCTCTACCACTTGAGCCACAGCGCCACTTCTGGCTTTTTTCTTTTTGCTTATGTGGTGCTGGGGAATTGAACCCAGGGCCTCAGGCATGCAAGGCAAGCACTCTACCACTGAGCCACCTCCCCCGCCCCTTCCCTCAGCACTTTCTTGCTATATTTTTCAGATAGGTCTTGTGATTTTTTATTTATTTATTTATTTATTTTTTGCCCAGGGCTGGCACAGACCTTGATTTTCCTACCCACATCCTTCTGTGTAGCCTGGATTCCAGGTGTGATGTAGACAATGGTATTCTCTCTTTGCTAGGTTGTTAGAAGGGGTCTCTTAGTGGAATGTATGGTTACTGCAGCCTTGCTTCAAACTGTAGTCTCCTCCAGAACCTTTTGTCATGAGATTGGCTGTAGTCTCCCCCAGCCCCTTCTGTCATGTGATTGGCTGTAGTCTCCCCCAGCCCTGTCTATCATGAGATTGGCTGTAGCCTCCCCCAGCCCATTTGTCATGAGATTGGCTGTAGCCTCCCCCAGCCCTGTCTATCATGAGATTGGCTGTAGCCTCCCCCAGCCCCTTCTGTCATGTGATTGGCTGTAGCCTCCCCCAGCCCATTTGTCATGAGATTGGCTGTAGCCTCCCCCAGCCCTGTCTATCATGAGATTGGCTGAAGTCTCCCCCCCTGTCTGTCATGAGATTGGCTGTAGCCTCCCCCAGCCCATTTGTCATGAGATTGGCTGTAGCCTCCTCCAGCCCCTTCTGTCATGTGATTGGCCATACGTAGTCTCCTCAAGACCTGTCTGTTACAAGATTGACTGTAATCTTCTCTAGCTGTGTTCTGTCATGAGAATGGTTGTAGTCTCCTTCAGTCCCATCTGTTATTAGATTGGCTGCAGTGTCCTCCAGCCCCAACTGCCATTAGATTGGCTGTAGTCTCCCCTAGCCCTGTCTGTCATTAGATTGGCTGTACTCTCCTCCAGCCCCAGCTGTCATTAGATTGGTTGTATTCTCTTCCAGCCCTGTCTGTCAAAAGACAAGTCAGGAGTAGGAAGTCAGCCAAGTGGGAGTCCATTCACTTGTAGACCACAGCACAGCATGTGTTGTCACTGTATCTGTATTCAAAGACTAAAATACCTTTTTCCCTGTTTTTAAATCTCCCCTGCCCTGTAGTGTGGTCTGTCTCTTAATGAAGAGCCGGTGAAACTCAAGCCTGCTGTTGGGAATCCTCTTGAAGACTTTCGACTTAGAACTTGCTCTATTATCAAGCTTACCTACTGTTATTTGTAAAATGATTATTTTTGTTAGTTCACATACAGTTCAGTTTGTAGGAAATGTGCCTTTTTTGGAATATGCACTCCAAACTTGAGGTGTGGCCAGCCCTGCCACATTTTGCACAGTGCCTTTTTGCAGATTCACACGAGGCTGGAGAGGAGTTCTTAAGCTCCGCAGAGTTGTAACCAGACATAATGTCACAAAGTACCTGCATTGCTCCCAGATAGGGGAATGGTTCCAAGTTAGCTATCATGGATTGTACCTTCAGAACCACCTTTTAAACCTCACATAACCAGACTTCTATCTGTGCCTTCCAGAAAGAACACTACCATCTATTGCAAACCTGTGTCAGTCACAGGCTGTGCCTTATTTTTGATACATTGCTGGTTCCCTAGGCTAGCCCTTTCTTTTTTGTAAGCACTACTGACTCACTGTGTTTCAACCCATGTGCTGGTAAAGAGATAAGCTTTTAGATAGGAAGATGTTTTTCTTCTTTCATATCATTTGCTAAGATCTTACTTTAAGCAGAAAAAAACCTTTTTGAAAAGTTTTTATAGAACTCTATGACCAAAGCTTCTCTTTTGCCAAAAAGCTGAATACAAATGAATTTAGCAAAGTGCCAAATAGAACTTAAGGTGCCTTTCAGAAGGACAATGTTAATACTTGTACATCTCAGCCTTCCATGCCTGTGAGATGCTGTAGAGAAGGCGGCCTTCCTTCCTGACATGGCTTTTCCCACAGGGGTTAGAAATTCGAGCCTCTTGCCATCTTGTGCTGTGTACTCCAGTGTGCTTTTTAACAATTATGTGACATCAGTTCTGAAGCCCTCAAGTAAGTCCATCTGTGAACTCGATCGTTTCTTGGCCCAGTCTTCAAAGACCAGAGCTTTTGAAATTTGCTTCCTATTTTTACTCACATTCTACTTCCTAAATCAGTCTTCTAATTATGCTTGGGGTGAGGCTTTGGCCACCACGTGCGACTAAACAGTGGACAGCTAACCAGAGACGCTCGCTTTATTCAGTGTCCTACACTGCACAGGCTGCTGCTTTGGGAGTAGCTGTTGCCATCCGAAAGATGTTTAACATCAGGGTGTGGGCTTAAAGGAAGCAGAGGGAGGAGAAACACTGCACCTGCTCTATGGCCCTTTCTGTTAGAATGCTCTAAAGTTCTGGCTCACACACAAAACCGCCACAGCCCAGGAGGCCAGAACACAGTTCTGCTTCTTTAGTACTGCTCCCTGATCTCATTGAAATGACTGGATTTTGACATGCCTTGCAGTATACCCACTGTGAGAAAGCAGCTGTCAGGGTCAGGCCCTCAGTCCTCCCAGCCCAGGGGCTCAGGCTGGCCTGACTGAGACCTCCATGCTCTCCCCATGGCCCTGATACCCAGTCCCTAGAACCCACAGGCTCCTGTGTTTACATAATACCTGGCTGTGTCTGTGCATTTAGCTGGGAACCTTCCCAGTGTCATGACCTGAATAAAGCGTTTATAAACAGGAATCTGGCTCCTGTGTTCTTTGCAGTGGGACATATACACAGATATATCTGATCCACAGCCTAAAAAATGGTGTCCCTTGCTCCCCCCACCCCACCCGCATGAATCTCACTTTCTCCCCTCCTTGCACACCATCCCTTCCCAGGTTGGTGTTCTCTATAGCCCCATGTTTAAAGCATGGAGATGAGTGGGGAGCTGCCCCAACTCTGGTCACAAAGTTACCAAAATGTTTGGGATTTGGCTTTTGGGTTTCTTGGTGTTTGGGGAGCAACACACACAATTAGACTGCATAGTCAGAGGCACAACTAGATGGCAGTGAGTCGATGATGCTGTATGGGGAGTCTGGAGGGGCTTCTCCAGACAAGCTGCTGTTTTCATCTTTGATGTCTTCCTTCCCTTAAAACACTTCCTCTCTCCCTGTGACCCCTGCTTATGTTACAATACTTAAAAAACAGAAGGTACTTCCTCAAGTGCTGCAGACCACCATTGAGATTCTCACCTCATCTTGGGGGAGCAGGAGGGGAGGAGACTCCCGGGGAAGCTGGCTCAGGGGAAAGCTCAGGACTTCAACATGTCCTGCCCCCTTAGGGCAAGTCAAGGTGCTATTGGGCCCACTCCCTGCCCCCAGCACAGGCCCCTCAACCACTTTTGAATTCTGCCTTGTCTGAGGCCCTGGGTGAAGAGCTGGCTGGCTTCTTCCCCTCTCCCTCCTCACAGCCCACCTCTCTCCCTCCTACCTTCCAATCTGTGAGCCACACTTTACTTTCTCTCCATCTCTAACTTAGCATTTCTGAACTCACTTCAGGAGACGTTCGTGTTTTGTCTTTTTCACACTGTAGACTGGCAGAGTGGCAGGGACTTTGTTCCATCATCCTACCCCATAGGATTACAGCCATCCCTGCTCAGGTGTGTGCCTGGTGTTTGCTAAATGGAAGCAGTTTGGACGAACAGCAGAAAGCAGAAAAAACACTTAGGGCTTTCCCTACCCTGTGGCCCATTGTTACTGTGAGATTCCAGGGTGGGGTGCCATTTGGAAAATTAGGCCGTTTATCCAGTGCACAACTGATCACTGCATTCTTCCCCTCTCCCTTTATATAGAACTAACTTTCATTGAACAAATAACACCATCTTTGTATACTAGGTAGCAGAAGAGGTGCTGTTCCGCCCTGTACTTCTCAGAGGGGGGCTCTGCATTGGCCTTTCCTGAAACAGGTCGTGGACTCTACCACTGATCCACTTTCCCATCCCCTGAAACAGAGTTCTTTTACAGACACTTCCCTTCCACCATTAGCCAAAAAATCCCAAACTTCAGGTAGGCCCGAGGAGTGAACATGGGCCTGCATTCTACCGGGGTTGCTTTGGGCACGCCTCCTCCAAGGCCACCTCACTCCCCACTTGTTGAGGAGAGAACAAGGTTAGGAAAGATGCACTCAGGAAGACCGGAAGCTACGCCAAGGTCCCAGCTCCCCAGGGGCAGACACAGCCCCTAAGGAGAGCGCGAGGCCACCCTGGAGAAAGGGGCCGGGCCTCTGCTCACGTGGCTGCTCACGCCTCTCAGGCCCGCCTCCACGTGACTGGCAGCTCCTGTGTCCTATCACGGCTACTCCGGCTGCACGGCCCCGCCTCTTGGAAGTGGCGCCGGGGACTCGCACGGTCCAGGCCCGGGTGTCCTGGGGGCCACTCCGCCCCCTGCCCACGCGCTGCCAGCCAGGATTGGACGGGCGCCGCCCCCTGCCGGACTCCCGCGTTATGTAACTCGCTCTGGGGCCTCGTCGTCTGCGATTATGTAACCCTGGCGCCCCGGCTCGGGGCCCGCCCTCTGGCCAATGGGAGCCCGCTGCTGGTCGCGGCGGCCAATCGCGCGGTTCCGGGGCGGAGCCGGGTCCCGTGGCGCTCGGGGGGCGCGGGCCCGAGGACGCCCGGCACGCGGCCGGCCTCGAGACCCGGCGGCGCCGCCCGCGGGCGGGCGAGGGCGGCCGCCTGGGCTGGGCGAGCGCTCGCGCGGGGTGCAGCCTGCAGGCCGGGCGGTCCTCCGGCGACCCCGGAACGCGGCGCCGCAGAGCCGCCCTCGGCGGGGCCCGTGGGTCGAGGAGCTGACGGCGGTAAAGTTGGGTCGCCGCCGTCCCCTCCCTCCAGGCCGGGACCTCGGACGCCGCCAGCGGAAGGGCCCTCGGGGGGGCGGCCGGTGGCCGAGCCCGCCCGCCCGCCATGGCCGCGACGCCGGGGACGCCGGCTGCCAAGTGAGGCGCAGGACCGAGGGCAGCATGGACCCCCGGCGCGAGCCCGGCGCGCCGCGGCCCGGCCCGGGGCAGGGCGAGCACCCGCGGCGAGGCCCCGGCGCGGACGGCAGCCACAGGTGACACCCCGAGCCGGCGCCGCGCCCCAAAACCGGGAAGGGGAGCGGCCCCGGGCCCCTGCCGCCCCGCGCGGCAGCCTGGGGTCACCGGCAGGGCCCGGGGCCCCGGCGTGGCAGGACGGGCCCGGGGCCCCGGGGGAAGAATGGGAGAGGAAGGGAATCAACCTGTGACCCCCACCACCCCTGCGCTCCGAGACGGGCCCCTGCACGGGGGTAATAGCATTTTTCTCCATCTTCCAGTGAGCAAGAAGATCGAAACAAGGTTTCTGGAGAACTCATAACAGTTGTCCAAGAGATGAAAAAGTACTTGCCAGCGGAGAGACGTAATAAACCCAGCACCCTCGATGCCCTCAACTACGCCCTCCGCTGCGTCCACAGTGTACAAGGTAAAGGTAGTGCAGAGACTAGGTGACCTTCAAAAACAGCCTGCTGCTCGGCCTCGGTGGGGCTGAAAACAAGCAACTCGAACACTGATGATGTCATTAGTGCCTTCATTTTTCAAAGTTGAAAGACTTGGGGAACATTATTGGTCCCTTAGTTTAGTACCTTTGCAACGGTTTTGCTGATCTGTGGCCAGAGCTAGAACTTAGCATAAGCACATTCATTCTCAGTTCAGTGCCAGTGGCTCACGCCTATCATCCTAGCTACTCAAGAGGCTGAGATTTGAGGATTACAGTTCAAAGCCAAACTAGAAGCTAGGTGCTGCCGGTGGCTCACACCTGTATTCCTAGCTACTCAGTAGGCTGAGATTTGAGGACCACAGTTCAAAGCCAGCCTCCACTGAAAAGTCCTTGTGAGACTCTTATCTCCAATTGACTGCCATAAAACCAGAAGTGATGCTGTGGCTCAAGCTGGTAGACCACTTAGCCTTGAGCAATAAAGCTGGGTGATGGCGCCCCAGGCCCTGAGTTCAAGCCCTGCAACAAACAAACAACGAAACACAGAGAGAGAGAAACAGGAAAGAGCTAGAAGTGGAACTATGGCTCAAGTGGTAGAGTATGAACCTTGAGCAAAAAAGCTAAGCAAGAGCACCTAGTTCCAAGTTCAAGCCCCAGTACACACATACCACACAGAAACATTATTTAGGGCTGGAGATGTAGCTTAATGATAGGTGCTTGCCTAGCATGTGTAAGGTACTGGATTGGATAGATCCACAGTACTTGTCAAAAAGAAAGAGGGAGAGAGAAGGGAAGGGTTGTCTTCTATAGAGATTACAGAAGAAAATAAATTTGACTCGTTTTATCTTCCCCTGTCATATGCTTATTTTGATGATCTATCATGAATTTACCAAATTAAAGATGAGCCTTGCACCAGTGTCTCATACCTATAATCTCTAGACACTCAGGATGAGATATAAGAATCACAGTTCAAAGCTAGCTAGGCAGAAAATTCCTGGAGGCTCTTGTGTTTAGTTAACAAAATGCTGGACTGGAAGCTTTGTTCAAGTGGTAGCGTGCCAGTTGTGTGGAGAGAGAGGAGGAAAGGCCCTGAGTTCAAGTTCCAGTACCAGCATACACACACAAGAAAAGATAAACAATTTTAAATACTTATTCCTTTTTCTCTGACTTTTTTCATAAAAAAGTCATAGCACAAACATAAGTGCATAGTTTCTGAAAGCCTGTGTTTCCACAGTAAATGATGTATCAGATGTATGTATCTGAACATTTGGTTTCATTAACTTGTTTTTTGTTTTTGTCTGTCCTGGGGCTTGAACTCAGGGCCTGGGCACTGTCCCTGAGCTCTTTTCCTCAACGTTAGCACTGTACCATTTGGAGCCACAGCTCCACTTGCAATTTTCTGATAGTTAATTGGACTTCTCAGCCCAGGCTGGCTTTGAACTGCAATCTTCAGCCTTTTGAGTAGTTGGAATTACAGGCGTGAGCCATGAGTATGCCCTGCTTCGTTAACTTGTTTTAGTTTAATTCAGTACATCTTGCTCCCTGTGAGCTAGAGCATTCAGAATTCATAAAGTCCACAATCTTGGGTTTTGCAACTGTTAGTATTTTATATGCTAGCAGGAAATGATCTGGTTTTGAGGGAAGCACACTTATGGTGTCTATGTCCTAAGAAAATAAGCCAGCTTGATAATGCTAAGTGTAAGTGTTATGATTTTGTTGTCACTAGACTACCTGTTTATTTCCCTGTGTTTCTTAGCAAACAGTGAATTTTTCCAGATTCTCGGTCCGTATGGAGCAGCCCGGGCAGATATGACTGCGTACAGTCTGGAGGAGCTGGCCACTGTGGTTTCCCAGCACACTTTCAAGAACACAGTAAGAGCTCAGGCCTTTTGCCCTCTCCGCTCAGGTGACCTTTCCAGATGACCACCCCTAATTGCCAATTAAAAAGAATCACCTGGGATTGGAGGCGTGTCTCCATTGCTGGATCCCTAGCCAAAGAGCAAAAGCATCAAGAACCAAGTTCAAGTCCTGGTCTTGGACCTAAAAAAAAACACTGAAAGTTTGGCTAACCAACAATTGGAAGTGAACTAAGGAGAAACTTGCTAAAAAAGACACTTAGCTGTTTCTCCTGCCCTTGATAAAGAAAATGTTTTAAGAAACAGAAGCAGCAGGTTGTATGCTGTGTCGCGGTTTCATTTGCTTTGGTTGTTAGTTGCTTCTGTCTTAGCATCCTTTACCTCTCTCAAATGAAGAAAAGCTCTGCAGAGTAATTTCCTGCATCTTATCTAATCTCCAAATTGTTGATTTCTATTTATATCATTCTTAGTTCCAATACCTACTACAAGTTGTAACAACTGGATTTTGTAGAACAGGTGAGTTGAGATGTTGTAAATTTTTTTTGTGAAAATGTAGAAGGGCCCTTTAGTGTATCTTTTTTAAATGTCCTCTTGATGATAATTAAGCCTCATTGATCCACTGGAGCTCACTTAACTTGATGTTTAGACCCCTAGCATCATTATAACAATGACTTTATGATGTTGCAATATGACCTATACATCGTTATAATGGAGCTTATTTTACTAACTACTATATACTCAGAGTATAGTAGTAAGAGCTATGGAGATTAAAAAGAAAAGGTTAAAAAATTGCTCTCTAAAATCTTTATGATAAGCTGGTTATCAGCGGCTCACACCTGTAATCCTAGCTAATAAAGAGGCTGAGATCTGAGGATCTGGGTTTGAAGCCAGTCTGGGTAGAAAAGTCCCCATGAGACTTAACTCCAGTTAACTATTCAAAAACTGGAAGTGGTTCTGTGGCTTAAATGATAGGGTAGAGCAAGAGCCTTCAGCACAAAGAAGCTCAGGGACAATGCCCAGGCCCTGAGTTCAAATCTAACAACTGTCAAAAAAAATAAAATTTATGATAAAGCTAGAGAGGAACTCATGGCAATGCTAGCAAACATGGCATTTACACATCTTAACAAACTAGGAACAAGTCAGAGTGCAGTTCGTATGTATTGATGTCTCTCTCCAGGATGATCTTGAACTTGGTTTTAAAGCACAGACTATGTTGCTCAGAAGTCAGTCCCTCTGGGAGTAAAGCCCAGTTTGTAAAGGAGAAAATCAGAAATCTGTGCCATGAGTGTGTTTGGTTAGGAGGAGTTAGTGGTTTTGGGACAGAAGTCAGGCTTGCAGAAGCTACAGTGAAGGTTCTGTGATCATTTAGAAGAAGCAAATATAGAAAACTAGGGAGGTGTGTTGCCTCTGTAGGACACGTGTTGCATTCTAGGCTGTTGATTATGGTAGAAATTAGAAGAAATTTACTTTCCAGGAAACATTGCATCTCAGAGTTTGCCTTCATTCTCTGTGCTTTCACAGGATTCCTTTGCGGCAGTATTTTCATTTCTCTCTGGAAGGCTGGTGCACATTTCTGAACAGGCAGCTTTGATTCTGAACTGTAAGAAAGATTTCCTGGAATCCTCTCACTTTGTTGACCTGCTCGCTCCACAAGATGTGAAGGTGTTCTACACGCACACAGCTCGAGCTCAGCTTCCTGTCTGGAACAGCTGGACCCGAGGAGGTATGGGGCCAGGGGCCAGGGTTTGATGACCACTGCCCCCAGCTCAGACCTGATCTTACAGAAGGAGTGCAGAGCGTAATGCATTGTTCAGAACATGAAAACTATATGGTGCCGGGATGCAACCAGGAACAGGACAGACGGAGCATGTGGCTTGCCAGCTCCTTCATGTTTTCCTTGAGCAGCCCCCGTGTGTTCTCAGCCATGGCACACTCAGCCCTTTCATCTTGCTGATGATGCTCGCTGTGGTGTAAAAACTTAATGTATTTGAAATGATAATGGTATGACATGTGTCTAGTTGGCACGTAATGTCTTTTTTTTTTTTTTTTGGGTCCGGTTGTTGGGCCTGAACTCTGGGCCTGGGCGCTGTCCCTCAGCTCTTCAGCTCAAGGCTAGCGCTCTACCACTTGAGCCACAGCGCCACTTCTGGCTTTTTGCTTATGTGGTGCTGAGGAATCGAACCCAGGGCCTCATGCATGCAAGGCAAGCACTCTACCACTGGGCCACCTTCCCAGCCCCACGTAATGTCTTTTTACCATATAAATCTCAAGAATTCTGGCTCTGACCAAGAGCAGTTTGTAATCCTCACACCCACTGTAAGGTTGCACTCATGTTCTGATTTTCAGTCTTTTCCTTTGAGCTTCAAGGAATGAAGGCACAGGAAGCTATACACTCAGCTGTCGTTGGCCTTTGGTCCTGTGTTAGAACATGTCTTTACTCGGTGATGGTTAAATGAGCCTCTCAGACAGCTCTGATGCTGTTTCTTCAGCACCCATTTTCAGAAACAAGAATTCACTTATTATCTGGGTGTTGAATGCCTCATGAGCTCGTGGACACTGAAGTCACATAGTCTCCTCGCAGTGCTGCTGGGGCTAGCAGTGAATGCAGTTAGAGTTTAGGGTCTATGCCACAGAGAAGCAGTGTGAGCATGTTTATTACAGTACAGCATCTTTTCTGATTGTTCCTATAATCCTTTCCTTAGAATCGCACAAGACCTGGCCTCCTTCACTATTTTACTTCTGTAGGAATCTTATTGTTTATGAAGCCTACAGGGCATATTTTTTAAACTGCTCCATTTTTCATAGGTCTTTTTACCCAGGACTTTTTGCTTCAGTACACAAATGCCCCAAAATACTCAGAGAGGTCTCCTAGAAGACATACAAATAAGCTGGATACTGGTGGACTCACACCTGTAATCCTACTTACTAAGAAAGCTGAGATCTGAGGATCACAGTTCAAAGCCAGCCTGGGCAGGAAAGTCTGTGAGACCCTTCTAAACCACCAGAAAATCAGAAGTGGTGCTGTGGCTCAAGTGGTAGAGTGCTTGCCTTGAGCTGAAGAGCTTAGGGACAGCGCCCAGGCCCAGAATTCAAGCCCACAACCAACCAAAAAGAAACAATAAAAGGGGGGCTGGGAAGGTGGCTCAGGGGTAGAGTGCTTGCTGTGCATGCATGAAGCCCTGGGTTCGATTCCTCAGCACCACATAAGCAAAAAGGAAAACTGGAAGTGGCTCTGTGGCTCAAGTGGTAGAGCACTAGCCTTGGGCTGAAGAGCTGAGGGATAGTACCCAGGCCCAGAGTTCAGGCCCCACGACCAGATCCCCCCCCCCAACAATCAACAAATACTTGTGTGAAAAGATTCAGCTTCCTCACTTGGCCCTAAAGTAGGCAAATTTATTTCTAAATTGCCACCTCATAAATCTAACTTTGGTGCAGACTGTTCACCTGAGCATAAGAAAACATAAGTAACACTGTAAGGTAGTACAGTTTTCTGGAAATTAGCAATAATGATGAGAGGCAAAATGATTATTCCAGTTGAGCTAGAACACAACACATTGAATGTTTCTGAAGAGCCAGGCACCAGTGGTTCATGCCTGTAATCCTAGCTCCTCAGGAGGCTGGGAAGCCAGCCGATATAGAGAATTCCAAGACTCCACCTCCAAAGCTGCTAGCAATAAGCAGGGAGGTATGGCTGCTGGAGATACAGCTCAAAAGGTAGAGTACTAGCTAAGCAATTGTGAGGCCCTGAGTTCCAGCTGTGGTGCTAGCACACATACACACACATACCAAAAAAAAAAAAAAAATCCTAAGTGAAAAACTCAAGTTTATATATCGTAGAGCTAAAAGCTGAAAATATTTTAAATTTCCAATTACTGAGAAATGTCCACACTATTTCAGTGAAATAGACTATTAACTGGCAAAATAATCGTCATCAAAAGATCATTATGGTAACATTTAAAGTAATGAATGTAGCGAGAATAAGGATAAGACTATTAGAAGTAATGAAGGGAAGTAAAAGGCAGACACTCTGTTGCCTAAGGGTTGCTGGAGACTAGCAAAGTCTACTAAAGAGTGCACTTTCAGGGGCTGGGAAGGTGGCTCAGTGGTAGAGCGCTTGCCTTGCATGCATGAGGCCCTGGGTTCGATTCCTCAGCCCCACATAAGCAAAAAGTAAAAAGCTGGAAGTGGTGCTGTGGCTTAGGTGGTAGAGCGCTAGCCTTGAGCTGAAAAAGCTGAGGGACAGTGTCCAGGCCCAGAGTTCAGTCCCCACGACCGGACCAAAAAAAAAAAAAAAAAAAGAGTGCACTTTCAATCAAGAGCAGCTGTCTTTAAGGAAAATGGTTTGTTAATTTGGTATTAGAGCAAGCTTGAGTCACTGAGCAGAGCTGCTGTAGGCAGGGAGAGTGACAGTCGTTCTCTATTTCAGCATCCCAGTATGAATATACCCCGGTGAAACCCTTCTTCTGCAGGATCTGGTGAGTACACACCTGTGGGGACTAGAAATGATGGTTACACTCTGGTCTCATTCAACACTTATGACTTGTATTAAGCTAGACTTTGTTGTATATTTTTTAAAAAGTCTTGAAGCCGGGGGCCAGTGGCTCACTCCTATAATCCTACCTACTCAGGAGGTTAAGATCTGAGGATCACGGGTCAAAGCCAGTCCGGGCAGGAAGGTTTATGAGACTCTTATCTCCAATAAGCCACCAGAAAACTGGAAGTGGTGCTGTGGCTCAAGTGGTAGAACACTCACCTTGAGCTGAAGAGCTGAGGGACAGCGCCCAGGCCCAACGTTCAAGCCCCATGATCCACAAAAAAAGAAAAAAAAGCCTTGGTTCTTTTCATGGGAATTTGCCTATGGATTGAGAAGAAAGAAGAATGTATTCATGAGAAAATAAGATAATTCAATAGGAAGAAACAAAGAGAAGGTGATTATTAATCTTACTTGTGTGTGAGAATCACTGGATAGGAAGTACACTAAAATGACCATAATATGAGGGCCTTTTGGTTAGCTTTTTTTTTTGGGGGGGGGTGTCGGTCATGGGGCTTGAACTCTGAGCCTGTGCGCTGTCCCTCAGCTCTTCAGCTCAAGGCAAGCATTCTACCACTTGAGCTACAGCATCACTTCTGGTTTTCTGGTAGTTTGTTGGAGATGAGCATCTCATAGACTTTCCTGCCCAGACTGGCTTTGAACCTTGCTCCTCAGATCTCAGCCTCCTGAGGATTACAGGCCTGAGCCACCTGCGCCCAGCTTGGTTAGCTTTTTAAAAATTAACTTTCAGTGTTTTCCCCCACTCCGTCACTGTTCAATTTTTGAATTTTATTTCTTTTAGGCAAGAGGGAGGATTACATCCTTATTTCCATTAGGAAAATATTACTGATAAAAAATTTTGGCCCATTTCCTTCTCCTTTACCTGTACCGTTCAAGTTTAAGAACTTTAATTTTACCATATACCTAATACTCATATTTCATATTAAGGTAATAACATATTTTTCTTTATTTTTAGTTATTTGAATAACTATGTAGTTAGGGTCTCTCTGTATATTCATAATTAGCCACATGAGTATACAAAGGTGTAATTTATAGCATCAGTAACTTCATTATCCTCATTATCTAATCTTTCCTGTGATAGGGCCTTTCTACAATAACCAGAGATTTTAGTTATACTTCCTAACACTCATTTGTAAAAAATCAGGATGTTAAAGATAGGATGAGAACCCCTGTGGTTCTCCACACTGAGGCCACTTACCGTGAAGCTGCAGGGAGAGGCCCTTGGACACTAGCGCTTCAATTTCTTTATGTAAGCCACTCTTGCTGGAAAATTACTCTTGAAAAATTGTTTGTGGATTTCATTGACAGTATCAAAGTCATTTGTGTCAGCCAGCGAGACAGTTGCTTTCACAATATTAGTGAGGTCACAGCTTCAGCTTTCAGAATATCACCCATGTGTGTAAGGGCTTGTTTCATTTCTTCTACTACCTCTCCTGGCACAAGCTGTCTGCTTGAAGGGTCCATGCCTACCTGACCTGAAATGTACATGGTGCAGTCAACTAACACACTTGACTTCGGCCATCAGAGATGGAATGGTAGGCCTTCTCTCTTGTGGCCAGTCCAGGGGAACACTGCACTAGAGAGACCCACTCTCTCTCTACCTCAGACAGACCAAGCCCTCCCTGTGTCCCTATCTAATTTTTTAAAATTTTAATAGCTTATATTTACTGGAAGGGTTTAACATAGAAAGTGAACTAAAAGACAATACAGTAGTTTCCTGATCTCCCCAGTATGTGGTTCTGAAGAGACCACTCTTGAGTTGATACTGTGTATGCCCAGGATGTGAGAGTTCAGACTGAACCACAGTTGTGAGAGGCAACTTTCCCACGACCCCCCCCTCCCAACTTCCACTTGAAGCACCATGGCACCTTTTAACAGATTTATCACTTCTATTAAGCACATGCACACCTCTTGGGCTCCATCTGCTTTGTGGGAGGCAGATCCTCATAAAGTGAAATTCAGGGAGGCACTTTGAGAGCACACAACGACTTAACACAAGCAGTGGCAATATAGGCCTGACCAAGAGCTGAGCTATGGAATTTGTACATGGGAACTTTAAAGTTTTATTTGTTTGTTTTATTGTTGTTGACTGTCAGTTGTGGAACCTGAACTCAGAGCCTGGGCGCTGTCCCTGAGCTCTTTTCCTCAAGGCTAGCATTCTACCACTTTGAGTCATAGCACCACTTCCAGTTTTCTGGTTGTTAATTGAAGATAAGAGTCTCACAGACTGGGGCTGGGAAGGTGGCTCAGTAGTAGAGCGCTTGCCTTGCATGCCTGAGGCCCTGGGTTCAATTCCTCAGCACTACATAAGCAAAAAGCCGGAAGTGGCGCTGTGGCTCAAGTGGTAGAGCGCTAGCCTTGAGCTGAAGAGCTGAGGGACAGTGCCCAGGCCCAGAGTTCAGGCCCTACGACCGGACTCCCCCCCCCAAAAAAAAAAAAAAGTCTCACAGACTTTCCTAGCTGGACTGGCTTTGAACCGCGATCCTCAGATCTCAGCCTCCTGAGTAGCTAGGATTACAAGTGTGAGCCACTAGCTCCAGGCTAAAGTTGTTTTAAAAATATTTTTACATTAAAAAAATTGTTCTACTGTTCTTGGTCAAAAATGCATGTAATAAATCCACGAACAAGTGGGCTTACTGTTGACCAAAAATTTAGTTGATTTAATCTTCTAAATTTTTTTCATCTTCTAAATTTAATGAGAATATTCTAAATGATAATATTACTTCATAATAAAAAGAGAAAATGTTTTTGAATGACATAATGATTAATGTTAATATTGAAGTGCTTATAATGGGTTGGTACTGCACTCTGTGAAATGAGGGAGGGGCTGGAGCTAATAGCCAGCTGAACACTGTTAACAACCCAGCTGTCACTATGAATAACACTCTCTCAGACAACCACGTTAGTCCCCTCATGAGGATGGTGTCCCTATGACACAAACACCTCTTGAAGTGCCTGCTGCCTTCAGTGAGAGATGGAGACCCAGGCTAGCACAGCCAGGGGCAGGAGAAATATTCTGTGTATTTTACCAGGACTTACTAATGAGTTAGATTGGAGTGTGAAATCAAAAGAGCCACTGCTGACAGCAGGGGTGTGGGCTAGGATTCTTCACTGAGGTGGAAAAGGTAGGAAAAGCAGCTTCCTGGAGAGAGGCAGGAGGAACAGCACTTAGTTGAGACAGGTTCTGTTTGAGATACAGGTCACGACCAGGCCAGAGATGCATATTAAGAACATGAGTGTGTCAATCTTGTATAGAAGCCTGGGACCAGATGAGCCTAGAAATAGGATGGAGACCAGACAAGTTCCGAGGGGGGCTTGTAGGCAGGCTCAGAAGCTGGTCCTCCCAGTGAGTGAAGCAAAACACGGTCATGGGAGAGGATGGGAGGAAAGCAGAGACTGCGTGGACAGCAGCATCAGCAATCAGACCTCCTTGAGATTAGTGTTCTCAAACCTGATGGTGATGGAGACATGATTGGTAGGAAAAGAGGAACATGAATTCTCTCATGGACATTGGACTTGTCCAGTTGTCCACCATCTGTGTCCTTTGGGCAGTGGGGTAAAAACTTGTATCATCACTCAGCAGTGGAGCTCCTCCATGAGAGTTGGGAAGGGGGATGGTGTCAGGGACCAGGCTGGGGAGCTGAGCTTTATCCTTTTTTTTGTCACTCGTGGGACTTGAACTCTGGGCCTGGGCGCTGTTCCTGCGCTCTTCAGCTCAAGGCAAGCACTCTGCCACTTGAGCCATAGTGCCACTTCCAGTTTTCTTGTGGTTTATTTTGAGATAAGAGTCTCATGGACTTTCTTGCCTGGGCTGGCTTTGAACCCCAATCCTCAGATCTCAGCCTCCTGAGTAGCTAGGATCACAAGTTGGCTGTGACTGTAGGGGAGCTGACTTTCTGTTGTGGCAGTTCAAGTGAGGTGAGACCGTTAGGCCAGACTGGGAACTTGGGGCATGGAGGTCAGAAGTAAGTCATGGAATAGTTCTCCCTGTTTTACTTTCATGGTGACATGAACACTGTTCCATAGAACCTCTTACTTCCTGACTAGTCAATGAGACCATTGCTATCTGGAGCTAAACTTTTAAATTAACCTTCCCCACCTGTGGAAAACAAGTATATGAGTCTATGTGATACATACACGCCATTGGGAAATGCCAATCAACCATTTCCCCAGCCTGTTTGCAGCAGGCTAACTGCATTGTGTCCAGCCTGATCTTTTTATCTTTTCAGTGGAGGCCGAGACAAAGTGCAAGAGAAGCATTACAGCCCGTTCCGGATCCTCCCCTATCTGGTTCATGTACATAGCTCTGCCCAACCCGAATCAGAACCTTGCTGCCTCACACTGATTGAGAAGACTCACTCTGGTTATGAAGGTGAGACCAGAAGTCCTGCGTGTAGGGAAGAGACAGAGATCTCTATAGAAAATCTCTATAGGGATTTTAGTAAGTTCTCTGTTTCTCCAGCTTGTCCCCTTCCTCAGGTGTCTCCTTCACAGACAGCAGACCTTGTTGTCTATGCCTAGGGCCAGGGGAAGACGTAGTCCTCTAGTTCTTCCTCCACTGGAGACATGCCCTGGGCCCTTTTTTGCTATCTTAATGAAATAAGTGTACTAAAATTCTTGCAAGAGAAGCCATAGTACAGTTTATATCTTCTGTGACATAAACAGAAGATCCAGCGTGGTCGTTTTTAGTGGAAATACAGCATCTGGAAACTCCAGGTACAGCCATCCCACCTGACTCCATTGTTTTGTATTAGCAAAGAGCATTTATAGAAAGGCATTGCATTGTGGTATTTATGTACATGCATGTAATGTGTTCCAGTCATATTCACCCCTCTGTCACTTAGCCTTTATTCCTTCTCCTTTGTTCATTTTTGAATGGTTTTATTGTTATTCTCACCTATACAATTTGATCATATCCATCTGTCCTCTTTTTTTCCCCCTTTACTCCTACTGGTTCTCTCCCAGTTTCCCTTTTACAATCATATTATTATTTTAGGTCTAGATTCTGCATATGAGCAAAGATGTGGTATTTCTCTTTCTGAGCTTGGCTTAGCTCAACATGGTGATCCCCAAGTTCCATCCATTTTCCTGCAACAAAAGATATCATTTCATTCTTCTTTTTGGCTGCATAATACTCCATTGGGTATATATGCCACATTTACTTTATCCTAGGTACTTTTGGGTACCTAGGCTGATGCCATAGATTGGCTATTGTGAACAACATTGCAATAAATGGGAATATTGGAGGTGTCTCTTTCTATGTCAACTTATATTCATTTAGATAAATGCTCAGAAGTTGTATAGCAGGATCATAATTTAGTTCTGTTATTATGTTTCTGAGTAATCACCATTGGATTTCCATAATAGCTGCACTGATTTGCATTTATATTACCATCAACACTGTGTGAGGGTTCTTTTTTATGCCTCGATCCTGACAGCCTTTGCTGTCATTTATTTTCTTGATGATAGCCATTCAGATTGAAGAGAGAAGGAATCTCTGTCATTTTTTAATTTCCATTTCTTTTAGGGCTAAGTATATAAAATATTTCTTACGTATTTATTAACCATTGTCCTTTTTTTGAGAATTGTCTGTTCTAATATTTTGTCCATTTATTAGTTGAATTATTTGTTGTTCATATTTAACTTTTTTAGCTTCTTATATATTCTGGATGTTAACCCTTTGTCCAGAATTTCCCCCAAAATTGTTTCCTTTGATGTACAGAAGTTTTTTTTTTTTTGCTTTGATGCAATCCTATTTGTCAGTTCTCTTACTTCCTAAGCAATTGAAGTCTTATTCAAAAAGCCCTTACCTGCATATATATCTTCAAGTGCAACCTCTATGCTCTCCTGTAGTAGTTTCAAAGTTTTCAGGTCTTAGAATGAGATCTTTGAGGAAGCTAGCTGTAGAAAGATCTTTGATTCTTTTTTTTTTTTTTTTGGTTGGTCTTGGGCCTGAACTCTGGGCCTGGGTACTGTCCCTGAATTCTTCAGCTTGAGGTGAGCGCTCTACCATTTGAGCCACAGTGCCACTTCAGGCTTTTTCTGCTTATGTGGTGCTGAAGAATTGAACCCAGGGCTTCATGTATGCAAGGCAAGCACGGTACCACTGAACCACCTTCCCAAACCCCTTTGATTCATTTTTTTTTTTTAATTTTTTTATTGTAAAGATTCTATACAGAGGGTTACAGTTACATGAGTGGGGTAATGAGTACACTTCCTCTTGAACATTGTTACCCCCTCCATTGTTTTCTCCCTACCATCCCCTCCCTCCCTCCCTTCCCCAAGGTTCTTTTTTTTTTTTTTTTTTTTTTTTGATTGTGATTAAGTGATTACTTAATTTCCGGAAATTCACAGTATTGTGGAATAATGATGCTCATTTAAAGTCACACGTTCATTCTAACTTTCCTGGAGCAAATTGTCTATCACAGTCTGTAATATATAACGGTGTTCATATGTTATATACCATACACGTGATCAGCAGCATGGGGATATTTAGTAGTGGTTCAACCAGATGAGTGGGAGTTCTTTGTTTCTTAAGTCCTGTTAGTTTTGTCATATCACCTAACATTTTGGATTTATCATCCGCTTATCAGGGAGACCATGTACTGTTTGTCTCTTCGTTCTTGGCTTACCTCGCTCAACATGATTCCTTCTAGCTCCATCCATTTCCCTGCAAATGCCATTATTTTGTCATTTCTAATGGCTGCATAATATTCCATTGTGTATAGATACCACAATTTTTGGATCCATTCATCTGTGGTGGGGCATCTAGGTTGTTTCCATATCCTAGCTATTGTGAACAGTGCTGCAATAAACATGGAGGTGCACGTGTCCTTGTATATTGGTTCCTGTTGTTCAGGGTAGATGCCTAGAAGTGGTATGACTGGGTCGTAAGGGAGGTCAATCTTTAGCTTTCTAAGGACCCTCCAGACTGCTTTCCAAAGTGGTTGTATGAGTGTACATTCCCACCAGCAGTGTAATAGCGTTCCTCGTTCTCCACATCCCCTCCAGCATTTGTCGTTGGCTGATTTGTGGATGTGGGACATTCTGACTGGGGTAAGGTGGTATCTCAGGGTTGTCTTTATTTGCATTTCCTTCACCACCAGGGATGATGAACATTTCCTCATGTGTTTCTTTGCCATTTTTATTTCTTCATTTGAGAAGTCCCTCTTTAGTTCCCTTGCCCATTTAGTAATTGGTTTGTTAGGTTTGGGAGGGATTAGTTTCTTGAGTTCCCTGTATATACAGGATGTTAACCCCTTGTCTGATATATTGCTGGTAAATATTTTTTCCCAATTAGTTGGTTGTCTTTCTAGCTTGGTTGTGATAGCTTTATCTGTGCAGAAGCTTTTTATTTTAAGGTAGTCTCATTTGTCGAGTCTCTCTCCAATTTGTTGTGACCCTGGGACTCTGTTCAGGAAGTTCCTTCCTGTGCCTATTAGTTCAAGTGTCTCTCCTACTCTGTCCTGCAGTAGTTTCAGAGATTCAGGTTTAATCCATTTTGAGTTGATGTTGGTGCATGGTGATAGGCTGGGGTCCACTTTTAGTTTTCTGCATGTGGCTGCCCAGTTTTCCCAGCACCAGCGGTTGAAGAGGCTGTGTTTCTTCCATTGTATGTCTTTGGCTCCTTTGTCGAATATCAGCTGGCTGTAGGCCTGTGGATTTATTTCTGGATCTTCTATTCTGTTCCATTGGTCTTCGGGTCTGTTTTTGTGCCAGTACCATGCTGTCTTTGTTATTATAGCTCTGTAGTAGAGTTTGAAGTTCGGCATGGATAGCCCTCCCATATTGTCTTTATCCCCTAGAATTGTTTTGGCTATTCTAGGTCTTTTGTTGTTCCATATGAATTTTTGGACTGTTTTCTGTATTTCAGAGATGTACGTCATTGGGATTTTAATAGGAATTGCGTTGAATTTGTATATTAGTTTTGGAAGTATTACCATCTTTACTATATTAAGTCGGCCTATCCAGGAGCATGGGAGGTCTTTCCATTTCCTAGTGTCTTCTGCAATTTCTTTCTTTAACTTTTTATAGTTCTCATTAAATAGTTCTTTTACATCTTTGGTTAGGTTAATTCCTAAATATTTTATTTTTTGGGAGGTTATTGTGAATGGGGTTGCTCCCTTTATTTCCCTCTCTTCCTGTACATTATCAGTGTATAGGAAGGCAACTGATTTTTGTGGGTTTATTTTGTATCCTGCTATTTTGCCAAAGTGATTTATGATTTCTAAGAGTTTGGGGATGGAGTTTTTGGGATCTTGGAGGTATAGTATCATGTCGTCTGCAAAAAGGGATAGTTTAACTTCTTCTTTTCCTATGCGGATCCCTTTAATGTCTTTTTCTTGCCTTATTGCCCTGGCTAAGGGTTCTAGGACTATATTGAAGAGGAGTGGAGACAGTGGGCATCCTTGCCTTGTTCCTGATTTTAGGAGAATTGGTTGTAGCTTTTCCCCATTAAGTATAATATTGGCTATTGGTCTGTCATAAATGGCTTTTATTGTTTTTAGAAATGTTCCTTCTATTCCTATTTTCTCCAGAGCTTTTAGCATGAATGAATGTTGAATTTTGTCAAAGGCCTTTTCTGCATCTGTAGCGATAATCATGTGATTCTTGACCTTGGCTCTGTTGATATGTTGGATTACATTTATTGACTTACGTATGTTAAACCATCCCTGTGTCTCTGGGATGAAGCCTACCTGGTCATAGTGAATTATTTTTTTTATGTGTTTCTGGATTCTGTTAGCTAGAATCTTGTTAAGGATCTTTGCATCTGTGTTCATCAAGGAGATTGGCCTGTAATTCTCCTTTTTGGTTGGGTCTTTGCCTGGTTTGGGAATGAGTGTGATATTGGCTTCGTAGAATGAGTTTGGGATAGCTCCTTCCTTCTCTGTTTCTCTGAAGAGCTTGAGGAGTATGGGTATTAGTTCTTGTTTGAAGGTCTTATAGAATTCTGCTGTGAATCCACCTTTGATTCATTTTTAATTGATTTTTATACAGGTCAGCAGTAGGGATCTAGTTTCAGTCTTTGACATGCATATAACCAATTTTCTTAAATACCATTGTTGAAGAATCTTGTCTTCAACACATGGCTTTGGTACCATTATTGATCATGGGATAGCTGTAACTGGCAGGGTGGGGGATCGCTATTTCTAGGTCTTTGATTCTATTGGTCTGTTTTAGTGCCAATACCATGCTGGTTTTGTTATGATGGCTCTAGTATAATTTGAAGTCAGGTTTTGTGATACTTCTAGTGTTACTCTTTTTGCTCAGGATTGGTCTAGCTATTCTGTGTCTTTTATGCTTCCAAACTAATTTTAGAATTGATGCTTCTATTCCTGTTAAGAATGACATTGGAATTTTGGGTGGGGATTCTATTGAATCTATAGATTGCCTTTGGTAATTGAGGTGTTTTACAATATAAATTCTTCTGATTCATGAACCAGGTCCCCTGTGTTCTTAAAGCACAAGTTAAAGCAGAACTGACTTGTACCAATTTTATTATGTATGCAAAGACTGTCTATACAGTACTAAGTAACATTTCAAGATCTTTTGTTTAGTTTTCTACAGCCACTAAATAGGACTAATGTTTGTACTTCCTCCTTTAACTTTTTTTTGTTTTGTTTTTGTTGTTGTGGTGGTTGTTTTTTGTCAGTTATGGGGCTTGAACTCTGGGCCTGGGCACTGTCCCTGTGCTCTTCAGCTCAAGGCGAGCACTCTACTGCTTAAGCCAATGCACCACTACTGGTTTTCTAGTGTTTTTTATTGGAGATAAGATCCTGCCCAGGCTGGCTTTGAACTGCGATCCTCAGAACTCAGCCTCTTGAGTAGCTAGGATTGCAGGCGTGAGCCACCGGCACCTGGCTTCCTTTAACTCTTAAGATTATTTGTGATGAGAAAATGAACTAGAACTAGTCAGTGTGTGTAGACTCTCCTTTGTTTAAAGTTAACTTTACTAGGCATCTCATTCTGACCTGATTAAAATGTGGTTAGTAATGAAAATTGTCATTTAAGCTTCAGCTCCTTGAAGACCAGACCCCTAAGTGAGGTTTCCACCATTTGATATGGAGATTTTATTCAATTTTATCATGTACAGTGAATGATAAATTAGATACTTGCCTGCCTATAGATAAATCTTTCTGGTTTTTTCTTTTTTTTCTAGCTCCTCGAATCCCAGTGGGCAAAAGAATTTTTACCACAACGCACACTCCAGGCTGTGTGTTCCTTGAAGTAGATGAAAGGTAAATATGCTTCAACATAAAAGAAATTTATTTCTGAAAATGAATGGCAACATTAAAAAGTGTGTATTTTATACACTCTTCTACATTGTATAACTGAAATCTACAAACACTGAAAAGTTTATGGCTCAGTGGTAGAATGCTTGCCTCACATGCATGAGGCCCTGGGTTTGATTTCTTAGCACCATATAAACAGAAAAAGCCGGAAGTGGTGCTGTGGCTCAAGTGGGCTAGCTTTGAGCAAAGGAAACTCGGGGACAGTGCCCAGCCCCTGAGTTCAAGCTCCAGGACTGACAAAAAAAGAAAGAAAGAAAGAAAGAAAAAAGTCTCACTGACTTTTTTGCTCCAGCTGGCTTCAAGTCGCGATCCTCAGATCTCAGCTTTCTGAGCAGCTAGGATTACAGGCATGAACCCCCCAGTGGCTGGCTGTAAATATTTAAAAAAATTAAATTCTTGCCAGCCACTGGTTGCTCATGCTTGTAGTGTATTGTGGTTCAAAACCAGCTTAGGCAGAGAAGTCTGTGAAACTCTTAAGTCCAATTAACCATTGCAATTTATTTGCATTGTCTAATTCCCAATACTACATTTCTCAAAGTGGTTTACAAGATGTCTTTTCAGATTTCACAACTTTGCGCCTTCGATAAGTCAGGTGTCAACACTGCCTTAGACTGAAGAGGAACAAGAACCTGGAGTTGGTTTGCCAAAAGCAGCCTTAATTTCTTACTGGCCTCATCTAGAACAAAGACTGATCACCTCATATTTAGTGTTTTCACTTGCCAAGGAACACTTAACAACTGTCTTCAAATCAGTTAACCAAAAATTATAATTAGTCTGGGAATGTGGCTTAATGGTAGAGTGCTTGCCTAGCATGCATGAAGCCCTGGGTTCTATTTCTGAGTACCACATAAACAGAAGAAGTCAGAAGTGGCTCTTTGGCTCAAGTGGTAGAGTGCTAGCCTTGAGCAAAAAGTTCAGGGACAGTGCTCAGGCCCTGAGTTCAAACCCAAGGACCAGCAAAAAAAAAAAGTAAAAAACTTGACAACGTTATCATAAATACTACATTTAAAAAATAGAAAATGACCCTGCAATAGATGAGTGGATTAGAAAATGCGGCATCTATACACAATGTCTGTGTGCCTCTGATCATATAAAATAATACGTACCAAAATGAACTCCAAGAAATGGAAACCAGAGGTTATTATTTAAAAAAAAAAAAAAAGGAAGGACAATGAGTTTATTTAATGTTACTCTTTGATTATAAAAACGTAGAGAAAGCCGGGCGCTGGTGGCTCACGCCTGTAATCCTAGCTACTCAGGAGGCTGAGATCTGAGGATCGCGGTTCAAAGCCAGCCTGGGCAGGAGAGACTGTGAGATTCCTATCTCCAATAAACCACCAGAAAACCAGAAGTGGCGCTGTAGCTCAAGTGGTAGAGCGCTCGCCTTGAGCTGAAGAGCTGAGGGATAGCACCCAGGCCCAGAGTTCAAGCCCCACGGCCAACCAAAAAAAAAAAAAAAAAAAAGTAGAGAAAATGAGTGTATTAATAAGTTGCAAGATAATTGGCAAGATATTTTGTGTGGCCTTTTTAAAGAACATTTAACAAAAGAAAAATCTGAAAATTGCTTACATTTATTATACTAGAAAATACATTCATAATGTCTATGCATAAAAATGTTAATAGAGTCAGTTTTGTCAAAGTTCTGCTTGGTGTTTTCAGAGTTTCCTATGGACCTTCATCCCAAAAATGTTTGTGTGCTAATACTGCCATTTTATATCACATTCAATTTTTATATTTCTTTGTAGTTAGTGTCTCTAATCATGCCCTGTTAATACTTTTTTACTATAACAAAGTATTTGGGATAATTAACCTGTAAGAAAACAATGTTTATTGTAGCTTTTGGTGTCAACCATATTGAGATGGAGCTTTGCTAACTTTTTGCCTGGACTGGCCTTGAATTGTGATCCTCTGGATCTTTGCTTCCCAAGTAGCTAGGATTATAGTCCTGTACCTCCATACATAGCCCATGATACGATCTTTTTAAATAGCAACATAATGGACAGGATGACTCCTTTGAAGAACTTGCTGAAAATACAGGTTGCTAGTCTTCCTCCAGAAATTGTGATTTAGTGGCTTCCCATGAGCCTTCTAACCTGGAGACTCCTTCCTGGATGATCTTGATGCAACATGACAGACAACTTCCTAGGTCACATTTCCTCACAGAGCGGGAACTTAGATTAGTGTCTTGTGTTTTCTTCTTGAGAAATGAGTAAGTCAGACTTTTTCTTCTTTGGTACTGGTATTCGAACCCAAGCCCTAGGCGTGCTGTCCATACTCTTAGCACTGAGCTCTGTGTGTCTCTAATCCAAGAGTGTTTTTTTTTATTTTTTATTTTTATTTTTTTGTCAGTCATAGAACTTGAACTCAGGGCCTGGGTGCTGTCCCTGAGCTCTTTTTGCTTAAGGCCAATACTCTACCACTTTTAGCCACAGCTCCACTTCCAGTTTTCTGGTGGTCAATTGGAGATAAGAGTCTCATGGACTTTCCTGCGCAGGCTGGCTTTGAACCATGATCCTCAGATCTCAGCCTCCTGAGTAGCTAGGATTACAGGTGTGAGCCACCAGCACTCAGCTCCAAAAGTGTTTTATAAGGATGTTCACTATAAAAATTACTTGCTCAGTGTCACATCTTTCTTGTGTTGTCTGTTTGTCCCAGAGCAGTGCCTTTGCTAGGTTACCTACCTCAGGATCTAATCGGGACATCCATCTTAACATACTTGCACCCAGAAGACCGTCCTCTGATGTTTGCCATGCACCAAAAAGGTAGGACCTGCTCCTCAGAAGTTAACACTGACTTGTTCTAATTTTCCCTTAGAGCTTAACCTTAAACCAAATAGTGATGTTTTGAGACTGCTAAAAGAATTGTTTGCTGTTTTTAACTTACTAAAAACCACAAATAAGCCAAGCATCGGTGGCTCACACCTGTAATCCTAGCTACTCAGGAGGCTGAGATCTGAGGATCGCGGTTCAAAGCCAGCCCAGCCATGAAAGACCGTGAGACTCTTATTTCCAATGAACCAATAGAAAACCAGAAGAGACACTGTGGCTCAAGCAGTAGAGCACTTGCCTTGAGCTGAAGAGCACAGGGACAGCACCCAGGCCCAGAGTTCAAGCCCCACGAATGACAAACACACCCACACACAAATAATTAGTATGCATCAAGTTAGTTTTTGTCTTATTGTTTTGTGCAGTCTTGAAGTATGTAGGCCATCCTCCCTTTGAACACTCACCCGTTCGATTCCGCACTCAGAATGGAGATTACATCATTCTGGACTCCAGTTGGTCCAGCTTTGTGAATCCCTGGAGCCGGAAAGTATCTTTCATCATTGGTCGACACAAAGTTCGAACGTAAGTCAATCCATTTTAATGTTTTCAAAGAATTTTTCTTAATCAAGTAATACGTTTAGCCTAAAGGAAGCACAGCCTTTGGGAAACGTTAGCAATAGCGCAGGCTTTTCAATATCACCGGACAGCACATTTTACTTGTATTTTTGTGTGTATGTACCGGTCCAGCAGCTTGACCTCAAGGCCTGGACACCGTCCCTGACCTTTTTTGTCCAAGGCTTGTGTTCTATCACTTGCTGCACAGCTCCATTTTCAGCTTTTTTTAAATGGTTAATTGGAGATAAGAGTCTCACAGGCTGGGAATATGGCTTAGTGGTAGAGTGCTTGCCTAGCATGAATGAAGCCCTAGGTTCCAGTCCTCAGTACCACAAAACTGGAAGTGGCACTGTGGCTCAAGTGGTAGAGTTCTAGCCTTGAGCAAAAGAAACAGGGACAAGCCAGGGACCAGTGGCTCACGCCTGTAATCCTAGCTATTCAGGAGGCTGAGATCTGAGAATCGCAGTTCAAAGCCAACCCAGGCAGGAAACTCTATGAGACTCTTATCTCCAATAAACCACTAGAAAACCGGAAGTGGCACTGTGGCTCAAGCGGTAGAGTGCTAGCCTTGAGCTGAAGAGTGCAGGGACAGCACCTAAGCCCAGAGTTCAAGCCCCATGACCGACAAAAAGAAACAAAGAAAAGAAAGAAACAGGGACAGTGCCCAGGCCCTGAGTTCAAGCTCCAGGACTGGCAAAAAAATAAAGAAAGAAAAGTCTCACAAACTTTGCTGCTTGGGCTGGCTTCAATCCACAATCCTCAGATCTCAGCTTTCTGAGTAGTTAGGATTACAGGCATGAGCATGAACCCCCACTGGCTATAATTTTTTTTTTGGGGGGGGGTCTGGTCGTGGGGCCTGAACTCTGGGCCTGGGCGCTGTCCCTCAGCTCTTCAGTTCCAGGCTAGCGCTCTACCCCTTGAGCCACAACGCCACTTCTGGCTTTTTTTCTTTTTTTGCTTATGTGGTACTGAGGAATTGAACCCAGGGCCTCAGTCATGCAAGGCAAGCACTCTTACTCTGAGCCACCTTCCCAGCCCCTTATAAATATTTTTAAAAATTAAATTCTTGCTGGCCACTGGTTGCTCATGTTTATAATATATTGTGGTTCAAAGCCAGCTCAGGCAGAAAAGTCTGTTAGACTCTTAAGTCCAGTTAACCATCAAAAAACCAGAAGTGGAGCTGTGGCTAAAGTGGTGGAGTGTCAACCTTGAATTTAAGAAAGTTCAGTAAAAGCATGAGGCCCTTGAGTTCAAGCCCTAGTACCAGCACCAAAAAGAAAGGAAGGAGGGAGGGAAGGAAGGAACTATTTGTAATTCTATCAGCATACCCAACTTGTCTGCTTCATTGCTGTTCCTACCTTGTAACATAATCGTATAGAATGGGTTCAGAATAACCTGGCATGCTATTCTTGCAGCTAAGAAACTCATAGTCCCTTCTCTTTTTTTTTGGAGGGGGTGGGCATTATGACTTGAAATTGGAGCCTTGTACTTGCTACACAGATTATTTAGTGATTTAGCCATATTTCCTAGCCTTCTTTTTGCTCTCCTATTCTTCCAATAACTTCTCCCATGCCTGGGCTAGCCTGCATTGCAGTCCTTCTAGTTACACTCTCCACTTAGTGCCATTATGCCTAGGTTTTTATTGATTAAGATAGGGTCTCACAGATTGTTTTGCCCAGGCTAGCCTCAAAACTGTGATCCTCTTGATCTTAGCTTCCCAGGTAGCCAGGATTACATTCATGAACCACTGCACCAACCTTGATTTTTTTTTGTCCAATTTTAGTTGACCTGGTATAGATTCCTCTTTAATATCTCTGTGGGTTTGGTTTGGTTTTTGTTTTTATGTGTTTAAGTATGAAAATTACACTTAGTGGCATACTGACATGAAGACTGCTTTAGCTGGGCTCCTGTAATACCCTAGCTACTCAGGAGGCTGAAATCTAAGGATAGTGGTTTGAAGCCAACCTGGGCAGAGAAGTCCACTAGACTCTTATCTCTAGTTAAACACCAAAAAGCTGTAATTGGAGCTGTGGCTCAAGTGGCAGAGCGCTAGCCTTGAGCCAAAAGGCTCAGGGACAGCACCTTAAGAGTTTATGTTTTAATAATTTTGGTGGGTTTTTTTGTTGTTTGTGTGGTTGGTTGGTTGGGTTTTTTTGAGATAAGAGTCTCCCTGTTGAGCCCAAGCTGGCCTTAAACTTGAAATTCTCCTGTATCAGCCTCCTCCTAAGTACTGGGATTACCATTCCTGCTCCTGCTTTTTCTATTTTGTCCTGAAACTTTTTATACATGAGCATATTAAACAGAAAATATGCCAAGTGCTGGTGGCACACACTTGTTATCCTAGCTACTTAGCAGGCTGAGATTTGAGGATCTCAACTCAAAGCCAGCCTGGGCAGGAAAGTCCATGAGATTCTTATCTCCAATTAATTACCAAAGAAAGCTGGAAGTGGAGTTGTAACTCAAGTGGTAGAGCACTAGCATTGAAAACAAAGGGTCATGGATAGCACCCAGGCTCTGAGTTCAAGTCCCAAGACTGACACAAACTGAGATCATATTTTATTACAGGAGATCTGATAGGTACAGTAAAGAAAGATCTCAAAATTGTTCTCATTTCTCCGTGCTCCAAGGTTTGGTCTCTCTGCAGAGACGGCCTGGACCTTAATGGAAATGGGCTCCTCGCTACCCTAACTCCTGAGACTGATTTATGGTAGAAAAGTAACAAATAGAAATGTAAGACATGGGGCTGCCAATTAAGTGCTGTTTGAACTAGTCAAAAAAACATTTTTCTCCCAGTAGGGAAATGAAAATAAAATTATCTGTTATTCTATAAATGTAGGGAACGCCAGAGTACGTAAGATTTTTCTTGTGACTTATCCTTCTAGAAGCACTTCTTGATAGGTGTGTGTCCCTGCCCAAGCATTAGTAATGATAAGTCTTTCCCCTCTTCCCTTCCTCTGAGTTTTGAACTTAGGGCCTTGCATTTACTCAGCTTGTTTATCTGCTTGGGTGATGATGCTTTACCCCATGCGCCATTCCTCCACTCCTGCTTTTTTGCTGGTTGTTTTACAGATGGAATCTAGTGAACTTTCCTGGCTAGGCTGTCTTTGAATCTCCATCCTCCAGATCTTAGCCCCTTAAATAAGTAGGATTTCAGATGTGAGCCACTGGCACCTGGCTAAGTCTTGAATTTTCCAAGCTATCCTTTCAGTTTTTTGATTTAACACATATGAAATTACAACATACATATATATAAAACTTACTTCCAAATCTCATCAGCATTTTGGGAAAAAAAAACTAAAACAGCTATTTGTATCTCAAGATCTAAGGAAATGTGAAGGAAAGAACTTAGAGGCTACTAGGCATTAATCTTACATAAAATAACAGTTATACATTGCATCTATAATATATTTTGGCGGTACTGGGGTCCTCATACTTACTAGTGAACACCTCACTCTACCACTTGAGCTATACCCCAGCCATACAAAATTACTATTATTATTATTATTATTATTATTATTATTATTGTTTTGTTGTTGGTCATGGGCCTTGAACTCTGGGCCTGAGTGCTGTTGCTCAGCTCTTCAGCTCAAGGTGAGTGCTCTACTGCTTGAGCCACAGAGCCACTTCTGGTTTTCTGGTGGTTTATTGGAGATAGGAGTCTCACAGTCTTTCCTGCCTGGGCTGGCTTTGAACCGCGATCCTCAGATCTCAGCCTCCTGAGTAGCTAGGATGACAGGCATGAGCCAACAGCACCTGGCTACAAAATTATTTTTAATGTATTTATTCCTTCCAGTATTTGTGAGCTGCCTGCACTGGGAAAGCACTGTGCTGGACCCTGAGAGAGGAGACAGAATCTTTCCTTCGCCTTTCCTTTCCCCCAAATAGAAACGTTCACAACTAGGAATACCTAAATGTCATAGTATGAAACAGCTTCTTCTGTTTCTGTTTCAGAATTTCACTTTAAAAACAACATCCAATTATGTTTGAGAATTTCTTAAGGGGGCTGGGAAGATGGCTCAGTGGTAGAGCGCTTGGCTTGCATGCCTGAGGCCCTGGGTTCGATTCCTCAGCACCACATAAGCAAAATGAAAAAAGCCGGAAGTGGCGCTGTGGCTCAAGTGGTAGAGCGCTAGCCTTGAGCTGAAGAGCTGAGGGACAGCGCCCAGGCCCAGAGTTCAAGCCCCATGACCGACCAAAAAAAAAAGATTATATAAAAAGAATTTCTTAAGTTCATCATATACAGAGCGTGTTTAATTTGTACATTCATTCATTGGTGGATGCATTTATTCTTTAACAAATACTTCGTGGGTGCCCACTGCTCTTGGTATGGAGATAGAGGAGTGAAAAGGCAGACACCCATCGCAACCCATGTTACAAGGTATGGGAAAGAGGCAGAGGACACGCAGTGTGTGTATTGTTGTGAGGCAAGGCTCAGTCTCGTGCGCACGCGGTGCACCTATGCTGTGCTGAGAGGCACCTGCAGGGCCGGTGGGTGAGCAGCAGCTGCTACACCAGCCGGGACAGGGAGTTGGTGCCTCTGTGACACTGCGCTGTCCTAAGATTTCCTCAGAGTAACTGCTGACTTGGGGCCGTCTTCCAGCTTTTGGTAACTGAGCTGGTGGTATCTATCAGTTGTGGGACTAGACTGGTGTAATAGGAAAGCACTGGCTCTGGGCTCAGACAAGTACATTTAGGCCCTGGCTCTGGTGCCTTTTGGTTATGTAAATTTGGAGAAATTCTTTAGACACTCTAATCATCTCACTATGTTTTTTGTGTGTTTATTGTGGTGCTGAGATTGAACTCAGGGCTTCATACCTGGTAGGCAAGGGCTCTACCATTGAGCACTAAGCCCCACCCTACCCTGCACTCTTCTCTAACTATAGTATAGAAATAACTGAGATGATGTAATCTGACTTAGATGTTCCACTGGAATTTAATCTGCCAAGTCCTGAGAGGCAACTGGCCTTTCCTTTGCTTGTCCTTTAACAACTAGATTTTGTGTGTGTGTGTGTGTGTGTGTGTGTGAGAGAGAGAGAGAGAGAGAGAGAGAGAGAGAGAGAGAGAGAGAGAGAGAGAGAGAGAGATGGGTAATCTCATTCATTCCAAAAATACTTTTAACTGGTTTCAGAATTGATTTATGACTAAATATTTATATATTGTGTATTTGTGCCCAAACTGTTTCCATAAAAATTGGTACTTTAGGGAAACTTGTTTGTTGCTGGCCAGTGGCCCACACCTGTAATACTAGCATTCAGCCCAGATCACTTAATAAAACCTCATTTCAAATAACTTATGTGCTAGGGGTGTATCTTCATGATAGAGCTCTAGCCCAATGAGTGTGGAGGCCCTGGGTTTGATTCCCAGCACTGGAAGAAAGAAAGGGGAGAGAAAGAGTAACACTAAAGTCTCGTTTGTTTCTTTGTGTTTTCTATACCCATAAAGAGATTCACTTTGGACTTCATTGTAAATGAATTTTAAATTTCTTGACTCAAAATCTTTCACTTGGTATTTTGTAGGAGTCCACTAAATGAGGATGTTTTTGCTACCAGAATAAAGCAGACAAACAGTAGTGACAAAGACATAACAGAATTACAAGAGCAAATTCACAAACTTCTCTTGAAGGTAAAGTGAGAGGTTTTAACAAAACTAACACAAAGTTTCCATAATGGGTGTTTTTGTTAATATTCAGTATTAGTAAAGTCACATAGTAAAAGTAAACTATGAAGAGATCTTTACATTCCATAATTTTTTCGCCTTCCTCATTCTGTCTTTGAACTAAGTTCTACCCTGAGGGAAATACACAGAACATTTGTAGAACTCAAGCAAACAAGTAGACAGCAAACTGAGGTACAGCTACAAGACAGAATAGCTTTCTACATGAGAGAATGCTTGTATTCTAAACACCACCAAAGGGCTCAACCTCAGGATTTTGGTTTCAGTGTATTTAAAAAGTAATAATTATTATGAAGTGGAAGAAGAGAGATGCTGGGTCTCTGTGTTTCTGGTATAATAAGGCAAAATAGGAAAACCATTCATTGAAAAAGTACTATTTGTGGGTTCTTCTTGTAAATAGCTGTTAGTCCAGTAGTTTTCAAAATGTCTTTAGTAAAAATCTCTATAGAGTTCAGAACATATACATATCATTCTTAAACTTATACATGGTGTGTGTAAGTTCACTTGGTTTGTAGTTTCTATATTATTGTTGATCTTTGCCCTTGTAATGGGTTGCAATAAAAAGGAACCAAAGCAAAAAAAAAAAAAATTGTGTGTGTGCGTGTGTAAGTAAAGTTTGGTCTTATCTATTGTAAACTCAACATAAATAACTAGCTTATTATCATGATTTTTAAAATCATGTATATACTACAGCATTGAAAATATGTATTCTAGATATACTCATCCCACCTAGAAAGTAAGACTTTGCCCTTGAGAATTAGAAGGTGACTGAGGAGCATCCAAGGTTAGCTCAACCTGCATGCACCTAGTTCAGAGTCAGAGAAATTTTCTTCTTAATTTTGGGATGACTAGAAATGCTCTGCTGTGGGGAGCCAGGAACTGAAGGGGCCCTTTCTCTCTTCAGCCAGTTCACGCGAGTGCTTCCAGTGGCTATGGAAGCCTGGGAAGCAGTGGTTCACAGGAGCAGCTTGTGAGCATCACGTCGTCCAGCGAGTCCAGTGGGCACTGCGCTGAGGATATGCCGAAGGAGCCGGTGTGTGGCAGAAAGGGTCTTGGACAGGTGCCAGGCCACCTTCAGTTCTCTGTGGTGCTTCGTGGGGGGATGTCTCCAGAGCTGTTCTTAACTTGAAACTCTCATCTGATACATTTCAACCCATTTTGTCAAAAATACCACCATTGGAAGGTGAATTAATTATTGTATGCTTTCTGAAAATTAGCATTTTGTGATGTACAGATGGGACTTTTTTATCCATAGCAATATGCCATGGAACACTGAGCTAAATGAGAACACAGGTGGTACACACCTCTCGTTTCCAGCTGCTCAGGAGACAGAAGACAGAAGAATCTCCATTCAAGGCTAGCTGGGGCAGTTACTGTGAGACCCAGACCCCATGTGGAAACAAAAAGTCAAGCATAGTGGCTCATGCCTGTGATTCTAGCTACTTAGGAGGTAGAGGTAGGGGACTTTAAAGTCCAAGGCCCACCCTAGGCAAAACCTCAAGATCTTACCTGAAAAATAAAGGAAAAAGAGCTGTGAGTATGCCTACCATACACCAGTTCAAACCCTAGTAGTGAAATAACAACTAATTTTGAACATGCCTTGAATGATCCAGAGTGTAAATGTATTTTGTTTATGAGTGTTTTAGTGCACATTTCTATAATTTTTACAAGCTGTTTTATCACTCTTTTCCTCAAGATGACCTTGGAGCAGGTCTATGCCAATGTAAATGAAATTAAGAATCTGGGTCAGCAGCTCTACATTGAGTCAAAGACCAAATCATCATCAGTCAAGCCAGGGATGAGGATGCGGACGGAGCTGCAGGGTGGTGAGTGAGCGGGCGGGCCAGGCCCTTCTCGGGAGAGCCACCCTCTTCAGAGGGGCGCGGACCCCGAGCTTCTGTAGCTGCTCTCTTCTTCCTTTACTTGCCGGATACGAATAGAACAATAATAATGGCAGCAGTTTAAATCAGACCAGAATGTTCTTCTAATGTGCTTCTACTGAAAAATTAGCGTTTACAGTAACAGGAGTTCCCCAATTTTCTGACAGTTCATTTTAGAATATACTTTTTTTTGGGGGGAGGGGTCAGTTGTGGGGCCTGAACTCTGGGCCTGGGCACTGTCCCTCAGCTCTTCAGCTCAAGGCTAACGCTCTATCACTTGAGCCACAGCACCACTTCTGGTTTTTTTCTGCTTATGTGTTGCTGAGGAATCGAACCCAGGGCTTCATGCGTGTGAGGCAAGCCCTCTACCACTGAGCCACCTTCCCAGCCCCTTAGAATATACTTTCGATTATAATGTTAGAACCATCATTTCTCCTGTCATTCAAATAATTGGAGAATATTTACAACATAAAAATGAAAAACATTGACATTTTTTTCTTTTCTTGGGATTGGATCAGTTGTATTAAGTGGCATCATTTTGAAAAGTCAATAGTATAGCAGAGGAAAGTTTTATAATATAGAGGCCAGATTGAATTAACTCTTGTATTCCTTCATGCTGGGGATCAGACCCAGCCTTTGCCCTCACTTGGCAAGTATTCTACCACTGTGCTCCATTCCTCAGCCTAAATTAACTTTAATTTTGCTAACTCTCCCTTCATCATCTCCCGGAATGAATTTGGAAGCCATGATGTCTTGTCATTGCCAAGTGTGGGTACGTCACACAGTAGGAGTGACAGTTTCCAAATATAATACTAATACTAATAATAGCTTTTTTTTTTTTTAGGAACTGACATCATTTATGCCATGAAAATTCAAGTGCTCTTACCATAGGTTTTATCACCAGTAGCCTTGGTATGCTGCTGAATCAAAATTTGAGACTAAATTTCTAAAGAACAGGAATTTATTTCTCACAGTGTTATGTTTGAGGCCGAGAAGCCTAAGATGGCAGGCTGGTATTTGGTGAGGACCTTATCTTTGCTTTCAGAAAGACCTGGGAAGCTGCAGCCTCCACAGGAGGAGCCATGGTGCTCGGGGGAGGGTAGACACACAGGAAGGGGCTTGGGTAGCTCCCTGTAGCCACTTGCTTTTTGAGACATGACCCAGGTGATGCCAAGCCCCTAGAATCAAGTAAATCTCCTTTGTTCTCCTGAGTCCTGGGATGGTGAGTGCAGCACACCTGCCTCAGCCCTCCTGTGAGGTCACTACCAATCCCCTTCGCTCCCTAAAGCCCCACCCCTGAATACAGTCACAGCCGGCTTCACTTTCCTACATGTGTATATGAAAGGGCTGTATACGTTCCAGCCATGGAAAAACCCTGGGGCTCCTTCAAATGTAACCACATCTGAACTTTTTGGTTTCTGTTTTCACTCTGGTAGGTAATTAAGCATTTTGTTTATTGTGCTGTTATATATAAAGGCACACAGGCATGAGTGTGGGAATGCCTTCCCCCTACAACCACCAGATTCTTGGCAGAAGTGTAAATTTTAAATAGTATTCTTGTCGTGTGTCACTACCCATATTCTGACCAAGAAGATGTTTTCAGGAAGTCTTAGCTAAAATTCCTCAACATTTCCCTGCTTGTCTGATCCTGTCTGGCTGCTCACTGCTGCCCAGGACTGCAGTCTCCTTCGTAGTGTCGCCGTTTTGTATGTTGTATTTAGTCTCAGGGCGGCTTCCCTTTTCACCACCTCCAGGTCTAGTTTCCTGCCATTTACACTGCGCTGGCCCTGCCACCAGTACTATGCATATGTAACCAGACAGCGGCATTCTGTCATCCCTGTGGTTGACTGGGACCGACAGCTGTTGAGTGTGCTTACACGCACTGAAGCCTCAGAGGGTGACATGCACCTGCTCCTAGACGTTCATTCTTGACTAATAAGATGCACAGGACACGACTTGTGGGAGAAGGAAGACCTGTCACCATATGGTATAGCTTTCAAGAGCTAACACTTCTTGACACTCCTAATTTTATTAACATTTTGAGAGCTACCAGTCTTAATGAGTTGGGGGACGGGGAAGCTTCTTATATTCCCTATGCGAGAGAAACCAGAATGCAGCTTAAAAATGAAATGAAAATGTTATATTTAAATGTTGGGAGCTGAGTAGAGACACACAACAGTGGAGGGAAAAGGGCAAATGACTGTTAGTTGCCTGTCTTGTGCAGTGTGTCAGAGCCAAAAAGCAGCTTCAAGTGTATATTTCACCTGTCTCACAGACAGAGGATACTTTAAAATAGAGGAACAAGTGGGATTTTTTTAGTCTGGGAAGGAGAAGAGCAACCAAGGTAGAGCAGGCCCCTCACGAGCTCTGTGTGTAGGTGATTGGAGCTAGGGAGACACACGTGGGGCATGTGAGATGCCTGAGTGGAAGATGACACCAGAACAGCACTGACCAAGTGCGAATGCTCCCAGTTCCTGACTAAGGACAGGCATCTAGAAAAAGTATTGTTCCATACTTAGAATGAAAAGGCTGGGCATGGTGAGTCACACCTGTACACCTAGCTACTCAGGAGGCAGACAAGAGGATTGCAGTTCGACTTGCTAAGAGACTCCATCTCACTTACAAGCTGAGCATTGTAATACACACCTGTACAGTAATCCCAGCAGCACAAATGCATAAGTAGGAGGATTGTGGGCTGAGGCTAGGCAGAAACGCAAGACCCTGTCTGAAATCTAAGTAATGCAAAAGGGCTGGGAGCATGGCACAGGTGGTAAAGTACGTGCCCAGTAAGTATGAAATTCTTGAGTTCAAACTCCCAGTTTCACAAAAAGGAAAGTTAGCCAGGAAGTTGCTGACCTTTCCTGACCCCATTGCAGTGCTGAGGTCCAGGGCAGTGAGAAACTCATGCTTCCAAGATGCAAACACTGGCTTACTGAATAAGCAACTTCTCCATATCGTGCAATTCCATTCTGCAAAGTTACTTCTTTAGGAACACTGTAAATCTGAAAAACAGGTCAGTAGTTATAAATAACCCCCACTTAATGCATGGGATTGGGTTCCAAGACCCTCCGTGAGTGCATAAACCCCGATATGCTATATACTGTGTTTTTTCTTACACATACATACCTGTGATTGTATTTGTAAGTTAGACATAGTAAAGGCTTAACAGTAACAATGAGGTATACAACAAGTGTACAGTAGTAAACATTGCATACATTCCTTCTCTGAAGATACTGTTCTGTACTTGTCGTTCTTGTGATTGTAACGTCTATGTGATCAGATGAAGTGAGGTGAGTTGTGGCATTGTGACTGTATAAATGTTGTCTGTGCCTGACCTTAAAATGCTCAGAAGGAGGGTTGCTTTTGATGATCCCAATGGCTTTGGAGGGATCATAGACGGCGTGTATACCCTAGGGAGAGGCCTGGCATGATGCCATGTGGGACAGAGCAGAGCAGTGGGAATTCATCACACCATCCAGAGTAGTGCACAATTAAACGTAGGAATTGTTTACATCTAGAATGTTCCACCTGCTATTTTTGGACTGCGGTTGGCTACGGGTAACCGAAACCACAGAAGTCTCACTGGTATAGCTCTGGAGCGCAGCACTTACATAACATTGTCAGGCCCTGGGTTCACTCACCACCACCTGCAAAAAAAAATCCACCCACTGGAACCACAGGAAGCGAAGCGGCCTCTAAAGGGTTAGGTACCAAGACTGCGAGGAGGGTTGACAGCTGGGGGAATTCTAAGTTCTGAAAGTGTGCTGCCGAATCTGAGTGTTTATAATGCACAGGCGTACTAAGGGAAGTAGGGAAGCAGAGAGCTAAGCGGTTTAGAAAGTGTTTGAACTAGCTACCCGAGAACTAAATACAAGACACTAACAGGGACAAACACCACTAGATTCTGAAGCTAGTCTGTATGCATTCTAAGGTTGAACAAATTGGTTTGAGGACCAGATTTCTCACCGTTATAGAACTTGCAAATAATTAAAGGAAGAATGCTAGAATTACTTGTGGCCCTGGACTGGAGGTAGTGGCATTGGAAGGAGCCCGTGGGCATGTTCTCTGATGGGTGGACGAGAGCTAGTTATTTGTCAACCCTGACCATTAAGATGATCTACACAAGAATGGGCACTAAGCCCCCAGGTCTTGGTTTCTAAAGACATTTCTTTAAAAAAAGGAAGTAGGGCCAGAAAGTCAGAAAACGTCCAAGATATCCAAGATAAACATGGACTGATATGTCAGAAGGCCACAAAAGACCTGAAGGAGCTCCTAGTGGCCCTAACTGCAGTATTTTGAGCAATAAACTATATGAGATTATTGAACAACAAATACCTGTGAGCCCATACTGATAAATGAGTGAGTGAGCAACACATGAAGATGGAGAAGCCACCAGATGTAGTAGGCTAAAAACATGTGACAACAAAATTCAACGTGAGATCCTGGACTAGATCCCAGAAGAGAAAAACTACATTTAGTGTTAAACTAGTAAAAACCCAAGTGAAGTCTGTATTGCATTTGGTGTTCTTGTACCATAGGTAAATTCTTATTTTTGATCATTTCATTGTGAGGATAGTGAGGGAATTTCCTACTGCTTTTACAAGTTTTGTTTCTGTTTTTGCTTGTACTGGAGCTTAAACTCAGGGACTTACACTCCTTCGGGTTTTTTTGTTTTTTCGTCGGTCAGTAAGATTATTAATCCTGCTGGTGTGTGAGAATCACTGGATAGGAAGTATACTAAAATGACTACAATATGGGACCTTTTTTGGTTAGCTTTTTTTTTTTTCTTGGTCATGGGGCTTGAACTCTGGGCCTGAACACCGTCCCTCAACTCTTCAGTTCAAGGCTAGCTCTCAACTACTGAGCCACAGCACCACTTCCAGTTTTCTGAGTGGTTTATTGGAGATAAGAGTCTCACGGGCTTTCTTTCCCGGGCTTTGAACCATGATCCTCAGATCTCAGCCCCCTGAGTAGCTAGGATTACAGGCGTGAGCCACTGGTGCTTCCTATTATACTCTTGATCAGCGTTTTTGCTCATAGCTGGCACTCTACCACTTGAGTGAGCCACACTTTCACTTTCTGCTTTTTTTTGCTGGCTAATTGGAGATAAGAAGTCTCTTGTATTTATCTGCCTGGGCTGGCTTCAAACTTTGATCCTCAGATCTCCACCTCCTGAGTAGCTAGGATTATAGTCATGAGCCACTAGCACTTGGCTTTTGAGACTCTTCTGTAAGCATAAATAAATATTTTCCTATGTAAAATGAGTGAGTTAATGCACATAGTCCTTTTTCCATGATCCTTCTGAAGGTAGACAAGTCAGCCTCTCCAGACCAGCCAGAGTAGCCTTTCTTAATTACCGCCACTGCTCTGTTAGTACAGCAGCTGCCCACAGTACTTGATTATGGAGTTGTTCCTTCCTGAGCTTTTTTTCTTGGTTTCCATGACATCATTCCTTGTGGGATTCTCTCCTCGGGTCTCGTCTCACCTGTACAGGAGTTCGGGTTTTAGGCCCTTGTCCTCTTCACCACATGTCTGCGATGAGATTTGGACAGCCTTCATAGGGCTTTGTGTGTTTCCTGGCCCTGGGGCTTGAACACAGGACCTGGGCACTGTCCCTGAGCTTTTTTGCTCAAGGTTAGTGCTCTGCTTACTTTAGGCTTGTTAGCAGTTCGTTAGAGATGAGTCTAATGGGCTTTCCTGCTCTGGCTGACTTTGAACCACAATTCTCACAGCCTCCTCAATAAGATTACAGGCACGCAGCCGGGCGCCAGTGGCCCACGCCTGTAATCCTAGCTACTCAGGAGGCTGAGATCTGAGGATCGCGGTTCAAAGCCAGCCCAGCCAGAAAAGTCTGTGAGACTCTTATCTCCAATAAACCACTAGAAAACCAGAAGTGGCGCTGTGCTCAAGCGGTAGAGTGCTCGCCTTGAGCTGAAGAGTACAGGGACAGCACCCAAGCCCAGAATTCAAGCCCAACAACTGACCAAAAAAAAAAAAAAAAAAGATTCTAGGCACGAGCTACTAGTGTCCAGTCTCTTCATAGGATTTTAATTCATGATTGATCTTGATTTTATACTAGCTATACTTAGCAGCTTAAATACAAATAGATACAAGAAATGTGTCATGTTAGTGACTGCTGTCGAAGGCAGCTCCAAGAGAAAAAGTCCACAATACTATAGAATCTCTGCTGCACCCAGGTTCTGCATAGGAAAGAAGATGTGCTTTACTTCATAAGTGCTTTACTCTCATGGTGCTAACTGGTGGGGGGGGAGGGGTGGTGTTCATACACTGTAGAGTGCATCAGTCAGTGCCCATGGCTGATAGTACAGAATGCACTGTAAAGTGTATCACTTCCTGTGGGTGGTGTATGCTGATTGTACAGAATACACAGTAAAATGCATCAGTCAGTGTCTAGTGGTATATACTGTTTGTACAACATACACTATAAAGTGCATCAGTCAGTGTCTGTGGTGGTATATGCTGATTGTACAGCCTATGCTATAGAGTGCATCAGTGCCCATGGGTGGTGTTCACTTATTGTACAGCAAAAACTGAAGAGTGCATCAATGTCTAGTGAGTGTCAGCTTGACACTGGCAAGTGCCTGTCCACCTCTTGTCTAACAATTGCATTGATAATCTGTGCTGAAACATGTTTCCTCCATTTTTAAATGCCAGTGTCTTCATTCTATGTAATGTGTACATATGCACTATTATGGATTGTGGATTTTCTCTCTTCTCGTGCATTTAGATCTGAGCTTACGTACAATGCCTGGATAATCCCCTGTTGACATATATATGTCATAAAGTGCCATCATTTAATGTACTAGGCATTTTCTTAACCTAAATACTAAATATTTTCACGGCATGTCCCTTCACTCTTTCAGATGAACAGAAGGCCTTTATCTCCTCCCAGACCTTGGAAAACAAAAGCATGCACACTGAGCCTTGTGAAGACTTGAGGGAAGAGCAGCATAGCCCATCCTATCAACAGATAAACTGCATCGATAGTGTCATCAGGTATAAGACATAAATGTAATCATGTATTCACGTGCCTTGTGACTCTGGAGCCTCCATAGAACTTGAGTAGCTGTCCATTCCTGACTAAGGATAGCCTGCCACATACTACTCACTGCTTGCTGAACACGTGGTGGTAGCACAGGAGATGATCTTGCTCTGGAAGAGTTTCAGGACAGTTGAGAAGTCCTGAGCTGAAAAGATGTAAAGCTAGGTATATGGCTCATACCCATAATCCTAGCTAGTCAGGAGGCTGAGATCAAGAGGAGTGCTGTTTGAGGCCAGCCCAAGCAAAAAGGTCATGAGACTCCATGTCTACCAATGAGAAACAGAGCTCAGTCTGTTATTCCAGGCATAGGTCGGAGAATTAAGGTCCCATCTGGCCTGGGCATCAACATGAGGCCCCAGTACACATACACACACACTCACTCTCTCTCTCTCTCTCTCTCTCTCTCTCTCTCTCTCTCTCTCTCTCTCTCTCTCTCTCTCTCTCTCTCTCACACACACACACACACACACACATACACTCACACACACATACACTCACACATACACACACACATACACTCACACACAGACATGGTGTAGGCTAGGATGATCTTGGCCATAGTAAAAGAGATGTTACAATCCAGCAATCCAGGCTGGGATGAAGATAGATGTCATCAAAGAACAAAGTAATAAAAACCCCAAACGGAAATGGGGAGAGGATCCAAGGGACAGGAAGGGGATAAGGGACTCCCTGTTCTGTCATTGCAGATACCTGAAGAGCTACAGCATCCCCACGCTGAAAAGGAAGTGTATATCCTGTACAAATACAACCTCTTCATCCTCAGAGGAGGACAGACAGAGCCACAAGGCAGACAGCGGCCAGACACCGCAAGGTAACAGCAGCGCCTTCACAGCCGGATTCAAAGGAACATCACATATCCATTCTACTCTGTTTCCTTTATTTTATTTTTTCCTTTTGAGACAGGGTCTTGCTATCTCATTGTGTAACCTTGAGGTCCCCAAACTTGAGGTCCCCCAAGTGCTGGGATTCCAGACATGCACCACCATACCCAGCCCTCTATGATTTCTCGTCTTTATTTCATTGCCATCACAAAGTCCTAGTATCGTAGTAAGTTCTTTACAGCCAGTAGGCTTTGTATGTGTGGGACACTGACTTCCAAAACCTGTTTTGGTTGTTAAACAAAACTCCTCTTGGGAGTTTTCTTCTCACGACTGGTTTCTCATTTATCATCAGCTGCTGCGCAGAACACAGCCATAGCAACTGTGGAAATGCCAGCCAATGGGCACCAGTGTGCAAACACTGGCGGAGGAGCTTGGACCGTGTCCATGGCCGCCCTGAGCGTAGAGTCAGCCGTGAGCCCGTGCCGCAGCGGCGGCATTGCCTGTGCCCTGCCCCTGCACCCAGGTACCGCCTCTGCCTCTGCTGAGAAAACAAGTCAGGAAGACTCACTTATTTTTGGAAATGTCATTATGTTTTATTAATTGGTCTAAGCCAGACCAGACAGAAATGTCTGCGATGGTTTTTCCAATTAGCCAGCAAAAAAACCAGACTGGAGGCATGGCTCAAGTGGTAGAGTGTCAGCCAGCCGAGTAAAAACATGAAGTCACGAGTTCAAGCCCCAGTACAAGTAAAAAGAAGAAAACAGAACCTGTAATAATAATGGCTAACACTAGATTAGCAGAGGGCTGGTCACTACCGCTCAAGACAGATGCTCTTCTCAGTGCTTTAAACACATTGACTGATCCTATAGGCCAGTCCTGGGGCTTGAACTCGGCCTGGGCACTGTCCCTGAGCTTCTTTTGCTCAAGGTTAGTGCTCTACCACTTGAGCCACAGCACCACTTCCAGCTTTTTCTATTTCTGTGGTACTGAGGAATCAAATCCAGATTTTCATGCATGCTAGGCAAGCACTCCACCACTAAGCCACCTTCCCAGCAAACACTTTTTAATATTTGATTGTTGAATATATAAAGGTACTAGCTATTTAAAAATAATTTCAAAGATAAATTTGTTTAAAAATCAGGGACACTAGAAAATATAAAAGCAAGAGTAAATAAATATACGTGTATTGATTACTATTCTATAATGTGTATATACATACTTGTACAAAAAAGTAAAACAACATTTTTGTGACTTTTTTAATGTTCCAGAAGTTATAGCAATGTTTATAAAAATGTACTGAGAAGCAATATAAAATGTAGAACTAAATGCAAGTAGTTGATGGGACTTAGAGCGCAGGCCCCTTCTTTGACCTCAGCAGAGGATGCCACCATGATTTGTGAGCCCTGGGCCCTGGAAGCACAGCCTGTTCCGCTGACGGCAGAGGAGATCAGACATGTCGGGCTCACAGCGGCTGTGCTGTCGGCCCACACACAGAAGGAAGAACAGAATTATGTTGACAGCTTTCGGGAGAAGATCCTGGCGTCGCCCTATAGCTGCTATCTTCAGCAAGAAAGTAGAAGCAAAGCAAAATACTCCTACGTCCAAGGTAGCAGATCAAAATCACATGTGGTAATGTATTAGGGAGTGATAGATTCCACAGCCCCACAGTGACGGTCAAGTCCTGGTGTTCCCATCTCTCCTGTCTCAGGGTCAGATGTGCAGGTAACCTGTACATACTTCCCGTGATCAACAGTGCCGAGCACAGCACAAGCGTCATTACACTGCGTTGCTTAGTTGCTGACAGGCAAAACATGTCTGTGCTGTCAGTGAACGTCTCACACTCAAGTACAGGTGCAATTTTTTTCCTAGATACTTAACAGCCTCCATTGGTTGAATCTGCAGATATAGAACGCAAGGATGAAGAGAAAGAAAACAGTACAAGTTGTGCTTACAAGAAATGAGAGGGTGAAATAATTTCATTTACAATAGCAATTCAGGATCTTTCTTAGATCCTGGATCTAAAACACTGATTTATGTAAGAAACTGATGGGGACTGGAATGGGCTGGTATTTTATAGCACCAATGTGTAGTCATTTTCTGCCGTGCCTGTAATATACATAATTACAAATTGGCACGTGTCTATTCCCTTGTAATTACTTCCTGTCATTGGGTAAGTGTACTCTCTTTCAGGGGTTTTAGTTTCCATAATGGCCTCCATCTTTATCCTTTCAGGAGCTTCTCCTTCCAAGCAGAACAGATCAACTTGGAGCAAGAAAGGGAAGCACAAACGGCAGAGGCTGCCGGTGCCACTGGATGCCAGCAGCCCCGGCCCTGGCCTCTGTCCCCATGCCGGGGCACTGCTCCCGGGTGTGCAGCCCTGGGGGCCTCCTGCGGCCGCCTCCCCCAGCGCCTCAGGCCTTCCCAGCCCATCTACCCTGCTGGTCCCCAGCCAAGCCCCTTACCTCCTCCCAGTGTGTCCTCTCCTGGCCTTGACCTCAGTGGGAGGAGGAAGCCTCGCAGCCTGGGCGGCTGCTCACGGATGTCCCGTGGCCAGCAGCCTGCAGGCTCCTCCAGCATCCCCTCCTCCCCATGTGGATACTTGGATGGCCATTGTCCTCCCAAGCCCTGCTGTCTGTTCCTTGTGGCCACCGTCATCCTCTCCGTATCTGTTCCTGGGGTACCCAGGCTCCCCTGAAGTGCCAACCCTGATACCAGCACCAAACCTGGAGCCACCTACTTATGCCAGCAACCAAAGGAGAGCAGAGGAAAAGTGGGAGACACAGAGTGGAGAGCACCTACTTCTTGGTTCAAGGAGCAGCTCCCCCTTACAGTTAAACCTGCTCCAGGAGGAAATGCCCGCATCCTCTGAGTCTGCACGTCCAGCAGGAAGGGGCGCCCGCCCGGAGCCCGGACGTGTAAGTGCTGCTGGTGTCCTCTCACCGAGGAGGACGTGCGTACGCACTCCCGTCCAAGCTGGGGTTGCCTGACACGGCCCCGGTGGGCGGCCGCGTCACAGGAGATGGAAACGGAGCCTTGCGCTACACAAGCATCATGCCTCACCTGACTTGCTTTACAGAGCAGAAATGAAGCATCCTGTGCACCTGTGCAGGTTTTCTAGCTTTCCTCTGCCCTTTAACATGAGCTATCCAGGTAACTATGCACAGTTCATTGCCTGTGAAGTACTCGCTTCCAACCGGGATTGGGGCTCGTGAGAGGGGCCAGGCCCCATGGTGCAACAGAGGAGACAGTTTATCATTTCAGGCTTACAAAGGCCATTTTCAAACAGAAAAATTTTGGTCAGTTTCTTTTAGCTTTTCAAATTCTACCTAAAAGACATTCTCCAGATTTGTCAAGGTGAGCTTTAGAGCCTGGCATTCCTATATTTAAGAATAGATAAAAGATGTGTGAGTATTTACACAAGTTTTTCTCCCTTGAAAGTATCATGCCTTTCTTCACTGGCTCCAAATCAAGGCGTGCTCTTGCCTCTGAAAGCCTGGCTGCATGCGCTGGGGCAAGGCCACGTAACGCAGTGAGCAGGCCTGGACAGCAGAGCAAGGCTTCGCTCACTGCACACCTGGCTGCGCTGGGGCAAGGCCACGTGACGCAGTGAGCAGGCCTGGACGGCGGAGCAAGGCTCCGCTCACTTCACGCTCCATCAGTAGTTTTTAGGTGGCATGGCTGAGGTAGGGTGTTTAGACCTCCTCCGCCTTTTTCCCATTGGGAGAATGGAAGATGGGTACCTCATCGCTTCTTCTGGGATCACAGATGTGATGTTTACAGGGCGCCTCTGTATGCACCGCTCCTGAGCGCTAGACAACCAGGACTCTGTCTTGTGCACTGTTGACTCCTCGTGTTTTCCACATGGTGCTTAAAATTGACAAAATACTTGGTATTCACCTGGCAAATGACAAAGCACACTTTGTGATGCCTGGCACGCAGCGATGCTCAGGAAACAGTAGTGCCTGTCGGTCGTTTGTATTGGGTGCCTGTCATTTGTGTTGAGGGGAACTTTGGCCAAGTTCCTGAGGACAGGCTGAAAGTCTGTCTTCCCACTATGGATGTGGCATTCCTGTCAGCATGTGAGGTTGACAGTCTGCCAGTCATCTGGACCTGGCATGGTAAAGTGCCTCTCTGTGTTCTTTCCTCCAGCCCCATACCACAAACCAGAGTGGTGACGGGAACAGCCTCTCTGCTGCTGGGGCTCCAGGCACAGCACCTCTGCACCAGGACTCTCCACCCCGAGCCGCAGGTAGTACACCAGGAAAGCCCGGGTGGTGGCTGCCAGGCTGCGTGCCGGGAGCCAGAAGCCAGCTGCTAAAACTGTAGTAGAACAAAGTCCTGCCTGGAAATGGGGCTCATGGCTGTGTCATAACTCGCTGATGTTGACTTTTGATAGGAAGCAGTGGTAGCAGTGTGTCCTTCATTAGCAGTGACTATTCCTTGGAAATCTCGAGAAATGGGCAGCAGTCTCAGGGTGTACAGGAAAAAGCTTTGCCCAGGCCAGCAGCTGAGCCCATCTGGAGAATGATAGAGCAAACTCCGGAGCGGGTGCTGATGACGTATCAGATGCCGGAGAGGTATGAAAACTCACTTGGGATCTTTCTCGGTTCCTAGTCATATAAAATGATGTTAAGTGTTTTATACATAACTCTTAGAAAAATGTCTTCAGATTTGTTTGAAGTCAAGCAACAAATGCTTTCTCTTTTTTTTGGTCCAGTCGTGGGGCCTGAACTCGGCCTGGGCGCTGTCCCTCAGCTCTTCAGCTCAAGGCTAGCGATCTACCACTTGAGCCACAGCACCACTCCTGGCTTTTTTCTTTTTGCTTATGTGGTACTGAGGAATCGAACCCAGGGCCTTAGGCATCCAAGGCAAGCGCTCTACCACTGAGCCACCTTCTTAGCCCCAACAAATGCTTTCTTAAAGCGAGGTCTGGGGCTGGAAATACGGCCTAGTAGTAGAGTGCTTCCTAGCATACCTGAAGTCCTGGGTTTGATTCCTTAGCACTACATACACAGAAAAGGCCTGAATGGCACTATGACTCAAGTGGTACAGTGCCAGGCTCAGGGACAGCACCCAAGCCCTAAGTTCAAGCCCAGGACTGGCAAAAAAAAAAAAAAAAAAGCAGGGACTGCGTTGATGACACTACATAGATCAGTGCCAGACAAAGGAACCCATGGAGTCATCAGGAGATGGGGAGAGGAAGAAGGACAGTGCCGTCCAGGTGGCACACCACCTCAGACTGCTGGGAGGTCTGTTCCTTCTGTCTGTGTATTAAAACGTGACACACACTTCCCCAGGCGTGAAAGGTAGGCTCTAGCAGCTTGGCCAAGAAACAGTGCAGTCATGTTTCAGTGTGGGCCCTCGGTGGACAGGAGGTGTGAGAGACAGCAGCAGCCCGGCCGCGCTGTTCTTAGCTGAGGAGAGGAAAACTGGGGCCTCATTCGGGTTTGGTTTTGGTGTTCATTTTCAGGGTTAAGGACGTTGTGTTGAAAGAAGATCTGGAGCGGCTGGAAAGCATGAGGCGGCATCAGCCCCGCTTTTCTCCTGGGCAGAAGGAGGAGCTGGCCAAGGTGCATTCTTGGATTCAAAGCCAGACTATCCCTCCAGGAGTTCCTACCCCAGTAAGCACAGTCACGCCCAGCGTCCAGTGACACACTTGGGCTCTTTTGCTTGACCCCATGGAGGAGTTAACCCTCACAGCCACCTCCATGGAGTCGTTGGTGTCCTGCTTTACTGGCAAGCAGTGAAGTCACGGTTGCAGATACTAAACAATTCATGTAAGGTTATACAGTTCACTGAATTTGGAATACGGATCTTTTCAATACCATTTTCTTTTACAGTTGCCTGGCATTGAAGTGCCGGATATGATGATTGGCCAGGGAGGGGAGGGGGCGGTACAGGAGCTGTGCAGTGTAAACACACAGGTCTGGAAGGTTCTAAAATGGAAGACGCAAGCGTCACATCCCAGGAATTCCTCCTATCAGGAACTTGAGTGGAGCCATGGGGTTGGGTTTCTTGTTGCTGGTATTAGAGCTAGAACACAGGGGCCTTGGCTCACTCCATTTGCAGCCCAGCTTCTTGGTGTCTAATTGGAGATGGAGTCTCACAGATTTTGCTGTTTAGGCTGGCTTCAAACCAAGATCTTTCAGGTCTGAGCCCCCTGAGTAGGTAGGCCCACGTGGTCTTTCTGCAGTGACCAAGTCTTTCTAGTGAATCCTGAAGGCTGAAAGTTTGATTTCCGGGTGCTGCAGCTGATGGTGGTCGCGGCTGTCGTGATGATTGAGCTAATAAGGACCTTCATTCCCAAACATGAAGATGTGGCGGCTCATTTTGTTACACTGGCTACTCAGGAAGCTGGGTGGAAGGACTGTGATCGGAGGGGAATGCCCCCCACGGCCTCTCCTCAGCCCGGACGCCCTGGGCTTGAGGGACCATGCCTGGCCTCGCAGCTGTGCAGAAAGTACACACGGGAGTCCCGGCCAGGCCAGGCAGACAATGCAAAAAAATAGCTAAAGCACCTGGGCACGTGGCTCTCACCTGTAGTAATCCTAGCTACTCAGGAGGCTGAAATCTGAGGATGGAGGTTGGAAACCACTGGAGGAGGAAGGTCTGGGAGACTGTTACTTCACATTGAGCAGCAAAAAGCCAGAAGTGGAACTGTATGTAGCTAAGTGATGGAGTGCTAACCAAGCTAAGAGACCTAGTGCCTAGGCTCTGAGTTTAAGCCCCCGTACAAGCGCTCCCCCACTTTCCGGGGGGGGGGGGGAAGCAAAAGGGCCAGAGGTGTGGCTCAAGGGTTAGAGTGCTGCCCAGCAAGCGTGCAGCCCTGAGGAAAAACACCAGCACTGTCAAAAAACAGAGAAAAAAATTAGGATAAGATAATATTCAGAAAAATAAAGTGTTAAGGGTTATGAAGAAAACAAGTCACTGAAGCCCTCATACCCCTCTTTGAAGATTAAATAACATTGTGGGTAAGAAAGGAGTACCCCTTATTATTGTAACTAACAGTATTTAATACTTACTGTCAATAAGCTAATAACTTTGTATTTACTTCTTAACCTTTTCATTTGTGTGTGGGTACTGGGGCTTGAACTCAGGGCCTCAAGCCTTCTCTGGGCTCTTTGCTCCAGGCTGGTGCTCTGCTACCTAGCCATGCCTCCAGTTAGGGCTTTTGGCTAGTTAATTGGCGGTTAGAGTCACACAGATTGGTCTGCTGGCTGCAAGTTGTGGTCCTCAGGTCTCGGTCTCCTGCGTAGCTAGGATTACAGGTATGAGCCTCTGCGGCACAGCTCCTTAACTATCTTTAAGTGTACAATTCAGTGATGTTAACTTATGTCCATATTACTGTGCAGTCATCTATCTCCTGAACTCCTTTTATCTTGGAAAACTGAACATTTATGCCCAGACACCATCGCTCCCCATCTGCTTTCCATGACTTTGGCCACCATAGGCTCCCTACGGGTGGAACCACATGCCACGCCTTTATTTATAGCTACCCCTGCTTTCTCAGTCACCGTTTACAGATCCTTTTCATCCTTTCACTTTCAACCTGTTTTTGTGTAGGTCTAATTTGAGTGTTTTGTAGAGAGCAAGGGACTGGATCGTGTCTTTTAACCTCTTTTCCAGGCTCCATCTTTTTTTTTTTTTTCTTTCAGATCCTAGGGCTTGAACTCAGGGCCTGGGCCCTATCCCTGAGCCTAAGGCTATCCCTGTGCTAAGGCTACCACTCCACCACTTGAGCTACAGCACCACTTCCGGGTTTTTCTGAGTAGTTTATTAGAGATAAGAGTCTCACCGAGTTTCCTGCCCAGGTTGGCTTCAAACTGTGATCCTCAGATTTCAGCCTCCTGAATAGCTAGGATTATAGGCCTGAGCTACTAGTGCCCAGATTGGTTTCTTTTTAAGGGTTGTTGTTACTGTTTTCTGTGTCTTTCTTTTGTTTTTTGAACATCTTACAGATGGCTTCTTCAAAGTGTCTACCAAGTCTGCCCTCCTCTCCTAGGAACTAGTGGCTGGTTTATTTTTCCTAGTGAATGGGCTGTACCTCCTTGTATCTCCTATGCCTTGTGATTTTTCTTTTGTTTGAAAACTAGATATTTGAGTTCAGACTGGAAATCAGACTCCCTTTTCCCAGGGTTTGCTGACATTTATTTTTGCACTTCGTTCAAAGATCAACAGGAAATATAAATCCAAAGATCTCTCTTTCTCTCTTTTTCTCTCTTTTTCTCTCTTTCCCTCTCTTTCCCTCCCTCTTTCTCCTTCTCCCTCTTTGTCCTCTCTCTTCTCTCCTTCATATAATGGCTGCATCTTTACCTGGGCATGTGTGGTGACCTGTGGGTGCTTAGGGTCACCTAGATTTTAAGTGTTCGCCTCCCCAAAAGAGGGAAAGAGAAAAACCAAGGTGGAGTCTGCATAGAAAGCAAAGAGCTTCAAAGGAAGAGGGGTGCAGCAAAGGCTGTCCCCCTGCTTTCCCACCCCTCTAAGATAGAAGCAGGCAGCAGGCAGAGCCTCGCTTTCTAATTTCTGGAGGACTGGGTCTTTAATGGCCCTGAGCTGTTTTCAGGCTGCTCAGGAACGCATGCCTGGCTGCTCCCCACCTCCAGATTGACCGCAGCTCTGGAGACAGCCGGCCTTCACACAGACAGCAAAGATGCAAATAGCTATCACAAACCTGACACCGGTGGCTCACACCTGTAATCCTAGCTACTCAGGAGGCTGAGATCTGAGGATCATGGTTCAAAGCCAGCCCAGGCAGGAAAGTCCATGAGACTCTTCTCTCCAATAAACCACTAGAAAATCAGAAGTGGCGCTGTGGCTCAAGCGATAGAGCGCTGGCCTTGAGCTGAGGAGCACAGGGACAGCGCCCAAGCCCAGACAAAAAAGAAAAAGTTATGACATGGTCACTGCTGCTCTGCCTTCTCTGAGAATCCTCTCCCTATCCTATTTTCAAAGAAAAGAATGAGTATCTGCTGTTTAAAGATGGCTAGATAAGATCTTGTCAGAAAGCCAATGTTCTGCTACTTGCTGTGTCTTTATTTAAAAAAAAAAGTAATAGAAAAGTAGATGAGAGATGAACCCCGGCATGACTCAGGCTAACGTATTTAAACAGTGTCCGTGGTTGCCTGATGGTGGTAAAGAATGCTGAGATGGGTATGTCAGACCCGAAGGAGCCAGTCAGGACGTTGCAGACGTGACTTTCAAATCTTCAGATGGCATTAGCATCAAATAACACACCTGCTTGTGTTCTCTTCTGGAGAGCCGTGTTGCCTGTGCAAACAGAAGTTCAGCTGAGCACTCCGCAGAGCCTGTGGGCTGCAGCCAGGAGAAGACATCAGCTGAGCGGCCGTGAAGATGTCTCCTCGCACCCCAGCTTCTGCCTCTGTGTCTAGCTGAACCCCAGCTGGCGTGACCAGAGTCCTCATCAACAGTCTCCTGTTCCTGACACATTAAAACTACCCATTAGAATGGCCCTCTAGCTTAGCAGCCTGCTCAAAGGATTGGACTGCCTCTGAAGAGGTATGTGGACAACAGAACTTTATTTCCTGTGTCACCCCAGACCTAATCTCACCGGGAGTGAGCAGAGGAGCTGACCTCCTTTCTGTTCCAGGCTGATCCTGAGAGAGTGAAGGCCTCTCTGCAGCGGGGAGACGCCCTGCTGGTGTTGGCACACTCTCCCTGTTCTTTGAGGCCGCGCTGCTTGGTGCTTCCCCTCCAGCTCCCCAGCACCCTGCAGCACCCAGTCCAGTATGGATCTGAAACACTTAAGTCTTTAGGTTCAGTTTTTACCTCGATTCCAAGAGATGCATTGCATTCTGGTTTTCCACCTTTCATTGAACTTCTGAACGTATTTCCTTAAAAATCTGTCACGCTAAAAGGGGCTGATTACTTAGAAAATTAAAATTAACATCCGATTTGTAATGTTAAAAGACCTCCCATGTTTTTGGTTTTAAAATGGTTGTACAGAGTTTCAAATATTACATAGGCTAATAGGTTCTTCACGCTTATGTGTTTACACGCTGTCTTGCCAAAACCAACCATTAACCTTTTCTTTTCAATGGACTCAAAAGAGGTCTCTCTGTGCCCACCAGAGGTCTGACTGGCACTGCCTTTTGTTTGCTCTTGCAAAAGGGTAAGTGTTTGGGGTTTGCAAGTGAGGAAAATGCTCAAGGGGAGCCCAGCGACCCCAGCCCTCCAGGACGCCAGCGTCCCCAAGAGTCAGGCCCCCTGGCCACCAAACCTGACACCGGTGGCTGACCCGGGCCACCAAGAGCTGCCTCTCAAGGAGCGAGTGTGAGCGTCTCCTCAGCCAGAGCGCTCACTGGTGCTCCTTCCTCAAGCCCGCCGTTCCCGCGTGTGAGGTTCACACCTCGCAGGCAGAACACGGAAGCAAAGCGAAGGCTGCGGGAGCCCTGGTTTGCTGTGTAACTTACAGCACACGAGCTTCCTTTTTCTTTTATTTTTGTTGTTTTGTTTTATTTTAGGAAAATACTTTTCCTCTTTGACGTTTCATAGCTTTTTGTAAATGCAGCCTCATGATGAGGAAAATCGGCCTTTTTGTCCAGAGAAGGCTTCTGGACCCTTCTCTAGTCCTGTAGCTCATACCTACTTTCCTTCCTTCCTTCCTTCTTTCATTCCTTCCTTCCTTCCTTCCCTCTACTCCCTCTTTTGTGCCAGTCCTGGAGCTTGAACTCAGGGTATGGGCACTGACCCTGAGGTTTTTTGCTAATGGATAGCACTCTATTACTTGAGCCACAGTTCCACTTCCAGCTTTTTTTTTTTTTTTTTTTTTTGCTGGTCAGTTGTGGGGCTTGAACTCTGGGCCTGGGCACTGTCCCTGAGCTCTTCAGCTCAAGGCCTAAGCCACAGTGTCACTTCCAGTTTTCTGGTAGTTACCTGGAGATGAGTCTCACGGACTTTCCTGCCGGTGCTAGCTTTGAACCTTGATCCTCAGATCTCAGCCTCCTGAGTAGCTAGGATGACAGGCGTGAGCCACTGGCGCCCGGCTTTTTTTTCTTTATGTGATTAATTGGACATAAGAGTCTCATGCAGGGTTTTTCCTGCCTGGGCTGGCTTCAAACTGCAATCCTCAGATCTCAGCCTCCTGAGTAGCCAGGATTGCAAGTGTGAGCCACCAGCTCCTGGCCAGATCTCCTTTCTAGTCGTTATTTTCTGGGTAGTAATTCTGTCTTGAGGTATTATTGAAGGTAGTTCTCATGTTGCCTTGGACATTTCTTGGACTTCTCTAGCAGTAAGCAGTGCTGCGCAAATCCTCCCGTTTCATGACTAGATAGCTCTCAAATGCTACTCCGTCTTGGTAGTGAAATGATGTCTGAGGCTTTGGTGGCGGATCAAGTTGTGTGGTGGTTTCCACACAACAAAACTAATCAGCCTGTGTGCTGTCCACCGTGACCTTAGCAGGAGGTCACTGTGCATGTGACTCAGCCTCAGCCTTCCTCGGAGCCACAGGGCGACCGCGTCCCTGGCCTTCTCTCATGACCTGCGCCCTCTCTCTTCCATTGTTTCCCAACGGCTGCTCATTTCTTGGCCTCAGCACACATCTTATGGAGTGTGGATTATGCTAGGCTTGATTTGAAACTGGTGCTTGTCACGCTTCGGGTCTCAGCGTTGGTAGGAGCACCCGAGCGCATGGCGAGGCTGTGCCTGCTGGGGGGTCTTCAGCGGCACCGCTGCTCCCGCGGGCCCAGGAGATACTGTAACGTTTTTGTATTCATGACTGATAATAAAGAAGCTGATACTAAACTGTGTTTTACAGGCTTCAGTGTTTTTATAAATATTACCCAAAAGGCTTTATTTTTCTTGGGTCCGAGGTCAAGATGTATGAAAAACAAGTTGATAGCCGGGCCAGTGGCTCACACCTGTAAGCCTAGCTACTAAGGAGGCTGAGATCTGAGGATCACCGTTCAAAGCCAGCCCGGGCAGGAAAAGCTTTGAAACTTTTATCTCCAGTAAATCACCAGGAAACCAGAAGTGGCGCTGTGGCTCAAGTAGCTGAGCACTTAGCCTGAATGAAGAGCTGAGGGACAGCGTTCAGGCCCAGAGTTCAAGCCCCATGATGGACAAAAAGAAAAACAAGTCAAATGAATTAAGTAAAACTTCAGAATAATTCACAAGGCAAATTTAGTGCAAATTGAACATTTTGTTTCAATTTAATTTATAATTACATGCATTTATCATTCTTAAATGGTTGTTAGTATTCTAATCGGGTATCATTTAACTGCAAACTGCAAAATTTGAGACGTTTTCTTGGGCTGTTTCAGTAAGCCTTTTTCTCAGTGTGCGCCCAGCACTGAGTCCCTGGAGGCTTCGCGCCCGGTGCGCTTTCCCATCCTGCTTAGTCCCACCCGGTCCCCTGAGGCCTGGCGGCGTCCTGAGTGCATGGCCTGGCCGACAGGACTTGCCACGGGGGTTGCCGGCCTAGCCAGCCTCGGCGAGTAACATTACTCCTAGTCTAGCAGCGTCCCCTGGAGCTTACAAAGCCGACCAACCTGGCACCACAGAAAAGCACCCACAAATTCAGACTCAGAACAAGATCCGGAAGCCAAAGAGCTTTTAAGTGTTATGCCTCTGAACTCATTTGCGCCCTTCTGCAGCACGGATACCAAGCAGCAGCACGGCAGGGTGGATAGGGCGTGCTCTGCGGGAACCGACTGGTCCCTGAACTTTGCAGGGATTCGCATGGCCTGTGAAATCAGGGTGCAAAGCCGGCCCCGAGGCACAGGGGTCAGACACCTCGCTGCGGGCGGGGGGGGGGGGACCCTCCAGAACCTCAAGGTGAATGCCTGGAATCACTGGAAAGATGTGTTGGACTGCGGTGGAGGAAGCAGGCGTCTCGCTGCCGTTCCTTGGGAAGCCTGCCCCGCCCCTGCCTCTGGAAATGCCTTGCCCTGCAAGCATGCCAAATTTGGGACACTTGTGATGTTTCCAGGGTCAGTGCCGTCTCCTGGCACCTGCTGGTGGTGGGTGTTTCTCCTTGTGTGTGTACCTCTTGTTGCACGCACATGCATGCCCCAGAGAGCACAGTGAGCATACACATGTCTGTCTGTAGGATTGATAACCAGGCGGTCCACCCCCTCACATTCAAGTCCTGCCTCAGCCAGCTGGACCCCGAGTGGGTCTCCCCGCCCAGGGAGGGGCCCTGCTGCCTGAACACAGCCATCGTCACCTGGATTCAATGAATAATCCTGGAGCTCGCTGGGGCCACAGCAGAACAGGCTCAGTGCTGGAACGGTGGCGTGTGCGGGGCTGTCTGCGGCTCCCGCGGCTGAGCAGTCAGCCCACGCTCACCTCCCGGGAGGCACGCAGCGCCAGGCGCCCCGCCCGGCCTCCTGGAGCCTTGCTTCAAGCTGACACACGGCTGCTGTTTAAAAGTAGGCATTTACACCAGGGCCCCGTGCTCACGCCTATAACCTAGCTACTCAGGAGACTAAGAGCTGGGGGTCCGAGTTCAAAGCCACACCAAACAGGAAAGTCCTTTAGACTTAACCACCAGAAATCTGGAAGCGGAGCTGTGGCACTAGTAGACATTAGTCTTGAACAAAAGAAGCTCCAGTACAGGGCCTAGGCCCTGAGTTCAAGCCACAGGACTGGTACAAACAACAAAAGTAATTTACATGGTCATTGTCAGGCTCTACATGATACCTCTAACTTCATTTATTTGAGTGTAGTCGAGTGATTTTGGCTAAATGCTTTCAAAACTCTCTTCTTGGTTTGCCCCCCCCATATGTATATATGCAGAAACCCACATGCTGCGGACAGGCACCGCCAGTACTTCCCAGCCCAACTGGTACCGTTTCAAGAAATCCTTGAAGGAGGGAAAAATCACAGATTTGTAAGCGAGGCTCAAGTAAAATGACCAAGTAAAATGCAAGACAGGATTTATTTCCCAGAAGCAGGGAGCGGGGGAGCTGTGCCTCGCGGGTTTGGGTGCAGCACCCATGTTGCTCATCTACCAAGTGCTTGGTGTGGGGGGGGCCCTCAAGTCAGATGCAATATTTCCAGAAGCATTCGGCCATAGCCCCTTGCTGCTGGTGCTGCTTCCTGTTTCTTGCCAAGAGATGGTTCAGTATGGCGCTAGGATCTTGTCCAGGGAAAGCCTGAAACCAGAACATTCCAGAACAACAGTTACTTGTCAGTGCATTACAGGTCCTCCCAGAAAGTTAGTCTGGTGGAGCCCAGGGCTGTGAGGAGCAGCATCCGCTGCCTCTGGGCGGCAGCCATCCCCAGGGCCCCTCACAAGCGAAGGCAGGCCCTGGACGCCCTGAACATGGGGCTCCGGAACCCCATGCCTGTCACTGTTCAAAAGCCGTTGACAGTGCACTGCGCATTTGCTGTCTCACAGCGCATCTCTGGGTGTGAAATTCACTGCTCTAGAGGTTCCCTCTTGGTTCTTTTTCATCTATGATGTAGTAGTGACGCCGCACTCGTCATCTTGGGCTCTTGGTGTTGACGTGTAATCCTGAGACAAGCATCTGGGAGCTAGCTCTCAGCACAGCGCTCTCCCTGGGCCGTCGGCTGGCCTTGCTGTGCGGGATTCAGGGTGTCTAGCTTGTTTTGGGGCAGATCCTCGCTAGCTGACTCAGGTCAGTGTTTGGGAGAAGCATGGCTAATGTTCTGAAGGTCTCTGATTTGGGGGTGGGGGGACTTTGTACTCTTGTGTACACAGGGGTGCAGGCCTGGGAGGGGCGCTCTGAGCTTTTTTTTTTTCCATCAGTTGTGGGGCTTGAACTCAGACCTAGGCACTGTCTCTGAACTTTTTCACTCAAGGTTAGCACTCTACCTCTTTGAGCCACAGTGCCACTGCTGGTTTTCTAGTGGTTTATTGGAGAGAAGAGTCTTACAGACTTTCTTGCCTGGGCTGGCTTTGAACTGTGATCCTCAGATCTCAGCCTCCTGAGTAGCGAGGATGACAGGCGTGAGCTACCGGCACCTGGCGAAAAGAGCTGTGTTTTTGGGTACACGGGCAGGGTGTGGAGACTGGTTCACCAGACGGGCAGCCCAAGAGCCCCGCAGGAGCCGCCCAGGGCCGGCCGCACCCCTGGAGAACCGCACTCCCCACTCCTCTGGCCCAGAGAGGCCTTTCTAGAGCTCTGTCCTGGGCTCATGAGCATGTCTATGTCCACAGCACACCACAGTGCCTTGCAGGCTGAGCCCTGGAAACTTGGGGTGCAGGGTCTGATTCTGTGGGAGCAGCTGGGGCTGGGGTTCTGCATTTCTCACAAGCTTCTGGCAATTTCGGTGTTGCCGGGGCATGGGCTGCGTGGCAGGCCCCCCTGACCCGAGTGAACAGCAGACCCAGGAGCAGGGGCTCCCCAAACTCCTTACCTACCACTTGTAACTGACCCCACACCGGCACCTGGCAGGCAAGCTCTGCTGGCCCTCGTGTTTTAGACACGTTCACATTTCAGCTATAATTGCCCCGTTGTCTCAGGCTGTGATTTTCACAGAGTCCTCTTCTACTTTCTGAACTTGGAACCCTCACATCGGGGAACTCCCTTACCTTTCTCGAGTCTCCCCTGGTGCTAGGAATGTCAGTTCCCGCATCTGGAAAACAAACGTTGACGGCAGCTTGTGATCTCTGGCTTGTGCTGATGCTCATTTTGAAGCATGCGCAGTAGAGTGTGGTCTGCTGACGCCAGGCCGGGGAACATGCTGCTGGGGCTTTCAGGAGCAACCCACGCTGAGCCTCGGAGCTCCTGTGGCTACACAACTAGTAAAAGGCTCCCTTGTTTCCCGAGGGTTCTGAGCATGGCGTCAGTGCGTGGAGAAATGACAGCCGATTCTCGGCCTTGGGGTCACACTAATCTTCATAGATTTCAAAATAACCCCAAGAGGCAGGTTAGTTTGCTTGTGTGTTTTAGAATCGTTTCTATTTACTGAAGAAACAGGTATGGAAAGATGAAGTGATTCACTAAGGATTTTAGCAAGAGGGGAACGCATGACAAATTCGCATGCATTGGAAATGTACCACTAGGGCTCCTGCCCCTAAATAAATGGAGGCGTCAGAGAGCAATGGGTGTCAGAGCGACCTGGGCGGGGGGGGGGGGGGGGGATTGGGGCCAGGACAGGGCCTAGGATTTTACCTTGTCCAGTAGCTGGGAGCCCTTTGCTTGCTTCCCCGGGCCCGTGGCGCTCCGGCACCCCCAGAGCCTGCAGCAGCACCCGGGAAAGCGAGGCGCGCTCCAGCTCCTCCGCAGCTCCCTGGGTTTCCTCTTGGGGGGCTGCAGAGTGGGGAGAGGGTGTCAGCCACGGGAGGTGAAGCCCAGGAGAACCTCTCACAGGAAGCTCATGGCTTGTCCAATTCGCACGAATGAAGGGGGGCGGGGCCCGAGGGCGGCCGCGGCCTGCCCGCCCTGCGCCTCCTTCCTGTTCACACGCGCCGTCCGGGGCCTGGCGGCCGGTTGTGCAGGGTTAGAGGCAAGGAAGAACTGCTGCGTTCCCCCCACAGGCACGGCTCGCTCAAACTGCCTGTCAAGGTGGAGACGAACCCGCTCCAAAGCCATTCTTTATTTTCTAGGGATAAAGGGGAATCTGTTAATACCCAGAGTTCTGCCGGGCTGAGGTTTGTGATGAGTGCGAGCAAGGCTCTGTGCGGGCGTGCATGCGTGAAGTGAACGTGGTCATAACCCTGGCGGGGGACAGACTTCGCTGTAGCACACTGGCAGACACCCAGCTGTGACCTTGGTGAGGAGAAATGAACAAGCCCTTGTAAAGACCTCTGCCATATTGCCAACGTACGCTAATGCGCATGTGTGAGCCCCGCCACAGGTAAGCGTCTGTGTCGGGAAGTGACACCTCCAGAGCAGGACAAGGGACAAGCCTCTGAGCACTTTGCCCGGTTTGAAGTTAAACAGGCGGGTGCCCTCCTTTCATCTTCTTTAAATACACATAAATCGTGACTACTTGAATATTCATTCTTGACATCTCACTGTGCGCTGGCCTTTTCCAAGTGGCATGAATTCCATCAGTGCCCACTCGTAACCAGTAAGATGACTCTCACTGCCACCTCAGCGATTCTACAAGCAAGAACCAGAGACGAAGCTATAAAGTGAGTGGCTTGCAGGAGCTCTATCCGTTATTTAGAAAAGTGGCCAAAAGTACCCAAAGTCAAAGACAAAACTAAACCCCATGAAGTTTTTTAGTGGAATCTGACGTGCAAACCAATAGTATTTCTAAAATCTCAGAAATAATCACTGCAAAGTAAGTCTCCATAAGTCCTACATATTTTTAATTCAACTTGGACTTGAACATAGAAAAGTTCTTGAAATCTCTGAGCCCAGCTGATTACTTTCAAACTTACCAAGATAGCACAAGTACATTACTAAGCTATAATTGGACCAACCAACTCATTTTAAACTTAAAGTGGTAAGGGTTTTTTTTTTTTTTTTTTTTGTCAGTCGTGGGGCTTGAACTCTGGGCTTGGGCGCTGTCCCTCAGCTCTTCAGCTCAAGGCGAGCGCTCTACCACTTGAGCTATAGCGCCACTTCCGGTTTTCTGGTGGTTTATTGGAGATAGGAGTCTCATGGTCTCTCCTGCCCGGGCTGGCTTTGAACCGCGATCCTCAGATCTCAGCCTCCTGAGTAGCTAGGATTACAGGCGTGAGCCACCAGCGCCCGGCGGTAAGGGTTTTTTTTGTTTTGTTTTGTTTTTGCCAGTCACCAGTGGCTCACACCTGTCATCCTAGCTACTCAGGAGGCTGAGATCTGAGGATTGGGGTTCAAAACTAAGCTGGGCAGGAAAGCCTGTGAGACTCTTATCTCCAATTAACCACCAAAAAGCTGGAAGTGCAGATGTGGTTCAAGTGGTAGAGCACTTGCCTGAGCAAAAAAGCGCAGGAACTGTACCCAGGCCCTGAGTTTAAACCCCAGTTCTGACAGTATTAAAGTTTTCAGTTTAGAGAAGTTTTTGTTTGTTTTGGTCAGTCATGAGGCTTGAACTCAGGGCCTGAGCACTGTCCCTGAGCTCTTCTGCTCAAGGCTAGTGCTCTACCACTTGAGCCACAGCGCCACTTCCAGTTTTCTGGTGGTTCATTGGAGATAGGAGTCTCAGACTTTCCTGCCCAGGCTGGCTTTGAACTGCGATCCTCAGACCTCAGTACCCAGCTCAGAGCAGTTCATGGTGAAATTCTGAGCCCCGGAGCAGCATGCAGTAAGCAGGGCTGTTCTCGTGCACACTTCAGAAAGACACAACTGGGCACAAGTCAAGGGTTCAGCCAGAGGCCTCCATGAGACCCCTCCCTGCAGGGTCCTCGCCTCTCCGCCAGGGGAGACAGGAGGAAACGCCGTCTTACCTGGGGGCTGGAGGGACGCCTGTCTGTGCCGTGTGACGGGGAGAGACCAGGCCGGGCCCAGGGGTGGCAGCAGCAGCAGGCAGCAGAGGGCCAGCGCGGCCATGGCTGGAGACGGGCTGCCTTCCGCTGGGGAGCGCTCAGCGCGCTTCATGCCGTGACCACGGCTTTTATATCCTTCGCCCTGTGAGCTCACACGTCCCCTCCAAAAATGTCATCCAGCGCTGGCCGGCGGGCTGGGGCAGTCACTTTGCATTAATGTAATTTTCCAAGTAACAATTCATAGACAATAAATCCATAGCCAGCGAGCCGGCGCCCCGAGCGCGCGGGGTTTACGAGAACCCAGCGCCAACCCTGCTGGGCGGCCGGGCACGGGTCCACGCGCGGAGGGACGGCTTTGTCCTGTCGGCGTGGGGACGCCGCACCCGCGGACGGGACGACCTGCGGGGTCCAACGTGCGGATGGCGAGTGGAGGCCCCGAGGGGAGTCCCATGCGGCAGAGCCGCGCCCCAGGCACGGGCGCCGAGGGGGCGCCGAGGGGACGGAGCCGCCGGGCCGGGCCGCCCATCAAGGGCAGGGGGCCTGGGTGGTGGACGTGGGCTCGGGACCCCGCCACCGCACTCCAGGCTCCATCAGATCACCTCCGTTCTTTGTCCAGCATCCACGCCGGGGCTTCCATGACAGGCCAAGGCCTGACATTCAGCGGCGGGCAAAGGAGAGAGGCTGGGGAAGGGTGGTGGACAGGTGGAGAAATGGCTGGTGCGTGCGCGCCCTGCAGCTACACGCTGCCCACAAACCCGTGAACCCACAGCCAGGACTTCCCTCATCGACGACCAGGTACCAGCTGATACCAGACGTGTCAGAAGCAGCAGAAACCTCGGTCCGTCCCACCCACAGGACCCAGGATTCAGACAAAAATGTCTCAAATCTACACACCGCTACAGGTTATCGGTTCAGGTCAACGCTCATTAAAATAATGGACGCCAGGCACTGGTAGCTCACACTTGTAATCCTAGCTACTTAGGAGGCTGGGATTTGGAGGATCATGGCTTGAGGCCAGAAGAAAAGTCCATGAGATGTCATCTCTGGCCAGCAAAAAGTCAGCTGAAGGCATGGTGCAAATGGTAGAGCATCGATCTAACAAGTATGAGGATCTGAGTTCAAGCCCCAGTACTACCCACCCCACCCTCCAAAAAAAAAAAAGCAACTAAAAGCTGGTGGTGGTATACACACCTCAATCCCAGCATTTGGGAGGTCACACAGGAAGATTACTGAGCTCCAGGCCAGACCTCGCTACTACAGAAACATAAATGAAGACGTTAGGGACTTGCAAAGCAGCTGTGCTAAAGGCTCTTTCCTCTCCCCAGGCCTCATGGCACATGTGTGTGTGTGCGCACACGCGCGTGTGCTAGGCACGCACGGGGTTGCATGAAGACCTGCTAAGAAGTCACACCGAGGCTGAGAGAGCTGGAGTCTCTGGGGACGCTGGGGACAGTTTGGGGGTGGACAGCAAACCCCGTTCTCTCTTCCCGGGACGGCTGCCTGTGCCTGCCAGGCTTTGCCTCCCTGGTGACTCAGGATCTGACAGTTATGTGTGATGGTTTTATGGCGTCGCCTCATTACGTTAATGCCACTTCCTTCAACAGGCTGTCAGCAGCAGTGTCACCTTGTCCCGGAGCCTGCTGAGTGTGTCACCCACCCCTGCCGGTCCCTGTGTGTGAGCACCACGGCGCCAAGTCCTTGTCAGGACCCTGTGAACAGCAACTTCTGCAGAGTTCTCTTAGAGCAAATAGCTGATGGCATGGCTCAGGTCTGTAATCCCAGCCCGCTGGGAGGCCGACAGGGGGATCGCATTTCAAGGCTGTCCAATACACAAATATCTGTGAAACCCCATCATAACCAGGCTGAGCTCGGCGAGCCACGCCTGCGGTCCTCGCCACACAGGAATCGCCATGCTGTGCCCTGTCACCCCAGTGGCTTGCGAAGGCATAACCCGGAGGATCACAGTCCGGGCTGCCCAGCATGGACGGAGACTCTGCTTTGGAAATAGCATAGAAAGGGACTGGAGGTATGGTTCAAAAACCAGACTCTACGTTCAAATCCAAGTAGCACCAACACAAAGCAGAAGGGCATGTTTCCGCATCACCAGGAAAGCTGGGGACCGGCCTGAGGGGGCAGAGGGGCGTGACAGGGCACTGCAGGGAATAAATGAGCCGGCTCTCAGCCCCACGCGGGGCGCTGCAAGCCCGCGTCTCTGCTGCCATCCCAGCTGCTTGGGAGGCTGAGCTCTGAGGATCATGGTTTGAAGCCGGCCCGGCAGGAAAGTCCATGAGACTCTTATCTGCAATTACGCAGCAAAAAGTTGCAAGGAGAGCTGTGGCTCAAGCAGTAGAGGCCTGAGCAAAAAAAAAAAAAGGCTGAAGGTCAGTGCCCAGGCCCTGAGACCAGCCCCGAGACAGCGCTACGTAAATACCTGATAGACAGACAGACAGACAGATAGACAGACACACAGGTAGATAGATAGTCACACAGACAGACAGAGAGATGAAAGACAGGCAACAGACCGGACTTCCCCAGCCCGAGGCGCTGGAGGCCAGGGTCTGAGGCCCACTCCCTGGTCACACCTGGGAGGGGCCACCCAGGCAGCCTGTGAATTCCCTGACGCCCCACATTCACGCAGACCCGGATTGGGGCTCAAATCTTCATCACAGCGGCTCCCGCAGCCACGGTGGAAGGTGGCTCAGACCCACGGGGGAGGGGGAGGGGCGGCCGCTCAGTGGCAGTGAGCACAACGGAAGCTTTCCACAGGGCAGTCGTGACACTTGCTTGGTCACTCAATAAAAAACTTTTTTTCTGGTTCTGGGGCTTGAACTCAGGGCCTGGGTGCTGTCCCTGAGCCTCTCTGTGCTCAAGGCTAGCGCTCTACCACTTGTGCCACAGCACCACTTCTGGCTTTTTCTGTGTATGTGGTGCTGAGGAATCGAACCCAGGGCCTCGTGCATGTGAGGCAAACACTCTACCACTGAGCCACCTTCCCAGCCCCACTTCTGGTTTTTTGAGTAGTTTATTGGAGATAAGAGTCTCATGGGGACTTTTCTGCCCTGGCTGGCTTCAAACAGTGATTCTCAGATCTCAGCCTCCTGAGTAGCTAGGATCATAGGTGTGAGCCACCTGGGCCCCACATAAATACTTTTTAATCACTTACAACTGTCAGGAAGTGTGCAAGACATGAGGGATATGATTCAACCCAAAAAAGCTCCTGGAGCTTACGCTTGTGACAAACACCACAAGAACTCAGTGGCTGCGCAGGTGGGCAGCATGGAGGGCTCAGCGTGGGGGGAGGGTGATGAGGACAAAGCCATGGAGCAATCTGAAACAAATATTCCAGGCAGAGGGAAGAGTGAATGCAAAGGCCCTGGGATAGTATTGTGTCAGACTGAGGAACACCTGGATGGCTAGTGGGGCCCAGTCAGAGGACTGGGCGAGTACTGTGAGCCGGGATATGATAAAGATGCTCCACATCCATGCTCACTGCTGCACTATTCACAGCAGCCAGGCGGTGGAGACCACCCGAATGCCCCACAAGAGATGAGTGAATCCAAAACGCGTAGGAGCATACACAATGGAACTTTACACAGCCATTAGAAAGAATAATGTCATTCTCAGGGAAATGGATGGAACTAGAACAAATCATGTTAAGTGAGGTAAGCCAAGCTCAGAGAGACAAACGGCACTGTCCTCTCTGATAGGCAGAAGTTAGATCTAAAATGCACCAGGATATGGTAAATCATACAGGATTCTAGATACTCACACACAGTGAGACCAAAAGAGAATGCTCCTAGGAGAGAAACACAAAGGCGCAATGTCTAAGCACCTCTTCATGTTATATAAAATAACAGACGTACTGAAACGAACTCCAAGATATGGAAACAAGAGACCTCTCTCTCTTTTATTTTCTCTCCTTTCCTTTTTTCTTTTTAGTTTTTCTTTTTGATGATTGTTTTACCTTACATATGGCGTAGTCACGTGTGTCTCTTCAAGAGGGAGCGGAAGGGCACAGAACTTGTGAAAAGCGCAGCAATGGAGCTCACGGACACTGGTGAAAGTGAACTCTACGTCTCCTGGGTGGAGCGTCTTTGTAATCCTCCACATCACCTCTGTAACAACAATAAATTAGTAATCAATTTAAAAAAGAAGATCAGGGAGAGAGCCAGGAGTTTGGAGGGCAAAAGGACAGACGCACAGACCTACAGACTCCTGAAGGTCACCCCAATCCTTCCTGTTAAAGTGAGTGGGAGGCACCCCATTGTGAGCATGTTAGCCATGTTTGAACACACCCCCTCTGGCCATGGGGGAGAAAGACAAAGCCCCCGTGGAGGGGATCCCCCTTCCACACATCCCCTCCCACAGTGTCAGCAAGGCTGAGGGCCAGGGAATAGAAAGGGCCAGACTCTGATGCTTTGAGGGAAGAGCCACCAGGGTTTGTGGGGTGCTGGGCCTGACCGGGATGGCCGTCAGGTGACCCCACATCTGAACCTGAGAACCTGTGTGACCTGAGACCCAGCACGATGGCTGTGAACGGGCCAGGTCCCAGGGGCCCGTCAGGAGCTGAGCTTCAGTACGAGCACCAAAACCCAGCCCTAGTGTTCATGCTTGTAACCTTAACTACGGAAGAGGTTGACATTGGGAGAATCAAGGTTCAAAGCTAACCAGAGAGCAAAGTCGTTAAGACTCCATCTCCCAAATAACCAGCAAAATGCTGGACTAGGCTGGCTCAAGTGGTAAAGTGGCAGCCATGAGCAAGAGAGCTGAGCAAGAGGCACAGGACCCGGAGCTCAAGCCTCAGTACTGGCAAAGGAGGAGGAGGACGGGGAGGGGGAGAGGAGGGGTACATGAAAGGTCCAGAAGGAATTCAGGAGTCATTAGATGGTTTTGACATTATGGGTAACCACATATGGCCCAGGGACAGGGGAAGAGGAGGGAGGAAGGCGAGGCCCGGGGCCAAGCACAGCTCCTGGAGAAGGGGAAGAGCCAACTGGGAGGGGAGGGAGAGAGAGAGAGAGAGAGAGAGAGAGAGAGAGAGAGAGAGAGAGAGAGAGAGAGAGAGAGAGAGAGAGAGAGAGAGAGAGAGAGAGAGAGAGAGAGAGAGAGAGAGAGAGAGAGTGCGCACCGAGAAGGTTCTAGAAGGAGGGCATCGCCCAGGACAAAGGCTGTAGACCAGAGGTCACTGGTAGACTGATGGTGGCAATGCAGAGACACGGACCGCTCAACCCAGCACCATGTGAGTGACCCCGCGACTTAAAAGTGAGATGGGGGCTGGGAAGGTGGCCCAGTGGTAGAGCACTTGCCTTGCATGCATGAGGCCCTGGGTTTGATTCCTCAGCACCACATAAGCAGAAAAAGCCGGAAGTAGTGCTGTGGCTCAAGTGGTAGAGCGCTAGCCTTGAGCTGAAGAGCTGAAGAGCTGAGGGACAGCGCCCAGGCCCAGAGTTCAGGCCCACAACTGGACCCCCCCCCAAAAAAAGGGAGATGGAAGCTGGGGACACTGGCTCACACTTATAATCCCAGCTACTCAGGAAGCTGAGATGGAACTACAGTTTAAGGTCAGTGTGTGCAAAGCGTTTGTAAAACACTCCTGCTCCACTAATAATAATAACTGGGTATGGTGGAGTGCCGTCACCCCAGTTGCACAGGAAGTGTAAACAGGAGGATCGCGGTCTGGCCTGGGCTGGGGAAGGGAGCAAGACTCTACCTGAAAAATAACCAGAACCAAAAGGGCTGCAGCTTAGCACATAGGTTTGGCGTGCTGGAAGGCGGAAGGTTTTGAAAGGCAGCGTTGGCCCAGGGCTCCATCCCCCGCAGGGCACCTGGGATCGTGGGGGGTCACGGGCCTGAGCTGAGGCTCAGCTCCCAGGCACCGTTCTCTGTAGAGGTGTCTGCAGCCGCCCAGGGACCTGGAAGGCCATAGCACAAAGGACGAGCGGCCATAGCACAAAGGACGAGCGGCCAAGGGAGTGTCATTCCGGATCTGGGCAAAATCCAGCAACGGTGCGGTGCGTCACGTCCCTTGAGCCAGCCAGAGGGGGGATGGTGACGCATACCGGACATCCGCCCTGGGTATGGATCTGATTCATGCCATCACTTAGGAGCTCATTCCAGAAGATGCACGGAATGACTCAGTGTCCCCTGAAGGACGCCGTGGGATCTGGCCAGCGTTCTGTTTGCTTCTGTTTGCTTCATATTGAAGGAAGATTTTCACTTGCAGATTAGCAATGGCTCCTAAGAACTGGGCTTGAAGGGAAGTGGAACCACATGTGAGGCTCTGTGAGGAGCCGAGGTGAAGCCAGCCGGGTTCCTTTATTGAATGACTTACATTCCTTTTTATTTTACTTGTTTTTAGGGGGTGGTATCAGGATCTGAACTCAGGGCCCTGAACTTGCAAGGCAAGCACTTCTCCTGGTTATTTGTGCCTGGCCCAGTCTCTCACCACAGCTGGGGTGACAGGCCCACACCACCACACCCAGCTTTCAGTGGTAATGGAGCCTCCAGAACTTTCCCACCCAAGTAGCTTTCGACTGCAGTCCTCCCATTTTCAGCCTCCTAAGTAGCTAGGATTACAGGTGTGAGCCAGTGTGCCCGCCTCCTGGGTTTCTAATAACATCTCACATAATGTACTATGGAGATCATCATTCTATCATTTTGTGTAGGAAATAATGTCCAGACATCCACACATGGTGAGTTCAGACCTAATCTTTTTAGAAGCCTGTACTTCCCTCATCAAGTGTGCAACAGGCTGAGCTCTAGTGCAAATTAAACTCCTCACTGTGCGCACTGAGTAACAAGATGAACAGCTCTCTGCGCCTCTTCTGCATTTCCCTGCTCAGGTCCCTTCCAGCACAGGGAAGAGTATCTGACTCAGGAGGCCTGTGTAGAATACGGAAAATGGCAAGAAGGCTCCAAAAATGGAAGAGATGAGTTGTGTGCAGGACACAAGGAAGCCAGACATGGACCCACGGGATGCGTCAGCTTTTTCTTGGGAAGGGAAAGGTTGCGAAGGGGCAAAGCTGGTGATGTGACCGGCCTGAGCTCTGCGCTAACGGGTGAGGCCCTGGGTTCCATTCCCAGCACGGAAAAAAATCCATCCCTGCTATTTTACAAACAACATGACAGGACACCAATCCATACACATACAGAGGGCCCTTCTGGGCTCCAGTCCAGACACGTTTGGACTAGGACCCGCCCCTCCCCTCTCCTCCCGCCCTCTCTCATGTCCTGCCCCTGAGGTGTCACATCTGTGTAGCACATCTATAATAGCCAGAAATTGATAACAATTTGTCCAAAATTTATCCACTTAAACCTTGCACGATGAAAGGTGTAGTTTTTGCCAAGCACTTCTAGTTTTGACAAACTCAGTCTGGAAGCCCCCACCACAGGGAGGACCCCGTTCTCCAGCCCCCCCCCACAGGGAGGACCCCATGCTCCAGCCCCCCCTCCCCACACCGTGCTCCAGCCCCCCCCCCCGCCCCACACCGTGCTCCAGTCCCCCCCCCCGCCCCACACCGTGCTCCAGCCCCCCCCCGCCCCACACCGTGCTCCAGTCCCCCCCCCCCGCCCCACACCGTGCTCCAGCCCCCCCCACCCCACACCGTGCTCCAGGCCCCCCCCCCGCCCCACACCGTGCTCCAGCCCCCCCCACCCCACACCGTGCTCCAGGCCCCCCCCCCGCCCCACACCGTGCTCCAGCCCCCCCCCCGCCCCACACCGTGCTCCAGTCCCCCCTGCCCACCCCACACCGTGCTCCAGCCCCCCCCCGCCCCACACCGTGCTCCAGTCCCCCCCGCCCCACACCGTGCTCCAGTCCCCCCTGCCCACCCCACACCGTGCTCCAGCCCCCCCGCCCCACACCGTGCTCCAGCCCCCCCCCCCCGCCCCACACCGTGCTCCAGTCCCCTCCCCGCCCCACACTGTGCTCCAGCCCCCCCCCACCCCACACCGTGCTCCAGCCCCCCCCGGCCCACACCGTGCTCCAGCCCCCCCACACACCGTGCTCCAGCCCCCCCCGCCCCACACCGTGCTCCAGCCCCCCCCACCCCACACCGTGCTCCAGCCCCCCCGCCCCACACCGTGCTCCAGCCTCCCCCTGCCCCACACCGTGCTCCAGCCCCCCCCGCCCCACACCGTGCTCCAGCCCCCCCGTCCCACACCGTGCTCCAGCCCCCCCACACACCGTGCTCCAGCCCCCCCACACACCGTGCTCCAGCCCCCCCCGCCCCACACCGTGCTCCAGCCCCCCCGTCCCACACCGTGCTCCAGCCCCCCCGCCCACCCCACACCGTGCTCCAGCCCCCCCCGCCCCACACCGTGCTCCAGCCCCCCCGTCCCACACCGTGCTCCAGCCCCCCCGCCCACCCCACACCATGCTCCAGTCCCCCCCCTCCCGTTGGCGACCCCCGCAGCAGCTGGCGTCTCCCGGTGCGTCCTCGCGCATGCGTCACGCGTGCACTCGCCTCCCACTCCATCTCGTCGTATCTGAAGGGCTTTCCAGTTGGCCTGTCCCGCCACGCGTGGCCCACTCCTCGGGCAACGGCGAGGGAAGCCCCGTGAGCGGCTCGTGGGCTCTGCGGGTCCGAGTCTTGGTTCCTGGCGGCGGCTCTCGGCGCGTGGTTGTTCCTCCCGGGCCTCGTGGCGGCCCTGGGCCCCACCCCGGCTTCCTCACTGGTTCCCCAGCTCAGGTCAGCACAGAAGCAAATAGGATTGGTCATGCCCGAGAATGGCAGTAAATCTGATTGGTCATACACTAGAATGAAGGCGGAGCTGATTGGTCACGCCCACTCACGGATGCGTCATTACCTCACTCACTACTGACGTGGCATTTTGAGCAGGAACTCAGGGCATTATGGGGGGAGCCCAGGGCACTATGGGAAGCAGAAGGATCCTCTGAGGAGACTGACGCATTATGGGAGAGTCCAGGGAATTATGGGAAGCAGAAGGACCCTCTGAGGAGACTGAGGCATTATGGGAGTCAAGGGCATTATGGGAAGCAGGACCCTCTGAGCAGGCGTCTGAGGCGCTATGGGGAGCTCCCAGGGCATTATGGGAAGAAGTATTTGCATAGGAGCCCATGGCACTATGGGAGCAAGAAGCGCCATTCTGTGCCCATCTGCCTTTTCTCAGCAGGAAGCAGGAGCCCTGAGCCACGGCTGGCGCTCTGCCGCTCGAGCCGCCGCTCTCCACATAGGGCTGAGATGTAGAGATGAGCCACACAGGCTTTCAGGGGCTGGCTTCGAACCGCGGCCCGCAGCCCCCTGAGCAGCAGGACGGCAGGCCGTGAGCCGCCAGCGCCAGCTCCTTTTACGTTGTATTTTCAGTGCTGGCCTTCGAACCCCGCCCTCACCCTGGCTAGGCAAGCGCTGACCGCCGAGCTCCCCTTCAGCCCCCAGAAGGGCGGTCACCACGCTGCTGCACCGGCCTGGCCACACCCGCTGCGGGCCTAGGGCGACGGGACACCCCATTTAGCGGGGCTTAGGCCAGTTGGCAAGGGGCGTGGCTTGTGAGGGGCGGGGCCTGCGGCTGTGGACGTGGTCAGAGTCAACAACCCGTCCATCATTAACTTGAAAATAGAATGGACAGGTAACCTTCCATGAGAGGAGGCCAGGCAGGGCTTCAGAAACTTCGCTCTGTGGATTTCCCCCATCGCTAGGCCCGTGTCACAAGCTAAACCTCAGGTGTGTCATAGGTGCTCACCCCCCCCACCGACCCCAAGACCAACGGCCAGACGCCCCTGGGTGGCCGCCCCGCGCCCCGCAGTGTGCATGGAGGAGCGCCGCCTGCGCCACCTCTGTCTGCCCCGACAGTGCTTTCCGGGAGGCCCAAGTAGAGTGGAAGTTGCTTTGGTTTTGCATTTTCTAGGTATTAGTTGAACTTCAGTGTGTTCATGGAGCTCAAAGAACTGTTGACTGTCTTCACAACGCGACACTGGAGTTTTCAGGAGTCACATCACAGATAAGTGGGAAGACGGTATTTAAAAGGCTCTGATGGCTTCGGTAATGGGAAATACAGACGGCTGAATCAGTACCCATGTAGAATAGCATTTTAAAGTGTGATTCGCCTTTATGGCTTGATGTTGCAGCAGTGATAACAATGCTTTTAAAAATAAGCTCTCTTGGGCTGGGAAGGTGGCTCAGTGGTAGAGCGCTTGCCTTGCATGCATAAGGCCCTGGGTTCGATTCCTCAGCACCACATAAGCAAAAAGAAAAAAGCCGGAAGTGGCACTGTGGCTCAAGTGGTAGAGCGCTAGCCTTGAGCTGAAGAGCTGAGGGACAGCGCCCAGGCCCAGAGTTCAGGCCCCACAACCGGACCAAAAAAATAATAAATAAACAAAAAATAAGCTCTCTTATGTCTTAGTCATTTTTTTCCCCTGAAGATAGACCTGTTTTATTGTAGAGTGTTAACAAACAAAAGCCTTAAGTCACCAGGTGTGTTTGCACATGCCTGTAATCCCAGACACCTGGGACGTGGAGGCAGGAGGATCAGTGAAGGCAGTGAAGAGACTGTCTCAAAAACAAAATGGACACTAAAGGGTTCAGGTGTGGCTCCCGCGTCAGAGGGCTCACCTAATCCCCAACGCTGCAAAGAATAATAACCAATAAAAAACATGGATTACCCTCGTGGCCTACCACACCCAGCCCTCACACGGCCCACTCGGGCTGTGCCCTTTGGGACACTCTGCCCACGGTGGAAACGCCTGCTCCGCGCAGGGGAGTGGCCCCCCAAGTGCCCCCACACCCCCAAGTTTCCATCTCAGTGGCATCTTCCACTCAGCCCACCTGGGGTGTTTTTAAGCATTTGAAAGCCATTTTCCAACTCGTATATACACCTAACTGCTCATTTATTTTGATCATCTAATTTTATATTCATTTTCATAAAATGAATGAGTAGATTTCCTAAATTAACCCCCTAAAGGGGATCATTTTGTTGACAGGATTTCCTTTCTCTTGTCCTTTTTCTTTTCCTTTCCTTCTTTCTATCCTTAATTAGTATTCTCCTCTTTCTCCTCCTCTTGGTTGTGAACTGTCAGTGGGGGAAGATGATTCACACTTTCTGGGTTTCACATTCACCGCTTCTTTTGCTGTTATACACATGAACACATGTACTGTGAGCCAGGGATATGTTGAGTGACAGAGCTTCTACTGTCTTCTAGTTTTCTGTCTCCTCATGGTAGGCTTCGCTGTGACGGCAGAATTGAGGCTGTAGACGCCACCAGCCACTGATTTCCTGCATGAACCACCGGGCCGGGAGCCACATCTGGCCTCTTCATCGTGGGCTTGCTGCAGAAGGAGCTGCGTTCTGGGGAGCTGGCTGATACCCGGTTTTTTTTTCACCATCTTCCAGAGAGAGGCACCATGGTGGATTTACCAACGATGCCAACCTTCTTGGTGTGTGTGACCTACCGCTGCATCTCGGGTCCAGGCCCAGAGAGCCACGCTCACAGCCTGGGCACACTGTCACTGTTGCCCAGGGCAAAGCTGTCTCGCAGTGTAGGTAAGGAAGTGTCTCCCACACACACGCGCACGAGGCATCCTGCAGTCATCCGAGTCTGTAGGCAGGGGCAGAGGAGAGTCTGGAGGTGACCTCCAGGTGACCTGCACCCAGGCGGCCTGGACCTCCCCCCACATGTGTGGACAGCAGGGATACGAATCCAAGGGTGCAAGGCCAGCCGGAGACGCTGCTTCAGAACTCACAGAGCCGCCAGGCACTGGGCTGGCCGCCGCTGCCCTGCAGAGGGGCTGAGGCACGAGGAGCTCATGCCAGGTGTTCAAGGCCAACTTGAGCAACACAGCAATACCTTGTCTCAAAAAAAATAAAACCAGGGGCTGGGAAGGTGGCTGAGTGGTAGAGTGCTTGCCTTGCATGCATGAGGCCCTGGGTTCGATTCCTCAGCACCACATAAGCAGAAAAATCCAGAAGTGGTGCTGTGGCTCGAGTGGTAGAGTGCTAGCCTTGAGCTGAAGAGCTGAGGGACAGTGCCCAGGCCCAGAGTTCAGGCCCCATGACCGACCATAAAAAAAAAAATCAAACCAAAAGCATTAAAAAGTAAAAATAAAGACAGCCCGGTGCTGGTGGCTCACACCTGTCATCCTAGCTACTCAGGAGGCTGAGGTTTGAGAACTGAGAGGTTCAATGCCAGCCTGGACAGAAAAGTCTGTGAGATCTTATCTCCAATAAATAACACACACACACACACACACACACACCTGCAAACTGGAAATGGAGTTATGGCTCAGGTGTCAGAGAGCTAGCCATGAGCAAAAAGGAGCTCAGGGACAGCACCCATGCCAAGTTCAAGCCCTGGACTGGCATAAATAAATAAACTGTCTAACACAGTGGCAAAACCTACATGAATGATATTATTTATCAAAATGAATGCAGGGAAATGGAAACAAGGTGTTTTTGTTTGTATTTGTCAGTTGTGGGGCCTGAACTCTGGGCCTGGGCGCTGTCCCACAGCTCTTCAGCTCGAGGCAGGCGCTCTACCGCTTGAGTCACAGCGCCACTTCCAGTTTTCTAGTGTTTTTTTTTTTAATTGGGCTGGCTTTGAACCATGATCCTCAGATCTCAGCCTCCTGAGTAGCTAGGATTACAGGCGTGAGCCACCGGCGCCCTGCTAAGGTTTTTTTCTTTGTTGCTGCTTTTGTTCTCTTTTCTTTGTTTTATTTGTTCATTTCTCTGTCTTGGGGGAGGGGGAAGGGGGCACCGAGGTAGAGGGACAAAGGGTAAACAAATGCAGCAGTGGTACTCACTAGACAACGTGCTGAAAATGAACTATACAACTTGTGCGTGGGGGTGGGAGGGAAAAACTGGGAAAGAGCAAACAAATGTCCTCTTTACCTGACTTATGTAACTGTCACCCCTCTGTACAGCACCTTTATAATAACTAAAAATATGCAGTTATTTCAAAAACCCTCTTCACAAACCAGGAAGGAAACTCTCTTAATGGGAGTAAATATATTTTAGAAAAGCTAAAGGTGTTCTCCATCAACAAAGACTATCACATTGTCTTAAGTCCAAGAAATAAGTCAAGCATAGAAAATGAAGGACTAGAAAAGGAAGAAACTATACTATTATTATTGCAAACAAAACAACTGTCTTTCCTAGTGCAGGGGGCTCATGGCCATATGCTAGCTGCTCAGAGGCTGAGATGTGAGGATCATGATTCAAGCCAGCTGGGGTCAGAAAATGAGGCTCTTATCTCCAACTAATTACTGAAAAGCACGGCTCAAGTTGGTGGAGCACCAGCCTTGAGCAAAAAAAAAAGCAGAGCCCCAGACCCCGAATCCAAGTCCCAGACATACAAAAAATAACACATTGTGAAATGAAAACACACAGCACACAACCTGTGGAAGTCTCTTATAAAGGTAATTTTCAATTATTCAAACAAGATTCAGCAAAATACCATGCTCATGAAGCCCGCAAACAAGCAGAACTAAAGAACACAGTTTTAGGGCTTCTTGTCATCTGTCATATTTTCAAACATGTAAAATCCTACATTATTAAAATATATGATGTATATAATTTTATATATAATATATGTATATTTATTGACATGTGATTAGAATTATCATCTGTAGTAAATGAAAAACAAAAACTAGCCTAGGCAGATGCTGGTGGTTCACACTTGTAATCCTAGCTACTCTGGAGGCTGAGATCTGAGGATCACAGTTCTTAGCCAGGAAAGTCAAGAGACTCTTTTCTGTCCAATTAACAAGCAGAAAGCCAAAAGTAGAGCTGTGGCTCAAGTGGTAGAGTGCCAGGCTTGAGTGAATAAGCCAACTGAAAGCGTGAGGCTCTGAGTTCAACCCCAGTACCACTACATAAACCAAACAACAACCAAGTGCCCAGCGTGGGCCTCTTAAGTGGCATTTAGAAAATGCCCTGTGCCATGCACGCTGCCCACCCTTTCATAAGCGTGGAGCATCAGGAGAGCTTCGCCGGCGGCGGCGGCGCTGGTGTTGATGCAGGGGAATTGTCATGTCAGGCCGGGCAGGTGAGTTTGCGGCCTTCCTCTCCACCTCAGTGTCCCAGCTCCTCGGATTCCCACTTCACAGCTCACACCTTCCTTCCTCTTCTTGGGGAAACCCACAGCTGCAGCCATCTTCCTCTTGGACCATTTGTACTGGTGTCATAAACGCTCAAAAGGAAAGATACTCGTATTTTACAATCTCTTTTGATCGGATGACACTTTCCATCCAGCACAGCAGCAGACAACTTTTTTTTGTCAGTACTGAGATTTGAACTCCAGGTCTTGCATCGGCTAGCCGGGTGCTCTACCACTTGAACCATGCTACCCAGCTCATCCAGAACAGCTTTGAGCAGCAAATGCTCACAACTTTAATAACAAACATATCTACAGTGAGATGACTAGTATTTACAAGCTTTTCCTAAGGAATAAGAAGACTTTCTCCTTTAAAAACTTAATTCTTAGCCGGGCGCCGGTGGCTCACGCCTGTAATCCTAGCTACTCAGGAGGCTGAGATCTGAGGATCGCGGTTCAAAGCCAGCCCGGGCAGGAGAGACTGTGAGACTCCTATCTCCAATAAACCACCAGAAAACCGGAAGTGGCGCTGTAGCTCAAGTGGTAGAGCGCTCGCCTTGAGCTGAAGAGCTGAGGGACAGCGTCCAGGCCCAGAGTTCAAGCCCCACGACCGACAAAAAAAAAAAAAAAAAAAAAAAAAACTTCTTTTATTTTCTACAAGGACTAAAAAAAAAATGTCTTGAACTTGAGCCACTTTAGCATGAATATCCCTGTTAGACACAACCATGGATTCACTCCAGCAGCCCATAATTTCATCTCTGCAGCAACGCTGATGAGAGACTAGATGCTTGTTTTAGATAAAGTTCTACCAGCAATGACAGGAAACCAAAAATAGGCAGACTGGGGTACAGGTATAAGCAAGACCTATCTCAAAAACAGTGAAAAAGTGCTAGAGGTTTACCTTGGCAGTAGAATGCTAGCCTAGCAAGCACAAGGTCTTGAGTTCAAGGCCCAGTAACAAAAAACAAAATGGAAACAAAACCAAGTTGAGCCAGGTACTGGGGCTCACGTCTGTAATCCTGAGAAGGATGAAAACTGAGGATCATAGTCTAGAGCCGGTCTAGGCAGGAAAGTTTATCTACCAAAAAGGCCAGAAATGGAGCTGTCACTTAAGTGGTAGAGCTCTAGCCTTGAACACAAAAGCTCAGGGACAGTGCCCAGGTCCTGAGTTCAAGTACCAGGACTGGGTCTCTCTCTGGCTTCCTCTCTCTCTCTCTCTCTCTCTCTCTCTCTCTCTCTCTCTCTCTCTCTCTCTCTCTCTCTCTCTTTCTCTGGCTCTCTCTCACTCTCTCTTGCTCTCTCATATACACACACACATTGTAGCAATGCTGCAAGAATGCAGAATAGTTGGCTCTTTCCTCCTTTCCTTGTCAGGGTGAAGAATGTACAATTGCTTCTAGAAAGGAGATTGGCCATTTCTTTTTTTTGTAGGTTTTTTTTTTTTTTTTTTTTTTTTTTTGCCGGTCATGGGGCCTGAACTCTGGGTCTGGGCGCTGACCCTCAGCTCTTCAGCTCAAGGCTAGCGCTCTACCACTGGAGCCACAGCACCACTTTCGGCTTTTTCTGTTTATGTGGTGCTGAGGAATCAAACCCAGGGCCTCATGCGCGCAAGGCAAGCGCTCTACCACTGAGCCACCTTCCCAGCCCCTGTAGTTTCTTAAAGTTAAATGTTAGCATATTATGTTGTAACTGTGCTTCTCTTAGAGGTATAAAACATGTCTACTCAAAACCTAATCACCCCCTCCCCCACGGTATAACCCCTGCTTTGACTGTATTTGATGTCAGTATAATTTGTGGAAGGGAAGGGAAAAAACAAATACTTTAAATAGGGACACAGGTGGACCCATTGCAACAATGAGATGTATAAGTCATTATGTCGAAAACAAACTTTACAACTTTGGGGGGGGGGAGGAGAATTGGGTGGGGGAGTAGGGGGAGGATGGGAAGGGATGGAAAGGGGAAACAAAGGAGGAGGCAACAATGCTTGATAAGAAATGTACTCATTATCTTGCCCATGTAATTGTAACCCCTCTGTACAGTATTTTCACAATAAAAAAGAAAGGAAGAAGTCAAATTATCCCTATTTGCAGATGATCCGATGCCATAATAAAAGGATCCTAAGATTCCATCACAAAACTCCTAGATCTGATCAACATCTTCAGTAAGATAGCAGGATGTAAGACCAACATACAAAGATTAGTAGCTTTTCCATATACCGACAATGAGCAAGCTAAAAAAGAAATCAGGAAAACCATTCCATTCGCAATAGCTTCAAAAAGAAATAAAATACCGAGGTATAAACTTAACCAAGGAGGTGGAAGCCCCACAATGAAAAGGATAAAACCTTAAAGAAAGAAATCAAGCCGGGCACCGGTGCTCACGCCTGTAATCCTAGCTACTTAGGAAGCTGAGATCTGACAATCACAGTTCAAAGCCAGCCTGGGCAGGAAAGTCCATGAGACTCTCACCTCCCATAAACCACTAGAAAACCAGAAGTAGTGCTGTGGCTCAAGTGGTAGAGCACTCACCTTGAGCTGAAGAGCTGAAGGACAGCACCCAGGCCCAGAGTTCAAGCCCCACAACCAACCAAAAAAAGAAAGAAAGAAAGAAAGAAAGAAAGAAAAGAAAGAAAGAAAGAAAGAAAGAAAGAAAGAAAGAAAGAAAGAAAGAAATCAAAGCTGTCAGCAGATGGAAAGAGCTCCCACGTTCATGGACGGGCAGAGCTGGCTGGGAACAGCTAGATGCAATGCAATCCCATGTCATTCTCTGCAAAAACAGACAAATTAATAAGAAAACATACATGGGCCTGATGCTGGCGGCTCAGGAGGCTGACATCTGAGGACTATGGCTGGAAGCAGCCAAGCCAGGAAAGAACATGAGACTTTTCTTTTTCTTGTCTTTTTTTTTTTTTTTTGCCGGTCATGGGTTCTGAACTCTATGCCTGGGCGCTGTCCCTCAGCTCTTCAGCTCAAGGCTAGCGCTCTACCACTTGAGCCACGGCACCACTTCTGGCTTTTTTCTGCTTATGTGGTGCTGAGGAATCAAACCCAGGACCTCATGCATGCAAGGCAACCACTCTACCACTGAGCCACCTTCCCAGCCCCAACCATGAGACTCTTATTTCTAATTCCAGAAAAGAAAAAAAAAAAGCTAGAAGTGGAGCTGTGGCTCAAATGATAGAGTACTAACCTTGAGCTGAAGAGCTGAGGAACAGCACCCAGACCCAGAGTTCAGGCCCCACGACCGACAAGAAAGAAAGAAAGGAAAGAGAGAGAGAGAAAGCCGAGCCCTAGTGGCTCATGCCTGTAATCCTAGCTACTCAGGAGGCTGAGATCTGAGGATCATGGTTCAAAGCCAGCCCAGGCAGGAAAGTCCCTGAGACTCCTATCTCCAATAAACCATTCAGAAAACCAGAAGTGGCGCTGTGGCTCAAGTGGTAGAGCGCTAGCCTTGAGCTGAAGAGCTGAGGGACAGAGCCCAGGCCTAGAGTTCAAGCCCCAGGACCGACAAAAAAAAAAAAAGAGAGAGAGAGAGAGGGAGGGACAGAGGGAGGGGGAGGGAGGGAAGGAGGGACAGAGGGAGGGGGAGGGAGGGAAGGAGGGACAGAGGGAGGGGGAGGGAGGGAGGGAGGGAGAGAAGGAAGGAAAGAGGGAGGGAGGGAGAGAAGGAAGGAAGCAAGGAGGGAGGGATGGAGGGAGGAAGGAAAGAGGGAAAAACAAAAGAAATGTGGAGGGAAAGAGGACCCCTCATACACTGGTGGGAATGAATCGAGTGCAACCGTTATGGAAATCCGTATGGAGGCTCTTGAAAAAATTAAACCGACCTGTGTCTGCTCAGCAGTGGCGGGAGCCGGTGGCCACACCTGTGCTGAATGTATACACCCTTAGGAGAGAGTCAAAAGCAAGAGAGACTGGTGTCTGCTTCCGTGTAGAGTCAGCAAAGGCATCCACCAAATGAGGGAGGGAGGGAAGAGCAGGAACGTGGTGGGGGCGAATCTGTTCAAAGCTCAGGCGCGCGCAGGCGGGGAGCATCTCAGGGCCCAGGGAACCCCCACCCCAGCCGGCAAAGGCCCGCTAACTACAGCCATGGTAACCGAAGCCGCCTTGACTAAAGGCATGTTCGCTAGGAAGTGAGATGCCAGGCAAAGGGGCAGCAGAAGAGGTCCCTTACTGTGTGACCCCGTTTATGGAACACCCCAGAAGCAAAGTCACAGGGGTTTGGGGGTGGGGGTGGGTGGCTGGCAGGGGCAGGGCTGGTGGGCGTGGCTGGGAAGCGCCGGAGATTATCAGTGGCAAAGGCTGCTCTCTGCTCAGCTGCGCTGCGTGCGTGCATGCGTGATGACATGTCACATGGCGTGCTTTCGGAGGGACCTGTGATGGGCACAGGACGCTGCTCAGCTGCATCTGCAGCTCCTTGGATCTGTAATATTCTCTGCAGTACGGGGGATTCAGCTCAAGGCTCTGTACTCACAAGACAGGAACTCTAATACATCAATCATGCCTCTAATCCTATTATTATTATTGAATAAAAAGTTTTCTTAGGGACCTGAAGTGGGTTTTTTTTCCTTTTTTTTGGGGGGGGGGTCAGTCATGGGGCCTGAACTCTGGTTCTGGGCGCTGTCCCTCAGCTCTTCAGCTCAAGGAGAGCGCTCTACCATTTGAGCCACAGCGCCACTCCCTGTTTTCTAGTGGTTGAATGGAGATAAGAGTCTCCCAGACTTTCCTGCCTAGGCCGCTTTGAACCATGATCCTCAGACCCTGAGTAGTTAGGATTACAGGTGCCAGGCACCAGTACCCGGCCTGTTGTTGTTGTTGTTTTAAAGTATTACAATTTCATTACAATCCACTAATTACTCATAAAGACTTTGAAAAAGTGCCTTATGAAGAATCTTGCTGTCAGGCTGGGCATTGGAACGCATGCCTATAATCTCAGCTAAAGCAGGGTTGTCAGGTAGGAGGCTCATGATCTCAGGCCAATCCCAGACAAAAATGTGAGGCCTTACCAGAAAAACTAAAGCAAAAAGCGGCCGGCAGCGGCCTGGAGAGCACAGGGCCGTGTGAGTGGGCGGGGACGCCAGGCCCGGGGCAGCTTTGAGGTTCCAGAGACTTGGGGAGAATGACAGAGCAGACCACAGGAGAGGAAAAGCCTCTGCGCTGTGAGCTGGCTGGGGCGGAAGCTTCCTGTACGCCCGTGAGAAGCGGAAGCCGGGACGGTGGAGACTACCCAGAAGCCCATCCATCACTTCAAGGAGGAACTCCGAATGGCTGGCCAAACAGGAAAGGGGCCTCAGCTCTTCAGCAGGGAAATGTAACTTCAAACCACAGGGGGGGCTGGCATCAATGACTCACACCTGTAACCCCAGCTACTCTGGAGGCTGAGGTGTGAGGGCTGAGGTTCAAAGCCAGCCTGAGATGGAAAGTCCATGAGGCTCTTACCTCCAATTAACCACCAAAAAGCTTGAAGTAGAACTTCAAGCTTGAAGGAGAACTTTGGCTCAAGTGGAAAAACGCCAGCATTGAGCCAAAGCGCTCAGAAATAGCACCTAGTCTCTGAGTTCAAGACCCAGGATCAGCAGCAGTGTGTGTGTGCACGCACACACGTGCATACACGTGCATACACACACACACACACACACACACACACATCTGCAGGGTTGTGGGGCAGGAGAAACGCTCACACTGCTGAGCTGGTGGGGGTGGGGAGTCTTTCCAACTGTGCTGGAAAAGTTTGATCTTCTCTACCAGGGAGCAAGGCTTATGTTCTTGACATCCCAGTTAGTTTATTCCTAGGTTAAAAAACAACCACCAGTATCCACAGCTCATGCCTGTAATCCTAGCTATGGGGAGGCTCTCAGACAGAGGATCACAGCTGAAGGCCAAACCTTGTGAAACTCTGTTTCAAGTAAAAAGCTGGGCACAGTGGCACATGCCTGTGATTTTTCTCGAAGCCAGGCTTCGGGATCTGGAATATTCTCTACAGGAGCCATTCTGTGCACTGTAGTTTAGCCGTGCCCTGCCTTAACCCAGGGGCTTCTGTTTCGGTTTGGTTAGCTGGTTGATTTTCATTTTTGTCAGTTGTGGGGTTTGAACTCAGGGCCTGGGTGCTGTCTCTAAGCTTTTTGCTCAAGGCTAGTGCTCTCCCACCTTGAGCCACAGCACCACTTCTGTTGTTCTAGTGGCTCACTGGAGATAGGAGTCTCACAGGCTTTCCTGCCCAGGCTGGCTTTGAGCTGCGATCCTCAGATCTCAATCTCCTGAGTAGCTAGGATCACAGATATGAGCCACTGATGCCAGGCTGCTTCTGGAGTTTTAGACAGGATCTCACTATGTAGCCCCCCAGGTGCTGGGACGCAGGCATGTGCCACTGTGCCTAACCTAACCTTGTTTCCACAATTGAAAAACAATCTCTGGTCCCCTCTTCCCTGGCTGTGAACCCCTCCTGAGGCATGTCCACCACGTGAGGTCAGCTTACGTCGTTTGAAGATGTACAGGAATCGCTTTCGGCTCCATTTCACCACTGAGAGTTGAAGAATGAGGAGGAAGAGCAGCACCAGCACTGTAACCACCATCAGCACCATGAAGACAGCAAGGCTCTGTGGAGAGGGGCCTGGGCAGGAAGAAGGGTGGCAGTGCCGTCACACCAGGGCCATCACACCAATGTTATCACACCAGCAGCATCACACCAGCTCCATCACACCAGGGCCATCTCACCAGGGCCATCTCACCAGTGCCATCACACCAGGGCCATCACACCAATGTTATCACACCAGCTCCATCACACCAGGGCCATCACACCACGGCCATCACACCAGGGCCATCACACCAATGCCATCACACCACGGCCATCACACCAGGGCCATCACACTAATGCCATCACACCAGGGCCATCTCACCAATGTCATCACACCAGGGCCATCACACCAGGGCCATCTCACCAGCGCCATCTTACCAATGTCATCACACCAGCAGCATCACACTAGTGTCATCACACCAGGACCATCACACCAGCTCCATCACACAACGCCATCACACCAGGGCCATCACACCAACGCCACACACCAGTGCCATCACACCAGGGCCATCACACCAGGACCATCTCACCAGTGCCATCACACCAGCTCCATCACACCAGGGCCATCACCCCAGGACCATCACACCAATGCCATCACACCAACGCCATCACACCAGGGCCATCTCACCAATGTCATCACACCAGGGCCATCACACCAGGGCCATCTCACCAGCGCCATCTTACCAATGTCATCATATCAGCAGCATCACACCAGTGCCATCACACCAGGACCATCACACCAGGACCATCACACCAGGGCCATCTCACCAATGCCATCACACCAGGGCCATCACACCAACGCCACAAACCAGGGCCATTATACCAGTGCCGTCACACCAGTGCCATCACACCAATGTCATCACACCAGCAGCATCACACCAGGGCCATCACACCAGGGCCATCACACCAGGGCCATCACACCAATGTCATCACACCAGGGCCATCACACCAATGTCATCACACCAGCAGCATTACACCAGGGCCATCACACCAGCTCTATCACACAACGCCATCACACCAGTGCCATCACACCAGGGCCATCACACTGGCACCTCAAAACTGCTGAATTCAAAAGCAAAACAACCAGAAGCTCTAATGAAGTGGCTCAGGCTTTGTAGCAGATAGAAAATGGAGGACCCCAGAACCCCCTTTTCTTGGTGCTCCCCTATCTGTTTGGGGTGAGCCTCACACTAACTTCTTTTTTTTTTTTTTTTTTTGTCGGTCGTGGGGCCTGAACTCTGGACCTGGGCGCTGTCCCTCAGCTCTTCAGCTCAAGGCAAGCGCTCTACCACTTGAGCTACAGCGCCACCCAACTTCTAATGAATGCCTCAGACTACTGAATGACAAACATCTGAGAAAATTAGGGGGGTCTGTGAAAGCACCCAGAGGTCCCTGCTGCAGGCACAGTTGAAGGGGGCAGTACAGGGAGTTTCCATACCCACCAAGACTCCCTCTCCCCTCCCCTTCCTACTCTTCCCCTTCCCCTCCCCTCCTCTTCTTTTCCCTCCCCTCCCTCCCCCCCTCCCCTCCTCTCCCTTTCTTTCTCCACTTTAATTTCTTCCCTCCCTCCTTCTTTCCTGTCTTTTAACTTATTTTTGGCTCATGTTCATAGCACAGCCCTGACTGGCCTTGTGGCCTGGGCTGGCCTTGGAGTCTCCCTTCCTGCCTCCATCTCTTAAACCCTGGGGTTATAGGCATCTCTCCCCGCCCCGCCCCCAGCCTTCACTTGACGGTCACAAGCCAAGTCCTTGGCCGTGCAGGGCAGGCATGCTGGCGGCGGTACCTGGAGAGGAGACGGCCAGAGCGGGGCCGCAGATGGCATCGCGGGTGCTGGTGCCCATCACGAGGACAGGCTTTCCATCTGAGGAACAGCTGCGATGGGTGGGAGAGGCCAGTTCAGCGTCCGCGTGGGTATGAGGGCTGGGTGAGGAGTTCTGCCATCTGCACAACCTGGGTCCCCGGCGTGGGCAGAGGGTGCCCCCCGCCCCCCGCTTGATTCCTGCTCGTGTCACCGGCTTCTGAGCTCCACAGTGTAACTCACTTCCCACACCCAACCGAGCTCTTCTTTCTCCCTGGCAGGAGCCAGCTAAGCAAGCTGGTGGGTGACGGGGCCCTGGGGGCTTTGCCCCCCACCCCGTCCTCCTCACAGCTGACCCCTGGCACGGCAGAAGGGGCCCCAGGGTGTGAGGGCCAGCGCTGGCCGGGGCGGGGGGGTGCTGCCACTTTACAGAGGGGCATGCGACGAAACACATCAGGGTCAATAAATAAATCCTGGACCTGGCGCAGGGCTGTGGCTCACGCCTGTAATCCTAGCTGCCTGGGAGGCTGAGATCCGAGGACTCAGCGCCAAGCCCCCCTGGGCAGACGAGACCCCGTGCTTCCTCCCTCCCTTTGCTGGGCAAGCCAAATGCAACGCTGCTTACTTGGTCCAGGGTTGACAGGGGCCACTTTCCTGGTCGTTAAACGTCCCAAAGGGGCAGTCCGCACAGCCTGTGTTCGGGGGGACAGGGGAAAGGAGCAGCTCAGCACGCCCCATCCGCCCAGGGCTCGTTCCTGCTCTGATCGCCGCTCAGTGCTGTCTGTGTCTCACACAAGCAGAGAACCACGGTTCCGGGGATCACCCAGGGGCCTGGCTCCACACCTCAGGGGAGTAGCTCCTGACCCATCCAGAGCACCGTACGAACGCCCCACCCTGGGCTCATGGGTGAGGCTCTAAGCTGGAGCCAGCTGGGCAGGACGCGGGCACCTACCTGCTGCGGCAAGCTCTTCACCTGGCTTGCAGCGCGGCTCACACTGGGAGCAGCCGGGCCCCAGGCAGTGGAACCCCGAGATGCACTCACACTCTGTGTTGCTGGTGGAGGAACATTCCTTCTTCACCCTGAAAAGACCTGCAAAGCCAACACCCCACCTCCAAGTTCAAGAAGCAAATTTGTGTTGTCCTGTGCTTGGCAGGCTGGTGCTATTCTGCTGAGCCACGCCTCCAGCACTGTTTTGTGCTGTTGCTTTCAGGACAGCCTCTCCCTAGCCTGATCCTGTACTGAGCCACCTACTGTAGGCTTCCCATAGTTGCTAGGAACACAGGTGTGCAGAAACGGTGTCCAGTTTCCTCCTTTAGAGACCAAGCCTGGTGACCTTTTCTGCCTGGGCAGAGACTGATCCTCCCGATCTCAGCCTTCCAAGCAGCTAGGATTACAAGACTAGGATACTGGCATGTGGCTTGCTTGTAATGTTCTTAAAGATTGTACAGTATAGGCTGGGCACCGGTGGCTCACACCTGTAATCCTAGCTACTCAGGAGGCTGAGCTCTAAGGATCAAAGGTTCAAAGCCAGCCTGGGCAAGGAAAGTCCATGAGACTCTTATCTCTAATCACCAGAAATGGCTCTGTGGCTCAAAGTGGCAGACACTAACTTTGAGCAAAAGAGTTCAGGGACAGCACCCAGACCTTGAGTTCAAGCCCCACAACTGCCAAAAAGAAAGCAGATTTTACAGTATAATGCTTACTTTGTTGTGAGACAGGGACTTGCTCTGTAGGCCAGCTAGCCTAGTCTCCCAAGTGCTGGGACTGCAGGAGTACACTAGAGCACTAGGCTTGGACTATTCACTATTGATTTTTAAATCCTCATCAGGACATTTTTACACGTCACTAATTAAAAACCTCTCGTCAGGTGGATACCTCCTCTACTATATAAAACGCTCCACACGAACTAATTGCCACTACATACAGAAACCATCTCACTTAGCCCTGCCCACTGACCAAATCATCAGCATCTTTGATGCCTAAGATTTGTTGTTGTTGTTTTGTGAGCCAGTCCTGGGGCTTGAACTCAGGGCCTTGGTGCTTGCTGTCCTTGAGCTTTTCTGCTCAAGACTAGCACTTCCTACCACTTGAGCCACAGCTTCACTTCTGATTTTGTGCTGCTTCATTGGAGATAAATGTCTCCCAGACCTTGCTTCCCCAGGCCGACTTCGAACTGTGATCCTCAGATCTCAGTGTGCTGAGTAGCTGGATTACAGGCCCAAGCCACAGGGTGGCTGATGCTGAAGACTTGGGTAGAGATGGTCAGTCTGCGCCGCCAGAATGACGTGCGCCTTCCCGCCACCCTCCCCGTACCTTCGCACGTCCTACATATGTGGCAGGCCTTCTGTCCGCCCGTGCTGGAGTAGCTGTGTGGGGGGCAGGGGGTGCACGGCTGGCTCCCATTCCTACTGCAGAAGGTGCCTGGGGGAGGCAGGAGACAGGTGGAAGCGTGTGTCAAGGAAGGCACAGGGAGGCACAGCACAAGGACCTTCCCAAGAAAACCAGACGGATTCATTTCTCAAATGTCACAATGATGGTCATTCCCTGTGTCCATTGATGTGTGTGTGTGTGTGTGTGTGTGTGTGTGTGTGTGTGTGTGTGTGTGTGTGTGTGTGTGTGTGTGTGTGTGTGTGTGTGTGTGCCAGTCCTGGGGGTTTGAACCCAGGGCCTGGGAGCTGTCCCTGAGCTATTGTGCTCAAGGCTAGTACTCTACCACTCTGAGCCACAGCTCCATTTCTGGAGGTTTTGGTTGTTACTTGGAGATACAAGTTTCATGGACTTTCTTTTCTTGCCCGGGCTGGCTTTGAACCGGGATCCTCAGATCTCAGCCCCCTGAGTAGCTGGGATGACAGGTGTGAACCACTGACCCCCCAACTGACTTTATTGTACATTTTCAAGATTATGCTCAGCCAAGCCAAAGAATTAGGAATACCAACAGCACATCAAGAGAAAGGAAACAATTTCCCTTATCTACTGAATAAGACGGTCTGCTTTGTCCTGGTTGGTCCTGGAGATGAGCAGGACTGGGTTGGGAGGCGATGCAGGCGCTGCGCTGCACAGCTCTGCTGACTTTCCCGCTGTTGGAGCTGCGCAGACCTCCGGCCCCGCCCCCGCTCACCTCCCGCTCCGCCTGCGGGGAGAGCCCGCCAGCCCGCCAGCCGAGCTGGTGCCGATCACCGCAGGCCCAGCTGGGTTGCATGCTACGGCACCACGCCTGCCTGACCCTAGTGGACGATTTCTCTTGTCCCCTGGATGACACCCGGAGGCTGCGTTCACACCCCATCAACACTGCCAAGTAAACGAGCAACCCAACCCTAAGAGACCCAGCCCCGACTGCCACGGGCCCCCAGGACACTGGTGTGTGCCCGTGTTCACTCAGGACTCACCAGCGGCACAAGCACTACAGGCAGCCTGCGCGGAACTGGTCCTCTCAAACTTCATGAGCAGCAGCACAGCCGTCACCACGCCGTAGCAGGCTTTTCCCATGGTGAAATCTCTCAGCGATGGGATTTGAACCAAGTTCCTACGCCTTGCCTGCAAAAGAACTTTGTCTCACCGACGAAGTGTAAGGATTTCCCAAGACGGGCTGTTTCTCCTTCCAGAACCATGGAGATTTCAACCACGACTTAAATGCATCCACAGGACTGTGACTCGGGGGTTTGAAGGAGCAATGAATAATGGAATATAGTGGAAAAGTAACAAACTCATAGAACTTCTACAAGAGGAGGGTAAGCTTGCCAAAAGCCAGGAATGAACTTTCCAACAATGTCTGTAAAATACAGGAATGTCAGTGTTCGGGACTTCTGGGATCTGCAGAGATCCTTAGCGGTAACATCCAAGTGAGAGCCCAGGGCTGGTGGCTCACGCCTGTCATCCTAGCCACTCGGGAAGCTGAGATTTGAGGGTCATGGTTCGAAGGCAGCGGGGCAGAAAAATCCTTGAGACTCAGCTCCAATTAACCACCAAAAAGCTGAGCTGTAGCTCAAGTGGTAAAGTACCAGCCTTGGGTGGAAAAAGCTAAGAAACAACCCCCAAGCCCTAAGTTCAAGTCCCAGGATCAGCACACAAAACCAACCAACCAAAAACCCTCCCCGGGGTGAGGCTGGCTCTGAGCCAGAGTCCTGCCGCCAGGCAGTGCTAGGCAGGTGCAGATTCTTCCCACTCTTCGCGCATCTCCTGCTGGAGCTAGAAAGACCTCTCTCTGCCCAACTCATCGTCATGCTCCCTTTGCCACAGACCCAGACTCATCTGTGTGGAGAACTGAGCTTGTGTAGTATAAAACTAGAGAGCGAAAAGAAAAACATTTCCCTCTCCTTGTGTGGCGTGGGTTTTTGGACAGAAAGAAAGTCTAGAAATGCTCCCTAAGATCAAAGTGCACCCTCACCCCACCTCAGCCCCGCACCGATCCCAAAGACACAAACCTTGCGATGCCAGGGCAGAGAAGTGTGCGCTCCTGTGCAGCCGGCGAGTTCACAGGGGAGTGAGTTCACTCAGGCAGGCGGGGCCTCCGGGGGAAAGCCCCCCACCACGTGTGCTCGTGCGCCAGTGTGTGTGTGTGTGTGTATGTGTGTGGTGTGCAGTGGCTCATTCACTGGCTAACCTCAGAACCCCCCTCCTTCCCCCGCTGATACCTAAAGCACTTCTTAGAACACAGGTCAGCGGCCAGATTTCTGAGAACTCTAATGTCAAAGCTTTTCCTGTGTCCTGAGAGCACTGGTCATGAACCTCACTTCAAAACAAAGACCAGCCTTTGTGCCCAGGCTGTCCCCACAATGCAGGAACAAGAACGTAGGTGCTGGGCCAGGCTGTGGCCATCCCTCAGAGACCTCAGCAGTCACCACGGCCGTGTGTCCAGGCAGACAATCAGCAGGACAGGGAGCAGGGCTGGAACACAGGACCGCATCAGGTCGCCTGAAGTGGGAAGAGGAGGAAGAGAAGGAGGGGAGAGGGGACAAGGGAAAATGACTATTCACTGGTGTCATGTGACATTCTTGGGCAAAGCGGAGATCTGGGAGGGACTCGAGCAAACCAGGGCTTTACATTTCAAAACCAAAGAGGACAGGGAAGAGAAGAAAAAAAAAAGAGGAAAAGGAAGAAGAGGAAAGTCAGAGAATGAAAAGGAAGGAAGGAAGAGGGACAAAGGAAGAGGCAAGGAAGAGGAGAAGGAGGAGGAGGAGAAAAGAACTGCTCTGGAGAGTGAAGATGAACTCATCCAGCACTGGTCTGAAGACCTCCAGGAAGATGACTGAGAAGCCTGGCTGGAGCGCGGGGTGCAGAGCAAGAATGCAGGAATGGTTTGCACTAAAATAGAGTGGATGCCTCTCACGTTTGAGCAAGCCTAGTGCTCTGCCACTTGAGCCACAGCTGTGCCTCGGGCTTGTTGGTGGCCAACTGGTGATCAGAATCTCACAGCCTTTTCTGCCCCAGCTGGCTTTGCAGTGTGACCCTCAGATCTCAGCCTCCGGAGAAGCTAAGATGACGGGTGGCGAACCTGGCCTCGTGGCAGTTTTGACTTGATACCCCTACTGTCATTTCGTCGCACACCCACGCACAAGCACACATGTGCACACACACGTGTCCTGCAATGGAGCAGGGAGTGGAGAGCCCTGTGCTTTGGTGTCAGACGGCTTGCGGCAGACTCTCGTCTCTGCCACTGCTTGTGTGACCCTGGACAGATCTGTTAACCTCCGCAAGTCTCGGCCTTTCCAGCCAGATGGATACAGTGAGTGCGGAGGGAAGAGGCCCCGGGGGCTTGGCCGCGGGAGGGGCGTGGCCGCGGGAGGGGCGTGGCCGCGGGAGGGGCGGGGCTCCCTGCTGGCACGTGCCGCTCGGGAAGATTTCAAGGGCTCCGAGATGCTGTTGGAAATGTCCCAGGTCAGCTTCCCACACCCACGGCGCGGCACCCACAGGGCCAGCGCCACCCAGGGAAGGATGATCGGCCGCTGGCGATGGCGAGGGGTCCCCCGGCCGCTGACAGAGCTGGCTGAATGTCAGAACGCCACCCGATCACGCAGCCCACAGATCCCCTCCGGAGCCTCCCGGGGCCGCTCATTTGCATGAGTGCTTTGGGGTGACATTTAACTGAATGCCACCCACTCAGGTCTAGGTTTTGGTGAGCCCGTGGGTGGAGTGGTCACCTCCCCTCCCCTTTCCCAGCACAGCCCTCAGCTCGCTCTCTCTCTCTCTCTCTCTCTCTCTCTCTCTCGAATCCTCAAGCCACTGACGCGGAGAGAGATGCTCAGGAGGCAATCAAACCACCGCAGCTCAGAAGACGCTCAGAAAGCCTGTGCTGAGCACGGGGTCGCCGGCCGCATCTGCCGAGGCTAAGACGGCACGAAGCTCACTCGCTTTAAAATACCTCTCACGTGGCTTGATCCACTTCAGCCTTCTGATCCTCCGAATGCAACTAGAAACAGACAGACTCTTCCCCAGCGGGGTCAGGGCAGACGGCAAAGCCCACCCACCCTGGAAGCCCTAGTGATAAAACTGGTTTCAAGGCAGGAAGGGATCCCGTTTTATTCTGTTACCATGGATCTCACAGCAATTACTGCAGGGAGTCTCCAGGGCTCTAAAAAAGACTTAAAAACAAAACACTTTTAGGAAGAAGTGTGGGGGGCCCTCTTCAGATGAGCATGATAAAATCTGCGTCCAATAAAATACAAAGCGAATCTACCCTAAAGTCACTTTTAAAAGAAAAGTGCTTTTGTTATGAAGGTGATGTACAGGGCTGGGAAGGTGGCTCAGTGGTAGAGAGCCTGCCTTGCATGCATGAGGCCCTGGATCCATTCCCCAGCTGTAAAAAACTGTAATCCCTCTGTGCATCACCTTTTCCTTTTTGGTCGGTCGTGGGGCTTGAACTCTGGTCCTGGGCGCTGTCCCTCAGCTCTTCAGGTCAAGGCGAGCGCTCTACCTCTTGAGCCACAGCGCCACTTCAGGCTTTTTCTGCTTATGTGGTGCTGGGGAATCGAACCCTGGCCTCAGGCATGCAAGACAAGCGCTCTATCAACGAAGCCCCTTCACAGCCCTACAGTTATTTTTCTTTTTCCTACAGTTATTTTTTTAAGCACCCCGACGATCCATTCCTTCACGATGCAGTGTTCCCAAGCTTCCTCAAGGTCTGAGGCCACATCAAGGTCACACAGGAGCCGCGCCCCTCGCGCCTGCTCCTGCTCCGGTCCCCCCCCCCCCCCCCCGGGAGCCCACTGCGCCTGCGTGGCTCACACACATTTCCCGGCCAGCCGTAGCGTCCATCAGAGGAACCGCGAGCCACGTCCAAATCTTTGGGAGTCAAATAAGCTAAATACACTACGCGCCGTGCAGCGCGGGGCCCCTCGGGCACGCACACACACGCACGCACGCACGCGCACACGCACGCACACCGCGCTGGGGCGTCGGTGACGGGGCGATCACGCCTGGCGTGACGCGGGCTGCTGCGGGTCGCACGCACGGGCCCCGAGGCCCTCCTCCCGTCCTCCAGGCCGAGGGTGCGGCCCTGGGGAAAGCGGGGTGCTTACAAACACGCCCAAGTGGCCGTTCGGCCCATCTACGGCTCTGTAGAAGCAGCACTGGCCGTCACCATCATCGTCACCATTAGTCTCTTCGCCTCGTCGTGGTGAGGAGCGCTGCGGTCTACAAGCCCGAACCAAGGCCAGGCACGCGGCACGCGGTGCAGAGGACGGTGCTTGAGGACGCAGGGGGCGCGTGCGCAGTAGGGAGGCGCATCTGCGGAGCATGCGCAGACGCACACACAGAGCGGCCGGGAAGCTGGCTCCGCCCTAGGATCACCCCGATCCACGGCGCACCCCACAACCGCCAGCCAATTCCTTCCCAGACAGTATTTAATGCGATGTCAGTACATCCTAAAGGCTGAAAGGGCTCAGATTGTTTAAATAGTCTATCTGCGTCCCTTACCACTGTTTTTTAATTAATTTATCGTTACCCTGGGACCACGATGGCCTGAGTCAGCCGTGATGCGTTCCCTTTCCTGCCGTGTCTGCGGATCCCGCGCTCTCTCCCGCTCCCTCTCTCCCCTCTCCACCCACCGTCATCCCTGAACCTGATCGCTGCCCCCCTCCCGAAGACATACACGTGAACACATCGTCCATGCAGAAGACAGACTCATCAAAGAAAAAAAGAGGCCTCTTGGAGTTCATTCCAATATGTCTGTAATTCTCTCTATACATTTGAAGAGGCACTTAGGCATTGCGCCTTGGTGTTTTTCTCCTAAGAGCATCCTCTTTTGGTCTGGCTGGGTGTATCTAGAATCCTATATAATTTGTCATATCCCAGTACATTTGAGATCTAATTTCTGCATATGAGAGAAAACAGGTGCCATTTGTCTCTCTGAGCTTGGCTTACCTCACTTAACATGATTTGTTCAAGTTCCATCCATTTCCCCGCGAATTACATTATCACCTAGGCTTTTGAAAATTTTGAGTAACTGCAAAAAAAAAAAAAACAAATTCTGTGTACTTACAATCAAATTTTATATTAAATGAATGCAAATTCCACCTACACTGGTATTACTAGGTGTTTTGTTTTTCTCACCAGAATCGAACCAGGGCCTTGAACACACTAAGAAATTGCTTTACCACTGAGCTACAGCCCAGCCCATTAGTTTTGCTTTGAGGACAGGTTCTCACCATGTAACCCAGGCTGGCCTTGAACTCACAATCCTCCTGCTTCAGCCTCCCAAGTGCTGGGATTATAGCTGTCTGCTACAGGCCTGGATGGTAAGATTGCATTGTCTCTATTAATCCCTTAAGTCATTACTGTCAACAAACACAAATTACATGAAGTTCTTTATTTTAATGCATAAGATGAAAACAAAATAGTGTGTGTGTGTGTGTGTGTGTGTGTGTGTGTGTGTGCGCGCGCGCAAGCACGCGCGCGCAAGTACTGGGGCCTGAACTCAGGGCCAGGGTTCTCTCCTTATTTCTCTGTCAAAGTAAAGGAACAGGAACAGTTGGCTAGTTTACAATATTGTTTAGACAGGGGCTCTGCAGGCTCCATTTCTTCTCTTGCTCCAAACTTTGCAAGTGTTGAGCCAGTGTGGACAGGCACACGTTAGGGATGCAGTAAACCTTCACTGATAGATTCATTCTTTCACTTATCCATGATTACACTGCTGGAATTTGAACCCAGGGCCTCATACATGTTAAGCACATGCTTTATCATGCAGCTACACCCTCAGTACAATAAATCTTTATCCCATGAATGAATGAAAGAATGAGTGAATTTTCTAAACCCTGTAACTTGCCTTCCTGTTCATGATGCAGAAGTTTCTTTCCTAGGGAAATCACCCTGGCCGGTGCCCTCCATCTTTGTTCTGCAGTTACACTCTACAACAGCCTTCAGAAGCCAAGACACACAGAAGCTGGTAGCTTGCCCAGGGTAACCTGGCTGCTAAAGAGCAGAGAGAGGGGTTTTTTGGCTCACTGGCTCTGGTCCCATGTGTTTGCCAAGAGCTCTTTCTACCCACCACCTCCTACCTGTGGTGCTGAGACTCAGCATTTTCTGTAAGTACTCACCACTACCCTACACTCCCAGCTCCCAGTGACTCAACCTGTGTGTGCCTATGACCTCTTATCTAGTGGACCTCCATGAGAACAATCTTCAACACAATCACAAGGGAATTACAACTGCTTTGAAACTATATCCACCAAGTGTTTTAACTACATATTTGTGGTATATTTTTAAAACCAATCTGAAGCTGGGCACTGGTGGCTCATATCTGAAATTTAGCCACTCATGAAGCTGAGATCCAGAGGATCAAAGTTTGAAGCCAGTCAGGGCAGAAAAGTTAGATTTCATCTCCAAAAAGCTGGAGGCGTGGCTCAAGTGTTAGATTATGATTGATTTATCAAGCCCAGTGAGCTCAGTTCTTTCCATTCAAAAAACCACTACCAGGGCTGGGAAGGTGGCTCAGTGGTAGAGTGCTTGCCTCGCATGCATGAGGCCCTGGGTTTGATTCCTGGCTGAAGATCTGAGGGACAGCATCCAGGCTCAGAGTTCAAGATCCAGGAAAGCCAAAAAAAAAAAATCTGTGAAGGGGTAATAGTCCTCTCAACTAACACTTCAAGTCAAAGTTTTAAATTAATTCTGAATGCAAATGGTATCTGGCATCACCTGTAAGAACTGTGATGTGGAATAAAGATTTCACTCAGCAGATATTCATTTCAGTTAGTGTAAGAAAGGGTGTGGGATGTGATCCATCAGCCATGCCTCCAGATTCTAAATGGAAGGAAACACTAGATTTCAGTTAGGAGTTAGTGAAAACACAGAGGACATTTTCCAGCCAAATTCTGAGAACCCCTGGATTTACCTGTGCTTGTTGGACATTTGTGGACCCCAGTGTCACAGCCCTGCATCAAGGGCCTTTGTGCACAAACTCCATAGCAGCTCTGGGAGCTATGAGCCATCTTCACTGTCTCTCTGTCTCTCTGTCTCTGTCTCTGTCTCTCTGTCTGTCTGTCTGTCTGTCTGTCTGTCTGTCTGTCTGTCTGTCTGTCTCTCTCTCTCTTTCTCTCTCTCTCTCTCTCTCGTGTGTGTGTGTGTGTGTGTGTGTGTGTGTGTGTGTGTGTGTGTGTGTACTGTGGCTTGAACTCAATACCTTTAGCTTTTGCATTCAAGATTGGCATTCAAGCACTTGGACCACAGCTCCGCTTTCAGCTTTTTGCTGGTTAACTGGTGCTGAGTCTCTTGGACTTTGCTGCCCAGATTGGCTTTGAGCCTCATTCCTCCTGAGTAGCTAGGATTACAGGCTGAGCCACCAGTGCCAGACTAAGACTTTTGTTCTCGCATGGGAAAGTGTTTTCTAATGTTCAGAATAGCTGATACAGAGGGGTTGCTTTCTGTTTTGCAGATATTACACAGGATTCTTTGCATTAGGAGTATGTCCACTTAGAACTATTGCTACTATTCGAATACTGGGGAGACAAAGGGGAAGGAGTATAAGGAACTGAGCATGAACATGCGGTGCCCCAGCTCCAGCTCCACTACCATTTACTCCTTGCCACAACCCCGTGACATACACATGCTCTGTGCCATGCACTTTCATGAATGGGGAACTGGATGCCAGGTGGATGGAGACTTAGACAACACAGAACAGAGACGGCCTAAGGGCCATGCAGGCTGGCCCTTAGTAAACGGTTTCCATGGCACCATTCTTCTCCCATTAAGGAAAAAGCCAGCGCTGGAACCTGGGACTTATTGTTCCAAAGTGACTAAAGATTGAGCCAAGAGTGATGACGAATTCAGGAACTGCTCGTCATGTTTTCTTTCTGTGAATGAGAAAAAATACGTTGTTGACTCAGCAGCCAAAAATGAGATTATGAACCCAGAGGTTTACACGATGAACTGGAAACCACAGCAGATCTCATCTATGCGAGTGACTACCAAGAAATGGAGGCCCCGTTCAGGTCCTGAGAAATCTGATGAAGCAGAATGGGTAGCCACACACGTCACTTTTAGAGGGAGATAAACGAAGATTAAGAAACCTTTTGAACCCGGGCTCTGGTGGCTCACGCCTATAATCCTAGCTGCTCAGGAGGCTGAGATATGAGGATAACAGTTCAAAGCCAGCCACGCTTATCTCCAATTAACCACCAGAAAACCAGAATTGGAGATGTAGCTCAAAGTGGTAAAGCACTAGCATTGAGCTAAAGTGCTCAGGGACACAGTCTAGGCTCTGAGTTCAAGCCCCAGGACCAACCAAGCAAAAAATCTTTTGAAGCTGGGCAATGGCAATGCTGGCTATAATCCATAATCCTAGCATTGACCATGAGTCTAAGCCAGGAAAGTCTAAGAGACCCTTATCTCCAATTAAATACCAAAGCAGCCAGAAGTTGAGCTGTAGCTCAAGTGGTAGAGTTCCAATCTTGAGCAAAAAGCTAAGGGACAGTGTCCAGGCCAAGTTTAAGACCCAACCCAGTACGGATACAAGGAGGGAGCAAAAGAGAGAGATCTTTTGGATTGGGGACTATACTTCTGTCACCAGATGCACGTGAGGATTAGTAAAGTTTGCCTTTAAAGGTAGGAACTCTTCACTTAGGGTCCTTGACTTGGATTGCAGAATAAGAATTTTTGGCCAGGCATCAGTGGCTCACGCCTGTAATCCTAGCTACTCAGGAGGCTGAGATCTGAGGGTCTTGGTTCAAAGCCAGCCCAGGCAGAAAAGTCCATGAGACTCTTATCTCCAATAAACCACCAGAAAACCAGAAGTGGCTCTGTGGCTCAAGTGGTAGAGTGCTCGCCTTGAGATGAAGAGCGCAGGGACAGTACCCAAGCCCAGAGGTCAAGCCCCATGACTAAATAATAATAATAATAATTTTTGACAAGTCACAACGATAAGAAAACTTGGCAGAGATTTATAAGGTAAAGGCAGGGGGTCTGGTTTCAAAGTTATGCAAAGGTAGGTGCTTTGGCTTTGCTCTAATCACACCTGGAGCTACTTTCTGAGTTTCCAGGTGAGAATGCCTCCTGCCATAAAACAGATCCTTATCCTTGACATAAGGAGATTCTCTGTGACCTGCATTTGGGGCAGGACCTTACTTAAGTTTGGGGAAGCACCTTTGGGGAAGCACACATCTTGTGAAACAAGTGTTCGTTCTTGAGGTGAAGAACGCATCCCTCAGGAAGGAACACATCTTGTTGTCTCTCTTTAGAGCAAAGATAGCACTTCTATGTTTCTTTTTTTTTTTTTTTCTGTAGGTCACAGGGCTTGAACTCTAAGCCTGGGCGCTGTCCCTGAGCTCTTCAGCTCAAGGTGAGCACTCTACCACTTGAGCCACAGTGCCACGTTTGGTTTTCTGGTGCTTTATTGGATAAGAGTCTCACAGACTTTCCTGCTTAGGCTGGCTTTGAGTTCTGAGGATCAGAACTCAGCTGAGGGGCTGGGAAGGTGGCTCAGTGGTAGAGCGCTTGCCTTGCATGCATGAGGCCCTGGGTTCGATTCCTCAGCACCACATAAGCAAAAAGAAAAAAGCCAGAAGTGGCGCTGTGGCTCAAGTGGTAGAGTGCTAGCCTTGAGCTGAAGAGCTGAGGGACAGCGCCCAGGCCCAGAGTTCAGGCCCCACGACCGGACCCCCCCCCCCAAAAAAAAGAACCCATCTGAGTAGCTAGAATTACAGGCATGGGCCCCCAGCACCCAGCCACTTCTATGTTTCTAAATACCATATTTCTGAGTTGCCTTCACCAGGCTTGAGTTTCCTTAAATTATCCTGTTTCATTTCCCGTTTCATATATACTTCCCTTTCAAATACAGGAATATCTCCTGTGTTTGCTATAAGCTTACTACACCTCATTTTCCCCTAGTATATCTGGCTTCATTTCTTCTGAAATGACTGTTGTTCCCTTAATCTTAAGGGGAAGTACATAAAAGAATATATCCTACGTTTGTTATATGCTCACTGTACCTCATTTTCCCTTCGTCCATCCTGCTTCATTTCCCCTAAAATAACTTTTGTTCCCTTAATCTTAGGGAAATTGATGGACAAGCTTTAAACTTGAGTTTTTGAATTTCTGGCAGCCATTCACCATGAATTTTCCCTAGGCTATCCTACCTCAGTTCAGTGGTAGAGCATGTGCTCAGCATGTTTAAGGCCCAGCTTGCACACGCATGTGCGCGCACACACACACATACATAAACAGTATGTACTATTAAGTAAATAGGGGTCCAGTATTTTTAGTACAAATACAGACTGCTGCCAAATGCTATCACAGGGAAAAACATTCATTGGGCTACAAATGACAGTTAGAATCAAAGCAGTATCAGTGGGGTGAAGCAGAACACGCATGTAATTGCAGGACTTGGGAGGCAGCAGTAGGACGATAAGTTAGATGTTTGCCATGCAGTGAAACTCTGTCTCAGAAAAAAAGAAGAAAAAAGCAGTACCACCTGCAAAGCAAAGATGTGGTGAAGTCAAGTGCCTTTGTGCTGAAGGTTGGCTGCTGCTGGTGGAATGCCAAATGTATCTGATTATTTAATAAATTCCACTTGTGTCAGCTAACGTGCAAAATTATTTCCTCCAAATAAAAAGACAATATTGGGAGATATTCTGCTTCCTACTAAACTGTGTGTGTGACAGGGGGGATTGGGGGAAGATGTCCTGGAGCTTGAACTCGGGGCCTGGGCACTGTCCTTCAGCATTTTTTGCTCAAATCTAGTGCTCTGCCACTTGAGCCACAGCTCCACTTCTGGCCTTTTAGTGATTCATTGGGAGTAAGGGTCTCATGGATTTTCCCGTCTAGGCTGGCTTCAAACCTCGATTCTCAGATCTCAGGATCCTGAGTAGCTGGGATCACAGTCCGTGTGCCTGGCCCTCCTGAACAGTTTAAGGGTGATTTATTATCTACCCAACAGTTCCACTCAAATTATTCCAGCCCACCGTCCGCATCTGCCTCCAGCTCCCGTGTTCCCACAAAGATGGGAGGGTGGCCGTGTAACTGTGGCTTCCACTGAGATTTTCGCTTACAAAATAACATCTATGCCGACAGGGCCAAACAATGTCCCAGCTTTCCCTGACAGTACGCCTGGTGGCCGGGGCGGCTCCGGCGGGGCAGACGCCTGGCCTGGAGGCCCCAGCCCTGGGGTGGGGACAGGCAGCAAGAAGTTAAAAAAATTAAAAACAGCGATCTGTTCCCCCGACGTTCCCAGTTCGGTGAGTCCAATTCAACGAGCGCTTGCTGAACTGGCTTTGTCCCGGGACCCCGGGGACGCGGGCCAGGTCCACCCTGGCAGTACGCCGACCAGCCCGCCCCGACGGCCCCGCCCCGCTCCCAGCAGCCCACGGGGCCCCACGCAATACGCGCAGCCGGCGGCCTCCGCGGGGCGCCCCGCCCAGATCGCAGACGGGCCCCGCCCCATCCGCGGGCGCCCCGCCCACCGCGGGCACGCCCGGCCAATCCCGAGCGCCGCTGCCGGCGGAAGTGGGTCTTACGCCCGTGCCGTCCAGCCGTCCACTTTCCGCTGCGGACCACAGCTTGGTGGTCTCTCTTTCCTCCGCGGTGGGACCCCCGCGGGCCCGGGCGTCAGAATTTCCCCGAATGTGCCCGCACTGCTCCCGACGTCAGGGCCACCCACTCTTCCGCGATCTCCCCGGCCTGACCTTTCTGGCTCCGCGGGGGAACTCCGCCCTGCCGGCCTGACCGCAGCCGCCCGGCCCCTCACTGGGCGTGGATTCGGTGCCCCCAAGGGCGCACGGAGCCCGGGCGCGGGGCCTCCTAGGCGGCCCGCTCAGGACCGCACGAGCAGCTCCGCAGCCAGGTCCGCCCTCTGTCCAGGGAGCGTCGAGAGAGCTCCGGTTCAAGTAGGAGTGAGGTGGCTGAAGCCGGGCCAGGTGGCCCACGCCTGTGATCCAAGGCACTCGGGAGGCTGAGAGCTGAGGATCAGGGTTTGGACCAGCCTGGGCAGGAGACATTCCCAGCGAACCACCAAAAAGCCGGAAGTGGAGCTGTGGTTCAAGTGGTAGAACACCAGTCTTGCGTGAAAAAAGTAAGGGACAGCGCCTGGGTCTTGAGTTCAAGCCTCAGCACGCGCGCGCGCGCGCGCGCACACACACACACACACTGGTTGAAATCTCATTGTGGCTGTGATGTTACTCACATTCCCCATTTTTGTCCTGTGAACTTCAAGAAGAGGTTTGTACTTCCCACAATGCATAAAAACTTGATGCTGAGTAAGAAAGGTAGTGGATAGGGTGAGGTTGGTCTGCCTATAAATAGGAACCCAAATTGAGAGGTGCCTCCATTGCCAGTACCAGAGCAACACCTTTTGATAATCAGGATTTTTTTTCCTGTGAGCTATTACATGTGCAAGGGAAAACATGTATGAACTGTGAAGACCGTTATGGGCCTTCTGATATTAAGTAATTATGGTGGGCAGGGTGTGAAAGTTGGCATCAGAGCTTCAGAACTTGACCCAACATTACACAGGACCTGTACAGTCATTTCCTCCCTCTGGACCTGTCTTCATTTGTGAAATGGAAATTATGACTCTTATCTTCTAAGTCAACACAAACCACCTTAAAGCCAATACATGAGAAAGAAAATACTACCATGCTACTTAGAAATGAGGAGGTACTTGCCAGCAGAAATTATCTACAGAGCTGAAAATACTTGCTGGTGAGGAGCAGGGCAGAGGGGCAGGAGGCTTGAGGGTGGGTGACTGCAGGAGTTAGCCACTGCTCTGGCTGCCAGGACTCAGCCCCTTCTGCAGGTTGACTGGCAGGCTGGCCCTCAGGCTTCTGGGACTTCGTCCCTGCACATCTTCCTATGACAACTCAATATTCAGATGTGCCGAGTTCAGACCTCACCACCAGGCCAATACTTTCCAAGTTTGTGGATGGTTATCTGTTGACATCCCAGTGGTGGACATAAAGCTGTATTCAATATCAAGGGGCAATAAATACACCCACGCAAGTAAAAGGAGAATTATTATTTCTGCAAAGAAAAATCCAGTCTATCATAATTAATGCTTGAGATTAAAAAACTACAAGTCAAGTGTTGATATGGCCAAAAAAAAAAAAAAAAAAGTTGGCTCAACCATTTCAGTTCTTGATGTTTGACACTCTCCCTCCTCCTCCCTCTATCCTATCCATGCCTCTTGGGTAAGTGGGATCATTGGTTGAGTTTTTGTGTTTTTTCTTTGCTAACACTTTGCCTGGGGTGGCACATGTCTTACCACTCCTCCCCCCCCCTTCACTTTTATTTTCCACACTCCTTCAAAGCTGAAGGGGGGCTTTTGCCTACTTCCTTTGCCAACAGCCAAAGGTGAAGTCATTCCACAACTAAAAGATTCTTTTCTTTTTATTGTGAAAATACCGTACAGAGAGGTTACAATTATATGGACAAGGTAATGAGTACATTTCTTATCAAGCATTGTTGCCTCCTCCTTTGTTTCCCCTTCCCATCTCCCCGCCCTCTTCCCTTCCCACTTCCCACTTCCCTTACCCCCCCCCCAGTTGTAAAATTCGTTTATTGGACATAATGTCTGGTACATCTCGTTGTTGCAATGGGTCCACTTGTAACCCTATCTAAACAATTTGTTTTTTCCCTTCCTCTCCACTAACTATACCAACATGAAATACAGTGAAAACGTATTTTAGGATTCTTCACTGCAAAAACATCCCACGATGGAAGAAATGTCAGACTTTTGAACCAGAACGCATGGCGTCGTCGCTACATAAGTAACTTTTGCGCTTTAGGAGCTTGAGAACTCACCTTCCAGGGAGATGGTGGGAGGAGGGCACCCGCATAGTTACTTAGCGCAGTGTGTCTGCAGGGGACGGGGCGCCGTGAGCGCGGACACGCCGCGGAGGAGGGCGTTCTTTTGTTTTTGTTTTTCTTCTGCCGGTCGTGGGGCCTGAACTCTGGGCCTGGGAGCTGTCCCTCAGCTCAAGGCTAGCGCTCTAGCATTTGAGCCACTGCCACTTACGGCTTTTTCTGCTTATGTGGTGCTGAGTAATCGAACCCAGGGCCTCAGGCATGCAAGGCAAGCGCTCTACCTCTGGGCCACCTTCCCAGCCCCAGAAGACGCGCACATGTAAACGTCCCAGTGTGAGGGGAAGTTCGTCGTGTGCTACCTCTTCAGCGCTGTGTGGTGTCGTGAGTCAGGCAGCGTCCCGCTTCCCTCGCTCTGCGTTTGCGCCCACCCGCACCCAGCGCCATGCGCGCCCCGCGGGTTCGCCTGTCCGTCCACCCGGCCAAGACCGACAGACAACCAAGCTCAAAACAAAAACAGCGGCGGGGGGGGGGGGGGGACGAGCCCCGGCCCCGGCCAGGGGGGTGGGGGGCTCCGCCGCCCGGGGCCAGGCGCCCTCCCCGCCGGCCTCATTAAACTGGCGGAGACACGACCGGGCACATCAACCCGGCCCGCGGAGGACTCGGTAGCCAAGCTCTCCGCGTGGCCCTAGGGCCTGTGGACGGAGCGGCCCGCCGCGGGACGGGCCGTGAATAAGACCCGAGAGCCCGGCACCATGCGGGGCAAGTCCGGGGCGCACGGACACACCGGGGCGCGGAGCCACGGCGCGCAACCCGAGCGGCTAGCGGTCCTGCCCGGAGCGGGTTCCCGGCGGCGCGCCGGGGCAGGCGGGACTGAACCATGGGGGGGGGGGGCGTTCGACGCGGCGCGCGCAGCCGCAGAGGAAGCGAGCTGCCCCCTCGCCTCGCCCTGGAGTGGACTGGACCGGATGTGACGCACGCGGCGTGAGTCTGCGCACTGCGTGTCTGCGGCCGGGAGGGCGGTGCGCGTGCGTGCTGCTGTGTGTTCCCTTTCCTCAGGCTGCTTGGTGAGTGGTCTCCACGCTGCGACGCGGCGGCGCTTGCGGACGCCCGGGTGCGGGCTCGGCCGGGGGCGGGGAGCGGGCGGCGCGTGGCGCGTGCACGGACCGCGGGGCGCCGCAGCCCGCGGCCTCCGGCCCGGCCCGCCCGCCGGCGCCGTCGTGACGTCAGCGGCCGGCGCGGACCGCCGCGGGTCCGGGGGCGGCGGCTCGGTGCGCGGGGCCCAGTCGGGCTCACTTCAGCGGGGAGGGCGGGGGCGTCCCACCTTCCAGTCCGCACTCGCTCGCCTCTCCCCCGCCCCCGAGGGTTTAGTCCAGTCGTTAGAAATTAGGAAGCAAAGGAACAATTCCCTCCAAGACCCGTCCGGGCAGATCGCAGGCTCGGTGTGTGTGTGTCCCTGCTCGCGGAGCCCGGCTTCCCGGGAAACAGGACTGGAAGAAAGAGAAAGCCTCCCCCGAAGGCCCGCGGCCCCAGCCCAGAGACCGGGAACGCCGGGAGACGGCAATGGAAACAATACCCCCCTCCCCCCGGAGCCTGCGGCTCGGGCCCGCTAGCCTAGCTACTCAGGAGGCGGAGGTACGAGGATTAGGGTTCAAAGCCTGCCCCAGCCCGGAATGCTGTGAGACTCTTATCTTCAGTTAACCACTAAAAAGCTGGAAGTGGAGTGGTAGAATGCTGGGCTTAAATACAGCACCCATGCCCTGAGTTCAAGCCCTGGGACCTGCACACACACTCTCTCTCTCTCTCTCTCTCTCTTTCTTTCTCCCTCTCCCCCTTTCCCCCCTCCCACTTTCTCCCCCCTCTCTCAGATATACACACATAAACAGAAAAGGTTATCAGACTAAAAGTTTGACTATTACTGGGTTGCAGTGGAAATCTGTTTTGAATTTTTTCTTTCTTTCTTTTTTTCCTTTTAAGTTCTCAATAAGTAGAACATACAAATGGGTACAAAAAGAGCCTTGGTCATCCTGGCCAAAGGAGCAGAGGAAATGGAGACTGTCATCCCAGTGGATCTCATGAGGAGAGCTGGGGTAAGTCCCCTGGGGCCCAGTCTGCTTTGTTTCAAAATGTGGGAGGTTCCCATCACTTTGGACAAAACAGTGTTCAATGTATCTCATGGAATGTCTCAGATATGTATAAAGCTGCATGATTATTTAATAATACATATATTTTGCCTGATTTAGTTTTGTGTTGCCCAGGGTTTTTCCTGAACTCTAGGCTTAGGTGATCAACCTGCCACAACCTGTAGAGTAGCTGTGACTGTTAGAGAGCCCAGGGCAGTACTCTGGCTTGTGGTCCATTTCTTAAAGAACATACTTTAAAGAGTGCATTTGAAGTCCCATTTGTGTCCCCAGTCCCATACTCTTCTTCCTTCCCTAAACACAACTGCTTTCCTTACATTGCTGTACATTGGGTCTAGCATTAGTCTGTGGCCCTTATTCTGTGTCTACACATAGCATGTGACCTTGCGTTAGGTTCCATTCTAAGCACTTATGTAAACCTACAGCAACCTACTTAGATATTGCCACCCTCATTTTACAGTTTATGAAACTGAGGCACAGGGACAATGACGTCACAGAGGAGAAGAATTCAGACCCTGGCCCCAGAGACATGGAAGTCCCAGCACCCATTGAACGTTGCTCATTAGTACTGTGTGGTGTGGTTATGCCACACTCATCCATTCGTCTAAACGCAGCTTTAGTATGTAGCGTAGTAAGCATTCTTATGTCAGTATCTGTGAACATGTGTGGATCTTTTTTTCAGGCTACCTACCTTGAAATGGAGCTGCTGGGCCCGCAGCAAGCCTGTAGTCAGTGTGACAGACTTTTGCTAGGTTGCTGTCTGCAATCTCACCAATAGTGTAGGGAACTTCCCATTTGTTCAGTACAAGCCTTCGCTGTTGTCAGCTTTTTATACTTCAGCAGGAGAAAGTGCTATTTTATTGTGTTTTTTTTTTTGTTTTTTTTTTTTTTTTTGCCGGTTGTGGGGCCTGAACTCTGGGTCTGAGCTCTGTCCCTCAGCAATTCAGCTCAAGGCGAGTGCTCTACCACTTGAGCCACAGCGCCACTTCTGTTTTTTTCTGCTTATGTGGTGCTGAGGAAGCAACCCAGGACCTTATGCATGCAAGGCAAGCACTCTACCACTGAGCCACCTTCCCAGTCCCTATTTTATTGTTTTTTATTTTACATTTCTTTTTTTTTTTTTTTTGGATCTGGTCGTGGGGCCTGAACTCTGGGCCTGGGCGCTGTCCCTCAGCTCTTCAGCTCAAGGCTAGTGCTCTACCACTTGAGCCACAGTGCCACTTCCAGCTTTTTTTCTTTTTTGCTTATGTGGTGCTGAGGAATCGAACTCAGGGCCTCATGCATGCAAGGCAAGTGCTCTACCACTGAGCCACCTGCCCAGCCCCTTATTTTACATTTCTATCTTAGGAAAATGCTGTGAGATTTAAATGGCAAGAGTAACCTTGCAAGATGGTTATTAATAGAAGGATCGTGTAATTTATCTCCCAACCAGGATACTTGCAGGAGAGCATTGTAGCCAAAGGAAGGCTGGGACAGCAGCTGTAAATTAGAACTGTTTTGGATAAGCCAGAGCAGACCATCGTAGTAAATATATTTAGCCAATATACTAGCTTAAGCTCTACATGATTTTGCCGCGTACTGGTGGCTCACGCCTGTAATCCTATCTCCTCAGGAGGCTGAGGTCTGAGGATTGCAGTTGGAAGCCAGCCCAGGCAGAAAAGTACCCATGAGACTTCTAATCTCCAATTAACCATTCAGAAATGGAAGTGGTACTGTGGCTAAAATGGTAGAGTGTTAGCCTTGAGAAGAAAGAGGCTCAGTGACAGTGCCAGGCCCTGAGTTCAAGCCCTACGACCAACAAAAAGCATAATTTTGCTTTATTTCTTACTAAGTTATTCTGGAGCACAAGGCAGCTGTGGAAATGTTGCTCTAAGTGTATGTTTCAACATTCTTAAATATCACCACTTCTTTCTCTTAGATTAAGGTCACCATTGCAGGTTTGACTGGGAAAGACCCAGTGGTTTGTAGTCGGGACGTTGTCATTTGCCCTGATGCCAGTCTTGAAGAAGCAAGGAAACAGGTTTGTTCTCTGCATATGAGCTGTTTCTCACTATGGCTGCTCTCCTTGTCTGGAACATTTACAGTTTTACCTAAGACTAGTACTATGGGGGGAAAAATTAGCTGTGTGCCAGTGGCTCACATCTGTAACTTCTTAGGAGGATCAAAGTTCAGCACCAACCTGGGCAGAAAAGTTCACTGGACTCCATCTCCAAAAATAACCAGCAAAGAGCAGGGCTAGAGGAATTGCTCAAATGGTAGAATACCAGTTATCCAGCAAGTGCAAGACGATTCTAACCCTCCCCACCCCCCCCCCCCAAAAAAAAAAAAGGAAGAAAGGAAAGGAATACTCTGTATCTGTAGAAGTTGGCAATTTGGCTAGATTACCTGATCTGTTCAGTAAGTGGCTGCTGGGTTCATGGATGGGTGGGAAGTGGGTGAGTGGATGGATGGATGGATGGATGGGTGGGTGGATGGATGGGTGGACGGACGGACAGACAGGTAGGTGGGTGGATGGATGGGTGGGTGGGTGGGTGGGTGGTTAGTCATGTGGGAGGCTAGATGGGAGCATTATTCTTGCTTATAAAGCGTCCTTATTCCTTATGACAGTGTTGGTTTTTGTTTGTTTTGTGGTACTGGGGTTAGATCCTTCCCTGTGTTTTGCTAGGTCCAGCGTCTAAAACAAGTGTTATTGAACTGTCACTTAGCACACATTTGGAATTTAACAATGCCTTTTCTGTCTTTCAAACTGTCCCAGGGACCTTACGACGTGGTGGTTCTCCCTGGAGGTAATCTGGGTGCGCAGAATTTATGTGAGGTAAGAACACTACTCAGACCTGGTAGAGCTGATGGGGTCGGTCTGAACAGGAATATTTCAGTCTCTGCTTTGTTCTGTTGTTATTCCAATGGGCAGGGAGGATGTTGTGAATAAAACAGATAACTAAGGTTAACCAGATGGTGTTCTAGCTGTATTTGAGACCAAGCAGCTGGAATCACATCACTGTAGATATCAGCGAGCGTCTTGGGAAGTAGCTGGAAAGACTGAGGCAGAGTACTCTCCAGCAGTGAGGCTGAGGCGGCCTGGTGGGTGAGGAGGTGTGGGGAGGTGTAGAGTCCCCTGGTTGACATGAGGGCCAGTGGGCAGGGCTTTCCTCCCTGTCTTCTGCACCCAGCCAGCCACACCTTCCCACGCTTCTCTTCCTTCCGAGCATGACTGGAGGGAAATTCTTCATAGAGAGGTGTCTTTCTGTTAGGATCAGTGCCTCTGCTTGGATTAAGAATACAGACCCTATGCCGGGCGCTGGTGGCTCACGCCTATAATCCTAGCTACTCAGGAGGCTGAGATCTGAGGATCGCGGTTCAAAGCCAGCCCGGGCAGGAGAGACCGTGAGACTCCTATCTCCAATAAAAACCACCAGAAAACCGGAAGTGGCGCTGTAGCTTAAGTGGTAGAGCGCTCGCCTTGAGCTGAAGAGCTGAGGGACAGCGCCCAGGCCCAGAGTTCAAGCCCCACGACCGACAAAAAAAAAAAAAAAAAAGAATACAGACCCTCGGGCTGGGAAGGTGGCTCAGTGGTAGATTGCTTGCCTTGCATGCATGAGGCCCTGGGTTCGATTCCTCAGCACCACATAAGCAGAAAAAGCTGGAAGTGGTGCTATGGCTCAAGTGGTAGAGCGCTAGCCTTGAGCTGAAGAGCTGAGGGACAGCGCGCAGGCCCAGAGGTCAGGCCCCACAACTGGCCAAAAAAAAAAAATACAGACCCTGGAAGTGGCACTGTGGTTCAAGTGGTAGAGCATTCATTCGCCTTGAGCTGAAGAGCTCAGGGACAGTGCCCAGACCCAGAGTTTAAGCCCTATGACCAACAAAAATAAATAAAAAATTTAAAAAATGAATTTGGACCCATTAGGAACTTGATAATTGTCATATCAATGCTGTTTGAGCTAGATTTGGAAAGTGGGTTGAAACCTATGGTTGAAGCTAAAATCAGATCCTATTAAGCTTGTCCAGAGCCTAGAGTATGGACCGGGCTAAAAGCAAGTGTCTGGTTTCCCTTCCCTGTCTAGTCGAGCGCCGTGAAGGACATCTTGAAGGAGCAGGAGAGCAGGAAGGGCCTCATCGCCGCCATCTGTGCAGGTAGGGGCCGCAGCAGCCTGGCGGCCTGTCCAGGACATCTGCCCCGGGCGTGAGGCCTGGGTGGCAGAAAGTGCCCTCTCAGCAGAGAGCCCAATGGCCCTGCTTTCCGCCTCTGCACCCTTGGTCTGTTCCCAGAAACTCTGTTTTCTGTATTTGGTTGACCCCGGAGGCAAACATGGCTCTCTGGAATTCAGTAAACAGCTGGCACAGCAGAACTCTCGGCCAGAAAGTCCTCCTGCCAGCGCAGTCAGCAGGAATCAGGCCCGCGCTGCCCTGCACACTGGGCAGCCTGGTGCTTCCGGTCCTGGCATGGCACCTGTATCATCTGCCCCACTTTTCTTTGAAACTTAAGTCTTGCTTTTTTAAAAAAAATTTTATGATAACCTCTTAAATGCATCCTTGTTGCTTTGACATGGGTGTTTTCTTCCCTTGGTGTAGCTTTCGTGGTACTGTCCCTGAGGCCTCTCCCCAAGCATGTGTGTCAGAGAGAACGAGTGAGTGAATGACGGGTGGAAGGTGACAGGTTGAAGCTTGGCTTGGTGCAGTAGCTTTGGAACCGAAGCGGTGGGCTGGGGCCCAGGGCGGCGCGTCCCAGCTGCAGTGCCCGAGCCGCAGTGCCCGAGTTCTCTCTTGGGGTTTGGTCAGAGCGACCCTGCAGGCTGTGTGCCTGTTCCCTGGCCCTGGCGGAGATGTCAGGGAGGTGTTCAGGGAGGACATTGTGCTCTCGTGTTTTAAATATTTCCCAGTTTTGAGGCAGACCTGTTGGGGCATACCGATAGTCCCGGACCTTGGAAGGCTGAGGTTGGAGGCATGAGAGGTTGAGGCCAGGGAAATTGGGAAATTCCCCACCTGACCCACACCATCTCCCACTCACAAATCGAGCACCTCCCTGAGAGTGCGGCCCTCAGGTGACTGTGTCTTCCCCAGTGATCAGCAGCACCCTCGGTGCGTGGATCCCGTGTGAAGCCCTGTGCCGCCGTCCCGGCCGCTCCACAGACACAGGAGTCAAGTTGAGAGCAGTGACTCAGGAGTGGGGTACCGGGATGGGGTAGGAACCAGGGGCAGAAGACACCGGGTGGGATCAGCAGGGAAACAGGGCGAGTCTTCTGAAGGGCTGCCCTTAGGAACAGAGTTTTCACCTGCACCAGTGTCTGCTTACCGCTGAGGTTGCATGTGTGGGGCAGAGAATGAGGGGGTGAAGTTGGACTTGGCGCAGGGGAGGGGTCCTGGCTGTCAGGTGCTGTCTCCAGGAGCAGGTCAGCTAGAGCCTGGGGAGTCCGCTGGGACGGTCCTGTGAGTCTCCACCAGGTGGCGCCGCGGGAACAGGTTGCTGCTGACTGTCCCAGCTCCTTGCTCCAAACCCAGCCATAGGACAGATTTGTGGAATTGCACCCGTCAGCAGTTCAAGTATTAGACAAGTATCTCTTGTCTAATTTCCCAAGCCCCAGAGAGCAACAGTCAGCTTGCCCGGATGAGGGAGGCTGCAGTAGATCCCATGTCCTGCTCTTCTGTAAATCTATGAACATTGAACATTCTGGAAACCCCTTCCCTGCCTGACCACTCTCCTCATGAAGCCCATGTTCTGGAGCCTACTTGCAAGTAGGAGACAGGGAAGACTTTTTGGCTCAGGCCTTATAGATGAGTTCCACGGTGAGGCATTGATCGTTGGCTCTTTCTGCTTGAGGCAGCTGTGGCCTGCGGCCTGGACCGGTGAGACCAGTCCTGTGACTGGCTGGAGCCAAAGGAGCACAGACTAAGCCTTGAGTGCGGCGCTGATGGCCGAGCTGAAACCAGGCCTTAGAAAAGACTCCTGCGCATGGTTTAGGGAAGAAAGCTATGTTTTATTTTGCTGGTCCTGGGGCTTGAACTCAGGGCCTGGGTGCTGTCCCTTAGCTTTTTGGCTCAAAGCTGGTGCTGTCCCTTGAGCTACAACTCCACTTCCTGGCTTTAACTTAGCAAAGGTAAAACGTCCCCTCCCTTCCGTCTGGATTTGAGGAGCTGTCCTCCCACGGCGGCCGCTTCCCGTGAGTGCCCGGGTGACGCTGCATGTGTTCCCTGCGCGTGCGTGGGCACAGGACATCTGGGGTGACGCTTCTGAGCCCTGTGAGGAGGAAGATGGTGGCTGGAGGGCGGTGCGGGGCATGGGCTCTCCCAGGGCGGGCGGCGGGTGGCAGGTGCGGCCTGGCCGTCGTCCTGGTCCTGAAGCGCGCCCGGTGCTGGCGCTGCTGTGTTGGAAGGCAGGCTTCGCTTTTGTCAGGAGTGAGGCAGGAAGTTCCCCTCGGAGGCTCCCCTCCCTACTGCATCCGGTCAGGGGTAATGGAGTCTGGGGGTGCTCCGCGGCCGTGCTCAGCTGGGGTGTGTTGTTTGTGGCGGCCGCTGCAGTATCGTCTCCTCTTCTCTCTCAGGTCCCACGGCTCTGTTGGCGCATGAAATAGGATTTGGAAGCAAAGTCACGTCACACCCACTTGCCAAAGACAAGATGGTGAACGGGAGTAAGTAAACGCTCATCTTCCCTTGTGTGCTTTCTGAGAGGGGCTTGCTCTGTAGCTCAGGCTGGCTTTCCTAGGACGTGAACCCATGACCCTCCTAGGGGCTGGGATTACAGCTGTGGGCTACCATGCCCAGTCTGCTTATGTAATTATGTACAGAAAGTTCTCAGAACGTGTTTTGCTTTGTTTCCCAGAGTAGTGTAGGTATATGGGTTCTCTGGGTTTGGTCCTTAGCACCCCCAAAAGAAACAGCTTCAAACGTTACTTATTCTCAGCAGTTTTCGGTCCACAGGGCAGGAAGCGTGGAGCGCTGAGTCCACGCGCGGCCTGCCCCGGGCCAGCGTTGGCACCATGCTGCCCTCGCTGCAGGAGGCCTCGCCATGCTGGCCTTGTGCTGCCCAGGCCCGCGTCCCCTCCCCCGCTCACTTGGTGGGTTACCTTCTGTGGTTCCTCAATTGGACTGTCCCAAGCCCTCAGCCGCCTTCCATGGCTAGAATGAGTGTGCACTGAGTTGTCAGCGGCCCTGTCTGGGAGGCTGTCTGTCTGGGAAGCTCTGTCCGGGAGGCTGTCTGTCTGGGAGGCTGTCTGTCCAGGAGGCTGTCTGTCCGGGAGACGGTCTTTGTGAATGCTCGTGGCTTCTGAGCTGGTGGAGCAGCGTGAGGCCTTGTGCAGCCTCCAGCCCCGCGTCGCCCAGAGCTGCAGCCATTGTGTCTGTCTGCTTGTCCTGGGACCAAAGGAACGACCCCGGAAGCTTACAGATCTCACACACCCAGAGCTCACAGCGTTTGCTTCCTGCCAAGTCTCTCGGTGCTCATTCCCCTGACTGCCAAGATGAGGGACGGAGGCCTGGGCCAGGCGTGGTCCAGCCGCATCCTTGCTCTGGCCTGTTGCCGCTCCCTTTCCCCTGCCTGCACTGAGGTTAGCAGCTGCTGTTGTGAGCACAGTACTTGACATTGACCCCCAGAGCATTCTGGGAGGCGAGGTGGCTGCTCCGGCCAGGCCCTCTGCGTGGTTGGCCTCCGTGGGGGCATGGCGATGGTGCCGTGGCCTGCACACAGTGAGGAGCCGTGTTCCGCACCTGGGCCTGTCGGCGGCGCGTCACATGCAGATGGATGCAAGTCTTGGGGCAGTGACTGCGATCAGTGCCGCCGACCGCCTGTCCTCCCAACAGAGCAGGTCACTGCGGGGTGACGGGACCTCGTGCCACAGATGCCTTGGTCTGGAATTTTCCCTCAGATAGTCATTCCCGTCCCAGGGGCCAAAGGCTCGGGTTTTAGAGAAATAGATGTTTTTAGCGAAGTAGGTTTGCGTTGCGTTCCCTTTGTCCATTGTGCTTGTGAGCTTCAGAGCGCCCGGACACGCGCGTGCCGTGCAAGCCAGCTGCACTGCAGGGCAGGCTCCTTTACCTCGGAGCCTTGCTCAGTTTCCTCATCTGTGGGCTCTGCCTCAGGAGTGTGGGTGGGCTGAGGCAGTATGCTGGCGCACCCTGCACGTGGCCTGGCACCGCAGCCCAAGCTCTGCCAGGCAGCCCAGGGCCGCCCCCCCGCCCCCCCCCCCCCCCGCGGGATGGCAGCACAGCGCCCTCACCTGCCGGGTGGAAATCATCCTCGTCTTACACAGACAGCATCTAGACAGAGGCGACACAGCCGTGACGGGCAGGCCGGGCCGTGCTCCAGGGTCAGCCGGCCTCGCTAGGGGCCAGGGAGCCAGGGTTGGAGGTGCGTGGCAGCTCCCCCGCTGTTGTGGCTTCAGAGTAGCTACAAACAGGGAGTTTTTCAAAGGTGTGGCTTTGGGCTCATAAAACTCCATTTACGAATGCAGGCGGCAGCAACTGGGCGTGTGGGACATCCTTGATCCTCAGGAGGTAGTGGCAGGAGGATCAGAGTTTGAGGCCAGCTTAACTACATTCATAGTGAGACCCTGACTCAAAAATAGCCAAAACAGACTGACAGTAGCCTTGAGTTGCCGGTCCCTCTGTCCTGAGCCTTCCTGCTTTTCTCCAGCTGGATGTAGAATGTTTTTTCCCTTACAGCTTAAAAAACAAAACAAAACAAAAAAAAAAAAACCAGTTCTTTGCGCTGTTTTTAACATGAAACGGAACTACGCAGATTGACCCTACATTCCCAGCCCCCAGCGTTCCTGCAGTCCGCAGCTGGCCCGGGTGCCCTGTGCGCTGTTCCACATACCACCAGCAGGCGGGGCCGTTGACAAGTGTAACCGCCTCCTCTGGGGAAAAGCCGGGAAGGACCTGGGCGCTCCCTGGGCCTGTTTTGAGGCCTGCCTGCATCTGTCGCGCACTGATCCCGTGGGCAAGCCGAGCAGTTGTGCCTCAGATTATCCCTGCCCCCCCACCCCCCCGCCAGCTGAGTGTGGAACGCGATCCTGACCCAGTGTGGCCATTGCTAAGTGGGGGAGAATCGTGCAAACCTTGCCCTTCAGTGGGAATCACGATTTGTCCACACGAGGCACACGGTGCCCGTGCGTGCTGGTTCTGTGAGCGAAAATCGTCGTGAGGTGATGGCAGAGGCCCTGCCAGTGCTGCTCCAGGAGCCTGGCTCTTCTGCCCCGGGCAGGGGCACGGTGGCCAGGCCACGACCCGTGGCTGAAGCCCCTGTGTCCATCACAGCCCGGTGGCTGCGGCTGCCTGGACACCTCCATGTCCAGCTCGCCCACTAAGGTCTGGACACGTCACCTTCGCCCCCACTGTCACTGTCCCGGCAGGTTCGGGGTTCTTTCCCGTGCGGTCTAGGCTCTTTGGGGGACCCGACAGGAGGGCCACGGGTGGCATGCTGGGCACCGCGGGGCTGGAGTGCCGCAGGATGGGGTCTGCTGGGCAGAGCTCTGGACAGTGGCACAGGACGGCGCGCATGGGGCGAGGAGGACGCCGAGTCAGGAGTGGGCATCTCCTCACCTGTGTGGTTTATTCTGGGGTGCATGGGCGTGCGCCCCCTGGCGGTCGGTGGTTCCTGCCTTCCACGCACCCACGTGCATGCCCTGTCCCCAGCACCCGCATACCTGATGCTCTCAGGCGCATGCGGGAACGCAGCCACAGCCGCTGGGCCTCTGCCTGTCCCCCTCCATGCTGAGGAGGGCCCGTCCCCCGCGGGCCGCCGCCGCACCTTCTGTTCCCCGTAGGTCACTACAGCTACACGGAGAGCCGCGTGGAGAAGGACGGCGCGATCCTCACCAGCCGTGGCCCGGGCACCAGCTTCGAGTTTGGCCTGGCCATCGTGGAGGCGCTCAGCGGCGCGGACGTGGCCAGCCAAGTGAAGGCCCCACTCGTGCTGAAGGACTAGAGCAGAGCCTAGCCCGGGGGGGAAGGGCATGGGGCGCCGGGCTGTCCCATCCCGTCCCGTCCTGTCCCCTGCAGTTCCACAGAGCCTCCCCTCCGGGATTGTCCGTGTACATTTCTGACCTTGTTTGCACAATAAATAGGGTGTGTAGAAAGCTGTGAATTGCTTCCTGTCATCTTCAGCTTTGGTTGCAGCCCAGAAAGGCTGCTGCAGCCCCTGGGAGGAAGGAGGCCCGGAGCCTTCTCCACTCCACCTGAAGGAAGCCCACTCCGGCCATTACCACTCTCGTCTTTCCTGTAGGGTCTCCTGGTTTTGCCCAGGGCCAGCCTCAGACTAGGATCCTCCTACGTGTGCCTCCTGGGACGCTGAGATCAAAGACATGCACCACTACTTTGACTTGTTTCAATGAGACCTAGGCTGGCTTTGAACCACATCCTTCTGACCTCTGCCCCCTACAAAACTGGGATTTTAGGCATGCAGCATTACACTAGTTCGTCAACTGCATTTAACGTGTTAGGAAAAATTTAATGAGCCAGGCACCCTGTGGCTTACCTATAATTCTAGCTACTCAGGAGGTTGACATTTGAGGATCACAATTTGAAGCCAGCACCAGCAGGAAAGTCCATGAGATTCTTTATCTCTAACCAGGTTGCTGTGGCTCAGTAGTAGAGCGCTAGCCTTGAGCAAAAAAGCTCAGGGACAGCACCCAGGCCATGAGTTCAAGCCCCATGCCTGACAAACAAGCTGGCTGCCAACGGATGGTTCATGCCAGTAATTGTACCTACTCAGGAGGCTGAGACCTGGAAGATCACTGGCTGCAGCCAGCCTGGGCAAAAACGTCTAACAGCAAAATGTTGTGTCAGAGGCATGGCTCAAGTGGTTGCTGTGAGCAAATATACCAAGTGATATAACATGAGGCCCTGGGTTCAAGTCTCAGCACAGGTGTGTGTGTGCGTGTGTGTCCAGCATTCTGGGAGTCGCTCGGTTTGTTCCTGTGGTTAAAGCGTGCACTGAGGCAGGCATGTGACCCCAGCTCTGCTGCATAGAGCCTCCCACCCGTCAGGCCAGATCTGCCAGTGAGTGAGACTCAAGGCCGGAGCCCCACATAACTGCCTGCGCTTGGAGTGGCCGAGAGAATATGTGGCAAAGCTGGAGCACTGGCAGCCATTCTGTTACTGTGAGAAAGGGGCTATTAGGGGTGGCCCCTAGGCTGTAGTTGACTAGTTCTTGATCTAGAAAGGTGCAAACATAAGTACTCATTTTGATAGGCAGTTGGAAAGACTGGGGAGGCAGGAGAGGAGGGGAGAGAGTGTACGGTCAGTTGGCATGGGAGGTGACATTAGAACTTCTAGGCACTGGTGGCTCACGCCTATAATCCTACCTATTCAGGAGGCTGAGATCTGAGGATCCGGTTCATAGCCAGCCTGGGCAGGAACGTTGGTGAGACTTTTATCTCCGCAAGTGGTGCTGTAGCTCAATTGGTGGAGCACTCACCTTGAGCTGAAGAGCTCAAGCACCCAGGCCCAGAGTTCAAGCCCTACACCAACAAGAAAACTGCCTGTGGACTCTGCAAGCTAAAGAGGGTGGTTAGATTTTCGTTCCCTCAGTTGGTCCGTTGAGCCTCTGTTACATGTCAAGCTCTGTTCCTGGTCAGTGACTGAGCGGTGGAACTAAGTCCTTAGGGTTGGAGAGATGAGCGGCTTTGCATGCATGTCCTGTGAAAACAGGCCCAGAAGACGGGCAGGGCCGCTTCCTGCGCACCGTGGGCTCTGATAGGAGGCGGATGTCTGTAGAGCGCCGCCTGGGTACAGGAGACAGTGCGCAAAGGTCCCGAGGCCGGACTGGGCCGGGGTGTGGCGCCGCAGAGCCTTCGGGTCCCGGGGCTCCTGGCCCTGGTTGGAAGGTGCTGGCGTTCGGCCTCACTGCCTGGAAGGCTCACTCGAGATCGGACCTTGGTAGGTGCTGAGCAGTGGAGGGCACCGGCCTGGTAGCATGGCAGGGGCACAAGGCAGTGCCCCCATTTCCAGCAGGAGCGGAGGCCACGTTGGCCCTGCACTTGTGCGTCGGAAAGGACTGTGGGGGCGGGGGGAGTGCCCTGAGGCCGCAGCACCGAGCGCCCACTTCCCTAATAGAGAGAGGAGGGGGCGGCCGTCCCAGGGAAGGCACGCACAGCCGGCAAGCGCGGGCGTCTGGGCCTCACCCAGCCTGGGGGTTTTCCCTGCAGCCCCCACCTGCCCACGGGAAGGGAGATGGGGAGACGCGCTGCCCTGAGCCCCGGGCTCCCGTTAGACCTGCCCTGGAGGACGCTTTGCCGTTGATCACAGCGGGGCATCAGTGAAGGCCGCTCTCACCGGCAGTCTGGGGCTGGGGATCCAAGAACCCGCCATTCTCCAGTCACAGCTGGGCATGCAGATGAGGGGTGAGGCCGCGGGGCCTGCCCAGTCTGCTCTCCTGCAGGGGACCCCGGCGCTGGCGACAAGCAGCCAGGGCGCCCGAGCCCGCCGGGGAGCTGCGTCATAAGAAGAAAGAGGAGGTGCGATGACCAGAGGCCCAGGGGAGCGTCCCTGGAGGAGGTGACTGTCCCCTCCTCCCTAGGGAGTTTATCACCCAGGTGTCCATCAGCACCCTGGGAAGCCGCTGGCTGCTGGCGCAGGTTTTGGGGGTCACGTCTGCCGTGCGGCGTGAAGCGCATAGAAGGTCGGTCGGTGGCGTGCAGAGGTGTGCTGTGGTTCACACAGGGGCTGTGGCCTTAGCTGGAGTTGCCCTTTCCTAAACTTCAGCTGAGGCAGGCGGACCGGCTCTGAGAAGAAATCGAATGATGGGTTTACCATCACCACCTCCACCATCATCTCCATCACCACCACCACCACTACCACCACCACCATTACCACTACCACCACCATCACCATTACCACCACCACCATTGCCACCATCACCACCTCCATCATCAGCATCAGCATCAGCTTCACCATCATCTCCATCACCACCACCACCACCACCACCATTACTACCACCACCATCATCACCACCATCACCATCATCACCACCGCCGCTGCCACCACCACCATTACCATCCCATCACCATCACCACCATCTCTAGAACCGGGCCTCGCTCAGATGAGCTCAGGCCCACAGGGCCACGAGGCTGTTGGGCCTCAGCAGCTCAGCTCTGTGCAGAGCTCCTTCAGTTTCTTTTACAACTTTGTGAGTACTTTCCTGTAAAAAAAAAAAAAAAAAGTGTGTGTGTGTGTGTGTGTGTGTGTGTGTATTCAAGTATCCCTAGAAGTTTTTCCATGGCCTAAGAATAGCTAGAGAACCAGGTGTGGAGACACATGCTGTAGTTGCAGCTACTTGGGAGGTAGAGACAGGAGGATTGCCTTTCGAGCCCAGGCCAAAAAAAGGAAGTGAGACCCCTCTACCCCCATCTCAGCCAAACAGAAGTGCCACCAGAGCAGCCTGGCAGAAAAGCATGCGTCCCGATTTGAAATAATAGTTAAAGTAAAAAATAACAATTGGGATGCAGTTCAAGTGCCCGAATGCCTGACTAGCAAGCTGGGGTCCTGAGTTCAAATCCCAGTGCTGCCAAACACTGGCACCATTAGAAGGGCTGGGTTGCAGCTCCGTGGCCGCATGTCTGCTGAGCATATACAGGGACCTGGGCTTGAGCCCCAGCACCACACAGATAACCAAGTAATCTTACACTGGAACATTCATGCTCTTAACATTTGTGATGAGCACTTCCTAGGTACAAACTTGGGTTTGTGACACGAAGCCCAGGGGCTGCGTGGTGGGGGAGGGGGGCGGCGGCCAGGGCACGAGTCTGCCTGCCCCTCTCTCCTTTCTTGGCTGGAGGGCTTTTCTCCAAAGCTAGGCAAGCTGCAGAAAGTGCCTGGCTCCAGGTCCTTCCTGCCCTTACCGAGGAGGAAGTTGTATTCTGTTTCTAGAGTAGATGGAATGCAGTTGGGGTCAGAATTGTGTTTCTAGGTCCTTCAGGTGTCTCCAGCCTGCAGGGTAGAGCATTGGGCTGTCTGGCTGGAGCCTGGTAGCTACGCCATCAGCTTTGCAGAATGCACAATTCTTAGCCAGGCGCTGGTGCCTCACACCTGTCATTCTAGCTACTCAGGAGGCTGAGATTGGAGGATCGAGGGTCAAAAACAGCCTAGGCAAGAAAGTCCATGAGACTTTTATTTCCAGATAACCAGCAAAAAGCTGGAACTGAAGCTGTGGCTCAAGTGGTAGAGCACCAGCCTTGAGCTGAAAAAGCTGAACATGCTAGGCCTTGAGTACACACACACACACACACACACACACACACACACACACACACACACACACACACACACACACACACACACACACACACACCACCTCTCCACTTACCTTGCTGGATCACCGTCTGCAGAGGCACGGGGGATGGGAGAGGTTTGCTGGGTCTAATCTGGGGGCAGAGGCCGCAGGTCCCTCAGATCTGGCCTTCAGCAGTAAAATAGTGCAATAATGAAGTCAGCAGAGGCCACAGGCAAGATTAAGGTCACCCAGTTTCCTAATGCGTGGTTATGCCGCACTCCTTATCCGGGAGCAGACACCATTATCTCCCGGGGAGGCTGGTGATTTTGTCCTCAGTCCCTGAGGCCCCAGTGCATTGCCACTTGGGGCTTAAAATGCTTTTAAAACATCTTAATTATATACCAGTCAATACCTGCCTAGAAAAGACAAACAGCACAGGAATGCATAAAGCCAGGACCAGGGGGGCTTTTTCCTGCCCTCCGCCCAACCCCACTTCCTCTCCCGGGAAGTCCTGGCGTCCCCTCCTCCAGTCTGTTTTCTGTGAATTCACACACATGTAATGGTGCAAGCCGGCGTCTACATGTTCACTCTGGGTGTACATAGGCTGCACGGACTAGTTTCAAAAGTTATTTTTAAGTGAGTAGATAAGAGGAGCTATTATGTACATTGTTGTGCAAATCAGAGTTTTTGGAGCTCAGTGTGTCTTGGACATGTGTGTGCCCGTGTCCAGGCGACTTGCTTGATGCTGGTAGTTGAGCACAGCACAGCTGTTCTGGGATGGACCTCACCGTCTCTCTGTTAACAGATTTCCTGTACCCCATTAAAAAAACCTAGCCCCTGGTGGCGATGGCATAGCTGCCATCAGGGAGTCTGAGGACAAGAACTTCCCTTAGGTCAGGCCAGGCACTGTGAGGAGACCTGCCTCTTCCATGCATAAGACTGAGCACTGGTGTTCATGCCTGTAATCATTGCTACCCAGGGGGCTGAGCTCTGAAGAGCTCAGTTCAAAGCTCGCCTGGGCAGACACCTACAAGAGACTCATCTCCCATTAACTTGCAAAAAGCTGAACGTGGAACTCTGGCTCAAGTGGTAGAGCACCAGCCATGAGCCAGAAAGCCAAGTCTGTGTTGGAATGTGTGACATAGACAAAAACAAATAATGTACAAGGACCTGGGTTTGACCTCTAACGCTGGGGGCGAGGGGAGTGAGGTAAATAAATCAATACAATTCATTATATTTTATTTGGTAAAAACGTATGTAAGAGTTGCCATCGCAACCATTTCTCAGGGTCTGATTGAGCAGTATTCCACACATCTGTAAGATGGGCCACGCATCCCCGCCATCGTCTTTAACGATTCTTTCCACCATGTGACGTGGGAACTCTGCCACTTCCTCTTTTTGTTTCTGCGTCACAGGATGTCCCGTAACTGCTGATCTTAGTGTGACGGGATTCCCTTCCTCTGTGAGGCCATAGTGTGACCGGTGCACACGGTTTGCGTGTGTCCACCCTGGGCAGACACTGCCAGCCCGGCCGCGGGCGTGGGGGTGTTTCTCAGACATATGAAGAAGTGGAATTGTTGGATTGCAGGCTGATTTTCCTGGCGGGCTTCCGTTTGGTTTGTTTGTTGTTGTTTTTTTTTTTTGGTCGGCCGTGGGGCTTGAACTCTGGGCCTGGGCGCTGACCCTCAGCTCTTCAGTTCAAGGCGAGCGCTCTACCACTTGAGCCACAGTGCCACTTCCGGTTTTCTGGTGGTTTATTGGAGATAGGAGTCTCACGGTCTCTCCTGCCCGGGCTGGCTTTGAACCGCGATCCTCAGATCTCAGCCTCCTGAGTAGCTAGGATTACAGGCGTGAGCCACCAGCGCCCGGCTCCGTTTGGTTTGGTTTTGTTGAGACAGAATCTCACCACGTGTGGACCTGCCTAGCCTCAAACTCACAATCTTCTTGTCTTGGCCTCCTGAGTGCTGGGATTACTGGTCCCCACTCCAGCGTGGTCTCCCGTGGCTCTGGTTTGTCTAGTCCTCATAACTAAAGATGTGGAGACCTTTCCAAGTGATCGTCTGTGCGTAAATCTTTGTGCCTTTTAGAATTGGGTTCTGGGTGTTGGTAGAATTAACAGATTGTTGTGGGGTTTTCCCCTTCTATTTGGTATTTTGTAATTGTTTTAGAGAGCTGCTCGGTGGCTCCATTGTGTGCCGCGTTCCCTTCATCTGTCTGTCGGTCAGTGGCATCTCCAATGAGTGTGCCCATGCAGTCACTTCCCTATGTTACCTCTTTTCGTTTTGTGTGTGTGTGTGTGTGTGTGTGTACACTGGTCCTGGGGCTTGAACTCAGGGCCAGGGCACCATCCCTGAGCTTTTTCACTTAATAGCATGCCAACGCTATAGCTCGAGGCACAGCTCCGCTTCCAGCTTTTTGTTAGTTCATTGGCGATCATTGTCTCATGGACTTTCCTGCCCTGGTTGTCTTCGAAACTTGATCCACAGCCTTCTGGATAGCTAGGATTATAAATGTGAGCCACGCCGCACTCTTACCTTTTTATTCCTTGAGACAACAAGTCACTAAATAGCCCAGGCTGGCTTCTAATCTGTGATCCTCCTGACTCAGCCTCCCAAGTGTTAAGGTTTTGGCCCTCTGCTACTGTGCTTCCTGTACAAGAAAGGTCAACGGACTGAGCATGGTAGTGCATGCCTGTAATTCTAGTGCTTGGGAAGCTGAGTCAGGAGGATCACAGGTTCAAAGCTGGCTTGGCTTACAGAATTCCCAGTGGGTTCTTTTTCAAGTTTTACTCCCCAAAGCACCGCATGTACGTCTTTCTCCATTGTGTCTCGTCAATTCTCAGCATGGCAATTACAGTTATTTTAGACTCTTTGCTAATTTCCGCTTCTGGGTGGTCGGTGGCTGTCTTTCCTGGTGATTATGGAATGCATTGTCCCTCGTCCCCAGCTGCGCACGTGGATGGCTCACGATGTGCTGACACAGCACACAGAGCAGCTTCTGTGACTTCAGAGGTAATGCGCTTTGTTCTAGAAGGAAACCGGTGACTAGATGGCCGCAACTCCGGGACTCAGTCTAGGATTTGTCAGGCCGATGTTTTCTCAGCTTTGTTCTTATCTTGGAAGTGAGGCCCTCGGTTCTAAAATGCAGCCCTGCCTGGGTTTTCAAAGAACCTGCAGGCTTTGCAGAGCACCTCTGACATGTGGCCTGGCGTCGCAGCTCTGCCTCCGTCCCGCCCCGCCCCGCCCCGCCCCGGCCCGCCTTCTCCCTCCAGCCCGGGGATACTGTACACTGCTGTGCAGACCCCACCTTCCATCCCCCGGAGGCCCTGGGGCACAGTGACAGAGTCGCCAGCCCCAGAGGCCTGTCCAGAACCTCAGCCCTTGACCTCTTCCTTTGAAGGGCATTGATTGCTTTCCAGAATCTTCAGGTTGTTGTGCTTTAAAAAATAAAAATAAGGGGCTGGGAAGGTGGCTCAGTGGTAGAGCTCTTGCCTTGCATACCTGAGACCCTGGGTTCGATTCCTCAGCACCACATAAGGAAAAAACCGGAAGTGGTGCTGTGGCTGAAGTGGTAGAGTGCTAGCCTTGAGCTGAAGAGCTGAGGGACAGCACCCAGGCCCAGAGTTCAGGCCCCACGACTGGACCAAAAAATATAAAAAAATAAATAAAAATAAAAATTGTGGAATAGCCGGGTGCCGGTGGCTCACGCCTGTAATCCTAGCTACTCAGGAGGCTGAGATCTGAGGATCGCGGTTCAAAGCCAGCCTGGGCAGGAGAGACTGTGAGACTCCTAGCTCCAATAAACCACCAGAAAACTGGAAGTGGCGCTGTAGCTCAAGTGGTAGAGCGCTCGCCTTGAGCTGAAGAACTGAGAGACAGCACCCAGGCCCAGAGTTCAAGCCCAACGACCGACAAAAGAAAAAAAAAAAGTAAAAAAAACTGTGGAATAGTCAGAGGTCTGGGCACTGTCCCTTAGCTTTCCTGCCCAAGACTGGTGCTCTACCCCTCAAGCGACAGCTCCATGGCTCCATTTCTGACTTTTGGCTGGTTAATTGGAGAGAAAGGTCTCATGGGCTTTCCTGCCTGGGCTGGCTTCAAACCACGATCCTCAGATCTCAGCCTCCTGAGTAGCTAGGATGACAGGCAGGAGCCACCAGTGCCCAGCTGTAAATTTATAACTTACATGTGGAATAGCATCAGCCGTGTCTGGGATGAACCAGCTCCGTCCTCTCTTCTAGAACAACAAGTCTGTCTCCCCTTCACTCCTCCCTTCTTTCCCACAGGTGCCCCTGGGATCTGAGTTCCCTGTCACTCACTTTGAGTTCCACATAACAAGTGGCTTGTACCCCTGAACTTGAACCATGCCTCCTGCTGTTTTTGTTTTTGGTTGCTTGTGGGGCCTGAACTCTGGGCTTGGGCGCTGTCCCTCAGATCTTCAGCTCAAGGTGAGCGCTCTACGCTTGAGCCACAGCGCCACTTCCTAGCTTCCCTCAGATGTGCATATATATATATATATATATATATATATATATATATATATATATATATATATGTGTGTGTGTGTGTGTGTGTGTGTATGTGTGTGTATGTATATGCCATATATGGGTCAAGAACACAAAGTCATTTAGAAATGATACAAGATGAGTGGAGGTCCTTTTTTTTCTTGAGTCCTGTTTGCTTTGTCCTATGTCCTTGCATTTTGGATTTCACATCCTCATATCAGGGAGACTATGCCGTTTGTCTCTCTGCTCTTGGCTCACCTCGCTCAAAATGACTTTTTCTAGTTCCATCCATTTCCCTGCAATTGCCATTATTTTGTCCTTCCTAATGGCTGCATAATATCCCATTGTATATAGGTACCACAACTTTTGGATCCACTCATTTGTAGTGGGGCATCTGGGTTGTTTCCATATCTTGGCTGTTGTGAACAGTGCTGCAATGAACATGGAGGTGCATGTGTCCTTTTATGCTGGTTCCTGTTGCTCAGGATAGATGCCTATAGTCTTATTTTTTGAGTTTGGGAGCTTTTCTTCTGATATGTCTTATTCTCTGATATTGTATTTCTTTCTTCTCAGATGCTAAACACCTCAACTTTATCACACTTCCTATCCCTTGTCTCTTTTGTGCAATAATCTATTCTTGTTTCATGGATGTGATATTCTTTCTGGTCTCCAGAGATTCATCCAGCTCCTGTCTGCTTCATGTGATGTGTGTGTGTGTGTGATTTCTTGCTTTGTTTTTCAGTGCTGGGAATGGAACCCAGAGCCTGGGCAGCCTCTCTGTCACCCCGCTTGCTATATCCCCACCCCTGGCTGTACTGGTTGAATTTTGTGCCTCTTAATATTTCATTTTTCCATACATGCTTTTTTTTTTTTTTTGTCAGTTGTGGGGTCTGAACTCTGGGCCTGGGCGCTGTCCCTCAGCTCTTCAGATCAAGGCTAGCGCTCTACCACTGAGCCACCTTCCCATCCCCTTGGTTTTTATTTTATATTCTTTTACATCTGGAAATTCCTCTTTACTGGCCTGTAGACCCCGGTTCTGATGACTAGATTGTCTCTGTCCCCATAGCCAAAAAAGACCCATGCTTAAGGACCGGGTTGGGAGAGGCTGTCCCTCTTGAGGGTCAGGGTTTCTTGAGGGTCAGGGCCTCACAGTGCCTCTGTCCCAGTGCTGTGGCCTCGGGTGCACTGTCATACTCCAGTTCACGTGAGGGTGGTGGGGGTGCCTGGCTGGTGGGGTCCCCAGCGCCCTCAGCTCATGTGGGGCTCTCCCAGAACCCCGAGCTCCCTGCACCCAGGGTCCCTGCCACAGAGGACCTTGCGCATGGCTGAATCTCGATTTTTCGTGGCTCTTAGCTCTCCATCACGCGAAACCCATCTGGCTTTCTGGCCTTCATGAACTGCCAGCGCCTCCGAGTATCGCAGTAGATATTGTTGCTGAGCTCTGGCGCACTTGTTCTGACTTTTGGATTTTCTGAAGTTTTAGCTGGTGAGATGCTTCGTGACCCTGCATGTTGCTCTCACAGTCTGGAACTATAAAATACTAGCTCTGTGCCATTTTGAAATACAGTGTGCCTTGTCTTGGTTGAGAGTTAACTTAAGGAAAAGCCCTTTCTGAATCAGGATTTAAAACCAGAGACGTTGAAAACATATCCTCAGAATCAGATTATTGTAACTGAGAAGGAAATCCTCTTCCATTCCCAGCTAGAGCCGTTATGGAGGAGGAGATAAACAATTGTAGAAAATGAGCTGGGCGCCGGTGGCTCACCCTGCAATCCCAGCTTACTCAAGAGGCTGAGCTCTGAAGATAGTGGTTCAAAGCCAGCCCAGGGCAGGCTCTAGTGCCAATTAACTAGTAAAAAGCCTGAAGCGGAGCTGTGGCTCAAGTGGTACAGTGTCAGCCTTGAGTGAAAAAGCTAAATGAGAGCATGAGGCCCTGAGTTCAAGCTCCAGTACTGGCGCAGAAACAAAAGACAAAAATGAATGTACATGATCTTCTAAGGCAGCCACAACTTCTTTCCATACACCCGGGTGTGCACACAATACAACAAAGTTTTATGTGCAACAGAGGGTGTGGCATCTGTATGATTCAGAAAGAGTCATCAGAGTTTGTGCTGTGGATCAGGCGCCGGGTGGGGATGGAGCCAGGGCAGGGTTACAGTGCATGCTGGGTAAAAGCGGGGGAGGGGGGCCTCCTTTTGCTTATACCAGGACTATCCTGAGAATACTTTGTATCCACAAAAATAGTTGGTTTTGTGATGATCTAATATGCAGAATCTTTAAGTATACAATGTAAGGAAAAAAAATGCCAACAGAAGTTTCCCACTGGGAAACTCCAGATGCCAGAGGAAGATGCTTTCAACGAAGTCTGTTTCTTTAGGTGACAAGGCCTGCGGTGAAGGCCCATGGGCTCCTGGGAGGGAGAGGAGCGTGCTGACTCAGCAGCAATTCAGTTTGGAAGTGAAAAAAAGCAGCTTCAAAAACAAAACCCCATCACTGGCTGCTCACCCCAACCTGCAACGCAGCTGGCGGTGCTGCTGGGGTCGCTGGGCACAGTGCCCCCTGCCCACCGGCAAGGCAGATGCCAGAGACAGGGACTTCCTCACTCAATCCAGTCTATGTGCACACAAGTCCCTTACTCCCGAAGATTGAACCCAGGGCCTCTCCAGCTACCCACCCCTTCCAGTTTGGCTTGGCTTTTTTTTTTTTTCTGTCAGTTTTGGGGCTTGAACTCTGGGCCTGGGTGCTGTTCCTCAGCTCTTCAGCTCAAGGCGAGTGCTCTACCACTTGAGCCACAGCGCCACTTCTGGTTTTTTGGTGGTTCATTGGAGGTAAGTGTTTCATGGACTTTCCTGCCCGGGCTGGCTTTGCATTGCGATCCTCAGATCTCAGCCTCCTGGGCAGCTAGGCTGACAGCTGTGAGCCTCCTGTTCCTCATTTAAACAGGCCTGATCCTGGTGCTCCCACCAAATTTCAGAGTGGCCTGCACAGGAGACATCTGTCTGCATGAATGCCAGCCACAGCTCTACCAGAGACAAAGCGATGTTTCTGAGAGGCGGACAGGCTACCCTGCTCTCCACCTGGCAGGCCTTTGTCTGCATCCAGTAAAGCAAAAGAAAGCTGGTGGACACTCAAAAACACTAGCGCTTGAAGCAGCTCAGAAATGCCTGAACAACTGTGGCTAAAAGAAAGGAAAAGTGTCGCCGGGCACTGGTGCCTCACGCCCGTAATCCTATACTCAGGAGGCTGAGATCTGAGTATCGAGGTTCAAAGCCAGCCTGGGCAGGAAAGTCCATGAAACTCTTTATCTCCAATAAACCACTAGAAAACCGGAAGTGGAGCTGTGGCTTACGTGGCAGAGCGCTCACCTTGAGCTGAAGAGCTGAGGGACAGCGCCCAGGCCCAGAGTTCAAGCCCCATGACGGACCAAAAAAAAAAAAAAAGTGTAGGTTGGACACCAATGGCTCACACCTGTAATTTTAGCTCCTGGTGAGGCTGAGATCTGAGGATCACAGTTTGAAGCTAGCTCAGGCAGGAAAGTCCACAGACTCATCTCCAATTAACCATCAAAAAGCCAGAAGTGGAGGTGTGGCTCAAGTGATACAGCACCAGTTTTGAAAGAGAAAGCTCAGGGCATCACCTAGGCCCTGAGTTCAGACTCCATTACAGGCACACACACTTGGTACTCTAGTTTTCTTTGAAATGGGGTACCACATGTGGGATTGAAGCGATGCCCCGGGCTTTGGGGCGCCTCTGCCCCTCTGAGGTCTGGCCACCTGGGCTCTTGTAAACAGCAGATGTGTAATTAGAGACCGCAGGCCAGGCCAGGCGGTACACAGCAAGCCTTGTCCTGCATCTGCCCGCGCAATGGTGGGCCTGGAGCGGGAGGCCCCGCCCCTCTACTCAGCCAGCTGCAGGACTGTCAGACCCAGGCTGCTCAGCCAAGAACTCTGATCAATTACAGAGCAGAAACACTGTGTACAAGGACACTAGTTCATCCAAGAACACGAGGCTGGCCAGGAATGCAAAATATACCAAGTCCAGCTTCCTGCCTGCTCTGCCCCAGGCACCCGGACGGAGCCAAGGAAGGCTTGGCATCCAGGCCAGAAGGCGGGGCTCATGCTGGCTTTCACAAGAGGGGAGGGCGCCACGCTAGGCTGTCATGAAGGGAGACCAGACTGGCATGGAAGGCATGGGGCTGTGCTGCTCACAGGTGTGGATCTGAAGTGACACACACAGAAGGAAGGCGCAGCCTGGCTCCTGGGCATGAGCTCCGAGGCGATGACAGGCGGGGCTTGAACTCAGGGCCTGGGTGCTGTCCCCTAGCTTTTTCGTTCAAGGCTCACACTACCACTTGAGTCACAGCTCCACTTCTGGCTTTTTGCTCATTAATTAGAATCTCTTAGATGAGGGAACAGATGACACTGTATGAAAGGAAATGTACTTATTACCTGATACATGTAAAATGCAACTTCTCTGTACATCGTCTCTATAATAACAAAAGGTAAATTAAAAAAAAAAAAAAGTCTTTTGGACTTCCCTGCCTGGGCTGGCTTCGACCCTGATATTCTGATCTCAGCTGGGAGTAGCTAGGATTACAGGTATGAGCTACTGGTACCTGGCTGTAGGCTGATTTGGGTTCCTAGTAGGTGTCTAAACTTAAAAGGCAAGAGCTTGCAGCAGAAGACAGCTACAGGGAGCTGGAAGCCCAGGTGGCAGCAGCAATCTTTGTAAGCAGTTGCTGACTGGAACTTGGAACACATTCCTTTCTCTCCTGTCCAAGCCCCTCCCCCACACCACAGCCCCACCTGCCACGGTGCTGTAGAGTTGTGACGCCGGACACTCTTGTCAGGCCCAGGATACACATATACGTGTGTTTGCAACTCTGAATTCCAGGTAGATAACACGAAAGCAGGCAAGCTTGTTTAAACACGTGCTGGACTAGGTCAGATTCTTAGTGACTTAGTTAGAAGTTGCTAGAAGTTTGAGCGGGCAAGTAACAATTCTCACCCTCACAACCATTCAAGTACAGCAGACAGGGCTAACCCAGATGGACAGGTGTGACCTTCCCAGTTTCTGCTCCTCTCTTTCCCCAAATAAAAGCCCCCAAATGGCTCCTCAAAGTTGACTGATTCACAGGCAGAGGGAGTGAGCAAAGGGGCTGGGACATTTTGTCAGATGACCTTGTTTCTGCTAAGAAAGCAAGTCCCCAAGTACCTTTTGGTTTGAACAAACATCATCATCATCATCATTTTTGTCGGTTATGGGGCTTGAACTTTGGGCCTGGGCACTGTCCCTCAGCTCTTCAGCTCAAAGTTAACACTCTACTACTGAGCCACAGAGCACTTCCAGCTTTTTCTGCTTGTGTGGTGCTGAGGAATCGAACCCAGGGCCTCATGCATTCGAGGCAAGCTCTCTACCGCTGAGCCACCTTCCCAGCTCTATTATTATTTTTAATGATGAGAATAACTCAAAGCTTTAGGATTGGATTAGAAACAAACAGTTGGGGTTGGGAAGGTGGCTCAGAGGTAGTGCTCTTCAGCTCAAGACGAGTGCTGTACCACTTGAGCCACAGCACCACTTCCGGTTTCCAGGTGGTTTATTGGAGATGAGAGTCTCACGGACTTTCCTGCCCGGGCTGGCTTTGAACCGCGATCCTCAGATCTCAGCCTCCTGAGTAGCTGGGATGACAGGCGTGAGCCACAGGCGCCCGACAATGTAAAGATATTATGTGATGAAATTGAGAACCAAATTAAGATATAGCTTAACATGTCCTTTGGTTCTGGGGGTGCTGCTCAGGGGTCGTCTCGCCTCGTGCAGACCCGGGTTCCAGCCCAGCACCGGCGCCGCCCCACCAAGACAGGCATGTGTTTTCTTCCTGAACGCGGAGACGTCGGACCTGGCTTCCTTGCGTCTGGTTGGCTGTGAACGGCTCTAGGACGGGTGGGCCGCTTCCTCCCACCTCCTTTGTGGTGCTGGGGAAGCTAGCTCTTAGTGGTCCAGCCTGGAACGCCGGCCCTCGGACTGATCGTGAACGAGTTCGAGGCCAGTCTGTTACACAGTGAGCGTGTAGGCACGGGTGGGTCCGCTGAGAGCAGCCACGGCACTGGCTCCCATTGGTATGTTTGTGGGCACGGGGGTGAGGCAGCGCCGCGCTGCGCAGGCGCACATCAGCGTCCCCCCCCCCCCCCCCCCGGCTCTCGCGGTGCCATCCGGGTCCCTCGGCCGCTCGTGAGGATGGCATGGTTTCTTCACGCAAGGACTCCGTTCCCTCCAACATCTGTCCTTCCCGGGCCAGGGCGCGCTGGGCCCCGCCACCCACTGCCGGCTCCTCGCTGCCCATCCCAGTGTCCGCTTCGCGGCCCGCCGGGGCGGCACTCGGGACGCGAGCCCGCGGAGACCGTGCTCCAGCCGGGGCTCCGCGGTGGGCCTGGGTGGGTGCAGCCGCCATGCGCCTCCCTCCGCGCTCCGTCCTCCCGGGCGCGGCGATCTGCGCGTGCCCAGGCTTGCGTCACATCCGGGCCTGCACAGCGCAGGCGCCTTGCATCGCCTCAGGATGCGGGGACCTGGGGGTGGCAGGGGCGCAGCAGGCCACAGGCCGGAGACATGCCCTCCGACAGCGGCCGGGCCGTGGGATTCCTTGCGTGGCCTCCAGCAAGCCGGGCGCGCTCCCTCCCAGGGCGCTCGGAGCATCGCAGGCCGCAGCCCGGGCCGGCGGTGGGGCTTCCTCCTGGGCGCAGACCCAGCCGGCCACCACCACCGCTTCTCGGAGACACGGAGCCCAGCTCACTCCGTTACTGTAACAGTCACTCAGGAGGCTGAGCTCTGAGGATCGCGGTTCGAAGCCAGCCTGGGCAGGAAGTCTGGAGACTTATCGACAGAAAACCATAAGTGGAGCTGTGGCTCGAAGTGTTAGAGAGCTCTCCTTGAGCAAAAAGTCAGGGACAGCGCCCAGGCCCTGTGACCGACCAAAACAGCAGCAGCAGCAGCAACACAAGTGCTCGCCCACGTAATGGTCAAGGCTGCTCAGATGACCACTTCCAAAATGACAGTAGGCGCCAATGTGTATTAAACTTCAGCGAGTCCTACCTAGGCGCACATAAGATCCAACTACCTGAGGCCAAACTACCTAAGACACTAAGAGGAGTTTAGTCAAGAAACAAGTGTTAACGGTGTCATAAATAAGTAGTATAACTTTATTAAAATGAAAAGACAGCATTCAAAAATAATGCAACAAAATGAATAAAATCCTTTGTCCAATACTGTACACATAATGCAGAAATCAGTGCATTTTTCTAAAGCATGTTTTAACCTTCATTTAGTTCGTACTAAAATATAGTAAGCTTTAAATAGCTCAAATAATATCATTCAGCAGTTTCAACTGTAAACAGCGGGGGCGTGGCGGCCAGCCCCTCGGTCTGGGAGCGAGCACCTTCTCCGTGGCTGGCCCACACGGGAGTGGCGGCGGGACCGAGGCGGGGTGGGCGGGCAAGCGTCTCGCTCGGGGGAGCGGCGGAGGCAGTGGCTGGAGTTTTCGAAGCGGGAAGATGCTGACATGACCTCTGGCATTAAGACGTGCTGTGCTATTGGTCAGAAGTGTTTCACTTAAAAAGCAAACGATCTTCGGGAAATACTGAACTGGAACCGGCAACACAAGACCAGCTTGTGTTGTATTTATTAATACAGTCTAAAAAACCACACACACACCACACATGCCCACACAGGCGATCTCAACCACACGGCTACTGCTTTCAATGGTGCGCCTTTCCGGCCCTCGCTGCGGCCTCCGGACGGAGAAACGACTCGCTCCCTCGTCTTCAGCCTGTGAGACAGGTACAGGAGAGGATGCAGTTGCCCAAGAAACTATCTTTCCCCTCCATAGGAAAAAACTCAGAGGGCGCGGGGCCGGGCTGGGCCTGGCTGCGCGGACAGGCGCCTGTCCCGATCTGGAGACCGCTTGCAAAAGTAAATGCAACGGGCTAGCGGGGCCCCCAAGCCAGAGGTCTTCAACTACTAAGCGGAAAATAATTGTTAGGGCTTTGATCTAAACAATACTGCTTGTCTTCTTCCACTTGCTCAGTGCTCGGTCCATCGGGAGCGTTTCTTCCAGCGCGGTGTTCATTATTCTGAATATATATTACTCTAGGACGGTCGCTGGCGGGTTGGCCTGCGGCTACGGTGCCGGCTGTACCCCCGGTCCATGCACAGGGATGGAAAGGAGGCGTACGGGAAAGGCCCCCACTATCACATCTTTAAGTTACGGACTGGGGCAGACGTCCGCTCTACCCGAACGTCCGCGAGGGCAGGGGACGCTGGGCTGACCGCGCCGCTGACCGCGCTAGGGCGACACCACGTAGGACAAGTGTTTGCGCTTGCCGTGGGCGCCCGGCTCCGCCCGGGCCTTGCAGTCCGGCCTCTCGCCGCAGGGCGCAGGCGCGGCGGGCGCGCGCTCCTCGGCCTCGCGGAAGAACTTCTCGTAGCGGTCCAGGTAGGGCGGCCGCTCGGGCAGGAGGTAATAGTGGGTGGAGCTGACCTTCCGGCCGTTCTCGATGATGGGCAGGATGCAGGGCGCGCGCTGCGCCGCGCCCTCGCTGCTCTGCCGCTGCAGGGCCTTGCTGCTCACGTACTTGGGGTCCGGGGCGAAGCTCTGCGTGGGGGGCATGACGCCGTTGAGGTAAGACGGAAGGCTCTTGGGGCTCGGGGTGCGGGAGTTGCTGCGGGACAGAGGCCCGCGGGGCGGGACCCTGGGCGGCCGGTCCTCGTCGCTGTAGGCGCCGCACGTCACCTCGGCCGACCAGCGCCGGTAGTCGGGCCTGGTGGGCCGCGGCGGGATGGGCACCCGCGGGGGCACCTCGGGCTTGTCCCCGTCCGACGTGGGGGACGCGCGCTGCGGGTGGCCGGACGCGCGGGCGGCCGGCTTGTGGAAGGAGCCGGCCGGCCCGGAGTGGGACCTGCGCAGGCGCCGGTGGGCCTGCGGCGGCGGCGGGCCCGGGCTGCGCGGGGGCGCGGCGGCGGCGCTCAGGTCCGCGGCCGACGCGGCCGGGGTGTCGAAGTAGGCGTAGTTGATCTGCCCGCAGCCCCGGAAGCTGCGCCGGCCCGGGAGGTCGGCCCTGAAGCCCGCCGGCCCGTCGTCCAGGAGCACGGCCGTGTCGGAGCTGGTGAGGAACTCCACCTCGCAGTCCGCGTCGTCCGGGGCCAGGTCCTCGGAGATGGGCAGCGGCGGCAGCGGCCGCGAGCCGCGCTCCGGCGGGGGCGCGCCCGGGAAGAACGCGGGGCCGCCCCGCACCGGCGTCAGGGGCGGCGTGGCCGCGCACAGCCCGCTCAGCGAGAGTCTTCCAAAGCCACCCGCCACCTGGTCCTCCTCCCGCTGCGCCAGGCCCTCGCCCGCGGGGAAAACCAGAGGCTGCAGGCTGGACTTGGGAGCCGGGCCGCTCTCCGCGAAGCCGTGGCCGTTCACCGAAGCGGACGGCGCCCCGTGCCCTGGAACGGAGGAGGGACGGTGAGCAGGGACGCCAGGACCGCCGCACGGGCGCCTCCGGCTCTCCGCCCAAGTTAGGGGGCAGCCTGAGCACTGTCACCCCAAAACACCCAAACCACCACCACGGGTGTAATTAGAGCCAGAAATGGTGAGAGCACGTGATGTGGTTCAAAGAACAAATTATCTCCTCCATCTCCCGGGGACGTGTGCCCTGCACACGCCCACACCAGCCCAGGCCGGTTCTGTGACGTGTGCACAGCTCACAAGGTGAGCAGCATGTCATTTACAGGAGTACCATGCTACACCAGCCTTGCCTTTTAGGACGTGCAACAATACAAGGCCCGCTGGGCTGAGGTAAGGCGAGGGCCAGCACACCAGGGCATCGGGTGAACACAGCCACAGCCATGTGTGCGCCCGGTAAGCAGCGCCCCACGGAACCCAAGAACCGAGTGCACACACACCACTTCTTTCCATGCTTTAACCTGACGTTAGACTTCATTTTGTAAGTCGCTCACAAACATGCACTCAATACTAGAAATATAGATGGGAGATGGTGTCCACGTTTTCTAGATGTAGGTATCACCCACGACGGACCTTAACTCACTCTTAATTTTCAAAGAGTACACACTTCCACAAGCGGTTGATTCTCTTTAGGAACCAGTGACTCCCAGTAAGGGAGGAGAGTTCCAAACGTGTGAGAAAAACTCAAAAGTTATTTTCAGAACCTGCTGCCACTAGGGGTCAGACTATTGTTGAAAATGGCTCTCGTTTCTACCTTTAAAATAATGCCTAAGGACAAGGCAAAGCCAATCCCACTGGCTTTCCCAGGCTTTCCCAGTACGTACCCACAACAGCCAGGCGCTCTTGAGCAGGAGGTTTCAGACTGTAGGCCATGGTGATGGGATCGATATTTAAGAATTTACTGAAAACAGAGAACACCCTGGTCATCATGGAGCTCGGCCACTGAAACATCCCCATGTGACCTGCTCAGAGCTGCACACTCCAACTTACTTTTCAAGCTCAGGGCGGCTGCCCCAGCAGCTCTTCATGCTCCCGAGGGCCTGGCCATTATGCAGAAATCCAGTCTTCAATGGGACCCTCATCTCCTGAGCTGCTACTCCTGCTGCGGACATTGCGCCTTAACCAAGGGATGCCTCCAAATCCGAGCCGCCCAAGGGTTTTAAGTCAACCAGTAGCTTTCATTCCCTGGAGGAGGAAGAGATGAGCATCATGTCTTTGGCATCGTCTGGATGGGGGCAGCAACATCGCCTGTTTGTGTAACAGGGAAGTTGAACAGAAACATTTCAGCTGTCGACTTTTTTGAAAGCTTTTTTTTTTTTTAAATGGTAGTGTTTCCTTTTTTTTTGGTCAGTTGTGGGGCCTGAACCCTGGACCTGGGCGTTGTCCCTCAGCTCTTCAGCTCAAGGCTAGCACTCTACCACTTCAGCCACAGTGCCAACTTGCAGCTTTTTCTGCTTGTGTGGTGCTGAGGAATCGAACCCAGGGCCTCATGCATGCAAGGCAAGCACTTTACCACTGAGCTACCTTCCCAGCCCTCGGCTATAGACTTTTGCTTAGTTCTCACTTCTTGATACTAAGAACATTTTTAAAAAGTTACCAACTCCAAACTTGAAGTATTCACAAAATGAGATTATCTCACTGCACAGCCTCACAACTGTACAAGCCACGTTTGCCTTCGAAAGCACACAAGCCTCCTCTTGCAGTAGGCCACGTCAGCCATGGCCAAACGGGGTGGGAAACATGAATCTTGCTCATTTTCCCCAAGCTAAGAAAGTGTGGTGGTGTACATCTGTAATCCCAGCATTCAGGAGGTGGAAACAGATGAATCTCAACTTGGAGGCCAGCCTGGACTACACTGCAAGACCTTATCTCAAAAACATATCATTTCAGAAAGCATCCCATTTCCTATTGCACAACTGGCATTCACCAACGCCCAGCATGAAGACTCCAGCACGGTGCCCGCCTGTCCCGCAGCCTAGCATCTGTTTGCAGTCTCTACTTCAGGGCTGGCCATAGAACTCTAGACGTTGCTTGTCCAAGAGAGGAATATTTATGTATTGAAGATGCTAATTCCCAGTACTCTGTAAAAATCAAGTTTGCGAGCTCATGCCATGGCCTGGGACAGCCTTCTTCCTCCCTTTCAAAGACAAAGTGAAGTACATTCCTCACATTCCCTCCCTACAAGGCCCTGTAAGTCATGTCTTGCTCTCCTGTAAGGCGGGGTACATGTTTCTTAAACTGGTGGCTCCTCATGGAGTGGGGGGGGGGAAACGCCTCTTTTGTCAGAGGTTCCAGCTCTGGGGGTCCTGAGAGTGCTTTTAGGCATTTAGATGTTTGGCGTTTGCTTATACTAACCGTCAGCCCTGCACACTAGGGCACGACTTGTGATCCCATGTAATACTGAGCTCCTTTGGGACACACACACACACACACACACACACACACACACACACACACACACACACACACACACACACACACAGAGACGATTTTTTTGTTGGTGGTTGTGGGGCTTGACTCAAGGCTGGTTCTCTATCACTTAAGCCACAGCTCCACTTCAGGTTTTCTGGTGGTTAATTGGAAACAAGTGTCTCACAGACTTTCCTGCCTGGGCTGGCTCTGAACAGTGATCCTCAGATCTCGGACTCTTGAGTAGCCAGGATAACAAATGTGAGCTACCAGCACCCGAAGCACATAGGATTAAAAAACAAACAAAAAACAGTTTCTGAACAACTTCAAATCTATTCTTTACCTACAAATCAGTAGCCTCTTACTGGACAGGGCGCTCTGCCAGAAAAGACATGCTCTCCCTTTTCCTTGCGGGCACATGGTCAGAAGGCTTGAGCCCCTATCTCTTGTTACTGACACCAGTACGAACTGAAGGCAATCAGTGCATGAAGCGTGGTTTTAGGAGGTAAGGTTTTTGGCAGTACTTACTCCGGTGTTTTTTGTTTTGGGTTTTTGTTTTTGTCTCTCATGGGGCTTGAACTCTGGGCCTGGGCACTGTCTTCAGCTCTTCAGCTCAAGGCAAGTGCTCTACCACTTGAGCCACAACACCACTTCCAGTTTTCTGGTGGTTTATTGGAGATAAGAGTTTCACAGCCTGTCCTGCCCAGGCTGGCTCTGAACCACAGTCCTCAGATCTCAGCCTCCTGAGTAGCTAGGATGACAGGTGTGAGCCACCGGTGCCCAGTTCTTACTCAGGTTTTGAACTCAGGGCTCCTTACTAGGCAGAAACCCTACCCCGGGAGCCATGTTTCCAGCCCATAAAGCTTACATTTTTTTAAGTTAAGGGATAAAAATAATACTGCTTTTTATTTTGTTTTCCCCATATTAAAAAGGAAGGAGGGATGGTAAGGTGGTATGGTTTGTTCATTTCAGGGTCAGCTGAGGGGCCCAGTGATTGAACCTGCCCGCCCCCCCCCCAGGCACCCACCACCCCCAGCTGCTGTGTGGGAGAGGTAGGTCCCACACACACATACTCACAGGACTATTTCAAGTCATCAAGATTTTGCCTTCACCCAGTTAGTTAGAGATATTTGATAAAATACTCTGTCCCTTCAAAATCTTCAATTACTGGGAGGTCTTTTGAGGGCCAATTTTCTCGAAATAAGGCCAATATGCTATGTACTATATCAAGTAAAGCTCTCAAGAATTTAGAAACCAATTAACAAGCGAGCCAGCCTCTGCTCTGTGTACTCAGCCCAGTGGTTTACCATGCCTCTTCTAAGTGCCCCACAATCACTGGCAGGACTCTAGGGAAAGGATCTGTGGTAATAGGAAAATGAAAGGCAAGATAGGAAGGAGAATATGGTATTTAAGTAGTTTGAAAGCACACGTTTGAAGATTGTTTGTCCAGATTACAGGAAAATGCTGGGGGGGGGCAGTGGAGGAGGCCCAGCCCCCACCTGCCGGCCAGCCAACAAGTACTACTAGTAATTACTGTATCAGCCTCCACGCCATCCTAGCTTTCAACAGGATGATTGCGTAACCAGAGCCTCTGCTGGAGCTGCTCTGCCATTCTAAACTCCCGTTCCAACGCTCACTTTAAAATTATTTATATGTTCTAGAAAAAGTTAGTTTTATTCATTGTTTCTATCACCTACTTGTTAGCTTTCCTAAGGGGGGAAAAATTCTTTTAGTATAAAAAGAATTGTGTTCACTAAGCCAGCTCACTGGTGACCACAATAGTGTCTTTGTGTATTCATGGAAGGTGACCTTCCTCTAGATTTCAGTGGGGAATTGTGAATGGGCCGTGCTATGAAACTGTCCCAACTTCCTACTGCTTGTGCGGGGGGAGAGAGGAGGGCAACAGAATGACCATGCTTTCTTCTTTCAGAAAATAATTCAAAATGTGCACGACACAGGGTTGGAAGCACATTTTCGAAACCGAGGTTAAGAAATCACGTCTCTAAAAATCCGAATTCAGTGTGGACACTCCTTGTTCGGGAGGGCAGTTGATCTGGCCGGCCCGCCTCTACTCAACTGGATTGTTTATGCATTTTATCTGGCTCCTTGTCACTGTAGTTCTACTTTACAATTACACAAAGTACCTGTGCGAGAAAAATCCGTATTCTCACAGTGCAAGATGGCATTGTTAGGTGACGCGACCCCCATCTCCTCCCACCCACACCGCCCTGGGCCGGACAGCCGCCCTGTCCCTCTCCAGCTGTCTGCGGCCTGCGTAGGGGGTCAAACATGCACACACCCATCTTGCAAACCATCTTTTTTGTGTAGATCTTTTTTTTTTTTAATTCAAGGAGAAAAATATAACCTACAGCACCTTGTGTTTCTGGAGGGTCTCCTTTCACTCACCCCAAGCCCAACCCTCCGTGGACCTCACGCCTGTGGTTCTGCCCTCCACAGACAGTTGCTGAACAGCCCAGTTGGCCACCCCCTCCCCCCGCATCTCACACTTCTCCTCGCACTTGCCCCCCCCAGCTCCTGCACCAACATCACACTTTTCAGCCTCTACTTTTAGCTTGCATGAAGGCCGACTGCCATCCTCTTAGCGCCATACTCTCCTCCTTTCTCAACGCCCTCCTCCCTCCTGCTGTTACTGGGAACATTTCCCGTGAATCTGCTAGGAGTCAAAAATACCCAACCTATATAGTATTCCTTAACTGCACTCAAGCTTTCAAAGACTCCTAGATAAACCCTGTTCGCCTGGCCCGTCAGACCACCATGGCACTGCCTTACCTACCTTTGCAGCGCCAGCTTCTTTTTTCCTCATCGGGAAGAAGCCAACTACTCCTCACCCAGGTGTAGCCCTCCTTTTCTGCGGAGGGGGTAGGGCTGGCTGCTCCTGATTATTCCCGCCTGTGCCAGGTCTCCCTTCCTATCTCCAGATCTTCTGGGATGGGATGAGGTTACTGGCATCAGTTACATCTAATAATCTCAGGGGATACTGAGAAAATGCCCCCCTCATTTTTATTTTTATTTATTTATTTATTTTGGTCCAGTCGTGGGGCCTGAACTCAGGGTCTGGGCGCTGTCCCTCAGCTCTTCAGCTCAAGGCTAGCGCTCTACCACTTGAGCCACAGCGCCACTCCTAGCTTTTTTCTTTTTGCTTATGTGGTGCTGAGGAATCGAACCCAGGGCCTCAGGCATGCAAGGCAAGCGCTCTACCACTGAGCCACCTTCCCAGTACCCCCCCCCATTTTTAAACTTAACTTGCAGAAGTGATGAGACTGCCCAATAATCACAGAACAACTTAGGATATCTACATTTATTCCTAAAGTCTGAAGTGGTTTTCAGGCTGAGTTTAAAAAAAAAAGCTTCAAGTTAACAACAAAGTGTTTAAATTGGCTCCTTCTACTGTGTACTTTTTTTTTTGGTAGTGGGGCCTGAACTCTGGGCCTGGGCCCTGTCCCTCAGCTCTTCAGCTCACTTGAGCCACAGTGCCATTTCCGACTTTTTCTGCTTATGTGGTGCTGAGGAATTGAATCCAGGGCGCCTCATGCATACAAGGCAAGCACTCTACCACTGAGCCACCTTCCCAGCCCTACTGTGTACTTTTAAAAAATAAATTTATTTATTTATTTACTGTCAGTCCTGGGCTTGAACTCAGGGCCTGACTACTGCCTCCAAGCTTCAGGGGAGTACTTTGGAAGGCAGAGAAAGAAGGCTGTAGAGGGGTTTGAACTCAGAGGGCCAAGTGCTAAGAAGACTTTCTGAGAACAATGAATTTAACCTTTCCTTTCATTCCATTCCTTTTGTTCTAGAATGTACCTACTGTGTTTCCACTCCTAATTCTTCCTTTCAAATTAAAAAAAAAAAGTTATACCAAAAGCAAACTGTACTCCTTTCTTAAGGTAAGTCTTAACACCTTGGTTTAGAATAGTCCCTGAAACCATTCAGTCTCTCACTCACACATACACACTGGCCTACCTTAAGGCAGTAACCTAGATATGCTTACCTAGACACGGATCTCATGAATAAATCTCAGGAGCAATCCGCAGAGGGGGAGGGGCACATTTTTGTCCTACAACTCACCCAGCTCTGCCCAGTGCTTCCTTATTTAAGAGTGTGATGTAATTTCCTTCTTTCAATCTGGTTCTAGAACCTGATTTCTGTTTATTCAGGGTGATAAATGGTCTTTTCAGCCACATTTAACAATTGCCTACATAGCTCCCTCCTTCCATGACCACAGGGGACGTAAGGTGACTACATTCACCACCAAAATTAACACAAAGGAACTGCCTGGAAACATGACACATTACACCATTTCAGATCCTCCCAAGTATACATGTTTTATTTTGGTTTTGGCTGGTCCTAGCGCTTGAACCCAGGGCCTGGGGTGCTGTCCCTGAGCTTCTTTTGCTCAAGGCTGGCACTCTACCCTCTTGAGCTACAGCTCCGCTTTTGGCTTGTTAATTTGAGGTAAGAGTCTCATGGACTTTCCTGCCTAGGCTTGGTTTCGAACCATGAACCTCAGATCTCAACCTTATGAGTAGCTAGGATTACAGGCATGAGCCCTTGGTACCTGACATATTCTTTAAGAATAAAAACAAACAAATCCTTAAGTGTCACTTTTGAGAAAATGGGACTGTCTAAAACACTATAGTCAGGTCATCTGACAGATTACACATTCTGCTTTGTCATTAATTAATACTCTAAAAAATGTTCTGATGTGACATTGGCATATTCAGTATTTATGACGCTTACAAAGAAAGATCTAAAATCATGGAACATCATGTTCTAGCCCGTTTCTCTCTGTGAACTTGGCAAAAGGACAGTTTGCACAGGTATCTCAAAAACTAAGTCCCCAATTCAAATATCCTTCGCTGTATCACAGGAAAGAGACCTTTAAGGTAAATGCAAAGATGATTTATTCAGGTGCTCATCCATGAATTCAAGCAAAATTCTGGGGTTCCAGTGAATATTAAATCGAAGTCCAGTAAGGTAAAAAAATGACACTTGCACTTGTGCATGTGGCACACTCTGTAGAAACCCCTCACATATGCAAACACTTAACAAATGCCCATTTGTAGCTGGCAAAAAGGGAAGGGCGAGGAAAATTATCTTCGGACTGTCAAAAGGAAATGACAGGGGTTGGGGATTGAGCTCAGGGGAAGAGCACTTTCCTAACAAGTGTAAGGCCCTGAGTTTGGTCCTCAGCTGTGAATGAAAAGCTAAAGTGAAATGACTTAATTTCGTCAGTAATTTGGAAACTTCCGCTAAGAATTTTAAGAACCAACAAACTAAGAAAACACCTAATTCCTTCAAGTATGATCATCAATAGTCTTTTGATTCATCTAGCCCACATGATTTTAGTATAGTACAGAGAAGTAGGGTAGCAGGAATGAACTCTTCTGCCAGTTGGACTTTTCCTACAGAACAAACTGCAGTTATATAGACATGCACATATAGATACATAAAAATGGCTACAATGCCACAGATGGTATATGTATTTGTATACACTGTGTATATATACATACATACACCCATATATGTGGAATTCCTATAGACACAGGATGGAAAAATTCACTTTTTTGATATATGCACATAATAGACAAAAGATCTATGAATTCTATTGTAATCGTAATGACAATGCATACAATGGTATAATGATGAGAAGTGAGTCTTTTAAGCTTTGAATGTATTTAATAAGCATTTAAGTCTCCCAATGGTCAACTCTGGATTGCTACAATTACTATGTAATATTAATAACAGCCAGCACCCATTGCCACCCCTAAGCACCAGTCCCGGGGCTCAGTGCCCCCTGGGGGCTGCTCTACCTCTCCCTCCAGGCCAGGACTTCCACCACTGCCTCTCTTAGCAGCCCTCAGGCTCTTCAACTGGTGGGATAAGAATAAACTAGTGTAAAACCTGCTGTCTGGGATACACTTAAGATGTGCTATTTTGGGTAACAGCTTTTCTTGGATAACCTGTAGCCTATGAAAGTTGGTTTCACTCCAAGTCACTCATATTTCCCAATTAATAAATTGCCCATTTGACCTATGTATCTAAAATGGGTGGGCTGAGGTATCAATCTGACCACTATCAACACAACCACCTTGACACCCTTCCTCTGCCACAGTGTAATGCGCTGGTACAACACAAGTCTGTCTGCACTTGTCCCTGAGCTTTTTTGCTCAAGGCTAGCAATCTATCACTTGAGCCACAGGTCTACTTCAGGCATTTTTGCTGGTTAACTGGAGATAAGTGTTTCACAGACTTTCCTTGCCCAGCTGTATTCAAACCTCCATGCTCAGATCTCAGCTTTCTGAGCAAGCAAGGATAACAGGTGTGAGCCACTGGTGCCCAACTAGGATCCCTTTTAATACAGTCTCACAGCATGGGTCCCAGTTGACAGCATTATAACCAGGCTTTCTTCCAAGACCTGGAATATCTTACATTTGGAAAGCACTCTCCAAACTACCACCTCATCTCACCTGCCCCCACACCATAGCCCTGGGAAAAGGCAGGGATTATAATCTCCATCTTTCTTGCAAATGAGGAAGTCTGGCCACCAGGGCTCTCCTGTCCTTCCATCTGCCAGCACCTCCCCCACTGCACTCTCCCTTTCTTGATCATTTGAGACAACCACCTCCCTTCTCAACTCAAAACATTCTTGCCAATACTGGGGAAAGCGAAGCAGCGGAGGAAGGTTGAATGAGATTCTCAAGACCTAAGCCCACCAACTGCAGAGACCAGGGTTCGGCTGGAATTGAGAGTGCACAGTTAATTCTTTTCACACACAATGTGCTCGCTGGGGACTAGAATCTATGCTAAGTGGAAGAGGCTTGGTTGATGTCTGATAATGGCTATTTCCACCCAACAAAGGAGGGAGATGAATAAGCCAGCGAACAATTTTGGCCATTTCAGACGGTGCTCACTTTCAAGGAAACAAGCAGGGCACAGTGTGGGGCTAAGAATGCAGAGGATGTGTTCACAGGTGGCTCAAACTATTTCTACAGGATGGAAAGGAGGCAGCCCTAAGAAGAATTAGAGAACCTTCCACACCAACTGGACGTTGCAGAATGAACTATGGATTCTAAAGCCCAATCTGTACTCAGGCAAGTTTCTTCTCTGTAGCCTATTAATGAAGGCTTCTGGACAGTGCCTACATCCTACTAGGTCCAGGTTGAAGGGACACTAACAAATGCAGCCCAAGACCCACATTTTAAAGGTATATCCACTGAGGCCTACTAAACAGATCTTTTTGTTATATTGCTGGTTTATGGTATTAACTTGCCTAAACTATCAATGAAGACTCAATCTTAGAATCTTTATTCCTCTCAGCTTTTGAAATCTGAAGCCATGGTAATCTTTCTCAACCTTCACACAAACTCTCTGTGTCAAGCTGAATTTAAGTTTAGGACCCTGAAACTCCCCGCACCATCTACCCAGACAAGACATGTGTTTATCCTGTGCAAATAATGCCAGAATACCACAACTGGGCTGTGTTTATCTAGTGAGTTGGTTATTCATTAGCTTTTATAAAGCATGGCCAAACACCTGCAAAGGATGCAAAAGGGTATTCTGATGATGAGGTACCGATCCAGGATCCATATTTATTTAGATGAGATTAAGGAGCGAGCTGCTTCTCTGGTAGAAGGAGCCAATGACATTCAAAGTCCTGGAATTACCCGGGGCACCACCTTACCCTCCTCTGCACACCTTTCTAAAGCAATGTGATGGTATGTTGACAATCAGGTCAGTTTCAAGCATGTTCCACTGTACCTGTAATTTAGGCAACTGACTTTTAAAAGCTACCATTAGTATGAGCAGAAAGGAAGTATTATCTAGTTCAACTTCTGAGCAGTAATGACAAGTTATTTTCCTACAAAACTCATAGAGTGTAACATAATTAAATCTCACAAAAGGGTGACCAGCATTTATTGTGAACTTGAAAGTAGAAAAAAACAATAGTAAAGAAAGCAGGAGAAACAATATTTTGCCTGTCAAAAATGTAAATAATTTAGGCATTTCATAACAGCCATAAAAAAAAAAATACCCGCAGATTTGCTTATCAGCGATGGGTCCAATCCTGCTGAGCCTTAAAATGTAGAACATGCTTTCATGCATTTATTTATCAACAGGAACTGTGTGCTGCCTGCAAAAGACAAAAAAGCTGAACACAGCCCGAGTTCCTGCCCTTAAGGAGTTTCCCATCTAATGTATCTGCCAGGTTCTACCCTGTTGGTTCAAGGTTTCTATCACCTACTAGTAAGTGCTGACTAGAACACCCAGGTAAAGAAACCTCACAGGAAGATGGTCTGAAGGAAGCTTCCCTATATTTCTCTGCACCCCTCCAGACGGAGAGGGGGAGGATGGCATACAATCAACCACTATCACCAAGTTCTTCTTTCACCTTAATTTTTACTGACAGAGGGACCAAGATTATCTTTGGTCTCTGTTTAAATAAAATGTCTCTTCAAATGGTAGAATTACATAAGTCTTTTTTTTTTTTTAATGCAGGACTAGGTACAGGCAGTTTACATGTTTTAGTCTCAATAAGTGTATACACTACATCCTTACAGGTTTACAGCAGCTTAAAACTTTGCAGAACACTTGTTCTCCGGGAGGAAAAAAAACCAGGCAATTTATACCTCACCTTTCTTCACCCCTGACAGTTGCCTAGAAACCAGTCCTGCCCTACCTGTGGTGCAGGTGTACCTCCAGTCACCAACACATCTCTTTTAAAGCTACAGTCTCTCTTCTGACTGCACTTAAGTTTATGACTAACAATCTATTCACGTTTTTATCAGGTAAGAGACTGGTTTCTTTCAAGCAATGATGAAATCCTAATAAAGATTCAGTCCAGCAATCACCAATACAGCACCGATCCCGGTGGAGGAGTCATCCGGTTTGTGCAAGGATGTGATACGCGAATAAATCCACGAAAATTCCCCAGAAGCATTACGTACGGACACGTAATTCTGCAGAGCCATGCTCTGGGAAGCCGCGAGCCCGCTTCCCGGGCGGGGGAAGGAGCAAGCCCCGGGAACGCGGGGGAGTGTAACCACCACGCACCGGGGAAACGACCACCGGGGCCGGGGAGGTCAGGCGGAGGGCCGGAGGCCGCCGGCCTCGGAAGTGGTGCCGCCCGCGACCGGGCCACCGGCGGCTTCCCCCGCGCCGTCCGCGCGGGACTGCGGCCCAGGGGACGCGGCGCGGGGACCCCTCCCCCGCGACGCTCCGCCCCGAGGCCGGTGCCCCAGGCGCCCGGGTGCGTGGCCCCGGCGGGGCCGGGGCAAGAGGCGGGCGGGCGGCGGGGCCTCGCTGCTCCCCGCCGTGTCCCGGCCGGGGCCGCCCGGAGCCCGGTCCTCCGCGCCTCGAGGAGAGCGGCGTGACGGGCGCGGGTCCGGCCCCTCCTTCCCCGAGGCCCCCGGGTCCCGCGCCCTCCGCGGCCCCGCCTCCGCGTCCCGGAGCCGCCCGACGCGGGGGGCCGCGAGAGCCGGGCGCCGCCGCGCTCAGCCCGCCCCACCCCCGCTCCTCACCAGGCCCCTTACCCCCGGAGCGGCGGCTGCCCCGCGGCGCCCTCCCGCGCATGTCCGTCCCGGTGGCTCAGCGCCGCGGGCTCGGGGGCCCAGACATCACGCAGGCGCCCCGCCGCCGCGCCCGCTCGCCGCAGCTCCCGCTCGCGCTTCCAGCCTCGCACTCGGCCGCCGGCGCCACCGCCGCCGCCTCCGCCGCGCCGCCCTTATTTATAGTATGAGCGGAGCGTGACGTCGACGCCCGAGGCCCCGCCCCTCCAGCGCAGCCAATCCGGGAGGCGAGCTGCTTAAAGGGGCGATGCCGCGACGGAAGCGTTCGCGCGGGGCCGTCGCGGCGTCGCTCCGGCGTGGCCCGGAGGCCGGCGTCCTGAGGGAGTCGACGCGGGGCCGGCCGCGGGCTTCGCTGCCCACCCGCTGACCCCGCGTTGTCCTCGTAGGTCTGCGGGCGGCCCCGCTTTGTGCACGGGGTTCCTCACGGCCAGCCTCGGAGGGTTTTGCGTGCTTTTCTCTGTGGCCCGCCGCTGGGCAGGTGGGCCCGGAAACCGGGGAGGGAAGGAGTGAGGGATGGAGGGGGGGCAGTGAGGGGCGGGGGTGGACAGTGGGGGGCAGTGAGGGGCTGGGGTGGACAGTGGGGGGCAGTGAGGGGCTGGGGTGGACAGTGGGGGGCAGTGAGGGGCTGGGGTGGACAGTGGGGGGCAGTGAGGGGCTGGGGTGGACAGTGAGGGGCTGGGGTGGACAGTGGGGGGCAGTGAGGGGCTGGGGTGGACAGTGGGGGGCAGTGAGGGGTGGGGGTGGACAGTGGGGGGCAGTGAGGGGCGGGGGTGGACAGTGGGGGGCAGTGAGGGGCTGGGGTGGACAGTGGGGGGCAGTGAGGGGCTGGGGTGGACAGTGGGGGGCAGTGAGGGGCTGGGGTGGACAGTGGGGGGCAGTGAGGGGCGGAGGTGGACAGTTGGGGGACAGGGACGGGTGGCACGGGGGAGCCCCTTCCGCTCGGCCCCTGCAGGGCCTCCCTGACAGACCTCTGCTTCCGGGGTGGGGGCGTCCACCCGGCCCACCAATGGCCGGGGACTAAGCCACGGATCCTGCCGAGGAGGCCGGGGTGCTGGTGATGCAAGCTGGGCTTACAGTTTAACCGAAAAACAAATAAGACACATGATAACAAAGCAGAGTAGCGAAGTGAGAAAGCCGCCGAAGCCCCGCCGCTGTCCCCGCGTGACCCAGCCCTGCCGCCCTCGTCTGCGCTGAGCCCCTCTGGCCCTGGCCATAACGCCTGTGGTGTTCCGTAGGTCTGCCGCTGCCCATTTGGTTAACGATTAACACATGCCCCTTGGAACGCTTTTTGTTGTTTTTTTTTTCTTTTTCTTTTTTTTGTTTTGCCTTTCTCCACTTTGATTAATTACATCCTTTTAAATTTAATTCATAGTTCTACTTTTGAATTCTAGGCCTTAAGCACCAAATTCATTACAAAATGGAAGCATCACTTTGCCCACTCTCAGTGGCAGGATCCACAGATGTTGAATTCAGAGAAAGTAACTGCCCTTCTTTTCCTTCTGAAGGATTAGCGCTGTCCTCCAGACTGGTTGGTTCATTGTCACGCCTATGCTGTAGGTATGTCAGTTCACTTAGCCCATCCTCTTAAAGATTGCCATTCATTTAGTATTGTTCAAGATTTATGGATACTAGTCACACTGATTTTTTTGAACCAAATTAACTAGGTGTTCAAAGTCACACAAAAAAGCTGTCCGCTTTCACACCTCCTTTATTTATTTTTGTTGTTCAGAGTTTACCCACATGCTGTTAGCAGTATAGAAAAGACCATCTGCCAGTGAGCCCCTTTCAAAGTTATCAGGCAGACATTTCTTGAATAAAGACCTAGATGTGCTCTACTTACATCAGAAAGGAACTCTAGTAACACTATGTCTAGCCATCACAATACGTTATAATTTGTGCTTTGGCCTTATTGGCATGCTTGTACATTCCCCTATTCATAAAACAATGATAATCACTAGAGCAACCATCAAACACACCTCTTCTGCAGAGAAAGAAGATCAACAGGATACTCACCATGGACTAGTGAGTTGAATGATGTGCTAATGTTTGGGGAAAATTATCTGAAGTCACACGTGCACAAAAAAAATCAAGAGTAATATGTGAGTTATCTGGCTTTTCTCTTTGGAACTACTTTTAACTTGCAAAATAAACATTTGATTTATTCATTTTAAAGGGAAAAGCCAGTTACAGCTGGTAGTTTGTACTGAATGTAGCTTACAATTATATTCATATAAGACTCTTGGCTATAGAGGAATTACACAAGAAAACTTACATCCCACAAATCTTTCATCTAATAGCCTATTTGGTATTTTATACTAACATTGGTATGTCAACAATGCTGTAGAATTTGGGGGGGAAGAGTTTAAAATGAAAACACTAAGCAACATGAGGTAACCAGCATATATGTTTATCAAATGGTCATTTGTTGACCTGTAACAGATTCAAACAGCAGATTAGAGATTTAGAGAAAATATTTTCGGGGCTGGGAAGGTGGCTCAGTGGTAGAGTGCTTGCCTTGCATTCCTGAGGCCCTGGGTTCGATTCCTCAGCACCACATAAGCAAAAAAAAAAAAGCCGGAAGTGGCACTGTGGCTCAAGTGGTAGCAAGCTAGCCTTGAGCTGAAGAGCTGAGGGACAGCACCCAGGCCCAGAATTCAGGCCCCACGACTGGACCCCCCCCCAAAAAAAGAGAAAATATTCTCTTTTCCCCACATCTAAATTGTCTTAAATTGTCTCCAGTAGGGAAAAAAAATGTTGTTTTTACATCTCTCACTGTCCATGTAATGTTGAAGCCATTCCCCAAGGAAGTTCTGATGGCTGATTTTTTTTTAATAGAACTTAAACCTAACATCTAAAATACTAATCTTGCATCATATTGACCCACATTGCCATTTTGCATTCACTGTTCTCTCAGGATAGGAGAAACTGTCCTTAGAGCAAGTACAAGCCTGAGGTTCCAGCTCAGCAAACTGAGAATCGCAGACATTTCTCCTGAGGACATTACTCCCTCTGTCCTCTCAGTCATGCATCAGGTAAGTATGCTGGACAAAAACCTCAAGTCTATATTTTTATTTTATATGGAAAATTATGAAATAAAAGAGTTCTGTGAATGAGTATACACATTTTGGTGTCTGTTCTTTTATCTTGGTATGGGGTTTGAACTCGGGGCCTCATGTTCTCACAAAGCTTTTTTTTTTTTAATTCACTCAAGGTTGGCACTCTGCTGCTTGAGCCACAGCTTTACTTCTCCTTCTTGATGATAAGTGTGTGTGTTTCTACTTTGTTTACAAAGAAATATTTTTTAAAGTAAGACATGTCACATTCCCCTGTTGGTTCCAGGCCTTTATTTCTGTCTATTCATGAGAGAAGTATATGCTGGGCACTTCTTTTTACTAGTCTGTCACTGTGTGCAATAAAAATACATAAATGATGGAAAAATTACATTTCTTAGAGGTCAGTGGACTGCACTCTCTTAGGAACAACCATGCATAAGGATATACATAACAAATATATGTATGTGTATATTCATATTTACCCAACAAACTCAGTGGGTTACTTTAAGACCTGTAGGCTGCTGACTGCTCAGTAATCATCCATGAGGAAGACCACAGCTGATTTCAACCTTCAAAGCCATTTGAGAAATAGAACAGAAAGATTTTTTGCAACATTTTTTCTTTTTTGTTTTTTGTTGTGGGGCTTGAACTCTGGGCCTGGGCTTTGTCTGTCCCTCAACTCTTCAGCTCAAGGCTAGCGCTCTACCACTAGTGCCACAGCACCACTTCCGGCTTTGTTTTTTTTCCTTCTGTTTGTTTGTTTGTTTGTTTTTTGGCCGGTCATGGCACCTACCACTTGAGCCATAGCGCCACTTCTGGCTTTTTCTGCTTATGTGGTGCTGAGGAATCGAACCCAAGGCCTCATGCATGCAAGGCAAGCACTCTACCACTGAGCCACCTTCCCAGCCCACTTTTCTTTCTGTTATAATAAAAATATTTCTTCCTAGCTTTTCCCCTAAAAGGATTATATGTATATATACCTATGTGTGTGTGTATATGTGTGTGTGTGTATATATATATATATATATACACACACACATAGGTATATATACAAATGTGTGTGTGTGTGTATATATATATATATATATATATATATATATATATATATATATATACACACACACACACACACATAGGTATATATACAAGTTTATGCATGCAGGATATGCAGCCTGTAAGAAGAATGAATGGCCTGATTGGAGTTTATTAATCTACTAGTTTAAGTGTTAGGGACAAGATTTAACTATCATAGTATGAGTTTGGGACAGGCTTCTTGTGTAGTTGTTTGTTTTTCATTGAGCCACCTTTCAAAGATCAGTGCTATTGGTGGATATTGTATTTCTGATTCAATCTTACTGTTATACCTGCTAGAATTCTTTAGTATCTTAGAAACATCTTCTAGATATTTTTAAGATAATAGAACTGCCTTCTAGATATTTTCAAGGTAAATTTTTTCAAGCTTCTTATGAATCTGACATTAGCTTCAAGTTTAATCATTTAAGCACTGTCTGAGTCAAATGCTGTATTTCCTATTCACTGGCCAGTAGGGTGTGCTCTAGTCCCTTGCCAAATTAATTAATTAAAGTATTAATGTAAACTTCATTAAACGATTTCAGAAATATATTTCTCTTTCTCATTGCCACCAGCACATATGAAGTGTGTTTATATAGATGAGCTATAAATGCATACACAGCCATACATGGAAAGTAAAATTATGCTAAAATTTAAAGAAAAATCTTTATCAGGCTGCTTCTTTGACTTGGTCCTAAAATAGTTGAGTAGTATTTTACCAGATGTGTCCCTTGGTAATTAGGCATTTTTATTCTGGAGAAGGAAGAGCAAGAAGACTGGTTCAGTGATGAAGGGCCCGAGCTCTGCAGTCACACTCTAGCACTAGTCATGTGGCTATTGAATAGATAAATGTCCATGGAAAATTTACTTAGATCAGGGCCTGCATCAGTCAAGTTTGATAAGTATCATCTTTCATTATTATTGTTCTCATCATTGTGATATACTCTTTGAGATTTTTTTGATATTTTGAGATCTTTCATTTTAGATTCCCAAATTCTCAATTGCTTGTGGTATATTACCTGGTTTGATTTGTCCCAGAGGTCATTTCATTAAATCTAAAGAGCATAAATGGTTCAAATAATGAAATGCCTTACTTGGCGATGCAGTATTTTTTTCTTCATAGGCCATGAAACCTTAAGACAAAGAAAGGGTCTGTAAGGCCGGGCGCTGGGCGCCGGTGGCTCATGCCTGTCATCCTAGCTACTCAGGAGGCTGAGATCAGAGGATCTTGGTTCAAAGCCAGCCCGGGCAGGAAAGTCCATGAGACTCTTATCTCCAATAAACCACTAGAAAACCGGACATGGCACTGTGGCTCAAGCGGTAGAGCACTCACCTTGAGCTGAAGAGCTGAGGGACAGCGCCCAAGCCCAGAGTTCAAGCCCCATGACCTACCAAAAAAAAGAAAGGGGTCTGTAATAGGGAGGTTTGGGGCACCAGCTGTCCTTGAGATCAGGCAAGGGCAGAGGGGACCTTCTCAGCATTCCAAAGGCAAGCTACCAAGTAGCTGTGAATCGGTGAGCATTTATTTCTAAATTCATAAATGTCCATATACTTTTCCTTTAAAAAATAAGTTTTTTTTCAATATGTAGACTAAAGCCTTGGCAGAACTTTTTTTATTCAGTCATGGGGCCTGAGCTCTGGGCCTGGGCTCTGTCCCTCAACTCTTCAGCTCAAGGCTAGCGCTCTACCACTTGAGCCACAGCGCCACTTCAGGTTTTTTCTGCTTATATGGTGCTGAGGAATCAAACCCAGAGCCTCATGCATGCAAGGCAAGCACTCTATCACCGAGCCACCTTCCCAGCCCCTTGGCAGAACTTTCTAACGTGAGTACCTTTGCATTGTTCCCCACTGGGTTGAAAGGATAAGGCAGATACTCAGTGACTGGATATTGATTTGAAAAATGTTTTCTTTTTCTTTCTTGTTGATTATGGGGCTTGAACTCAGGGCGTAGTTGCTGTCCCTGAGCCTCTTTGTGCTCAAGGCTAGTGTTCTACCACTTGAGCCACAGAACCACTTCCCGTTCTTTGGTTTGTGGGAGATGAGAGTCTCAGGGGGACTTTTCTGCCCAAGTTGACTTGGAACGGCAATCCTTAGTTGTCAGCCTCTGGAGTAGCTAGGATTATAGGTGTGAGCCATCAGGGCTCAGCCTAAGATGTTTTCTTTTCTTTTGGGGGGGGGGCTCTGGTCTTGGGGCCTGAACTCTGGGCCTGGGTGCTGTCCCTCAGCTCTTCAGCTCAAGGCTAGCGCTCTACCACTTGAGCCACAGCGCCACTTCCAGCTTTTTTTTTCTGCTTATGTGGTGCTGAGGAATCGAACCCAGGGCCTTGAGCATGCAAGGCAAGAGTTCTATCATTGAGCCACCTTCCCAGCCCAGATGTTTTCTTTTTAACTGCATAGTAAAGCTGTGATTTCCTATTTGCCTCTGAGTTCTCTTATCACATAGAAGAGTTTTCTGTAAGAAGTTATTGAGAAGGCCGTCCTCCGTTTTGCTCTTTCTGGAATGTTTTTTGCTTTGCTTTTGCGCAACTGTTATCTCCTCTCCTCAATTCTCTCTCAGGATCTACTGGGAACTGCAGAATGCTCTCCTCGTAGCTTCTCCAACACACCAAGCTCTCTCCCACTTTTGGCTGTGCCTGTACTCAAAACATACTTTCTGCACATCTACCCCTCCGCAACCAAGCTTCCTCATCTCCAGGTCTCAGCTCAGGTGCCCTCTGGCTCATCACCACTGTCCCCTATCCCATCACTGGACTGGAGTGGATCTGCCTTCCAGTGTCTGACAGGGAGAAGGAAGGACCTCTGCTGGAGCCATTTTTATGGCAGCTCATGCTTTTAAAGGAACAAATGCAGAGTTAAGAGCAAGGTTGTGAATGTGGGGAACTGGTTATCCTTGTGGAACATGGTAAATTCTAGAAACCTGGTTAAAAAAAAAAAAAAAAAACCTCAGGAGTGCTGAAGAGCTTAGTTTTTGTGAAGAGGAGGAATACAGCACTCATTCAGTTATTCCGATGATCAGTTAACCTGCCTGCAGGCACTGTCTTCATACTGGGTATGCACTAGCAAACAAAATGGACAGTCTTTGTCCTCTTGAAACTCATAGTCTAATGGGAAAGAAAGAGGATCCCTTGGAGATACGTACATCATTATAACCATCAGGGTGCAATCAGTGAGTGATGGAATAGGGGACAGTGGTGACAGGCCAGGTGGCACCTGAGCTGAGACCTGGAGACCAGGAGGCTTGGTTGGGGGTGAAGGAGGGATGGATGTGCAGGAAGTATGTTTTGAGTACAAGAACAGCCAAAAGTGGGAGACAGATTGGTGTGTTGGAGAAGCTAGGAGGAGAGCATTCTGCAGTTACCAGAAGACCCTAAGAATTGAGGAGAGGGGATAGCCGTTGAGCAGGAGCAAAGCAAAAAAAATATACCAGAAAGACTGGCTCTGGGTTTCCATTTGAATCTGGACTTGCAAGAACTTAAGGATTGTTGCAACTGGGAAGGAGAGGAGAAGTCAAAGACGCAGCCAGCATTCTGTCTCCAAGTAAGCATGTGGTGATGATGCAGTTCATTGAGAAGATGTTAAGGGCTCACGCCAGAAATCCTAAGCTACTCAGGAAGCTGATATCTGGGATCATGTTCCAGCCCAGGCAGGAAAGGTTCTGAGACTCTTATCTCTAATTAACCACCAAAAAGCTAGAAGTGGAGCTGTGGTTGAGCACCATCTTTGAGGGAAAAGGCTGAGGGGCAGCCTCCAGGCTCTGATATCAAGCCCTGATATAAAAACATAAAGGAAGATTCATCAGAGTAAAGTTCTCTGGTGGAGAATGTCCGGCTTATAAGCTGTCTAAGACCCTCAAAGTCATTTGTTATACCAAGAGATGCATATACTTCCTGTCACCTACCCACAGCTGTCTGTCTGTACTGGTAATTTTTATGGCCCACAAATGATGTTGTAAATATCCATATGGCTCTTGGTGGAAAAAAGGTTCTCATCTCTACAAGTTTGAGAATCACCAGGCATGGTAGCCCACACCTGTGTCCACCTACTCAGGAGGCAACAGATAGAAGGATAACTATCCAAGACCAGCCTAAGCGTAGTTACCATGAGACACCCCCCCCGCCCCCCCACCATCTGAAAAACAAACTGGAAGCAAAAAGGCAGGGCATGGTGGGAGGCCTTGGGCTCAATCCCAAATACTGTCAAAAAAAAAAGTTTGAGAATAAAATAGGCACTTTGAACCCCTCTAAACTAAGAAAATAATCATAAATACAGAAGTTTTATACCCTAAGTATAAATCAGGGTAGTGGGAAACTGGCCTGTTAGCAGGACAACTGGCCAAATAGAAAATGCAGTATGTATTCACACACGTGTTAAGGATTTATAAGTAGGGAATAATGTACTTAAGAAGTATTTTTGTAGTTAGAAGTAATACTAGCTATCACTTTTGCAGCATGTACTTAGAATCAGGGATGTGTAAGGCTTTGTATGAATTAACTTCATAATAACTCTGGGGTATATGTTAACACATCATACTGGTGTACAAAGAAAGTGACACTGATTACTTGGCCAGCTTACACAGCTGGCTACTGAGGATTCGAACTTGGGCAGTTTTATTTATTTCTCATCACTACAGATTCTTATGTCTTATTTAAAAGAAGAAGAGGATGAGGGAGAAGGAGGAAGAGGAGAAAGTGGTACACTAGTGGCTCACGCTTGTAATACTCAGGACCCTAAGATTCAGAGGAAGGAGGTTAAAACCAGCCTAGGCAGAAAAAGTCTGCAAGACTCCATCTCCACAATGGGAAGCTAGACACAGTGGTTCATACCCACAATCTCAGCAACAACAGGAAGCCCAGAAGTGGGCAGATTGTGGCTCAGGTACATGTCTAGGAGGGAAATTCTATCCTACCCTAAAAATAACCAGTGAAAATCAGGGTTGAAGGCATGGCTCAGCAGTAGGTCCTGAGTTCAAAGTCCAATACTATGCAAAAAAAAAAAAAAGGAGAAAAGAATACAAAATTAATTATGGACTACCTACCCTCATGTTAACAGAATTGTGTGTGTGTGTATATGTGTGTGTGCCAGTACTTGGACTCAAATTCAGGATATGACCACTGTCCCTTAGCTTTTTCACTCAAAGGTGGTACACTATCACTTGAGCCACAGTTCCACTTCAATCTGTCTCTGTCTCTGTCTGTCTGTCTGTCTGTCTCTCTCTCTCTCTCTCTCTCACTCACACACACACACACACACACACACACACACACACTGTAGAGTTGGGCAATCGTGGCTCACACCTATAATCCTAGCTACTCAGGAGACTGAGATCTAAGGATTGTGGTTCAAAGCAGCCCAGGCAGGAAAGTCCATGAAACACCTTTTTTTTTTTTTTGTCCGTCATAGGACTTGAACTCTGGGCCTGGGCGCTGTCCCTCAGCTCTTCAGCTCAAGGTGAGCACTCTACCACTTGAGCCACAGCCCACTTCCAGTTTTCTGGTGATTTATTGAGAGTCTCACGGACTTTCCTGCCTGGGCTGGCTTTGAACCACAATCCTCAGATCTCAGCCTCCTGAGTAGCTAGGATGACAGGCGTGAGCCACCAGTGCCCGGCCTCCATGAAACCCCTCGGCTCTTCAGTGCAAGGCTAGTACTCTAGACTTGAGCCACAGCGCCACTTCCGGCTTTTTTTCTTCTGCTTATGTGGTGCTGAGGAATCAAACCCAGGGCCTCATGCATGCAAGGCAAGTGCTCTACTACTGAGCCACCTTTCCAGCCCCTCCATGAGACTCATCTCCAATAAACTTCCAAAAAGTTGAAAGTGGAGGTGCAGCTCAAGTAGTAGAGTGCTGGCCTTGAGTACAAAAGCTCAGGGACCGCATCCAAGCTCAGAGTTCAAACCCCAGGACCAGCACAACAAAACAAACAACTGCATCAACTTTAAGCAGAACCTGTGTGTATTTTTTAAGAACAGTTTAGATTCACAGACCCATGTAGATGAGAGTTGCCACACTGTTTCTCTCTTTATTAAAACCTTACATGAGTATAACACATTTGTTATTGTTAAGAAACCAATGCTGATATATCCTTATTATCTAAAGCCCCCATTTAATCATCTTCCTTCAATTTTTGCTACTATCCCTTTTTCTGTTCCAGGATCTCTTTGAGGACACAGCATAATGTTTGGTATCCTGCCTCCTTGACCTTTCTAAGCTGTGACAGTTTCTTAGATTTTCCTTGCTTTCGAGGACTTTGACACTTCTGAGAAGTATTGGGTAGGTATATTGTAGAGTGTCTCTGCTATAATTTGAATGTTTGTTTCTCTCAGAATTCCTACGTTGAAACCATTAATGCCCAACGGGATGGCAGTAGGAGGTGTGCACTTTGGGAGATGATCATGTCATAAGGGTGGGATCCTCATCATGGGATTAGTGTCCTTTCAAGAGCTGACAGTGCTAGAATATTCTTCTTCCTTCTTCTATATGAGGACACAGAGAAGAAGAAGCTACCTGTGAACCAGGAAGCTGACCCTCACCTGCTGCCCGGCGGGCTGGCACCTCCATCTTGGATTTCTCAGCCTCCAGAACCGTGAGCCCTAACATTTCCATTTTATATTTCCATTTTGTCCCTAAGCTATACAGTGCATGGCTTTTTGTTTTATAGTAGTTCAATTGGACTAACATAGTGTCTCTGTTGGGATGTGTCTAGATCTTTCCTCATGATCTGACTGGAGTTCATGGGAGTTTTTTTTGGGGGGGAGAAAAGTTGCTATTTTCATTATGTTTTATCTAGAACATGACCTGTCACTGTTGAAGGTGACCTTGGTCACTGTGCTGAAACACATATAAAACACAATCAGCATCATCTGGGTAATATAGAGGCTCAGGTGATCTTCAGAAAAAACAGCATGAACATTGTACAACAGCCAGAAAAGCGCTCATACATCTGAATAGAGAGCTGGATGGAGATTCTCTAAGTGGAAGGCTAAGATTACACAATGTATACTGGGAGATGTGATGAACTATTAAGAAATGGTAGAACAGAAAGTCGTAAGATGTGTTCTTAAAATGTTCCCACATGTTATCATAGTGCAGGTATTTCTTCATGTACCCATGTAGTGTTGAGACTATGAATATCCGTCCAGATGCAAGTGGCCACCTTTGGTTTTCTAGAATTGGTTAGCAGAAGAATGCATCTCATCTAGAAATGATTTAGTTGCCTGATGATGATAATTTTTGTTTTCCTTCTCCAAAGTAAAACTTTTGTATGTTTGATCAGTTAACTCTCCCACATCCTACTTTTGATCTTTTCCGGGAGTCAATACGAAAGTTGAGTAAAATCCATGTGCATGATTTATTTGTACAGAGAAGAATTTCCTCTCAGTGGAACATCCTACACCCACACGATGCCTTGTCTGTGGGTCTGGGGAGGGAGGTTTTCAGGAGAAATTTCATGCCCTATCAGTGCATCTTAATTTAGTCAGTGAATTTTCCATCTGGCTTGTATCCGGGTTCCAGAGGGTGGGAAAAGTGCTAAAAGCTTTGTTAGGTTGCAAGACAGGGGTCCACAGACACACAGAACTTTCCACAGGGCAGGCTTTTATCCGTTTTCAGTATTTTTCTCCCTTGTTTTTGTTAGTAATAGGATAAACAGGACAAAAGCAGTTACATGCAACTCACTTTGTGATCCTAACACTGTAATATAAATAGTTTAGAAAGGACTTCTGAAAACAAATGATTAAAAAAAAAGAAATGGGAAATGTATGATGTTGGTATCTGGCAACTTGTTCTCAGACGTAAGAGACAGATCTTATGTGCATTTTATATAATTTACAAGTATGCTTTTAAGTGCTTTGTTGTTTTTGCAGAAAGAGACAGGCTGGCCTTGAACTATGATCCTCCTTTCTCTGATTCCTGAGTAGCTGGGATTACAGATGTGTACTGTCATGTTCTGGCCTTATATTCTCTCCACTCTTTATGATATAGTTTGGATCTGAAATGTCCATGTTGTTTTCATGAGATGTTTTTGAGAGGGGAGACCTAGTGGGAGAAGTTGCATAATTGGGGTGTGTTCTTTAAGGAGCATCATTGGATCTCAACTCCTGTCCTCTTTTTTGTTGTTGGTGGTGGTGGTGGTGGAGGGGGGGCTTGAACTCTGGGCTTGGGCTCTGTCCCTGCGCTCTTCTGCTCAAGGCGAGTGCTCTACTGCTTGAGCCACAGAGCCACTTCCTGTTTCTAGTGGTTTATTGGAGATAAGAGTCTCACGGACTTTCCTGCCTGGGCTGGCTTTGAACTGAGATCCTCAGATCTCAGCCTCCTGAGGATTACAGGCATGAGCCACTGGTACCCGGCTCTCCTGTCCTCTTGTTTCCCATTCTCACTGTCATGATGTGAGCAGCCTTCCTCCACCACACATTGTCACCATGATGTATTCTCTGCTGCAGCCCCAAGTCAGCAATCGCACCTGACTTTAGATGGAGACCTTGGAATCTGTGAACCAAATTAAACCTTACCTCCTTTTAAGTTGATTAGCTCAGGCATTGTGGTCACAGTGTCAGAAAGCTGACAAACATAATTCTTAGGCGACATATGCATTTATTACTTTTCTTTTTCATAAAGATATCCTATAAGTTCAAATGACTGTGAAATGTTACATTTGAATAAGGATGTCTAAATGTGTTTGCTTTGATGGTTCATGATTGCAGCTGATTAGGAATTCATTATTTTTATGAGAGAAAGGCGATCGTATACCTATAAAACTTTTAAACTTCGACCTTTGCTAACACATAATTCTGATGGTGTTTAGCCATGACTACTCAGATATAATTGAACAAGCCTCAGGCACAGAAATTTACGACTCCAACATTCATACCTTCCAGGAACCAAACCAGAAATTTCTCCATATGTTGTGTAGACACTGAACCCTAGGATGTCTGTGAACATGTTATTGTGTTCCACTGTACCCTCCGGTTTGTTTCCCAGCCATGGAAAATGCCCATGAGAAAAAGTTGTGCAATCATTGTTAGTCACTTTATATTTCCTGTATTCCCTATTTCATTTCCCTGGTAGCTGGCAATAATAACATGTAGGATTTAAGTTGTGGAGGGATATTCGGGAAAGCCCACATAAACGCCTAAGATGAGGTTTGGCAAGCTGTGAGTCGTGGTGACTTAACCATGTTAAAACTAGACATTTCATCAAATGGAGGAGGCAGGAAATCCCTGACACCGCCAAACACCCACTGGAGCTCTCTGGAATCCAAAGATCAACATTTGTTAAAAATGGATTCTCCACAGGTTTTAGCTGCTGGAATAAATATTCAGACTTGAATTTTAGATACAAAGAACTTTCTTTTTAAAAATGGGTATCTTAAGGGACTTATTAGAAAAAGTAAAACTAAGTGAAGTTCCTGTAAGGAGAGCTCACTGGAAAGTATGGCCCGTCCCCCAGCAGGTCAGGGCCTGAGCTTCGGGAGGATGCACTTTGAGCCTGACCAATGGGGCAGATCATCTGTGGCTATCTGTGGGAAGGTGGACTTCCCCGCCTGACTTTCTCATACCCAGGAAACTGATGGACAGAATTGTTCATTTAAGGTAGTGTGATATAAGTTGAGGTATAGTATTGTGGTAGTATTGGGGTTTTTTGTTGTATTGTTTGCCTGTTTGTTTTTGTGCTTGGACCAGGGCTTGAACTCAGGGCCTGGGCACTGTCCCTGAGCTTTTATCCTCAAGGCTAGCTAGTGCTCTACTACTTGAACCCACAGCTCCACTTCTGGCTTTTTGGTGGTTAATTAGAGATAAGAGTCTCACAGACTTTGCTACCTAGGTTGGCTTTGAACTGCAAACCTCAGATCTCAGCCTTCTATAGCTTGTATTACAGGAGTGAGCCACTGATGTCCTGATCTATATTTATCTTTAATTACTTTTATTTTGCGCTGGTGTTGAGGTTTCAACTCAATGCCTTGTCCTTGCTAAAGCTCTATTATTTTAGTTACTCCTCTTTTAATTTAAAAATTTTACATTTATTTTTTTTACTGTAAAAGTGACCTGACTTATTTTGAATTTTATACCATCCTAGATGTACTTGAAAGTACCTTTACATTTGATTCATGTTTTTTTCTTTTTCTTTTTCTTTCTTCTTTTTCTGTTGATCATGAGGCTTGAGCTCAGGGCCTGGTCACTGTCCCTGAGCTCTTTTTGCTCAAGACTAGTACTCTACCACTTTGAGCCACAGCTCCACTTCCAGTTTTTAAGTGGTTAATTGGATATAAGAATCTCAAGCGAGCTGGACACGGGTGGCTCATGCCTATGGTCCTAGGTACTTAGAAGGCTGAGATCTGAGGAACGCGGTTCAAAGCCAGCCTGGGCAACTCCGTGAGACTCTTGTCTCCAATAAACCACTAGAAAACTGGAAGTGGCGCTGTGGCTCAAGTGGTAGAGTGCTTGCCTTAAGCTGAAGAGAGCAGGGACAGAGCCCAAGTCCAGAGTTCAAGCCCCATGACAGACAAAAAAAAAAAAGAATCTCAAGGGGACTTTTCTTCCTGGGCTGGCTTTGAACTGTGGTCCTTAAGAGCTCAGCCTCATGTGTAAGCCACTGGTGCCCACCTTGGTTCATGCTTTTTTTTTTCCTGGTGCCCTGGGACTTGAACTCAAAGCCTGGGTACTATCTCTGAGCTTTTTTGCTCATTGCTAGTGCTCTACCACTTGGGCCGCAGCTCCATCTCCAGTTCTTTGGTGGTTAATTGGACATAGAATTGCATGGAGTTTCCCTCCTAGGCTGGCTTCAAACTGTGACCCTTATATCTGAGCCTCTTGTACAGCTAGGATTATAGGTGTGAGCCAACGGTACCTGTCCATGTTTTGTTTTTAATGATGATTTTGAAATAAGAAAATGCTGAAATTCTATCTTAGAATTTGATGACTGTGCACCAGAGAGACATGAACTCTTGGAAAGGAAGTCTTATTTATTGTCCTACCATTTATTTTCCTCCATTAATACTAGCTAGTTCTATCATAGGTATCGATTCATTCTGGGTTACTTTCTTTGTCAAAGAAATGCTTTGATGTTTCTTTCTATCATTTTGGGGATGATTGAAGTCACTTCATGGAAATCTGTAGACCATCCACCCACAATCAGTTCATGGTCTGAACTGTGCACTGTTAGGCAGTTTCATCTTTGCTTGAACGTCATAGGGTAACTTTCACAAACCTAGGTGATGTTGCAAATCACTGCACGTGGTCTCCTGATGCAATCAGGAGTCTTGGAAGACCCATGGGTGGTGCTGGCACTATGTAGCACATTGTTTTACAGTCCACTTAAAAATGTGTTTATTATCTTTAAGTAGTTGCCATTCAACAAAGCATTTTATGAATACAGGGCATCTTGATCAACGTTGCCCCTTCCAACACACAGGCCACTTTTAAAAATTATTTTAGAGCATACTCACACCTATTTAAAAAGTACAATAGAAAATACACAAACAGCAACATAGTTGCTTATTATCCAGTATGATGTTCTGGCCCCTAATTGTATGTTCTGGGCTTTTATGTGAGTGACAGCACAGTAGGTTTGTTTAAAGCAGCATCTCCATGAGCACGTGAGAAATGAGCTGTGCAATGTCAAGATGAATATGATGTCACCAAGCAACAGGGATGTGTTGGGGTGCTGCAGTCTTAGGGGATCGTCTGTCTATCTGTCTGTCTATGCTGTATTTTCATCTTTTAAGGAGGTTTGGTTCTGTTGATTGGATCATAAATCTCCAGTTACATTTTCCATTGTTTAATGTTCTACTGTGCAGTGATTTTTATCTGCTAATGCCCTTTGCTGATTTCAACTGCTGCCCAGGCGATGGGCTTTGCTCCTCTCACCCTGACGTAGGCATCTAGGAATGTTGACCATCTCCTTACTTAAAGGTTGGCATCTGCCCTGTTTATGCAATTCCTCCAGGCAGCAGCTGGTTGGATTTTACGGCAGAGTGAAGTCCAATCTATTTGCCCAGAGCATTCTAGCTCCAATTGCATGTTTGGCCCCAAATCCTTCCAGACCTGGGATGTCTGGTAGGTGTCTGCCTTCATTCCCAGAGCGGCTGAAACAATGGGAACTGAACTAGACAGCCCGAGACAATAGCCATCTGTCCTTTGCCAGCCATGGAGCCGGAGCTCCAAGCTCAAGGTAACAGCAGGGCTGTGCCCAGCCGCTGGCACCCTGGGCAGCACCCTTCCTCGCCTCTTCCTTGTGTCTGGCGGTGGCCGTCCACCCTTGACCTTTCTTGACCTGCAGCTGCCTCACTCCAGCCTCCACCTCCTCCATCACATGGTCTTTTTTGAGGCCACCAGTCACATCGGATTAAGGGCCCCCATGCTGCAGTATGACCTCATCTTAACTAATTACAGCCACAAAGGCCCTGTTTCCAAATAAGGTCCCCTTCTGAGACGCAGGGATTAGGGCTCCAACCCCTCTTTTGGTGGAACGCAAATCGTCCCATAACAACATTTCAAACTAACATGTGGAAACAGAGAGTTTTCATTCACCACCCTGGAAACCTCCTCCTTCCTCTGCCTTCCCCCGTCGGCACACAGCAGAGCCATTTGCATGGTGACGGCTCCAGCCACACACCAGAGTGGTTGCCTTTGCCTCTCTCTCTGCTCACACTCCAAAGCCCCCCCATCTGGGAGTCATGCAGCCTCTCTCCAGAGCATCTTCTCAGCCTCTCTGCTTCCCACGGCCTCTTCCTCCCCCTCCAGGTGGTCTCGCTGCTTGTAGCAATCCAGAGGTGTCAGAGAGTGCCTGCGGGAGCGTGTCATTGCGCAGCTAAATGCCATTCCAGGGTCTCTCCAGAACTGGGCCTACGCTGCCTAGGGCCTCCTACATGTTTCATGATACAACTGTCTATCTCGCTAGAGCTCTCTCTTCTACTGGCTGATCTTGGCATTCCTGTGTGTGTGTGTGTGTGTATGTGTGTGTGTGTGTGTGTGTTAAAGTTTTAAGTAGCTTTATGGTGGTATGATGTCTACACCATAAATCTGTATTTTAAAGGCAGACTTCAAGGGTGCATGAATACCACCACAGTATTCAGTTGTAGAGAAGTCCTATCAACTCCAGTCAATCAGTCTCCAAAACCATCAGCAATACACAATGTTTTATTTAAAACTTCCTTCCTTCCTCCCTCCCTCTTTCCCTCCTTCTCTCCCTCCCTCCCTCTCCCTCTTCCCTCCTTCCTTCCTTCTTTCCTTCCTTCCTTCCTTCCTTCCTTCCTTCCTTCCTTCCTTCCTTCCTTCCTATTTTTTCATTGCTGGTACCAGACTTTGAACTTAGAGCCTTCTTGCTCATGGCTGGTGCTCTACCATTTGAGCAATGTCTCCAGCCCAGATTTTTTACAGAGTCTCAGAGACTTTTTTTTTTTTTTTTTGCCCAAGCTGGCTTTGAACTGTGATTCTCCAGATCCCAGCCTTCTGGATAGCTAAGGTTATAGGTGTAAGCCAAAGGCACCCAGCTAACAATAGCTTCTTAAACAGCTTTATAAAAATACCTTTTGTGCAGTTTTTATTGTTTATTTTGCTCGTTTGTCTGTGTGAGACAGGGTCTACATAGCTCAGGCTCGTTTCAAATGCACCACCCTCTGCCTCTGTTTCTGTGGTGCTGGGATTATAGTACAAACCACCACCATGCCCTGCTCTGGGGTGCCTGGGACCTTTCTGTTTTCAGTGTTATCTCTGCCTAGATCTTCCGCCCTTCTGTCTGCTCTGGCTTATGTAGGTCATTCGCTCTCAATGCAAATGTGACAAGCACATGTTGAAGTAATGAACAGTGCATATGAGAGAAATGCTGTTTTCGTCTCACTCATTGGCCAGACCCTGTTTTCCTTTCACAGTATAATTTTTACTTGTATAGGAGGCTTTCAATAGTTCAACTTTGTTACAATTATGTAAACTCTGCCCTTGTTTCTGGGAAGGATAAATTGGGTTCACACTCATTCTCTTTCAACCCCTGCCCATTTTTTTAAAGGATCAATATCATCTTTTTATTGTGTTTACCAATGAAATGAACCTTTCTATAAGCAAAGAATGGCCAGTTATAAACTGTTCTTTTAAGCAAAGCAAAGCAAAAACAAAAACTCCATATACATTAGCTGGGCGCCGGTAGCTCATGCCTATAATCCTAGCTACTCAGGAGGCTGAGATCTGAGGATCTCGGTTCAAAGCCAGACCTGGCAGGAAAGTCCCTGAGACTCTGTTCTCCAACTAACCAACAGAAAACTAGAAGTGGAGCTATGGCTCAAGTGGTAGAGCACCAGCAGTGGGCAAAAAAGCTAAGGGATCAGGACCCAAGCCCTGAGTTCAAGCCCAAATACTGGCACAAAATAAAACAACAAAAAAAATCCCCAAACACCTTTACCTTCTTTTATTTCTTCATTGTTGTTTGTTAAGACTAACTTTCTTTTTTAAATTCCACATATATTTTATGACTTTTCTATTCTATTTACTAATTATTTGCTCCTGATTGAATTACTTTGCTTATCTCTTTGCAATGGTATATTCTTTACCCATTTTATCTGGTTGGGCTCACAATTGTCGCTAGCTAATCATTATTGGTTATAAATATTGCTAGTTCTAAAAATATTTTCCAGAAGCCTTTGAAAAGCCATGTCAGCCTGTACTCTTAGCTCGGAGGTGAAGTCAGTTTTATTTTTCATGTATACATGTTTAATGTTTTTTCTTCTAAAGTTTGTTGGAAAACTTAATAAATAGATATTAGATATCTTAGTATCAAAAATGATAGTAGGATTGTATTTTATTTAGAAAATACATGTGGATCTTTCCTAATGACCCTCGTACTGTGGTTCATCCTCTGTCTTTAGATAGCTCTTGTGATCTGTTTGTTGAATTTGGCAGGAAATAGGAGTTGCTGTACGTGCAGCATAGCTAGTGCTTTGCTCTTCAAATCCATTCTTCTTTTTCTGTCAGTCATGGGGCTTGGACTCAAGCCTGGGAGCTGTCCCAGAGCTCTTTGTGTTCAAGGCTTGTGCTGGACCACTTTGAGCCATAGTACTACTTTAAGTTTTCTGGTGGTTAACTGGAGATAAGAGTCTCACAGACTTTCATGCCTAGGCTGGCTTTGAACTGCCATTGTCTCCCGAGTAGCTAGGATTACAGGTATGAACCACCAGCACCCAGTCCATTCTGCATTTTTTCAGCTTCTGTTGGAGTCTAGTATTTAAAAATGTTTACAACTTTCGCAAGTCTTACATGCTCCTATATTGAGAAAATATCGCCTTTGCTCTCTAGTTTTTTAGTTGATGATAATGAAATAATATGTGTTGTACTACTGAGCTCTTCTAACCTGTCAAAGCCTTATCTGTGGGTTAGAGGTGTGGCTCAAGCGGTACAGTGTAAGAGTGCTTAGTGTGCAGCCCTGAGTTGAAGACCCCAATACTACTCAGAGAGACAGAAACAAACAGACAGAATTATCTGAAAGTGTTAATAATATTCACCTAATGGGAGTGAATTATTTTTAAAAGTGTATATAAAGCACATGGGAATAATATCGAACCTGAATTACCCAATAACCATTCACTTCCTTCTTTAATTTAGGTTCAGCTCTGTCTAGTCTGTTCTGGAAGGGGATACAGCAGTTTTATATGCTTGATAGTAGTCATTTCCTATCCTGTCTTGGGAAATCTCACCCTTCTACGGCCATCCCATTTCCATCATTCCATCCCTCAGCCCGTGGTCTGCTTTCTCTTACTACTCAGAAATTCTGCTGGAACCCATCTCACTCCTCTACATCTCCCATGTCTCCTCATGCCATTCCTAAAGACTGATTGACTAGCGTCTGGCATGCTCCCTAATTCTCTCAGAGCTAATCACAGAGCACTGGGAACTAGGATCCTTATGCTTAGAAGGGCGTAGATAGCAAAGACCAGTTTCCAGGGAGAATGAAGATCTAGGTCCAGGCACCACATTACCCCCTTTACCCATTTCCTCGATGCTTAGAAGGGATTTGGGGGGAAGATTCAAATATGGGAAGTCACAACTTTTAAAGTTACACATTTTAGACTCTTGATGGCTCACAAATCCAGAGAAGATACTGGTAAGTTTGTAGTCATAAGTCTCTTCAGGTTCTTTCTGCCTTGTTCTTTTTCCTGGAGCTCATTTATTTATCCCACAAATATTTCAACCCTACTTTGTTCCAGGTACTTTTCAAGGTGGTGGAGACTCACCATGAGCCAAGAAAGTTTCCATTCTTACTTCCTGGCACTGCCGTCCCACAGACACATAATACATGTGTTTATACACAAGATGACGGGTAGCGGAGGGACCCAGGAAAGTGTACAATAGAGTGCAAGGTGAGAGGGAGCCTAAAGGGCTATTGCAAATGAGGTCATCAATACGGTAATAATGAGCAGAGATGGGAAACACAATGGACAGTAAGAAGCTGTAGGGAAGAGCAGTTGAAGTGTGTGCATAGGACCTGAGGCAGAGAGTATTAAGCTGTTCGTTCAAGGGACAGATGGGTAATGTCTCTGAGGGTCGATGGTCAGAGATGAAATCACTGCAGTGGACTGCCTGCAGGTCTCCTCACCCAGGGTGTGCTGGCCACCAGTCCTGGGACTGTGGCACACGCTTGTCATTGCCACCTGACGCCTTTTCTCTTTCTGCCCTCTCTCTCTATTATTATTATTGTTGTTGTTGTTGTTATTTGTGCCAGTCCTAAGGTTTGAACTCAGGGCCTGGGTGCTGTCTCTAAGCTTTTTTTTCTCTCTCAAGGCTAGCACTCTACCACTTGAACCACAGCTTCACTTCTGGCTTTTGGGTGGTTAATTGGAGATAAGAGTCTTATGGACTTTCCTGCCCAGGCTGGCTTCAAACCTGAATACTCAAATCTCAGTCTCCCAAGTAGCTAGGATTACTGGTGCCCAGATAGCTCTCTACCTCTTCATATTCGTCTTAAATACCATCTTCTCCGTGTTACTCTTCACCATAGGACCTCACAGCACATATCACAGCAGTACATGTGTTTATGTCTTTATTGACTTGCCCCGCTGCCCCACCTTGCCCTTAGCTTCCTCACAGGTCACCACCGTGTCTGTCTGATTATGTGTACTCTCAGAACCTAAGGCATCTTGCTCTAACAAGAGCTGGGGAAGTGAGTGAACATACGTAGAGATAATCTGCTATTAGTCAGTGAGTTCAACTAAGTTCATAAGAACACACATCTTTTGGTGGGTGCAGTAGTTCACACCTGTAATCTTAGCTACTCACAAGGGTAAGATCTGAGGATCACAGTTTGAAGCCAGCCTGGACAAAAAAGTCTATGAGACTCTTATCTCCAATGAACCTGAAAAAAGAAGCCAGAAGTGGCGTTGTGACTCAAGTGGTAGAGGGCTAGCCTTGAGCAAAATTGCTCAGGGACAGTGCCCAGGCCCTGAGTTCAAGCCCCAGGACTGGCACAAAAAAATGAAAAGATAAAAGAAAAAAAAGAAAGAACACATTCTTTTTTTTTTTTTTTTACTGGGAGGAGAAAAAGGGAAGGAAAACAAAAAGTATCTATAACCAAATATGTCCCTACCTCTCAGCTTCTTAGCTCCACCTCCCATATTATGAAAAAAAGTAGAGTTGGCATTCCTGGGAATCCCCTGTTTGACATTTCTTGGTTCCCATGACCTTTAAATGTCTCCCCCGGGCTCTGTTATTTCTGTTGCCACACGGATCAAGTTCTTACCCAGCATATTTTCCCAGTGCTTCTTGAAGTTCTCTTCACATATTCTTCATTGCAGTCCTCCAGTGGGGCATCTGCATACTTCTAGTTTGTGTTTAAACAGGAAAAAGTGCTGCCAATTGCCCACACCAACCAATGTATCAGTAAGCTTTCATCTAGTGGTATGTTCAGCAGTTCTGCATGTATTTATGGTACATTTGCCATGCACCTGTGCCCTGGGCTCGGCCTCAGGCGCCTGAGGAGAGGCCAGCAGTGGGGACATGGTCCTGCTTTCCTTATGCTCATGTTCTATAATGAGACTTTGCAGGGAGATAGTGGGATTTGAACTCAGAACCTTGTACTCACTAGGCCATTGAGCCACACTTGGAGCCAGGCATCTTAGTTACCTAAGAAATGGAGGCTCAAGCCGGGCGCTGGTGGCTCACGCCTGTAATCCTAGCTACTCAGGAGGCTGAGATCTGAGGATCGCGGTTCAAAGCCAGCCCGGGCAAGAAAGACCATGAGACTCCTATCTCCAATAAACCACCAGAAAACCGAAGTGGTGCTGTAGCTCAAGTGGTGGAGCGCTCGCCTTGAGCTGAAGAGCTGAGGGACAGCGCCCAGGCCCAGAGTTCAAGCCCCACGACCGACAAAAAAAAAAAAAAAAAAAAGAAATGGGGGCTCAGACAACAGTAGAGTGCTGGCCTTGTGTGTGGCAGGCCTTGGTTTGCTCCCTAGCATCCAAACGTAATCACATAAAAATGACTCATTGAGTGATAGAGAAAGAAGTCCCAAAGACCAGGGCAACTACGCGACAGCAGAATCAGAACTAGTCTGCAGGGTCCAGGCTCTTTGCGAGTTGCCTATCCAGTAACCAATCTTCCTTTTGTTGTGGTTATTAGAACCTAAATTTTATTTGGGTCACCAATGTACCCAGCTCCCAAGACTCCTGGTGTCACATCACTGCTGAGCTGATGGGTGTGGAAGGAGGGGTTGTGATAGGAGAACCCACCCGAGCACAGCCCCATCCCTTCCTGCGGGCTCCTGTGTGAGGCATAATCAGGTGGTGACTTGGACTGAAGTCACCTGCTGAAGATGTTCCCAAAAGACAGATGTCCATGGCTCACCATTGTCAGCCCAGCCACTGAGGAGTGAGATCTGGGGATTGCCACTTGAAGCCCGCTGGGAAGGAAAGTCTGTGAAACTCTCATTTCCAAGAAGTCAGGAGTGGAGCTGTGGCTCAGCTGCTAGAGTGCTAGTCATGAATGTTCACACACACACACACACACACACACACACACACACACACACACACACACACACACACACTAAGAGATGTAACAGTGCCTGCCGCATGGTTACACAGGTAGGGTCACAGCGTCCTTTGAAAACAAGTAGTGTTGTTATTTCCAAACTCAAGCAAAGCCAGGGAAGGCCAGCTGCCCAAGCCTGAGTAGCTAGTGGCTGGGGTGCCAGCTGGGAGCCCCAACAGTGCCCCCCATCCCTCCTGCCCCTCAAGCAGAGTCTGACCACAGCCTTGGCATCACTCCGCTTCATGGATTCCTGAGGGGGAGCACAAACATGACCATGGATAGAGCACTGTGTGCTGGGCTCCCTTGCTCAACTGCTCAGGAGCTACCCTCCCCCATGCCCTCCCCGTAAGCCAAGGCCTCATCAAATACAAGCCCTTTTTAAAATTGTGTTGAGGCTCCACTGAATCATTTCCCCTTCACATTATGAAATATAGGAGCTCTTGTTATACCTTTTGTTAATTTTTTGTGTGTTTGTTCCAGTGCTAGGGCTTGAACTCAGGGGGCTTGGGCACTGTCCCCTGAGCTTTTGTGCTCCAGGCTAGCACTCTACCAGTTGATCCACAATTCCACTTCCAGCTTTTTGGTGGTTAATTGGAAGAAAGAGTCTCATAGACGTTTTTGCCCAAGTTAGTCAACTTGATCTGTGGTCCTCAGATTTCAGCCTCTAGAGTAGCTTGGATTACAGGCGTGAGCCACCAGCATCTGACTCTTGTTATGTTGTTTTGCTTTGTTTTTGAGACAGTCTTATAGGTTAGCCTAGGCTGACCTTAAACTCACTGACCCTAAATTCAAGATTCTCCTTCTTTCCCTCCCTAGTGCTGGAATCCCAGCATGCACCACCACTGACTTGCTGTGTGTTTTGGTTCGCTGCCTCCAGTGCTATAAATTATATTATATATAGTCAGTTGTGAGGCCTGAACTCTGGGCCTGGGCGCTGTCCTCAGCTATTCAGCTCAAGGCTAGCTCCCTACTTCTTGAGCCATAGCGCCACTTCAAGCTTTTTCTGTTTATGTGGTACTAAGGAATCGAACCCAAGGCCCCATGCCTGCAAGACAAACACTCTGCTACTGAGCCACCTTCCCAGCCCTACGAATTATATTAAGATGTGATAAAATAATAAAGTAATAATAACTCCAACTGCACACTGGGCTGATTGACTCTAGCCTCTAGAATTTTATTCCCTTTCTCCTTCTTTAACAACTAATTTATGATTGCATTATAATCATAAGTCTAGTCTAGTCTAATCATAAGTCTAGGTTAGGACCAACTTGGAGAGCATGGACTGACAGTTTTGTGGTTGTTTTTGTGTGTATGTAGGCTAGGGAACACAGGGCTTTGTGTATGCTCTACCACCAGCTAGAGCCCTAGCCTTACCGGTTCTGGGGGAGTTCCAGCTTACCTGCGGCTGTCGGTAACAAGGTGGGAAGTGCTTACAGACTGTCTGGCAACTTAGTTTTTCCCACCACCTAGGCCTGTGAGCAGTTTTGCTGACAGGTGCTGTAAACTTTCATAGTAAGTCCTAGGAACTGCAGGCTGGAACTGCCCTTAGGTCCTGAAACATTGGAAATAAAGATAAAACAAAACACCATAGATCAGATGCCCATGGCTCACACCTGTAATCCCAGTTACTCTGAGGACCACAGTTTGAAGCTAGCCGGGGCAGAAAAGTCCATGAGAGGCTTATCTCTAATGAATCAGCAAAAAGCCAGAAGTAGAGCTGTGTCTCAAGGGATAAAGTGCCAGCCTTGAGCAGAGAAAAAGGCTAAGAGACAGCTGTAGGCCCTGAGTTCAAGCCCAAGGACTGGCATCAAAACTTCTTTTGTGCCACTTGAGTGTTATGGTGGCATTTCAATGTCTCGTCATCTCGTGCCTGGCTGCCCGTGTGCTTGCTAGCCTTTTCTCTGGTCACCTCATGGATTGCTTTACCTCCTGTGTACTCCAGGACCGGGAGCGGGCACTCGAGGCTTTTTGTTCTGTCTTCTGCCATGATTCAGATCTAGAGACAAGGTAGTGGCAGCAGAAAGGAGGAGAGTCGGCTTTCCCTCACCTAGTGCTAAAAGGGAAGAGCTGAAACCACTCATTTTTTAGAGCTGGGAAGGAAGTGGGTATGTCGAGCAAAACGATGGAAGCCTGTTAGAGCTTGTGTGCCAGACATTGTGTGTTTATTTATTATTCTATTTAAGCTCCACATCATCTCTGAAAGTAACTATGAGTATCTCTATTTTGCAGATGAAGACAATGAGCAACGTGAAACAATTGGCCCAAAGTCACACAGCTACTAAATGGGGGTGGACTGCCTGATTTCAAAGCCTTGTTCCATCATTGTTTAGTGTTTATTGAGAAAAAGGGAGCATGACTGGATTAGAAGACAAGGCCAGTCTCAAACCTTCTTTGTATCCCAGGCTGGCCTTGAACTTGTGATCTTCTTGCCTTTGTCACCTGAGTGCTGGGAGTCCAGGTGAGAGCCACTGGGCCTAGCCTGTTTCAGTGTCTTTCTTCCTCCCATGAAGGTTTCTGAAGGTTTCTTTCCCTTTAGATACTTGGCTGTTTGTTACACCAGAGAACCTGAAAAGAGCCTTGCTCAGACCAGCCTGTCCCACAAATTACAATTGCATCTTTACCTTGGAGTCTCTTGGGAAGAAGATGGACAAAGCCTTCTTTTTGGGGGGGTCTAACTGGGCTGTAATTCTGCCTGTTCCTGTGTGGGGCTTTGAGGGACATCAGCATCCTGTCTTGGAGAACGGTGGTGGTGGTGGTGGTGGTGGTGTGTGTGTATGTTTAACATAGCTCTCCAGTGTGTCTTCTATTATGTTTCATAGTACAGAATTTTCTTCCACTTTCAAAATAACTTTTTCAATGGTTTTAATAGTTTTCAAAAGCTTCTTATTATTTAAGTATATATGTATATTTTAGTTCTGAGTTTCATCCACTTTAGAACATTATTTTAACAAATCTCTACATTGAGTTAGAATTGAATTGCAGCTTCCCAAGGCAAAGATATATCTACTGTCCACTGAGATACTTACTTGGTTGTTAAATTATCCTCCCAAATAGGAACTGTTCTTGACCCTAGGTATAACAGTTGATAATGTAAAATTATTTAACTGAATTTTCTCTTTGCCCTCAAGGGGAAAAAATATCCTGAGATAAAAACCTTGGAAGAAATGGAAAGGAGATGTTTATGATATTTATATGTCAGTATCAGATTTACGTCTTTCCTCCAAAAATCCTTTTTTTCTGTTTTAAAAAGCAAGATTATAGAGTTACCTGTACCTAAGGCAAGATCTCCCATTCACAGCTGATTTGGTTTTGGAAAGGAGATGGGTTTTGCTTTGGTTATTTTGCAGTGCTGGGGTAACTACAGTGGCCTCTCAGCAGGGAATAACCCCCCCCCCCCTTCAGAACCTGGCCTGGAAACACATAAGTGCATTTAAATGCTTTCACCGCAGCTCCTGCAGCCTGCCCTGCCCTCCAAGCTCCTCTTCAGACCTCTGCCAGTGAAGGTTCTTTGGAGAAGAACACCCAATCATGTCACCCCAAAACTTCTTTTCCTTCCATCTTCATTTCTTGAAGAACAAAACAAACAAAAACCCAACACGATGAACTACAGGTGAAAATAAAGACAAGGCCTAACACAGAGCCTGAGTCTTGGCCAGATCCCCTCCCAACGGCTGGGCTCCTGGCCGCAGGGACGAGCTGCTTAGGCCTGGGACTGAACGAGTCACACCGGCCTGCAGGCCCAGAGTGTTCATCACCAGCCCACCCTCCTCAAGTGTGCTGCACGGGGCTCCAGGCTCCGTGATTCATTTCCTCCATGATTCTCTCCTCCCGGCCCTGCTTCTTCTATGTAACCAAAATCCCCATGCCTCTTCCACATGAATCAGGTTTCATGCAGTTTTAATTTCTATATTGGTATCTGTTGTATTTCACTAGTGGCATTGCGCAATGAGAATATAAACTTCTGTTCCCTGATAGTGTTACATTTTAGTTTTCTCCCTTCTCCCAGGCATGACTGAGTAGTTTTGAGCATTATAAATGGTTCCAAAATGAGCAACTTTTTACCCAAAACTTCCTGTGCATCTTTAGTAATTTCTGTAGAATAGAATTAAGACAGAATTATCTGGTCAAAGAAAAATGATGAAGAGGGCCCAGGCCTGTAATCCTAGTCCCGAGACTCTTTTTTTTTTTTTTTTTTTTTGGTCCGGTCGTGGGGCCTGAACTCTGGGCCTGGGCACTGTCCCTCAGCTGTTCAGCTCAAGGCTAGCACTCTACCACTTGAGCCACAGCGCCACTTCCAGCTTTTTTCTTATGTGGTGCTGAGGAATCAAACCCAAGGCCTCAGACATGCAAGGTAAGCGCTCTACCACTGAGCCACCTTCCCAGCCCCCGAGACTCTTTATCTCCAATAAACTATTCAGAAAAGTGATACTGTGGCTCAAGTACAGTGTTAGCCTTGAACCAAAGAAGCTCAGGGACAGCATCCGGGCCCTGAATACAAGCCCCAGGACTGGCAATAATAATAATAAGGATTAAATCTTCAGATTGAATTGATAGATTACCTTTCAAACAATTGCAATAGTTTATATTCTTGCTAACTGTATTTGTATTCATTTTCTCCACATTTTGCTAAAACTGAGTATCTTATTTTCTCTTAAGTCTTTTCTACTTCATAGGCAAAAATGGGGGCATACTATCCTCACACATACATTTTTCTAAATAACTATTAGTCTTTTAATAAAGGTGTTGCATTTTTTTTTAATCACAGGAATTGAGTAGCCAAAACTTTTTTTTTGTCTTTTCTTTTTTGGTACTGGGAATCAAACCCTGGATGTTGCATTGCTAGGCAAGTACTTTGCCACTGAGCCCTAGCCAAAACTTTTTATGTCTTTCAAAGTTTGATTTGCATGCCTCTATTACCACAATTAGGAAGAATACAAACCCTTAAACTCTAACAATAAAAATAAATAGCTGAGTGCTGGTGGCTGATGCCTGTAATTCCAGCTACTCAGGAGGCTGAGATCTGAGGATTGCAGTTCAAAGCTAGCCTGCGTAGGAAAGTCTGTGAGACTCTTATCTCCAGTGAACCACCAGAAAACCAGAGGTGGAGCTGTGGCCCAAGTGGTAGAGTGCTTGCCTTGAGCTGAAGAGCTGAAGGACAGCTCCCAGGACCAGAGTTCAAGCCCCATGATTGACAAAAAATATAAATAAGTAAATAAACAAACAAAATGTCTAGAACTTACTGCTTTTGTCTGTTGAGTGGGGGTGGATCATTCTAGTAGTTGTATGTGGATATTAGGTAATTGAGAGATGTCTGACAGATATTATGAAACAACTCAGCTTCACTGTGACAGGTTGGTGTGTAATCTAACTATTAATTCAGTTTCCCTTTTTATTCAAAAACAGACATGGGAAAAGTAATAAATCTGTCTCTGTAATAATCAGTGGTACTATTTATTACTTCCTACAATTTCCTTGTTCAGTACTCCTAGGAACTATTATGTATAAATATAGGAATATTACATGTAAGGTCCACTCCTGGATGGCGAGCAGACTCCACCCTCCTCGCAGCAAAGTCCCCACCCAGTACCTGCGTTACCTAGGCAACTGGGACACCTGGAAGAGGTCACATCTGCATCCGCTGAGGTCACATCTGAATTTGATGTGGCCACACCTTTCCCCACCCATACCCTACATAAGGGCTAGCCCAGGCCCAGACCCTCCTCCCTTTTTACTCTCTGTTCGTTTCTAGCTCTTGCTGTTCTTTTCTTGCTCTCTCTCTTTCCCAGCCACGTGGAGTGCCAACCTTGCCTGGTCCCAGCAGGTCTACCCCTTACCTGAATACCACGTGAGTGCTACTGTTCTTACCCCTCTCTCTGCTCTTTTCTCTCTCTTTCCTCTCTTCCCAGCTCTCTCTCATTCCCAGGCCTTTCCCAGCCACGTGGAGTGCCACCCTTGCCTGGTCCCAGCAGGTCTACTGAATAAACCTACCCCTTACCTGAATACCACATGCGTGCAGTTTCAGTTCTTACTCGGTCACCTTCTTTTTAAAAACCTAACATAAATGGTGCCGTGACTCGGATAAAGGCTTAAAGTCAGGATAGCTGGGATTTCTCTGTTTTTTTCCTCCTTTTTCTTTTTTTGTTCTTCCCTTTTTGCTCTGAGGAATACCTGCAGTTCTGACGGCCTTTTGCGAACCAGTCTGTCTGCGGCGGAATCAACGCATCGATACCATTGCTGCCTTCACATCCACGTCCACACTTCTCTACTCTGGTGAGTGAAACTACTCTACGGCTCTCTGTCGCTCAGTCTCTGTCTAGACGTGGCGCCATGCCAGAGAGCTCCTACGGCCTTTAGCTGAAAGGCGGTCACCTCTGAAGCCGAGGACGCTTGGCTTTGGGGGCTTGGCCATTTCTCTCTAGAGGGCTCTGGGGGAAGTCGGGACGCCGCTTCTGCCTGGTCAGCTCTCCTTCACTCACCAGACTGACTCTTCTACTCATTTAATGGGGTGCTACGAATCACGCCTGAGCCGTGAAACCCCTTTGAAATGTCTCCCACGCTCCCTGGAAAGCCAGAGAGCCTCATTTTTATGCCATTCTCAGAAGCACAGTTTTTGCTACTGCAATGGTAAATGGTCAGAAGTTTAATTTCAGGCTTTTTGCTCTCTCTCTGCCATTCATGGGCAACTTTCTACCCTTTTTTTTCTACAACTTTTTGGCTTGTGCCTTGAAGAGTGTGACGCAGGCTGGGTCCCAGGGACCCCCCCTCTAGGTTCCCTCTCAAAGGCTAGCCAATGTAGGCTTAATCTATTCAGGCTTTCTTTGCATTCTTTCAGAAATTCGCCATCTTGAATCCGCCATCTTGGCCACGTGGTGGGTTAAGGGTTTGGCCCCATCTGACCCTTAACCTTCCACTAAGTTTACTACTCCATCTATTCTAAGGTGCCTTGCTAACAAGTTGCTGTTTTCACAGGCCCTAGTAACTGAGGCCCAACCATCTGATGTGCTTTGTTAGCAAAGATGTCTAAATGTTGTCAAAATTTTAGGTTTTGAGTTTTGCCTTTTTTGTTTTGTGTTGTGTATTCTACTACTGACTACATGGTTCTAAAATACTGGGCATATCTGTGCTAAAATTCTCATCACATCTAATGAGTTTTGTCATTTCAAAATATTTGTTGGCAATTCTTGATAAGAACCAGGTAAGCTCTACTTATTCTACTTGATCTCCTTGTTGCTTTAATTGAAAATAATAAAGGGCTTTTGTGGCAAAGATTTCAGTTCAAAGCCAGCTCGGGCTAAAAAATCCCGAAGACTCCGTCTCCCAGCTAAACTCTGCAAGTGGTACTATAACTCAGTGTGGTTCAGTGCTAGCCTTGAGCAGAAGTGCTCAGGGACAGTGCCCAGGCCTTGAGTTCAAACCTCCTTAAATACTAGTGGTACTATAACTCAAAGTGGTTCAGTGCTAGCCTTGAGCGGAAGCGCTCAGGGACAGTGCCCAGGCCTTGAGTTCAAATCTTGAATACCAACTGGGACAAGCCATCCCAGCAACGAGCACCTAGACTCAGCCAGTCTAGGGAACAAGGGAACGTTGAAAGGAGTAAGAGGAGATGATGTCACATCAGCTACTTTGTGCCTGCCCTTTCAAAATTAACCTGAGCCGGGAGGTCAGTAGAAGTAAGAAGCCTGCCCATCCAATGTCTATACCTGTCTACCTATTAACTGAACAGGGATTTATATTCTTGCCTTTGTCACCTGAATTCTCTACCTAGTCGCCAGATGTCAGAAGTAACTAGGGACATTTCTACCAACATTTTTCAGCCCCAAGTCCTTCCTCTTGCCATTTATTTGCTCTCTAGTATTTTTTTTCCAGCCCCTCAATGCTCATGAGACTTCTCCAGATTTCATCTAAGGACTCACGCCACCAAGGGACAGCTGCTGCTCACTGCCTTCTCTGGGAGGAGACCAAATTCCAGCCTTTTACCCCTATTGTCGACGCCCCTTGTCAGCAGGAAGTAGCCAGAGAGAATCCTCGCCCTATTTCATGATTATTAAAAGGCTGGAATGTAAGGTCCACTCCTGGATGGCGAGCAGACTCCACCCTCCTCGCAGCAAAGTCCCCACCCAGTACCTGCGTTACCTAGGCAACTGGGACACCTGGAAGAGGTCACATCTGCATCCGCTGAGGTCACATCTGAATTTGATGTGGCCACACCTTTCCCCACCCATACCCTACATAAGGGCTAGCCCAGGCCCAGACCCTCCTCCCTTTTTACTCTCTGTTCGTTTCTAGCTCTTGCTGTTCTTTTCTTGCTCTCTCTCTTTCCCAGCCACGTGGAGTGCCAACCTTGCCTGGTCCCAGCAGGTCTACCCCTTACCTGAATACCACGTGAGTGCTACTGTTCTTACCCCTCTCTCTGCTCTTTTCTCTCTCTTTCCTCTCTTCCCAGCTCTCTCTCATTCCCAGGCCTTTCCCAGCCACGTGGAGTGCCACCCTTGCCTGGTCCCAGCAGGTCTACTGAATAAACCTACCCCTTACCTGAATACCACATGCGTGCTGGTGCTGTTCTTACTCGGCTTACCTCTTTTTAAAAACCTAACATTACACATCTTATCTTTTAAAAAAATTAGTTAGAGGGGCTGGGAAGTTAGCTCAGTGATAGAGTGCTTGCCTTGCATACATGAGGCCCTGGGTTCGATTCCTCAGCACCACATAAGCAGGAAAAAAAAAGCCGGAAGTGGCTCTCTGGCTCAGGTGGTAGGGCACTAGCCTTGAGCTGAAGAGCTGAGTGATAGTGCCCAGGCCCAGAGTTCAGCCCCCAGGACCAACCAAAAAAAAAAAAAAAGTAGTTAGATATGAGGGTTTTCATCAGATATATATTTTTTAAGAAGTCAAATTACCGCTGGATGCTAGCAGTTCACCCCTATAAATTCTAGTTACTTAGGAGGCAGACCTCTGAAGATTGAGGTTCAAAGCCAGTCCAAACAGGAAAGTCCATGAAGCTCTTATCTCCAGGTAACTATCAAAAAGCCAGACATGGAGCTGTGGCTTAAGTGGTGGAACACCAGCCTTTAGTGAAAAAGCTCAGGGACAGGGCTCAGGCCCTGAGTTCAAGCCCCAGGATGAGAACCAAAGAAACAAAAATCCTTTACCCCATAAGGGAGAGTCCTGGAGACTTAGGGAAAGGAAGGGGTTAAATCTGGTATGAGCGGAGCCTGCGGATCTTCAAGGGGAAGGACTCCAGGCTGGGGCTCATTAGGAAATCTGGTATTTCAGGTCAGACTGGGTTTAGGAATGGCTGTGTCTTTGTTCAAGAGTAGAAAGCACCTTAGGTCTGGCTGCATTCTCAAAGGAGACTTGTAGAAAATGAATTCTAGACTTTTCTGCTGTCTGGGAATGAGGCAGAGCCTTCTGCTGGAGATGACTCCAGCCCCCCACCCCCCTTTCCATTATCTTGGGGACAGGATGACAGCCAGGCCTACCCCTTAAGAGGATTTGTCATCTACAAATCTTTGGATGGGCACCTTCATTTATTCCTTTCAAGTTTACTGAGGTTAATTCTGGTGTGAAAATGATGTTTCAGTGACTTTTTGCTTTTGGATGTGTCCTCCTAGTTTCGTATTTTAGGATTTGTTTCTTTCTGTTTCTCTGGTACCTGGCTCAGCGTGTGATTCCTTCACTCCACCTGGGACTAACTCAGATTCTTGGAGAGTACAGGTGGTTCTCATACAAAGGAGCAGCAGACGCTAGGCAAGACCACTCTCCTTAGTCCTCTTTGCTTTGGCTATGTTTTGAATAACATCTCCCTGTCCCCACTCCGCCCCCCCCCCCCAGTCCAGCCAGGACTACAACCTATTTACTTGTCTCTTGTAGTTGGGATATGCCACCCTGCCCAGCGATTGGTTGAGATGGGAGAGGTCCTCACAATTCCCCCTCCCCTTTCCCACCCCCACCCTAGCCAGGGCTAGCTTTGAACCTCCATCCTCCTGCTCAGCACTTCCTGTGTCACTAAGATTACAGGCATGAGACACCATGCTCAGCTGGGTGACATTTTGGTCCCCCCAACCCTCTAGCCTATACTCCATGTAACAGAGGAAGGAAATAGATAAGAGAAGGGACTGATCAGGAAAGGAGAGGCAGTACTGACACAGATCAATCTGGAATGTCAGCTGTTAAACAAGGAATTTGTGATTATACAGGACAAGCAATAAACTAGAAGTCTAAAAACCCAGTTCTGGGCTTAGCTCCTCCTCAGTTGGAAGACCAGTCAGTTTCATTCACCATCATCTTCGATCTGCTTTCTCCACTTGGGAAGCAGAGGTCTGTCTGGCCTGCTTCCTTGGGGTTACCATGGGAACCAAAGAGATGCCATGTGCAAAATCACTTGGTCAGCATTAAAGCCTTTTATAAATGTAAGCTGTGACTATCATTTTGGAAAGAAAGCACAGGAGGCTCATGGGAAAGGGTATCTGAGTAAGGATCAGCCTGGGGCAGGAGCTCTCAGCCCCTTCCCTGTGCCATCTGAGGTCCCTGCTCCTGATATGGATCCTTTGGCATTGCCTGTTACCCTGTAAGACCCCTCGGGGCCAGGACCTGTCTTATTCACCCTTGTGTCCACAGGGCCTGGCCTTGTATGTGTACTCCACACTTAATAAACCTGGAAAGGTGAATTTTTAAAATAAAATCCTGAGTGAGGAATTAAATCAGACAAGGCCACATCTCAGAGGATTCTGCAGGACACTTCACGCTGTACAGGATGGTGGATGGAACCTAGGTTTGGTGCTCGAAGGACTGGGTTTTAGTTCTAGTACTGTCACTTCTTAGCTATGTTACTTTGGAGAACTTACTCAACCTCTCTGAGCTTCAATCTCCTCCTTTGTAAAATGGAATAAAAGTACCTCCATAGATTTTAACTTCTTCAACAACATTAAGAAGTCACTTTGGTGTTTTTTGTTTTGGATTTTGTTGTTGTTTTTGTGGGGCTTAAACTCTGGACCTGGGCACTGTCCCTCAGCACTTCAGCTCAAGGTAAGCACTCTACCACTTGAGCCACAGCGCCACTTCCAGTTTTCTGGTGGTTAACTGGAAAGATGAGTCTCATGGACTTTCCTGCCTGGGCTGTCTTTGAACTACGATCCTCAGATCTCAGCCTCCTGAGTAGCTAGGATTACAGGCAGGAGCCTGTAATTTTTTATTTGCACACTTCGTTTGGTGAACACACTTCAAAATTTTGTCTCCATTATTCCTGCAGTTAATAATATCAGGATATTTCACAGTGCTTCTAACCTATGCAATTTTACCTACAGAACTTTGTGTGTGTGTGTGTGTGTGTGTGTGTGTGTGTGTGTGTGTGTGTATAATTGCATGTGTGTGCACAGTGTGCATGCGTGCTGGTACTGGGGTTTAAACTCAGGGCCTCACACTCTTGCTTAGTTTTTTTGCTCAAGGCTATAGCTCTACCACTTGAGCCAGGCCTCCAGTTCTAGCTTTTTGGTTGGTTAATTGGAGAGAAGAATCTCTTAGATTTGTCTGCTGGTTCCAAACTAAGATTCTTAGATCTCAGCCTCCTGAGTAGCTTGGATTATAGGTGTAAGCCAACAGTGCCTGGCTGATTAAAACATCTTGGATGACGTAATCACAAAGGTTTGAGGAAAACAGAGTCCCAAGATATAGGATGCCTTTTGAGTCTATCTGCTATTTTACTATGACTTTACTATTTTACGAACTTTCCTTCCTGGGTAATGAGCACTTATGTTTTAGTGTATTGACTTTCCCCTTCCATTTTGAGTGTTCAAATATGTTTGTTTGTTTGTTTGTTCTCTTCCCAGCTGAGTTCTGAGTTACCAGGTAGCCAGATAAACAACTCTTGGATAAGTAAGATGTTAATAATTTTCTACTTTCCCTTCTGCAGCCTCCAACCCCCTTATTTTCCCATGCCTCTGAGTAAGGAGGCTACAGAGCTAGGGCCTTGCAGAAAGCCACGGTTGTGATCAAACCTGAGTGGAGAGCCACATGCTCACTACCTACATAGGTACACACATAGCCCTGTGCCTTTCCCCAACCTGATGATGATATTCCCCCAGAGCTGCGTTCTCTACACGTGAGCACTCAACACACCGTGTTGACAACCAACATGCCACAGGAAGAGTCAGCTCGGGAATAGTGTTCCTGAAATCAAAAGACAGAAAAGAATGTGAATACATTACTACATGCTGTATCTAGAAAGGGTACGTCTCATTTCCTTTTTTCTTTTTTCTTTTGGTCCAAAACTGGGACTTGAACTTGGTACCTGATGGTTTCACTCATTGGCTGATGTTCTACCAACTGGGCCACGTTTCCAACTCCCCTCTTTCTTGAACTTAAATAGAAATTGGAGGTGGAGTGTAGCTCAGTGGAATAGTACATGCTTACCATGTTGAACTCCCATCAAAATAACTAAAACAAAACAAAAAAACCTAAAAAGTAAAAAACTAAAACCTGAACTAAGACATATTGCCTTGTCAAAACTGCTTTTTACTAAGCATTGGATGGATGATGAAGTTTAGGTCCTTAGCAGAGTGCTTGCCTATTTCTAGAGGCTGCTCTGCTCTGATTATACAAGCAAGCTTGAATCCAACAGAACTGAGGCTTCCAGGACCAAGCTGTTCACAGCTCGCAAATCAAGAAAGGGATCTTATATTGTATGCCTCAGGCCTCTAGAATTTTCTCTCAGACAATGAGCATTCGGTATTTGCTTCAGCTGTACCGATGACAGGATTCTTTGGTGGGACCAGGTGAATGGGGGTCACCATACAAGTGCAACCCAATTTATTCTGTATATTCCAACTCCCCCCCTCAAAAAATGCTGAATGGACAAGATTCAAAGGAGAAAAGCAATATGTAAATGCAATGATTCAGTTGCTTGTGCGATTGTATGATTTTGTGAAGGTTCGTGTTCTAAAACAGAGCCTTGGTGGTGGATGATGGTAAGCAGGGCTGGAAGGAGGACAAAAGAAGTGAACTTGAAGGAGAGACAGCACAGATCCTTCCTGGCCCCTGGTCCGGAGGAGGGAAAGTGACTTAGCAAGGACCCATTCATGAGGGTGCCGGGGAGGGGGGTGAGGGAGAGATGAAGCTGGATTTGTTTCCAGCTGTTCTGCTGCATTTTCTTAGTTAGGCTTTGCTCCTATGGTCTAAAAGTAAATACTGGACCTTGGCACCTACAGTGCTGGTCAAGGCTCTGGTGACTCAGGGGGCAGGAGGAGGGTGAGGGGGGAGAGGCTAAGCTACTTACTGTAATGGCGGGGGCGAGGGGGGGCGTTGCCATCTCAGCATCCCCTTGCTGGCTTTGCCCTTCTCCTCGCTGAGCCTTGATATCTCACTTGTCACCTTAATGAGATGGTACAAACGGTCTTTAGAGATACCCAGGTGCATTTCTCTTACATCATGTTTCTCAACTGCTACTAAAAGAACCTTGGAAGATACACTCAATCATAGCTTTGAATTGGGATTGTAACAGGCCAAGGCAATTAAAGTTATCACTGCTGACCATTCCCCTCCGTTCATCATCCCTCTGTGTCCTGGGGGGCAGGGGAGGGGGAGGGGAGAGTGCCAGGATGCACAGATAGTAGCAGGTGCACCGAGTTCACACCCCCCCCTTGAAGGCTCAGCTCTCAGATGACTTCAGCACCTCTACCATGCCAGCTCTTCACAAGTGGTAGTCATACTGTGTCAAGAACGTCTGTACACATTCATTCAGTACAGGCTTATGACTATTTTTTTCTTGAATGCTTTCTATTGGAGGTTAGTTGACTCTATGGATGTGGAACCCATGGATACAGAGTTCTGTACATTATGAATTTCTTGAGGGTGAAAGGATATGATAATGAAAGGCTTAGTTATTATCTGCTACTATTCCTTTCTTCTTCCTCCTCCTCCTTCTCCTTGTCCTTTCCCTCCTCTTCCTCCCCCTCCTCCTTCTCTTTTTGGTGCCATTGAACTCAAGGCCTTGTACTCCTTCTCAGCTTTTTCCACTCAAGGCTGGTTTACCATTTGAACCATACCTCCACTTCTGGGGTTTTGCTGATGAAAGGCTCTGGACTTAATCTGCCTGGGTTGGCTTCAAACCTTGATCCTCAGATCTCAACCTCTTGAGTAGGTAGGATTACAAGTGTAAGCCATCAGTGCCCAGCTACTACTATTTAATAAGGGTGAGATGAGTAACATATATGAAACTTGTTCTGGTAAATAAGGTAACTTTAAACATTTTTCTTTTTATTTTTGTGTGTGTGGGATATTGGTCCCAGTGCTTGAATTCAGGGCCTAGTGCTGTCCCTGAGTTTTTTTTTTCTAGCACTCTACTTGAACCATAGCTCTATTTCCTGCTTTTTGGTGGTTAGTTGGAGATAAGAGTCTGACAGACTTTCCTGCCTGGGCTGGCTTCAAACCACATCCACAGATCTCAGCCTCCTAAGTAGCTAGGACTACAAGATTATAGGCAAGAGCCACCAGCACTAACTTTAAATAAGGTAACTTTTGGCCTTATTTCCTCTGTTTCTGCCAAGCTGCTGGGCTTCATTAGACATAGATTTAAAAAAAGGAAAAAGACTCCTGTCCTGTCCTTCCAAACCTGTTGTAGACATGGATTGTCCTAAAAGAATCGTCAAGACACAAAGGCATACAAAGGAAATGCAGTTTTAGAGAAAGTAGAAATTACCTTTTGCCTCAGTGAGTACTGTAGCATTATCCTGTATCATTTGCTCGAGAGCATTATTTAGTTTTAGTACTTAAAACAAAAATAATACTGGTTGCTGGCGGCTCATGCCTATATCCTAGCTACTCAGGAGGCTGAGATCTGAGGATGGTGGTTCAAAGCCAGCAGGGAAAGGAAAGACCATGAGACCTTTATCTCCCATTAGCTACCAAAGAGCAAGAAATAGAGCTGTGACTCAAAGGGTAGAGTGTCAGCCTTAAGCACAAAAGCTCAGGGACAGTGCCCAGGCTCTCAGTTCAAGTCCCAGGACCATCATCCCCACTCCCCCCGCCCAAATACATTGTAGTCAGATTCTATGTTGTTTTCATCTTTCCGTTTCCTCCCCAGGTTAGAATGTTCAGCGACATAGTACACACATGATGTATGCTGTGTTTGTGGCCGCCGTGGACTGATGAAGGCTCCATTGATAGCTGGGCTGGGGTTGTGCTGCTCACAGGGAGGGGCAGCTGGTGGTGTGACTTACTGCCCGGGTCTGAGTCATTTGTTCTCGGCCTTGAGGAAGACTCTGAAGTGGCAACTGCGAGAGGAGAGTGCCAGCTGAGAGGAATCACGAGAGCACAGCAGGGTGTCCATCTGTCAAGCAGTGAGGTCAGAGCTGAGGCCAGCCGGGCTGCAGTCAAGGCACTGCTTCAGAGAAGAGCTGCCATGTTCCGGGCAGCTAGACAGGAGAAGGGACTTACCGAGGCGCTGGGGTGGGGATGTGAATCACGTGGATGGCGTTCCTTTTCCTCCTGAGGTCATTCAGAGGACCCTGGTTTCCTCTTTACTGGCAAGCACATCTGGTCTGCTCATGGTGGTGCTGAAGGGCGTGGGGGGCTGTTCAGATGAGTTCATAATTGGCACAGCAGCTGCTTTATTTATCAGTTCTTTGGTTCTGGAATGGGTTTGTTTTCCAGGAAAAAACTGTGGAATGCAATTGGTTTGCAGATTGGATTGAGGAAATAGTGTCTCCTTCGTGGGCAGGGCCCTGGTGACATTATACATGT